>NC_133124.1:31138334-33538334 GCF_048418815.1 Hemitrygon akajei | reverse complement strand
ATTCTTGTGAACCTCCTCTGGACCATCTTCAATACCAACACACACTTATTTAGATCAGGATCCCAAAAGTGCTCACAATATTCCAAGTGTGGTTTGACCAGTGCCTTATAAAGCCTCAGCATTACATCCTTGCTTTTATATTCTAGTCCTCTTGAAGTGAATGTTAACATTTTATTTGCCTTCCTTACCACTGACTCAACCTGCAAGTTAGCCTTTAGGGAATCCTGCGTGAGGTTTCCCTAGTCACTTTGAACCACTGATATTTGAATTTTCACCCCATTTAGAAAACAGTCTATGCCTTTATTCCTTCTGCCAAAGTGCATGAGTTTGCATTCCCCTACACTTTATTCCATCTGCCACTTCTTTGCCTATTCTTCCAATCTGTTTAAGTCCTTATTCAGGCTCCAAGCTTCCTCAACGCTACATGTCCCTCCATCTACCTTCGGATCTTCTGCAAAATTGACCACAAAGACAACAATTCTGTCATCCAAATCATTGACATATGATGTGAAAAAAATGGTCCGAACATTGACCCCTGCAGCACAGTCACCGGCAGCCAACCAGAAAATTATTCCCCATCTTCTATCCATGCTAGTACTTTTGCTATAATACCATGGGCTCTTATCTTGTTAAGCAGCTTCATGCATGGCACCTTGTCAAAGGGCTTCTAAAAATCCAAATAAACAACATCTGTTGATTCTCCTTTGTCTATTCTGTCTATTATTTCCTCAAAGAATTCTAACAGATTTGTCAGACAAGATATTCCTTTGCTGACTTAGGCCTATTTTATCACGTGCCTCCAAGTACTCCAAAACCTCATCCTTAACAATAGACTCCAAAATCTTCCCAACCACTAAAGACAGGCTATTTGGCTTATAATTTCCCTTTCCTCTGTGTCTCTCCCTTCTTAAAGAGTGGAGCGACATTTGTAATTTTCCAGTGCTCTTGGAACCATTCCAGAATCTAGTGATTCTTGAAAGATCAAGACCAATACCTCTAAAATCTCTTTAGCTATCTCTTTCAGAACACTGGGGCTTAGGGTTCTAGATGACTTATCTACCTTCAGAACTTTCTGCCTCTCAAGCACCCTCTCCCTTGTAACAGCAACTACACTTACTCTGCATCCTGACACTCACATTTTAGCATTCTGTCTTCTACAGTGAAGACTGATGCAAAATACTGCTCTGATATCCTTCTGATCTCTCTTTTATATATCAGAAATAGAATTGGTATTCTCTTTTATATTAATGGCTAGCCTGCTTTCATATTTCACTGTTTCTCTCATTATGGCTTTTTTAGTTGCCTTCTGTTGGTCTTTAAAAGCTTCCCACTAAGTTTTGCTATATTATATACCCTCTTTTTTTGCTCTTATGCTGTATTTGACTTCCCTTGTCAGCCACAGTTGCCTTATCCTCTCTTTAGAATACTTCATCTTTGGGATTTCTTGGTGGATGGTTGCGGAGTTGCTTGGCCTTGTCTGTAGCAAGGATTAGGCCTCAAGCCTCGGTGTCGACTGTTCACAGCCACCCAGGAGAGAGGATTTGGAGTTGGAGCACTCCAAGAGCAGTGTGGTGTCCAAGCTGGAGTTGGTGCTGCCCCCAGTGTTTGCTCAGCAGAAGACATGCTGTATCGTGTTCGACGGCAGACTGCTGCTGCATTCATGGACTCTATGTATTTTTCGTGTGACTGCATTTTACTGATCTTTTATATGCGCTTGCTGTCTCATACAATATGTGCTACTTGTGCCTTGTGCTGTGTGTGTTTTGCACCTTGGCCCCAGAGTAACGATGCTTTGTTTGCCTGTATTCATGGGTAAACATCTATGGTTGAAAGACTATTAAACTTGAACTTGTTTACCTGGAGTGGATGAAGAAATCAGATTTAGAATGATGATCTGGTGAAGGCTTTTGTTCCATCACGTTGGTCAAACACACAGTGATTAAAAAGAATGTTGGATATACCCAGCACCATGACCTGCCTGACCTGTAGAGTTTGGACCGCTGGCAATTATTTGCTTTTGGTCTGTGAGTATTGGCAATAGTGGGATGATAAGATATGTACTATAGTGGGATGGAGTATGGAGATTTTGCTTATTGAACTAGTTAGCTCACCAAGTGGTTTCATTCTACCCAAGTAGAAAGAGGAACCAAATGCTGCCCTTCTCCTGTATCTCATCTGCCTCCCCATTTCACTCCAGAGCCTCTGAGCCTACATGATTCACCACACAAGCTCAGACTTTGAGACCTGCTCTGCTACGTGTTGTGAGCAATTCTGAAGGTGGAAGCATTGTCTGAGCATTCTAATGGCCTATGTACAGTTATTGCATTTGACACTTTGGTTCTCATTGTACCCATGGTCTCCTCTTGAATCTGGGATTCAGACTGACGTCAAGATCTGGGTGGTGATTGGATATACTTTGTCTCAGATTCTTTGGTTTGATGTTACGTTACAGAGATTGAAGGCAATCCATATTGTTGAAGTATTAAATAGAGTTACTGTTATGTGGGTATCAGGAGTGGCAACTGTAATCTTCCAGGCATAGTTGCTGGCATACTGTGCATTTAAGAAGTAAAACTTTTTGGAATACATTAGAATTCTAATATGCTGCTATCAAGATGATGTATTGGAGTCAATCACACCACTGGAAATCCCTCAGTCTTTGCACATCTATAAACTCTTGTTGCCTGCCACTCTGTGTCAAGAGAGATGGACATATGATCTACTTGCTTGTGCTGGAGTGTGCCCATGGCCTTGTAGGGTTGGCAACTCAGAATTCTACTTGTCTTTCCTGCACAGTCAAAAAAGATCCAAATGCACAGACCTTTATTACCACTATTTATGTTTCATTTGATTACTTACATTACTCCTGATAAACATGTAATTCATATCACATAACCTCTCAATAATATCACCAGTTCTGTTTACTGAAATGATCCCTCATTCATTATACAGGATGATCTCCGATTTTCTGGAAAATGTTGGTTGGGCAACTCTTTTAATTCAGATGAAATTACGAGACGTAGTTTACTGGGTAGCCACCGGATGGCAGTATGTATAGCGCATGCAGCGCCATTTGTGGCGAGACTCATTTTGACAAAAGCACGCTATTTTTATTATTTACATTGCACTTGTTGGTGGTAGTCCCAATATTTTGAGCTTATTTTTGCTTATTTTATGTAAATTTAACCATAGCTATGGCTTCTAAGATAAATGCAAGTACCAGTGGTGGTGTCAAACGTAAACATCAGCCCTATCGATCCAAGGTTGAAATTTTGAAAAAACTGGACCATGGTGTTTCTGTGCAAGCACCATGTGACCTATATGACAGTCAACTGCGTATGATAGAAAGCACCAAAGAGACAAAAATTTGCAATTCAATACAAACAGTGATTCACTAACGCAAATAGGCATTAGAAAATCTATGAAAGTTGGTAAGTGCACTGAGCATGATCGAGTGAAGACTGAATGGTTTCCCCAGTGTTGGACTGATGGGAGTTGAATTGTTGGGCAGTATGATAATGGACCAAGCTAAGCTGTTCCATAAAGAACAAGTTGTGCCAGAAGCCAGAGCACATTTCACATCTGTAGGGCCACCCGAAGATCGCAAAATTCTTTTTATTTAGAATAATTGTTCAGCTCACCTCAAAGCAGAACTCCTGTGTATGAATAATGTTTTTAGAGTGTATTTACCACCAAATTGTACATCGCTTATCCCACCCCAAGACCAAGAAATACTACATTCTCTAAAGGCCAAGTATTGCTCACTTTTCGTGAATCGTCTGTTAGATGAGGTGAATGCTGGCAATTCTGTACGGACATTCATTAAAGAATTTAACATGAAGGCTGTTCTTTGGTTCATTGCTCGAGGAGAAGGTAGTTCCTTCAATGCTAAAGAATGGCTGGTGTAAGTTGTGGCCTGCCTTGATGTTTGATAAAGTGCCTGAAGAAAAGCTTGGCGATGATTTTACAGGATTTCGTGTACCAAAGGAGAAAGCAGTTGTTCAAGATTTGCTTGCATGTGCAAAAAGTGTTACAGGATCTGCTTTCAATGATATAGCAAGTAGCCTTAATGAAGAAAATCTACATGAGTGGATGAATTATCGACAATGAAACACTTGTTGTGCACCACCTTACGGACTCAGGAATTATAGACAGTGTTCAGAATGCTGATTAAAAAACTGCAGGTGATGAAGATGGCAGCAATGATGATGATGAAACGGATGGAACTGAAATATTTACTATTGACAAGTTAATTGAGTTGCTGGGTGATTTAATCAAAGGGGTACAGAAACGTACCTTCATGATGGAACAAGAGCTAATGAATTTTTATTTGATGCAAGGAAAATTACACAGGGAGAGATCAATGCACATGAAAGCACTTTGCCTGGATGAAATGTTTAAAAAAAATGACCGAGAAGCAACATTCTTTGTAAGCATAGTAATTAATAAATTTACATTTAATTTTTGTTTAATTAACAATCCTGTTTAAGCTTTGCCATTATTATTGCTTGACCTATTTTAATCCGGCAAAAACGTTAATCCAGCAAGGCTCAGGAACGAGGGTGCCGGAAAATCACTGCTCAACCTGATATTGCTTTTCTTTTACTGTATTCATTTCTTATAGTTTAAAATAAACCTGCGATCTTCATTCCCAGCAATATTACCATCATTATAAAGCCAAAGCACCAATTGAAACATCTGTATATAACAAGCAGCAGGATTCTGTCACTCCACACTATTAAACTGAAGACTGATCATCACTCATCACTCCAGAATTAAGGTTACTTTGAACTAGAAACAAATGATCTGAAATAAAGCTATATATTATCATATTTGAATTTACCATTTCCTGTTATTCCAGACATACGAGGTCTGCATTACGTTGTGTATTTTCTGGTCCTGACATATAGAACTGATCCCATGACATGCTTTTACAATTTTAAAACAAAGTAGAAGCTTTAGGAAATACTAAAGGTGAATAATTCACAGTAGATTTTTATTAGGATACAGTCAGACACCCTGCTGCTATAAAGGTTTGGTAATAGGAGATAAAGCAAATTTTTAAAATAAGCATTTCTGTATTAATTGACACATCCGAGAAACATTATTTAGTTTGATGCTCTAGATTTTAGAATAACATGAGGGTGGTGCATTTGGAGAACCTGTCTTTCTTTTTTTATATTTTCCTGAGCAATATCTTTTATATTTCTTCATTGGTTAGGAATAGAAAATACAAATAATGCAAACAAGTTGCACTGAGATTTGCTCAGAAAACATCAGAACATTGCAAGTGTACTGCCCATGACTTAACATTTATTAAATTCATTAATTTTAATATGCTTAGCTACGGGAGTTGATTCTTAATGGAACTGAGCAACAAAATACGGAACAGAAATGCATTAAGTATGTCCCAAGGTTAAAAAATGGGTTCCCTTTAAACATAAGACATGCAGAATATCTCATTTCTACTACAGTTATAAATGAAATTGAAAAAGTCCAACAAAAACCTTCCTGGTTTGCCTGACACAATAAAACTCAAAATGCTGTGCTGACACGTCAGACCAGGAAAAGTTTTATTAAATAAATCTAAAAATACTTATTTCACCACCATGCTACAAATTAACTGGGGTGGGGGAGAGCAACAGAAAATATTTTTCACATTTATGCAGAAAATTAGTAGTATTTCTTTGACTTCAGGAAGCTTAATATGTCTTTGGTTAAATCACGATTGCCACTGTGGTGACGTTTGAAACATCAAAGTAAAACAACAAATTTCAGATTCTCCCTCAACCATTCTTTTGTGTAGGGCTATGAGTAAAACTATAATGTGATGGAAATATTTTTTTTTGGAGGTGGAAGAGCATTTCAAATTGCCAGCAATAGTTCATGAGTAGATGGGTTATGTGACTTGCTGCATTTGTCAAAGGCTCCAGGGTAACATACTGGGAAAGTCTACTGAACTTGGTTGGTTGTCTGGCAGGGTTGCTGTGGTTTGAGTGATGACTGTTATATATTGCTGCTGAATCTCAAAGGAAAGAAACCAGCAAATGATCCAGCCCATTAACTCTGAGAGAAGCAAAGTGATTAGGTTATTCAAAATCAATACTTTTATACACTCTTACTTTATCTTACCCTTTCTTATCTACAGTGCCTTGAAAAAGTATTTGGCCTCCAGAACTATTTTCACATTTTACTGTATCACTTTCTAAATATAAAATACAGAATATATGGAAGTAGGATTTTTGAGCTAATCTACAAAATATTGACATGATGTCAAATCAAAACAAAAATTCCAAAACCTGTCAACAATTTACTAAAACTTAAAAACCAAAACTGTGAGGCTGATGAAGTATTCATCCTCTTTGTAATTGCTATGCTAACTTTCCTCAGGTGCAATATACGTATTACCTTACCAGCTCACCCAATTTGATGGCGTAGAAAATTGGAGGATCACCTGCTTTCAATGAATTCATAAGAATAAATACCTCCTGTCCCTGTAAGGTCCAACAGTATGGTAGATTTTCAACAGACCAAACCAATATGAAAACAAAAGAACATTCGAGACAAGTCAGGGAAATGATAATAGAGAAGCCCAAATCTGGGGAAGGGTACAAGACCATCTCAAAGGCACTGAACGTACTTTGGAGCTCAGTGCAGCCCATCATGAAAAAGTGGAAAAAATATGAAACCACAGCCTAAATCTAAACTTAGTCGCTGGAGAAGAATGGCGCTTGTAAGAGAGGCTACTGTGGTGCCAAAAGTCACTTTGGGTGAGCTGCAGAAGTCAGTGGCTGCAACGAGAGATGAAATTCATGGCTCCATAATCTCTAAGGCTTTGCACAAATAGGATATCTATGAAAGAGCGGCAAGGGTAAAGCTCAGGCTGAAAAAAAAACATATCCTTGTCTGTCAAGACTTTACAAAGCACCACTTAGAAAATACTGTAAAGATGTGGAAGGTCTAGTGGTTGGATGAGATGAAAGTGGAACTTTTCAGCCTCAACAGTAAGTGGTATGTGTGGTGTAAATCTAATACTGTGCTTCAGCCAGGTAACACCATCCTACTGTGAAGTATGGTGGAGGTAGCATCATGCTATAGGGATGCTTTTTAGCAGCAGGGACTGGAAACCTGGTTACGATTGATGGGAAGATGAATGCTGCTAAATACAGAGAGATCCTGGATAAAAACCTGCTAGCCTCTGCCACAAAGCTTAAACAAGAGAGGAAGTTCACCTTTCAGCAGGACAATGACCCAAAGCACACCACCAGAGCAACCGTGGACCAATGTTCACATGCGCACACATCTTTTGCTACTAGCACACAAAGGAATTTAAACCGCACACAAAAGGTTGTCGCCATCTACCTCGTTAGCGTGTTAAGTACATTTCATGAATGTACACAATTATGTTTCCTTTTCCAGTTTCTGATGCGGACGGTGTTGACAATGTGGAGTTTGTGATGTTTTGTCTGCGGAGTTCAGAACTGGCTTATTCATACTGTTTTTATTGAAGAAATTATTGATTCACTACGTCAAATTCCATAAAAGCAAAAGGCGTGAAGTGCAAAGGAACTGTTCATTTAAAGCGGAATGGCTTAATGAAAGCTCATGAGGTCAGGAACGTGCAGCTATGAGAAATATTTATGTACGGTACAGAAACTGGTATTACCTGCATGGATTATTGTGATGCAAAAGTTGCCAGAAAATTTGCAAGTGGGAAGAAGTGGAGTGATATTTGGAAACCAGACTTTTTAAAGTGCCATTTAGCAAGCAAGTCACATATGGATGATATGCAAACGCTCCAACGAGAAAATCCTTCACTATCCACTACAGACCTGCTGCAAATGTTTTGTGAGAGTACAGATGAACAAGAGTGAAAACGATCAAAACTAAAGGAGATCAAATTTCTTATTGACAGTGTTTTGCTAGCTGTTAAAATGAATACCTGCATATATAAAATTCAGTGTATACGTGTTGTCGTCACTGGGCGAAAAATCACACAGCACAAGATTTTTACACACACCGGTCATTACAGATTAGAGGGAACATTGCCTTTGAGTGGCTTTAAAGGAAGCAAACTGATATCCTTGAGTGGCCCAGTCACAGACCTGACCTTAACCCGATCGAACAACTCTGACAAGACCTCAAGGTTGTTGTCCACTGCCGCACACCAACTAACCTGGCACATCTTGGTAAAGAGGGATTGGCAACTCTTGCTCCATCACGCTGTGGAAAGCTAATAGAGATTTATCCAAAAAGATTACTGGCTGTAATAGTTGCTGGTTAAACTAAGAACTGAGCAAAGGGGGATGAATAATTTTGAACTGCTGTCATTTCAGTTTTTGGAATTTTTAGCTTTTATGCTTTAAAATATTCCCTGTTTCCCTGTGAAAAACAGGGAATGTGTTTCAAAGATAAAATTTCTCAGTTAAATTGATCAAAATCCCCAGTTGTAATACTCATTTATGTGAATGAAAGTCTGGAGGCTGAATACTTCTACAAGACACTGTATCTCTTACTTACCCAACCCTTATCACCACCAGGTTTGCTAGACATGTCGGGGAAGGTTTAAATTGAGTTGGCATGGGAATGGGAACTGCAGTGACGGGCTGAGGATGAGGCAGTTCATATACTAGTCGTTGTAGTGTGGAGTGAGACTGTCATGAAGGACAGGGAGATGATAGGGCAAAATTATAGTCGGTGGAATGAGCTGAAGTGTAGCATGGGGACAAAATTGAAAAGGGTAATGAATACAGGACTGAGGGTGGTATATATTTTAATGCATGCAAAATAAGAAATAAGGTGGAAAATCTTGTAGTGCAGCTAGATTGGCAGGTGTGATGTTGTTGGCATCACTAAAATGTGGCAAAAAGACCATCGTTGGGATCCTAACATTCAAGGATACACCGTGTCTCAAAAGGACAGGCAGATAGGTAGAGGGGGATAGGGTGGCTCCGTAGGTAAAAAGTGAAATCAAACCCAAAGAAAGAATGATATAGGATTGAAAGATATAGAATCCTTGTGGGTAGAGTTACAAGATTGCAAGGGTAATAAAGACCATTATAGGTGTAATATAACACCCCAGTACAGCAGACAGGACGTGGGATATAAGTTTCAATTTGAAATAGAAAAGGCATGTAATAAAGGCAATGTTACGATGGTCATGGGGTATTTCTATATTCAGTTAGATTGGGAAAATCAGGCTGGTGGTGGATCCTAAGAAAAGGATTTTGTAGAATGCCTACAAGAAGGCTTTTTAGAGCAGCTTGTGGTTGAGCTCACTAGGAAAAAGACAATTCTGGATTGGGTGTTGTGTCGTTAATCAGATTTGACTAGGGAGCTTAAGGTAAGGAACACTTGGGAGGCCGTGACCACAATATGATAGAATTCACTCTACAGTTCGAGAGGAAAAGCTAAAGTCAGAGGTATCAGTATTACAGTGGAGTAAATGGAATTACAGAGGCATGAGAGAGGAGCTGGCCAAAGTGCCAAAGGGGGAACTAGCAGGGTTGATGGCAGAACAGCAATGGCTGGAGGTTCTGGGGACAATTTGGAATATTAAGGTAACTTACCAAAAATATCAAAGAGGATACCAAAGGCTTTATTCGATGTATAAAGAGTAAAAGGGAGGTGAGATTAGATATCGCACTGCTGGAAAATGATGCTGGAGAGGTAGCAGTGGGGGACAAGGAAATGGCGGGTGAACTGAATAAGTATTTTGCATATGTCTTCACTGTGGAAGGCACAAGCAGCATGTCAGAAGTTCAAGAGTGTCAGGGGGCAGAAGTGAGTGCAGTTGCTATTACTAGGGAGAAGGCGTTTGGGGAGCTAAAAAGTCTGAAAGTAGATAAATAACCTGGACTAGATGGAGTATACCCCAGGGTTCTGAAAGAGGTGACTGAAGAGACTGCGGAATCATTAGTAATGATCTTTCAAGAATCACTAGATTCTGGAGTGGATCCAGGGAGTGGAAAATTGCAAATGTGACTCCACTGTTTAAGATGCTAGGGGGCAGAAGAAAGGAAATTATAGGCCAGTTAACCTGACCTCAGTTCTGGGAAGGTATTGGAGACTATTATTAAGGATGAAGTTTTGGGGCACTTGGAAGCACATGATAAAACAGGCCGAAGTCAGCATTGTTTTCTCAAGGGGAAATCTTATCTGACAAATCAGTTAGAATTCTGTGAGGTAATAATAGGAAAGATAAATAAAAGAGAGTATATGGATGTTGTTTACTTGGATTTTCAGAAGGCCTTTGAAAAGGTGCCACACGTGAGGCTGCTTAACAAGATAAAAGCGCATGGTATTACAAGAAAGGTACCAGCATGGATAGAAAATTGGCTGATTGTAGGAGGCGAAGAGTCAGAATAAAAGGGGCCTTTTCTGGTTGGCTGCCGGTGACGTTTTATGATCTGCAGGTGTCGGTATTGGGACCGCTACTTTTTACATTATACTTTAACGACTTGGATGACGGAATTGATGGTTTTGTGGCCAGATTTACAGACAATATAAAGATAGATTGGGGGGGGGCGTTGGCGTCGAGGAAGCAGGGCATCTACAGAAGGACTTGGGACAGTTTGGGAGAAAGATGTAGCAGATGGAATGTAGTGTAGGAAAGTGTATGGTCATGCACTTTGATAGAAGGAATAAATTTCTACATGGGGAGAAAATTCAAAAATCAGGGTTGCAGAGAGTGTTGGGAGTCCTTGTGCAGGATTCCCTAAAGGTTAATTTGCAGGTTGAGTCTGTGTTGAGGAAGTAAAATGCAATGTTAGCATTCATTTCGAGAAGACTAGTATATAAAAGCAAGGATGTAATGTTGAGGCTTTATAAGGAATTGGTCAGACCTCACTTGGAATAGGGTGAGCAGTTTTGGGACCTTTATCGAAGTAAATATGTGCTGGCATTGGAGAGGGTCCAGAGGAGGTTCACGGGAATGAAAGGCATGGCTCTAGGCTTGTAGTCATCGGAGTTTAGAAGAATGAGGAGAATCTCATTGAAACCTATTAAATGTTTAAAGGAAGTGGAGAGGATGTTTCCCCATTGTGGGTGTGTCTAGGGCTGGAGTGCACAGCCTCAGAAAAGAGGGTCTTCCATTTAGAACAGAGATGAGAAGGAATTCCTACAGCCAGACGGTGGTGAATCTCTGGAATTCATTGCCCTGGACAGCTGTGGAGGCCAACTGATGAGCAGAGCAGTAATTTACTATTTAAAGCAGAGGTTGATAGGTTTTTGGTTAGTCAGGGGGCCGAAATGTCGACTGTACTTTTTTCCATAGGAGCTGCCTGGCCTATTGAGTTCCTCCAGCATTTTGTGTGTGTTGCTTTCGATTTCCAGCATCTGCCAATTTTCTCTTGTTTGAGGTATAATGGTTTTTTTTAATACATAAATTTTGAGAGGGTTGAGAGGGTAAGCAGCTGTAAATTCCTCGGCATCCACATCACCGAGGACCTCACATGGTCTGTGCATACCAGCTGTATGGTGAAAAAGGCACAACAGCGCCTCTTTTACCTCAGACAGTTGAGGAAGTTTGGTATGGGCCCCCAAATCCTAAGAACTTTCTACAAGGGCACAATTGAGAGCATCCTGACTGGCTGCATCACTGCCTGGTATGGGAACTGTACCTCCCTTAATCGCAGGATTCTGCAGAGAGTGGTGCAGACACATCTGTAGTTGTGAACTTCCCATGATTCAGGACATTTACAAAGACAGGTATGATAAAAGGGCCTGAAGGATCATTGGGGATCTGAGTCACCCCAACCACAATCTACTCCAGCAGCTACCATCTGGGACCACAGTATAAAAGCCAGGACCAACAGGCTCCGGGACAGCTTCTTCCACCAGGCCATCAGATGCAACTCCCGCTGATTTGAGTGTATTTCTATGCTATGTTGACTGTTCTATTTATTATAAATTACAAAGATTGCACATTGTACCTTTAGATGGAGATGTAATGTAAAGATTTTTACTCCTCATGTACGTGAAGGATGTAAGAAATAAAGTCAATTCAATTCAATTCTAATCTGTGATTTCATTTTTACCAGGATTTTTGTAACTTGTCTTTCTACGGTTTAAGTATATACTATGGTAACTGCTTTCAATACTTCTCTCTTAACGGAATTCAGATCTGGCAAATCTCAGCAAGTTTATATCACTGTCGGCATTTAACGCAGTATGTGCTGGGACATTGGAGGCACTCAGACAAAAATGGTGGCTTGAACTTTCCGACTGCTCTCCCTAGGATTTTGCGTGAATGTTTTTTCACATGCCTAGCAGAGCAGTAATTTACTACAATCTGTCAATAGGTTGTCTTCACACTGAGCTTCTGCTTAGTTAGACAGTGCAGGAATAGACCCCTCTGTAATGGAGGAACCAAACACTGTTGGCATTGCAGGTCACCTCAAACCAAGTCAGTCAAGTTTACTGTCATTTAACTACATAGATGTACATAATATATATAAAACCATATAATGTATATAGACATGAAACAACATTTCTTTCAACTAAGGTGTAATGCATAGTAGTACTCATAACACATGATAACTTATGAAGGTAAAGATAACACCTACAGATCAATCACACATAAGTAACAAACTAAAGTGCATTAATATTAAATATTGTAAGGTATGGAACAGATTAACCAGTGACACTTTGAATGCGATGTGGCAGGGAGTTCAGTAGCCTAATGGCCTGAGGGAAGAAACTGTTTCCCATCCTGACCGTCCTTATTTTTATGCATCAGAGTCTCCTGCCTGATGGTAGGAAGTCAAAGAGGATGCTGGATGGATGGGTGGGATCCTTGATAATACTAAGGGCCCTGCGTATGCAGTACTCCTGATAAATATCCCCGATGGATGGTAGGGAGACCCTTGTGATTCTCTCAGCTGTCCCCACAGTCCTTTGTACAGACTACTGGTCTGATATTCGGCAGCTCCCGTACCAGATGGAGATGCAACTTGTCAGAACACTCTCAATGGTGCTACAGTCAAACACAGTTAAGAAGTGGGGTGGGGGCCTTGCTTGCCTCAATCTTCTTAGGAAGTGGAGGCGCTGAGGTGACATTAAGGGATCAGGTGAGGTAAACTGTGAGGTGAACTCACAGGAACGTTGTGCACTTAACTCTCTCTTCAGAGGAGCCATGTACTCACAGAAGGGCAGGTTTGTCTGCACCTTTCTGAAGTCCACAATTATTTTCTTTGTCTTCTCCATGTTCAGGCTTAGGTTGTCCCTCTCACACCGGTCCACCAGATGCTCCACTTCCTCTCTATACTCCGTCTCGTCATTGTTCTTGATAAGGCCAACCACTGTTGTGTCATCTGCAAACTTGATGACACAGGTTGAGCTGGATCCTGTGACACAGTCGTCTATCAGCAGTGTGAACAGCAGTGGGCTGAGCACACAGCCTTGGGGAGTGCCAGTGCTCAACGTAATGGGATGAGAGACATTTGCTACAGTACTGTTAAGAAGAACAGGTATCCAATTACAGAGGGAGGTGTTGAGACCCACCAGTTTCTGCGGTAGGATGGTGTTGAATGCTGAACTGAAATTTAGAAACAGCAGTCTGGGTTATGAGACCCCATTTTCCAGGTGGGACAGGACTGAGTGGAGGGCAGAGGCTACTGCATCATCAGTGGATAGATTTGAGTGATAATAGAACTGGAAAGGATCCATTGTAGCCAGAAGAAAGACTTTAATGTGCTCCATGACCAGCCGCTCAAAGCATTTCATAATGGTTGATCTTAATGCCACCAGATGATAGTTGTTCAGCCAGGTTCCTGTCACCTTCTTTGGCACAGGAACGATGGTTGGTTCCTTGAAAACTGAGGGGACATTGGATTATTCCAGTGAGATGTTGAAGATATCCATCAACACCTCCGTCGGCTGGGCTAGAAACATAGAAAACCTACAGCACAATACAGGCCCTTTTAGCCCACAATGCTGTGCCGAACATATACTTACTTTAGAAATTACCTAGGGCTCCCCATCGTCCTCTATTTTTCTGAGCTCCGTGTACCTGTCCAGGAGTCACTTAAAAGACCCTATCGTATCCGCCTCCACCACTGCCGCCGGCAGCCCATTCCACGCACTCACCACTCTCTGCGTAAAAAACACCTCCTCTGTACCTACTTCCTAGCACCTTAAAACTGTGCCCTCTCGTGCTAGCCATTTCATTCCTGGGAAAAAGCCTCTGACTATCCACACAATCAATGCCTCTCATCATCTGATACACCTCTATCAGGTCACCTCTCATCCTCTGTCGCTGTGCAGTCTTTCAGAACCCAACCTGGTATATCACTGGACCCCGCAGCTTTGTGTCCTGCAATCAAGTCCACGGGGTGACACCGAACTTCCAGTTACCTGCCACTTTAATTCCCCACCTTACTTCCTCTGTCCGTAGCCTAATAGATTGTTTCAAAAAGGTCCCAAATAGGCTTGAGGAACTATGCAACAATACGCATGTGATAGCAACCCTGGTTCTCTTCCCATGGATATTATGTGAACTGCTGGGAATTTCCAGCATTCTCCTTGTTAGAAGGTCAGCAGCAATTCTGAGCTGAATTCAAGTCTCAACACGCTTCCCTTATGGACCCGTTGACAGAATGGCTCTGTAAACTTTAGAATCAACTGGGCACTTCTGGCCTCACACTATCAGAGATACTCCTTATATCATACCTCATTTCAGAAGAAGCCTCAACTCTGTCTCTCTTTCTACAGCTGCAACCTGATCTACTGGGAGTTTCCAGGATTTCCTGTTATCAGCTGATGCAGGAACAGTGAATCAATTCATTTCAAATGCGGGATGAGTTTGGGGGGGTTGTGGAAGAGGGGTGGGATGGTTAACGAGGAGGAAGAGCAACCACTAGTTCACTCTTTTATACTCAGTTATTAAAATTTAAACAAAAGCCAATGTTGGTTGATTTTCATTGATTCATTTAATATTTTACTTCCTTGCACATTTTTGACACTTTCTGTGTCTCAACTTCTTTACGGGAACACAAACTGGCGTTCGGAGACACGATCCACTGTCGCTGATCTCAGTACACGAAGACCGAGGAGGACATCACTTTAACTTGTACACTGTGGAGGTTCAGGCACAGGCAAACACTAAGCAGGCATGACAATTTTTAGAAGTGTGGTTCTCTTCTGATAACTCTGTAAGCAAACATATTGAAATGGACGCCTAAGAGCCAAATGTAAGCCAATAGATTTCAAAGGTCAACTGAAGGGGTAACCAACCAAGGCAAGCAAACAGGGGCCTATATAAACATGAGCACTTCCAGAGAGAAACACCAACAACTGCACACTGAGGATGTCACCTCGACTGCTGATGAAAAAACCTGCAAGCTAATTGCCAAGGTCGGCAAACACTGCAACTTCAAACTTTCTGCATATCTCAGACAGAAGTATTCAGTGCACTTGACAGCTGGTCAAGCTTCTTAGAGAGTAATTCTTCCTTTCCTTATTCTCTCACAGATGTCCACAAACCTCCCTTTAATTTTAGCCACATTAAGGGGCAATTCAAAGCAGCCAGTTAAATTTCATGTGGGATGTTGGAACTCCACAATGAGACCCATATGATCAGTACACAAGTGTTTAAACTCAGCACAGGCACAGAGCAGGATCAGGGCCCAGGAACTGTAAGGCAGTGGCACTAACTGCTATGCTACCTTTTCAGGCGCAGGCTTAGCATCCCAACAGTTGAAAGAAGAGGGAATTGGCTGAAGTAAATTCGTATAATTCCTTTTTTTTTGGATATTTTTTGTCACTTGAATAACTTCAAATGAGAAAATACTTTTCATTGGTAAATGCTATTTTAGATGTACAAGGTGGTAAATATTATAAATCATACTGCACATGCTTTTAGAAAGTATACTATCATTTTCCTTCAACGAAAACAGAAAATGATTTGTTCAGCTTAAAAGTCAGTTACAATAAAAACAGTCAAACTGGAAAGAAATGTTTCGGAGTCTGCCAATTTTTATTCACACTTTACATTCCCCTAGTTCTTTCAGAATGGCTGGTTGGATCTCCTCCAATTTAAAGGAAGCTATCAGTACCTCCTTTGTTCTTCCTGTGTCTGTCATCAAGCAATTAACATCCACCATTTCAGCCTTCCTGTCAGGAGAAGGTTATCGTCAACTGCAATCTATCAATCTGCATCATGTTTATGAAACACTTTGAAAACTTCTTTTGTACCAGCAATTTTTAATACTTACAAATATTATTATAAACTTTTCATTTAATTCTTTAGCAAAGTAAATTTTGGCAATACAGAATACAGCTTCTGTAATGTCTCATTTAGTTTGAAACTTCAGATGTCTTCCGAAATGACAGACCAGCACCGCAGTTACCTTGAACACTTCTAGCCATCATCACAACATTCTTCTAAGCAAAAAAGCTAATACCATGTGAAAAACCTGTGTCTATGGTTCGCAGGTTCTCAATGCTGGCACTCAATTGGCAGGACCTGTCATCCCTGTCTGTTCCGTGGTTCATGACCCTTGCATTTTCTCTGCTTTCCCACTGCAATTACTCAATGCTGAAAAGGGGCTGCACGTTACCTCCAGGTCAGCACAGGATATAAAGAACAAAAGGAGTTCTTGAAACCTACTTCATTCCATTCTACAATTTTTGGATGAATAGCAAAGGAATTAAAACAGGCTGCACAGCATTCTAAACATTTGATGTACAGCAGGTTAGTATGTGTATCCTTCATAACTGGCATCAAGTTATACCTAACCAAAACTATTTCTTAAATATTAAAAGTCATTTAGACTAGAACCATGTTATATGCCATAAATTATTAGCAGCACCTCTAAATTACACATGAAATTACAAGGAAAGCTGTGAGATTCCCACTGTAAAGTAAGAGATAATCAGGTTGTTCTATTGTTTCACCTCTGCAGCTAATGTATTAATTTCAGGTCACAGTCATTACTCCAATATTTTTTTAGACAACAGTTCCTGGTAATTACTTTACTATTCTTATTTACTTCTCACACAGCTTCTTCATATCCCATACCTATCCCACTTTACATTGCATTATCTTCCCGTTTTTCCATCCATCTCTCTCTCTCTCACGCCTTTCATCCAATTACACAAATTCCCTTTGTTCTTCCCCTGCCTGACACTGTTTAGTATTAGTTCCCTGTTTTTTTCCAGCTTCTGACAGAATATCACAGACTTGCAACATTATCTGCTTCTCTCTTTACAGATGCTACCTTCCCTGATGAGAATATCATACTTACAGTAATTGTCATACAATTTCTGTATGAAGGCTTTTGTTGGATAGTTTAATTTAACTGGTAATTTGCATTTACATTATGAAAAATTATGGTACTAATATTTACAATGCTTTTCATTTTACGCATTTAGTGAATAAGGGTCAAACTAATAGATTATCCTTCCTTTGGAGAAACTACAGTCTAGAAATGAGATCACTCATAAATGGCACTAAACCATTCCTGCAATTAACCATTGCTTATTCATGTTGCTTCAGATGGAGCAAAGTGGTTATTAGCTTTATTTGACACGCATACATCGAAACAAACAGTGAAACGTGTCATTTGCGTCAACAACTAACACCGTTCGAGGACGTGCTGGGGCAGCCTGCAATTATCATTATGATTCTGGTGCCAATATAGTATGCTCACAGCTTACTAACGTGTACCTGTACATCTTTGGAATCCATGGGGAAACCCATGCGGGCAACGGGAGAATGTACAAACTCTTATAGACTGCCGGTGGGAACTGAACCCGGATCTGTATGTTACATGCTATGCTGCCATGCTTCCCAAAATGTCTAGGTAGTGAGTATCTTTCCTTTATATTGCTAGTGCACATGAGGTTGCATGGCTAAATACTGTACACCTATTGCCTTATTCTTATGCTAATTAACATTGAGGTATATATTATACTATCCTCAGAAAAGTTCTCTTGTTAGTGTATGTGCAGTTATAATGGTTGCAGGCAGGACAGGGGAAAAGCAGGAAAGAGCATGAACCCACCTTCCTGAAATATGGAGTAATCTCATCATCTAGCCCACATTAAAGGGACCCGAGGCCCCAGGAACAGACATGGATGAGGGGGTGATGGAGATAGCCACCTATAGCATTTTGCCATACCCAGGACCATCCAAAGAAAACATTTCATGTTATTCAGGGCTATTTTGCAGACACATTAAGCCACCCTTAAAATCAACAAGTTGAAGAACATAACAAGAATCCCAACCTGCTCATCCAGACACCCACCCCAACATGGCAAATATCTCCAGTGTTTTCCTTGCACTACACTTTGCCCTAGCCCTCTTCAACAGCTCACAAAGGTTAAAGTGCACATCATTCACACAGTCTACAACTATCATGGTATACAACATATTAACCCCAACAATCCCCTCTTGTCTTGTGGGATTAGGGTGCCTACAACAGGCGCCCGACATTTTAGAATGGAAGAGAATATTTCCAAGCACCTACCAGGCTGTCAACACATACAGAAAGTATGAAGAAGCTTCAATTTACCTCCTCCCTTAAAGCAATAAGTATCCTAGTTACACGCATCTACCTGCAGATGTGCCTGACATTGCATCATATACTCACCATTACAAAGTTCCTTCTATCTCCTGAACTGTATGATATCATAGACACCTTCTGCACCCTGCCCTGACCAGTGAGGGAGAAAGAGGAAGCCAGCGTGAACCTGTACCAGGCCAAATACAAGTGGAAGCTCTGAGCCGATGTGAAGTGAACAGGGTAGATTGGAGACTTACCCTGCCAAGAACCAAAGGTTGCAATGGAGGACTTGGTTGAGTATATAAGAGGAGAGCCGACATAGGAATGTAGGCTGATACAATGTAGCTTCATTGACAGAAAGCAAGAGTGACAAAGAGCATGGAGGAGATGGTCTTCAGCCATCTGAAAGACTCAATACCATCTTCATAGATAAACCAGAAAAAGCACAGCCCTTCACTAACCTGATTTCAGATATAAGAGTGCATCAGCTCCAACGCGGGTAGGTCACATTGCTTATGTGTTTGATATTCAATATTCTATTCTCTGTTCAGTCAAGGGAAGAGATGACCATTTCTGGCAAGAACAGTTCAGAGACTGTACAAGTCCACCTTATGGAGTTTAACTGATGGTAGGGATTCATTCCTGTGAACTGTTCATAACCTGGACAGCTTGAAAGTCCAAAATGTGGCTGAAAATCAACTTCTTAGGTGTCAGAAGATTCTTACTGCCCTGTAGTGGCTAATAAATTCATCCTTCCAGTCTCCCAAACGTTACTTGTATGTATGGGTTTTGTATAAGCTGACATTCATAATTTGGGGATGGCCCGTATTCCTATATCAGATGTGACAACTCCAAGCAGAATATCTCTCTCCAAAGACCTATATTTAACTCATTTAATTAACTGAATGATTCCTCTGTATTTACCTATATTCGCAAATGACTGATAGAGGACATTCAGTCTACGTTGACTCCTAAAAGAATTCCGTCAAAACCATTTCCAACAGAAATGGAGCCGAGGATTATTGAAGCAATGGGTACAAGCTTCAGCAGCAGGGCAGCCTTACAGGGAAGAACCTGCCTTGCCGATGGAAAGAACATGTTGTAACAAGCTTAGCTCTTCAAAGTGATTCTGTCCCAGACAATAGTGAGTGTGGCAGGAATCAAAGATGACATTGGAGGAAATACCTGTTGTGTAAAGATTGGGGACTGGCAATTGGTATTTCAAGTGTGAAGCAATGTGTGATTGATGGGGAGGCAGCACTGCATGGAATCACCATAGAAGTACAATTTGGCATGCGGGGTACTTACTAACTTTTACCTTAAATGGAGAAAATTTTGACTTTTATTAATGGAATGGTGGTTATAATTTCAGGATTCCTGTGCAAATGCAAGGTCTTGAATTTATGGGCCAATTTTCCATAGGGTTCTGGTGCCTGAGCAGAAACATGTGGAGATCTCTGAATATTTGGACTGGGGAAATCGTTCTTGTTTGCTGGACTAGGATAGGCCTGGTGCAGGATCTGCAAACACATTCATCTGCAGAAGAAGATCGCAAGGCTATGAGAAATAGATAGTATACTATAGCTAGTGGGCGCAGGGGTGGAGATACGTCTCTTCCCTCTACTAGCCTGCAGGTCACTACTGGGCAAGGTGTACGACCTGTTTAGGAACCCCCCACCCAGATCAGGGCATGTGAAGCCATGGGAGCTGGTGGTGGATGGTCGTCTGTGCAGCTGGTGCATATCACAAGTGCTGATTGTGTGGCCACTGACGCCAGGCAGACAATTTTTGATTGATAATGGCTGGGGTCACCTGCCTTGTAAAGACACTGCCCAGAAAAAGGCAATGGCAAACAACGCATGTCAAAAAATTTGCCAAGAGCAATCATGGCTTTGAGACCATAACCGCCTACGTCATTGACACAGCACATAATTATGGTGATAACTATACTAGCTAATATTATTCATGCATATTTTAATCACTTTAATTATTTAAAATGTTTTAGTTAAATTTATTTTTCATCAACTTAGAATTAATTTTATTTAATTGTTAACATTTAAAATGTTTTTTAACATTAAAACATTGAGAAATCTTGAAAAACTAACATCTTTGACAGACAGATCGGGGGTGTCTGCGTCTGTGTGTAGCTTGTTCAAACTAGGATTACATTCATCTCCATAATCATCTGGTTGCCAAAAAGATAAGTTTGGGGAAATGGGGGCAATAAGTGCTATTCAAGAAAATCAAGGCTGTTATGATTATATCACTGTATAATATAACTGTATATTTCACAGTATAATATCACTGCATATATTACTGTGGGGAATATAACGTACTGAACATAAATCATCAACCATGGAAGACTCTACAGATAAAAAAAATATATAACATAGAACGATTGGAAGGAAGTATTAAAAGAGATCAAGAGGGTAATCTAACACAGGAGTTTGGATGATGTCATATAACAAAAACAGTACTTTCTATGGGTAATCTGATCCCAAAGATAAATTTATAATCTTAAAATTGCTCTGGGATATCTATTATATGAACACCATAAAACTCAGGGGATGGTGTTTTTTCAGATTTATGACTCATTTTAGAAATAACCTATGCTGAATGCACTGCACAATGTGGAATGGAGTGAATTAATACAATGAGTCTTTTACAATGAAACATTAACAGTGTTAACAATCACTCTATAATACATTACAGTGATTCAGAAAATATTAAAGTCAAATTTAGTAGGGGAATAAGTTTGAAATATCAGAGTACATAAAACTTGTTGGAAATAATAGAACATTTCTTCACATGACTTTACAGCATTTGGTTGGTGAATGCTGAAGGCAATTGCCCCTTAATTAAACCATTTTCAAAAAATAGCAGAAATAAGTACAGTGATTTTAAATCATTTTATCAAATGTGCCAGTTCTCAATAAGTCTATAATTGGCTTCATCAATGATGAAAGAAATCAAAATTTGGTGCAGATGTTCAACAAAGCTATTTTGCAAGCTAGTATTTAAATTTCGTTTTGCTTCATCTGTGAAAGAGGGTAGATTTTGCTAGGTTTTGTGGAAGAAAACATCAGGAACAATTTAAAAATAAATTGAAGTTAATTAACTCTGATAAGCAAAACTAGAAATGATTGAAATCTTTCAGATTCTTCCTTCCCCTGAAGAAAACAGATGCAGGTTTGTACACAAAAGGAAAGCCATTTTTTTAAAAACTTGATTACTTTCTGTTGAGTCTGGCTGGCTAACATTTTTGAGATTGAAGACTTTGGAAAAAAAAAGTGATTTTGGAATTTTTACCAGAATAAGATTGTTAAACTAAACATATATTTCATGTTGTATTGCCAAACAAGAGCAATACAGAAGTACTTATGATGAGCAAAATCTCTTTTTATCTTTAATATCAATCTTTTCATCAAGCACTCAGTGGGTAAACACCAGTTAGGATTTTCAAAGCTATTCATCAAAGCCTAATGCAAAACAAAAATAGGCCTCTAACCAATTTTTATGGCAATAATTGATCCAGATTGTATAGGCAGTCGCATAAAGGACTCACAATGCGATCCAAACAGACAGGACTGACCCAGAAAACCTAGAACCTAACAAATAGTAAATCCTGGTGCAGGCAACAGTATTATTAAACGTATGGAACACAAGGTCTGACAACTGGGGTAAAATTCACATCCCATGAGCTTGGGATGTAGGACATACTCCATCAATGAGATGTAACTAAGGGGTGTAACTGTGGGATGGGTACCATGCTATCAATTGTTTATAAGTAATAAAGTTTATTATTTATCATTTAATAACGTGGATTCTTTATCAGTATGTTAAGGAAGATTCAATATTCAAAGTCACAACATTAATATATTAACTTTTGTTAGATACACCAATGGATTTTATTTCCATCTTTTACAGCATGTTGATAACTACTAAGATAGGTCACTTTCGGCTACGAAACAGGTAACTATAAAGTATGGTATTTGAAATAATAGGAAAACCACCACTTAATTTCATGTTGATGAATCCACATACACTAAATTAATATCTGAATCACAGTGTCCAGGAAATTCAGAGTTAGAATCCAGACATACGAGAAGTAGGAGATGTGGAGAAGGTAAAGCTGGTCTTATGTGTTTACTTGTGACCAGATACAAATTGGCTGTAACAGGCGCTGAGAACCAAGTGAACAGTCTTCCTCTTCAGCAATAACTACAACACCAGACAGCTGGCACTTTCATCCTGTTAAAATCTCCCATCTGCTCTAGAGGAGTTTATCAAACGGATCTCACACTGAGTCACACCACGCGGTCTTAAAGTGAAAGCTCAGTTAAAGAGATTGAGGTTAAGGAACAGGAGGAAATAAAATTGCAGAGATAGCAGTGCTTAGGGAGGGAAATCCTGTGGTTGTGGCCTTGGAACTGAAAGGGATGGCTTCTGATGGCTGAATAATGAAAATCATGGAATTAAGAATTAAGAGCAGGGAGGTTATGCTGCAACTGTACAGGGTACTGGTGAGGCTGCACCTGGAGTACTGCGTGCTGATCTGGTCTCCTTACTTGAGGAAGGATATACTGGTTTTGGAGAGGAGGTTCACCAGGCTGATTCCAGAGATGAGGGTATTAAGACTATGAGGAGAGATTGAATTGCTTGGGACCTTACTCGCTGGATTTCCGAAGAATGAGAGAAGATCTTCTAGAAACGTAAAATTATGAAAGGGATAGATAGGATAGATGCAGGAAATTTGTTTCCACTGATAGGTGAGACTAGAACTAGAGGACATAGCCTGAAGATTCGGGGGGGGGGGGGGGGGTAGATAATTAAGACGGAGATGAGGAGGAACTGCTTTTCCCAGACAGTGGGGAATCTGTGGAATTCTCTGCCCAATGAAGCAGTGGAGGCTTCCTTATTAAAGATATTTAAGACAAGCTTGGATAGATTTTTGTATGGTAAGAGAATTAAGGGTTATGGGGGAAAGGCAGGTAGGTGGAGATGAGTTCATGGCCAGATCAGCCATGATCTTATTGAATGGCAGATCAGGCTCAACGGGCCAGATGGCCGACTCCTGCTCCTATTTCTTATGTTCTTATGTTTTAATAGATGGAGTTTAGAAAGATAGAAAGGGGAAGGCTTGAAACCAAGTTGAGAAATGTAAACTCAAGACATTACTTAATAAGAACATACGAGCAGGAGTAGGCTTCTCAGCCCTTCAAGCCTGCCCGACAATTCAATACGATCTTGGTTGATCTACTATACTCTCGGCCTCATCTCTTCTGGGTTTGTTCCCTGGAGCCCTCAATTCTTTGTTCTTTTAAAATCTACTTCCGCTTTTAATAGTCCCAATGATCCAGTCTGCACAAACATTCCCTTCAGGGGACAGGATTCAAGAGATTCATTACCGTCTGCGAGAAGAAATTCCTATGCATGTCAGTCTTAAATGAAATGCTCCCAAATTATGTAATAACATCTCCTTATTTGAGATTCTTGAACTACAGGAAACATCTCAATATCTTGCCCCTCAGGATTTATACTTTTCAAATAAGATCTCTGTTCATTCTTCCGAACTATCAACAAGCAGAGAGTGCACTCGCTTACAGACAGTTAGTTTTGGAAGACCTTGAGTTTACTTAGGCTGTAAAAAAGGTTGTTCAACAGTGTATTAGAATAATTGTCTGTGGCAACAAAAGGAAGCAATGAACTGACAGATGTTATGTTATAAGTTATCTTTATTATGGAACTGATCGGTGCTCGGAAAAGCATCAGAATCAGATTTATTATCACTGGCATTCAGTATGTCGTGAAATTTGTTAACTTTGCAGCAGAAGTACAATGAAATACATGTTAAATAGAGAAAAAACTGAATTATGTTAAGTATATATCTGTCTATTAAATAGTTAAATTAAAACAAGTAGTGCAAAAAAAGTTTAAAAAAGTAGTGAAGTAGTGTTCATGGGTTCAATGTCCATTGATAGCAGAAAGATGGATAGATAGATAGATAGATAGATACTTTATTCATCCCCATGGGGAAATTCAACATTTTTTTTCCAATGTCCCATACACTTGTTGTAGCAAAACTAATTACATACAATACTTAACTCAGTAAAAATATGATATGCATCTAAATCACTCTCTCAAAAAGCATTAATAATAGCTTTTAAAAAGTTCTTAAGTCCTGGCGGTTGAATTGTAAAGCCTAATGGCATTGGGGAGTATTGACCTCTTCATCCTGTCTGAGGAGCATTGCATCGATAGTAACCTGCCGCTGAAACTGCTTCTCTGTCTCTGGATGGTGCTATGTAGAGGATGTTCAGGGTTTTCCATAATTGACCGTAGCCTACTCAGCGCCCTTCGCTCAGCTACCGATGTTAAACTCTCCAGTACTTTGCCCACGACAGAGCCCGCCTTCCTTACCAGCTTATTAAGACGTGAGGCGTCCCTCTTCTTAATGCTTCCTCCCCAACACGCCACCACAAAGAAGAGGGCGCTCTCCACAACTGACCTATAGAACATCTTCAGCATCTCACTACAGAAAGGTAGAAGTTGTTCCTGAGTCACTGAGTGTGTGCCTCCAGGCCTCTGTACCTCCTTCCCAACAGTAACAACGAGAAGTGGGCATGTACTGGGTGGTGGGGGTTGCTTATGATGCATACTGCCTTCCTAAGTTACTGCTCCTTGAAGATGTCTTGGATACTATAGAAGATAGTACCCATGATTAATCTTACAAGTTTCTGCAACTTACTTTGATCTTGTGCAGTAGTGTTTTCGTGTGTTTTAGTTGACACACCAAATCTCCTCAAGCTCTAACGAAATATGTGTTGTCTTAGCAACGCACACAAAATGCTGGAGGAACTCAGCAGGCTGGGCAGCATCTAGGGAAAAGAGTACTGTTGATGTTTCGGGAGTTTTGGAGTTTGCTCGGATATGCAGCATATGCAGATTTTCTCTTGTTTGATAGCTGTTGTCTGGTCTCCTTTATAACTGCATCAATATGTTGTGTCCAGGTTAGGGCCTCAGTGATATTGACACCCAGGAATTTGAAATTGCTCACTCTCTCCACTTCTGATACCTCTGAGGATTGGTCTGTGTTCCCACGCCTTACAAATATGAAGCCAAGGTCACAAACAATCTGGTCCATTTGCAGACAGTTGACAAGACGTCTAATGAAGTCCGTGGTTGGGAAATCAAGACTGTGCTTGTTTGACTGCCTTTGGTCTTTCAAATTGTAAGTTATCTCTCATCCAGAATTGGATGGTGGAACCCGATTTGTTCTGGTGCTGCCTCAGTGGAACAGAAAGCGGGTGAAAAATAAAGAGGGACAATGAAAGCACTTGATGGAATACTAGTAATAATGTGAAGAGAAGCCAATATACTTGATTCTCAAGCCGCAATACAATATGACCAACACATTATAGAAGCACAGTCATACAGCTTTTCCAGCTACTCAGTTTATATCAACCACCCGCATTAATCCCAAATTATTCACAGTATCATCAAAATGTAATTTTAAACTCTGTAACTGTATCACCAACCATTACCTCCTCTGGTATCTCATTCCAGATATTCACCGCCATTTGAAATCATACCCCTAAGATCCACCCCGCCTTTCTAACTTTAAATCTATCTGCTCTAGTTCTAGAGTCCCCTACCCCGGGAAAATTTTTTTGACGATCCCTCATATCCACGGTATTCATAACTTTATAAACCTCTATGAGGTTACCCCTTCAGCCTTCTATGAGGCTTCTATGAGCCTTCAGTGAGTTTGGGTGATATTGTAGCCTAGCATTTAGCATAAAGGTAATAAAGCTCCAGGGGAAGAAATGTAATCTAAGTAACTTTGACTGTGGAATGATTGTTGGTGCCAAATGGGGTGGTTTGAGAAACTGCTGATTCCCTGGGATTTTCATGCACAGTTTTGAGAGTTTACAAAGAATGGTATGAAAAAAAAATCCAGTGAGTGGCATTTCTCTGGGCAAAAACACCTTGTTAATGAGAGAGGTCCAGAGAATGACCAGATAGGTTCAAACTAACAGGATGGTCATACTAACTCAAATAACCATGCATTACATGCAGAAGAGCATCTCTGAATGCACAGCACGTTGAACTTTGAAGTGGAGAAGCTACAGCAGCAGAAGACCACAAACATACAGGAATACACTCAATGGCCACTTTATTAGGTACTTCCTCTACCTAATAAAGTGGCCACTAATTATAGTCCTCTAATCCAGAGCAACATCTGGTGAATCTCTCTGCAGTCTCTCAATTGCTACAACATCCTTAGTGCTATATGGTGACCAGAACCATGCATGATACTCTAAGTGTTGTCTAACCACCATTTTGTACAGCCTCAGCATGACGCCTGACTCTGATCCTCAATGACTCGGCCTCTGAAAGCAAATGCCTTTTAAGTACCTTATCTAACTGATCACCATCTTCAGGAAGATATTGACTTGCAACCGTGTTCCCTCGATCCCTGCCAGTTACTCCTATTTATTCTCCGAATTTCCCACCCACCTGCCTCAGATTCTACCACCCACCCAAAAGGCCATGAATAGCAGCCAATTAACCTGTTAGCCCACATGCCTGTGTTGTGAGAGGAAGGCAGAGCACCAAAGGAAATCATAGTCTCAGGGAGAATGTGCATTCTCTATACCACCAGCAGCTATTATGACTGCAGGTTGCAAGTTGAAGAAAAGTATTTCAGAAATCAGAGAAAAATTGAAAAGTGAGTAACTCCCCTTGAAGACAGAACAGAAATATGTAACATAAATATCAGAATCCGAGCATTTGGTAAGAATTGACACTGTTAAAGTGAAACTGACCATTTAATATCATTACAAATAATTGCTTTGAAATTCAGTACTAGTTCGTACCAAAAACAAATAGTAACAGACTACTACCAGCAAATATAATGTAAGCTCTGGGAAAAAGGCATTGGCTGTCTGCTCTATCTATTATAATCTTATATAGCAAAGGAGCCTCTCATCCTCGTTTGCTTCAAATGTGCCATTTTAAAAATTTCAGCACTGTGCTGTGCATTATAAACCTGAATCACTATTACAGATATCCCCTTTGTTCTATCCATCCTTTCCAACCCCTTTTCTGTGTATTAAAACCACCTTATTTTTCTTTCTTTCCCAGATATGATGAATGGTACCCAAGGTATTTCTCTGAGTGTTTCTTGAACTTTGTTTTTAAAACTTTACTTTATCTTTTCCTTTTCTGAATTGGAGACAATGAGCATTCCCAAGAATAAGAAAACTGAATTATGTGGTCAGACAAAACATTAAGTACAATGTTGGAGCAGAAAAGGCAAATTCCAGAAATCCACAAAGTTCTGAATTTTCCATTATCATTTCCTATTGCCTAAAGATAAAATATGGATCAGCCTTAGCAACACGACTACAAGAGATAAGCAGACGCTGAGTAATTTGGAGTAGTCAGCACATCCCTGACTCACTGACCAAATGGGTTCATCTACAATATTCAAAAACTCACTTCATTCAGGGAAAAAAAAACTTTTGGCATTACCTGTGAAACTGATAGTAATGTCTGGATTCCTGTCAATACTTTGGACAGAGAAATGCAGCAGTTGCTGCTGTCAATAACCAGGCTGTGTTTCATGGAATTTAGTGAAGAAGTTCTGGCCAGATCCCCTCTACTAACATAATAAATATGACAGATAGGTCTATCTATTGTCCATGGAGCAGCCTTCCCTCAATTTGAGTTGAAGGGGTGGCTATGAGACTGACTGGTACGAGTTCAGCAATTTAAGAGGACTCTAGTATACTATAATTTACTAACCCATCCCTCCACTTCTTCATCCAGGTCAGTTATAAAAATCATGAAGAGTAAGGGTTCCAGAACAGATCCCTGAGGCAGACCACTGGTCACTGACCACCATGCAGAATATGACCCATTTACAACCACTCTTTGCCTTCTGTGGGCAAGCCAGTTCTGGATTCACAAAGCAATGTCCCCTTGGATCCCATGTCTCCTTACTTTCTCAATAAGCCTTGCAGGGGTACCTTGTCAAATGCCTTGCTGAAATCCATATACACTACATCTACTCCTCTACCTTCATCAATGTGTTTAGTCACATCCTCAAAAAATTCAATCAGTCTTGTAAGGCACGACCTGCCTTTCACAAAGCCATGCTGACTATTCCTAATCATATTATGCCACTCCAAATGTTCATAAATCCTGCCTCTCGGGATCTTCTCCATCAACTTACCAACCGCTGAAGTAGACTGACTGGCCTATGTCTACGCCCCTTCTTGAATAAGAGAACAACATCCGCAACCCTCCAATTCTCTGGGACCTCTCCCATCTCCATTGATGATGCAAAGATCATTGCTAGAGGCTCAGCAATCTCTTTCCTTGCCTCCCACAGTAGCCTGGGGTACACCTCATCCGGTCACGGTGACTTATCCAACTTGATGCTTTCCAAAAGCTCCTGCACATCCTCTTTCTTAATATCTACATGTCCAAGCTTTTCAGTCTGCTGTGTCATCCCTGCAATCGCCAAGATCCTTTTCCGTAGTGAATACTGAAGCAAAGTACTCATTAAGTACCTCTGCTATCTCCTCCGGTTCCATACACGCTTTTCTACTGTCACACTTGATTGGTCCTATTCTCTCATGTCTTATCCTCTTGCTCTTCACATTCTTGTAGAATGCCTTGGGGGTTTTTCTTAATCCTGTCTGCCAAGGCCTTTACATGGCCCCTTCTGGCTCTTCTAATTTCTTTGTTGAGCTCCTTCCTGCTAGCCTTAAAATTTTCTAGATTCTCTAACATTATCTAGCTCTCTGAACCTTTTGTAAGCTTTTCTTTTCTTCTTGACTTAATTTACAACAGCCTTTGTGCACCACAGTTCCTGTACCCTACCATCATTTCCCTGTCTGATTGGGACGTACCTATGCAGAATGCCACGCAGATATCCCCTGAACACTTGCCACATTTCTTCCATACATTTCCCTGAGAACATCTGTTCCCAATTTATTTCCAAGTTCCTGCCTGATAGCAGGCAGTTCCGGAATATTAAGCGTGTAGTAGAGGAAGGTGGGGCGGAACAAGTGATAAGGAGGACTCATGTACAGAGGGATGGTCTGACGGAACATGGAGTTAAATGTGTTGAAAGAATGGCAGATGGCATTTAATGTGAATAAGTGTGAGGTTATCCACTTTGGGAGTAAGAACAGGAAGGCAGATTATCATCTGAACTGTGTGGAGTTAGGTAAGGGAGAAATACAAAGAGATCTAGGAGTCCTTGTTCATCAGTCACTGAAGGTGAATGAGCAAGTGCAGCAGGCAGTGAAGAAGGCTAATGGAATGTTGGCCTTTATTACAAAGGGAATTGAGTACAAGAGCAAGGAAATCCTCTTGCACTTGTACAGAGCCCTGGTGAGACCACACCTGGAGTATTGTGTACAGTTTTGGTCTCCAGGGTTAAGGAAGGACATCCTGGCTGTAGAGGAAGTGCAGCGTAGATTCATGAGGTTAATTCCTGGGATGTCTGGACTGTCTTACGCAGAGAGGTTAGAGAGACTGGGCTTGTACACACTGGAATTAAGGAGATTGAGAGGGGATCTGATTGAAACATATAAGATTATTAAGGGATTGGACAAGATAGAGGCAGGAAATATGTTCCAGATGCTGGGAAAGTCCAGTATCAGAGGGCATGGTTTGAGAATAAGGGGTAGGTCATTTAGGACAGAGTTAAGGAAAAACTTCTTCTCCCAGAGAGTTGTGGGGGTCTGGAATGCACTGCCTCGGAAGGTAGTGGAGGCCAATTCTCTGGATGCTTTCAAGAAGGAGCTAGATAGGTATCTTATGGATAGGGGAATCAAGGGATATGGGGACAAGGCAGGAACCGGGTATTGATAGTAGTTGATCAGCCATGATCTCAAAATGGCGGTGCAGGCTCGAAGGGCCGAATGGTCTACTTCTGCACCTATTGTCTATTGTCTATAGCCTCATATTTCCCCTTACTCCAATTAAACACTTTCCTAACTTGTCTGTTCCAATGCTATGGTAAAGGAGATAGAATTGTGATCACTATCTCCAAAATGTTCTCCCATTGAGAGATCTGACACCTGACCGTGTTCATTTCCCAATCAAGTACAGTCTCACCTACATATTGTGTCAAGAAACCTTCTTGAAACTAATAAATTCTACCCCATCTAAACCCCTCGCTCTAGGGACATGCCAATTGATATTTGGGAAATTAAAATCTCCCACCACGACAACCCTGTTATTATTACACCTTTCCAGAATCTGTCTCCCTATCTGCTCCTCATTGTCCCTGCTACTATTGATGATGATGTTGACTCAGGCCCAAGAGGCCAGCATCGGGCATTTTCATGCCCTGCAAGGCACGGAACGAAAGACTGTGTGGTGCGCCACTCCTCACACAGACATTTCGCAGTATTTTTCTTTATTTTATGAGGATGAGTTGCGAGCTCAACACTCAACCCAGCACGGATGGAAAGCAAACTTGGGAACGGCCCGACTGGATTCGGACCCGGGAACCTCTGTTCCGGAGTCTGGTGCTGATGTCAGTGTGCCACCTGCCGACCAAATCACTATTGTTACTATCGGGTAGACTATAAAAAATACCCAGTAGAGTTATTGACCCCTTCCTGTTTCTAACGTCCACCCACAGAGACTCTGTAGACAATCCCTCCATGTCTTCCTCCTTTTCTGCAGCCATGACACTATTTCTGATCAATAGTGCTAAGGCCCCCACCCTCCCTGTCCTTTCTGAAACATCTTAAGCCTGGCACTCAAAGTAACCACTCCTGCCCCTGAGCCATCCAAGTCTCTTTAATGGCCACAACATCATAGCTCCAAGTACTGATCCACACTCTAAGCTCATCTGTTTTGTTCATAAAACTTATTGCATTAAAATAGACACATCTCAAGCATCGGTCTGAGCGTGTCCCTTCTCTATCACCTGCCTAACCTCCCTCTGTCTCCAAGCTTTCTCTATTTGTGAGCCAACCGCCTCTTTCTCCATCTCTTCAGTTTGGTTCCCACCCCATAGCAATCCTAATTTAAACTCTCTGCAATAGCCTTAGCAAACCTCCCCACCAAGATATTGGTCCCCCTGGGATTCAGGTGCAACCCGTCCTTTTTGTACAGGTGACTCCTGCCCCAAAAGAGGTTCCAATGATCCAGAAATCCGAATCCCTGCCCCCTGCTCCAATCCCTCAGCCATGCATTTATCCTCCACCTCATTCTATCTCTGTACTCACTGTCATGTGGCACAGGCAGTAATCCCGAGATGACAGCCTTTGTGGTCCTGTTTCTCAACTTCTTTCCTAACTCCCTGTAGTCTGCTTTCAGGACCTCCTCCCTTTTCCTACCTATGTCGTTCGTACCAATATGTACCACCATCTCTGGCTGTTTTCCTTCCCACTTCAGGATATCATGGACGCGATCAGAAACATCCCTGACCCTGGCACCTGGGAGGCAAACTACCATCCGTGTTTCTTTCCTGCGTCCACAGAATCGCCTGTCTGACCCCTTAACTACAGAGTCCCCTATCACTACTGCCATCCTCTTCCTTTCCCTACCCTTCTGAGCCACAGGGCAACTCTCTATCACCTCCTCACTTTCCCTGACCAGACAAAGGTCATCGAGCTGCATCTCCAGTTCCCTAACACGGTCCCTAAGGAGCTGCAGCTCGACGCACCTGGCGCAGATGTGGCCAAGTGAGATGTTTCACTTTGCGAGGACAAATCAGGGTAAGACTTACCCGGTGAGAGGTAGGGCACAGATGTGCGGTAGAACAGAGGGATCTGGGAATACAGATCCATAATTCTTTGAAAATGGCGTCACAGGTGGAAAAGGTTGTAAAGAAAGCTTTTGGCACATTGCCTTCATGAATCAAAGTATTGAGTACAGTTCTTGAGATGTTATGTTGAAGTTGTATGAGACGTTGGTGAGGCCGAATTTGGAGTATTGTGTGCAGTTTTGGTCACCCACAGTACCTACAGGAAAGATCTCAATAAGACTGAAAGATTGCAGAGAAAATTTATACAGATGTTTCCAGGACTTGAGGACCTGAGTTGTAGGGAAAGATTGAATAGGTTAGGGCTTTAATTCCCTAGAATGTAGAAGCTTGAGGGGAGATTTGATAGAGGTATGCAAAATCATGAGGGGTAGATAGGGTAAATGCAAGCAGGCTTTTTCCACTGAGGTTAGGTGAAACTGCAACTGGAGGTCATAGGTTAAGAGTGAAAGGTGAAAAGTTTAAGGAGAACATGAAGGGAAACCTCTTCACTCAGAGGTTGGTGAGAGTGTTGAATGAACTGCCAACTTCAACACTTAAGAGAAATTTGGATAGGTACGTGACTGGGAGGGGTATGGAGGCCAATGGGTCTAGGCAGATTAACGCTTCGACATGGACTAGAGGAGATGAAGGGTCTGTTTCTGTGCTGCAGCAAACTATGACTCCACAGTCCAACTGGCTCATACTGCCAGGACTATAGGGAGAGGATGGTCAGCCACAGCATCCTTCCTGTTAGTGCTAGTTGCCTGCATTTGGCAAATAAGCCTCCAAGTCCCTCACCTCCACAAACCTATCCACTGCCTTTTAAATGTTGCAATGCATCCATTTCCTCTGGCAGCTCATTCCAGGTACTCACTACTTGCTGTATAAAGAAGTTACCTCTTAGTCTCATAAATATCTTCTCTCTTATCTTTTATCTGTGCCCTCTAGTTCTGGACTCCCCGGTGCTGGAGAAACGACCTTATCCACATTCTTCATGATTTTGTAAACCTTTGAGTTCATCCCTCATTCTGCTGTGCTCCAGGAGATCAGATCCCACGTGGTCAACCTCTCCCTCTGGTCCTGGCAGTATTATCATCAGTCTCTTCTGCTCCCTCTCCAGCTTGACAATGTCTCTCCTATAACATGATGTCCATAATACTCCAAGTGCTGTCTCACCATTGACTGGTGTAACTGCAACATTACATCCCTACTCCTAATCTCATTTCCTGATGACTGATGGGGGCCCGCATGCTAAATACCTTCTTCACCACCCTGTCTACTTGTACGGCTGCTTTCAATGAACTGTGCACTTGTACTCGGAGATCACTGATCCACAACACTCATCAGTGCCCTGCCATTCTCTGTACAAGTCCTACCATAATTTGAATGTCCAAAATGTATCAGCTCACACTTATACAAGTTGAAATGTGTTTGCCATTGTTTAGACCATCTCTTTAACTGATCAAGAACTTTCTGCAATTTGATGCAACTTGCTTCACTCTCAATAGCCTGCCTAATTTAGCATAATTAGCAAGTTTGCTAATAGTGCCATGTACATACATAAGTAATAAATAACAGAGATTCCAACACAGAACCCTGGTCACCCCACTAGTGGCAGGCCTCCAGGTAACCACATTACCTTCCTCACTAGCTCCCCATGAATCCTATGCGATTAACCTGCCAGATCAGCCTGTCATGTGGGACTTTGTCAAAGGCCTTACTTAAGTCTGCATAGATAAGTTCCACTGACCTACCTTCATCCTAAATCACCTCTTCATGAGATTTTAAAAGAACCATTGGACATGACCTCCCATGCACAAAACCATGCTGAATCATCTGATCAGGCCTTGCTCAGCTCCATCATGGGTACTATCCATAGTATCCAAGACATCTTCAAGGAGCAGTGCCTCAGAAAATGGCGTCCATCATTAAGGACCCTGACCACCTAGGCCATGCACTCTTCTCATTGTTACTGTCAGGAAGGAACTACAGAAACCTGAAGGAACTCACTCAGTGATTCAGGAACAGCTCCTCCCCCTTTGCCATCTGATTTCTAAATGGACATTGAACACATTAACACTACTTCACTATTCTTTTGTACTATTTCTATTTCTGCACTACTTAATTTAACCTGATGAAGGGTCTCGGCCTTCCAGATGCTGCCTGGCCTGCTGCGTTCCACCAGCATTTTGTGTTTGTTGCTTGAATTTCCAGCTTCTGCAGATTTCCTTGTGTTTGTGTAATTTAACTATTTACTTACTGTAATTCATTTATTTTTTTCTATGTTTATGATGTGTTGCATTGTACTGCTGACGCAAAATTAACAAATTTCACGATATATGCTGATGATACTAAACCTGATTCTGACTATCCAATCTTGTCCCTCAAGAATTTCCCCATATTTTCTCTTTAAATAAAGTCAGACTCACTGGCCTATAGTTCCCTAGACTGTCCCTGCTACTGTCCTTGAAAATAGAACAACGTTAGCCACCTCTCAGTCTTCTGAACTTTACCAGTGGCCAATGATGAAGCAAATATCTCTACAAGGTCCTCTGTGACTTTTTCTCTGGCCTTCCATTAGGTCTGGAGGTGCACTTGGTTAGGCACTGAGGATTTGCCCACCTTAATGCACTTCAGGGCTGCAAATACCTCCTATCTCATAATATGCATATGTTCAAATACCATATCAGCTATTATCCTCATATCTTCAATGCTCATGATTTTCTCCTTCATAAACACTGAAGTGAAATGGACATTAAAAAATTTAGCCATGTCCTGTGGCTCCACACTTAGGCAGCCCTGCTGGATTTTAAGAGGATCTAGTCTGTCCCTAGTCACCCTTTTATTGTTTATATAACTGAAGTATTTGTTGGGATTATCTTCAATCTTGCCTACCAGTTCATCTCATAAATATGAGAAAATCTGCAGATGCTGGAAATCCAAGCAACACGCACAAAATGTTGGAGGAACTCAGCAGGTCAGGCAGCATCTATGGAAAAGAGTAAACAGTCGATGTTTCGGGCAGAGACCCTACATCAGGACATCTCATTCACTCTTATGACCCTCTAGATGTCATGGTTAAGTGTAGTTTATATTTTATCGAGGGATCCATTTGTACCCAGCTGCCTAAAAGTGATGCATACTTCCTGTTTTTTTTTAAAAACCAGAGCCTTGATCTCTGATGTAGTATATCCACACTTCCCCCAAACAGGAACATGTTGCTACTGGACTCTTGATATGACCCTTTTAAAGGCCTGCCACTTAACAACTGCTCTTTTGCCTTTAAATAGAATCACCCAGTCAGCCCCAGGTGGATCCTGCCTAATGCCTTCAAAGTTGGCCCTGCTCCATTTCAGGACTTTAACTTGTGGACTTGCACTGTCTTTCTCAATAACTATTTTAAAACAAATAGAATTAAGGTCACTAGATCCAAAGTATTCCCCATATGCCAGTCATTTACTTGGTCTGCCTCGGTGCCTAAGATGAAGTCCAGTATTGCTTCTTTCTGAGGAGGTTCCTCTAGATACTGTGTGAAGAACATTGTCTTGGATGTACCATACAAATACTGCCCCATCTAGGCCCTTTGCAGTTTGGGCAAAGCAGTTTAAGAAACTTTGTTTTTCTTATTTTTTAACACTTTTACTTCATTGCTTTTATAAAGGGCTGAGGTCTGATTAAAACATTAGTTGTTTGCTAAATGGGAATTTAATCCTACTGTTCATTGGCACTCAACCAGTATTTTTAGATAGTTCACTGCCTTCATAAATGTTAATGATGTGACTTAGAATTCTAATCTTCTATCAATTGGCTCCTAGCTCTGTAATGTCCTGCACTCTGATTATTGTGTTCCTCTATTCTCAGTCTTCTGTGTAGAAAGCTCACCAACGCCTCTACTTCGTCAAGAGACTAAGCCTTACCAATTTTTATTGACGTACGATTGAAACCTATCTGGTTGCATAATGGCTCGGTAGGCAACTGCTCTGCACGTGACTACAATAAACTGCAGAAAGTTGTGAACACAGTCCAGCACAGCATGGAAGTCAGCTCCCCTTCTCTATTCTTCGAATGATCGACCCATCCTGGACATTCTCTCTTCCCCACTCTTCCATCTGCAGCTGTTACACTTTATTCAGCATTCGGTTATTGTCTTTCCCTTGTGCTACCTCTATACAATGTGTAATAATTTGATTTGTATGAACCATATGCAAGCCAAGCTCTTCACTGTATTTTGGTGCATGTGATAATAATAAAGCTAATACCAATTCCATCAGCTCATCACTAATGCAGTAACTATGTCAAGATGATAAGAACCAGATCTGTGTTGGGTAAAGTCAGACCTTCACCGCACCTGTCGCTCATTCTGTACATCCTTGTTTCCTCCCTCCGACCGTCTCCCTTTCTCTCTCTTGCCTTTTTTTCCCTTTCCACGTGACACTACATTTTCTACTACATTTCTGTCTCTCTTTGACTTTGTCTTTGTCCTTTCTCACAGGACATCCTTATGTCAGGATTTACACAGCGCATATTAAGAGAGAGGACTGTTCAGTTCCCTGAGGTAGTGCCTGGTTATTTTAGAATAACTGGTGTTCCTAGAGCGTTCTGTTTCGATTTGTTGCTGTTAGTATTTAGACATGCAGTTGAGTTCTCATCGGCAAACTCTCAAATGCACAGGCACAAACAAATAATACTCCTCCAGCTACTGCTGGATGATGTTGTTATTCACCTTGCTGCACCAGTTATTCCACAGGGTTGGAAGAATATTCACATGTTCATTCAGAAGGAGCTGATCAAGCATTGGATAATTGCACAAAGTATCACAAGGGCATGAGGGGCCTCAGGTGATCTGGTAGCAGGCTGCCAGAGAGTCAAAGTACAGAGTACATATATACCTTAACATTTGTTTCCTTGCTGGTATTTATAGGTTAAAAAAAAGAAATACAACAGCATTTATGAAAAATTATACTTCAGCAAAGACTGACCATCAAACCATAAGACGGTAAGATTTAGGAACAGAATTAGGCCATTCAGCCCATTGAGTCTGCTCCGCATTTTCATCATGGCAGATCCATTTTCCCTCTCAGTTGAAGTCTCTTACCTTCTCCCCGTGTCCCTTCATGCTCTGACTCATCAAGAAACTATCAACTTCAAATCTACCCAATGACTTGGCCTCCACAGCTGCCTGTGGCAACGAATTCCACAGATTCACTATTCTCCGGCTAAAGAAACTCCTCCTCAATTCCATTCTGTAAGGACCTTCCTCCTCTTCTGAGGGTACGTCCTCTGGTCTTAGACTTCCCCATCATAGGAAACATCCTTGCCTTATCCACTCTATCGAGGACTTTCAACATTTGATAGGTTTCCGAATGACAAACAACCAACGTACAAAAGGCGACAAACTGTGCAAATAATATCAATAAATGACGCTCCACAGAAGACACCCCCACAATCTGAGCAGACTAGATGTTGAAAAGGAAGCGTCGAACGCCTGACTCAGAGTTGGAGACCTCTTCCCAGAAACAGATGAGTTCCTTGCGGCATTACAGGACCAGGTGATTAACTAAAAAAATATCAAAAATACATAATAAAAGACCAACATATTCAAGATGATAAATGCAGAAAATGTCAAGAGAAACCAGAAACAATCCAACACATTAGAGGATCCTGCAGCAGTTTATCTCAACCCGATTACTTACACAGGCACAATCAAGTGACAAACATCATTCATCAAACTCTTGCTTTAAAATATAAACTCATAAAGAACACCATATCTTATTATAAATACGAGTCTGATCCAGATTAGATTCAAAGTCCTGCAAATTGTTTTATGATTGATCCATTATTACAGATAGGATAATCCAAATTAACCACCTGAATATAACAGGATTAACAAACAAGAACAAGTTACTTGATAGATGTAGCCATTCCAAACACACATAACAAAGAAATCAGTAAGTGAAAAGCACCAGAAATATACAGATTTTTAAGTGGAAATTGAAAGACTATGGAACATGAACAAGGTATACATTGCCCCAATAGTAATATCTACAACTGGTATCATCCCAAAGTCAATACACAATAGCATTAAACAATTAGGCCTACACAGCAATATTTATGCAAATCTCCAGAAAGCCACAACAATAAACACCACTACAATAGTCTGAAAGTACCTAGCAATTGAGAAATGAGTGTGCTTGTCTATGCCCGCACTTCACGTTTTACCAGCTTGAGCTGAGAAAAAAAATGCTCTAAATTTTTAATAATAATAATAATAATAATAACAACAACAACAATGAGAACATGAATTGTGAAGAGCCCTTGAAAGTGAGTCTATAGGCTCATTTCAGAGTTGAAATGAGAGAAGTTATGTATGCCAATTCAGGAGCTCAATTGTTGTAGGATAATAACTGTTCCTGAATCTGGTGGTGTGGAACGGAAGGTTTCTGTACCTCCTGCCCAATGGTAGAAGCAAGAAGAGAGCGTGGCCTGGATGGTGGAGATCCTTGATGATGGATGCTGCTTTCTTGTGGCAGCGCTCCATGTAAATGTTCTCAATGTTGGGGAGGGTTTTGCCTGTGATGGGCTAAGCTGTATTTATCACTTTTATAGACTTTTCCATTCCTGGTCATTAGTGATTCCATATCAGAACATGATGTAACCAGTTAGGGGACTCTACAGTGCATCTATAGTTGTTTGTCAAAATTTTTGGTGATGTGCCAGTTCTGCACAAATTTCTAACCAGCAATGCTGACAAATTCACAGAAATATCACTATTTTGTTATACTTATTAAAGTGAATCCTCACAACCTAATGTCTTTTCATTACATCTACAAGCTCATACAAAAGGTAACTCTACTTCCCTCCTCCTTTCTGTTTGCAAGTTCCTGCCTCACTCGCGTGTCTCTGCACTCTTTCTACTGCTCCGTATGTCTCTCTTCGTCCTGTAGTATATTTGTAACTGAGCTGTGCACATGTGATATACTCCATAAGATATGCTGCAAGACCAATACCCAATGTGAAGCTTGTTGCGTCTTCCAAAAATTATAATACTCATCAGATCAGCAAAACTGGCTCGCAGGCCATTCCAAATGTACTGCAATTGGAGACAAGGAGAATCAAAGTAACCAATGAGTATTAGCTCCGGAAAAGCGTGACTTGAATAAATGCTGAACTTAGCTGATTGAGGGCACTGGGCACGTGGTCTCTGAACTCTTCTGTGAGCAAAGAGAAAATGGCTTGAGATGAAGTTTTCCTGGAACCCAGTGACCTGTGCCAGCAACAGTAGTGTGTAAAGAACAGCAGGAGCTTGTGGCACCAAGGGAAATGTTGATAATGGGAGGATGAAACACACAGGAGAAAACAGATCAGCTTTGAGTACAACAGTACTATTGTTTAGATGGGCAAGGGGACATCAGAGAAGCCCGCCAGTGTATCAAAGGAGCCAGTTTGGCGACGGAGGAGCTGACGCGGCTGCAGACTGTGTTGCTACTCGGAAGCATCAAAGTTGGTGTAGTATAGTTGTGGGAGATTATCTTGGACATTTCACTTGCGTTGGCAAGACTCTATTGGACATTGGTAATGTAAGTTGCTGCAGGCCAGGTATCCTGGTCTGGTGGATGGACAGTCGACATGGGAGCTGTCTAGCCGGGGTTGTAGCGAGAACTAGGCCTCAAGCTTCGGGCCTGCCTGCTACTGCAGACCAGGTAAGAGACGTGGAAGCACTACGGCCTGGTTGAGCTTGGCTGGGGCCTGGCTTCGCCTATCGGTGCTGGCCTCCTGTGTTTGACTGGTGGAATGATGTCAGGGTCTTGGACTATATATGATATCCTTCTTGACCAGTAAATATGCTTCTTTGAATTTGTTACTTGCTTTTTTTGAACGTATGCTTGTTACTTTGAATGTTTTGCGCCTTGGCCCCAGAGGAACACTGTCTCGTTCAGCTGCGTCTACGTATGGTTTGAATGATAATCAAACTTGATTTGATTTGATTTTTGATAATACTAGCTTGCATAGACAGGATATTTAGGTGGCCCAGGAGTCTATAATCAAGCATGACAGCATTTCTCTATATAAAATGAGAAAGAATTTTTTTTTACTGCTCACAAGATTCTGAAAATCTTGGATCATTTTCAGACTGTGAAGAAGCTGTACTGGAGTTTAAGGAGGTTGTTAAAGAGATTATCATTGAGACTTATGTTTACTATTCCTGTAGTCCCACACAAAGCCAAAGAACAGCTTTTTACAGTAATATAGAAGCTGGAGGATTATTTCAATCCAGAGCTATGTGAAACAACAGAGAACTACAAGTTTGGCACAAGGACTCGAAAATGGGAGAAGCAGTTAGCATCTATCCTGCTGTATTTAAAGTACTTATCCAGACATTGCAACTTCTATGAATTCTTAAACCATGTGTTGTGGAATAGATTTCCTTATGTGGCTTAATTGATTGATGGACTCCGTCCAAAATATAAGACTTGCAGAGATGTACGGTATATTTGACCTAACTTGCAATATAGCAAGTTTGACAGATATAGCAGTGCAAAATGACATTCACTTTCAGAAGGCTACAATGAAACTTCCATTCCTGAAATGAAGTTGGCATTGTGTAACTGTGATGGCATGAATTTTTGCTCATAGATTTAACGAAAGGCTTGCAAATCCAAACCAAGAGCAGTAATATCAAGGCAACTCTTTTGCAGGCAGCAATGTTGTAGAACAGGGCATAAAAACAGGGAGTCTTCATAGTACTTAAGCTGATTCAGAGAGAGTAGAACTAGACTGGCTATAGCTTTTCAACACTAGTGGGGGAAGCGGCAAGGGTAAGAAATGCAAATAAATAACAGACAGCAGAAATTAATAGAGCTAAAAAATGCATCATTCTATCCAGAATATTTGGCTTATTTCACGGTGGAAATTAAAATGTATCTAAAAAAGTACTTGAGCAACACATACAAAGTGTTGGAGGAACTCAGCTGCTCAGGGGGGAAGAATAAGCTATCAACATTTCAGCTGTGACCCTACATCAGGGCATTTCATTAGGGTCTTGATCTGAAACACTAGTTGTTTATTCCTCTCCATAGATGCTGACTGATCTGCAGAGTTCTTATAGCACCTTGCTCCTACAGTTTTCCAGTATCTGCCGAATCTCATGCTTATAAAAGAACTTGGATGAGATACTAATGAGATGCAAAGGCATTATATGTATTGATAACCAACTTTCATAATTGTCAATAATTGTAGCTGAGTACAAAGGGAGACACATAATACCTAGGAATGGCTCAGGTAGATAAACATCAATTTATATGCTTGGAACTGATGCAGAAGCTGAAATCACACTGGGGAACAAATGTAGAAATGTGGCATCCCTGGCTATAAGGCAACATACACACCAAGCTTCTGCCAAGCTGTATATTGTAAACCCCAATGTGTTAGCTAAAAGATAAAGCTAGAGAGGAAAGCATGGTGTACAGGCAGTCTCAACTGAACAAGTACCCAAAATGTCAAGATTGTTAGAGTATGCAGCAACTTAAAAATGACCCACAACAAGGCAAGAAGTACTGTTGCTGGCATCCCAAGATGCAAGCCAAGTTCTTTGCAACATTAGATTTATTGTATAAATTCACTCAATCAAATGTGAATGAAGGGAGTAACATTAGCTTAGCATAAACACACACAAGGATCCATACTCTATGACTGTCACTGGAGATATTCTTGTTGACAATAGACAAGATCCAGAAAAGCAGAGATCAATGGCCTTGACCCTGAGATATCCTTCTCCTTGACACAACTATGAAACTCATGACTGGATGATTCTGTTTTATCCATCTGAATAGGCATACATACATGTAGTGCTTTGAAGTCACAGCTGCAGAAGCACTCCAGTGCTTCTCACTAAAAAATAAGAGGAAAGAATCAAGGGATTGAAAGAACAAGCAGAATCTACAGTTTGTTAAATGGCTTCACCTGCACTGCCAGAAAGGGAAGTCCTGTTTGCACTGACCCTGTTGTAGTCTCCTGGTACAGGTATGGCAGTGACTTCAGTGTTACTCAGCTGGAGTTCTGAGCAGAGCAAGCAGCTGCTGAACGTGGGATGGCTCTGGGGCCCTCCCACATCTATTCCTTGGCGCAATATGACTGCTGTAAGGAATTGCCTGCAACTCTGTAGGGTAAATGAGATTTTAGGGCTGCCAGCATTCATAGATTGGACATAGAACATAGAAATCTACAGCACATTACAGGCCCTTCGGCCCACAATGTTGTGCTGACTATGTAACCTATTCGAGAAACCTCCTAGAATTTCCCTAGCGCATAGCCCTCTATTTTTCTAAGCTCCATGTACCTATCTAAGAAGCTCTTAAAAGACCCTATTGTATCCGCTTCTACCACCATCGCCGGCAATGCATTCCACGCACCCACCACTGTCTGTGTGAAAAACTTACCCCTGACATCCCCTCGGTATCTATTTCCAAGCACCTTAAAACTGCGCCCTCTTGTGCTAGCCATTTCAGTCCAGGGAAAAAGCCTCTGACTATCCACACGATCAATGTCTCTCATCACTTTATACACTTCTATCAGGTCACCTCTCATCCTCCATTGCTTCAAGGTATGTCTGGACTATTAGGAATGTCCCCTAGAGATCTGACAATACTGGCATGTTGAGAGAATGTGCTCCTTTCCTGTTAGGGGATATTTCTTGGTTCTGCATGGGAGCTTGAAAAGCCACAAACGTGCAGTCTGACAGCAGCAGTACATTAGGAAAATCTTCAATGGTGGCAAGTGCCTCTGCATGGACTGTCTGTTGTTGCTTTGGAATCACGCTCAAGGAGAAATGCCTGAAGTCTGCTGGTGAGGGACAAAGAACATCATTGATAACACCACTCCCCACCCCACCCCAACGTGGAGGTGAGAAGCAGGAGGTGAAGTGAGAACAGTTGCGACTGATCGTAGCTTTGTACGGTCACAGACTTCTGTGAGGAAGTGCAGCCTGCATAGACATTGTCATAATTACTTATCTCAGTGTTAAAGTGTCATAGACAGTGCTCTTCCAAGAAGTCTGGATAGCACTCTGTAAACCCTGAGTGGCAGAACTCCTCGTCACTTTAACCGGCAACCGGATGCGTACTGTGATCTGCCGAGCTCCAGATTTCCTAGTGAAAGGATGGATGGCTTTTCATTGATCTTCACTGTCAAATGGGCTCCGTCGGTGTCTTTATTATTCCATGACTTGGGGCTCTGAGACATTTTAAACTCGCTGAGTAAAGAAGGTTCTCTTCTAGCCCTCGGTAGCTGACCTCTTGTCCATAAACCAAAAGTATAGGAGCAGATTAGGCCACTCGGCCCATTGAGGCTGCTCCACCATTTATCATGGCTGATTTATTATCACTCACAACCTCATTCTTTTGCATTCTGCCCATAACCAGACTAATCAAGAACCTATCAACTTCCACCTTAAATATATCCAATGACTTGGTCTCCACAGTCATCTTTGGCAATGAATTCCACAGATGCACTACCTTCTGGCTAAAGAAGATCCCCCTAATCTCTGTTTTAAATGGACATCCCTGTATTTTGAGGCTGTGCCCTCTGGTCCTAGACTCCCCCACTATAGGAAACATCCTCTCCACATTCATTCTATCTAGGCCTTTCAATATTCAGTAAGTTTCAACGAGATCCTTCCCCCTCATTCTTCTAAATTCCAGTGATTACAGGCCCTTAGCCATCAAATGCTCCTCATTGTTAAAACTTTAATTCTCAGAATCATTCTTATGACCCTCTCCAAAGCTAGCACATCTTTTCTTCAATAAGGGGCCCAATACTGATCACAATACTCCATGTATGGTCTGACCAATGCCTTACAAAGCCTCAGCATTACATGCATGCTCTTATATTCTAGTCCTCTCCAAATGAATGCTAACATTGCATTTGCCTTCCTTACAACTAACTCAGCCTTCAAGGTAGCTTTCAGAGAATCCTGCACAAGGAATCCCAAATCCCTTTGCACCTCTAAGTTTTGAATTTTTACCCCATTTAGAAAACAGTCCACACCTTTATTCCTTCTGCTAAAGTGCATGACCATACATCTCACAACATGATATTCCATCAGCCATCTCTTTGCCCATTCTCCCATACAAGACCATGAGTCCATATTAGGAGAAGGACTTTGACAGCAAGGGACTTCTAGGATTAGAGAGCACAACCTCAGAACAGAAGGCATCCTTTTAGAATGGAGTTGAGGGGGAGCTTCTTTCACTGGAGGATGGTGAATCTGTGGAATTCGTTGGCACAGGTGGTTATGGAGGCCAGATCATTGGGTGTATTTAAGCCAGAGTTTGATAGAAGTCAGGGCATGAAAGGCTACGGGGAGAAGGCGATTGAGAGGGAAATGGATCAGCCATGATGAAATGGCCTAGCAGACCCGATGGGCCAAATGGCCTAATTTTGCTGCTATGTCTTATGGTCTATGTCTTCGAATATGTCTAAGCCTTTCTGCAGACTCCCCACTTCCCTAACTCTAACTGCCCCCTACCTGTCTCTGTATTGTCCGCAAACTGCCCCCTTTATTCCGACTCTCTCCCTCCAGCCGCTCAGCAAATCTTTTTATTTTATCTGGGGATACAGCACAGAACTTCCAGCCCACCAAGCCACACTCCCAGCAACCCACTGATTTAATCCTAGCCTAATCCAGGACAGTTGTTAATGACCAATTAACCAACTAACCGGTACGTCTTGGGAATGTGGGAGGAAACGGAGCATTTGGAGGCAATCCATGCTGTTCACAGGGAAAATGAACAAACTCCTTACAGAGAGCACCAGAACTGAACTCCAAACTCCAATGTCCTGAGCTATAATGGTGTTGTGCTAACTGCTACACGATCATGGCGCCCAAATGTTAATCAAAGGGCTTGTATGGGATTTGAACCTGGGTCCTCTCTCATTCTCAGCATTTAATCCCCAAAATGAGAATCACACTTTCTAGACCAATGAGCCACAAGTATGGTTGTCATCCATTCAAGTATCTTTCCTGTAATACCAGGGGTTCTTATCTTGTTAAGCAGTCTCATAAGCAGGACCTTGTCCAAGACCTTCTGAAAATCCAAGTCAACAGCATCCAATGACTCTCCTTGGTCTATCCTGCTTGTTATTTCCTCATAGAATTCTAACAGATTTGTCAGGGAAGAAGTCCCTTTTAGGAAAGCATGCTGACTTTGGCCTATTTTATCACGTGCCTCCAAGCACCCCAAAACCTCATCCTAAATAATGGACTCTAACATCATCCCAACTACTGAGGTTAGGCTAACCGCCTTATAATTTCTTTTCTGCTGCCTCCCTACCTTCTTAAAGAATGGAGTGACATTCTAGTTCTCTGGACCCATTCCAGAACCTAGTGATTCTTTAAAGAACATTACTAATCATTCCATAATCTCTTCAGCTACTTCTTTCAAAAACCTGAGGTGTAGCCAATCTGGTCCATGTGATTTATCTACCTTCACACCTTACAGCTTCCCAAACACCTTCTCCTTAGTTATAGCAACTACACTCACTTCTGCCTTGACACTCTCAGATTTCTGGCATATTGGCAGTGTTTTTCACAGTGAAGATTGACACAAAATATTTACTAAGTTCATCTGCCATTTCTTGTTTCCCCATTACTTACTACCTCTCCAGCATCATTTTCCAGCCATCTGATATCCACTTTTGCTCTTTTTATTCTTTATATATCTGAAAAATCTTTTGATATCCTCTGAAATTATTAGTAAGCTCACTTTCACATATCATCTGTTCTCTCCTGTGGCTTTTATAGTTACCTTCTGTTGGTTTTTAAAAGCTTCCCAGTCCTCTAACCTCACTATTTCTTGCTGTATTATATGCCAGCTCTTTTGCTTTTATGCTGTCCTTGGGTTCTCTTGTCAGCCATGGTTACCTCATCCTCCCATTAGAAAACTTCTTTATCTTTGCAATGTATCTACCCTGCATTTTCTGAATTGCTCCCAGCAACTCCAGCCATTGATAGTCTGCTGCCTTTCCTGCTGGTGCCCCTTACAATCAACTTTGGCCAGCTCCTCTCGCCTCTGTAATTCCCTTTACTTCATTGTAATACTGATAATCTAACTTTAGCTTCTCCCACTCAAACTGCAGGGTGAATTCTATCATATTATTATGATTAACTCCTAAACGTTTCTTTACCTTAAGCTCATTAATCACATCTGGTTCATTACACAACACACGATCCAAAATTACCTTTTCCCCAGTAGGCTCAACTGTAAGCTATTCTAAAAAGCCACCTCTTATGCATTCTACAAATTCCTTCACTTGGTATCCAGGACCAACTTGATCTTCCCAATATATCTGCATATTGAAATCCCTCATGACTATTGTAACATTGCCCTTTTTACATGTCTTTTCTATCTCTTGATGTAATTTGTACGTCACATCCTGGCTACAGATCAGAGGGCTGTATATAATGCTCATTAGGGTCTTTTTACCCTTGCAGTTCCTTAGCTCTACCCGCAACTATTCAAAATCTTCCGATTCTATGTCACTTCTTTCTAGTGATTTGATTTCATTCTTTACCAACAAAGCTACCCAAACCCCTCTGCCTACCTGCCTGTCCTTTCGATACCATGTGTATCCTTGGATGTTAAGCTCCCAACTATAACCTTCTTTCAGCCACAACTCAGTGAGCACCACAATGCCATACCTGCCAATTTCCAACTGCACTACAAGATCATGTACCGTATTCTGGATACTGTGTGCATTCAAATTCAGCATAACCCCTTCAGTCCTGTATTCATTACCATTTTCGATTTTGTCCCCATTACACTGCAACTCATCCTACTGTTTGCAAATTTTCCCCATCATCTGACTGTCCTTCCTGACAGTCTCAATACACACTGCATAACTTATATGCCATCTGTCAAAACAGACCTATCACTTTGGTTCCCATCTCCCTTTCAATTCAGTGTAAACCCTCCCCAACAGCTCTAGCCAACCTGCCTGCAAAGATACTGTTCTTCCTCGGGTTCAGGTGTAACCCTTTTGTACAGGTCATACCTTCCCCAGAAGAGATCCAAATGATCCAGGAATCTGAAACCCTACTCCCTGCACCAGTTCTTCAGCTGCCAAATCATCCTATTCTTTGTCCCTAAATTACACTTTACCTCATCCCACTGACTGCAATTTTGTCCTGTCATCTGTCTGTCCTTCCTCACAGTCTCACTACACACTGCATCTACCTGTATACCAACTGCCCCATCTTCAGACCTGTCACTCCAGTTCCCATCCACCTGTAATATTCTCTGAAGAATATTTCCTATTTTCTCACTGTCTATCCTCAATCCCTTCTAGAATCCTGTATTTCACTGACACTAGTTTTCATTGCCTAAACTACAGTGAATATAGGTCAGTACAAATCAATCTTTCTTGGTAGTGCAAACTCCTAATGGCAAGATCAAACTAGTGAATCTGTGGTGCACAACCAACAAAGCCAAAGCTAATCACTTGTAACCCCCTGGGTCGCCTCAGGCTCGCTCAGCTCATTCTCATCTAGGGGGAGCAGCCTTCGGCCCCACCAAACTGGGTAATCAGCCAGTGTGGATGCTGTGTGATGTCCCCGCCTCGCCCAAAAACAGACAGTACACCATATGCGATTAAATGAGTACAATTTATAAAGGTTACTATAACTAAGTGATTAATAACGATACAGTATATATGAAGGAAAAACAATAAAGAAAAGGCGCCAAACTTATCAAAGTCCAAACCACTTCGTGCACAACCGTTGGAGCTCAATTACTGAAGTCTTCTGGCCATCATTTGATCCCCTCCGAACTCCTCGACTCGCAGCTTAGGACCACCCGAAGTGGTCAACCAAGCACATCTAGCTTTATCTCCTCTCCTCGGAGTACCTCCTGGCCTTGGACCCCCCCTTGGGGTCCGTTCCTCGCCCAGCTTACAGCATCGCATCCTCTCTCTCTCAACCCCTCGCGCCGATCTCCCCAAAAGCCCGCCAACAATAGCTTACAGACTCAGAAGAAAGAACAACATTAATCCCAATTGGTTTACAAAGGAATACAATTCTCGTTATCAGTAAATTTTAACCCAAACAAGCTTCCAGGACTCTCTCACAACAAAGAAGCATTCCTACTTTTAACAAAACAAAGAAGCCATTTTGATTACATACACAGTAACAAAGAAAAAGAAGAAATCCCCTTACACACTTTTCTCAATTTTTGTTTCAATTGAACATAGATGCATTAAAAATCAAGTATACTCTGCCACTGTTCAGCTATTGGCAAACTTTTAAATTAATTTTCTGATTTAAATCTGTTCCTGTATTTATGCAATTGGTATTATTTTAATTCCGGATTGTTTCCTGATCAAATGATGTACCTCTCTAACTAAATGTAATTTTCTTCATTGGGCCTCAGTATACATGACAATAATAAACCAATTTACCAAATTCAATCACACTGCATTCCAGTGAGAATCCTGCATTATACAGGTTCTCACAAAATTATATTACAGTGCAACAAAAAATGTGCTAGAGGACACAGTGGTTTCCTACAGTGTATTACAGTGCACTATATTCCTTATAATGTAGTACTCCAAGGAGGGTCCTGGCGAAGGGTCTCGGCCCAAAACATTGACAGTGCTTCTTTCTATAGATGGTGCCTGGCCTGCTGCGTTCCACCAGCATTTTGTGTGTGTTACTCCAAGGAGGATCTGTTTTTATATGATATCACTCATATTTCAAAAAGTTACTGAACATCAGTTTGCCTCAGTTCATTATAACATTAACACATTTTCTGAGGGATAGTTTATTGCTGAAGATTCTGAGTTTGGGAAAGGATACTTACTAAATTTTATTCTCTAGTGGAATAGTCTATTTAAGAAATGCAAGAAGCTCTTCTTGTGCCATTGCTACTTGCTCAACTATCACCACACAAAAGAACCAAATTTCATTCCTTATTTTTTGTTGTGTTTTTAATAATTCTTTCATGGGGAAGACTTTGATTGGAAAGACATTAGTTGTCATCTAATCTTTATGATCCTTTAAGAAGCTGGTGTTGAACGACCAGCTTGAATCATCAGTCTTTCTGATGGAGGTATACCAAAATCTTCTTCATCGGAGAATTCTAGGATTTTGTTTCATGATGATGGAGGAACGATAACACATTTCCAAACTAATATGGAGTGTGACTGGGATAACAACCTGCACATTAGATATTCTACACACCTGCTCCCCTTGCCTTTCCTCACAATAGGAATTGTGGTTTTGGGAGTCTCTGTTGAGTTGGCAAATGGTTGCAATCCATCATGTAGATGGTGTAAGCAGCAGCCAGCAGATGTTGGTGGGGAAGCGTGAAATCATTAAGGTAGCAGGATGGCTGACAAACAAGTGTGATGCTTTTCCTTAAATGATGTCAAGAATGATATCTTGGGAATTATCGTATCTTCACACATCTAGGAAGAGAAGATTCCATTTCGCTCTTGATTTGTGTCTTGTGGTTATGAAAAAACTTTGCGGAGGAGCTACGCCATTTGCATCAGCCTCTGACCTGCTTTCTATTTTTGTGACTAGTCCAGTTAATCTTATCAGCAGGGGTGAAGGGTGGTGGGCTGGAGATTCGTCTCTACCAAAGGAGGTGTAAGGCGCTCCTTCCCTCCGCTAGCCTGCAGGTCACCCTCGGGCAAGGTGTAGCATCTGCTTAGCCCCCAGTCAGGGTCACATGAAGTCATGGGAACAGGTGGTGGATGGCTGTATGAGCAGCTGGTGCACATCACAAGTTCTGGTCATGTGACCACTGACGCCAGGCAGACAATCTCTGAAGAGTATTGATAATGGCCGGAGTCACCATCTTGTAAAAACACTGCCCAGAAGCAGGCAATGGCAAACCACTTCTGCAGAAAAATTTGCCTTGAACAGTCATGGTCTAAAGACCATGATCACCCACGTCATATGACACATAACAAATGATATCAAAGTATTTGACTCTTGTAGTAGAGGATCATTTTCTGGTATTAGCAAGGCATGATTTCTATTTCAGAATGTTGTCCACATCTTACTGCAGGTGGGTGCAGTATCTGAAGGGCTTTGTGCCATCTCTGGTGACCTTCTGATGGAGTGAAGGTAATTGATACCATAGGTGGGATGACTCCAGTTGGAGAACTCCCCCATGATTTTCATTTTATTGAAGTTCTGTGTGAAGAGCAGCTGTATATACCAACAAGCTATGCACCTTAAGATCTTACAATCTGTGAACAATAATCCAATCATACACCATAAATGAAAGTATTCAGTGAAACCTCCATTTGCATTTGTATGACTGCAGTTGTACATTCATGCCGACATGAAAATTTGTAGTCAATTTCTGTTCCACATTAACAGAAGTCTGTTTCCTCAACTGAAAAAGAACAGATACATTTTGCCTTTCTAATTGTAAATGGATGTAAAGTTATCCCTACAATTTGAAAGTTACTTCCACAAATAACATCAGAATATTTTTTTCTTCCTTTCAATGGGAACCCAGTACTATTGTAAATTACGTTTTTAATGTAAACATATACAGTGCTTCCTTAGGTTAAATTCAGCATCTATGTGGTCAAGCAGGTCAGTCCCTAGAAAACAGCAGAGGCAATGTACTTGATTTTATTTTTGAGCAAAGGTAAACTAATAATTTATCTCAAAGTGCATGGAATGGGCTGCTGGCAATGGTGGTGGAGGTGGATACGATAGGGTCTTTTAAGAGACTTTTTGACAGGTACATGGAGCTTAGAAAAATAGAGGGCTATGGGTAACCCTAGTAATTTCTAAGATAGGGACATGTTCGGCACAACTTTGTGGGCTGAAGGGCCTGTATTGTGCTGTAGGTTTTCTTTGTTTCTATGTTTCTAAATTACAAACCAGTCACGATATTATGGTTGTTTTATGGACCAATGAAAACACCAAGAATTCCATTCAGACACAGTTTACCATAGAGAAATATTTTCAATAATATCTTAAATTATTACATAAAGCACTGAAAAAAGCACCTCTATTATTGAGTTCAACCATCCTATTCATCTGCTATCAATGATATAATGAATAACTGATGAGCTTTTGAAGGCACAGACATATTTAACAAAGACTGGAGGTTAAACAATCTCCACCTACCTCTAAATCGTTAAAAAAGAGATGCATGTCTGCCAAGTTGAAGATCATTTCTTCCATTCGTAATCCAAGTGACACCGATGTGGGTGGATCCTATGCACAGAATGCAAATAAGAAAACAATATTCATTGGTTGAAGTAGATATGCCAAATTCTTTGCCCCTGTGGATCTCTGGAGTGTATACCAGACATCTTTAGGAGCCATATTTAACACTCAAAAATGAAATCTGCAGCCTCTGATACTAACATATATTGTTCTGATCTGGGGTGTACTCTTAAAGGATTAAAGCTGTCCTTTCTAAATCAACGGCCACCTTAAAATCCAACAACATAGCAGTCCAAGTATTGGTGTTTCTGAGCTCAGCTGTGGTCAAAGCCAAGTTAAACCACAGTTTGAAGACCTGCGACTAAATATGTGAATCCAGTAGACAAATTTCAAAGCAAACCTTTACAAGAGACAAGACTTTAAATCTATTTGATTTCTTAGAAAAGTTTAACAATACAAAACTTTTATGATTATCTTTCATTTTCAATGCAAGGATAAACTTCCCATCCCATGACCAAGCAATGTAATATCTATCGCAAGATGTTATAAATTGCATTTCAAAGGATTAAACAGTCATAAATAGTTCTGTTCTAATAAAAATACTTTGCCAGTTTTCCATTCACAGGTTAAATTTAAGAGAAACAAACTAGACAAGATAATCGGGAAAGCAGAATCAGGTAGGACCTGTTCTGTCTGGGTTTAACTGCATGAAAAAATGCAAAAACATAACATTTGATACATAGTCATCTAAAGAGCAAGTTGTTTTTAATACTAGTTTGCATAACAATAAGTACAGATAATGCATTATTAAAGTAAATAAAAATGGAAAGTGCTGGAAATACTCAGGAAAACAGGTCTTAGCTGTAGGAAGAGAAAGTAATACTCAAGTAGACTTTTTTAAAAGAAGTTATTTGCTAGATAACTAGAAACATTGCTTTTTTAAATAACACAACCTATTGTGTTCTTTTAATACATGATTGTTGCCCTATCTTTAAATCTTCATTGAGCTTCACAGAAAGATTGGGTCTATGCAAAGATTATGTTCTCCAATATCAGCTGATCGGTGTTCTAAATTATTAACAAAAAGTGTGTGTCTGTAGTTTCTTTCATTCATTGCTCTCATTCCTTGTGGATCTTAGGGGCATATGCTATGTGTCTTGATGAGCCCCATATTTAAAGTTTAAATTGGAAACTTGCTTAAGTACTTAGGTCCAGCTTTTAGTTTCCTGCAGATAATAGCAATGGATCATACAAGGATTAAAATAATTAACGCACTGGCACTTACTAGAGGGCCTTGTTGTACAAGTACCCCTCACTTAATAAGTGGGTGAACAGAAGTCTCCACCTGTCTATCATCTACTGTTTAACACAGCAGATGCTGGTGCATCTGACCTCCTGCTTGGTTGCTGGCACTGGCGGTCAGAGCCAGAGTTTGACCATAAGACATAGAAACAGAATTAGGCCATCTGGCCCATTGAGTCTGTATATTCTGAAAACCTAGCAACAAAGCCATCTATTCCATCATCTAAACCATTTATCTACAGCACAAAATGAAGTGGTACAACCCCTGTGGAACACCACTAGTCACTGGAAGCCAACCAGAAAGGATCCTTTTATTCCCACTCGCTGCCTCCTACCAATCAGCCAGTGCTCTAACCATGTTAGTAACTATCCTGTAATACCATGGGCTCTTAACTTGGTAAATAGCCTCACGTGTGGCACCTTGCCAAAGGTTTTCTGAAAGTCTAGATATACAACATCCACCACATCCCCTTTATCTATCCTACTTGTAATCTCCTCAAAGAATTCCAACAGGTTCGTCAGGCAGGATTTTCCCTGAAGGAAACCTGTTGTACTATCTTGTCCTGTATTACCAAGTACTCCATCACCTCATCATTAACAAATGACTCTAGCATCTTCCCAACCACTGAGGTCAGGCTAACTGGTCTATAATTTCCTTTCTGCTGCCTGCCTCCTTTCTTAAAGAGTGGAGTGACATTTGCAGTTTTCCAGACCTCTGGCACCATGCCATAGTCCAACGATTTTTGAAAGATCATTTCTAATGGCACCATAACCTCTAACGCTACCTATTTCAGAACCCTAGGGTGCAGTTCTTCTGGTCTGGGTGACTTATGCACCTTTAGGTCTTTCAGCTTTTGAGCACCTTCTCTCTTGTAACAGTAACTGTACCCACTGCTCTTCCTTCACACACTACAACATCAGGCATACTGCTAGTGTCTTCCACAGAGACGATTGATGCAAGATACTCATTTTGTTCATCAGCCATCTTATTATTTTGTCTGCCTCATTTTCTAGCGGCCCTCTATCCATTTTCATTTCTCTTTTATTTTTAACATACTTGAAAAAACTTTTACTATCCACTTTGATATTATTTGCTAGCTTGCTTTCATATTTCATCTTTTCCCTTCTAATGATTTGGGTGTGTCAAGCTAAGGAACATGATATATTTCATATCTGACCCCCACCAACCCCTGCTTTATACCAGCATTTAATTCAGCCCCAATTGTTTGGAGGAGATTGCCAACCTGGATGGAAAGGATAAATGAAGACAAGTGATAAATGAAGGCAAGTGAATACAGGCTATATTTAAGGCAGAAGTCGATTGATTCTTGATTGGTTAGGGTAGTGGTCGCCAACCTGTCGATCTTTGAGACTTTCCCAGAAGATCCCGAAAAAGTGAAAAATAAATACACAAATACTGTTGAGAGATTGTTTCCGGGTTGCGGGGTTTTAGTTCCATTCTTTCTGCCAGTGCGCATGTGTGTAGCTCCCCTGCCATGCACCGCGGTAGAAAAGACTGGAAGTAAAACCCCGCAACCCAGAAGCACCCTCTCTTTACAAACAGTTTCCGTAGCAGGGGGTATTGCTATATTATCATTAACCTAATTTGTATTAATTTATCTTTATAATGCTCACGTTAGAACACTTCTCCCCCTTTAAATTCCAACATTCCCTAAATGTAAATAACTGGGAAACAAAAAATAGTGGTGTCACTATCTTGTGTACCTCTGAAACTTATACTAGTGTCTCAGTAACAGTTTACCAATACAAAACACCTGAAAAACGTGGCAAATTCAACATTCAGTCTAACAAAGGAAACTGTCCATTCAAGTATTCAGTCTGTCAGGAGGTTTGCGTGGGCGCTGTGCTGCAATAGATGAAAATTATTAAATCTAAGTACAGGAGCTGTCTTACTGACAGACACCTCACAGACTGTCTCAGACTGGCTGTCTGTAGTTATGAGTCAAATTTCTCACTCCCAAATGAGGGACAAAAGTAGCAGTCAAATACGGAACACTTGTGTTTACCTCAAGAAAGACTGCCATGACCATGAAGCCCTGCGTGGGCACGTGTGCGCGCATGCGTGTACGTGCCGATTTTTTTCTACAAATTGGTTTTGGCTTAATCTTCCCGATTCTGTTAAGTGAAACTACACAGTGTACATACATTATTTCTACTTCCGGGTTGCGGGGTTTTCTGCCAGGTGCGCATGTGCGTGACTAACCAATTTAGTAGGTCGATCTCGCCTTTCACTAAGGCCAAGGTAGGGGATCTTGGGCTTAAAAAGGTTGGTGACCACTAGGTTAGGGTTACGGTTGAAGGCAGGAGATTGGGACTGAGAGGGGAAATGGATTAGCCATGATGGAATGGGAGGCAGACTCAATGGGCCAAATTGTCTAATCCTGCTCCTGTATCTTATGGTCTAAGTGTTTCTTAAGTTTAATTATTAATAATATTTTATTTAATTTATTAGTTAAGTAATTTTAAAATTAGTTATTTCTTTGCTTTTTTAAATTAGTTACATCTATTTCTGTTGTTTTTAATTGTCTCTCATTAACAGACAATTAGATAAAATTAAAAGGGCGTTTGACCACACAAGACATCAGGGCAGGTTTGGAGCAGGGCTTCAGGTCTGTTGCTGCTCGCAGATTGTTGTGCCTCACAACACAGCCGTGCAAACGGACTTTTGGTTGGGTTGGATCTGTGTGACCAAAAAAAGGTTGGTGATGGATCATTTAAATTGTGCTTCACTGTATTAAAGCAATTTTATGCTCTGTTGATACAGGCAGCTGGGAAAAGGAGGAGTACCTTAGGGAAATTCCAACCCTGCCTGACTTTTGTTCTTTATGTAGAATGCATGATAACATGGCACTTTCAGTGATGCCCTGTTCTTTGGAAAATATTATAAATCTACCAAATCCCAGAGTTCTGAAACAAGAACAGAAATGCTGGAAGAACTGATCCAATCAAGACAAGTACTGTTTCAAGTCAGTGACTCTTCTTGAGAACTGTGGAAAGAATGGGGGGTTTACAGCTTTCAAAGCAGAGCTAGAGACCTGTGTAAGACAACAGTCAATGTGGAGACAGATAAAAGGAGATGGAGGCCCTCAATCCAGAATATCAACTTCTCTCTCCACAGATGCTGCTTGACCTGTTGAGTTTCTCCAGTAGTTTGTTCTTTGCTAGTTATTGGTTAAGACAGATCATGTGATACAGGGCATCAAAGACTATCTGTTAATAAGACTTTATAGAGATAGGGACACAAGTGTGATAATGGGAAACAGTGAGAAAGGTGTGTTACGTTATGTTGGAAAATTCCATGTTCATTCTGGAAAGTTGAAAAGTGCCTAGATGGAATATAACATGTTCCTTCTGGTTATCTGGGCCTGACTATGCCAGTGTAGGAGGCTACAGGCAGACATATCAGAATGGGAATAAGATTGAGAATTAAAGTGGTATATAACAAGAATCTTGAAATCACTCCTGTACATTGAGCACAGGTCTCAGCAAAATGATTGTGCTAACCACTGGCTAATGGGCTGCCCCATGCTAATCTGCCTGTAGATGTCACATTGTAAACAACAAATGCAGCAGACTAGACTGGAAAGGATGCAAATGAATTCTGCTTCACACAGAATGATTGCTGGATGGTGGTAAGGCAAGGGGAAAATGGGCAGGCTTTGCACCTCCTCTGGTGCATGGGAACATGCCATGGGATGGAGACAGGTGGACATCAGATCAATGTGACATGAAGTGAGAGGTCCCTGCAAAATGCAGGATGGGGAGGGGAGGGGAAGATGTGAATGGTGGGATCATGTCGGGGCTGGTGGAAACCCAGTTATACTGCTTCCAGATGCTTGGGGTAATGAGATAAGAACATGTGCTCACCCAAACATATCTTCAGCCCGTTTTTGTCTGAATGTGGCTGTAAATTAATGTTGCCTCTGGCAGCCTGCAGGTGAGCTATCTGGGAGCGAAAGTGAGTGTATTTGTGGTGTTCTGCTTGTTATGGCAGATAGTTATAGGGCCTGTTGCAAGAGCTGGCACAAACCCATGACAACCTCCTTATGCACCGCTTCTTTGAGAAGTACAAGTATATTGCCCTTGGTGTGTGAATTCTAATTCTAATTAGAAGGGTTCTAATCCCCACCCACTGGTTTGTTCTCCCTGCAGACCAATACTGGGTACTTCCTCCTCCTGGTCTTCCTCAGTTTGAGTGGATCCAGTGAGAGGGCTAAATGATTAAAAACAAAAGCGTACACTGCTGAAGGTCTCCTTTAAGAGCGAAGAACCGTTCTGCAGGCATTATACTTCCTTTCGAAATGTCCAAACAGTCAGAGTAGTTTAAAAAAATAGTGCAGATGCTAGAATCTGGAGCAAGAATCTGAATGAGAAACTGGGTGTGGGGGGGGGGGGGGGGTGGTGAGCAGTAACTGTGGGGTTGGGGTGGGGAAAGAAGTGTTGTTTAAAATTCCTTCCTCCCCCTCCCCAGAGATGCTGTTCATGTGCTGAGTTTCTCCCGCAGGCTAGTACTTCGAAAAAATTTGCTTTTTTTAATGTATCATTATTTTATGTAAGTTTTCCAATACCTCAATGTAGCAGAGGATTCTCCTTTAAAAAATACTCAAAAGTGAATATCCTCCTGATATTTAAGATGTGGAAAGTGTTACGGGTGTATTCGGGTTCCAGTGTTGAGCAAACACCTCAATTACATTTTGCTCATGACTTTGGCTCTAACCCACATTGAGGTAAGTCTGGTAGCTTTCTCAGGGCTTTCTTGATGTTTGCATTGTGGGCATTAAATAGAAAATTAGTGCAGCTTTTCTGCTGGGGAAAAAAATGATTTTGACCTCCTACTGCCCCATTCCTGAAGAAAATCATCTGAGAACAATTCCCTTCCCCACCTTCCCAATCCATAGACCTTTTATTGGGTATAGATGGAAAAACTGCTTACAAATGTACGACCAAGCATTAAAAAAGGAGCTTTGGTGAGATTTATTAGTGGACAGTAGTTGAAATATTCCTTTGATTGTTTCTGAAATTAGAGCTCTGCATTCACTAAATTTATTCATTCTTTCCACAGGTCACATTCCCAAGCAACAAGAAAGCTTCTATTTAAAAGCTCAAAGGCTTACTCTGAGATCTTCAATTGAAATGTAGTTTCACTTATAATTAAGGCTGCAAAGGAATGGAATTGGGTTTAATCTGGTACTGGGATTTTTTTAAAAAACAGGTCTGATAAAGACTGTAATTATGCTGATAGCTTGGTGCTAAATTTGTTGTGCATCTATTGAGAACTAAGTACTGCTGTACGATAGAGAAAAAAATGTGCTTAATTAAACTCTTGTTTTTTTTGTGTTAAAGCCGCTAATTGGAAGCTAATCATTCAAAGTTGTAATAACATACTTAAGGAAAAAGCTTACAATGCATGCATGTTTATAAGGATTTGCAGTTCAATGTGACTGTCTCAAAGGTGTGGTTGAACTGTGGAGAAACCTTTGAGGGGGTAAGGATTAAGTAAAAGACGGAATGATGACCTGGAACCTTAGAGTTGAAGCGAGTGGACTGAAAATATAGGTTGAATGCCATTTTTTTCCAAAAGTGCTGAAGAACAGGAATGGTTATTAATATAATTTTACAATGAATAATTATCATAGTCAAACAAGGATTAGAAAACAGGTAAGGACTATTTTCACCTGCAGCAACAAATAAACTGCTAGAGAAATTCACTGAGTTAGTAGATTCCAGCATCTGCAGTCTCTTGTGTCTCACCCATTTTCTAAATAACACCATCTTCAATCAATAAGGTGATGCCTCAAAAAAAGCGGCACCTACCAATGAAGACCCCATCACCCAGAACATGCCACCAGAACAGGAGCCTGAAGACACACACTCGGTGTTTCAGGGACAACTTCTTCACATTCCCCATCAGATTTCTGAATGGACAATGAATCAACTTTTATGTATTTAGTGAGACACAGCATGGAACAGTACCCTCTGGCCCTTCGATCTGTGCTGCCCAGCAATGCCCTGATTTAATCCTAGCCTGATCATGGGACAATTTACAAAGGCCTACTAACCTACCAACAGGTATACGTTTGTACTGGGAGGAAACCAGAGAACCAGAAATCCACGCAGTCACGATGAGAAAGTACAAACTCTTTACAGACAGCAGCAAGCATTGAACCTGGGTCACTGATACTGTAAAGGGTTGTGCTAGCCACTACACTACCGTGCACCAACACATGAATACTACCTCACTATTTTTGCTCTTTTTGAACTTATTTTTTATATATATTTCTTACTGTAAATTTTAGATTGTTGCTGCAAAATAAAATTCACAACATATCAATGATATTCAACCTAAAAAATATGTAAAAATCCATGAGAATTTGTAGCCCAGCAGATTCTCATAAAATTCTTACCAACAGGTATTTATTTTCATGATAAATATTACAAATCCACTTACTACTTATCAAGTACAAGGTGTCTTTATCCTAGCAGCACTAACTCAACAGGAAATTTGCAGATGCAATCATGCAAGAAAATGTCAGACTGCAGCTGCTTTTCAGGTTGTGCACCTGTCTACAGTCATCAGCGCTATCTGCAGACTGCCAACCCTTTCCCCAGCCTCCAAAATCCAATCATCATGCAGCTGGTTTGAACTGTCAGGTTCATGTTCAAGAATTGCTGGTGTCAATCAAGATAAATGATAAACAGAACAGATGAATCTATCCTATTTATAGTTCTCAATCCACAGCAAGAAGCCATTGTCGGCAGAACATTACGTTTAAGCTGCTGTATTACCCACAAGGCATTGTAGCTAAAATGGCTAATACAGAATGATCAGCTTTGCCAAAATAAGACCTATCACTAAATTGAACAATCCTGCATTGAAAAATGACCTGTTAAAATGAACTTGTTTGAACCCAGCTTTTCAGAACTTTTTTCTTTAAGTCTTTTCCTAAGTACCAGCTTTTCTGGAGCACATTCCTAGGTGCATGTCACCTTTTTGCCAACCTCATCCAAAAGGCCACCAATGAAGTGTGAGTGCTATCAGAGCCAGTAAGTAACTTTTCTGGTTCCTGGAAGCAACGGCATTGGCCTAATCTTGTCAGTTTTGGATGAACAAAGATCTAAAATCTGACAGTAACTGCTTACGAGAAGTTCATTCTAAGATAACCTATCCCATTGCAATTTAATCTTTCCAATAAATGTCATTGAAGACAAAATATGCAGAAGAAAGCATGATTCTCACAGTAAAACTAAATTCAACAGTCCAGAATACATAAAGTCAGGGCGGGAGTGGGAGGCTCAATAAGAGGCTGATGAGTCACAATGTGCAAGTTCTACCAAGTCAGGGTAAGGATCAGGTGTCAGAGATTGTTGATTAGACATGGCAATAGGTGAGTCAAGAGAATAGGGAATGAGCTTTGTTCGGAGTGGGGTTCTTAGCTGAGAAAAGTTTGCCAATTGTCGTTGGGCTGGTGACAGAAGGCTGACGGTTTACTTTAAGTCACCCTGAAGTGGTCTTTGAGAGCCTACCTCTGCCAGAACAACTCAGATTATGCAGACCATGTTTGTGTGACCAAAAATTATGGAAACGGTATTCAATCACATGTGGAATACTGCTGGGTGTGTCAGGGTTCCTGCATGAACTGGTGCACAAAGAGAACTGGAGGGAAGTTTGGATTTAAGCATCCATGCAGTTCCATTTCAGGTGTTTGCTCTTTGAGGTGTCCACTGCTCTGGCATACGTCTGCCTTCCAAATTTTGTGAAAATGAAATATGATCAAATCATAACTGTGATGTTTCTTTGTCTTATTTTGATTTATTTTAGGCGAATATAAATTGGGATTTTTTTTAAAAAAAGGACCCGGTCTCAACAGGGGTTTGCAGCTTAGTTCAATGAAATGAGACTGCAGTGTCCTGGGTTCCCGTTTGCTCAGTATGCATGACCAACACAAAATAAATAAACACCACTGAATCAGTTAAGGGTTCACATCAAAACAAAGGCATAAAATTAATGAGTGAGCAGGTTGAGGATTTCCAAACAAAAGAATGCTTGGAAAGGAATACAATTAATGGCTTAGTAAATCAAAATGACGACCAATACTTCTGAACTTTATTCTGTGAATTTGAACAAGTAGGCAGATGGTTTTGTTGTTGGAAACATTGACCACCGACTTTTTTCTGCCATAGGCCCAGTACTCATGTCCAAGCCTCTGGTCATGCCTTGTCCCACACTACCTTAGATGAGCAACACGTACAATGAGCTGGAGGAACTCAACAGGTCGGGCAGCATCCGTGGAAACGAGCAGTCAACGTTTCGGGCCGAGACCCTTCATCCGGACCCTGACAAAGGGTCTCAGCCCGAAACGTTGACTGCTCGTTTCCACGGATGCTGCCCGACCTACTGAGTTCCTCCAGCTTGTTGTATGTGTTGCTTTGACCCCAGCATCTGCAGTGTACTTTGTGTCAACCTTAGATGAACCTGGAGGTTAATTTTGCTTGTCTGGACAGACCAAGAGTAAAGTGACAAGGACCTAGGTAGAGGTAGGGCCTCAAAAGATCTGTTAGAGTGGCATGGTAGCCCACACAGGATCCTCCCATGCAACTCCTCTGGAAACCATCGACCGGTGGCAAAGCGCTATGAAATTCTTGAATGCCTCAGTTACATAAATAGTTCCAAATTAAAATAAAATTAGATAAAAGAATTTTACAAGGAAATTGTCTTAATTTTCTCCAAATCTCTGCGCTGCCCATTTAAAATCATGAGCTTAAAGGTTGCAAGCGCAGATTCCTCAGGACAAATGGTGCAGAATCTCAGCAAGATCTGGTTCTGCTGCTGAACCCCATGAGACGACTAGCAGAGTAATGCAGCTAGCAAATTACCAAGAGCTTAGTTGGCAAGACTGAGGTTGGTAGACAGTAAATGTAGAACTGCTACAGTTTACCAGTAAAATCCAAGTTCATAACCTTCTTAGCACACCTAACTGAACTCACATATGTATACATACTGTACCTGGTCTGAAAAGATAATGAATAATTTCTATAAATGCTGGTTTTTCTGATGAAGAGAAAGCTAACAGAATGACTGGAAGGCAGACATCTCTAATTTTCCAAGCACTGTTCTGCATTTGTTGCAATATTGCTGATTATCAACAAATCAGTTTGATTGGTATTCTTGCTTCTTAAGGCTAAGTCACAATAGCAAATCACAGTGATATTTTATGGGCAGCAAACAAAGCTACTAATTATTCTATTAATTATACTTTTTCTGGACTATGATCAATGGAATCAATAGTTTGTGGTTTCCCTTTGGGAGCTGTGCTTTTGAGATGTCTGTATGGCCTGGCGTTTTTGCAGAATCAGGAAGGATACAAACTGGACTCTCAAGGGTACAGGTATGGTCAAGGTGGTCGTTGCTATGAAGTAGACTTGGGACCAGATGAAACTTTGGTCTGGATTGAAGTGGCAGGGCCTGGGCACAAGAGCAGAAAATTAACCCAAATTTAGCCAATTTAAGCACTGAGTCTGATTAAAAAGATCAACGCATCAAGGCTGAGGGTAAGCAATGAGCCGGTGTTCAGCTCACTACTGAACTGCTCCGTGGCTGTGAACTCCAGCCGACGGGCTTCTGGACTGGCTGCAGCACTGAACTGCTCCGTGGCTGTGAACTCCAGCCGACGGGCTTCTGGACTGGCTGCAGCACTGAACTGCTCCGTGGCTGTGAACTCCAGCCGACGGGCTTCTGGACTGGCTGCAGCACTGAACTGCTCCGTGGCTGTGAACTCCAGCCGACGGGCTTCTGGACTGGCTGCAGCACTGAACTGCTCCGTGGCTGTGGACTCCAGCCGACGGGCTTCTGGACTGGCTGTAGCACTGAACTGCTCCGTGGCTGTGAACTCCAGCCGACGGGCTTCTGGACTGGCTGCAGCACTGAACTGCTCCGTGGCTGTGAACTCCAGCCGACGGGCTTCTGGACTGGCTGTAGCACTGAACTGCTCCGTGGCTGTGAACTCCAGCCGACGGGCTTCTGGACTGGCTGCAGCACTGAACTGCTCCGTGGCTGTGGACTCACTTTCAAAGATTCTGTGGTTCGTGTTCTCTGTGTTATTTATTTACTTTTTTAAGTGTTTGCTCAATTTATTTTCAGTGGCCCAATCGAATTGACAGAGGAGGCTCCACATAGGTAGGGGTGAGGATTTAAAAAGTAATGTTCACGTGCTTTCACTTTTACCTCCACCCCAATTGTATTGCGATTTATTAGCAAGGGCAAATAAAGATAAGGTGGGAACAAGTGGAGCGGCCATTGTAGGAGTGTACCAGTGTTAGAGTGGGGAGGCTTTGGCTCAGCAGGCTTGGGTGATGCAAGCTTCCTCTTCATTCTTTGTCTTTTAGTGTATAATTAGTGCCATGGGAATGGCTCCAGGGGCTGTGTTGTGTTCTTTGTGTGAGATGTGGGCATTCTGGGAGACCTCCAGCCTTTCAGTTAACCGTATCTGTGTTGGGTGCAATGAGCTGCAGCTCCTCAGAGAATGTGTTAAGGAACTGGGGCTGCATCTTGATAATCTTTGGCTCATTTGGGCGAATGAGCAGGTAGTGGATAGGAGCTATAGAGAGGTAGTCACCTCTAAGTTGCAGGAGGCAGGTGCCTGGGTGACTGTCAGGAGAGGGAATGGAAATGAGCAGCCAGTGCAGAGTATCCCTGTGGCGGTTCCCCTCAATAACAACTATACCACTCTGAATACTGTTGAGGGGGAAATGAAGCAATCAGGTCTCAGGAACTGAGTCAGGACCGATGGCTCAGAAGGGAAGGAGTGAGAAGTGGATTGCAGTATTGACTGGGGATTCCATAGTTAGAGGAGTAGACATGAGATTCTGTGGGTGTGAAAGGGACACCCAGACAATATGTTGCCTCCCAGGTGCCAGGGTCAGGGACATCTCGGGTTGGGTCCAAGCATTCTAAAGGGGGAGGGTGAACAGCCAGATGCTGTGGTGCATGTAGTTATTAATGATACAAGTAGGAAAAGGGATGAGGTCCTGAAGAGGGAATATAGCGAGTTAGGTACAAAGATGAAAAGCAAAACCTCAAGATTAGTAATCTGTGGATTCCTGCCTGTGCCGTGAACATAAGAATAGGATGATTTGGCAGATGAATGTGTGGCTGAGGAAGTGTTGCGGGGGCAGGGCTTCAGATTTCTGGATCACTGGTATCTCTTCTGGGGAAGGTACTACCTGTATGAAAGAGAGTGGTTACACCTGAACCCGAGGGGGACCAATATCCTTGCTGCAGGTTTTTCCAGAGCTCTTGGGCAGGGTTTAAACTAAATTGGCTGGAGGATGGGAAATGGACTGATAGGGGTGAGGATAGGGCAGATGGTATACAAGTAGGTGCAGTGTGTAGTGAGACTATGAGGAAAGACAGGCAGATGATAGGGCAAAACTGTGGTGAATACAGGACAAGGTGTGATAGTTGAATGCATGCGGAATATGGAATAAGGGAGATGATCTTGGAGTGCAGTTAGCAATTGACAGGTATAATGTTGTAGGCACCACTGAGCCGTGGCTGAAAGAAGGTCAGAGTTGGGAGCTTAACACCCAAGGACACATATTATATGAAAAGGACAGGCAGGTAGGCAGAGGAAATGGGGTAGCTCGGTTGGTAAAAAATGAGATCAAATCCTTAAAAAGAGGTAACATAGGATCAGAAGATGTTGAATCCTTGTGGGAAGATTTAAGAAACTGCAAGGGTAAAAATACCCTGATGGGAGTTATATATTCAGGCCCATGAACAGTAGCCAGAATGTGGGCTACAACGGGAGATAGAAAAGGCACGTCAAAAGGCAATGTTCTGATAGTCTTGGGGTATTCCAGTACGCAGGTAGATTGGGAAAATCTAGCTGCTACTGGATCGCAAGAGACAGAATTTGAAAAATGCCTATGAGGTGGCTTTTTAGAGCAGCTTGTGGTTGAGCCCACCAGAGGAAAGGCTTTTCTGGATTGGGTGTTGTGTAATGAACCGGATACATCCCACAGAAAAAGAGGTATTCTAAAAGGCAGGATGATGACAAGGGAAGTCAAAGACAACATAAAAGCGAAAGACAGGATAGATAATGGAGCAAAGATTAGTGGGAAGTTAGAGGATTAGGAAGTTGTTAAAAACCAACACAAGACAACTAAAAAGCCATAAGGAGTTAAAAGATGAAATATGAAGCTAAACTAGCCAATAATATCAAAGAGGATACCAAGTTTTTTTCAGATATACAAAGCGTAAAAGAAAAGTGAGAGTAGATATCAGAGCACAGGAAACTGATGCTGGAGAGGTAGTAATGGGGGACAAGATGAACTGAATAAGCATTTTGAATTACACTTCACCGTGGAAGACACTAGCAGTATGCTGGAAGCTCAAGCCTGTCAAGGGGAAGAAGTGAATGCAGTTGCTATTACTAGGGAGTAGATGCTTAAGAAGCTGAAAGTTCAGAAGATCCACAAGTTACTTCAACTAGATAGAAGACACCCCAGGATTCTTCAGAAGGTAGCTGAAGAAACTATGGAGGCATTAGTAATGACCTTTCACGGATTACTAGATTTTGATGTGGTTTCAGATGCCTGAAAAATTGCAAATGTCACTCCACTCTTCAAGAAGGGAGAAGGCAGAAGAAAGGAACTTACAGGCTAGTTAGCCTGACCTCAGTGGTTCAGAGATGTTGGAGTCAATTATTAAGGACAAGGTCTCAGGGTACTTGGAGACACATGATAAAATGGGTGAAAGCCAGCATGGTTTCCTTAAGGGAATATCTTGCCTGACAAATTTGTTGGAATTCTGTGAGGAGATAACAAGAATGGTTGACAAAGGCGAATCTTGTGAATGTTGAGTACTTAGACAAGGTGTTGTGCATGAGTCTGCTGAACAAGAGCCCGTGGTATTACAGGAAAGATACTGGTATGGATAGAGATTTGGCAGATTGGCAGGAGGCAAATAGCGGGAATAAAGGTTGCGTTTTTTTGATTGGCTGCCGGTTACTAGTGGTATTCTGCAGGGGTCTGTGTTGGTACTGCATCCTTTTATGCTACATGCCAACTATTTGGTTGACAGAATTGATGGCTTTTTGGATGATATGAAGATAGGTGGAGTGATAGGTAGAGTTGAGATAACAGGGAGGTTGTAGAAAGACTTGACACCTTAGGAGAGTAGGCAAAGAAATGGCAGATGGAATACGGTTTCGGGAAGTGTATGGTCATGTAGTTTGGGAGAAGGAATAAAAGCACAGACTATTTTCTAAACAAGGAGAAAATTAAAAAACTCTGAGGTGCAGAGGGATTTGGGAGTGCTCCTGCAGAATTCCCTAAAGGTTAGCTTGTAGGTTGAGCCGGTGGTAACGTAGGTAAACGCAATGGTAATATTCATTTGGGGAGGACTGGAATACAAAAGCAAGGATGCAATACTGAGGCTTTATAAGGCACTGGTGAAGCCTCACTTGGAGTATCGTGAGCAGTTTTAGGCCCCTTATCTAAGAATGGATGTGTTGACATTGGAGTGGGTTTAGAGGAGGCTCATGAGTACAATTCTGGGAATGAAAAGGTAGTCCTCATTTGACAGCTCTGGGCCTGTACTTGCTGGAACTTAGAAGCATGGTGGGGGGAGTGGAATCAATCGAATGTTGAAAGGCCTAGACAGAGTGAATGTGGAGGGAATGTTTCTTATAGTGGATGAATCTTGGACCAGAGGGCACAGTCTCAGAATAGAGGGACCACCATTTAGAACAGAGATGAGAAGGAATTTCTTTAGCCAGAGTGTGGTGAATCTGCGGAATTCATTGCCACAGGCAGCTCTGCTGGTCAGTTGTGGAGTGCATTTAAGACAGAGGTTGATAGGTTCTTGATTAGTCAGGACAATAGACAATAGACAGTAGGTGCAGGAGTTGGCCATTCAGCCCTTCTAGCCAGCACCACCATTCAGTGTGATCATGGCTGATCATACACAATCAGTACCCCGTTCCTGCCCTCTCCCCATATCCCTTGACCCCACTATCTATGAGCTCTATCTAACTCTCTCTTAAATGCATCCAGAGACTTGGCCTCCACTGCCTTCTGGGGCAGAGCATTCCACATATCCACCACTCTCTGGGTGAAAAAGTTTTCCGCATCTCTGTTCTAAATGGCCTACCCCTTATTCTTAAACTGTGGCCTCTAGTTCTGGACTCACCCATCAGCGGGAACATGCTTCCTGCCTCCAGTGTGTCCAATCCCTTAATAATCTTATATGTTTCAATCAGATCCCCTCTCATCCTTCTAAATTCCAGTGTATACAAGCCCAGTCGCTCCAATCTTTCGATATATGACAGTCCTGCCATTCCAGGAATTAACCTTGTGAACCTACGCTGCACTCCCTCAATAGCAAGAATGTCCTTCCTCAAATTTGGAGACCAAAACTGCACACAATACTCCAGGTGTGGTCTCACCAGGGCCCTGTACAGCTGCAGAAGGACCTCTTTACTCCTATACTCAATTTCTCTTGTTATAAAAGCCAGCATGCCATTAGCTTTCTTCACTGCCTGCTGTACCTGCATGCTTGCTTTCACTGACTGATGTACAAGAACACCTAGATCTTGTTGTACTTCCCCTTTTCCTAACTTGACTCCATTTAGATAGTAATCTGCCTTCCTGTTCTTGCCACCAAAGTGGATAACCTCACCTTTATCCACATTAAACTGCATCTGCCATACATTTGCCCCCTCACCCAACCTGTCCAAGTCACCCTGCATTCTCATAACATCCTCCTGACATTTCACACTGCCACCCTGCTTTGTGTCATCAACAAATTTGCTGATGTTACTTTAAATCCCTTCATCTAAATCATTAATGTATATTGTAAACAGCTGCGATCCCAGCACCGAACCTTGCGGTACCCCACTGGTCAGAGCCTGCCATTCCAAAAGGGAGCCGTTAATCACTACCCTTTGTTTCCTGTCAGCCAGCCAATTTTCAATCCATGTCAGTACTCTGCCCCGAATACCATGTGCCCTAATTTTGCCCACTAATCTCTTACGTGGGACTTTATCAAAAGCTTTCTGGAAGTCCAGGTACACTACATCCACTGGCTCCCCCTTGTCCATTTTCATAGTTACATGAAAGGTTATGGGGAAAAGGCAGGAGAATGAGGTTGAGAGGGTAAATGGATCAGCATGATGAAATGGAGGAGCAGACTCAATGGGCTGAATGGCCTAATCCTGCTCCTATCTCTTATGGTTTGATGGTCTTGTGGCTTGTTCTCTTTTTTCTGCTCTTTAGGTGTTTGATGGTCTTTGTTGTGTGGGTTCTATGTATTTCTTTGTTTTGGGGCTGCCTTCAAGAAGACAACTCTCAAGGTTGTATGTGGTAATAAGTGTACTTTGTATCCAAGACTGAACCGGTTTGGGGAGCTGACGGTTTCAAAGGTAAGGAACTCAACCTTTTTTTCAATAAAATTGCAAAGACATGCTGTTAGTGATATATATGTATAGGCTTGATACTAAATAACTCAGGAAGTAAGCTTGTTCAACAAATGGTCCTGCCTGACAACTCAAATCTAGCACACTAAAGATCCAAGACTTAAATTGCATGTAGGAAAGAACAATGTTGACAATGCTGATATTTGTTTAGAACTCTGTCACAAACTCAGTTCTCTATCTGCTGACTCCATCACTCTATCCAGTTATAATCAGAGGCTGAACTACACCATTTACATCCCGGTGTCCCATTTCAGTGAGAGATCGCTTTCAGCCTCAAAAATTTCTTGGCCATTGCCAAAGCCTCCAACATTCACCTTTTCAACTCTGTAACATTAGCTTCTTCTGTCTAAGCTTACCTGCTGCTGAATCTCCACTCACTTGTTTGCTGCCCTTAAATACATCTATTTCCATTGCTCGTTCCCTTCATTCTGCACTCCACAAACTAAGCCCATCTACAGTTGGACTCAAGCTCACACTAAGTCCCATCATGAATCACACTTATTAGCTCACTGTCTTCAGATTCAGCAACACCTAATTATAAACTCCTTAATCTAGTTTTCAAACCTCTAGATGCCCCACATTTTCTGATCATTTTCACCTCCTCCAGGTCTACAAGCCCTTAAACGTCTGCACCCGTCCAATTCTGTGCATTTGCTCAGTTTTGATTTTCACTGGTCCTTACACAATAAACGATTTCACCGATCATTATATTTCTTGTATTTCTTTACAATTCAGAGGGAGACTACCTGGCTGAACAGGTTAATGCTGGCTCTCAGTACAAGCCCACCTGTCTCATTTCCCATCTCTGCCCCCCATTCTCTTCCCATCCATCTACACTGGAGGGAGGGGCAATATATAGTAGCCGCTTAACCCACAAGAATTTCTTTTTCTCTGAAGGAGGAAACAAAATCACCCAGAGGGAACTCTGCATCAACTGCACCTGAGGATTAGAATCTGATCTCTGCAGCACTACCCACTGCCTTAGCAACTTCACCTCAATCTTCCCCATCTCATCATTTTAGACATTCTTTTAAAGTTGCTATTTCTTCTCATGTCACTCAGAATTAGACATTATTTGATCATCCTCTTTTGAAAGGCTGGAGTCATTTTATTATGTTAACAGCACACATCATTGACTTATTTTTTTTAAAAAATATCAATATGAAATAATACCTCTGTTTTCCCTCTCTTTACAGGTGCTATCTGACCTACTCAGTATTTCCTGTTTAATTTCAAACCTGTAGAATCCTCAGTATTTTCCCTTCAGCTATGCATGCAAATTGACCTTACTATCCTTAAAAGTTGACTCTTACTGCACTGGCAACTTCTCTACCACTCCTGCACACCCTCAAACCAGCGTTATTATGTTATTTACTTTGGATTCGGTAGAGAAACCAGCTGCAGTGATGTGTACTGTATAAGCAAACACATTCAAGAGCTATTCAAATATTTTCAATGATGCAGATTAAAATCTGGGGAGAAAATTTTTTTGTCAATAAATCAACGTGAAACAGGTGGCATATTAATGACTGCTCTAGAGCCAGTAAAGTTAATGAAGGTAAAAACTGGAAGCGGTGTGCAATATGTAACCAGTATTATGGTTATATCATGTTTTTCATGAAGTACTGCCTTCATTCATCCTATCATAAAACTATAACCAGAATGTTCCTAATTCTGACCCTGACTTTAGTTGGGCAATAGAAGTGGCACTATCCCTGGCCATATGTTACTCAGCAAACTGCCTGATGTCGTGCTCAGAACACTGATGCCGTGTTCCATAAAAATCTGCTTGTTTCTCATGTCTTTTGGACAAGGGAATTGTGTTGTCTGGTCTGCTTTGCAACTCTTAACTGCCCTCTGAAACGGTCTCTCAGTTTTATCAAACAACTACATAAAATCATCTTAAGAATAATACTGGGTCGACCACCCAGCAAAGTCCCGGGCTGTAAATATGACAAAGGGGTAGGCAGCACAGACTTTGATGCAAATCTCTCCCTCGTTAACTTTATTATGTCCACATTTTCCATTTTTATATCCTATATAATATTGTTTTCTTAGAGGTAAATCAATGAGAAACGTAGTTCCATAAGAAGATAAGGTAATCCTTTCAAAAGCAAGGCAAACATTTGCTCAAAAATCACAGTAGGAATTCAGTAAGAGACCAAACCCATCACACATAACTCATAACTACTTTGGAACCTTTTTTAAATGTTTCTGCCAAATATAGTTATCCCTAAAATTTATACATAATCATGAAATAAACTTCCAATGATGACAAACTTTCAATAAAATCTAACATTAATCATATTTCTCAATGAGACATTCTTCAGAAAAAAATAATCTAAAAGTGCACAGTCACTTTGTTTGGTACTTACCCGTCCATATCTATTGGCGTAGGACCCTGTGAGCAAAGAGTGAAAAACAATGATAGTTTCATCCAGGTCCCATATGAACACTCGCTGTGAAAAGACAAAGAAATCAATGTTGTCCTCTGCATATTGTAAAAGGATACCTCAATCAATAATCATAAAACCTGAGGGAGTTGTTGTTAAGTGCTACTATGTCATGACCCAGGTTTCTACATTACTCACCAAAAGACTTAAAGTCAAAGCCTGAGACCAGCCTAATCTATTGTTAAGCCACTCATCAAATGAGGTAATGCATGCAGGTGATGGGAGCTTAGTGCTTGGTGGTAACCAGATTGCATTGTATTAACTAATTCATTCAGTTAACAGATCGTTCGTCAAGAGAATTAGCATTAAAACATCAATACAATAAACTGCTACTGTGGAAGCAAAAAGATTTTAAACAATTCAAATCTTTTATTATCAGCTGAAGATCATTATGATGTTAGGAAGTGGAGCATTTATTTGTGCTCATACATCACTTCAACGTTTCACTCTTAATGGCATCCAGATATCAGTCTTACCTCAAGGTCACTGTCTGGAGGAGGAGACGGGTTATTATTTCTCCTACCCCGGCCACGTGATTTTCCATCTGAAGCTCTACGTAACCGATCCGACTCTGAATCTTTGATGGTTGCGGATGGACTGTGGATGGTACCGAATTCACCTGAAATGCAAACTGACTTTCACCTTCCTCCTTCACTTGAAGGGTTTTTATACAAGTGTGTTTGCTGCATCTTAAGAGGGAATAAACTTACAACCAGGCATTAATATGGTGGATAATGTAGAGGATTCTTTTTTTTTTGGTGATAAAGACAACATTAGGTTTGTAATATTAACAGATGAATGTTAAATACATTCCTGAGATACTCTACTTTCTATATTAGGAACATAAAAACATAGAAAGCCTACAGCACAATGCAGGCCCTTTGGCCCACAGAGCTGTGCCGGACATGTCCTTGCCTTAGAAATTATCTATGGTTACCCATAGCCCTCTATTTTTCTAAGCTCCATGTACCTATCCAGGAGTCTCTTAAAAGACCCTAACTTATCTGCCCCCACCACCGTCGCCGGCAGTCCATTCCGCACATTCTCCACTCTCTGCGTGAAAAACTTACCCCTGACATCTCCTCTGTACCTATTTCCAAGCACTTTAAAACTGTGACCTCTCGTGTTAGCCACTTCAGCCCTGGGAAAAAGCCTCTGACCATCCACATGATCAATGCCTCTCATCATCTTAAAGACCTCTATCAGGTCACCTCTCATTCTCCGTCACTCCAAGGAAAAAAGGCTGAGTTCACTCAACCTATTCTCATAAGGCATCCTCCCCAATCCAGGCAACATCCTTGTAAATCTCCTCTGCACCCTTTCTATGGTTTCCACATCCTTCCAATAGTGAGGCGACCATATTTTGGAAAGTAATTACTAAATTAGTCTTCCGATTCAAACTATCAGGGAAAGTTCTGTATACTTCTTAATATGACAGATCTTTGAAAAATTTCAACTTTTTATTTAACTCATCTATTTAACTACAGCACAGGGGTTCCCAACCTGGGATCCACAGACCCCCTTGTTAATCATAGGGGCTCACGGCATTAAAAATGTTGGGAGCCCCTGTTATAACAAAGATTTAACTCCAAGTGTTATTGTGGTTTTACAGTTGCTTTCTCACTTGTGAATGTGAAGATTGTGAGGACAAGGCCTCAAACAGACAAAGTGTATAATGCAGCTTCATATTCTAGCTGTATTGTCAGATATCCATCTTTAGGATCATCAGGAACCCAGATCGTCATAGGAACATCATCAGAAAGACATGGACTACCGGGCCATTTCTTTATTTTCTGCCTACACCTCTGTAACTATACTGCGAATTTGCTCTAAAATAGTTTTAAATGCAAGGCATATAAATCATTATAAAATCAGTTTATTCTTCAAAATCAGATTTAGTGATTTCTGAAGGCCCAAATTTAAGGAAGTGTCGTACAGAGAACTCTTCTGATATGGCAGCTTGGGCAATGGAATTTGCATTTACAGAATTCACAAATCACTCCCAAAAAATCCGGGATATGGAATCAACCTTATGAAATTATGTGGAAAATATCCAGAATAAACACAGAATTTACTTTTCTCAATGTGGACCCCACTTTCTACAAATGCAGCCCCCACACCAGTAACACAGTTGTCACCTGTACTGCACTCTCAGAAACAGAGTGCAGGTTTGCACACATTCTCTTGGAAGAAAAGAGACAGAAAGCATAGGTGGAGAACTATTAAAATGGGTCACAGTTTTCCTTTGCTTGGATTAACAGTTTTGCCCCATCTCAAGCCATCAGCCTACTTTGATATATAAAGTGGAATTACTCTGGGATATCAATGTTCCCATTTTATGCACATTTGAATTGCTGGAATCTGATAAAAAATTTCTATAGAACATCAATAAATTAGCTTAAATGTGATTTGATGCAAACCAGTATGATTGGCATCAAATAAGTAAATCTAATATTATCATGGTTAATGGTAATGATACAAAGTATTTATCCTACTTCGAGGGACAGGTATGTTATGAGACCCACTCTGAAATACTGAGTTATACCATGTGTTAGCTGTAAAGCTCAAGACCACTTGAATGAAGAATGGGAAGACACTAGTAAACTCAGCAAATGTTATTTCTCTGGCAACTCTCAGTAAAATAAAAATTGTGCATTCAAGCCACAATTTCTCGCACAGACGCAACACCCTCAATTCATTCTAAATGTAGATTTGTAAATGTGCTCTTTACTAACACGGGGAAACCTTTTGTCCTCCTCCTGTGGGTCTACAGCTGCATGTATATTTGGGGTTGTTCTCCATGTACACTGAAAGAGTGCAAATTTCTCGATCCCTTTCCTTTGAAGTGGGCTCTTATTTTATTGAGGAGATGAGTCCAGATCAGGTGTTGGTACCCAATATATAAATGGACTAAACCAAGAAAAATCTAGGAAGACTAACGTTTGCCGAAACTTAACAAGATAGTAATTCTTTTGCTGTAGTCACATATGCCCAAGTGCTGGGACCTGAAAATCTAAACTTTTAGATACAGATAATTCAAGATATAGATAATATGCTCAGTCACTTTATTTTCTTCTCTGACCTGATACATTAACTAGCTTCACTTTTTACATTTGCTGCTTGACTCACTGACATTTCCCTGCATTTCTGCTTTGCTTTGGATTCCCAGGATTTGTTCCATATTATCTTCAGATAACTACATTGTTCTATTCCCGATGGCTGGAGCCTACTTTATGTTTTTTGTTTTAAATCACAATGATAGAATTTCTTGTGATCTGTACGATGTTCAATGCTGTGCCCAATTAGCTGACAGTTTCAAATAGGTACATATTATGTTTCAACAAGAACTTTTTCAAGGCAGAGCATGGTCCAGATTGGCACAGTTATAGAAATTAAACTTACAGTAAGTTCTGAACCATGTCATCATAGCTGTTATCAATATGTTTGTCTGCACAGACGTTAAATGGCCTGTTACTTGCATTTAACAGTGCCATATTGTGCTAGTTTTGTTTTGGTTAGTTAAATGGCAAACTTAAAAGGAATTAGAACATAGAAAACCTACAGAATAATACAGGCCGTTCAGCCCACAATGCTATGCTGAACATGTACTTACTTTAGAAATTACCTAGGGTTACCCATAGCCCTCTATTTTTCTAAGCACTATGTACTAATTACTTTAGTATTTAGCTGACTTTCATGATTTTTTCCCCCATGGTCAGCACTTGTTTCATTTGCAAATACTTGTCCACTAAACTTACTGGCAGATTCCAACAAATGCAACCCCACACTGTCTTTCTAAAAATGGACCCTTCCAAAACTTCAAAAAGAAATGTACAAAACACATCAGGAGGAATATCTGAATTATAATAATGTTACTACCCTTTAAAGAGCAATAATTATAAAACTGTGTAAACAGTATTCTGAATTACGTTTGCCTGCTCTTCAAAATACCTGAGCACTTCTGTTCTGAAAATATAATGGACGAATTATTGGCAGTTTAATTTCTTTAACTGGTATACTTGAGTGAACTTATAATTTGGTAATCTTTTTCTCAGAAGGCTTTTATTCTATTTTTAGATACTTCGTGGGCCTAAAATGCTTAGATGTTTCTTTCTGCATCATTATTCTACAAAATAATCATTTTGGAGGAGGAATTTCTGCAATTGTTACAGAAGTGGCAGTGTGCAATTTGACTGATCAAAGTTAACTTCTCACTAAATTCTAATATCTTGCATATTGTATTGTATGTGAGGCATGTGTGTAGAGTTTGGATGGAAATAGGATTTCTTAAAATGTGAAACATTAAATCATGCAATTCAACACAAACCCCTTTGGTGAACAATAAAAAAGCATATATTCTTTTCACTCTAGTTATAATATATCATTTGCAGCTTTGGAAAATAAAGCACCTCTGTTTTGGCACCCTGAGGTAGCCATCCATTCAAAAGAAGTGCAATGCGTCTAGAAAGTTGGTGGTCACTGTGAATACTAGCACCACACGTTTTTGCTTGGAGGTGTTTCATCAGATACGTATCTTCACAGGGTTAAAAAAACACACAATGGGCTGAACAAATCTGTCACAAGATCCCAGCTACTTAACCTATCATTCATCTGATCTGCATTCTCAGTTGAAGCAGAGTTCTTTATCAGTATTGTATACGTGCACAATCTTCACTTGAAAAGTGCACTGAAAATTGTCTCAAATTAACTTCTGTACAATGAAAAAGTTCAAAAAATTCAAAGGAAGTTTTATTATCAAAGTACATATATGTCACCACATACAACCCTGAGATTCATTTTCCTGTGGGCATACTCAGCAAATCCATAGAATAGTAACTACAACAGGATAAACGAAAGAGCAACCAGAGTGCAGAAGACAACAATCTGTGCAAATGCAAATATAAATAAGTAGCAATAAATAATGAGAACATAAAATAACAAGATAAAGAGTCCTTAAAGTGAGATCAATGGTTGTGAGAACATCTCATTGATTAGACAAGGGAGTGCAGGAATTCCTTTTTGTTCAAAAGGTTCTAAGTCCATAAGACAAAGGAGCAGAATTAGGCCATTTGGCCTATCGAGTCTGCACCACCATTCAATTATGGCTGATCCTTTTTCCCCTCCCCAGCCTCACTTGCCAGCCTTCTTCCCGTAACATTTGATGCTGAGTCCAATCAAGAACCCATCAAGCTCTGCCCTAAATACACCCAACGGCCTGGCCTCCACAGCTGACTGTGATAACAAATTCCACAAATTCATGACTCTCTGGTTAAAAAAAATTCTCCACATCTCTGTTTTAAATGGATGCTCCTCTATCCTGAGGCTGTGCCCTCTTGTCCTAGATTCCCCGACCATGGGAAACATCCTTTCCCTATCTACTCTGTCTCACCCTTTCAACATTCAAAAGGCTTCAATGAGATCCCCCTCATTCTTCTAAATTCCAGTGAGTACAAACCCAGAGCTATCAAACATTCCTCATATGATAACCTTTTCTTTCCCAGAATCTTCCTTGTGAGCCTCCTCCGAACCCTTTCCAATGCCAGCACAACTTGTCTTAGGTGAGGAGCCCAAAACTGTCCACAATTCTTAAGGTGAGGCCTCACCAGTTCCTTATAAAGACTCAGCATCACATCCCTGCTCTTGAGGAAAGAGATTGTGGAGTTAATTGATAAGGATAAGGTTATGGAGAACTTGGTGACACAAGACAATGTAGGACAAATTCAGCATGGCTTCCTCAAAGGAAAATATTGGCTGATGAACCTGTTGGAATTCTTTGAGGAGATTACACCCAGGATAGATAAAGAGGATGCAGTGGATATATTTGGACTTTCAGAAGGCCCTTGACAAGGTGCCACATGTGAGGCTGCTTACCAAGTTAAGAGCCCATGGCATTACGGCAAAGTTACTGGCATAAGCTCTTACCAATTGACTTCAACATCTTCCCAACCACTGAGGTCAGGCTAACGGTGTATAATTTTCTTGCTGCTTTCTTCAAGAGTGGAGTGACATTTGCAATTCTCCAGTCCTCTGGCACCATGCCAGAGTCCAAACCTGTAGAATCCTGCAGATTCAGCTCTTTTTTTTTTGGGACATTGAGGGAGAGGTTGCTATCTTAGCACCACTGTGTTAGGGTGTTAGCCTCTTCTCTGTAGGTTGTCTCGTCACCACCAGAAATAAGGCATCTGCAAATTTGATCAGCAGACTGGAGCTGTGTATGTTAACACAGTCGTGGATGTAAAGAGAGTAGAGGAGGGGATTCAGGACAAAACCATGGGGGGCACCTGTGTTGAGGATCAGAGGGGCAGAGGTGAGGGAGCCTATCCTCACCACCTGTCGGCGATCCGATAGGAAGTCCAGGATCCAGCTGCACAAGGCAGGGTGCAGACCGAGGTCTCTGAGCTTCTTGTCAAGTCTGGAGGGAATTATGGTGTTGAATGCTGAACTGTAGTCCAGGAACAGCATTCTAACCTAGGCATCCCTCTTCTCCAGGTGCAGTGATGTGGCTACGGCATCATCAGTAGACCAGTTCCTTCGGTAGGCGAATTGTTGGGGGTCCAGTGTGGGTGGTAGCATGCTGCAGATGTAGTTTTAACCAGCCTCTCAAAGCATTTGGTAATAATTGAGGTGAGTGCGACAGGGCAATGCTGGACAATTTGAAACAGGAGGGCATGACACACTGGAAGAGGGAGAGATTAAAAATGTCCATAAACACACCAGCCAGTTGTGAAGACTACTATGAAGAGAAAACTTCTTTAACAGCCTTTTTATGTGTGTAAAATCACACACATCATGGGATAAAAATGGTAGATATTAACTTTCTGGCACATAACCAATGGATAACAGCAACCAACTACCTGACATTGCCAGGGAAAAATATCTAAAGGACCAAACACCATTTCCTAAATCCTGGCATTATGACACTTGGGATGTGTCCTGTTTGAGTTGGCTGAGGAGGATGTAATGCTTAAGGAATATAAAAATAAAGGCAGGCTAAAGAGGCTTAAGATAAAGAAGATGCAGATCAATGGGTCTAGATTGAATCTCTGTAGCTTGAAAGACTGAGATATCTTGTCTTGGCCTAGAGAGCTGGATGACAAGCTATAAGATTGGGCATTTGCTAGCTCCATGTCTGAGGGCATACAATAGAGCAAAAATTCATGGGAAGTTATGTCTCATGGCCTTCACAAGAAGCAGGCCCTTTGGCCCATCTAGGCCATACCGAACTATTAACCTGCCTAGTCCCATTCCCCTGCACCCTAACCATAGTGTTCCATACTCCTCGCATCCATGCACCTATCCAAATTTCTCTTAAATGACCTGCATCTACCAACTGCACTAGCAGCTCGTTCCACACTCTCACTGCCCTCTGTGAAGAAGTTCCTCCTCACGTTCCCCTTAAATTTCTTACTTTCGCCCTTAACCAATGACCTCTACTTCTGATCTCACCCACCCTCCAAGGAAAAAGCCTGCTTACATTTGCCCTATCTATACCCCTCATAATTTTGTTTACCTCCATCAAATCTCCCCTCAGTCTTTTACATTCTAGGGAATAAAGTCTTAAGCATTCAGCCTTTTCCAATAACTCAGGTCCTCAAATCCTGGCAACATCCTTGTAAATTTTCTCTGCACTCTTTTAATCTTATTTACATCTTTCCAGTATGCAGGTGACCCAAATGCACACAATACTCCAAATTAGGCCTCACCAATCAATGTCTTATACAATTTCCACATAGCATCCCAATTCCTGTATTCAGTACATTGATTTATAAAGGTCAACGTGCCAAAAGCTTTCTTTATGACTCTCTCTACCTGTGACACTGTTTTCAAGGTATTATGGATCCATTTTCCTAGATCCCTCTGTTCTACCACACTCCTCAGTGCCTTACCTCTCACTGTGTAAGACCTGCCCTGGTCCTCCCAAAATGCAACACCTTACACTTGTTTGTATTAAATTCCATTTGTCACTTTTCAGCTCATTTCACCGAATGGTCAAGATCCTTTGATAGTCCTCCTTGCTGTCCACTACACCCTCAATGTTGGTGTCATTCTCAAATTTGTTAATCCTGGTCATTGATACAGATGACAAACAACAACGGACTCAGCACTAATTCCTGTGGCATAACCACTAATCAGAGAAGCAACCATCTACTACCACTCTCTGGCTTCTTCCGTCCAATCCAATTTTCTACTCCACCTTGAACGCCAAGCGACTTAAACTTCTTGACCAACCTCCCACGTGGGACCTTTTCAAAGACCTTGTAGATAACATCCACTGCCTTGCGTTTACCAACCTTCCTGGTAACTTCTCAAAAAAATTCTATAACATTGTTTACGTACAATTTACCAAGCATAGAGCCACATTGACGATCCCTAATCAGTCTCTATCTATCCCAATACTTACATATCTGGTCCCTTCGAATACTTTCCAAACCCAACATGATGAACCAACAATAAGAACACAAGCCTGGTGCATATCACTCTCAGGATTCGACTGTCTCAGGATAAGGGCTACATTCAATATGTGATACTGATTATAGTTCTATGCAGCCTTCACCTATCTGATCCCAGGCTCAACCACATGTGGTGCTTAAACCAGAGTACTTTAAAAAAAATAGTACTATGGATGTGCAGAGCTAAATTGCCTTGATCATTTATTTTACTTGAGGCATCACTCAAAGACTTCCTGAAGTGTGACATTGAGTTTACCAGTTGCTGTTACATGCCCACTTTAGGAAAGTGCCTATATATATTCCATACCCAACTGCCCTTACACTGAGGAAGTAGTTAAGAGTCAACTCAAACTGTGGGCTTGGAGTCACACAAAAGAGAGACTGTGTATGTACAGCAGATGGGGAGGATAAGTCATCCCCACCATTGAGTGTATCTACAAGGAGTGCTGCCATGAGAAAGCAGCATCAGTCATCAAGAACCCCCACCATCCAGGCCATGCTCTCTTCTGATTGCGGTAATTGGGAAGAAGATTCAGGAGCCTAGCATCCCACACTACTAGGTTCAGGAACAATTATTATCTTCAATCATCAGGCTCCTGAGCCAGTGTGGCAACTTCACTCATCTGAACTCTGAACTGATACCATAACCAATAGAATCACCTTCAAGGTTTCTACATCTCATGTTCTCAACATTAATTTTATTTTTGTATTTGCACAGTTTGTCTTCTTTTCATGTTGATTGTTTTTCAGTCTTTGTTTATACGTAGTTTTTGTTGATTCTATTGTAGTTCTTTGTTCTACTGTGAATGTCTGCAAGAATATAAATTTCAGGGTAGAACATGGTGACATACTCATACTGTATTTGATAATAAATTTGCTTGGACCTTTGAACTATTGACCTTACCTGAAGGACACCAGTGAATCATGTGGGTTTTCACAATAGTCTATTGCCTTCACGGAGTCAAGCTTCACTTTGTTTTAAATTCCAGATTAATTTACAGTTTACTTTTATAGCTACAACAGTGGAATTCAAACTCAATCCCTGGATCAATGACACAGGACTCTGGAGGTTAGTCCTGCAACTTAACCATCTGGACAGTGAAGATGCATACATCAGGATGCACTTCATTGACTACAGCTCGGCATTCAATGCTATCATCCCCTCAAAACTAATCAATAGCTTCAAGACCTTCGGGTCTATACCTCCTTGTGCAACTGAATCCTCAATTTCTTCACTTGCAGACCCCAGTCAGTTCGGATTGGCAACGACATCTCCTCCACAATCAACCTCAGCACAGGCGCACTACAAGACTGTGTGCTTAGCCCCCTGCTCCACTCATTTTATAATATGACAGTGAGGCTAAGCACAGCTCCAACGCCATACTTAAATTTGCTGACGACACCACTGTCTCTAGCCGTATCTAAGGTGGTAACGAATCAGCATATACTGTAGCAAGGAGAATGAAAATCTGGCTGAGTGATACTACAGCAACAACTCCTCATTCAATATCAGCAAGACCATGGAGCTGATTAATGACTTCCAGAGGAGGAAACCAGAGGTCCTTGAGCCAGTCCTCATTAGTGGGGGGAAGGGGGGTGGAAATCAGAGAAGGAGAGGGTCAGCAGCTTGAAATTCCTCAGTGTTATCATTTCAGAGGGCGGGTCCCGGGTCCAGTACATAAGTGCCATTACGAAGAAAGCATGGCAGCTTATCTCCTTCCTTCAAATTTTGTGGAGATTTGGCACGTCATCTAAAACATTGACAAACTTCCATAGATGGGTGGTGGACAGTATACTGACTGGTTGCTTCACAGCCTGGTATGGAAACACCAATTGCTCTTGAATGGATAAATCCACAAGAAGTACTGGATACGGCCCAGTCCATCACAGGTAAAGTCCTCCCCATCATTGAGCACACCTACACGGAGTGCTGTCACAGGAAAGCAGCAGCCATCATAAGGCTATGCTGCTGTCATCAGCAAGAAGGTGCAGAGGCCTCAGAACTCACATCACCAGGTTCAGGAACAGTTATTACCCCTCAACCACCAGGCTCTTGAACCAGAGGGGCTAACATCACTCAACTTCAGTCTCCCTATTACTGAACTGTTCCCACAACGTATGGACTCTTCAACTCATGTTATCGATATTTATTGCTTAGTTATTTGTTGTTATTTTTTCCCTTTTGATTTGCAGTTTGTTGTCTTTTGCACACTGTTGTTTGTCCACCCTGTAGGATGTGGTTTTTTATTGACTCTATTGTGTTTCCTGTATTTACTGTGAATGCCCACAATAAAGTGAATCTCAGGGTTGTATATAATGACATATATGTACTTTGTATTACTAAAAGCTGTTAGGCCAAAATAATGAAGGAAATTTTATTTTAATGGACATTCACCTGGACTTGAATAGGTTTCAGTTGCTGCTAGTTCTTTTCTATGTCCACTTGTTGATGGATCATTATCTGCCTATTTCTAATTCTCCTCTAACGTGCCAAACTTTAAACAATGAAGTTGGAGAACATAGCTGACAACAAGTGGAAGGTCTTCTTCCACTTACATAAACCCAGCCAGATATCCAAACCTTCTTTTTAGCACAGATATAGATTGCTTTTCCTCAGTCTTGCCCTTGGCTGAGAATCGCTCTATCTTTTCTGCTGATTAGTTGGCTCCACAGACAGGAACATAGCTTAAGAGAAGAGGGTAGCATTTATATTCTGGCAAACCTACAGTTTCTAGCTGCAAAGTAGTTTTTTGAAACAACTGAATGGCTCACTGGACCAATACCAAGTCCGCTGAGTCTATGACATCGATGTTGCTATGGAGTCAAATTAAGGTCAAATTTGGGAAAGACTTCGGATATCTTTTATTAATGATCACTGTTGAACCGGCTTGGCTTTACAACATTTAGCTGTGTCAGGATCAGAATTCCTGTTACCAACATTTTTTTGTTCAAGATTTGCCAAATTAAGTTTATTTAAATTCCCAAAAGGCACAATGAGATTTAACACATATCTTCAGATCTGTATTCCACGTGACTGTAATTGAATTACAGAACTAAGTTACCTCAAATAATTTGAATCCCTGAATATTTTACTTCCTACATTTAGCTCCTGGAAGTAAATTTCAACATCAGGTAAATTTAGAAGTGTTTTTATTACCTGTAACGGCATCTGTAATAGCCTGACTTGTGACAGATGGTGGACTTTGGAGTTGATATGTTGTAGTGGTCGAAGGAGGTGCTGGACTGCTGTTGTTGCTGGTCATATAAGTATATGGAGAATTGTTATAATACTGTGCATATTGCCCCTGGCCAAAGCCCGTGTAAGAATATTCCTAGAAAAGGCAACATAAACAGATTTAGATTTAATTTAATGCAGTTATTTCCTAATTATAATAAACCATATTTATTTTGTATATAATATTCTTTGCTTTATTTAGATATTAATAGGTAGTTGGAAACATTACAAACAGCTGCTGGGTGAATGAATAAATGTGAACCAGTGTATGTGAAAGCCAACCCCAAACTTCAGACAGACACTGGCAGAAAGAATTTTCATCCCTTTATCACTTTTCTCAACTGTAATGCACTTCACAATTTTTTTTACATCCAATGAGTAGGTTTGAAGAGTAGTGACTGTTTTAATGCAGGGAATTTATTAATTAAAGTTTTACTCCAGCTGCTGGATAATGTTTTGTAGAGATATTACTGACGGAGTTAAACATTGGCTAATGCTTCTTTGCTGTTGCGGAATACAACTTTTATTTTACTTGCAAGGTTTAGCATCTCATCTGAAAAGTGAATCATCAGGCAAGGTAAAGAGTTCCTTAACACTATACTAGTGCATCAGCAAAACTTTTGTTCTCCAGTCTTTGAAGGTGGATTTTAACAAGCACCTTTCTACTCAGAGATGATAGTGATCTCTGATGAATATATGAAAAACTGCAGCATACTATGTAGGGGTAAAAAAAGTGTTTCCATGGGTACACAGAGGTCTGTGCATCTACTAAAGGATGGAAAGGTAGAACAAGCAAAACTATTCACAGTCCATGGATGTTACATTAATTTATGTGTGAGACCAGGAGAGATGATGAGCACAAAACAATGGGTGACTCGCATTAAAGTATGGAGTTTTGTGTCTTCAGAATATAAAGTTCCTTAACTTCTCTTTTTTTGGCACCTCTCTTTTAACTTTCTCTTTTAAATTCATCTTTCTTTCTTAATTATTACTTCATTTTTGTTACATTATTTGCATATAATCTGTCCTTTCTGATTCATAATCTTTGGTTTAAAATTCCTTATCTTATTGGTTAAAAACCTATGTTTACTTGTCATGGTCACAGACATAAGGGATACTTGTGAAAAGCCCTACATTACATCAGTTCTTTGCTGACAAGAAAGGGTCTGCTTAAAATCCCTCAAAAGTCTCTGTTCAGGTTTAACCTCAGTGAATGTTGACCGCCATTCCTTCATTACTGACCTCAATACCTAGGTAGTAACTTTAAACTTTCCCTTCCTATTTCTGACTCTAACACATGAAGATGTCACCTTCGCCTTTGGTCCGGCAGAAGTTTCCAATTCTGCTTATTATCCTACTTTTTATTTGAGGATTGTCTCTAACACATTGTCTTTGACCCAATTGTCTTTGATGAGTACAAGAAGTTATTGACCTTTCACAATTTTATTCTCAATATAATTGCTCAGTGGGGTAACAGTACAATGAATAGTGTTTTGTTATTGCTAAACATAATTCAGTATTGAATCAATAATATGAGCAATGGAACTGAGTTAAGATTTTAAAATCTTTGCCGAATAATTGTTGTAGCAATGCTGGGTGTTTAAGAACCAAAGTAGTTCTAGTGATCTGTTGATTCAGCTGGCCTTGAATAGAATATCTTTAGCAACCAAAAATAAAAGAAATATACATTACTTACACGTAAACACAGTGATGAAAAACTCACCTTATTAATAAAATGTTCTTGGTTGAATCAATTTGGCAACTAGAAGCCAAAGATATTGGTATTCTGTGATTTGAATGCTGCAGTATTAAGCTTGCATTACCTTTTTCTAAGTCAGCTTGGCATTCCTGTATTGTACTACTTAGACACTGTTTATACTGTACATATCTAAGAATTTTGTTCCAGGCAGAAACTTCTAAGCGTATACATTCAATAATATTTTCACTGAATTATATAAAGCATTGTTACAGTTTGAGAGATTGCTTGTGGAACACGTTGATATAGTCTGAACAACTAAGAACAGCTTTGTACAGATATTGTGTGGTTGCATAAGCTACTTTAATGTTTCAGCAGCTGTGATTTTTATTGCTGCACAGTGACTTTTTGGCACACCTTTCATCCCAGTTTTCACTTCTGCAAAGAAGCTCCTCTTTCATCAAACATGAAATCAGAAAACAACAATTTTCATTTACAGGGAGGTGGCAGCTTTAGTCTAGGACTCTGCACAGGAACATTATTGTTAAATATGACCCCAAATTCCATAAAGAGATGCTGGGTATAGTACAAATGCTTGGTCAAAGACATAGCTAACAAAAAAAAAAAGTGTCTTAAAGCATAGATGGGAAGAGAGGCAGAAAGGTGGACAGAAGGAATAAGATGCCTTTGCAACAGGTTTGCAAGTACCATGGTTGTTAGTGGTTGAGCAATTAAAATTGAAGATGTATTCCAGGCCACATTTAGAGCAGTTCAAGGATCTTGAAGAATTGTTTGGCTGAACAAAGGTATGATAAAATGGAAAGTTCAGGCAATGAAGGGATTTGAGATGAAAGAATAGGAGTTCAAAAACTGATTGGAAGCCATCGCAGGTCTCTGAGCAGTGACGGGAATAGTCCAGAGGGCTTGGTGCAGGTGACAAAGCAAGCAGGAAAGCTTCAGATGATCTTAATTCAAGGTGGCATCCGGGACAGTGACCAGAAGTACTGTTATTAGTTTTGTGCAAAGGTGTTAAAGATGTTGATGAAAGTTTCAGCAACAGATGAACTGAGGTAGAGGTGCAGTTAGATGATGGTACAGAGCTCAAATTAAATGGATACCAGCCAGCCAATCTTCTATCCATCCAAGTATCTTTCTTGTAATACCATGGGCCCTTATCCTGTTGAGCAGCCTCATGTGCAGGGCCTTGACAAAGGCTTTTGGAAAATCCAAGTAAACAACATCCGTTTACTCTATTTATTCTGCATGTTATTTCCTCAAATAATTCCAACAGATTTGTCAGGCAAGATTTCTCCTCCAAGCTAACTTTGGTATATTTTATCAAGTGCCTCTAAGTAGCCTTAATAATGGTCTCCAACATTTTCCCAACCACTGAAGTCAGGCTAACTGGCATATAATTTTATTTCTTTTGCTTCCTCCCTTTTTAAAGAGTGGAGTGACATTTGCACTTTTCCAGTTCTCTGGAAATATTCCAGAATCAAGTGATTCTTGCAGGATCATTACTAATGTCTCCACTACCTCTTCAGCTACCTCTTTTACAACACTGTGGGGTAGTTTATCTGGTCCAGGTGACTTACTTACCTTGAGATCTTCCCAACACCTTCTCCTTAGTGATAGCAGCTACATTCCATTCTTCCCCCTGAAATGCTCATATTTCTGGCTTATAGCTAGTGTCTTCCATAAGTGAAGGCATCTGACTTTATCTTTTCCTTCTCAAACTGCAGGGTGAAATCTTTTATATTGTGATCACTTTCCCCTAAGGGTTCCTTTACCTTAAGCTCCCTAATCAAATCTGGTTCATTACACCTCACCCAATCCAGTATTGCCTTTCCCCTAATGGGCTCAAAACAAGTAGCTCCAAAAAACATCTCGTAGGCATTCCACAAATCCCCTCTTTGGGGATCCAGCATCAACATAATTTTCCCTATCTACCTGCATATTGAAATCCCCCATGACTATCACAACATTGCCTTTTTAAAATGTCTTTTCTATCTCCCATTGTAATTTGTTCCCCAAAGTCTACCAGGGAATTACATCTATGTGAAGTGCATCCGGCTGCAGCTCCTTGAAGACTGTGTTAGGGATCTGAAGCAGCAACTGGATGACCTTCGGCTTGTACGGGAGACTGAGGAGATAATTGATCAAATTACAGGAAACTAGTCATCCCAAAGTTGCTCAAGGCAAGTAGCTGGGTGACTGCCTGGAGAAAGGGAGGTAGGCAGTTAGAGCAGAGCGCCCCTGTGGCCACTCCCCTCAAGAACAAGTACACGGCTTTGGATACTTTTGTGGGGGATGACCTCCCAGGACAATGCCATGGCGACCAGGTTACAGGCACCGAGCATGGGTCTGTGGTGCAGAAGGGAAAGAGAGAGAAGAAGGGAGCGGTGGTGATAGGGGACCAAATAGTGAGGGGAACAGACAGGACATTCTGTGGACGTGAACGGGACACCCGCTGCCAGGGTCAGGGATGTCTCAGATCGTGTCCACAACATTTTGGAGAGGGAGGGGGAGCAGTCAGATGTCTTGGTACATATCGGTACCAATAACATTGGAGGAAAAAGCAAAAAGGTCCTGAAAAAAGAATTTAGAGAGCTAGGTAGAAAGCTGAGAAACAGGACCTCCCAGATAGTAATTTCTGGATTGCTGCCTGTGCCACACACCAGTGAGGGCAGAAACAGGATGATTTGGCAGATAAATGTGTAGCTGAGAAGCGGCTGTAGGGGACAGGACTTCAGGTTCTTGAATCATTGGCATCTCTTCTGGGGGAGATATGACCTGTTCAAAAGTGACGGGCTGCACGTGAACCTGAGGGGACCAATATTCTCGTAGGCTGGTTTATTAGACTGTTGGGGAGGGTTTAAACTAATTTGGCAGGGGGGTGGGAACCAGAGTGAAGGGACTCAGGATAGGTCAGATGGTAAAAAAGTAAAGGTAGTATGCAGTCGGATTGTCAGGAAGGGCAGGCAGGTGATGGGACTTAGTTGCAGCCAATAGGCTGAGGATCAAAACATTGGGGATGCAGAATCAGAAAGGATAGCAAATACGGTACTCAAGGTGTTGTGTCTAAATGCGCATAGTATAAAAAATAAGGTGGATGATCTTGTTGCACTATTACAGATTGTCAGGTATGATGTTGTGGCCATCACTGAATCGTGGCTGGAGGAAGGTTGCAGTTGGGAGCTGAATGTCCAAGGTTACACGTTATATCAGAGGGATAGGAAGATAGTCAGACGGGGTGGTGTGGCTCTACTGGTAAAGAATGGCATCAAATCAGTAGAAAGATGTGACGTTGGATCCAAAGATGTTAAATCCTTGTGGGTTGGGTTATGAAACTGCAAGGGTAAAGGTACATTGATAGCAGGACTCCCAACAGTGGCTGGGAGATGGACCACAGATTACAACAGGAAATAGATAAGGCGTGTCAAAAGGGCAATGTTATGGTAGTCATGAGAGATTTTAACATGTAGGTCGATTGGCAAAATCAGGATGGTATGGACCTTAAGAGAATGAGTTTGTTGAATAGCTAAGAGATGGGTTTTTAGAGCAGTTTTTTTATTAAGCCTGCTAGGGGAACAGCTATACTGGATTGAGTGTTACATAATGAACTGGCGGCGATTATGGAGCTTAAGGTAAAAGAGCTCTTAGGAACCAGTGATCACAATGTGATTGAGTTCAAGTTGAAATTTGATAGGGAGAAAGTAAAGTCTGATGTAGCAGTATTTCAGTGGAGTAAGGGAGATTACAGTGGTATGAGAGAGGAGTTGGCCAAAGTAAATTGGAAGGAGCTGCTGGCAGGGATGTCAGTAGAGCAGCAATGGTGTGTGTTTCTGGGAAAAATGAGTGTAAGGGGTTTCTTCTTTTATGTTACTGCTAAGGCTAATAAAATGGCTTCTTTGTTATGTCAAAAGTAAAAATGCTTCTTTGTTATGTTAACTAGTGAAAGTGCTTTCTCTCGCAGCTTGTTTGGGTTATAATTACTGATAACGAGAATTGTATTCATTTGTTAACCAATTGGGATAGATGTTATTCTTTCTTGTGGATCTGTAAGCTAGTGTTGCGCGGACATTGGAGGAGACGGCGCGAGGGGGTTAGAGGAAGAAGACACGATGTTGTAAGCTGGGCAATTGAACGAGGCCCAGGGTTTTCAGCGAGGAGAGGAGACGAGGACAGATTTGTGTGGAGCGTCTGGTCGACCACCGTTGTGGGTCCCAGGTGGCGGGTCGAGGAGGTTGGAGGGGCTCGAATGGTGGCAAGAAGACTTCGTTAACTGAGCTCCAATGGTTGTGTATGAAGTGGTTGGACTTTGATAAGTTTGGTGCCTTTTACTTTTCCTTTTATATTGTATCTCTACTAAGTATGTAGTTCCAGTAAGATCTATAAAGTGTAATCATTTAATCGCATATGGTGTACTGTCTATTATTTGGCGGGGTGGGGACATCACACAGCATCCACACAAGCTGATTGCCCAGTTTGGCAGGGCCGAAGGCTGCTCCCCCTAGGCGGAAGCGAGCTGAGCGAGCCTAAGGCTTACCAGGGGGCTACATGAGGAAGGTGCAGAACATGTGTATTCCAAAAATGAGGAACTACTCAGATGGTAAAATAGTACCACCGTGGCTGACAAGGGAAGCTATTGTAAAAGCAAAAGAAAGGGCATACAACAAAGCAAAGCAAAAATTAGTCGGAAGATAGAGGATTGGGAAATTTTTTTAATCCTGCAGAGAGCAAGTAAAACAATCACTAGAATGGAAAAGAAGAAATATGAAAGCAAGCTAGCAAATAATATCAAAGTGGATAGTAAAGGTTTTTTTCAAGTATGTTAAAAATAAAGGAGAAATGATAGTGGATATTGGACCACTAGAAAATGAGGCAGGAGAAATAATAATCTTTCAAAAATCATTGGACTCTGGCATGGTGCCAGAGGACTGGAAAATTTCAAGTGTTACTCCACTCTTTAAGAAAGGAGTGAAGGCAGAAGAAAGGAAATTATAGACCAGTTAGCCTGACCTCAGTGGTTAGGAAGATGCTAGAGTCAGTTGTTAAAGATGAGGTGATGCAGTACTTAGTGACACAGGTCAAGATAGTACAAAAGTCAGCATGGTTTCCTTCAGGGAAAATCCTGCCTGACAAACCTGTTGAAATTCTGGGATGCAGTGGATGTTGTATATTTGGACTTTCAGAAGCCCTTTGACAAGGTGCCACACATGAGGATGCTTAACAAGTTAAGAGCCCATGGTATTACAGGAAAGTTACTAACATGGTTAGAGCATTGGCTGATTGGTAGGAGATAGCAAGTGGGAATAAAAGGATCCTTTTCTGGTTGGCTGCCAGTGAAAATTAGTGTTCCGCCGGGGTCAGTGTTGGGACCACTTCTTTTTATTCTGTATATAAATGATTTAGATGATGGAATAGATGGCTTTGCTGCCAAGTTTGCAGATGATATGAAGATTGGTGGAGGGGCAGGTAGTGTTGAGGAAACAGGTAGGATGCAGAAGGACTTAGACAGATTAGGAGGATGGGCAAGGAAGTGGCAAATGAAATGCAAGGGTGCTCGGTCCGCCAGCGAAAGCAGGATCTCCCAGTGGCCACACATTGTAATTCCATGTCCCATTCCCATTCTGATATGTCTATCCATGGCCTCTTCTACTGTCAAGATGAAGCCACACTTAGGTTGGAGGAACACCACCTTATATACCATCCGGGTAGCCTCCAACCTGATGGCATGAACAATGATATCTCTAACTTCCGTTAATGCCCCTCCTCCCCTTCTTACCCCATCCCTGATTTATTTATTTTCCCCCCTCCCTTTTTTTTCTCTCTCTGCCCATTACTCTTTACCTGTTCTCCATCTCCCTCTGGTGCTCCCCTCCCCCTTTCTTCTTCCCTAGGGCTCCCGTCCCATGATCCTTTCCCTTCTCCAGCACTGTATCCCTTTTGCCAACCACTTTTCCAGCTCTTAGCTTCACCCCACCCCCTTTGGTCTTCTCCTATTATTTCGGATTTCCCCCTCCTACTTTTGAATCTCTTACTATCTTTTCTTTCAGTTGGTCCCGTTGAAGGGTCCCGGCCCGATCATCGACAGCACTTCTTCCTATAGATGCTGCCTGGCCTGCTGTGTTCCACCAGCATTTTGTGTGTGTTGCTTGAATTTCCAGCATCTGCAGATTTCCTCGTGTTGAAGTTTCATTGGGAGTCAATTTCTTTTGAGCCAATAAGAAGAAGGGAGGTGCAAGCCAAGCAGCAATTGTTGAAGTGGGCCAATGTGTTAAGAGTGGGAGGCTTTGGCTTAACAGGTCTCAGCAAGAGCAGGCAAGAGAAGTTTCCAGTAAGTTTGTGTTCTCTTTTTTGTCTGTTAGCTAATGTGCTGAGAATGGGTCAGAGTTACTGGTATTTTCTTTGTGTAAGATGTGTGAACTTTGGGATACCTCCAGTCTCCTTGAAGACTATATCTGTGTGAAATGCACCAAGCTTCAGCTCCTTAGAGACTGTGTTAAGAAACTGCAGCTCAATGATCTTCAGATCATACGGGAAAATGCGGAGGCGATAAATAGAGCTAGAGGGAGGTAGTCACCCTTAAGTTGCAGGAGGCAGGTACCTGGTACATATTGGCATCAATGACATAAGTAGGAGTTAGGTACAAAACTGAAATGCAGGATCTCCAGGATAGTAATTTCTGAATTGCTGCCTGTGCTATGTGACAGTAAGAGTAACAATAGGGTGAACTGGCAGATGAATGTGTGGCTGAGGAGTTGATGCAGGGCAAACACGAGGAAATCTGCAGATGCTGGAAATTCAAGCAACACACACAAAATGTTGGTAGAATGCAGCAGGCCAGGCAGCATCTATAGGGAGAAGCGCTGTCGACATTTCGGGCCGAGACCCTTCGTCAGGACTAACTGAAAGAAAAGATGATCTCTTACTATCTTTCTTTTCAGTCAGTCCTGACGAAGGGTCTCGGCCCGAAATGTCGACAGTGCTTCTCCCTATAGATGCTGCCTGGCCTGCTGTGTTCCACCAACATTTTGTGTGTGAATTGATGCAGGGGTCAGGATTCAGATTCCTGGATCATTGGGATCTCTTCTGGGGAATGTATGAACTGAACAAAGAAGACAGGTTACACCTGAACCCGAGGGGGTCCAATATCCTTGCAGGCAGGTTGAGCTGTTGGGGACGGCTTAATATAATTTGGCAGGAGGATGGGGTTCAGGAAGGGGCAGTTGGTGTATAAGTAGAGGCAGTGTGTAGGCGACTGTAAGGACTGGCAGATGATAGGTCAAAATTGCAGACCATGGGATGAGTTGAAGTGTAACAGGGGCAAAATCAAAAACGGTGATGACCACAGGACTGTTGGTGTTATGTTTGACTGCATGCAGTATAGATAGTAAGGTAGATGATTTTGTAGCGCAGTTAGAGTTTAGCAGGTATGACAATGTGGATGTCACTGAGTCGTGACTGAAAAAATATCATAATTGGGACTTAACATTCAAGGATCCATATTGTATCAAAAGCACAGGGAGGTACGCAGGTGTGGGGTGGCTCTGTTTGGTAAAATATCAAATCAAATCCTTAAAGAGAGGTGACAGAGCTTAGTAAGATGGAGAAATCTTGAGGACAGAGCTAAGGAAATGTAAGCGTAAAAATGCCCTGATGGGGGTTATATACAGGTCTCCAAGCAGTAGCCAGGACGTGGTCTACAAGACCATAGGACATAGGAACAGAATTAGGCCATTTGGCCCATCGAGTCTGCACCGCCATTCAATCACGGCTGATCCTTTTGTTTTTCTCTTCCTTAACCCCAGTTCCCGGCCCTCTCCTTGTAACCTTTAATGCCATGTCCAATCAAGAACCTATCAATCTCTGCCTTAAATACACCCAAAGACCTAGCCTCCACATCTGCATGTGGCAACAAATTCCACAAGTTCACCACCATTTGGCTAAAGGAATTTCTCTGCATCTCTGTTTTGAAGGAGAGTCTGTGCCCTCTTGTCCTAGACTCTCCCACCATGGGAAACATCCTTTCTACATCTACTTTGTCTCAGCTTTTCAACATTTGAAGGGTTTCAATGAAATCCCCCCTCATCTTTCTGAATTCCAGTGAGTACAGACCCAGAGCCATCAAATGTTCCTTGGATGATAACCCTTTCATTCCTGCAATCAGCCTTGTGAACTTCCTCTGGACTCTCTCCAATGCCAGCACATCTTTTCTAAGATGAGGGACTCAAAACTGTTCACAATACTCAAGGTGAGGCCTCACCAGTGCCTTATAAAGCCTCAGCATCACATCCTTGCTCTTGTATTCTAGACCTCTTGAAATGAATGCTAACATGGCATCTGCTTTCCTCACCACTGGCTCGACCTGCAAATTAATCTTTAAGTTGTTCTGCAGAAGGACTCCCAAGTCTCTTAGCATCTCAGATTTTTGGATTTTCTCCCCATTCAGAAAATAGTCCACACATATATTTCGACTACTGAAGTGCATGACCACCTACGTTCAAATCTCTTACTATCTTTTCTTTCAGTTAGTCCTGACGAAGGGTCTCGGCCCAAAACATCGACAGTGCTTCTTCCTATAGATATGCCTGGCCTGCTGTGTTCCACCAGCATTTTGTGTGGGTTGTCTGAATGAAACTTGTTCTTTTCAAACAGCTCCCGCCTTGCAACGATGTCTCTCACTCTTTACTTCAAATTATGAATTACTCAGAATGAGATGTGTTCTTTTCAAATGGTTCACACCCTGCAATGTGCCTTGGCCATTGTTTCAAATATACTGATATATTGGAGGTACGTTTCCTTTGTTGGTAGTTCAAGAGATTGTATAATTCCAATGCAGGACCAACATCTCACTCACGGGAGGCTTAGCATGACTGACAGTCACCATGAAATAATCCCCATTATTTCAAATGCAAATAGATGTTTGAGGGCAACCACAGCGCAAGTTATAAAAAAGGGTTCTTAAAGATATATTAAGATACTTTTTAACGTATGCCAAAAGTCATAAAATAGTGTCATGAAATATGATATTGAATTGAACATATACAATATGTTATTGAATTGAGCATGTTTTCAGTATCAATGAAGGTTGGCATAATACCCCAAATAATGCTCTTCACTATGATTTTCTGTATTGAAATGGATGCAATGCAGACAAATTCTGCCCTCATCCCTACTGAATGTGTACGGACTTCCATATCAATCCAATAATCAGTGATACTGATGCACCAATAGGGCAGCACTTGAATATCTACTGCATATCCTGAACTGGTGTAGGTACCATCTGAACAGAGAGTTGCAGATCAATGTAAACATTGAAATTGTTCCCACTTGGGATTAAGCTAAAAAAGAAGAGAGAACCATTGGAACACCGATCCTCTGCTGGCAAAAGGGTAGAGGGCAGGTTGAGGAGATTGAAGGCGTCAGCATTATTTTGAAACAGTCTGAATGTTTTGGGGGTTTAGTAGTTGGTGGGGGGAAGGTGGAGGGTGGGGAGGTTGTGAGACTAGGTGGAGTAGTGATGAAAAGAAAAGGTGGGTTTAGAATCCATGACATATCAGTCGATGGCCCCAGAGAAAGAATTTCAAGCTTCCAGCTGGGTTTTGCTTTACTCACTTAATTCCTGTGCAATTAGATAGATAGATAGATAGATAGATAGATAGATAGATAGATAGACAGATAGATAGATAGATAGATACTTTATTCATCCCCATGGGGAAATTCAACTTTTTTTTCCAATGTCCCATACACTTATTGTAGCAAAACTAATTACATACAATACTTAACTCAGTAAAAAATATGATATGCAGCTAAATCACTATCTCAAAAAGCATTAATAATAGCTTTTAAAAAGTTCTTAAGTCCTGGCGGTAGAATTGTAAAGCCTAATGGCATTGGGGAGTATTGACCTCTTCATCCTGTCTGATTAGTCAACGTGCACTCCACAACTAGCTTCTACAAAAATAGCAAGTGCATTAATGGAATCCGATTATGCACCTAATTTGCATTTTAAAAGAATTTATCATAGGAAACAGGTGCTTTGGTGATGGGCAATCAGTCACTTCAAAATGGTGGAGGTTATCTTTCAGAGGATGGGAAAATTGCAAATGTCACTCCACTCTTTCAGAAGGGAGGGAGGTCGAAGAATGGAAATTATAGGCCATTTAGCCTGACTTTAGTGGTTGGGAAGATGTTGGAATCCATTACTAAATATTAGATTTCAGGGACTTAATAGTAGGCCAAAGTCAGCATTGCTTCCTAAAGGAAAAATCTTGCCTGACCAATCATTTGGAATTCTTTGAGGAAATAACAAGCAGGATATAAAAAGGAGAGTCAGTGGATGTTGTTTACTTGGATTTTCAGTAGGTCTTTGACAAGGTGCTGCATATGAGAGTGCTAAACAAGATAAGAAGACATGGCATTATAGGAAAGATACTAGCATGGACAGAAGATTGGTTGATTGGCAGGTGGCAAAGAGTATGAATAAAGGGGGCCTTTTCTGGTTGGCTGCCGGTATCTAGTGGTGTCCCACAGAGTCGGTGTTGGGACTGCTTCTTTTCATGTTATATGGCAATAATTTGGATGTCAGAATTGGTGGCTTTATGGTCTAGTTTGCAGGTGATACAAAGATAGACGGAGGGGCAGGGAGTCTGCAAAAGGACTGAGACAGATGAGGAGAATGTGCAAAGAAGTGGTAGATGGAATAGGGAAGTGTACAGTCATGCACTTTAGTAGAAGGAATGAAGGTATAGGCTATTTCCTAAAGAGGGAGAAAATTCAGAAATCAGAAGTGCAAAAGGACTTGGGAGTCCTTGTTGCAGGATTCTCTAAAGGTTAATTTCCAAGTTGAGTTTGTGGCAAGGAAGGTAAATGCAATGTTAGCATTCATTTCCAGAGGATTAGAATATAAGAACAAGGATATAATGCTAAGACTTTATAAGGCATTGGTCAGACCACAGTCGCTGTATTGTGAGCAATTTTGGGCCTCTTATCTAAGGAAGGATGTCCTGGCATTGGAGAGGGTCCAGAGAAAATTCATGAAAGTGATCTGGAAATGACAGGGTTAATCTTTGAGGAGTGTTGGATGGCCCTGTACTCACAAGTGCTTACAAGAATGGGGCGGGGGGGGGGGGGGCTCAATGAAATCTATCAAATATTAGTTAAGACTGGATAAGCTGGATGTGGAGTGGATGAACCTAGGACCAGAGAGCACAGCCACAGAATAGAACGACATCCATTTAGAACAGAGATGAGGAGGAATTTCTTTAGCCAAAGGGTGGTAAATCTGTGGACTTCATTTCCACAGATAGCTGTGGAGGCCAGGTCATTGAGTATATTTAAAGTAGAGGTTGATAGGTTCTTGATTAGTTAGGGCATCAAACGGTTTGGGGGTTGAGAAGAATAATAAATCACCCATAATGGAATTGTGGAACAGTCTTAATAGGCTGAATGTCCTAATTCTGCTGTTAAGTCTTACGGCCTTATCATTTAATTGCTCTGTATTCACAAATTAAAGCAACGCTAAATGTTATATTTGGGCTCATGAACTATTTAACATTATATAATATTGAGATGCCTACTGAACTTATTCTGGTATAGAGGATCTAGTGTTTTCCTGGCATATATGACGAATAAACTCTTCTTGCAGAAGATGGCAGAGTATGTTGTTTATAATCGAAACCTGTACCCGAATGGAAGCCTGAGAAGAGTTTATTTGTTATTCTGGTATGTTTTTTATTTCTCAGCTGCAGAGACATGATTAAAGTTTTGATTTATACACAAATATATAGTATTAAGGTACAGTACCTGCTGTGAATTGTTAAAGCCTGCAGAATGTGCAAGTGAATTGCTTCCTGTGTAAAGTCCAGATCCCGATGTAAAACTTCCCCCTGTAAAAGAAAAGTTGTGTCAGATTTTTATTTCCTTTAACATGATCTAATTCCTATATTTTTGGGTAAATGATGAACAATATGAATATGACATATAAATACCATATTGTTCAATAGTTGCATTGTTCCCCAATTATTATCTCTGAATTCTTGCACCTCTGATTCATGAGTATATATTCCAGACATTGTAATATTTCCCTCATTAAAAAAGCAATTATTGTAAATATATAAATATAATAGTATATCATAGCTATATAAACAATTTTGAAAGCAGAGAAGTCTTTCTAAGGTGCTAACATCACTTTGAATTCAGGTGATTCTACTGCTTCCAGATATCATATTAATTTTGAGACTTCACTATGCTCCCAAGTATTAAGAAAAGTCAACATCACTTGAACTGCAATTATAATGGCTGAGTCACCCCTGAAAGGCAATTTTTATTATCAAGTACCACAATAGAACAATGATTCCTCACTCCTTAGAATCAATGGATCAGATGAGGTACCTTCAAAAGACAGTACAGAGCTATAAATGTTTGCAACAGATAACTCTCATCTTTAGCTCATTCCTTAGAAGCACAAGGCCTGAATGATAGAAGAGCCCATAGCTAATTTTAGCTATTCCCTCTACACCTCAAGCCCTAATAATTTATATACTTAGCCTTCTGTCAGAGGACAGGAAATACCAACAATAAATTTAGATAACCCTTACTGTTTACAAGGAGGAAAATCCTACTTCAGTGGTGATTTAACTGTAGCCTTTTCCTAAAATCATACCCTGGCGTGGTGCACAACAACAACCTGTATCTCAAATTGAACAAGACAAAAGAGATAATTGTGGACTTCAAGAAGGCACAGGTTGACCAATCTCCATCGCACATCAATGGCTCTGCAGTGGAGAGCACTAAGTTCCTTTTGTGTGCATATAGTGGTCAATCTAACTTGGACCAGTTCCTTGGTGTGCGCATAACGGATACTTGAAGTTTGAGTCACAATACCTCCTCACTAGTCAAGAAGGCACAGCAGTATCTCCACTTTCTGAAGAGATTGAGGCATGCAAGGCTCCCTGCCCCCATTCAAACCACCTTCTACAGGAGCACATTGTGAGCCCCTGTCTGCATGCATCATTATGTGGTAAGGAAACTGCAAGATATTGGATCTCAAGGCTCTACAGAGGACAGTACGAACAATCACGAGTATCATCGGGGTCTCTCTTCCTCATATTTGTGACATTTACCAGGAACATGGCAGGCGAAGGCCCCAAACCACTGCAGAGGATCTCTACCTTCTCCCACAATTTCTTTGACCCAGGAGGTACACAAGCATCAGGACTCGGACTGCCAGTCTGGGTAACAACTTATGCCCTCAAGCTGTGAAACTAGTGAACAGCCTGCCACCACTGTTTCCCATCACTAGCACAGCGAGTGGTTTACTGTTTACCTGGGCTGTGCTTTACTTGAATTATATTATATTAAGTTAGTTATGCTATTATATTTTGGTTTATGTGCGCTGTGTGTGATATACGTTGTGTGAGTGTACCATGGTCCGGAGCAATGTTGATTCATTTGTTTGTATCTATCTACAATTAGATGACAACAAACTTGAACCTGAACTTAAGAACATTTCACAGTCCAGTTATATAAGGACTGAAAATCTTTAATCAAATTAGCAACAAAAAGTGTGTATCATTTTTTACAGGTTCATTTAAATCTCATAGATGAAACCTTAAACTTTCTAATGAACAATGCAACCTGACTGTGTATAACCACCTGTATGAGGCATGTTGGCAGCAAATTTCCAAGGATTAATGTTAGTTGTCTATGTGGACTGCACGTTCTCCCTTTGTCTGCAAGTGCTCCAGTTTCCTCTGACATCCCAAAGACATGTAAAATGATTGAATAATTGACCACTGTAAATTGACCTGTGTACTTGAGTGATAGAATTTGGGGAAAGTTATTGGGAACAAGGAGAGTCTAAAATGGGATTGGTCTAAATGGGTACTTAATCATCAGCACAGAGTTGATGGGTTGAAAGGCCCATTTCTGTGGTGTATAAATCTTATGAATGATTTATTATTTTAACACTGTTCACTTGGCAGGCAGCACAACTTAGCTGCCGAGGTCTTACTGTTACCTCACACGTTACCAGTTTTCCTTAGTAGATGACGGGGGCACCCATTAGTACCATTGAAAATGCACAGCAAGCTACGATGTCAACAATTAGGACTAATGGTTATTTTAACTGCATGTCTACACTGCTAGCTTTTCCTTGCCAGACAGATATTATAGGAAGTAGGCCAAAAGGACATACATTTGGCTTTACTGCAGGGTGACCAGAATACACACGGCCATTTTGCCTTTTATTGAATCCACTGAAAAGGATAATCAGGCAGCTTGCAAAAAAAAAGTAAGGCTCTGTTAGCAACACAAAGCACTGGAAGAACTCAGTGGGTCAGGCAGTAGCTATGGGGTAAATGGACAGTTGACGTTTCGGGTCAAGACCCTTCATCTGGATAGGATATCCAGCCCAGGTAACTCATGAACTAAACACGTTCTAGACCATTCATTAACCAACTAGATGAAGGGTTTCCGCCCAGAATTTCGACTGTTCATTTCCCTCCACAGATGCTGCCTGACCTGTTGAGATCCTTCAGAGCACGTGCATTGTTCCACAGCTTCACATCTCCATTGGATCCTGTAGGCTTCCTTAAAGTTATTTTAATTAATATATTGCCAGACAAGTACCTGATTTGATGATGGATATATCACATTTCCTTACGATACAGGAAGAGGGCATTTGGAGCACTAAGTCTATGCTGGCTCTCCCATCATTCCCATTTCCCCACAGATTTTGCTGCAACCTATTTTTTCTCACATATCCATGAATTGTATCACACCCCCCCCCCCCCCCCACCACACCCAGAGAGTTTCCTGCTGCCACTAAGGGGTAATTTACAGGAGCCAATTAACCTACCAGCACTTCTTTTAAATATAGGAGGAACCCAGAGCAGTTAAGGGAATCCCACAAGAACCAAGTAAAACGTGCAAGCTCCACACAGAGAGCATCGAGTCAGGACTGAACTCAGTCACTGAAGGCCTGTGGCAATGCACTAGCTTTAATGGTGCTTCAGGAGCTGAATGGAAGGAAGATAGGTGTCACTCAAGGTGTTCTGTTCATAAGAGACAATGACAGATGGCATGAAGACACTGGATATCGTTAACTTATGAAGCAGATTAGCTTCCAACAGATGGGGCAGCTTGTCATTGGCTCTACAAACACAGCACTCGGCCTTTTAAGACAAGTTTTCTCATCACTGTTTAGAATGAAGTATCACTGAGGCAGAACTCAAAAAATTGTAAACTGGACAAGAAGGTTTTCCTGCCCTTAAAACCATCAGCATTTTCATTCATTTCAATAGATGGAGAACAGGGTGTAGATGAATAATCCATTATGGACACAAAATCCTCATCAGCAGGGAGATGGTTTATGGTCAAATGTCAAAAAGCCTCCTGTGTAAATAAGTTGTCTCTTCAAATAGACACAATCAATAACAGTATCCTGGGAATATTCTTCCCACAACCAGCCCCATTTGGTCATAAATCTGACCTGCTCTTCCCAGTTTATTACTGTGCACACTGTTTATCCAGATACAAGTAACTGTGGCACCAAATTTATCCTTATCACCAGAATGAGAATAGGACTATTTTGATGAACATGATACGGGTTCCTTAACATACCTCGGAGTATACAAAACAGCTGCAGCTGCTTTATCAGAAGTCAATCTACACCTGTTAATGTCAATGGGTAATGTATATGTGTCATGAGTACCACAACTGTTTTTTTCTTATTTATATAGCAAAATTACAACACCACAGTTCAGAACGTATTCTTTGGAGGTTAGAAGGGACATTAATGTTCAACATCCAACCTTTTGTACTTCTTTCCCAGCTGGCCACCCATGCCCTGACCTTATCAGGAATGATTGAGCTCTGCTGGTTTGCCATGTCCCTCTCATGCATGCATTTATCTTGCAAAGTCAATGTGAGGGTAGCGAATGACTTCTTTCACTACCCACGACCCTTCCTAAATCAAAAAGCTGCTCTTATGTTTCGACAACAATTTGATCTACAGCCCTTGGTCCATGCTGAGTAAGATAATGCAAGGCCTTATATTTTACAATTGTATATTTCCATTGGAGATTTCTGCTTGGTGAAACATTAGAAATAAAAAATCATTTTTTTTTGGAAAATATGTGATTTTGCCAAGTCATAATTGAATTTCCAATGAATAACAGTTACAATGTATAGTATATTTAACGATAATTCATTATAATTTTTAAACTCTGGGACTATTAGAATTTTATTATCCGAAACACAACTGCCATGGCCCAGTTGTTTTGAACACCAGCTGCTCTCCAGCATAAATTAAAGCAGAATTGAACCATGTAACGCTTAGGTGGGAATAGAAATGTACATTTTCTTGGTCCAAAATATCACTAATTAACACGTACAAATACCTGCCCATACCGGCTGGCTGTTTAGTAGTTAAATGAAATCTGAGATGCCATCTAGATATATAATAACTTACAGGATGAGTTAAGCAAAAGCAAAGTCTCCACAGGAAATAGCATTATGACTTAGTTTTATTTTGTTCAAAAGATCCAAACATCATGAGATTTAAAAAAGTATCCTGACACATTCTAAATTCATTACTAAAACATAAGTAACAGCTACAAAATGTGATGCCTGCTCCACTGGACTTCCTTTGGAATTGCCACAAATCTGGGCGATCCCAGTTTCGGGCATAGGAGAATGCGGGGAGGGGCAGGGCAGGAAACGATCTAACCTGGGTCACATCATAGGGTTCAATTGCTGGAGGTACTACTCACCAGCACAATTAACTAGCTGCTGATAAAGGAAATCAAGCCAATCTGTTTTAAGTGGGTTAAATTTGGATCAAAGAATATTTGGTGAAAATGTGCTGATGTATATCACAAGCTGGAAAAGGCTCCAAATGCATCACCTAGCTCAACTATCTCAACATCTGTTATACAATTTTTGTGTAAGATCAGACAGCGGAAGGCTTAAATCTGAATTATTTTATTTACTTATAGTGTAATTTAATTACATTAATTTGACATTTATTCTCATTATTGTAGATAACTTCAATCACTACTGCTCTGAACTGGTTTTATCACCTCGACTCACTTTCAATGGTTCATAACAACTTAGGTTCTCAGTATTTTTTATTTGCACAGTTTGTCTTCTTCTTTTGTACGTTAGCTGTCAGTCTGTCTGTTTATGTACAGAAGTTATTCCATCCTTTCTCCCATGGATACTGGCTCTCCCTCCAAAAGCATAGTCCACTCATGAACATTTCAGGTTGCATCATAGATAGATAGATAGATAGATAGATAGATAGATAGATAGATAGATAGATAGATAGATAGATAGATAGATAGATAGATAGATAGATAGATAGATACTTTATGCCATGAGAGATTTGATACCAGGTGAGCACTAGCATTATACTTCAAAGTTCAAAGTAAATTTACAACCCTGTCATCATGTACAACCTTGAGATTTGTTTTCTTGCAAGCATACTCAGTAAATTTAAGAAACATAATATTATCAATGAAAGATCACACCCAACAGGTCAGACAATCAGACCAATATGCAAAGGACAACAAGCTGTTGAAGTACAAAAGAGAAAAATTAATAATAAAAAAGGGAATAAGTATCATAAAGATAGAGTGAAGCAGGTGGGTACCTCAGACTGCCAAAGCGAGAGGTTAAAGATCTCACTGAACACTCATCAGCACGGGTCTTCAGCTCTTGGCCAGCTGCCCTTTCTACCCAGATACTTTTCATGGGTTTTTCCTCCTGAAGGCATCAGAGACTGAAATCACAGGGTCATCGGGGCCTTTGGGATCTGTGAAGCTTCCTCTATGTTTTGACAGTCAGAGCACGTATAGAAGGCATGGAGCTCATCTGGAAGCAAAGCTTTGTTGTCACCTATGTGGCTTGGTTTCACTCTGCAGGAGGTAATAGTATTCAAGCCCTGCCACAGCTGTTGAGGATCCACTAGAGACACAAGTTTAGTCCAAAATTGCCACTTCACACGAGGTGGCTTTCTGGAGACTGTTCTTATATTCCATTTCCCAGTCAGAAGCATAACGGATGACATTATTTCTCTATGAATTGCTCTTTTTTGGGATTCCTATTAGGGCAGGTTATCCTACCAGTTCCAAACCCTGAATGTTAACATAGGATTCCACTGCCTCTTCGTCTGCATCATTGGACAGTGCCTCACACACCCCTCCCTACACTGGCCACCACAGATCTAGACTCAGCTATCCCTTTTCACAGCCCCAGTAAAAGCACAGTTGAATCTATGGCCACTGTCTATCCAACTCTCCCAGCTTAGCCTCCAAGTAGTTAAGAAATTATGCAAACTAAGATTTGTAACACTGACTGAAATGGCTATTGACACCAAGCTGCACCAACAATCCCGTACGTCCCATTTGGTTCGCTGACGTTCCTAGTTTTGTTAATTATTTGTTACCAATGTACACTTGCTGCTCTTACAAAAGGATACATGCCATCCTTTGGAGTATTTTCTAAAAATATCCATTTTATTACTTCCACAACAGTGGCTGAACGTTAGTTCATGCAAGCACCAGGGTCTGGGAGCAGATGGGAGGCTAAATTCACAGGAAGTGTTAGTGCAATTGAAAGTGGTTGGCTTCTGCATTTAAACAGAAGCATGTTAACTTACATTTGAGCGATCTCATCAGAGAAGCAGAACACTAATTGTATTTGGATAATGATCTCTAAAAGACAATATTCACTGAAAATGTCCACGTCCCCACAGCTTCCCAAAATCCACAATGAAGGTATGCTAAAAACACAGAGGCATTGAGGAGATGCTGGAGGAGTTACAGGCTGACCTATACAAGTAGCACTGTATCTCACAGCTACTCTCTGATCCCTACGCTATTTGCTGAGGTGTTCCTGGCTAACAATGAGACACGAGAGCCAGCCACTGACTGCACTGTAACCACAAGGCGAGATACTGTTCAGGAGGGAGACAATGGATGAGAAGCGGAAGCACTTTGATCAGGGATCCCACTTCCATAAGCCCCTCACTGTCATCCCCTTCGTAGCTTACGCGTGCTTCCCTGTCTGCCGGTAGTCACTGGTCACTTTGCTGAAAAGCAAATTGGGCTAGAGTGGCCAAGACAATGTTATATACCCTACCATACCCTATTCAAAATGATATTCATGGTGTGCAAGTGCCTGATGAACTCCTGTACATTGAAAGTGGCTTTTCTTTAAACTTTGAGAAAGAGACCACTAAAGCCTGTGAAATAATACAATGAAGTGGTGCACCCTCACTCCCAGTTACTTCAACATTCTCTAATAAATCACACACTCTTTCAAGCAATCTTTCTAGAATTACCCTGTTCATTGATGGCCGACTCCAACATGCGGTTATCTCGGTACAGCTGGGGAGAGCTTGGTCAATCTTACACCCTTCAGTGTGGATCTCCACTACTAACCATCTCCATCACTTGCTTGTCTCACATGCTCTGCGAGCCATCAGATGAAAACTAAGCACCTTTTCTAACCATGTGTGTGAAGTGAGTATGTGACGTGGTACATTACTGTCACAAGTTGTGTCATTATGCATTTCCTGAAGTAACCAATTGAGAGATTTTCACCTTCGACATGCTAAATGTCTCAATTACAGGGAAACGACATTAAAGACAATTAGAACCATGATGTTAAGGATTTTAGAGGCTATGGTTTTGCAGTTAATCATTTTTCACTTCCAGACCATGAGTGGGTCACATGCAGCGCGACTGGATATCAGGTTTTGTCACCAATCACCCCCACGCCCCACCATACATTCTAACATCCCAGAAATCTCCAAGTGCTTGTGTAAGAGCTAAATGAAAGTCCACTTGTGGTTCTCTGTTCCTTTTTGGTGGTTTGAGATCCTTCCTTTGCAAAGCAAGAAGATATCTGGGAGCATATGCTGAACAGATGATGGACAACATGATGCCAATGAAATAGACAATGATGTATAAACGTTGCCAGCCAGGTTGAGGTGCAAGCAGCACATAAGCAGAAAGGAAAGGAAGCATTTGAAAGCTGAGCTGCTGCATAAAGTGAGCTTGTGGGAAGACTGAGGGGATTAGGGTGTCGCGCACATGAAAATGTGAGTTAATGTGTCACACTCCCATTTTTCTGTCTGCTGAGATTATTAAACACTTGGACCAAGAACATAAAAACCCACTAATGCAGCTCGTTACCATGGCTACCTCCATCTATGTCTTTGTTGGCCATGCTGTCAGCCATCTTTTACCCAGCAACGGGAAGCACAAGGTACCCCTCAGTACTTTCAGTTTCTAGGCGAAACACAGAGAGAAAAACATAAAATCCAGGGCAGTTTGGCTCATTGGTGCCTTCTGCTGTCTCTTCCAGTTACTGTTTTGCCAACTCCCAAATCCACCAAGTGCCAGTTTTTTTAATGTCCCTTTACAGTGTGGCGTCGAAATGCAGATACGTGCTGACAATACACATGCTTAGACTGAGTGGTCAAAAGAATTGCAAGTTCAGTGGCTGGGTTACAAAGTAACAGAATACATGCCCCAGAAACCTCTAGCTTCCCCATGTGCTCCTGAAAAATCAGCCTTCAGCATGCTAGGAGATTAAAATTCAGCTCCAAAGCACTCATACAAAGAATAATATCAGAGAGAAAATATTTCCCAAGATAGATCAAAATTTTCAAATTAATTAAGTGTGAATTCAATTATTTTACTTAGTTTATGTGCAGTTGGTTGATCTCAGCTAAGATTGGGAATACTAAAATTGGTCTTAAGCTTCATGGTTTAGGAGGCTTTGAAAAAAAGGCCCTTCAATTAGAAAGAAAGCATGCTTTCAATCAAAATCACAGCAATTCCTGCTTATGTCTCCTTATGGATATTAATTGTGAACAGAAAGAAGTATAACTTTGCAACATTCCCATGCTCCAACAGTCTGTCAACATAGTTATTTAAACTCACAAATAAGGAATAAGTTCTCCAGGGTGAAATATTAGAGAGTTGAAGGTATGGACAGCATCAGTGAGAAAGTAGAAATAATTAAATTGCATTACACCGTGATTTAAGGAATGCATACTGGAAAACCATTATAACTTAAGCAATAGAATTAGTGCAAAATGAACATGATAAATATTTCCTTTTTCATAACTCCTAAACAGAAAGAATCTCATTTGTAATTTAGTAGAAAAATCATGAATTAAAAGAAGTCTGTGCACATATTTAATATCCTATCACCACCAAAGAAAGAGTCCCATGAGAAACCTTAGCTCCCTTATAGTTTCAAAGCTCTTCAATATAACCAGCTTTCGTAAAAATAACACAGGAGATTAATTTACAGCAGTCGGCAGAAAAAGTAATTACACCTCTGTTAAGGGAAACAAAATGAGCATGGCCCTTTCATCCCGTGGTCATCATCAACTCATGGGGAGGTCTTACAGACCGTAACAAACGTAAAACAGGTTTGATACAAGACGCTGTGTGGGCTAACCAGTACTGCTGACTGTGACATAGCAACTTAATAAGGTAGGATGGGTGAAGATTACTGCAGTGCTTTAATAATAGAAGTTTCATCAACTTTTAGCGTGTAAACTAATACCTTTCACGTAAAATAATAGAAGGCACTGAGAGTTTTCATTTCTGAGACTGAATCCAATATTGTTCCGTAAAACTTAGACTTTTCTGTAGAACAAATTAGCTAGATAGGAACTTCCAAATACGATAAAAGCTTAAACTTTCAGGTCAAAGGGCAAGTCAGGAGAGAGCAGAGACCCACATAAAAGCTAAGAACCTTAGCAACGTTTAAAGAATGAAGTCCTGCTGGGACTAGTTTGCAGCTCCCACGTGCAGATTTTTTTCGAATTTCCCATTTTTCTGGACAAGATGTTGGTCTCCCTTGTGGGCTTCTGACAGGAGTCCATTTGCTGTGGTTGATCAGCTCCTTGCCATGGGCTATGTCTATCATCAGTGCACAATATATGTGGCAGAAGTTAGTTGATCTCTCGAGGGACATGCCTATGAAGTCCAGATGGGCTCTTTAAATCTAAGAATTTCACTCCCTGATTTATTCTTCACTTTTTTTACAAGATCAGTTAGCTTGTACTCCAGCATAGTGGATTAGCAATAACTTGTACATCTGCATTTAAACATTTTACATATGTCAGAATGAAATGCTTCAATTTTCAATGTTTGTTACAGAAAACGTAAATTTTTATCCATGGGACTGCCACTAGAAATAAAATAATTAATTAAGCAGCAATTATACAACATCTTGCAGGAGGGAGAAAGCGCATGTCGGTGATCAGAAGGGTGCACTTTGCATTGCTTAAACATTCTTTACGCCAAATACCTAAACTGCATAAATAGCAGATCGACTACAGAAATGTCAAATGCTTGAAATTTTCTAGGCTTCTGTCCAAAAAACGGTAGTGCAAACCTGTGAGGAGGGAGGATAAATGTAAAAATAAAATACTTCAATGTACAATGTCATACATAGAAAATCTCTCATGTTTGACATTTAATAGAGTATAACAGCTGGCCAAAAATTGAAGGCATTTATGTTGATATTTACAGGAAAGTCATACGTACCTTACAAATATTTTTCCGACTTTTATTATTGCAATTTATTTGATAATTAATTTATTCTTCAGTTATATTACTACATTCAGTTGTTCAAAAATTCTGCAGAGTGCTGAGAAATATTAGATGTGCTTTTTAGTCTGCAGCTAAGAGGAAGACAGGCTCCCAGCTTAAAATTTGATAACGCACAGCAAAATAAAATCTGCTGAGCCAAATCCTGCTCATTTCGGCTTTCCTGCTGGACTCGTCCTCACATTCCCTTCTACTTCCATCATAACCTGGTATGGATATGCGAGTCCAAAACCCCAATAGCTCTTTTCCATGGAATGTTCTCCGTCTTCCTGCCCATTACTCTGCAATGAAGGTCCTCCATCTCTGTCGTTCCATACTGTCACACACAGACACAGGATTCTTCTCTGCTGTTTCTGTAACGATGGTGTTTGACCAGTCAGGGTTGGTAGCTGGAACCCTGAACCTGGAGGACTGGCAGAGCACTTTCAGTCTGGCCTCTGCCCTTTGACCTGTTTGGCATGGGTGACCCTACCAAGAGCCAAAGCACAAGGCCCTGACTCCTGCCAACATAGCTCTCCAGATGATTGAGGCAGGATGGCCGCCAAACCCTATGACAAAGTCATGGAATGTAGGATGAGGCCAATGGAGACTATACCTCATCTGGCATATTGCAGAGTGTCTTAAGAGGAGCAGGACTGGGAATGGCTGATTTTGACAAGATCTGTGAGGCTTTGTAAGAGCTCATAAATGTCCCCAACTTCTAAATACATCTTTACTTGAAAAGTTTGTACTAAAATCCGTTGAAGCATAAAAAGTTAAGAGCAAAATACAAGAAAAAACTAATCACCCTTTCTTGTTTCTAGATCAGGAATTACCATTCAATTCAATTGGGATTCTCCAAATGAATTCCCATTAAATTGAATGGGATATCTTGCCCCACAGCTGGTCTGACTGGTGTATGATCACAGAAGCAGATTCCCCTCTAATGCTGGAGAACTCCTGCACAATTAGGCATCATGACAACTCCACTTACATTCCAGAAAATAACTAGACTTATGGATGCACTTGGTTAATGCAGGATCAGGATTATTTACGTGGGAGTGTGTGAAGCCTGGTGGTTCTAAAGCTAACTTGGCCCACAAATTAGAAAAAGAAAACTGAAGCCAGTGATAAACAGAGGAAATTCAAAGGAGGGCAGTGCAAATCCAAGCTTTCCAGGGCTCACTTGTTGAGTTATCCATCCATAATTCCATTTATTCATAAAATCACTGAATTACAGGCTGCCGTTTCATCCATCCTCCATATGTTGACTTCTGTTGTGAAAAAATTATTTTGAAATGACATTTCTAAGTTGACTTCATGCACTTTGACTTGATTGTAATGCTCAAATTGATTCAAATACCATTACCATGTGAATTATGACAGGTCAATAAATTTCATCCTGATCCAAGAATAACCTGTGCTGTTCGTTCAAAGGCTAGAAGTTCAGAAGTAATATGCATGTAAACACAATTATTAAGGTAATTTCAACTTTTAATACATATTTCAACTTGAAATTAATAAATAGCTCAAAATCCATTCTAATGATATAAAAGGGGTGTGAACCTCATAATCGTGAGATTAGTTTATTATTGGCCACACTAAAATTAACATCCAAACTGGAAAAATAACTCTTCAGAAACACAAGTATAAACATTCAAAACGAATATTCTTGTTTCATTTTGGCTGCTATGTTACAAATCTCTCAAAATATTGCCATTCAACTTGCATTGCAATAATGCTACCTGTTAACTTAAGACCTTAAGACCATGAGAATTAGGCCATTTGGCCCATCGAGTCTGCTCCATCATTTCATCATGGCTGATCCATTTCCCTCTCAGCCCCAATCTCCTGCCTTCTCCCCATAACCCTTCATGCCCTGACTCATCAAGAAACTATCAACCTCTGTCTTAAATATAAGTAAAGACTTGGCTTCCACAGCTGCCTGTGGCAACAGATTCCACAGATTCACCATTTTCTGGATAAATAAATTCCTCCTCATCTCCGTTGTAAATGGACATCCCTCTATTCTAAGGCTGTGTCCTCTGATTGTAGACTCCTCCACCATAGGAAACATCCTCTCCACATCCACTCTATCAAGGCCTTTCACCATTTGATCCATCCTCATTCTAATTAACTCTAGTGAGTACAGGCCCAGAGCCATCAAGCGCTCCTAATACGATAAGCCTTTCATCCCCGAATTTTTTCCCGGAACCTCCATTGAACCCTCTCCAGCATCAGCACATCCTTTCTTAAATGAGGGGCCCAAAACTCCTCACCAAGTGAGGCCTACCAGGGCGTTATAAAGCTGCAACATAATATCCCTAATTTTATATTCTAGTCCTCTCAAAATGAATGCTAACATCGCACTTGCCTTCCTCAAACCAAATCTAACGGCATATTAACCTTTTGGGAACCCTGCACAAGGACTTCCAAGACCCTTTGCACTTCAGATTTTTGAATTTTCTCTCAACTTAGGAAATAGTCTATGCTTTTAGTTCTTCTACCAAAGTGAATGACCATACACTTCCTGACACTGTATTCCATCTGTCAATTCTTTGCCGATTCTTCTAATCTGTCTGTTCCTCTTTAGACTCTCTACTTCCTCAACATTACCTGACCCTCCCCCTATCTTCGCAGCACTGTGAGGAACATAGTTTTTGATTTCTCAAGTGCCCTCAATACCACACAGCCCTCATTGCTGGGGGAAAAACTCCGTTCAATGCAGGTTGGCACTTCCATTGTATCCTGGATAATGGACTACCTGACTGGCAGACCACAGCTTGTGCAGCTTCAGAGTTGTATGTCAGACATGGCTATAAGCAGCACTGGGGCCCCACAGGGGACTGTATTGGCTCCCTTCCTGTTTACCCTGTATACCTCAGACTTTAGATACAACACTGAGTCATGTCATCTGCAGAAATTCTCTGATGGCTCAGCAAAAGTTGGGTGTATAAAGGGAGGATGGGTGGATGAATACAGGGCCCTGGTAGAGAACTCCATCAGATGGTGCAAGCTGAATCATCTGTAGCTCAACATCAGTAAGAGAAAGAAGATGGTGATGGACTTCAGGAAGACCAAGCCTGCACTGCTCCTTGTTACTATTAATGGTGAGGACATAGATGTGGTGAGGATCTACAAGTACTTGTGGGTACATCTGGATGACAGACTTGAGTGGAGCACTAACACAGAGGGTGTGTACAAGAAGGGCCAGAGTCACCTCTACTTCTTGAGGAGACTGAGGTCCTTTAGAGTATACAGACCTCTCATTCACATGTTCTATCAGTCTGTTGTTGCTAGTACAATCTTCTACGTGGTGGTGTGTTGGAGCAATGGCATCAGCATGGGTGATGCCAACAGGGTCAATAAATTGATTAGAAAGGCTGGCTCTGTTATAGGGGTCAAACTAGACACACTGGAATCTGTGGTAGAACAAAGGACCCTACAGAAAATCCTGGCTTTTCTGAACAATGTTCTCACTCTATTCATGCCACCTTGGCTGAACAGAGGAGCACAATTAGGAAAAAGTCTGTGATAATTACGCTTCTCCAAAGAGCGTGACATGAGGTTATTCTAACCTTCAGCCATTAGGGTCTACAATGAGTCAACCTATAGCTGGGGAAGTGATGAACCTCTCCTATTAGACTGTTCGAGGTAACTTTTTTTTAGTTCTCTCTTATTTCACTTCTAATGTTTGTATATCTATGCATTTGTAATGTTACTATGACACTGCAATTTCCTTTGGAATCAATAAAGTATAATCTATCTATCGTCTACATTCCTGGTCACAAAGCCATCAATTCTGTCATTCAAATTATTGACATAAAATGTAAAAAGATGTGGTCCTAACATAGACCACTAGTCACCAGCAGCCAACCAGAAAGAGCTCCCTTTATTCCCACTCTTTATCTCCTGCCAATCAGCCAATGTTCTATCCAGCTAGAATCTTTCCTGTAATACCATAGGCTCTTAACCTGTTAAGCAGACTCAAGTGTGGCACCTTATCAAAAGCCTTCTGGAAATCTAAGTACACAACATCCACTGATTCTCCTTTGTCTATCCTGCTTGTTGCTTCTTCAAAGAATTCTAACAGATTTGTCAGGCAAGATTTTCCCTGAAGTTGGCTTTGGCTTATTTTATCATGTGCCTCCAAGTGTCCTGAAACCACATCCTTAACAATTGACTCTAAAATCTTCCCAACCACTGAAGACAGGCTAACTGGTCTATTATTTCCTTCCCTTATTGAATAATTGAGATAATTTCTAATGCCTCCACAATCTCTTCAGTTACCTTTTTCAGAACCCCGGGGTGTAGGTCATCAGGTCCAGGTGATTTATCTACCTTCATACCTTTCAGTTTCTCAAGCACTTTCTCCCTAATCATGGCAACCTTTACTCAATAATGTTCCCTGACACTCTCAAACTTCTGGCATACTGCTCGTGTCTTCCAAAGTGAAGACTGATGCAAAATACTTATTTATTCCTCCATTATTTTGTTGTCCCCCATTACTACCTCTCCAGTATCATTTCCCAGTGGTCTGATATAATAGAAAATAGGGGCAGGAGTAGGCCCTTTGAACTAGCACCACCATTCAATGTGATCATGGCTGATCATCCACAATCAGTACCTCGTTCCTGCCTTCTCCCCATATCCCTTGACTCCGCTAACTTTAAGAGCTCTACCTAACTCTTTCTTGAAAGCATCCAGAGAATTGGCCTCCACTGCCTTCTGAGGCAGAGCATTCCATAGATCCACAATTCTCTGGGTGAAAAAGTTTTTCCTCAACTCTGTTCTAAATGGCCTACCCCTTATTCTTAAACTGTGGCCTCTAGTTCTGGACTCCCCCAACATAAGGAACATGCTTCCTGCCTCTAGTGTGTCCAATTCCTTAATAATCTTATATGTTTCAATCAGATCCCCTCTCATCTTTCTAAATTCCAGTGTATACAAGCCCAGTCACTCCAATCTTTCAAAATATGACAGTCCCGCCACCCCGGGAATTAACCTTGTGAACCTACGCTGCACTCCCTCAATAGCAAGAAAGTCCTTCCTCAAATTTGGAGACCAAAACTGAACACAATACTCCAGGTGTGGTCTCACCAGGGCCCTATACAACTGCAGAAGGACCTCTTTGCTCCTATACTCAACTCCCCTTGTTATGAAGGTCACATGCCATTAGCTTTCTTCACTGCCTGCTGTACCTGTATGCTTACTTTAAGTGACTGATGTACAAGAACACCTAGATCTCGTTGTACTTCCCCTTTTCCTAACTTGACACCATTCAGATAGTAATCTGCCTTCCTGTTCTTGCCACCAAAGTGGATAACCTCACATTTATCCACATTAAACTGCATCTGCCATGCATCTGCCCACTCACCCAACCTGTCCAAGTCACCCTGCATTCTCCTAACATCCTCCTCATATTTCACACTGCCACCCAGCTTTGTGTCATCTGCAAATTTGTTAATGTTACTTTTAATCTCTTCATCTAAATCATTAATGTACATTGTAAATAGCTGCGGTCCCAGCACAGAGCCTTGCAGTACCCCACTAGTCACTGCCTGCCATTCTGAAAAGGAGTCGTTAATCCCTACTCTTTGTTTCCTGTCTGCCAACCAATTTTCTATCCATGTTAGTACCCTACCCCTAATACCATGTGCTCTAATTTTGCCCACTAATCTCCCATGTGGGACCTTATCAAAGGCTTTCTGAAAGTCCAGGTACACTACATCCACTGGTTCTCCCTTGTCCATTTTCATAGCTACATCCTCAAAAAATTCCAGATTAGTCAAGCACGATTTCCCCTTTGTAAATCCATGCTGACTCGGACTGATCCTGTTACCGCTATCCAAATGTGCCGCTATTTCATCTTTTATAATTGACTCCAGCATCTTCCCCACCACTGATGTCAGGCTAATTACTATTTTACTCTTAGCTAACTAATTAGCTAAGATATTAGCTAACTAATATTTACTCTTGCCTCTCTTTTACTCTTTATATATCTTTAGAAACTTTTGGTATCCTCTTTAATATTATTTGGCAAGCCTACCTTTGTGTCTCATCTTTCCCATCTTTATGATTTTAGTTACCTTCTGTTGTATTTTAAAAACTTCCCAATTCTCTATCTTACCATTAATTTTTGCTCTATTATATACTCTCTCTTTGCCTTTTACATTGGCTTTGATTTTCCTTGTCAGCCACGGTTGAGTCCTCTTGCCTTTGGAATACCTTTCCTTTGGGATTTATCAATCCTGTGTCTTCCAAATTACTCCCAGAAAATCAAGCCATTGCTGCTCTGCTATCATCCCTGCTAGTGTTCCCGTCCAATCAATTTTGGCCAGCTCCTCTCTCATACCTCTATAATTTCCTTTACTCCACTGTAGTACTGATACATCTGACTTTAGCCTCTCCCTCTCAAATTGCAGGGCAAATTTGATCATATTATGATCACTTTCCCCTAAGGGTTCCTTTACCATAAACTCTAATCAATTCTGGCAGAACAGCCAATCCAGAATAGTTGACATCCTAGTGGACCTAGCATCCATGAGCTGCTCTAATAAACCATCTTGTATGCACTCTACTAATTCCCCCTCTTGGATCCGGCACCGACCTGATTTTTCTGACCTGCCTGCATATTAAAACCCCCCATGACTATCGTAACATTGCTCTTTTGACATGCCTTTTCTACCTCCATTGTAATTTGTAGCCCACATATTTGCTTCTGTTCAGAGGACTGTCTATAACTCCCATCAGGATCTTTATACACTTGCAGTTTCTTAGCCCTACCCACAAGGATTCTACACCTTCCAATCCCATGTCACCTCCTTCTAAGGACTTGATTTCGTTTTTTAACCGAAGGAGCCTACCTGCCTGTTATTTCAATACAATGTGTGTCCTTGGATGTAAAGAAATTTACATGAAGAAAGTGGTATTTCTAGTTCTCATGGATAAAGGGAGCATCATTAACTTAACCCTTTGACAGTCTTCTACTCCAAATGATCATCCTGAACCTTGTATGGGCCTTTGTAGAAAGTGACTACCTGGCTGCCTTTTAAGTTACTCATGGAATAAAACTTGCCCATAATCATATTGTCATTATGTTGTGCAGCACAGAACCTGGTCCTTCAGCCATGGCGTTCATTCCAACTATTGTGCTAATCGCACTTAACTGCTTTAATTCCATATACTTTTTTATGCCTGGCTCATTCAAGAACTGGCACTACAAAGATGATTTCCACCTTTGCCTAGGAATTCCATCTCAGTCAATGTTGGCATTAGTTACTCCATTTCTGAAATCTAAGTTTATGGAAACAAATTTCAGAAGTGCAGCACAAGTGCTGTTATGTTGCACATTTAGTGCTACTGACCTGAGAGAGACTCCAAGCAAATGAAACGTTGCATCTCCTTGAGCTCTTTATAGTGCATGCTGCTTCATTAATGAAACTCTCCAAAACAAAACTACCACAGTTTAAAGTTTTTATTTTATTGGAAATTGTGTTCCAAGCAGAAATCTTTCAGGAATTTGATTGGAAAGATTTTGTCATGGATCAACGCATTTTAAACCAACGTGCATCACTTCATCTAGCTGCCACAAAACAATAAATTTCATGTCATATAAGCCAGTGATAATAAACCTGATCCTGATTCCTACCATCTCCTGTTGGATGGTAACCCCTCACCGGGCTCGTATACAAACTCAGCTCATTAGCTACCTCTGCTAACAGTGACTCAGTGGTGAAAAGGGCATCATTCATGAACAATATACGTCTAGGGTCGGTATGATTTGGGGTTCAACCAAACAGGAACATCGCGATGTTCTGATTAAAGAAACCTCAATTTGAGCGAATGCTGTGTAAATACTCCCCACACACACTTATTACTCCGCAAGAAATAACAGATTGTACACCGCATAAAATTGTAAAGGAAGTATATTTACTAATTTCAGCTTTATCAGTTATTAGGGAAAAAAAAGGGCCCATTACAGTTAAACCAGTCCAATGTGTGCATAACCATTGGAGCTCGTCTCTTTCAAAATTGTGTACTCGGGTTAGTATACCTTACTCAAGCACTGGGCCCATGGTCTGTGTGAGAACACCCATCACATTTTTTAACCCCTCAAAGTCTGTCTGTCTGTCTGTCTCTCTCTCTCTATCTCTCTACCTCCTAGGAGACATCAGCACAAAGCACCTCTTGCAATGGGGCTCTCCTTCCAATGGCATTCTGCAGCATCGTCCTCATCTTCCCTTCAGTCTGCTCCGTAGCTCCCGCCAAAAACCCCAAACCGGACAGCTGTCTATCACAAAACTCTGTCCGTCCCACTCTCTCTGGAACTTTCTCCAGATCTCACCATCCTGATTGGCTGACACCACATTCCTAAATTGAACATCAGGGCTTCCTATCTTTAGCCAAAAGCAAACATTTGAGCAGCAGGACACACTGCTTTTACAGAGAACTGCTAATATAAACTACCTCACAACAGCATAGCAGTAGAAATCTTACCAGGGCATTACACTATTATAAAACGAACTCCCATTTTTATGAAATAAGTAGTCAGCTCCTTGAAGCAGTAGCAGAGAAAGTCAACATTGAAGCATTAAAGAGGAAATCCAACATTTGTCATTAGTTAGTTTTGCTTCTCCTAGTTGGCAAGTTGCCTGTATAAACATACCCGCAACTGTCAATGATTAGAGAGAAGTATTTACCACGCTGAAGGATCACAGTGGTTAGGCAGCATCTATGGCCCTTGCTCTACATTTAGGTACCCTCTATCCTACAGACCAGATGAAAGGTCAACTGTCCACTTCCTTCCATAGATCATGCCTGACCTACTTGAGATCCTACAGCTTTTTGTGTGTTGTCCAGATTCATAGTCTTTTATCTCCAATATGTACCATGCATTAGTCTACTGATATTCTTTGTTCATGTCCTCCCTGCCTCCTGAAATTCCTGTATTCAGCTCCTGTAGGTTTCAATTCCAGCTCCTTTTGGAGATCCACTCCTTAATTCCAACATCCTTACTTTTCATGTCTTTTACAGTATTTATATTTTACTTAAGAACTTTTTCATTCTACCGCTGAATGCTTGGCTCCCAGATTCATCTGGAGTCCCAATTTTTCCCAGAAATGATCCACGGGAGGACCATGTAAGATCATTCTTCTCACATCACAAGGTGTCACAGAATGAGGGAAGCTTAAAATCCTGAGGAGTGTATGCTGATCGACATCCAGTCTATACCCCTGCTGCCTCTGGCACCATATTTGTTCAAGTAAACATTTTAATTCCTTTACATAGGAGGATTTCTTGGCAGCTTCCGATGTAATAAAGCATTAGCAGCAAGCCAGAGACATATGAACGTTTACTGAAAATGGACAGGAAAGAACTAGCTGCTCTGCTGATCCTGATATTAATTCATCTTCAAAATATCAACCACATTTCTATCATGGTGGGTTCAGCTGGAGACCACATCTACGTGAGCTCCAGATGAACCCAACGTAACACATTTGGTCATTTTCGGATGACAGCTGAAAAATGCTCACTGGCATATTAAGGCAATCAAGGAAGCTCCAAGAAGCTATGGTGAGCAAGATGACCCAGGCCAATACCATGTATCATGTTCTGACTACAAATGTTTTCCTCTTCCAGCAATTTTCCCATCGCTCTTCTGAATGCTTGCAACGAATCTGCACTTGCTGCATAAGCTTGCAACTTATTCCAGTGACAAACATTTAACCTAATTCCATGCTCTACAAGGCAAAGAAAGAGAGGCAAGCAGGAGTAAGATGTTATTCAGCACACTTTTCATTACCAGTAGCCTTCGAAAAGGGTGAGTTTTCATTGAAGCACAGCTTTAAAAAACATTGAATAAGATAAATTTGTCATATTTATGGCTAGAATTGAATGCCAGGTGATGGTTGTTAAAAAGTGGAAGTAGTCTTTCTTCAAACTTCAAATTTTGCTCCAACGAACATTGTTGTGCCCTACTTTCTTCAGTGTGCTATGGAATTTCATCTTCACTTTAAAATTCATACTAAGTTCTTATGCTATCATTATATGAAGATTATTATTGTCATTAAGCACTTGACCGGGAACTGGTTTAATGGTTACAGACTTTAGTATAAGCGGAAATGATTAATTGCCCCGCTACAGGAAGTGTCTGCTGGACATTAGCGTAATCAGGATGTGAAGATGGATAATTCATAATAAGGAATCATGGACATTACCTCAGGCCTCGTGGTATTTTGTGATTGTGCATAACGTCACAAACTGGTGGAAGTCCTAAAGCATAAAGACCAAAACGCTCCAGTTTTTAACTCTAATCTCAACAGAATTAGGCAATTAAGGTGGGGCATCTACAGACTGGGGTTAACACCACTGGAGTAGGGAGAGGAAAGTCAGTCATGGTTCCCTTTCCAGATTGCTGTCCAGTGATTCCTGCTGGAAAGTGCTCATGTGGACGTCAGGCTCACCTGTGATGGTCCCATGGTCAAAGCCTGCGGGCTCTCACCCTCTAGGCTCATGCATGAAGAATGGCCACGTGGGTGAGATACTGAAGGTCTGCTGGTGCCCAAGGAACTCTACCCAACAACGGTCAGCACCTTCAGGAGATGAGGGGAGAAAAAAGAATTCTTTTTAAAAAAAACTCCCCAAAAATTCCAGTGGATTAATGAGCTAGAAGGTATATTTTGGATACACTGTTCTTTCTCATCTTTTGCTCCATACTACTGTTTTTCTAACACCCCCCTCTGAAGTAAGGGGAAAAAATTATCAATTTTTTTTCAATACTTGGTTCAGCCAAATTATTAACAAATAGGAGTCAGAATTCCTCTGTGGAAAAATATAAACATCCACAAAGGAATTAGCTCACATTGCCAAACTTAATTTAGGATAGAACAGGTAAAATATTTGGCAGGTACTTTATTCCACATGGATTCTGCTTCATTAGTCATATTACAGATTTAATTTGTTACTGATGGGAGAAAACTATAAGAGTTCAAACTGAACACCTGGTCTCGAATACACCACACACGTTTAGTTTATTCAGCTGAGTTTTGAACTGCTGGTGATATATTTTATTTTCTTCTATGGGAAATAAAAAAAAAGAAATCAGAGATTGGATGTTTAAAATTCGCAACTGCCAAGAAAACAAGCTCTAATAAAATTAAATCAAATTTTAAGATGAATTATTCTCTGGTTATGCTTAAGTTCATAAATTTATACACAACTTTATGGCAGAAAAATACCCTGCAGAGGCAAATTAAAAACATTTTAACATTTACAATTTTACTTTCAAAAACATGAACTTTTAAATCTAACTCACTTAATAGGAGAATACAATTTTAAGGAATCTGTTATAAAAGTTCATTATTTTTCTACCCTGTGGAACTGGAAATGGTTTGGCACAAACTAGCTGTGCTGTAGGACCTGGTCCAGTGCTATATTTTTCTATAACTTTATTACTCTATAGTAATGGCTAGATTAGTAGCAATATCACATGAGATTTGTGGATGTGCAAAATCACACAAGTCTTAGTTTGCTCAAGCAAACACAATGTAATCTTATAAAGTTTTATTCTGTGCAAAAGTACAACACATTATCCAATCTTCCTAAAAAGATAACAAATAGTTTTTTTTTAAAGTAGGGAAAAACATTATAGCACATAATATGCATGTTTTGTGCAAGAGAAATAAAACCTCCAAAATGAAGAATCTGAGCAGGTAGTTAACCTACTTCAAGACGATTCTTAGACATACTGTAGCTGCACTACCATTACGTTCCTGTTAAAAGTAACATTGCTTGAACATCTGATAGTGTTACTTGATCTTGTTAGGAAAGTGTGATTGGAAAATAACCTATGCCAAAGCACCTTGGTCAAGCAAATGTCTACCAGTCATGATACACTGTCAAGTCTTCATCCACCATCTCCTCAAGGATGTGGAGAATGTCAATTGAAAATGTACACTAGTACCATTGCTAATTTGCGTCAAGCTATCTTGAATGATTAAGAAAAAAGTTAAAATTAAACCAAAAGGAAACAACATATTAAACATGCAATCTAAACATTAAGAAATAATGTGCAATGCAAAATTATTTAACACCGCATGAAAAATTGTAAGAGTGCTTCTGCAGGTGCTCCAGATTATACAGGCATACAATAATGCTATCATGATAGAGTAACTTGTCAGAAAGCTCAGTCAACTGAGAACTCAAAGCTCAACTATGTCATAGCCTCCCAGAATGGTTTATCCCATTGAATAACAAGTCTACTGCATTCCCAACACAAATATGTCAGAAAACATTCTAGATTAGAATCAGAACCAGTTTTAATATCATTGGTATATGTTATTAAATGTGTTGCTTTGCGGCAGCAGTACATTGCAATACATAATAAAAACTGAAAATTACAAAGTGTATATATAAAATGAAAGTTAAATAAGTAGTGCAAAAGCAGAGGGAAAATTACTGAGGTAGTGTTTCCGGCTTAACTGTCCATACAGAGGCGAAGAAGCTGTTCCTGTAACATTGAGTGTCCGCCTTTAGGCTCCTGTACCTCCTCCTTGATGGGAGCAATGAGAAGAAAGCATGTCCTGGTGATGGGGGTCCTTAATATTGTATGACGCCTTTTGAAGGTGTCCTAGATGCTGGGGAAGCTAGTGCCCATGATGGTGCTGGCTGAATTCACAACTTTCTGCCGCTTCTTCCGATCCTGTTGAGTGGTGTCATAGCAATAACCTTACACTCAACGTTAGCAAGAACAAAGTGCTGATCGTGGACTGCAGAAAGGGTACAATGAGGGAACACAACCCAATCCTTATAGAGGGATCAGAATTGGAGAGAGTGAGCAGTTTCAAGTTCCTGTGTATCAATATCTCTGTGGACCTAAACAGGAAGCAACATATTGATGCAGCTATAAAGAAGGCAAGATAGCACTATATTTCATTAGGAGTTTGAGGAGATTTGGTTTGTCAACTAAAATACTTGAAAACTTCTACAAATGTACAGTGGAGAGCATTCTGACTGGCTGCATCACTGTCTGGTATATGGGGGACTTCTGCACAAGATCGAAGTAAGTTCAGAAACCTGTAAAACTAGTCAGCTCTGTCATGGTTACGAGCCTCTGTAGTATCCAAGACATCTTCAAGGAGTAGTGCCTTAGGAAGGAGGCGTCCATCATTAAGGGCCCCACCACCCAGGACACGTCCTCTTCTCATTGTTACTGTTGGGAAGGAGATACTGAAGTCTGAAGGCACACACTCAGTGATTCAGAAACAGCTTCTTCCCCTCTGCCATCTGATTTCTAAATGGACATTGAACCCACGTTATTTCTGGGTTTTTTTGCACTACTTTTTTTAACTTAACTATTGAATAGACATGTATATACTTAATGCAGCTCAGTTTTTTTTCTCTATTTATCTATTATGTATTTCATTGTACCACTACTGCAAAGTTAACAAATTTCACAATATATGCTGGTGATATTAAATCTGATTCTGATCCCCATGAAGTGGCCCCTCCATACCAGATGATGATGCAAAGAGTTACAATGCTTCTCATGGTACATTTGTAGAAATTAGCGAGTGTCTTTGGTGACGTACCAATTCTCCTCAAACCCCTAATGAAGTATAGCAGCTGTCATGCTTTCTTTATGATTGCATCGATATGCTGGGCCCAGGATAGATCCTCAGAGATGTTGACACTCAGGAACTTCAAAATGCTCATCCTTTCCACTTCTGATCCCGCAGTGAGGACCGGTGTGTGTTTCCTCGACTCCCACAACCAATTCCTTGGTCTTACAGATGTATCAAAAGCCTCTCCTCACCACACATTACCTCTGTTTTCTGAACCAACTACCTCATCTTCAGCACTATTATCTACCTTTCCTACAATACTCCTTGCATTGAAATATAGACAGGTCAGGTCACTACTCACACCATGCTCAACCTTTTGATTCCTAAACTTTGTCTGAGATCTTACCATCATCTGCCTCCACATCCTCCTGCAACTCTTGTTTAAACACCACCATGTCGGGAACTGTATGGTCATGCACTTTGGTAGAAGAAATGAAAGGGTTGACTATTTTCTAAATGGAGAGAAAATACAAAGATCTGAGGTGCAAGGGGATTTTAGAGTCCCTGTGCAGGATTCCTTAAAGGTTCATTTGCAGGTTAAGGCTGTGGTGAGAAAGTCAAATGTGATCGTAGTATTCATTTCAAAAGGACTAGAATATAAAAGCAAGGATGTAATGTTGAGACTTTATAAAACACTGGTGAGGCCTCACTTGGAATACTGTGCACATGTTTTGGCCCCTTATCTTAGAAAGGATGTGCTGAAACTGGAAATGGTTTAAAGCAGGTTCACAAAAATGATAACGCGAGGAAATCTGCAGATGCTGGAAATTCAAGCAACATACACAAAGTGCTGGTGGAACACAGCAGGCCAGGGAGCATCTATAGGAAGAAGCACTGTCGAGTTAGTCCTGACAAAGGGTCTCGGCCCAAAATGGCAACAGTGCTTCTTCCTATAGATGCTGCCTGGCCTGCTGCGTTCCACCAGCATTTTGTGTGTGTCACGAAAATGATTCCGGGATTGAATGGCTCATCATCTGAAGAGTGTTTGAAGACTCTGGGCCCATATTCACTGGAATTCAGAAGAATGAGAGGCAACCTAATTGGAACTTATCAAATGTTGAAAGGTCCTGATAGAGTGGATGTAGTGAGGATATTTCCTATGGTGGGGGATTCAAAGACCAGAGGGTACAGCCTCAAAACACGTGGGCATTCTTTTAGAATGGAGAAGAGGAGAGTGGTGAATCTGTGGAATTTGTTGCCACAAGCAGCTGTGGAGGCCAAGTCTTTGTGTACATTTAAGGCAGAGGTTGATAGACTCTTGATTGGTCAGGATATGAAGGGATACGGGGAGAAGGCAGAGATTGGGGCTGAGAGGAAAATTGGATCAACCATGATGAAATGGTGGAACAGACTCAATGGGCCACATGGCCTAATTCTGCTCCTATATCTTACAGTCTTATGGTATGATTGTTGCCCTTTGGAAGCAGGTGGGAACCTCTGACTGCATCAGTGAGAGACCAAAGATGTCCTTGAACACTTCCACCAGTTAATTGGCACACTTTTTCAGAGCTCTGCCAGGTACAGCACCAGGGCCTGACATCTTGCGAGGCTTCATCTTCTTGAAGGACGTTCTGAAGAAGGTCTCTGAGACTGAGATCACAGAATAACCAGATGCTGTCGACTATTGATCTGCTAATGCAAACCAATAAATTATCTCAGGCTTTCATCACCACACTGTCTAATATGCCTCTTCGCTTTGCTGCAAATCTGATCATCCACATTAATTTCTGTTGAACTACAGAGTCAACTTTTTTTAGAGGAAAAAAACAGCATTGCCACTATGACAATAGACATTACGCAACATAAATTCTACCAGGTCCACAGAGGGTGGACATCTGAAAACGTTAACAGTAGTTCAGCAATTGTGCTTAACTGCAGTGATTCTGCAGGATATGAATGGAAGTCTACATAAACACCAACCTACCATGTGGGTGTTCTTCTATTCTTTTCAGTGCAGGAAATAGCAACAAATGATTTTGAGAACTATCAGTTAATTTTTCCATTATTAAACAACATTTCAGTGTTTTGGGAATTTTCAGTTTTTTAAAGTTTTATTTTAATAGTACTTGCCGAATTTTGAATGTCAGAAATATTCAGAGTGTTTGACAACTTGGAGAGTTCTGTATTAAGATGGAGGCATGGTTTAACTGAGTTGTCAAAGCTTATTTCACCTCTCTCATGGGTGGGCTGGTTTAAGTTGCACAGGATCTCACTGTACCGCTGCACACCCTTTTGATTCGCAAGTCTTTGCCGCAAGGCGTTCAGCTGACTTTCCAGTACACGTTCTGCTTCCAGGATTGTTCCAGATCAGTTCAAAATGGATTTGGAAGTCAGCAGACAGTGGGGCAGCTGACAGCTGAGAGTAAATTCGGCCTCAGTTTGTTCTGTGACTATGGCATCCTCAGTTAAAAATACCTCACTAATTTCTTAACACCATTCAGTAATTTATTGTTACAGTCGAACTATGTGACCTGAAACAGATTTTTTAAAAACATTGCTCCTTTCATTTATTCCCTATCACTTCAATCCACACTGTAATTATCATGTTCCTATTAAGTCCAGATGTTGCTATTTCCCTTATCATTATATTATTGTTTTAAATAAAATAATACCTCCCTATGGTCTATTTTCTCTTTCTTTACATATTAATCCATGTGGTAGATATTTTTAGGCTTGTTTTTAAATCTGCTTTCTGTGCTTTTCATGTGCAGCAGAACTTGATGCCCAAGGCTCTCTGAGATTGGGCCTCATCCTTATTAGCATAAATCTGCTGAACTGTGGGTGCCAGTCAGGCAGCCAAAGTTTTCTGCTCTCCACCATGGAAATTTGCTTTCTCCGCATCATTGGCTGTCACGCTTGGGTAGGTCCATGGAGGTTGCAGGGAGAACGAGAGGCAGATGACATAGTGAGGCGATGACCCACGGAACTAGTATGGAGTACTTGTCTTCAGATTCTGACATGCCCAGTCTGGCCTTTGTTGGAAGTTCTCTAAAGGACTGTGGGTTAGGCAGTAGCAAGAGCATAGAAAGCCAAGGGATCAGCACCCCTGGGTGCTAACACACATTCAAGAAATAATGACGTTAATCATGCAAAATGCTGAATGGCCATTCCAAGTAGATGTTAGCAAGTGACAAACAGCCATTCAAACTGAAGTGACCATTGATTGTAATTAAGCAACCCTAAATACAGGACAGAAAACACTCTTACTGGTTTGTTTGTTTTTTTTTTACACATTAAAGTAAGTGAAAGGGCTCAATGTTTTCTTCCCCACCGTGTCTTTTGCTATGCAGTCTTTCTTTGCTATAATTCTACATAGCTTGTATCATAATATTTTCACTTCCAGTAATGAATCAACTATTCTTCCTATCACCTTTTGCACTAATCTCTGTTGCCTCGACTTTTGTCTGTAACCCATTATCTATTGGAATTCACAGTCATGATCTTCCCTCATTGCACTCAACCTTGCACTCAACGTCAGTAAGAGCAAAGACTGTGGACATCAGAAACGGTAGAACAAGGAAACACACAGTCCTCAAAGAAGGGATCAGAAGTGGAAAGAGTGAACAATTTCCAGTTCCTGGGAGTCAACACCCTGGGCCCAAATTACAAAAGCAGTTACAAAGACACAGCGGCAGCTATATTTCATTGGGTGTTTGAGCAGTTACGCATCAGAGACACTCACCAAAGACACTCGCAGATCTCTACAGACGTGCCGTGGAAAACATTCTGACTGGCTGCATCACCGTCTGCTATGGGGTAGTGGTGGTGGGGAGGGGGCTACTGCACAGGATCAAAACGAGCTGCAGTGAGTTGAAAACTTAGTCAGCTCCATCTGTCACAGAATTCACTAAGATGGAAGTTTATCACGGGTAGGGAGAATGAGGCAGGAATTGCTGTTTAAGAGACTTAAACTGAAGAGGTATGTTAATTCTGTTGTGAAATGGAAATTTCATGGTCTGGAGTAGTTGAATCTTTCACTCCATAATTATAAGAATTTGCCGTGGTCTGTTTATGATGTAGTTCATCCACCATAGATATGCTACACAGTACAGAACTGACAGACTTTGATTTAGAATGAAACTATGTCAAAGTCTATTACTGAATATGTCTATCCCTGCTATTTCCAATGAAAACTCCTGAAAGTGGTGGAAGGGATGGAAATTTGAGTGTGTTTGGGGTAAGGGTGCAGAGCTGGTGATTGGAATGAGAAATTAGCACAGCCTTTCAAAGGATTCTGTCCTGGAAATTCATCCACATTGGGATTTGCACTAATTGTACTGTATAGTGATAGCTGTGCATTAAACTTGACTTCTGAAATTCAATTTCATTTAAGCAATGGAGTGCAATTTCAGAAGGTCCACCAGAAAGCTCTAGCTACAGCTTTGCCCAATAATAGCTGATTCACTGGTTTACACTGCAGATGTAGATGTAAAAGTGCCAAGGGAAGAGAGAAGAAATAATCTTTAGGTGCTATTCTGTCTTTTAACACGACTAATTTTATTGTTGCTGCATAACCAAAGAACGCAGATGAGTCTGCTCTACCGACTTAAAGCTGAAATCATAATTGATAGCCATATTATTAATGATCCAGTGGTTCTATCTGATGAGAGACAAATTGTTTTTGAAGTCACAGTATGGTCTATTCACTTAGGCGAATCAACACAACACAGGTCTCTGCTTACAGCAATATTTGCTCTCTTTTTAAAGATTAACAGGCTAATTGAACTGAAACGATTTTGCTATATATCAGATTATGACTCAATTACATACTTTGAAAATAAAGAAAATACTGCCACTTTTTGTAACTGGAACCCATCACAGAAAAGGCTCCATACAGAGTATTTATTTCATGGCATTTAATACTGAAATCGATGGCCTGTCGGTACTGCACACCAATAACATTATCCTTCCATTCAGTCTCAAACTATGAGATTTTGAACATAAAGATACCTTGAAAGTTTAATCAGATGTAGGTTCCATGTACACCCATACAACTGTAGGTGGCAAGCTTGATCTTTAAAGTTGGCATGCATTGGTTAAACAACACTTCACAATGAAATTGGATAAATGACATGAGATGGCACAGACCTTGCATTTGGTAACTGTAAGGGCCATGGCCTGGTTGAGGTGCATTAAAGCTTGAACCATAATTTAGAAATCCCGTTGGGCCAGGAGACTGTGTTTGAGTCAATCCACCTTCAGTCTTGATGCCTGCCCATAATGCACCTATATCGGTTAATGTCATCAGATCTGTAGATTCTCATTTAAGTATATTAGAAACAGAAGAGTTATCATTTGATGTAAACAATGCTTAACGTCAAGCAAATTAGAAAATCTGTTGTTAGCTGTTGAAGTCATTCTGTGCAGTAACTGACAAGGCAGAGAAATATATTTTTTATTTAAACAACTTGTCTGCTTACCGTAAGATGGTATTCCATAATGTTGGCCGGGCTGTGGGTAAGTTGCATAAGTTGCTGTTTGCTGCATTCCTGTGGCATATGGAGACTGTCCATATGATGCCATGCTTTGTGAAGGTGGAGTTGGGAGAATGTGTGGATACGACCTGTGATTTGGAATGAGAAGAAAATGGTATTAATGCATAAAGCAATTCTTTTAATAGCTAATTCTGCCACTTAGAGTATTGAATAAGATAGAAAACCATTTTTCTCCTGAAGAATGATAAATCTGCAAAGGAATGCATTGTAGAAAATTGTAGTGTTGGGGTTCAGGACATGCAAGTAAATATGATAAAATAAAAGGTGCTGACCAGGAGTCTGAAAAGTCCTAATTTATAGAATAAAAGAAAACTTACTTGGAAGGATAAATATGTGGAGAGAAGTGATGTGTTTCCCTTGGGCTAAAACCACCACCAATTCCTGAAAAGAATTTGAAAACAAAATAAATCACACAATCCATTCGGAACATTTATGTATTTCAGAAATTATTTGATAATGTTCTGCAATATTATATGCATGCTTAAATAAAAATGTAAGAACAACATTTTTGATTTCTAATCATGCTCAATTGTTAAATTTATTCCACCATACCACTAATATATATATAACATACAGCTAAAGGCTTTAAAAAAAAATCCCCATTTTCTTCACTCCTTTGCCGAGATCAGATAAGTGTGCACTTCAACATGTTATTAAATGGCTATCAGCTTTATCCAAAAACCTTTACCTTCACCAAGAATGCAAAAAATATATGAAGGTTTATGTATTAAAACATTTTATTCATAACAAAAACAATTACTTATAAGAACACGCTGTGCAATGTTTCTTCAATCTTAGATTCATAATCAATGTACAGCATTCAGTTAGATTCCTTAAAACCAAATGAGATCTGTTGCCACTCATTTAGTCCCAGGAGTGAGAATTGAGGGCTTTCCTCCCTCAGAGGAAGAGGGAGAACCCCCTGCATGGGCAACAGCCGGTTCTTCAAATCTTCCCACCCAGGCTTGAGCCCTGGAGAGGACACAGTCCACCAGAGGCGCAAACCCATGATCCCCTGGGATCAACGGCTACCTACTCCTCCCTCAACCTGGCTTTTTCTTGTCCAGCAACGGAACGACTCTATACGGTGGTCCTTCCCCACCAAACCCATGTGGTGGCTGCACCAAGCTTCAGTGCATTGCTCAGCATGTGTTCCTGCAGCCAATCGGCTGCAATCCTCCATGGACATCTCGATGTAGACACCATGTCCTATTTTATTTCCACTGAGTACAGTTTAAAAAGGGCAAATGATTAAAGGCGACCATTCTACAGCAAGTTTGGCTTGCTGTTTTAAAAATTGCTTAGATACTGCAATTAACTTCAGTATCACTACCTCTAGCAACTAACACAGCATAGACGAAGCAATTAATTTATAATAACTGAAGTAAGTAGATTTACACGGATGTTGCCTGGATTGGGGAGCATGCCTTATGAGATTAGGTTGAGTGAACTCAGCCATTTTACCTTGGAGTGACGGAGGATGAGAGGTGATCTGATGGAGGTGTACAAGATAATGAGAGGCATTGATCGTATGGATAGTCAGAGGCTTTTTCCCAGGGCTGAAATGGCTAGCACGAGAGGGCACAGTTTTAAGGTACTTGGAAGTAGGTATAGAGGAGATGTCAGGGGTAAGTGTTTTTTAAAAACGCAGAAAGTGGTAAGTGCATGGAATGGGCTGCCGGCGGATACAATAGGGTCTTTTCAGAGACTCCTGGACAGGTACATGGAGCTTAGAAAAATAGAGGGCTATGGGTAACCCTAGGTGATTTCTAAGGTAAGGACGTGTTCGGCACAGCTTTGTGGGCCAAAGGGCCTGTATTGCATTGTAGGCTATCTATGTTTCTATGAGGAACTCTATGATCTAAGAGGGCGTGGCATCTGCAGGGAGCACATTGTGGCAAATTTCAAGAGTGTAGCACATATCTTTAGCTCATTAAACTAAATGAAGGTTATTTTTACCTCCATTTTGGGAGATAATCTGCCAAACAGGTTGCTGGCTGTTGCAGAACCCGCTTGGTTTTCCCTGAAATGGATGGAAAAGGGAATCAGATGGTGTCAGCAAGAAAGACAAATTTGACCCCAATGCACAGAAAAACATGAAATACATTCCCACAATGTGCTGCACAATACTGTATTTGTGAACATGGAGCGGAGAGAGAGCTTGTAGATCTAGTGGGAGTAAAAGATGTTGGGAATAGTGTGAGTAGAGCACTGCCCAGGGAGGGGGGTGTTGTGGGACAGGTGGCAGAGTAGGAATGACAAGGGCGGGAGGTGGTGCAGGTGCAGACACACCCAGCCCTGAGACACCAGGCAGAATATTTCATTCCAACCTATTGGTTTATTGATCATGACAAAATGTCTCTGGTGCTCCCTGCTCCCTCCCCTCTCCCTTCCCTTTTTGCCAACCATGGTTCCATTCCCCTTCCTCTTCCCACTCTCAGTCCAGAATGAGACCCATATCAGAATCAGATTTATCATCACTCACTTATGTCATGAAATTTGTTTATTTTTGCGGCAGCAGTACAGTACAATACATAAAATTACTACAGTACTGTGCAAAAGTCTTAGGCACCACACTACTGTATATATGCATGTCTGTACATAGTCTAACCAAGGTAGAACATACAAGGTAAATGGTAGGACACTGAGGAGTGCAGTAGAACAGAGGGATCTGGGAGTACAGATATATAATTCCCTAAAAGTGGCGTCACAGGTGGATAGGGTCATAAAGAGAGCTTTTGGTACATTGGCCTTTATAAATCAAAGTATTGAGTATAAGAGTTGGAATGTAATGGTGAGGTTGTATAAGACATTGGTGAGACTGAATTTGGAGTATTGTGTGCAGTTTTGGTCACCTAATTACAGGAAGGATATTAATAAGGTTGAAAGAGTGCAGAGAAAGCTTACAAGGATGTTGCCAGGACTTGAGAAACTGAGTTACAGAGAAAGGTTGAACAGGTTAGGACTTTATTCCCTGGAGCGTAGAAGAATGAGGGGTGATTTTATAGAGGTGTATAAAATTATGATGGGAATAGATAGAGTGAGTGCAAGCAGGCTTTTTCCACTGAGGCCAAGGGACAAAAAAACCAGAGGTCATGGGTGAAGGGGGAAAAGTTTAAAGGGAACATTAGGGGGGGCTTCTTCACACAGAGAGTGGTGGGAATGTGGAATGAGCTGCCAGATGAAGTGGTGAATGCGGGCTCATTTTTGACATTTAAGAAAAACTTGGACAGGTATATGGATGAGAGGGGTTTGGAGGGATATGGCCCAGGTGCAGGTCAGTGGGACTAGGCAGAAAAATGGTTTGACACAGCCAAGAAGGGCCAAAAGGCCTGTTTCTGTGCTGTAATGTTCTATGGTTCTATAGACTCCACAGCTGCCTGTGGCAAAGAATTCCACAGATTCACCACTCTCTGGCTAAAGAAATCCCTCCTTATCTTCATTCTAAAAGGATGTCCCTCTATTCTTAGGCTGTGTCCTCTGGTCTTAGACTCTCCTGCCATAGGAAACATCCTCTCCACGTCCACTCTATCAAGGCCTTACACCATTTGATAGATTTCAATGACGTCACCCCTCATTCTTCTGAATTCTAGAATACAAGCCGAGAGCCATCAATCACTCTTCATATAACAAGCAATTCAATCCTGGAATCATTTTCATGACCTCTGAACCCTCTCCACTTTTAGTACATCCTTTCTAAGATAAGAGGATCAAATCTGCTCAGAATACTCCAAGTGGGGCCTCACCAATGCTTTATAAAATCTCAACATTACTTCCTTGCTTCTATATTATATTCCTCTTGAAATGAATGTTAACATTGCATTTGCCTTCTTCATCACAGACTCAACCTGCAAATTAACCTTTAGAGAATCCTGCACAAGGATTCCCAAGTCCCTTTGCACCTCAGTTTTTTGTATTTTCTCTACAGTTTGAAAATAGTCAACATTTTCATTTTTCTACCAAAGTGCATGAAATGGTATTCCATCTGCCATTTCTTTGCCCATTCTTCTTACCTGTCTAAGGACTTCTATAGCCATTCTACTCCCTCAAAATGACCTGCCCCTCCACCTACCTTCATATCGTCTGCAAACTTTGCAACAAAGTCACCAATTCCATCATCCAAATCATTGACATACAAGGTAAAAAGAATCGGTCCCAACCCAGACCCCTGAGGAACACCACTAGTCACCGACAGCCAGTCAGAAAAGGCTCCCTTTATTTCTACTCTTTGCCTCCTACCAATCAGCCACTGTTTTATCCATGCTAGTATCTTTCCTGTATTAAGCTTGTTAAGACGCCACACGTAAGGCTGTTACGCAGCCTCGTGTGTGGCACTTTGTCAAAGGCCTTCTGAAAATCCAAGTACACAACATCCACTGATTCTCCTCTGTCTATTCTGCTTGTTAACTCTTGAAAGAATTCCAACAGATTTGTCAGGCAAGATTTTCCATTCAGGAAACCATGCTGACTACAGCCTATTTTATCATGTGCCTCCAAGTATCCTGACACCTCCTCCTGAATAATCAACTCCAACATCTTCCCAACCACTGAGGTGTGACTAACTAGCATATAGTTTCCTTTCTTCTACCTCTCCCCCTTTTTGGACTGACATTTGCAATTTTCCAGTCTTCATGAACCATTCGAGAATCTAGTGATTCTTGAAAGATCATTACTAATGCCTCCATGATCTCTTCAGCCACCTCTTTCAGAACACAGTGGTGTTCACCATCTAGTCCAGGTGACATCAGATCTTTCAGTTTCCCAAGAAGTAATAAGTATCTCTAATTATTTGATATTGGACAACAGTTAAAGGTCTTTGACAGCAATGAGTTATCAAATACCTTCAGGGTGGGTGGAGTCTTGGGATCTGCTGGCCGAGGTCTAGTTTCCACTTACTCCACTTTGCTGCAGAACTAAAATGCTGTCTACAAGAAGGGTCAGAGCCGTCTCTATTTCCTGAGGAGACTGAGGTGTCCTTTAACATCTGCAGGACGATGCTGAGGATGTTCTACAAGGCTGTGGTGACCAGTGCTATCATGTTTGCTGTTATGTGCTGGGGCAGCAGGCTGAGGGTAGCAGACACCAACAGAATCAACAAACTCATTCGTAAGGCCAGTGATGTTGTGGGGGTGGAACTGGACTCTCTGATGGTGGTGTCTGAAAAGAGGATGTTGTCCAAGTTGCATGCCATCTTGGACAATGACTCCCATCCATTCCATAATGTACTGGTTAGGCACAGGAGTACATTCAGCCAGAGACTCATTCCACCGAGATGTAACACTGAAGTCATTCCTACCTGTGGCCATCAAACTCTACAACTCCTCCCTAGGAGTGTCAGACACCCTGAGTCAATAGGCTGGTCCTGGACTTATTTCCACTTGGCATGATTAACTTTTATTATTTAATTATTTATGGTTTTATATTGTTATATTTCTTCACTATTCTTGGGTGGTGCGGCTGTAATGAAACCCAATTTCCCTCAGGATCAATAAAGTGTGTTTGTCTGTCTGTCTGTCTGCAAAAGGCAAATGTGGCTGCAGAAACGGGTTAGGCAAGTTCAGGCAACAGGCCCAATCAGGCACATCCCACCAAATGACAGAAGGATAGAAACAGAATTCATTGGAATGCAGTGCATATCGGACTTGTGGTCACGCAAATGCAGACTAATTTGTCTTTAAAAAAAATGGAAGCTGGCAAAAAATAAAAGCAAATGCTAAATACAAACACATTCTCTTCTCCAGCAAGCCAACCCCCTGCCAGGCTCTCCTCAGCCTAGGCCTGATCCCATACATCTCTACAATTTTCCACATTTCCCCTTTATCATCAGAATTTGATCCTGTTTCTATTAAACTCCTGACATCATCAATAGGAGCTTTCCTTGGTTTTGACCCACAAGTGATGTTTAAAAGTCTCATGGAAGGTAGAAAAGTGTGGAGGTCAAAACATCAAAGCATTCTCATTATTAGGCAGCATCTACCAAAATACATACAGGCGAAGTTTGCTCTATGGGGATGTGGGACTGCATTCCTAGATAACAGGAGGTTTCATAATTTTCTATAAAGCAAAGCTGCGTCATCAATGCACACAATAAGAAAGGCAAATTGGAAATAATGGGTTAATTTCACACACACACACACACACACTTTCTTAACTAAACAGCTCTATCATGGGAGTCACTTGCATGCGGAATCAAAGTCATTTACTTTTTACTTATAGATACAACAGGATAACGGGTCCTTCTGGCCCAGTGAGGCTGGGTTACGCATTTGCACTCATGAGACCAATTAACTTACTAACCTGTACATTTTGGGAATGGGGAGGAAACCAGTGTTCCGAAAGAAAACCCACATAGTTACAGTGAGAACGTAGAAACACTTACAGACAGCAGCAAGACTTGAACCCAGGTCTACGGTGCTATAAAGCAATTACACTAACTGCTATGCTACTGTGCTGCCCCCAAGTAATGCTACAATCATGCATTTTCAAAACTAATGGCTAAGGTTTTTCAGAAATTCATGGGCATGATCTCCTTACGTTGACGACAATCAAGGCTTTGGTTACATACTCAATCAGAATCAAGTTTATTATCACTGGCGTGTGATGTGAAATTTGTTAACTTAGCAGCAGCAGTTCAATACAATACATAATCTTGCAGAGAGAAAAAATAAATAAAATGAAACAATAATAATAAATAAACAAGCAAATCAATTACATATATTGAATAGATTTTAAAAAAAATGTTTAAAAAATAGAAATACTGTATATTAAAAAAAAAAGTGAGGTAGTGTCCAAAGCTTCAATGTCCATTTAGGAATCGGATGGCAGAGGGGAAGAAGCTGTTCCTGAATCACTGAGTGTGTGCCTTCAGGCTTCTGTACCTCCTACCTGATGGTAACAGTGAGAAAAGGACATGCCCTGGGTGCTGGAGGTCCTTAATAATGAACGCTGTCTTTCTGAGACACCACTTCCTAAAGATGTCCTGGATACTTTGTAGCTAGTGCCCAAGATGTAGCCAACTAGATTTACCACCTTCTGCAGCTTCTTCCGGTCCTGTGCAGTAGCCCCTCCATATCAGACAGTGATGCGGCCTGACAGAATGCTCTCCACGGTACAACTATAGAAGTTTTTGATTGTATTTGTTGATATGCCAAATCTCTTCAAACTCCTAAAAAATATAGCTGCTGTCTTGCCTCCTTTATAACTACATCAATATGTTGGGACCAGGTTAAATCCTCAGAGATCTTGACACCCAGGAACTTGAAGCTGCTCACTCTCTCCACTTCTGATCCCTCTATGAGAATTGGTACTCAACATAGAAATGTGCTTACCATGTAGTGATGATATAAGATATTAGAACAAAGTTTCAGATTTTGTTGGTGGTGAGACATGAAATTCCTTTTAATAAAATGTTGCACCTCACCAACTTGTCAAATATTGTGGCCATGTAATTGTTGGATCTTTAGTGATGTAGCTTAGAAAGTAACATTCTTAAAGCCTGGAGGAACTCCGCAGGCCAGGCAGCATCTATGGGGAAAAAAAAGAGCATTTTGGGCCAAGGCCCTGTCTGGCCTGCTGAGATCCTCCAGCATTTTGTGTGTGTTGCTTTGGATTTCCAGCATCTGAGAACTTCCTGGTGTTTATTTTCAGCCTTCATATATCCTGAGAGCAGCAATTGTGTTGGGTATGATAAGTTAATCACAGTGCTTCCCTATAACGATCCTTAAAGAAAGCACTTAATTGAATTCATGATCCTTTGAAATCTTCCTGAGCACAACCCTCTGCTGAAGTAATCACTATAGTGCCTTTCATTCACTCAGAATCATTGGGACTTACCAGCTACTCAGAGCAATGAATCTATTTTTAATCAAGAATTGTCATTTTTTCCTCTGCGACTTTGTTACTGTGGCAGGAGTTCATTGAAGAGCCTCCTGTCAGTCGGCACAAACCAGTCAATGCCAATGGTCAACTTTGTGCAAAGGGTTGAAAATGATTTCATTGAAGTCCATAGTTAAGGTTTGTTGAAGCCACAGTTGAAGTGCAGAGCGTGCTTCAGATGGTAATCTCTCATCATGGAATGACTGCAACTCAACACCAATCACAGCGATCTGAGAATGGCCTGTCATTTGCCCACATTAAATCCTCGTCTCTGTGCCCATGAAATGGAATCCTTGCCAATCTCAACAAATTCAATTGGCTGACAGCACATCTAATGACCTCATATTGCCGTCTGCCAGGGCCCTGTTCCACTGGTACCTGGCGTACCTATTCCTCCGCTTCCTCCCACGGAAGTAAGGAAGATTATTCCCTGATGGCAAGTTGTGCATGAGGCAGCAGGTGTAAGTAAATACCCTCGGGAAGCTATTGAAGGGTTAACTTGTAGCTGTACAACCCTGGAACTTCTGGGAAAATCACTGTATGAGAGCTGCAGTGCAGATCGGAGTCAGGAACCAATAGGTGGTGATGACAGGCTTGTCCCCAAAAAAAAAGCAGCTAAAATACTCCACCCCAAAACTCCACTGTGTGGATGATCAGTTGAAATATTGGAGACAATGTATACTGACCAAGATACATGACAACGACTGTGGTTATTGTTCTCATTGTTAGCAAGGAATCAGTTGATCAGTGGTTGGTTGGGGAAGGGTAACAGCCTCACAAATTCTTAATGAGGGTTTGAATCAATTCTGGCAGAAATTATCACGCTCTGAACCTTGAGTTGCCTCAAATAAGTGGATGTCCCGATTAACCAATAGTCCAGTTAACTGAAATCCACTACAAACAAATAAAAAGTGCAAGGGCGCATATATACATGGTCATTACATTCAGCAGTATGAACTCTTAATAAAATACAAACAAACAAGGCGCCATTGCCACTCTTGTGGGTTTCGGAGACCCTGTTCAATATTGAATAGGGAATGCTGCTGACTGGCACAGGACTATGCCAATGCTAACACTCTGTGGAGAAACGCACCTTCACTATTGAACATGGAGGGGTGGGTGGAGTTGGGTAGGGAAGCCCCTCAAACCAGGAGTTTAGTAAAAGGTTGATCATCACTCTTCTAGGATGCCCTGTGTAGCTCAATCAGCAACGTTCATAGTAAAGTTAGAGGTCTTGTGAAGAAGTGGTGGCACACTCATCCAAGTTGACTGCTTGACGACACAAGTATAGCAGCAAACCACAAAGTTGCCAGCAGCATCAGTGAGTTAGTCAGTTAAAAGCACAGCTGCAGTAAATTGATTGCAAAGATAAGATGGTTTTCTTTGAATGGCCAATGATCTTTCAAAATCAGATAAATTTTGCCCAAATTTACCTGGCGACAGTCCAAATGAATTCTTCTGGACAGATGCAGCTAACGTTGTCTGCACCAAATATCTGCAGCTGCTTTAACATACACTGTAACCACAAATGCTGGGTCAAATTTCACAATTCTCAGAGTCTGAGCATGTTTTTGTGATTGATTACTCAGCATCAATATTCAGTCACATAATGCTTAGAAACAGAGCGCGGTGTGATCAAATTTTTAGACAATCACTTTTGTCATATTCCCAGCACATATCAACCATTTACATTAAATGTTCTGCTCCCATCCTCACTGCATCTCTATTCTTCCCTGCAATCATCGCCAGAAGTCATTTGTAGGTGAGGCCGCAAGAGGCTTAAAATTAATTTGGGGCCTTTCAGACCTTTTCAGCGGGTTGCAATCATAATGATATCTTAGGTACTTGGGAGGGACCAACACAAGAAGTGAGGTGTAAGCAGAGCGGCCATTGTTGGAGTGGATAGTGTTAGAGGGGCCAGGCTTTGCCTGAAAGGGCTTGGGCAAGAGCTGGGGCAGGCTAGAACTTAAACTTGAGAAGTTATATGTATATCAAGTGTTAGGCAGGATGGTAGTTAAGCCACTGGAATGCTCTTCCTGGGAGATGTGTGCATTCAAGGTACCTAGGGGTCTTCCTGATGACTACATCTGCAGGAAGTGCATTCAACCTCAGCTCCTGACTGACAAGGTCTAGGAACTGGAGCTGGAGCTGGAGCTGGATGTACTCTAGGACCATGCAAGAGGCTGAGAACTCATTAATGAGACATTTACTGAGGTGATCACACCCAAAGTCAGGCTTCAGAGAGTAGATGGGTGACCACCAGGAGAAGTAAGAGGAATAAACAGTCAGTGTAGGGTTCCCCTGTGTCCATTCCCCTCAGAAACAAGTATACCCATTTACATACTGCTGGAAGGGGGGAATCACCTATCAGGGCACAGCAGCAGCAGCCAGCATAGTGGCAGTGTGTTTGGTGATGTCAAGCAGAGCAATAGTTAGGGGGAGGGACAGGAGATTCTATGGCCATGAAAGAGATGCCAGGATGATAGTTGCCTCCCATGTTCAGGGTATGTCAGAGCTGCTGCACCAGATTCTCTAGAGCATGTATGTCAAACTCAAGGCCCGTGGGCCAAATCCGGCCCGCGGTGGAATTATCTTTGGCCCGCGAGATAATATCTAATTACTATGAAAGCTGGCCCCAGTAATCGAAGCGCCTATGGCGTATGATATGGCTAATGCTGAGTTTATTCAGGTACCAGGTTTTCAGGGTTTTTAGTGTTTATTTGGCAGTCTTCTTCATAAGAAACGGAATTTGTAAAGTGAAACATTTTGTAGTTATAGCAGAGACTGAGACACATGAGAGCAGGCTGAAAAAACGGAGGCAACGAAAGCTGCGTTCGCACGCGTCCGACTGATCCGGCCCGCATGAAGCTGCATTTTGCTCAATCCGGCCCATGACCTAAAATGAGTTTGACACCCCTGCTCTAGAGGAAGGATGAGAGCCAGAGGTCATGGTGCACATTGGCACAAATGACATGGGTAGAAAAGAGGATGAGGACCTATGTGTTGGGTATAGGGAGTTAGAGAAGAGGCTGAAGAACAGGACCTCCAAGGTAGTAATACCTAGATCATTCTCAGTACCTTGTGCTACCCTGGGCTGAAATAGGATGATAGTACAGATGAATGAGTGGCTGAGGGACTGGTGTAGAGGGCAAGGTTTCAGATTTTTGGACCACTGAGATCTCTTCTGTGGAAGGTATGATCACTACTAAAAGGACTGTTTACACCTAAACCTGAGAGGGAACCAATATCCTTGCAAGCAGGTTTGCTAGAGCTGTTAGGGAGGGTTTAAAGTAATTGGCAGGGGATGGGAACAGGAGTGATGGGGCCGTTGGTATACAAGTCGATGCAGTGTGCAGTGAGACTTTGAGGAAGGACAGGAGGGTGATAGGGCAAAATTGCAGTCAGTGGGATGAGTTAATGTGTAACATGGGGATAAAAATCGAAAAGGGTGATGAATACAGGTCTGAAGGTATTATATTTGAATGCATGCAGTATACCGAAAGCAAGAGATGATATTTTAGCACAGTTAGAGTTTGGAAGGTATTTCGTTGTGGGTATCACTGAATTGTCCCTGAAAGATCATAGTTGGAAGCTTAACATCCAAGGATACACATTGTATCGAAAGGACAGGTAGGGAGGAAGAGGGAGTGGGGTGGCTCTGTTGGTAAAAAAGTGAAATCAAATTCTTAAAAAGAAGTGACACAGGATTGGAAGATGTAGAATTCTTGTAGGTAGAGTTAAGAACCTGCAAGGGTAAAAAGTAACCTGATGGGAGCTTCGTATAGGCCTCCAAACAGTAGCCAGGATGTGGGATGTAAATTACAACGGGAAATAGAAAAGGCTTTTAAAACGGGCAATGTTACAAAAGTCATGGAGGACTTTAACATGCAAGTAGATTGGAAATCAGGTTGGTGTGGGATCCCAAGAGATGAAATAACTGGCAGGATAGATAAAGGACAGTCAGTGGATGCTTACTTGGATTTTCAGAAGGCCTTTGACAAGGTGCCACACATGAGACTGCTTAACAAGAGCCCATGGTATTACAGGAAAGGTACTAGATTGGATAGAAGATTGGCTGACTAGCAGGAGGCAAAGTTTGGGTATAAAGGCTGCCTTTTCTGTTTGGCTGTTGGTGACTAGTGGTGTTCCACAAGGGTTGATATTGAGCCTGCTTCTTTTTACATTATATGTCAATGATTTGGATGACAGAATTGATGGCTTTGTAGCCAAGTTTGCAGACAATGTAAAGAAAGATGGAGGAGCAGGTAGTGTTGAGGATGTAGGGAGACTGCAGAAGGACATAGATGGATTGGGGGAATGGTCAAAGAAGTGACAGATGGAACATAGTGTCGGGAATTGTATGGTCTTGCACTTTGGATGAAGGAATAAAAACTTAGGATGTTTTCTAAATGGTGAAAATATTCAAGCATCAGAACTGCAAAAGTACTTGAGAATTCTTGTGCAGGATTCCCTAAAAGTTAACTTTCAGAGTGAGTTAGCGGTAAGGAAAGCAAATGCAATGTTAACATTCATTTTGAGAGGACTAGAATACAAGAGCAAGGATGTAATGCTGAGGCTTTATAATTAATTAGTTAGACTGCACTTGGAGTATTGTGAGAAGTTTAGGCCCCTTATCTAGGAAAAGATGTACTGGCAGAGGAGAGTGTCCAGAGGGGATTCACAATGATGATCTTGGGAATAAAAGGGTTAGCCTTTGATGGCTCTGGGCCTATACTCACGAGAGGTTAGAAGAATAAGAGGGGGGATCCCATTGAAATTTATGGAATATTGAAAGGCCAAGATAGAGCAAAAGTGGAGAGAATGTTTCCTATAGTCGGTGAGTCTAGAATCAGAGGGCACAGCCTCAGAATACAGGGACTTCCATTTAGAAGAGAGATTAGGAGGAATTCAATTAGTGAGAGTGTGGTGAACCTGTGGAATTCATTGCTACAGATGGCTGTGGAGGCTAAGTCAGTGAGTAATTTAAAACAGAGGTTAATAGGTTCTTGATTAGTTGGGATGCCAAAGGATGAAGGCAGGAGAATGGGCTTGAGAGAGATAGTAAATCAGCCAGTATGGGATGGCAGAGCAGATTCAATAGGCTGAATAGCTTAATTCTACTCCTAGTATGTTTCCTGGTCTTCCACTAACCACTTTCTAAATTTGCAGAATCGGCAGGTTTGTGTTAGTTCCACCAGTCTTTAACTCACCACCATTATAAACACAAAAGGGTATGTTTGATGGCACTTTAAGTGCATTACATCTTTACAACTATAGAGTTATAGACACAGCTCAGCACTTCACAGAAACTGGCCTCCTCACCACAGACTCTGTTATATCTTCTCATTGTCTCCATAAAGCAGCCAACTTAAATCAAAGGCCTCGCCTAGCCTGGACATTCTTCGACCTCCTCCCATCAGGCATACCATACAAAAGCCTGAGAGCATATAACATCAACTCAAAGGATGCTTCTATCCCACTGCTGTAAGACTATGAACAGTCTCCTTCTACAACAAGATGGACTCCAGACCACACAATCTATTTCATTATAACCTTACACTTTATTGCCTGCCTGCACTGCACGTTTTCTGTATTCATAACACTATATTCTGTATTCTGTAATTGTTTTTCCCATCAATGCACTGTCGTGATGAAATGGCATGTATGGGTGAAATACAAGGCAATGTTTCTCAATGCACCTCAGCAGTATGATAATAAAAAAAATCAATTTACCAATATTGTACTTCAGTAATACACAAAATGCCGGAGGAACTCAGCAAGTCAGGCAGCATTGCTGCTCTTCTCTCTGTCTCCGCAACAGTCACAACCTTACCCTCAAACTCGCTGACAAGAGAGATGCTGTTGTAGTCTGGTGGACTGACCTCTACCTTGTCGAGGCCAGAGGGCAGGTCTCAGACACCTCCTCTTTCTTACCCCTTGAACAGGACCCTACTAAGGAGCATCAGGCCATTGTCACCCTCGACATCATCAATGCCATCACCTTTGGAAATCTCCCATCCACTAACACCGAATTCCAGTGCACTGTGCCCTATCTGCACTTCTACTCTTTGATGCTGCCTATTCTTTTGTCCTTCTTCAAAACATCTTCTCAAGATATGTGATATGGGGAATTAAAGCCTAATACTGTGATTTTAAATGTATATTTAATGCATTATTAACGTAAAACACATGGAGCTGCTTCGTGAATTTAAGTCATACTTCTACCTTGTGCTTGCCAGCCATTTCATTGTTTAAAGGCAACAAAGTAAAGCAATGCTTATAATTGCATACAATTGTTCCAGGGCAGATAGAGTAAAGAAAACCTAGTTAAAAGTACAACATGAAGCAGGATTACCAATTTCACAAACATCTTTTTCTTCTCAATAGCAATTCACGAGTAGAATTTCATCAAGGGCTGGATTAGGGAGATGAAACTGATAAATTCTATCCTTCATCTGCATTGACTTTTCTTAATATATGGACGAAGTGACATTTTATCACTCGTACCTGAGAAACTGTCTAAAGACTCCTCCGCTGCTGTTGTAGCAATGCCACTACTGCTCATTGGTTCCGTTTTGACTGCAAAACAAACAGGAATATGAAACCATTTTAATAAATTAAAATTAGATTTGATATTAAGTGCAGCATTAAATATACACTTAAAAACAAAATATTAAGCTTTATTTCCCATATCACACATCTAAAGAATTACTTATAAAGACATCTGAAAGAGGGACGAAAGAGCAGACAGCAGAACCGGCAGATAGGGCACTGTGCACTACAATTTGTACATTTTTTTCCATTTGATTCTGCATTTAGAATGTTTTAAAAATTAATTGACTCAATACTTGAAGTCTTAGCTTTACTTCATCCCTTATACTTCTGGCTTTTCGAAGTTTACAATTTCTGGTAATGACAATGCATGTTACATTTCCAAAAGCTGGAAGCTTTCTAACTGAGAAATGCACTTCATATTTAAAATTCAGAAGGGCATTCCTCGAGATCACATCAAGATCCGCTGGTTAAGTGCACTAGCATGAAGTTTAGTGCTTAGCTCTGTGACCAACTAATGAGTGAAAACGGGGCAGTAGCCAGTTACAAGAAAAAAATTCATATTCCTACTTTTTCAAGAATCTGCCATTGGCTAGCTAACAAATCAATCTGTGTAAGGGAGTGCAAATTAGAATCTCATGTGTTTTCAAAGATCCTAAATGCCACCTTATAACGTAGCCCAGCTTGACAGGCACCAGATCTAACTCATATAAACACATAGCTCTCTAAAACCACATGGAAGGACTTCTTACTCTCTATAAGCAAGACGCATCCCAATTCATTTCTGGTATTTCTTAAGTTATTTGACTCAAGGTAGGAAAGAATGATGATTGTACAGTTGCCCTCATCTTGTTTACTATTGATACAACAAAATGCAGCGCTTTGGGGAGAGTGATGGACAGTGAAACCTATGGCAGCTTTCTTGCATGTAGCCATTGTGGACAGTAAGGCCAAATGTGATTCTGGTATGAAATGATCTTCCGAGGCTCACATAAAAGCACCAGAGAATTCCCAGAACTATGCTGCCAGAACACGAGTTATTGCTCCCAGACATCAGAGCAATAACACAACAATAGATGTCCCAACATTACTTTCTGTAAATTTTATGAACACATTGCTGAATTTTGCTCTTGCAGTAGATTCTTCTGTTATTGGAACATACTGGGGCTCCACGATAGCAGAGCAGTTAGCACGATGCTATTAGAGCTCAGGGCATCGGAGCTGGGAATCCAACTCCGTCATCCTCTGTAGGGAGTCTCCGTAATTCTGCCTCGTGGAATACACAGGTTTTCTCTGAGCCCTCCAGTTTCCTCCCACAGCCCAAGTACATACTAAGTAGGTTAACTGATTTTTGTAAATTGTCACATGATTAATTTAGGGTTAATAATCGGGGTTATCGGGTGCCGCAGCTTTCCATGCTAAATAAATAAAACAACGTTCAGAAGATCACTTCTCTTCTTGTGTCCACTCCAGAAGCTGGTGTATGAACTATGGACTTGATGGATTAGTTCACATCTATCCCTAAGCCAAGAATTCAAAGCCTATAAATCAAATGTTCATTTACTTTAATTCAAAGATTTTAATAAATAATAACTTGAGCTCTATAGCTCCTTCCCTCAGGAATTATGCTTAAATGCTTGTAAGAGCATCACCCTGTCCTCATTCTGCAGAAGATTATTTTTAAAATGATGGCTTTGTTCTACTCTTATGTGCTTACATCAAGTGAAATGAAGTCAAAAATAGAATGAGGTTTTATGGATTTCATTAATAAGGAAATTGATATATTTTGTGCATCAGAAGATACTCTAATGCCATTTAATGAACTGAGATGTTATGAGTTTCATCCTTTAATTTGATAAAAAAAACTAGAGTCATAGGAAAGTACACCACAATAAAGAGGCCCTTCAGCCCATCTAGTCCATGCCAAACCATTTAAACTGCCTACTCACATCAGCCTGCTCCAGGACCATAGCCTTACTATCCATGTACCTATCCAAACTTCTCTTAAACATTTAAAGTGAGCTTGCCAGCAGTTGTGCTAGGAGCCCATTCCACACTCCCATGGCCCATTTTTGTTTAAAATAAAACTGTTTTAAACAAAAAGTGATTTCTGCCTTATAAACTTAAATATTACATTTAAATGGCTCCACAGTTCATGCAGAAGAAAAAAAACTTGTTGTCCTTTGCACATAATGGCTCTGATTCCAGTGTTTCAGACAGCATTGTGAAATACTTACTCCTAACCAAAATTTCAGAAAGAGTTTTAATTCAATTGATGCTCAAAAGAAAAATCTAGACTGCATAACTTGTTAAAATACAAAAGGTAAAATTTTCATCAATCTGACTACCCACACCGAAGAAAAACAACATAATTTTTTTACTGGTAATTCCAGACACAATTCTAATCTAGAAATCTAATGTAAATTAGAGCCTGGAACAGTTTCTGCTAAAACAAAACACAGCACAGACCACTACATAACTTCTTGCCAAAAATATTAGATTTTTATCCAGTTTTTAATTAAAATCCGGACAAGGCCAAAATGCCAGCTGAAAACCACACCCAAAGGGCACTTCAGAGAGCACAAAAAATTAACTGGATTTGTGGTTTTGTTCCTGAGCCAGACCAACCTGCAGTCGTCTAGCAACCACTCAACTGCGCTGAACATAGTGAAGCTGTCACCTAAAGGGAAACTGTAAATAAGAGATTTAAGCAAGCCAACATTGATGAGTTGAAGTATAGTAAGGAGATAGAGAGCCCAGTGACACACAACAACCTTTCTCCTCAATGTCAGCAAAACTAAAGAGCTGGTCATTGACTCCAGGAAGGGCCCAGTGCACATGTTCCTTTTTCCTAGAAGTGAACTTCAACAATAGCCACTGCCATGGCTCACCAGTACCTCCATGTCCTCAGGAGGCTAAAGAAATGTTCTTGTCCCCCCTTTGACCCTCACCAATTTTTATGGATGCACCATAGAAAACAAGTTATCTGACACATGGGAAATTTGCTAAGGCAAATTCTCTGCCTCTGACCATAAGAAACCGTAGAGAATTGTGGGTACAGCTCAGCACATCAGAAGAAACTAGCCTTCCCATCACGGACTCTGTCTGATCTTCTTGCCGCCTCGGTTATGCAGCCATCGCAATCAAAGACCAAACCCACCCTGGAAGTTCTCTCCTCTTCCCCCACCCCTCAAATCAGGCAATGGATACAAAAGCCTGAAAGATCACTCTCAAGAATAAAAGAAAACCTCCACCTTCTCTCTTCTTCTATTCTCCACTCTGGCTTCTACTTCTTCTCCTCACCTGCCTATCAACTCCCCATTCTCCCTCCTTCTTCCCTTTCTCCCATGGCCCACTCTCTTTCCTATCAGATTCCTTCCTCTCCAGCTCTTTACCTTTCCTACCTACCAGGCTTCACCTATCACCTTTTAGCTATCCTCCTTCCCCTCCTCTCCACCCACCTTTTTATTCTGGCATCTTTCCCCTTCCTTTTCAGCCTTGAACACCATAAACTATAAGACCACAAGATGTAGGGGCAGAATTAGGCCATTTGGCCCATCGAGTCTGCTCCGCCTTTTCATCATACCTGATCTAGTTTTTCTCTCGGGCCCAGCCTCCTGCCTTCTTTCCATATCCCTTCATGCCCTGACCAATCAAGAATCTAACAACCTCTGCCTTAAATAGACAAAGACTTGTGCTCCACAACTGCCTGTGGCAGAGAAATCCACAGATTCACCACTCTCTGGCTAAAGAAGAAGGGTCTCAAACTGAAATGTTAACTATTTTATTCATTTCCATAGATGCTGCCTGATCTGTTGAGTTCCTCCAACTCAAGAGCAGCTTCTATCTGTTCAAAACGATTGTACTCTAGTATAATGAGATGGACTCTTGACTTTACAGTCTTGCATCTTATTGTCTGCATGCACTAGACTTTCTCTGTAACTGTAACACTTCATTTTGCATTCTAATACTGATTTCCCTGTACAAGGCAAACCAAAATTTTACACTGTACCACCGTACACTTGACACCAATAAACCAATTTACCAATTTCAGATAAATTGAACTGAAAGACTGGGGGGAGCCAACCTGTAAAAGGATGGAACGGAATAAGAGTTAGAAGGGTGAGTGATAGACTAGGCAAAGAGGGATGATAGGTAGATGCTGCAGGGAAGAGTAGAAATCATAATAGAGGTTAGGAGGAGATAGGTGAAGGCGTCAAAAAACTGCAGACGAGGAAATCTGATAGGAAAGGAAGATGGAGCATAGAATCAAGTGAGGGAGGTGGAACGGCAGATCGGAATGGGGGGTTGGAGTGAGGGATCAGAGGAGGAGTGTATGGGTGATGAGGAGATAGAATGGATAGTTGAAGGGAAAGGTGCATATAGCAGGACCACAATCACATGGATAGGATCACTACACTTCTACTTAACGAGTTTTAAAAATTATAGTGTATTTCAGTTATTTGGGTCATCGGTTAATTAGGGCAGCCGTTTATTTGGGACAACACTAAAGAACAATATCTACTCGAGATAATTGCTGAGATTCTCTTTCTTTATTTGGGATGCTGCCTCTTAATCGGGGCAGGAGACTGTTGCCAAACACATTCTGACTAGCATCAGTTGCAAGCACTTGTGCGGCCGTTAGATGCTACACCGTGCTTAAGTGTGGACAGTTTTTAAATAGTTGTATGTGTGTGTTCAAAAAGCAGGAATCTCTGTCACTGATAGTTGGCAAGAAGTAAGCAGTAGGACAATTCAGAACTGTTCTGTTTACTGTGGTTTCAAGCATTCAGGCTTGGAGATGCGAGAGTCACCCTGAGTAAAAATGAAATGATTTAATACTTCAACAAGTTAGGAACTACAAAGAAATTGGAGGATGCAAATCATTAATAGCAGTGTGTGAAGGCAGTCCATTATCTGCACTCAGAGTCTGCACTGATTTTGTTCATTGTGTACACTGGATGAATCCCTCCATTAGGAACTAATACACAGTTTTATAGTACTGTAGCACTGTTGGCAGTGTACTAATTTGTTGTGTATTTCATTTAAATACATTACTTGTTACTCAGTTTCGCTTTTTTCCTACCTTTTTAACTATTTCCATAAAACTTTGGCTAATTATGCCAGTCGCTTAATTGGGCCAAAATGTTTTGGTCCAATGTGTCCCAATTAAGCAAATTTACTGTATTTCTAGCAATCTCAAAGGTTTCATTATTAACTCATTCAGCACATGATTGGAAGGCATGATCCTGTGATGTACTGTTCTATATATTTTATATTTTGAAATCTTTAAATACATTTGACTATTAGTGATATTAGGCAAATGTATTTAAACAACTTTGTCAGAGCCAAAGGATAAAGAGTTCACCACAATCTTCTGCAGGCAAGGCCTCACAAAATCCCCTCAGAGGCCTTGCCATCACTCACAGCCAGCTCCACATGGAGGATTGATTGAGGCAACAGTTCCTGGAGGGGGGGGGGGGATGACTGTCCCCACAGGAATACATAAAGTAAGTGAGGTCAAAGAGAAAATGGGAGATGCAAGCACAGGCTGAGGACTGGACTGAACATGGATCGTGACAGTAACAATAGTTTGTGTACATATGGAAACCAGAATCAAATGTGTTAGATTCTCACAATTAGAGGACATCAAAATGAGCAATATTTAAAGCATTTAAAACAGAGAACACTACAGATAACGTCTTAAATTGACAGAAAATGCATTATAAAATTTCAATGTAAATTATTTTAACTTCACATCTGGTCCCTTGTCTTTACACCAGCCTAACATCTGGAGTACAAACCCATTCATGTGAAATATGCATTTTATACTTCCTTTGTAAATGGAGTTGATCTTACCTCAAAGAATGGTAAGTAATCTCAAGTGTGCAAATCAGGACTTGTCAATTTGAGAAGATGAAAACAATTCTTAACTTCCTAGAACCAAACTAATATTTCCTAGAACCACAAGAAACCCTTTTTTCTAGTTGCATAAAAAGGATGATTTCATGCCTGAGCACAATACACAATTATTTATTTAACCTTTGATTAGCTATAATGTACAGTGGTACAGTAAAAGTGACATTTCCATTTGGATGTTATCATTTTGCTTCATGCCGCACACTAACTTACTGAACTCTGAATTGAAAAATAAATGTACTAGTTAGGAAATTCCTTAATCTTCCTGCATCATAGGCATTTTGTACTTATAATTGAGAGAGCAGCTTTATGAACTGTTCCCAGATTTCCAACCGTACCACTCTAGCTGGTTTCTGGGATTGGCCAGGGATTACTGTCATAGCTTCTGCTGTGTAACCATCCATATGGATTCTGCAAAATTATTCTGTATTGCTCCCACAACCTAAATATGCATACAATTCAGATATGGATACCACATAATCTGCTTGTGATAGATGATGTCAGTCGAGCAAAATAAGCAACATTATAACTGCAAGAAAGGAATATTAAAAGATTCTGATGATGATGCTAGATCTATTGTAACCATAAAGTTTTTTTCAAGAGCTTTCCACAGGGAAGGTAGAGAGCAGCAGCAGGCTCAGCAAGCTTACTACTTTGCAAAGAATAAAATGGAGGAACGGAACAGGTATAAACACAGAACTTATAGAATATATTATGGTTGCAATTGTGTTATTACTCTACAAATGAGAATTAAAAACAACAATGTGGACAATTGGTACAGTTGAATTTTGCTTCACTAAGGTATGACATATTCTATTTTCTCATTAATTAGACAGTAGACTCTACTTCCATTTCCCCTACATTGTTTATCATAGCTCCTGAATTTACTTTAATACCTTTGGGTGATGGTCACAGCACGCATTCATGGTGGTGAGCACTTGGGATACACAACATCTTGTTCTAATAACATCTCTGCTGTCATGTTGCAATGTTATGTTTCAAAATGTCTAAAATGCTATCAGAAAGTGTACAAGTAATATGTAGAATAAGGTGTGAATGTAAAAGGAATCAATTCTGCTTATTCAGACTGGACTCAATCGACATAGAAGTGGACTGAAATTCTCACTTCTATCTTTGCTTTTGTCTCCTTGCCAAATGAAGGATCAGGAGATGTATTACTTCCATCAGATAATTTACCCCCACCTGTTTCTAAGAGTCTGATCAAAGGGCACTTGGATGAAAGTAAATAAAATTTTCAAAAGTCACTTATAAAATAATTGCACATGAGAGTTGAAAGCAACTATCGAATGAATGAATGTCTGATACCCAATTTCATAACAAGTACTTCAAACATAATTGAACACACTCACCTTCTGTGCCATTTGGTGTCATAGAATTGTTATTAATACAAGAGTTGTCAAGTTTTGGACCATTGGGAGACTCACTACTTCCACTTATTCGACCTTGTGGGCTTGCTAGATCCTGCATTTCCATAGACCTATAAGTAAGAAATACACTTAGTGCCACGTTATTAGGGATGCCTGTATACCTATTTGTTAATGCAAATATCTAATCAGCCAATCATGTGGCAGCAATTTAATGCAAAAAAGCATACAGGCATGGTCAAGAGATTCTTTTGATGTTTAGATCAAACATCAGAGTGGAGAAGAAATATGATCTAAGTGACTTTGAGCATGGAATGATTGTTGGTGCTAGATAGAGTGATTTCAGTATGTCAGAAACTGCTGATCTCCTGGGATTTTCATGCATAGCAGTCTACAGAGTTTACAGAGGATGGTGTGCGAAACAGAACATCAAATGAGCAACAGTTCTGCGGCGACACATGGCGACGTTTTCGGGCTGCACACAAACTTCTAGATATATCTCTTCTGAACTACTATTGCTGCAATCTGCAGCCTGTATTTTCCCTTTAGTTAATGTACTTTTAAACTAGCTTAACGAACTAGCAATTTCACAATTTTCTGAAGGACTTGCAGACTTAACTCTCAAGCATGCAGGTATAGCACTTTAAGCAGAAGAATGCACTTTGCCATGATCAGAAGAGGGGAGAAGGGGAGTACTCTAAGCCAGACTGAAACACTAAGGTATAAGACTTCCTCTACTCAATATCTTGATAGCAAATGTATAATCGCTAGAGACCAGGAATGAGGACTTAAGGGCAAGATTGGAGGAAAATGAGAGATTGCTGCATTCTATGTTTCACAGAGACATGGCTAACAAGCTGGGTTCAGTGATCGGACCAGAAGCTTCTTGATATACTGGATGGACCGGACTGCTGATTCAGCGGGGGTCTATGTTTCGTGATAAACTCTTCGTGGTGCTCAGTCTTGTCGTACTCTTCTTCTCCTGACCTGGAACATCCAATAATTTAAGTCCCAACCATTTTACCTACTAAGAGAGTTCTCCTTCATGATCCTGACTGCAGTTTGCAAACAGCCAAGGGCCAATGTTAAGCTTCCTTGAGAGGTACTGAGTGCCACCGTCAGCAAACGAGAAACGGTCTACCCTGGTCCCTTTCAAATCATTGTCGGAGACTTCAATCAGGTTGCTTTGAGGAAATCTTGCCATAACAATCATCTACATATGACCTGCAGTCCCAACAAGCTCAACCACTACTATACTACCATAAGGAATGCCTACTCTTCAATCCCTAGACTGCATTTTGGGAATCTGATCATTTGGCAGTCCTCCTCCTAACTGCATACAGGCACAGGCTAAAGACCAAGCCTCCAGAGACAAGGACAACAAGGAGGAGCAGAGGAGTGGCTATGCAATTGCTTTGAGTTGGAGGTCTAGGCCTCAAGAGCTCAGAGGATCTGAAAGAATACGCCATAGACTTTATTAAACTGTGTAGGAGTGCGTCGCCACCAAGTCATTCAGTCTTCCCCAACCAGAAGCCCTTGATTGACCATGATCCCTAATCTGCTGAGGGCCAGGTCAGTGGCATTCGGGTCAAGTAAAACATAGCAGGTCCAGGTACAATCTCCGGAAAGCTATCTCACATGCGCAGCGGCAATTCTGGGCCAAACTGGAATCACTGAAGGATATTCAACAGCTACAGCAGGACTCGAATGCCATTACCTCCTACAAAAATGAAACCAAGTGACATAGGTGACAACAAGGATTTGCTCCCAAGTGAGCTCAATGCCTTTTATGCTGGAGGAACTCAGCAGGCCAGGCAGCATCTAGAAGAAGATTCCAGTCGATGTTTTGGGCTAAAACCCTTTGGCAGGACTGGAGAAAAAAAGCTGAGGAGTAGATTTAAAAGGTGGGGGGGGGGGGGGGGAAGGGCAAGAGAAACACAAGGTGATAGGTGAAATCTGGAGGGGGAAGGATGAAGTAAAGAGCTCGGAAGTGGATTGGTGAGAGAGACAGAAGGCCATGGAATAAAGAAAAAGGGGGGGGGGGGTGTGGACTACCAGATGGAGGCAATGAGTGGACAAGAAGGTGAGAGATGGAAAAGTGGATGGGAAATGGTAAAGAGGGGGTGGGAGCATCACTGGAAGTTTGACAAATTGATGTTCAAGCCATCAGCTTGGGGGCTACCAAACGAAATATGTGTTACTCCTCCAACCTAGGTGTGGCCTCATCATGACAGTGGAGAAGGCCATGGATGGACGTATCGGAATGGGAATGGGAAGTGGAATTAAAATGGGTGGCCACTGGGAGATCCCGCTTTGCCTGGTGGACGGAGGGTAGATGCTCGGTGAAGTGGTCTCCCAATCTACAGCGGGTCTCACTGATATACAGGAGGCCACTCCGGGAGCACCGAACACAGTACATGACCCCAACAGACTGACAGCTGAAGTGTCGCCTTTTCTGGAAGGACTGTTTAGGGCTCTGAACGGTATTGAGGAAGGACATATAGGGGCCGATTTTCTCTTGTCTCCAAAACATCAACTATTTATTCCTCTTCATAGATGCTGACTGACTTGTTGAGTTCCTCCAGAATTTTGTATAAGCTGCTCAAGGTTTTCAGCATCTACATCGCAACTGCAATATCTTCTTTCTTCCCCCTTGCTTCACCTTGATATCCCCAACACATTCCATATGCCCATTATCCCTCCTTACTTGGCTCCACATATTACCCATCAGTCTCTGTCTCCTCCTCTCCCACCAATTCCATCTGCCTATTTTTTCCTCCTTATGTTTCCATTTTCCCACCCATCACCTTCCAGCCTCTTGTCTCACCATTCCCCTCCCCCGCCTGGCTCCATCTGCCTTTCATTTGTATCCCTTCCCCCTGCCCCACCTAATCTGCCTCTACTCTATCACTGTTTCAGTCCTCCCTCTCGGTCCTATGTTTTAAACAGCAAGGAAGTGACAGAGCGCAATTTCTAGACAGACTGTGAATCTGAAACTGCATTCAAATGCTGCACAGCTAAAATGCTTTAAAGTTATTGCTGTGCTCATCATCCATGTCAGGTTTTATATTCATTAGAAAATAATTTTAGCAAAGAGTAGAGAGGCAGTAATCTTTCATCAAAATTTGAATATAAATACCCCACACACACAATGTGATGAAGGAGCTCAGTCTTGACAAAGGATCTGGGCCCAAAACATCGACTATTTACTCCCATCTGTAGATGTGCTGCCTGACCTGCACACATTGTGCGTGTTGCCCTAGACATCCAGCATCTGCAGAACCTCTTGTGTCTATAAATACCCAATCCATGAATCAGGATTTCAGGACATTACCCAGAACAGAAAATATTCAAAACTTAATATCATTGTGATGTGTCACAAACTGACAATATTTCACCACCTCTTGTTTGAGATTTCTTTTCCAACATTTCTATTTTATGCTTCGCTTAAAATACCAGTTCTGGAAATGTCACGATTTTGCAACACTCTTATGAATAATTTCAGTTTGAATCTCATTTTAACTTCAAAATTAATTTATTTTATTTAAGACCAATAGTATACCAGTAATTAAACATTCTATGAAGTGTAAACTTTCTATAATTACTTTTAATTGAATGAATCACACATATTAATTTAGTACAACAAATAACTAGAAAAATACAGAATAAGCGTACAAGCAATGAAGCACTCGTGTATGTTTACACTGGCAAATGAATTGCTCCTCTGTTTTTGTTAATGCACGGCATATTAAAGCTCATTGTGCTTTTTCATTTGTTTGTTGTTGGGATTGTATAAAGCCCATCCAATTGAAAGGGGATAAGATTTGTACTCATTCCGTTTACAAATGAATTAGACTAGTACGTAGGAATATTAAACTTCTCATTTGATTTCAGAAATCATACAGTACTGAACGTTTCATCTGAATATTTTATTTATGATTGGGCCACGTAATGCTGAAGCAATGGAGTAGTTTAGTCCATGAGGTAAACACTTTGCATGATTTTAATTCTGTATTACAAAAAAGTGGTGGCATTCTCAGCTCTGAGTCAGAGGTTCCACTCTAGAATTTGGTATAGGAAAATCTAAGTTTAACTTTTTCACTTATCGGGGAGTGCTACATTATCAGAACTGTTATATTTTGAATGCAAAATTAAACCAACCTCAATCCTGTGTTTCGGATAGGTTTGCAAAATTCAATGGACTTTTCGGAAAGGGAGTAGTGGGGACGGGGGTAGGGGGGAGATGGTGGCCTACCAAATGTTTAACCCCTCTATCAAAATCATGAAAAATGCAACTATTTTTTATTGAGATTTGTTGTATTTCTGTCATTAACACTACTACATTTCTGATGTACTTCATTAGGTTCAAAGTGCTTTGGAATGCTTTGAGATCATCAAAGTTGCTGTTTTTTTTAATTCCTTTGCAGAAGCTAGAGACCTGCATTAATACTGAGAAAGCAGTGCTGGCAAATTAAAATAATATTTTTCATCTTCAGACAACCAGTATCTGCACAAACTAAAATCCATAGTCACATCGAAAATTCATGGACTGCTTCTCATACCAGTTTATGAATCCATATTGCAGAGAATAACATCATTCAGTAGGCTTATTACTGCTATTCTGAGCTTTTACCAATGAATATTTAGATAAGCAGCATAACTGTTAATAGAAAATGATTATCAACTGTTTGTAAGTGAAAATACTTCACCATTGTACAAAATTCTGATTAATAATATGAAACAGATTTTTTATAGTTGAGTAATTGACAGAATATGTACTTGAAATCTCTATTTATCATTACATATTTTGACAAATAAAGGTTTGAACAAGCAGAAACAATGTCTAAGCATACTATACTTGTGAACTTTCAACACAGCCCTTACCTGGAACCTGGAGGATCTGAAGCATCAGAATGGGATCGAGCTTTTTTTCACCTGTCAGTCAAGAACAAAATAGCTCCTTGTTACTCAAGTGTCAGGGCTCAGTACAGTTCCGAACAATAGGCTTCAACTTGAAAAGAAACATTCTTTCCCTTTATCAGAAAGGAAGAAAGGGAGACAGGGTAACAGAGAGTCAAATTGTCTTTTAGCTGATCTTTGCTGCTGTTTCCGCCTAAAGGTTTTTTTTTGTTCTCTTCCCCATGTTCGGAAAGCAGCCAAATGATGGGAAGGTGATTCACCGCAGGGAGAGACAACTGCTAACTAGATTAATCACTCTGCACTCGACCCCCTCACCCCACAAGTCAACATGCAATGTGTTTAGCCAAGGTAAGCAAGAAAAACTGACAGAAAACAGGTATTGATTGGAAACCAGACTTGTTGAACAGATGCAACTGAAGCATTACACCTCCAGCATCTTTAGATCTTTCATCTTCCAGTCATAAAAATGAAATAGAGCTTTGTTTCTCCCATCATCTATCATGCTGGTTATTTTACTCAGCTCAGCATATGCACTTCATATTATCGTTCAGATCACAGCTTTAGTTTCATTAACTGATAATAAACCAAACAGATTTCATAGCACTTGAGAACCCATCTCCAAAATTTGCTATCTACTGGAAGATCCTCACAGTTCAATAAGCTAACATTACCATTTCTGCAGTAATTTGGTTATTTAGTTTTAATGCTACAGAACCTATGAACACTTAACACCAAAACTAAGCAACACAGAGCATTAAGAATTCATACCAACCAAGGCCTATTCTGTCTATAAATAATGTTCTAGTGATCTACTGCCTGTACCATAATAAACAACCTGATAGGAATAACTACCAAACTCTTCTTTATTGTTTATTGCTGTAGACCAGAGACTACACTCTATGTTAAAGAGTAAATACAGAAAACTGTTCAGAGGAAATTGTTTGGCAAAGGTTTAATTAGAAATCAGTGAAAAGAAACTGTAATTGCTTGGCAGAAAAATATATTTGCTTGCAAACCTTAATCAGACATGTAACAAAAACTTAGCCTATCATTTTATGCAAGGTCCTTTCACATAAATATTTGAAGTAATGCCTGGTAGATTTTCCAATCTCATACCAGAATCATAGCATATTGGTTTTAATAATACTGTACAATAATTTCAAACAACAAAGTAATTAAATTGCTTGGATTCATCTAAATCTCAACACTTTTGTTTTCATATTTCCTATTCAAATCCAATCTCATTTTGTACTCTAAAATGTAGAATGTTATTGTAGCAAATACTAAATTATTCATTTAATTGAGCGTAAAGCTGGCTCAGGTCCTGCTTTCTGCACCTTCATAATTTAACTTAAAATGTCCACTCATCGATGAGTGAATAGCTAGTAGGAAAAAGAATGAGTGATGATTTAGTCAACAGATTCGGAATTGACAGGAAGGAATACAGTTATATTTAAAAATGAGTAATTGTTTTGCTTCTAATGAGCATATATTCTTACTATGGTGTGTATAAACTTTCAGAAATCTATTATGTTTATTACTCAACCATTTATTGTTTTGAGGTCTTAAAGACCAGACAATGAATACAAATAGAAAATAAGCAAGATTTGAGATAATAATTGATTATTGGCCAAGTAAATGTCACTGTACTACCTAAATTAAAATTAGTAAAGTTCAGTTGCTTCTACACTTTACACTTCACTTAATCAAATCAAATAAACTTGAGAGATTAGAGTTGGAATATAGTTCTGAAAAGTTCAATAATTGATCATAGAAGCTTATTTCAAATTCACGAGAGTAGTTTGACATATAAATCTGTACAGATTTTAATATGCAAATTAATTACACTTAATTGACATCATTATTTTGAGAATTCTAATAGTTGTTTTATAAATAATGACACCTGGAAGAAATGGTGATGTACTTTTATCCAATTTCCAAGTTATTGACAAAAGGTTTTTCACGTAATATAATTACGAGAGAATACACAGTGACAAGGACCATAGAATTGTGAAAGGCTCTCCAATTTGGACATTGTTGCAAAATAAATGTTATTTATTTTAATTTATCCTGATAACACAAACTACTCTCTAGCTAGATGAACACAAATTTTTGCACTAAAAAATGTATGAATTAGGAGAAGGAAAAGGCCATTCGGCCCCTCAAGTCTGCAAACGCCATTTAATATAAACTTGACTGATCTGACAATAATCAAAATTTTGTACATCAACCTACTCAGCATAACTTTTTTGCACTTTTGGGTATCAAGAATCTATCTATCTATGGCTTAAAAAGACTTCTTCCTGCACCATTCAGGGAAGAAAGCTCCAAAAAGCTTACAAGGATTAATTTTTTTCATCTCACCTCTGCCTTACTCAGGCAACCCCTTAATTCTCCCACAAGGAGAAACATCCTCTATACATCCACCCTGTCAAGACTAGTTAGGATAAAGTACATTTCAGTTAAGTCCTCTCCAACTCTTCCAAACTCCAGTAAAAGTACGAGCCTAACCTATCTAACCTTTCATCATAACACAACCTGCCCTTTCTAGATTATACTGATTAAAAGATAATTTAGCTGGTTGAGTCAGAGGCAAAGAGCTTTGCAGTAAATCAACCAAAATCCGATAATTTGCATTAGTTACCAAAAGTAGATTTGAATGCACTAAATTTAAACATAAAGGAAATTATATATTTGCAATTTTTCTGTTATAGTTGTTTGAAATATACATTCTAACTGTAATCAAATACATTATTTTATGTTTCCAGTGGAAGTCATATATCAGATAAATCTGTTTATACTTGTGCATTTAACTATGAATCTTAAGATGACTCATGTATGTTGTCATGCATCATAATAATAAAATGCAGTTAGCTACAGCTAATGATACCCATACTTCTGTGATAACAAATACAGATCTCCAACCAGGTGAGTGGAATATTTTTGACTCTAAAATACAGAGAGGTCAATCCCATGCTAAAAGTCTCTCAGAGACAAGCATTTAGCAAATTTGATGTGCATTTCAATTCAACCCAAACCCAACATATCTTTGATGTTCCCAGAACAAAGCTAAAGGAGTTGAAACATTCTGAGTGGTCAGACCTTATGAAGCAACTCTTAAACATTCATCTTTTCACTAATTATTTTGAATTCTTAACTCTAACTAGATCAGTTTTTGAATTAACTGAATTTATAGACTGAACTATATTTCCTCTGATTTTGGTTGTTATTATATCAATATTTTAAGCTTTTTCTTTTAAGGAATTATTTTTAAGTTTATTTAGGAAAATACTGGTGTGATACCACATATTTTATTGAAACAATTCCTTGGAGCTTTGAATACTTTAAAATTAAATGCATTCAAATTACGAAGATAAAATCAACAGCAGCTTTCATAATGTAGGCAAATAACCCAAAATGTGTAATATTAGAAAGGGTTTAAGCAATTGTACCACAGTATTGGCAGACATATCAACTGAGTTTTAGAAATCTTTTTAACATTGTTGGCTTCAGGCATGGTCAGTACAATTGTATATAAGCTTAGTTATATTGATCAGGAGAGCAACAATTAATTTTATGACAAAGCATCAATTAAAATGACTCATGAAGAATGAAGAAAATTTAATAAAATATCACAGAGTCCTTTTTGATTTTGTCATATTATAACAAAATTTATTCTGTTATAATCATATGTCTGTATGGCTCTGACAGGGGTTCTGTTTTTTACTCCAAAAGTGAGACTTTTTTCCGTCTAGCTAAGTAGATTCTCTACCTTTAACTTTCCATTGGTAAATATGCATTGCCCTTCTTATACATTGTTTTATAACAGATTCACCAGTGAATTCACAATAGTTTTATTCAAATAGAGTTTCATGGAAAAGATACAATGTAATAATACTTATGAACTGATCTTCCACCTGGTTTGACAATAAATGAACCTAGATCATACATGCTGGATCAGTGATATGTACCTCCCATATTGATTGTACTTGATTGAATTTGGAAAAAAATGATAAAATCAAAGTGTTTGTTCTACTTTCAAAGCAAGAAAACTGCATCAGCCTGTTGAGTATATAACATTAGACTACAGAAATGTACTGCCAGAGATAATTCAGCTTTACATCAAAGGTAACAATAAATGCAAAGTGAATGTATCACAGTTTTCAAAATAAATCAAAAGCATTAATTCGATTTATAATTTAAACCCAAAATTATAGTCTAAGTGTTTATATGTATTACAAACGATCTCCAATATTTCTCAACACTGAAGAAATTAATTAGGTATTTGCAACCAGCAGCTGGTTAATATTTGTCACCAGTAGCTTGTTAGTATTTATCACCAGCAGAAGGTTAATAATTGCAACTAGCAGCTGGGTAATATTTGTGTCTCAGTACATGCAACTAGAATAATCCAATTAGAATAAACCATTTCCAATTCTGATTAGTATATAAACATACCAAAAATCTCCATGATCATTTTTTGTAAAATGTATTTTTCTGTAAAATAGCAAAAACTAATTTAAAAACAAATGTTTTCTTTAACCCTATATTTGGCATCGAAAATATATTTTACTGTTGGACATTAATTGAAATCAATAAAGAATTTCATATTCCCATTCCTCCATAATTTAAAATGCCAACTGCAGACAGGAGGCAGAATAAACAGCATTTGTAAAATAAACAATTCATTAGCTTATTTGCAATTATTTTAATTAAAGTATTATTTTACTTCGAATAGTAGTATGTTGCAGACCCACAGCCATGAAAATTCATAATTTGTTTCTCGTGTCTTGTTGAATTTGACGTTCTGTTTTAGCCATCTTACTGAACTGCTACATTAAATCTGTTAATGCTGTGCTCTTCAACCCCAGAAATTATTTCCAGAAGGGAAAGTCTTTGAGAGATGATCAAACAAGATTTAAGGTAGTCATTTTATCACATTTTCCCTACCGCAGAGTTAGGCAAAAATGAAAATGCATTCTTTCACAATTCACATTTGGACTCCAAAAAAACCTACAAGCAATTATATTCTACTAGTAGAATGCAACATATAAACCCAACAGCCCTAGAAATACAAGCTTAAGATAATTAGAAATATAATTATCTTCTGAATTTTGATCACCTATTTGATTTCAATTTTCCAAATGATTAACTTTTGGGATCTTTAAAAAGTCATCATTATTATTTAGACTTATTTTACCTTTTCTTTTAAAGAGACACAAAAATACACAACTCATCCTGATCAAAAAACTCCTTCAGTCTTTTACCATACAGAATAAATTGAAAGATATACTTTTGAAAAATAATAATTAAAATGAGGAGAGTTAAGCTAAACATAAACATCCACTTTTATAAATCATTTTAAGTGGATTCTAAGAAATCTGCACAGAAGGAGTAAATTACTTTTAACCCCTGGCAGCAGTCAGGGCACAACAGGGTGCCAGCACCCCAACACATCCAGCTGCCAGTAATTTTTCTGCTACAATCCCACAGCATTTATTTCTTCCACATCCACCACATAAGGACCTTGTAGTTGTTGATATGTTTGTAAAAGCAATTTTACAGAAACTAATTTATAAAGACTTAAATTAGTCAAGAAATGAAATGCAGACACAGTAGATCTTTTCCTTCTCTGAATGGAATCACAGTTTCCAGCTATGCACTGCAGCCGAGATGAATAAAGCATATGCTGTCAAACAAACCATTAAACAGGAGATATAATTCAAACAAATTAACTAAAATAATAACAGTAATTATCCCAAAATTAAGGCATTTAAAAACGAAAATGCAACATTTCTAATATAACCATAATTCAAGCAGTTTTCACTTGAAATTTTTCATGGATCTATTGAATCAGAATATCTATCATCTCATATGGCAGCAACTTTATATCAAAAGTCCATTTATATTTTAAGGAAAGAAAATGCTTGTGTTAGTATTTTCTCGTGCAACTGCACACATGTCACAGTTGGCCTGAATCAGTTACTGTTGCAGCTTCAAGAATGAAAAATTCTACATGGGGAGAAATTATTTCTTTTTCACATGTTACAGCGATGCATGAAATGGGGCAGCTTGTGAAGGACTGTGACGTTACTTTACAACAAACACACACCATCAGTCTAATGTCAAATAATATTTTAGCCAGAACAATAAAATTGCGACAGTGATAAACAATCCAAATTATGACTTCTGACTAAAGCAAAGAAGCTTTAATAGAAATGTAATACTTGAAATATTATGAAAAAACGTTCTACTTGGTAGACCATATCAGAAAATGTACATCACACAAACATTGCTATTAAGTTTTATGCAAGTATTTTAAAATATATTCAGCATTACAAAAATGAAACATCAAACACCAAACAGTTTGACTTGGTGTATTCAGTTTACTTTCCAGGCCTAAGGTACAAAGATTGAATCTTCCTCTTGTTGCAAGCAAAATTTAAAACTTTTATAACAGGAAGCACTTCCTAGCTCAACAAAAGCCATCAAAAGTCCCCAGGCTTAATTTGCCATATTATATTTAAAGGTAAAATATTCTTTTAAAATCTTATTGTGATTAAAGTAGTGAGCATTTTAGTTTAATTAATCATGGACAAAAAAACCCCAGCAAAGATCAACTCAGAATCTACTCATTTTGCAGGAATTCACCCAAACTGCAGCATTCACCTGCTACAAAGCTCCAGTCAAACTGGCAAATTCTGATCAGAAGTGTGTGAAATTAAATTTTATTCAGAAACTTAAATAACAGGCTATAATATGCAATCGTTCTTTCTACAGCATGCATGTAATATTCTGTCCAGCTTAGGAATATTCAGCGTGGACTCTCATCACCCAATATTAAGGTTTAAAATCACAAACAATAACTACACCCCTGAAACAGTTACTATCTCTCAGGTTTCTGCTTAATCTCCAAATAAGGAAAATGCGGAGAAAACTTTACTGATGCCTCACCCTTGGACATCCGAGGAACACTGGCATTCCGAGTGCTCTTCCATGCAATTTGATAGAATTAAACTTGTACTTACAACACTTAAAATTCTCTCTGAACTCTGCTGTGTTCCCTTCAAGGTTTTGAATTCAGTCAGCCGTCATCGCATCGTACAATCCCGTCCCTGTTCAACAGAAAGGTCCGCATTCAGTGCACCAATTGTCCGAATTACAGGCAAATTATCATAGCAGTAGTTGTGGAAATCGAGGGAGAGCTGAGCGAGTGCAGTCCAGTCACCACTTCAGAGTGGCGAACGTCCCGTAGTTGCTTCACACACAAAACACACACACACACATAAAAAGCCACTGTGCGCTTTGACAGGAAGACTTAGAATCGGAAATGACACTTCGGAGTATGCAGCAGCAGCGAACTGAAGCACCGAACTCTCTCATGTGTCGCTTAAGTCACTGCTCTAAGCGATGCACCTTTCCCCATTAAACAGCAGCAGATAATATCAGCGATCCATAGACAAAGAAATGGCAGAACCTTCATCCGTCCCTATTTGTTTGCTCAATCTTGTGGTTCTGCCTAAGCTGCCTCGGGGCTTTTAGTTTTTGTAACGCAAACCACAGTTTTTCTCCTCCATCCAGCCCCCACCGGCTAAAACGCAACAATGGGAATCAGCCCCGTGTTATCCTAGTACCCCCCCCCCAAGTAGTTTAAATAAATTCATTATGTAAATGAGCAAGTCCGCAGTTTCTGAACAAACATCTGTGTGTCTGACCTAATTCAAGTACTCCATCAGCAGGCATATGTTTCTCCGGCAACTGTTGTCTAAAAGCTACCGGCAGTTTCACACACCTAGACTTTACCAGAGCAGAAATATGGGGGGAAAAAATCTGACCTCCTTACGGATCAGCATGCAAATAAGTTTATGTTAAATTACACTAAACCATGTGCACTAAAAGAGAGCTGAATTATATTTGACAACGGATTTTAGTTCCACGTGTGCTCTATTTAGGGCCGATGTTTCGGTAACTCAGACTTCGGCGGTCGTTTGCCTAAGTGCCCGAATATCTTCCGTCCTCCATTGAGAAATAAACGCGACCAATTTAAAATTCCACTTAAACGTTGTTGCTGTAATAATTAATAATAGTTCACTTTTTGCCGTTAACCAAATTATTATTTTACGGAAATGAAATAAACATTACGGTACAATATGTTATATTTTCCTTTAAAGCGAAAAAAATGAAATGCACTATAAAGAAATGAAACCAAAATTATATCTAAGTTTTAAAAACGCAGTCTTCTAGGTACTTAAAGACAGTGACATAAATTACGAAAATTTAAACATATACATTTTATTAAACCAAGTACGTTGAGAATTTCGTGGTATAGGAAATTTTAAAACCATAATTTTTATCCCTAAAGTATTCCAGTCCTCACGCTTTAGTTCATATATTGGAAAGCTGTTTTGGACGATCATTGGAATTTTTGAATTCTGTAAAATACTTCTGTTTATCTCCATCTTCCAATTCAATGCCAGTGCATTCCCATGTGCGGGCTACGAGAGGAAATTCTTTGTTTTTCTAAGTAAACTTGCATAGGTGGGATTGCAGAGTGGCAAATGCAGTACGTGCCACCGTCACAACATTGACACCGGAGCTCTCTGAATGGTCTGAAAAAAGATGTTACTAATAACTTTGAAACTTAACGTCGGACTTTCTATGCATATTATGCAAAACACATTTAGAAACAAAAGTAACTTCAGTTGTTAGAAAGTAGCTAAAAAAAAAGCAAATGAACAGGAAATCACTTCGCAATCTGTCATTCTCCCACTTCTTACCTTTTACAAAACCCAATAGCGCTAAGAGACCTGACGCGGAAATATTGTCACACAAGACCCAGTTCCTGTTAGGTGCCTTTCAATGTGACACCCGCCTCTTTGCGCTCGTTGAGTAAACACACTAGAAATCCCAGAATAGAAGAATGTTTTGCCAAAGCTGCTTCAAGTTGCACACACCTAAGATTTTGTTTTGCTTGTGTGCAGCCGAGGAACGCTGGGATTGTCACCAAGCCATATATGGCGAAGCAGGTCAAAACGACTAAACCTGCAGGGCTAGTCTATCGAAATGACAATCCCAGAAAGCTACGGTCTCCACTGGCAGCGGGCATGACAACGGTGATTCCAAATTGTATTGCGCCATCAGTTCAATAATGTTTGTTTGGTTGGTGTGTTTTATTTTAAGGTAGAGCCTTAATTTAAAATCAAGTTAAGCGCGTCAGGAGTAACCAAAGCTCTGTCACATGGGGAAAAACGGAGTCTGTGATTTTTACGGCAGCAATTCTGATAAAATAAGTTGAGACTTTTCACAGTTGAAATGGGATAAAATGGTAAGGGAAAAAAAAATCGAAGAACCTGTTTGCACGGAATTGCATGAATAGAACGATATGTCAGATAAAAGCGATTAAAACATCAAATGACACTATGGTTTTGCCTTTAGTGTCATGAGTGTAACCACTTCTTAAATCAATCAAAAAACCCGAGAAAACAATTGAACCACTACAGCTTTATTTGCTTTCACTAATGTCTGGTCCATTACATGAACAGCAAAGATCAGTGAGAGGGCGACATCCACCTACACCCACCTTCTTTGAAGTTCACTGTTCAAACAAAGTCAATATTTTCCAGCAATCACGAAAGTGGAAAAACAAAAGCTACAAGAGTGAAAACCATGTTATGGTTGATGTCTCTTTGGAACGAAGGTCAAAATTCACCCCTTTCTCAAAGAACTAGTAACTTAATCCAGAGACAATTAAGTTCCTTGACCAAGCTGGGTAAAGACATCAATGTCAATGAAAGACAAGATGATCCATCTTCCTGTAACTTCTGTTCTACACAACAGCCAGGCAAATCATTTGTAGATTATGGGAGTGTAAACATCGGGGACTTGAAGATTTGATTTTAATAGCAATAATATTATTATGCTGATGTATTCTTGTTGAGCTTGTTACTTCCTTTGCAAATGCATTACTCTGTAAATACACTATGTAGATAGAAATCTGTGCCACCAGCCCTAAAACAAAACAAAAACTCCCTTTATGTTAATTCATACAGGACCTTAACACCTCTATAATTTACAATTAAGCAAAACCATTCTCTCACTACCACTGTACACATCCCATAAACTGTTCATTTAAATATTGAGCTGCTGAAAATGCAGATGTATCAATAAATAATGAACATTATACACTTAATACTAGATTTATAGGTCTATATTTTAAAATGTAGAACTGTATATATTGAATGCTATCTTTGTCTTTATCATAGTACTGTTTTGGATAGACAAAATTATCTATTTTGGATAGATAAATAGATTTTGCATTGTTTCACTATTTGTAAAAAGTTGAGGTGCAAAATCAAATTTATTGTCATATGCACAAATACTTGCATCCACTGATGCAGCGACAAACATACAGCAGCATCAAAAAGAACATTCACAAGAAAAACACAAATTAAACATAAATTATACAAGGAAGCACAAAATTAGAACAAAAATTACCCTATAGCAAAGTGGCCAGGATTAGGGTTGCAACACACACAAAGTGCTGGAGGAACTCGGCAGGCCAGGCAGCATCTATGGAACTGAATACATCGACATTTTGGGCCATCGGGACTCAGCCAGGATTCCGGTTGTGCAGGGCTGTTCAAGAGCTGAATGGATGAAGGGAAGTATGTGTCTATACCTGGTGGTGTGGGACCTCAAGCTTCTGTCCTATGGTAGCTGCAAGAAGATGGTATGGCCTTTGATGATAAATATTGTATTCTGAGGCAGCAGCTCATGCAGATATGACCAATGGTGGGGAGGGTTGTGTCTGCAACACATCGGGCTGAGCCCACTACTCTGTAAAGTTTCTTAAATCCCTGTGCATTTGAATACCACATAAACCATTTAAATAAAAATCTACTTTTATAAGAGGTTGTAATAATAACAAAGGAAATCTTGGGGAATTAACACTTGAGGAGAATATTTATTAGTGCTATAGTGGCTTTCTTTCTATCCAGAGTAATAAAATATATGCTTAGGGGTTACATAAACAATATTGTAGAAAGGTATGTTCTTTTTAAGAAGAAACCACTTAATATTTTCAATAATTGTGAACTTTGCAAAGTATTGTTTGAAAACTTAATAACAGAAATATAAAATAATATAGGCAAATGTCCTGATGAAGGGTCTCAGTCCAAAATATCAACTGTTAATTCCCCACCATAGATGTTGCCTGACTTGCAGAGTTCCCCTAGCATTTTGTGTGTATTGCAAAAGATTTCCAGAATCTGCAGAATTTCTTGCGTTGATGAAAGAAATATAAAATTATGTGTCTACATCAGATGTTTATGGAATATGGCATATTAACTGTACATTTTAATGATTGTATCATCATGAAAAATAAGAATTATTTGTCATGGTAAATTTATCAGAAGTCTTGATTGCCATTATTAATAATTTAAATTTCAAATGTGTCAACACCTGGAGGTGTGGGACCTCAGGCTTCTGCACCTCCTGCCCTACGGTAGCTGTGAGATTCATATTTTGCATGCAATGACAGGAAAAAAGGAAGCCAATAGAATTTTACAAAAAAACTATACATAAATAAAGACTAACAAACAACCACTGTGCAAAAGGAGACCAACTGTGAAAACAAACATAATACTCAGAACATGAGTTGTGAAGAGTCCTTGGAAGTGCACCCATAGGTCATAGAATCAGTACCTGGTGGTGGTGAATGAAGGTGTCCATTCATCATCATTGCACGTCCAGATATTTCGCCAAAAGAACAACAAGAATAGTGGTCACCATTATTCATGGTAAAGTAAAACAGCAAGTTAAAGCTACTTGAATATATGGGGATATCTGAACACTTCTGTCCAAATTGCTGCATTAGTCCACAAATGCATCAGGAACACAAACGTTTTTCCTTACCTTCCTATTCTTTTTAATTAGAATAGTTGACAAAACATTTTGAATTCACCACAGATAGTTTAGTCTTATTACAAGCAGGATTGTCTTCTTCTGTAAATTTAAAATTAATCACTATATTTAGTCAAAACCACAGTTCAATAGCACTTTTTAGCATAAACACTAAATATAGAAATTCCGCAGTGCAAATGTACAACACACAATTAAATCCTTCCCTGTGAAATTATATATAACTGCCACCCCTAAGAAAATAGCCCTCCACTTGCAATATTTGGAGAGATCATCAATTACACTGGACAACAAAGATTTTGCTTCCTGAATACAAGGATTTTGCATTCTGGATTTTGCAATGCTAATCATGAAAATCACTGGAAATTTCCCGATCGTGCATCATTTTTTTTTTTGAAGTTGTCTATATTTGTTATTTCAATTTATAATTCAAGTCAGGATAACTGATGTCAAGATTAAGGAAGGCTTTTCTGCTGGTCCACAATTCAAACAGGTCATCAATTCAGAGAACTTCTTGTGGGACTGGAGAAAATCACATGGAAAGCGAGGTGGTTGAAAATTTTCTTGGCAACTACAGAACACTTAAATTACATGCAGCTGGTTGACATCGTGCTTTAAGCATACAAAACCATGAAGTGCAAAATGTCATTAAGAATTATTTTCTGCATTCCCATTTAGACTTCTTCCCTGCAAATGTTGGCACTGACAAGCATGGTGAAAGGTTTCACAGGACATTGCGGTCAGGGAGAAATGGTATCAGGGCAGCTGGAATCAATCAATGTTGACTGATTATTATTGGACACTGAAGTGAGAAGACTCATATACTGAATACAAATGAAAATTATCAACAAAACATTTTTAGCAATTGAACTATTGCAAAGCATCAGCACCATTATGCTATTAAACACATTATATTGAATAAAAGTTAATTTCTTGTTCCTCCAAATTCCTATGTAATACAAGTAGTCTGAAATTATATTTGTGTTCAGCTTCAAGTGGTCTGTCATAAACAATAAAAATTCTGAGGAAGCAACACTTTTGACACAAAAAATATGTTGTCCAGGTTTCAGGAGGAATAAATTGATGGTGTCCTGCTAAAGGGTTTCAGCTCGAAACGTCGACTGTACTTTTTTCTATAGATGCTGCCTGGCCTGCTGAGTTCATCCAGCATTTTGTGTGTGTTACTCGGATTTCCAGAATCTGCAGATCTTCTCTAGTTTGTGAAGAGAAGTTCTTTGCTTTGAATGGAGCTGAAGAATGGAATTCAAAGCTATCTGTCACTGAATGTTGAGACATTTTATCAACACCATGGTCAGGAAATCTGCACGCAACTTTCATCCTAAACTCTTCTGTCTCTGTGATATTTCATCCACCATGCCAGATAAGTGAGTGGCTCTTAAAAGGATTGGGATTATCCCTAGGTAGCTCCTCAATCAGGAAGTTCATCATATTCACAGCCACATGATCATGAATACCTTAGGAAAGAGTAGTGATTGGATCCTCACAATGTGATGCCGCTGTCTGTACTGCTGAAAGGAATCTCCTGTGGCTTCATCATTGTTGTGGATGTACAAACCTTTGCAGTAGCAGGAAGGCTGCACTCAGTGATGAAGACAGACCGCTTGGACGCGCTGACAACTCTTGCCTTGTAGAGGTTAAGAATGTGGAACCAAGAACAGTACATCACGGGACAGGCCATTCGGCCCACATTGTTGTGCTGATCTTGATGCCAATTTATACTAAATGTCCCCCTCATATTTATCATCCATATCCCTCCATTCCCTTCATATTTAGGTGTCTATTGAAAACCCTCTCAAACTCCACCAAACTATCTACTTCTGTTACTACTTTGGTACCTAGTTCAGGCACCTACCACACTGCATATAAAACCTGCCCTCACATCACTTTTAAACCCCACCCCCCACAACCTTAAAAATATGTCCTCTGGTGTTTGGCGTTTCCACCCTGGGGAACTGCCTACCCCACCTATGGCTCTATTAGGTCTCGCCTCAGCCATTGGTACGCAAGGAGAACAACCCAACTTTGTCCAATCTGTCCTTAAAGCTCGTACCATACAATGCCAGCAGTGCTCAGGTAAACCTCTTATGCACTTTTCCACAGTCCTCACATCCTCCCTCTCTTTGGGTGATCAGAACTGCATGCAATACTCTATGTGCGTGCGGTCTGACTAAACTTTGTATAGCTGCAGCATGACTTCCTTACTCAACACCCTTACCAATGGGCAGTGTACCATGCACCTTTCTTACCACGTAATCCACTCGGTCAGTTCATCTGAGGATCCAGACTTTCAGCTCAAGCCACAGAAATAGACCACACATTCTGTCATTTGGAAATAAATTAAAATAGCAAGTTGTTATTGTACTAGACTGACAATAATTGTCCACAGCAACTGAAAGACTTATGGAGCACTATGGCACAGAAACAAGCCCTTCTGTCCATCTAGTTCCTATCTTTCCCTCCATGTCATTCAACAACATTATCAATGCCCACTTCCTTAATGGCAACTGTTGACCAAAGTCACTGGAGAAAATTACTGGTAGATGCAAAGCAGCTGCTTTATTTGACAAAACAAGGTACAGCAGGCCTCATATGGAGACGCTTTCGGTGGAAAGGTCTGCTGGCCTAACACGAGACTCAGTATTTGATGTGCCAAACATCAAAGGACAACTCCATATTTACAATGTATGGACAATGCTTTCTTTGAAGCTACATACAACCTTCACACCTCCTGATTCACATCCACACCATAGACATCAGCATTGCCTGGACTGGGATTCAGAGCCTTTAGGAACCCATTGTTCGGAGCTGGACTCCAAATAATATGCACAATACATTTTCAGAAGTGAAGACTGGTAGCCAAAGTCAATTGTTAAATGTATATGCCTTAAACCCAAAAATCACTCTATTGGCAACAACCAGGTGAGTACTGGTGATCAGCCATAATTTGAATTATGTCCTCAGTTACGTGGCTCCAATTGTTTGCCGGAGGGTTTGTATACAGCAGTAAAGAAGTCATTTCACAATGATGGTGTGCGAAGTGCCTGACTCATGCTCAGCTTTGGGGGGTGGTGGAGGAGAAGCTCTATACCGCTCCAAAGACAATAAAGAATGAATCATCTCATTAAGTACAAGGTTACCCACTGCACTGCTACCCACCATAGTTTCTCGCTCACTCGAACTTTATTAAATGTCTGCTGTGTGCGTCATTATTTTCTACATTGATAGCAATAACTGATAAAAGCTTGCTGTCAGTCACGAAAGGAAGCTTGACCAAGAAAGGAAAGGTCAACAGTCACACAAAATGCTGGAGGAGCTCAGCAGACCAGGCAGCATCTAGGGAAAGAGTACAGTCGATGGAAACGTTGACTGTACTCGTTTTCATAGCTGCCGCCTGGCCTGCTGAGTTCCTCCAGCATTCTGTGTGTGTCGCTTGGATTTCCAGCATCTGCAGACTTTCTCCTGTTTGTGAGAAGTGAGCTCCAACTTGGGCACTTGTAACACCTGCAAGATGGAACTCATGTGACAAAAAATGGGTTCTTGGAACTATTTCTTTGTTTCGTTATTTTTGTTCCCTCGTTATGCTGTAGCTCCACAGAAACAGAAGTGCCATAGTTTCCTCGCTGCATGCTCTGAGGTAGATTACAAAGCCCTGTTCTCACCAGAGGCAAGTAGAGATGAACAACAATGTTCAAATGATTCAAAGTACATTTATTATCAAAGCAGGTATGCAGTACACAACCCTGAGATTCATCTTCCTCACAGACAGCCACCAAACAAAGAAAACCGAGGAACCTGAACAAAGAAAAATATCAACTCCCCCCTCCCACATGCAAAAAAAAACAAGTTGCGTGAACAGCAACAAAAAAAGAATGAGGAAAAATACAGAATATAAAACACAAAAACAAAAGAATCCATACTCAGTTCAGCTCAGTGCCACCCTGGTTCAAAATCGCCCAAAAATAGCAACAGAAAAAGGAACGATGAGAATCAGAAAAGACATTGTAACATGAACTACAGTCCAATCCACAAAGCACGTTGATTAAACCTTGCTCCAGCACAAACAGCATCGAGGGAAAGGGAGATCATTCAAACACAGGGACCTTCTTTTGGGAGCAGCGAGCGAGAGGAAGGGAGAAACTGTCACACACAGACACCTCCTCTGGCTCAGATAGCAAGAAGCTGGTAGACGGCGCTGAACACTCAATCACCTTCTGGGCTCACCTTTATGAGTTCAATCTTCTTCGATGCTTTAATTGGTGAAATCAGTGAAAAATGGAGTTGATCATGGGCTTGGTCCCTGTCTCCAAGCATTCCATACCTCAATTACTGATCACTTTAGTATCGCCTCATGCATAACTGTGAAAGCAGAAGCAGGCAAATCAACAAATCTTTCCACACATTTCAATCGACACTAAACCTATTCAATCATTCATGAATCAACCTTGTCTCTGTCTTCTTTGTGGGGTTGTCCAACGCACAGTCTAGGCAGTTTCTCCACTTTGGTTGCAGTCAAACAGGAGGATGGGTGCTCCCTTGCAACAGAAGAGATTTTCAGAAGAATACTGACTGTGAGTGTGTGCTCCTCAACTGTGGATATCCTGGTTTTGCTCTTTGTCTCCCCACGAGTAGAGGCAGTCTGACCAAGCTGGCTGAAAATAACTCGGAAGGATAGTAAAGCTGTCTCAAATGTTGAGATAAGTGAATAAGCAAGATGGATTTAAAACGCAGACATTTTTTCTGATGGCAGAGTTCTGCCTGAAGCATTAAGAATTTCTTTCTTCCCACTGATATAGCTTGACTCACTGAGTTCTTCCAGCAGGTATTGTGTTGCTCCAAATTCCAGCATCTGAAGTCTCTTGTGCCTCTAATATAATATCTCTCTTGTTCAAAAAGTTAAATACTCTGTGTAGTCATGCTCACCCATTAGAATGATGAGTATTCTTAACTTCATAACCATGTAACAATTACAGCATGGAAACAGGCCATCTCGGTGTTTTCCGCTAACATTAATTCAGAACCTAGGATAGCACAAAGCAGTGCTAACCATAATCAGTGCTGATCATAGAGCAGGTGCTATAATGTTTCCCTAACACTTCTCAAATAGTTGCTCCCCTTGTGACTGCCCGTCTGTTCTACCCTGGAAATTGTTTGCAAGCCTCTAAACATCCTTCCTAAGATTCAGCCTGATAGCAAGAAATGTCAGAACTCATTCACATCAAATTGTTTGAGTTTACGCGTCATGAGAAAATAGTGAATGCCTTGTGTTATGCATTTGGCAGGAATCTGATTTTGGCTTTTCCAGAATCTGAACTCATTAAGTGCAAAGCTCAGAATCTTAACCAGTGGAGAGGAGCCTTCTTCATTGCTATTTAAAAGCCTACAAGTTATAGTAGTTCAAAGTTTTTTTTTATTTTGGACAACATTTAAGAGAAGTTTGGATTGGTACATGAATGGTAGGGATATGGAGGGCTATGATCCCGGTGCAGTTCGATGGGAGTAGGCAGTTTAAATGGTTCAGCATGGACTAGACAGGCCAAATGGCCTGTTTCTGTACTGTACTTTTCTATGAGTCTATAACTCTAATTAACTGCTGGGATGTGTGTGTGTGTGTGTGTGTGTGTGTGTGTGTGTGTGTGTGTGTGTGTGTGTGTGTGTGTGTGTGTGTGTGTGTGTGTGTGTGAGTGTGTGTGTGTGTGTGTGTGTGTGTGTGTGTGTGAGAGAGAGAGAGAGAGAGAGAGAGAGAGAGAGGGTGGGTGTGTGTGTGTGTGTGTGAGATTTTGGGATGGTTTGTTTTCACTGGAGAAGAATAAAATATTTGCAGTTATTTATCAATGTCTACGTACTACTCTTACTTACGAAATTCTAGAGAACAGGGCAGAATGCCATTTAGTCCAGCGCCACCATTCATTACTTTCACGGTTCATCCTCTGCCTCATTACAATCTATACCCTCTTCCTCTTTGATGTCTTTTGCTTCAAGAAATCTATCCACTCCAAATATTTGGTGACTTCACTGTCATCTATGGTAGAAAATTCATCTCCTTCTGAGCGGTGAATTTCTGTCATCGCATTTTTATGTTTTTTCACTTCCTATCCTGACCATCCCATGCACCCGTCATACAATCTCTTCTCCCTCCTGACGTCTGGGAAAAGGCTCCGAAGCATTCAGGCTCTCACGACCAGACTATGTAACTGTTTCTTCCCCCAAGCTATCAGACTCCTCAATACCCAGATACTGGACTGACACCTTGCCCTATTGTCCTGTTTATTATTTATTGTAATGCCTGCACTGTTTCTGTGCACTTTACGCAGTCCTGTGTAGGTCTGTAGTCTAGTGTAGCTTTCTCTGTGTTGTTTTTTTTAAGTAGTTCAGTCTAGTTTTTGTACTGTGTCATGTAACACCATGGTCCTGAAAAACGTTGTCTCATTTTTACTATGTACTGTACCAGCAGTTCTGGTCGAAATGACAATAAAAATAAAAGTGACTTGAAGTGAAGTGACTTCTATTTCTAAATGTCTAAGCCAGGGAAACTTCTCCACATCCACTGTGTCAAGTCTTATCAGGATTTTGTACATTTCAAAGAAATCCTCTCTTGATTTTCTAATCTCAAGTGATCGCAGCCCTGGTCAGCCTTCGTTATAGTTGTTGAAGAATTGTAGGAATCAATCTGATGTACCTTTGCTGCAAGCCCTCGATGATGAGAGTATCCCTTCGGAGTCATTGTTTACTCATTTGATGTTACATCCCTCTTCACATCACAGGAAAAGGAGCCCGATTATTTTTCAGATTCTTTCTATGCATCTCCACCAAATGTCACTTTATATCCCATGTGCAAATTCATTTTCATGATTTCACAAGTGACTACCACCCTCCAGAATGGCAGACAAACCAAATGTCCTTCAAAAAGGCGAATGGACAGTGAAAGATGGATGTCTCTTGTCAGTGGAGTCCACGACAAGGGAACTCAATCTTATTCACATTACTGTTAGGAATTCTTAGCGGTTCATCCTCAGAATCTAGCACTAATTTTGTGTTTCAGAATTCAGGCTGAATTATATGAAATTTTAACAACTGAGATCAATACACATCTTTAAAATACCAAGCTTTTAGTATAAGCAACCAAGATAAATTTCCACAATGGGGAACTGAAATAGGAACTCTGGCTGGGAATCGACAGTCTTCATCGGTCTGCGGCACCTTGATGCAGGATTGCTTCTTCAATCAGATAGTCAGTGAAGGAATCCAGGGATGAATATGCATTTTCCAGCTCTGTACATATACACCCATGTCTAGTTATTAAACATAAAGGGGAGATAAAGCTAGATTTCAATTTGTTCCCAATTAAAATCTGGCTACATTTTTGACTATCTTTGTTGTGTCTATGCAATTTTTTTAAAAGGGTTGAAATCCACCTGCTGTTTTTGATAAAAATTTCCTCAAGGGGAATTTTTTCTACCGCTACTTTGCAATTCCCTCATATTCATGCCACTTAGGCTGTGGATCTAATACTTAGAAACTGGATTAATTCGAAATCGGAGTGCTAATCCTGTGCTTAGCTACGTCACAGCTGCCCAGACGTGAGATTTAAGTGAAAGCCTAGTGAAAATATCTTGTTGGGTTTGGAATGAACAGCACTGCCTTAATGGCAATCATTGTCTGTTATGACAATTGAGCACACCTGCCCTTCCTGACATCTGATCAAATTAGAGAGTTATGTTCTATTCGGAGTCTGCACTTCCCATTTAAGATGGTGCCAGTGAAGCACAGCGATGACTTGCTGGTAGCAAACTAAACTGTAAACTGTTGAATTAATCACACTTATTCTTGGATACGATCACTGCAAGCAATAGGCTGCAACTTTCCTTTCGGGGTTGAGCTTTTGAACTGCCTGTACGATCTGGCACTGTTGCTGTGAGAACTGAAGTCTCGAAGGTTCAGTGTTGCAGCATGGAGGGTATGTGCTGAATCAAGGCAGGGGGGCATGAGTCCAAGAGTGGGGACTGAGCCAACGTTTGAGCCATTTAAGCAGACTCGGAGGTGATTCGATGTGGCCGAACTGAGGCAAGGCTGGTCGAGGTGGCGGGGCTCAGGCTTAGGCCTGAGACCGAGGAAAGCCCCGATTTGACCATTTGGAAAGGTTGGGTATGGGCCAAATTGAGGAGGCGGGGTCTGGGCCCAAGAGTGTACCGAAGAGGCAGGGTCCAGGTCTGAGAGTGAGGAACGATTTGAGGTTTGGCCAATTTAAGCACCAGGCCAGATAGGAAAAGTCAGGGTGTCGAGGCCAGAGGCAAGGGGCTCTGTGAGGTTTACTCATCTCTGTGCTGAACTAAGACTGTGGACTGCAACTAATGGGCACCTGGATCAGCTGCAGTGATGACTGGCCTCGTGGCTGTGGACTCATTCTCGTGAACTTCAGTCCTGAATGTTATTTGCTTACTTTTATTGTTTGCATGATTTGATTTTTTTTCCTGCACATTGGGTGTTTGATGGCCTTTTTATAAATGGGCTCTATTGTGTTTTTGTTTTCGTTTTGTGGCTGCCCATAAGGAGATGAATCTCAAGGTTGTATACTATATGCATACTTTGATAATAAATGTACTTTGAACTTCATAAGTTCTTCCTATCTCAGAATAAACAGTCCTATCTTCCTGTCAGAGCGACCTGTCTGATGTATCACGGTTTTTCAGGAGATGCCCTCATGTGTGCACTCCTAATTCCATTCCCTTTAGCTGGGATGCTGTATTCAATTCAGCAGCCGGCCCAGAGCTCTTTGTGGCTATCAATCAAGATCACCTGCAGACCTTCAAACCAAAAGAAAGCAATCTCCAGCAGCCTTGCTTTAGCCACAGTGATGTCACTGCCCAGAAGTATTAAGACGGGTTAAAAATCTGAAAGAAAGCGCAAATATGATAAGCTAGCATCATTGGGCCAGAGTGTCCATAGCTTGCCTGATGCTGGAACCTGCCCTGAGCTCATCCAGCAGCTGTGGTAAGCATCTCCAGCTCTGCAGTTCCTATCTGCCAGGGCCAGACCGTTCCATGGAGTAGAACAAACCACAAAATGACAATGAAACACTGGTGTGCAGGATAGTCTAATGGGCGATCCAGCATTGGAGCCAACAAGAGCTGCACGATGACAACCTATACAAGGCTGACTGCAAGGAGCTGAAGGAGGAGGGGAAAAGGTGGAAGAGAAGAGCCATTCAGTCCACATCCTCATCAAAAGGAATTCCATGACAAACTTTCCCAAAGAAAAGACTTCCCTGGATATGCTAAAAGGCAGTGCTTGGATAGATTTCCTGAAACCCAATCACTTCCTTCCCCTACGTACACACTCATTCTCAAATTACTCAGACACTTGCAGAGCCATTTAAGCCAGTGTAGCATTTTAGCGAAAGTCTTCAGTCAGTGTGATGAATGTGTCCTGCCACCGTCACTCTGCAGCTGTGCTGCAACTCTGAACTCATTTCAAGACAGTTACAGTTGATTTCAAGACGCAGACTTTCTCCCAAACAGTTGGTTGAAGTCACCAATTCAGTCACCAGAAAGACTCTGCAACCAAAACTTACTCAGAAAGACTCTATTTAATAAACCAGTATAATAAATCTTGGTGCAGATTTGTACAAATGTGAAGGTTATGCCACATCAACCATACTCCTATCACTTCCCAATCCACCAGTGCTAGTCCTCAGCAGAGTGTCACGGCCAAACTGGCAAGTGTCTTTCACATTTGCAGGTTCTCAACAAATAACCCAGTTAAGAACACTTGCAGCCAAGTACACTAATAGACATTTAGGATAGGAACAATATAGGGTGGCAGGGCTGCTCAGAGAGGTCAGAAGAGCACTCGGTAATCTCTCTTGATTCAGTGGAACACTTACACAACAGCTGCAAGTGGTCACTTGACCTAGAAATACTCTCTGTAGATTTATGGTCTCATCTGAAATTTAAGCCAAATCTCTCACACTGTTGCCCATTTGACAAATCAATCGGTACAATTAGCAGCCTAAGAAAAAATTTAACAGATCCTACTGCTCCCTTAAAGTGCCACTGACAGAAGACCATAAGGCATAGTAGCAGAATTAGGCCATTCAGCCCATCAAGTCGGCTCCATCATTACATCATGGCTGATTTATTATCCCTCTCAACCCCATTGTCTTGCCTTCTTCCTGTAACGTCTTTGGAGCTATGCAAAAGTATGGTTCAAGCAGATGCCTCTCTCTTCACCTCCGTCAAGTTCTTTTCCCAGCAATAGTTTCGAGATTCATTCGAGATTCAAGATTGTTTATTATCATTCTTCAGTACACAAGTGTAAAGGAGAACAAAATGATTGTTACTTCAGATCCAACTCATTATGAGAAAAAGCACAATAAACATAAAGCCCACAAAAAAGAACAAAATAGATACAAATTAATAAGATTAGCTTATATACATACATAGACTGTATGTACATAAAATGACACAAGGTACAAGAGAATCTGTACATAAGGTGACTGACAGGAGGTGATAAACTGGCAGTGGGGGAAAAGTTGAGTTTAGAAGCTGCTGCTAAGGGGAAGATGCTTGGGAAACTGAAAGGTCTGAAGGTAGATGAGTCTGAAGAGATTGTGTAGGCATTTGTAATGATCCTTCAAGAACCCCTAGATTCTGGATTGGTTCTAGAGGACTGGAAAATTGAAAACGTCACTCCACTCTTTAAGAAGGGAGGGAGGCAGAAGAAAGGAAATTATAGGCCAATTAGCCTGACGTCAGTGCTTGGGAAGATGGTGGAATCCATTATTAAGGATAAGGTTTTGCATTACTTGGAGGCACATGACAAAATAGGCCAAAGTCAGCATGGTTTCCTTAAGGGGATATCCAGACTGACAAATGTGTTGGAATTCTTTGAGGAAATAACAGGCAGGATAGACAAAGGAGAGTCAGTGGATGTCCTTTACTCGGATTTTCAGAAAACCTTTGATATGATGATGCTCATGAGGCTGCTTAGCAAGATGGTATTACAGGAAAGGTGCTAGCATGGATTGAAGATTGGCCGACTGGCAGAAAGCAAAGAATGGGAATAATGGGGGCTTTTTCTGTTTGGCCGTCAGTGACTAGTGATGTTCTGCATGAGTCAGTGTTATGATTGTTTCACAACAGTTAAGGAATTGATGGCTTTGTAGTCAAGTTTGGGGATGTTACAAAGACAGGTGGAGAGGGAGGTAGTGTTGAGGTAGCATGGAGTCTGCAGAAGGACTTAGACAGATTAGGAGAATGGGCAAAGAGGTGGCAGATAGAATACAGTTTCAGGAAGTGTATGGACATGCATTCTGGTAGAAGGAATAGAGGCATAGGCTATTTTCTAAATGGGGAGAAAATTCAGAAATCAGAGGTACGAAGTGACTTGGGAGCCATGGTGTAGGATTCTCTAAAGGTTAACTTGCAGGTTGAGTCAGTGGTAAGGAACGCAAATTCAATGTTAGCATTCATCAAGAGAACTAGAATATAAAATCAAGGATGAAATGCTGAGACTTTATAAGGCATTGGTCAGACTCCACTTGGAGTATTGCAAGCAGTTTTGGGCCCTTATATAAGAAAGGATGTGCTGGCATTGGAGAGGGTCCAGAGAAAGTTCAGGAGAATGATCCAGGAAATAACTTGCTGGAGTACAGAGGAAACAGGGGGACCTCATTGAAATCTATCAAACATTGAAAAGGGTCCTGATGAAGGGTCTTGTCCCAAAACTTCGACTCTTTGTTCTTTTACATAAATGCTACCTGACCTGCTGAGTTCCTCCAACATTTTGTGTGGGAGACTCTGGATTTCCAGCATCTGCATAATTTCTTATGAACGTTGAAAGGGCTAATTAGAGTGGATGTGGAGAGGATGTTTCTATGGTGCAGGAGTCTAGGACCAGAGAGCACATCCTCAGAATACAAGGACATACCTTTAGAATGGAGATGAGGAGGGATTGCTTTATATGGAATTCATTGCCACAGATGGCTGGGTCATTGGGTGTATTTAAAGTGGAGATTTCTAGGTTCTAGACTGGTAAGGGCATCAAAGGTTATGGGCAAAGGCAGCAGAACGGGGTTGAGAAGGATAATAAATCACCCATGCTGGAATGCCGGAGCAGACTCGATGGACCGAATGGTGTAATTCTGCTTCTATGTCTTATGATCTTATAGTCAAAACCAAATGCATCAAACTGCTTTACATAATTATACATTCAACTTAAAGGAAAACCATAAAAGTTTGACTAATTGCCTTTATGCTTCCTGTCTTTTGTATTGTATTGTCTGCTCTGCTACTTCTATGCAGGGCTCTCATCTTTGGCTCCAGACAAGCTGATTCTAGTTGTTTCTTTAAACTGTAAGATGCCACAAATAACTGAGAAATTAATGAATTGATGAAGATCCAAGAGTAGTGCTGGGAAACTTGCTGATAATGCACAAGGACACAAGAATATAGGAACAAGCGTAGGTCATCAGATCTCTTAAGCCTGTCCGGCCTTTCTATATGATAATGGCAGACCTGTGCTCTCCTCAACTCTTCTGTGCGAGTTCCTCATAAATCTCACTTTCTTGATCATTCAGATATTCCTCTGTCTCCTCTTTAAATACTATATATTTAATCATCTGTCCTGCTAAATTCCTGCAATTCATGCATGAGAAATTGCAGATCCCCCTGAATTCAATCACTTGCAGTCTCTCTCCATTTAGAAAACACTTTGCCTTCTGATTCCCCCTACTAAAGTGGATCACCTCACACTTCCCCTCGTTAAACTTCGTTCACCAGAATTTTTCCCAATCACGCAAGGTATCTACAGTATATCCCATTGCAGAATCACAATGTCACATTACCAGATGCCGATGCATCTATTTTTGAATCACTGGCCAATTTAGAAGCCCTATACTTGGTTCCTTCTTCCAGGTCATTAATGTAAATTGTAAACATGCAAGATATGCTGCAAAAATAAGTGGGTTAGCAAACTGTGAGGAGGTGCAAAGGAAAATAGATGGATAAAGTGCTAAGGCAAGAAATTGACAGACGGAGTATAGTTTAGGAAATGATATTTTATCCACTTTGGAAGGAGAATGAAAATGTAAACTTTCATTTAAATGGAGTGTCCCACAAATGTTACAGTACATAGATATCTGAAGGTTTAAGTGCAAAAAAACACAGATATTAAGTAGTCAGGTAGAGCAGAGAATGCTAACAGAAGGCTAAATGAAAATTGAACTTCATTGCAAAGAATAGTATGAAGTTTTGATGCAATGTTACTGGATCCTGTTGAAGCCTCACCTGGATTAGTGCATCCAGTTCTGGTCTCCAAATTGCACTCGGGGACAGCTCAAGAAGGTTCACTAGATTGATTTCAGGGATTGAAAGGTTGGTGTATGAAGAAAAAATTGAGCATGTTAGACTATACTTATTGAAGTTTAGAAGAAAAGTGGATCTAACTGAAACATGAGATTGACAGAGGGGTCTCTGAGTAACTATTTCCTGTATTGGGAGTATCAAAATCTAGGAGGCCCAATTTCAGAATAATGGATGGCTGATTGAGCACAGAGATGAGGAGGAATTTATTTTCTCAGAGAGTTATAATTCTTTGGGATTCTCTACCCTGGGAAGCCATGGAGACAAGCGCATTGAACATATTCAAGTGGCAGATTGACAGATGTTTTAATAAAGTGGGAGTCAAGAGGTATGGGGAAAATTCTAGAGTGTGAGTTAAGACCAAGACTAAATCAGTCATGACCATTGCTGGTGTTTTTATTGGCTGTATTCCAAACCTTCTCTGGTACCATTCCCCAAATCTCTTTCTGTTATATTGACGGCTGTATTGGTGTTGCTTCCTTACTTCCAGTTTTGAGACATTGACTGGACTAATTTTGCTCTTGTTTCTCATATTGTTACACCAATAATTTAGAAACTATGGCCATTGACAACAGACAATAGGTGCAGGAGTAGGCCATTCAGCCCTTTGAGCCAGCGCCACCATTCAATGTGATCATGGCTGATCATCCACAATCAGTACCCCGTTCCTGCCTTCTCCCCATATCCCTTGACTCTGCTATCTTTAAGAGCTCTATCTAACTCTTTCTTGAAAGCATCCAGAGAATTGGCCTCCACTTCCTTCTGAGGCAGTGCATTCCATAGATCTACAACTCCCTGGGTGAAAAAGTTTTTCCTGAACTCCATTCTACCATTTGTAAATGGCCTACCCCTTATTCTTAAACTGTGGCCTCTGCTTCTGGACTCACCCAAACATCGGGAACATGAATAGTTACAAAGATCTTTGCTCCACCATTTGGTATGAGTAAAGGCAAGACTGAGCTTGTTTTATAAATCATGTCCTCATTCAACACCAATATTTTTTCCTGTAAGCATCAGGTATCATTCCAGCTGTAAATTCTTTTGACTTTGCCTCCTTTTCAAATTGAGACTTAACTTTGCCGGACAAAATTTCAGTCTAAGTAAGGATGTATGCATTTTTCTAAGAATGTCATTAGAATTTTGAGAGGTAAAAAAAATACAGTAAATTTCACCATTACCTAAAATTTAAAGATTTTTTTTGTTCTTGTTTAATTTTACATCTACATGCATTTCCCTAAGAATTGGGTTGTTAGAGTAACAAACTACTTACTTTGTTTTGTTAAGAAATTTTCCCTCAAAGGCCTTTTAATGATTTTTTAAAAGGCAGACAGACTGTTGATAGGCTAATGGGTGAAAGGTTACCGTGGGTAAACAGGAGTGCAGAACTGAGCTTGCAATCAAATCAACCATGATCTTATTAAACGATGGAGTAGATTTGAGGAGCTGAGAAGCCTGCTCCCCCCACTCTTAATCTGTATGTTCCTGTGCCTGTGTAACCATAATTTACGACAATGTGTAATGCAAAATCACATTTAATGCCTGTCCTCCAGTTGAGAAGCAGCAATTTTCTATTTTTCTGTTTTCTATATCAGAATAGCTAGGGCAATATGTCACACAAGGCATTTTATTTCATGCTTTTTTCTTTATGTTCCAAATTAGACTGAACACTTGAGTAACAGTGAAATCTGGGCTTTGCTCCTGTTAATCCCTTATGGCACTGCAATGCTGCCAGGTGGCTTCTTGCTTTTCTGTGCCTCAACTGCAGTAGCACATATGGTGATATGAAACATCGAAGTTAACAAGATTAAGCTAATAGGCTAGTTCAATGCCAGAGGGCAATTAGTATTACTCAAGGACAGTTAGGCCAATTAACCATACGTAGGAAGGAACATCAGATGGATTCTAATGTCAGTGTAAATGGAGGTATTGCATACCAAACTAGGAAATGGCAATCAATCATTGGTAAAGTGAAGGTGGTACTGGTCGTAATTGCAAAACATTCATTTAAAAGCTGAGGTCAATAAAAAGGTTGTCAAAAAAGATATTGAAGACATAAGGGGAGACACCTTTATAGAATACATAAAACTGTTGGGTTTATAGGAGAAAGGTGTGAAACAAGAAGGGAAGGAATTGTTTTGACACGACTTAGAATTAGACATATTATGCTTAACTATACCTTATATCTTTTTGGAAAACATCATTCTGGGTTGTGTAAGTTTTGTCATAATTATGAAACAGTTGAACATATTGTATATTATTACAGTGTGAAGCATATAAGGATGAAATAAATCAAATGCAGTCTTCATTACAATCTTTGGAGGATTGATAGTTTTCATTTAAAAACTTTGTTAAGTTATGGGAGTGACATTAATTTGATTCACAGTATTAATATTTCAATTAGATCCATCATTTGAACAAACACTAAAAGAAATTCATCTAAAAGAGTAATTAATTTAATCTTCTGCATACTGATGTAGGTGAGGGAGAAGTTAATCCTTAATTTTGATTTATTCAAATTCATATACTCAGCCCATCTTGGTGGAAATGGTGTAATTGACAATACATAAAACTGGCTTTTGAAGTGGACCATCAATTAAGAAGTTGCTGCAGAAAAATTTGAATCAATAATTACTTGTAACCCTGTTGTCTGATAAATTGTGCGTGACTGGGGTCCAGGGCAACTGCTGACCTGACCATTTTCCTCAGTTTCTACCCTAAACCTGTCCCAATAACTACAGACTACATGCATGCTTAAGAATGGTAACAAACCCTGTAAGAAAGTTGTATGATTGGTATCTATCCTAAAATACACACTGTTTCATTACACCCAGACAGGTCCAGTGGTCGTTGTGCAGAAGCACCTTATACACATGGAATTCTACTACAATTTCTGTGACATGATGCACACTGAGGTCCTAACTTCATTTTGCATTTAAGTGTTAAAATTGTTTCCATCATGGAGTACATAAAAAACATTACATAATGTGATAGAATTTCTGGATGTTGATATGTTGGTACTGGTAAGGACATAGTCTAGCTGTGAATATGGTGGCTAGCAACTGAGTGTTTCATTCAGTGCAACATATTTTCTGTGTGTGCACTTGTTGAGTTGTATTGTGGCAATATACGTACCGAATTGCTTCTGTTGATGCTAATCTTAAAATATAACTAAATGAAACCTTTAGCAAAGTGTTGGTGATTTATATAGTGTGTTTTATTTACTCCTCCTTTGGTTAAAAAAACGATGTTAAAACTTGCAGAAGTGATGCCTGAAACCATATGAAGCTCATACATACATAATTAATTAATGGCTGCATAGGGATTTAAAAAAACTGCACAAGATTAGTAACACATATGGTTTCATTCTGATTACTATAACAGGGACCAAACATTTAATATATCTTTATAGCTAGTTTATCATAGTTAAGGGAATAAAACTGATCAAAGGATTAATTAAAAATACAAATCAATATTGGGTCTTCCACACGTGCAATGTCCAAGGACTGAAGTATTGGAATTCTTGTTTGTGGATCGTGCTGCTGGACTCCAGATAGGAGTGAAGCTTAATCTTCTGAGGTTTCATCCCGTGTACACTGGGGATCAGCTGTGGATCATGGGCACAGAGCTACATTAACTTCAGTGAGGACCAGAGAGATACAGTGGAAAAAAATACAGGAAAAAGCAAGTGATTGTTTACCCAAGTATTTGTTTTGTTTAATGTTTTTAATATTTCTGAGTGTTTGAAGTGCTTTTAATTTTTATAAATTTATAAAAATGATTATTTACTTTAATTTTCAATGACTTTAAATGTTATCAAAATTAGCAATTCCCTGACGGCATAGCTGGGGTTTGTTCTCAAAGTTTTCTGGAATGTTTCAAAGTGGCACTTGTTCAGCTCATATTTGTTTGTTTATTTATTTCTTTATTTTTCTAGACATACGGTACAGAACAGGCCTTTCTGGCTCAATGAGTCACACCACCCAGCGACCCACCTATTTAACCCTAGCCTAATCACAAGACAATTTACAATGACCGATTAACTTACTAACTGCTACGTCTTTGAACTGTGGGAGGAAACTGGAGCACACGGACAAAACCCATGCACACACAGGAAGAGCATACAAACTTTCTTACAGAGGACGCGGGAATTGAACTCTGAACTCTGATGCCCCATGCTCTAATAGTGTCGCACTAACAGCTGTGCCCTCTTGGCGCCCCTGTGTTGGAAGACTTACTGCCATTCAGACCACACTGGTGAAACCTGCGATTCTTCAGGCCAGCAAGGACTAGATCCTTTGTCTGAAGTGGCTAAATGCTGGAGAAGGGCTGCAATGGACAGTGACTGCAGGCGGCAAACCCATGGCAGCAATTACTTTAAGGCATTATTTATTCTACCCGTAAATATTTTGGATTATAATTTATAATTTTTTATTTGAAAAAAATTATAAATTATAAACCAAAATATTTACAGAGGAAAATAATTCTATATTTGAAACAGGAGAAGGAAACCTTCGTTGCCTTGCGGCCATACCCACCCATGGGAAAGGCTTCGAGAGTAAACCCCGAGGAAGAAACCTGGAGCCGGGGCCCCTAGGGCAGTTTGGTGTCATTTGCAACTTCACTCTGGCAACCTCCGCGATGACACCGGTGCCAAGCTGTATCGGCGCTTGCCCTTCCCTTGGACTACGTCAGTGACATGGAGAGGGGGATCCCACTGTATGGGCAACAGCCAGTTCTTCAAATCCTTCCACCCAGCCTTGCGCCCTGGAGAGGCCACAGTCCACCAGAGACGCAAACCCATCATCCCCTGGGATCGATGGCTGCCTACTACTACTACTACTATTTGAAACAAAGGACACAAGATAATGTTAAAAAAGCTTAGTTCTACTAAATTAAATTCTTAATGTAGAACAGAGTATTGAAAACCTTCAAATTTCGAAGTTCAAACTTCAAAGTAACATTTATTATCAGAGTACATACATGTCGCCACATACAACACTGAGACTCTTTTTCTGTGGGCATACTTAGTCAATCTATAGAACAGTAACTGTAAACTTCGGAAACTGTTAACTGTAAACAAACTGTGCAAATCCAGATATAAATAAATAGCAATAAATAACGAGCATGAAATAACAATATAAGTGAGTCCTTAAGTGAATGTAGTTATCCCCATTTGTTCAAGAGCCAGACGGTTGAGGGGTAGAAACTGGTCTTGAACCTGGTGGTGTGAGTCCTCAGGCACCTGTACTTTCTATCTGATGGCAGAAGTGAGTAAAGAGCATGGCCTGGGTTGAGGATCTTTGATAATGGATGCTGCTTTTCTATGGCAACGTTTCATGTAGATGTGCTCAATGGTTCGGAGGGCTTTACCCACGACATTCTGGGCCAAATTCAGTACCTTTTGTAGGATTTTCCATTCAAAGGCATTGGTGTTCCCATACCCGGCCGCAATGCAGCCAGTCAGCACGCTTTCCATCACACATCGATAGAAGTTTGCCAAGGTTTTCGATGACATGCCGAATCTCTGCAGACTCTTGAGGAAGTAGAGGTGCTGTCATGTTTTCTTCACAATAATATTTACATGATGGGTCCAGGGCAGATCCTCTGAGATAGTTACTGACCCTCTCCACCTCTGATGCTCCGATGATTACTGGCTCATGGACCTCTGGTTTCCCTCTCCTGAAGTCTACAGTTCCATGGTCTTATTGACGTTGAGTGATTCAACACACCCTTTGATACAGCCCACAAAAGTGGTGTCATCAGCAAACTTGTATGCGGTATTGGATCTGCAGTTAGTTACACAGTTATAGGTGTAAAGTGAGGAGAGCAGAGGGTTAAGTACATGGCCCTGCAGTGCTCCTGTGCTGATGGAGATTGTGGAGGAGATGTTTTTGCCAATCTGAACAGATTGGTGTCTACAAGTGAGGAAATTCAGGATCCAATTGCACAAGGTGGTATTGAGGCCCAGGTCTTGGAGTTTACTGATTAGTTTTGAGGGGATGATATCTTTAAATACCGAGTTGTAGTCAATAAAGCGTTTCAAAGAAACAAAGAAGATATCATGAAATATCATAAGGAAGGACCTTTCAATAACACTGGACAACAAAGAGTTTGCTTCCTGAATACTTTTGGGTGTCTTATGAATTTTGGGCTGCTGATCATGCAAAATCACCAAGAAATTTCCCTATCGTGCACAATTTTAAAAAAATGCCTATATTTGTAATTTCAATTTAGATTTCAAGTCAGAGTAACTGATGCCAAGATTAAGGAAGGTATTGGTCCACAAAGCAAACAGGTGATCAATGACAGGCAATTCGAAGAACTTCTTGTGGGACTGGTGAAAATCGCATGGAAAGCATTCAAGGATCTTGGCAACTGCAGAGCACCAAGTTATGAAAACCATTAAGTGTAACATGTCACTAAAGATTCATTTTCTGCATTTCCATTTAGACTTCTTCCCTGTAAATTTTAGCACTGTCAGTGACGAGCATGGTGAAAGGTTTCACCAGAACGTTGCGGTCATGGAGAAATGGTACCAGGGCAACTGGAATCCATCAATGTTGGCTGATTATTGTTGGACACTTAAGCGAGAAGCCTCAGACACTGAGTACAAATGAAAATCATCAACAAAACATTTTTTTGCTTTGTTGAACTATTGCAAAGCATCAGCACCTTTATGCAATTAAACACATTATATTCAATTAAAGTTTATTTCTTATTTCTCCAAATTCCTATGTGATGCAAGTAGTCTGAAATTATATTTGTGTTCTGCTTCAAGCAGTCTATCGGAAACAAAAAGAAAAATATTCTGAGAAAGCAACACTTTGAAAAAATTATTATCCAGTGTAATCAGTACTATATTGCTCAATTTGTATTAATTTTTAATGAACAAAATCTATTAAATATTAACCAAAAATATGGAAAGTGTACATCTGATTATTGACTACAGAAGGAGGAAGTTGGAGGTCTGTTAATCAATCTGTATTAGGGTATTGGAGGTGTGAGGGGGTCAGGATTTTTAAATCTTTTGGCAACATTATGTTGGAAGCTTTGTCCTGGGACCAGCATGTAAGAGCCATCACAGAGAAGGCACGACAGCCCCTCTACTTTGATAATAATTTACTTCTGACTTTCTTCGAGTCATAGAAAACTGTAGCACAGAAATAGGATCTTTGGCCATCTAGTCTATGTTGAAGCATGTAAACTACCTAGTCCCATCCTCCTGTACCATAGCCACTATACCCCTCCTATCCATGCACCTGTCCAAACTTATCTTAAACATTGACATCAACTCTTCGTCAGACCCTTCGTCAGGACTCACCCGAAACATCGACTGTACTTCTCCTTATAGATGCTGCCTGGCCTGCTGCGTTCCACCAGCATTTTGTGTGTGTTGATTGAATTTCCAGCATCTGCAGATTTCCTCATGTCTGTGCTATTAACACCCAATTGTTTATCCCCCTACAGTGGGGCAATGTATAGCAGACAAATAGTCTACCAACCAACACATCTTTAGGGTGTGGGAGGAAACTAGAATCCTCTAGGGAGGACGTGCAAACTCTGTACTTAGCATTCAGGGTCAGGACCAATCCAAGATCTCTGGAACTGTGGGACAACAGCACCAACTCCTGCATCCCTATGTTGTCCCCTGGGATTCAAACTTTTTGACCAAAGTTGCAATAGAAAAAATTTCATCATAGTAAATGGCACTGTTCACCACCATACCTTTCTATAATTAATGGATATAACTTTGATGGAATGAGCGATAATACGAAAGATTATACTTCAGTGTTTTTGGAAGTCATGGCTATTGACTTTTATAGACATGCGTCACTGTAAACTTATACTGGCAATCTAAGTTCATGCAATAAATTGCATACTTATGAAAAGACTGATGGATTGATATCTTTTAGCAGGGCTAAACATAATTGAAGGTTGCTTATTGCATAGACCCTAAATAATTAAAATTAATCTCATTATAGATGTCTTCTTTGGAGCATAATTTAATCAAATAACAGCTAAATGGTATTGCTAGGACACATTATTAATGGTTAAACAATCGTGGAGTGCTGTAATGCACAAAGGTCCATGCATTATTTAATGGCTGTTCTGAGACAGGACGAAAAGGCTGATCAATGCTAACATGTTATCTCATCAATAGGAGCAGAACATTTTCAAATGAATTTTAAAATCCAAAACAGCTTTTGGATGTAATACTGAACCACGCAGTATCATCATTTTCCATGTTTTGAGAAACGATTTCTTGCAGAATTTTAGTTACTTATTTTACTTTATTTTATTCATCTAGAGATATAAATGCACACAAGAAGAGCTGTATGGAAACTTTGCTCCGAAGAGTGGAGACACACTGCCGTGCAGCAGAACTAAAGGATAGAGAGCAAACATCTCTTTGAAGTATTTGCATGAAATGGATAGCCATGGAACTTCAGGTGAAAATGCCCACAAGGTTAACAACTCACCAACCAAGAAGTGACCAAATGGGTTGTCCTTCCATACACTCAAAGTATCTTGGAAATGACAGCCCGACTGCTCCAAGAACATAATATTTTAGTCGCACACAAGCCAAGAGCAATGTTGAAAAGAGTACTTTGCAGACCCATGTTAGACAAGGCCAATGCGGTTTACAAAGTCGAAAGCAGGGACTGCAGGAAATATTACATCAGCCAAACAGGGAGAAAACGATTCACAAGGATCCATGAGCATCACCTGGCTGTAAAGCGGCGTGACCAATTCTCCCAGGCGTCCGCTGATGAAGATCGAGAGGGGCATCAGTGAAAGTCCTGCCGCAAGTGAACACACAGCACGTAAGAGAATTCTTAGAAGCGTGATATTCCCCAAGCAGCTCTGTAAACAAACATGCAGACCTCTGCGCCGATGCAGGCAGAATTCCAGACGACAACAAACAAAGTTTGCTCACGGCCAATCAGCACCGAGATTTCCTCCCCATATCACAACTAAGTTTCCGAAATGACGTCCAATTAGCTGATTGTAAATTCCAAGCATTCGGAGGACACATCATAATTAACAGCACACTGTCGATGGCTCTTTGCATGGTGATGAAACGTTTGCAAGTAAATTGCCAAAATCAGAGAACAGCCCAACCCAACCATTGAGAGATACAGTGTGGAACAGGCCCTTCCAGCCCTTCGAGCCCCACCACCCAACAACCACGATTTAACCCCAACCTAATCACTGGACAATTTACAATGACCAGTCGACCTAACTGGTATGTCTTTGGACCGTGGAAGGAAACCCGAGAGCTCAGAGAAAACTCATGCATTCCACATTGAGGACGTACAGAGACTCCTTACAGAGGAAGCCGGGATTGAACTCTGGACTCCAATGCCAATGAGCTGTAATATAGTCGCGCTAACCACCACGCCCACTAGGCTCTCTAATTTTAACTTGAATCAAGACAGCACATGCTTGAGATGAAGCTCACCATTTGGGCTGCATGGTCGTGGTCACTGTACTGAGTGAGAAGAGGAAAGCCCCCTCCCCTCAGCTTTCACCACACCATCATTACTCTTTACCACAGTGTGTAGCTTCTACAAAATGGATGCCTGCAACTTACCAAGGGTTATAGGAAAACCTATAATGCCTAGAATTAGGTAGAGTAGGATAATAATGATCACATGGGTGCACCACCACTTACAAGTCTGTCACTATGGCATAAGCCTTCTTATTTGGAAATATATACTCCTCTCAAGTCACTGGGTCAAGATCCTATATTCCCTTGCCTAAGCCTATTGCCTGATTCTTTTCTCTGCTATCATCTTCTTAAAAGCAAATATCCATGGACAATCCATTGCAACTGCCATTCCAGTAACGTTCTCATTGTACAAATGAATAAAATCAAAAAACAAATTTCCCACCTCAGTTTAAGCGTTACTTTCCCTCTGTTACTGATCATCTTAGTGTCAGCTTAGCCGCGGTTTATGAATACAATATCCAACCAAATCATCGGTCCAATCAAAATCTGATTGTTCATTCTAAATTATTTAGTCCAGATGTATAAATAATTGCTTAGGTAAATGTTCAGATTGCCGTCTCCTGTCAGAGGAGCTAATATTCAGTATATCGAATTTACAATGATACAGAGATAAGTCTTGCATCTCAGGGAGAACGAAATGCCAAAGGGAAGAGGACTGGACACAAGGAGGAATGTAGATACAGGAGAGATTCCAGTGCAATTAAAACCATCTCCACCACCAGTTTATACTTGGGCTGTTTGCAGGAGATGTTGGCCATCTATATTGATGTATGTTAGCAATATTTCAGCACAGTTTTCCCAGGCTCCTTGAATCTTGGCATTGAAAGCAAGGCAAGAACACAAGGGCAATTATTAAGTATAATGAAAAACACTGCAACTACTCAGTGTGCACAGCTGCTTTCTTATATATGAGTGGGAAAATAGTTTGTTCATGGTACTTATGCTTAGAGTATATTTTTTTATCCTTCTGAAGTTTTCCTAACCAGATTAGGATGGTGTGAAGTATGCATGCTCAACATGATCTTAACCTCTAATGAAGTCTGTTGCAAAATGAGAGAATTATCCATGTGAATGACAAGGGCTCGAGAGAAGTATTTGTAAATAGTAGAAGCGCGCTTCACAGACTGTCCCTGAAACGTTCTAAAACCATAGATGCAAACTCCAACAGTCATTAACCACAAGTTTAAATTCTGAAAGACTATCACCCTTCAAACAGTATGTTTATAATTTATTAGAAATATTACGTTTCTTCTCTTTATAAAACTGATTACATTTACTTTCAAGATGTACAGACTTAACAAAGTATTAGACTTCCACTCTCTGATCATTGCACTAGTCTTGGGTTTATGCTTTTTGAACATACTTTACTGAATCCATTTCTGAACTCAATGATATTGGTAAAACTTGTTCCTGTCATAAGTACTACACAGTTATCTTGAATATGTTATCGCAAAAGTTCTAACCGCAAACTGTCTGCCTCAATTTTTGCAATCCTAAATAATCTACTTGGATGACACACTTATTTATAGTGTGTTATTTGATGTTCTTCAATAACTCTCTTTCCACAGATAATCTGGAAAAGTACATCCCTTGGGGAGAACAATGACTTCTAATGTTGACTCTGCACAGCGATCTTTACCACCCTGACTGATCCTATTCACTTATGGCATGCAAGCTACCAGGGAAAATTTAAATTACCTCTCCAAATGGTGCCAGTAAAGTGCAAATACTTAAGCTGGTTCTTTTTAAGAGGCTTGTGAATGTGCTTTTTCTGGGGAAACCTGCAGCCCATTTGTCATACACTGACATCAAGAGCTTGACACATAGAACAGCTGTATTTGCAATGGCAAAGCAGCACACTTTATGATGGAGAATTATGACACACCTTATGAGTGTCAGTCACAGAGCTGACGTCGAAACATACCCGAGGACCTTGTGGTCTCGGTCAGTGACGCTGACATGGAGTATACTTCAGAAGGATGAACACTTTTAAGGCATCGGGGCATTTTGACATACCTGGTCAAGTGCTAAAACCCTGAACTGATCACCTGGACGAGGTGTTCAGTAACATGTTCAACCTCATAGTTCTGAGGTCTGAGGCTCCCAACTGCTTCACGTCAAGTCAAGTCAAGTTTATTGTCGTTTCGGCCATAATCTGCTGGTACAGTACACAGTAAAAACAAAACAACGTTCCTCCAGGACCCTGATGTTACATGAAACAACACAAAACTACACTAGACTATGTGAGACAGCACAAGGCTACACTAGACTATGTAAAACAACATAAAACTACACTAGACTACAGACCTGCACAGGCCTACATAAAGTGCACAAAACAGTCCAGGTAGTACAATAATTAATAAACAAGACGATAGGCACAGTAGAGGACAAATTACAATATAATAATAAATGATGTGGATGTCAGTCTAGACTCTGCGTATTGAGGAGTCTGATAGTCTGGGGAAGAAACTATTGCACAGTCTGGTCGTGAGAGCCCGAACGTTTCGGTACCTTTTGCCAGATGGCAGGAGGGAGAAGAGTTTATGTGAGGGGTGCGTGGGGTTCTCCACAATACTGATGCTCAAGAGGGCATCAGTTGTACTGGGACCCAAGAAGAGCATGGAGGCCTGTATTCACAAATGTCGACTGGTAGCACTTACCTCCATTATAAAGAAGTGCTTTATGAACGTAATATACTGAGTAGCTGCAATGCACCATGCCCTTTGAACCTTGCTGCCCAGCAATCCCTGAGTGAACCCTAGCCTAATCACGGGACAATTTACAATGACCAGTCAACCTACCAACTGGTACGTCTTTGGACTGTTGGAGGAAACCCGAGCACCTGGGGAAAACCCATGTAGTCATGTGGAGAAAATACAGGCGGGGTGGGAATTGAACCCGGGTTGCCTGTACCATAAAGCGTTGTGCTAACCAGTATGCTACTGTGTACTGTGTTGCTGCTGCAAATACCTAACTTTAATGGCATTTATACCTGGATATACATACCTAAGACAATAAACTTAAATTGAAAACTGAAACTTAGAAAATTTAAATATGATAGAAGCTATAATTTTGAAGATTATGCTATTTCATTCATTGCTGTAATCAAGACAATAAGACTGATACATTTGCATGCATTGTAATATCCTCTGCCGCCAATAGGTTAGAGGCCTTCTCCTTTCCACCTTTGACATGTTTTCCCTTCCAGATTAGTTCTGAGATGCATGAAGACTACATTCTGTGCAGAATTATGATGGAGGTAGAAAGGGTAGGAAACTTTTGCCCCTGTGGATGTTTTGTAAACAAGAGGGTATAGGAATAAGGTGAGAGGTAGAATTTTTCACAGAGCGAATGGATGACATCTGGAACATGATACAGGCCATCTCACAAGATTTAAGATGCCTGGAAGGTTACAGATCAAATGAGGCTAGTATTATAAGTAAAATAGTTACCATGAACATGGGGAGGGGGGGATCCTTTTCCTCTTAAAAATACTTTCAAATGGCTGAAATGACATGTGTTGATCAATTAATGTAATTCATCAAATTGTACTATAATGAGAAAAAAATGTTGATGGATATAAGAGAATGGGAAAAATCCCGAGAAAGAGGAGGAGGAATGAGTATGCTCAGTCATTGAGCATGAGGAATAATGCAGTGTGTCAATGTAAGGAAGAGTTGGGCTATGGAGGTTTGCTGTGCAGAGCAGGATCTGTAACTGTAATGGTCAGGCTTGTGGCTCGATGCTCCCAGTGCAAGCTTCCTGAATTATCTTACGCATGTTCCTACTCATCGTCATGGAAGCATATCTACCTGCATCATCTCATTGACCTAGCAAGACTTTATGTGATAGATAGGAGCTGCAGGAAGGTAGTTACCTTAGTTTACAGAGCTCAGGTAGCTGCGTGACTGGAGAAAGAGGGGAAATGCACAGCCAGTGCAGAGTATACCTGTAGTCATCCTCTCAATAATAAGTATACGACCTTTGGTGCTATTGAGGGGAACTTGAGGAAGGATATACTGGTTTTGGAGGCAATGCAGAGGAGGTTCACCAGGTTGATTCCAGGGATGAAGGGGTTAACCTATGAGGAGAGATTGAGTCGCCTGGGACTATACTCTCTGGAGTTCAGAAGAATGAGAGAGGATCTTATAGAAACATACACAATTTTGAAAAAGAATAGGTAAGATAGAAGTAGGAAAGTTGTTTCCATTGGTGGGTGAGACTAGAACTAGGGGACATTGCCTCAAGATTCAGGGGAGAAGACTTAGAACAGAGATGAGGAGAAACAGTTTTTCCCAGAGAGTGGTGAATCTGTGGAATTCTCTGCCCAGGGAAACAGTTGAGGCTTCCTCACTAAATATACTTAAGATACAGTTAGATAGGTTTTTACATAGTGAGGAAATTAAGGGTTATGGGGAAAAGGCAGGTAGATAGAGCTGAGTTTATGGACAGATCAGCCATGATCTTATTGAATGGCGGGGCAGGCTCGATGGGCCGGATGGCCTACTCCTGCTCCTATTTCTTATGTTCTTATGACAACCTACCAGGGCTGAGCCACAGTGCCTGGCTCTCTGGTACTGAGTCTGGTGCTGTGGTTCAAAAGAGCAGAGAGAGGACTGCAGTGTTCATTGGAGATTCTTTAATCAGAGGAACAGAGATGAGGTTCCATGGGTGTGATAGAGACACCCAGATGGTACGTTGCCTCCCTGGTGCCAGGATCAGAGATGTCTCAGATCGGGTCCATTGCATTCTCAAGGGTGAGGGTAAGCAGCCAGAGGTCTTGGTACATATTGGCACCAATGACATAGGTAGACAAAGTAAGAAGGTCCTGAAGAGAGATATTAGGGAGCTAGGTAGAAAGCTGAGAAGCAGGACCTCCAGGACAGTAATCTCTGACTTTCTGTCTGTGCCATGTGCCAGTGAGGGTAAGAATAGAATGATTGGCAGGTAAATGAGTATCTGAGGAACTGGTGCACAGGACAGGGGTTCAGATTTATGGATCGCCGTGATCTCTTCAGGGTACAAAATGGACAGGTTACACCTGAAGCAGAGGGGGCCCAACATCCTTTCAGCAGGTTGGCTAGAGTTGTTCAGGTGGGTTTAAACTAATTTGGCAGAGAGATGGGAACCAGAGTGATAGTTCTGAAGATGAGGAAGCTGGGTTACAAACAGAGGCAATGTGTAGTGAGACTCCGGGCAAGGAGAGGCTTGTTTATGGAATAAGTGAGACCAGTGTGCAGGCTTCTCAAATTTGACAATCCTCATCATAAGTGTGTTATGACTAGATTTTTACCTGCTGCTATCAAAATTAAGATCTGTCGCAACAGACAACAGCAGATCTAATTTCATTGGCTCTTCTCTCAACGCTGGAACATCTGAGCAGTGAAGAGGCATGCATCAGGATGATCTTCATTGACAAAAGCTCTGCATTTAATACTATCATCCCCTCAAAATTAAACAATAAGCTCCAAGACCCAGGCCTCATTAACTCCTTGTGCAACAGGATCCTCGATTTCCTCACTTGCAGACCTCAGTCAGTTTGGATTGGCAACAACATCTCCTCCACAATCATGATCAGCATACATACAACGAGGCTGTGTGATTAGCCCCATTCTCTACATGCTTTATACTTACGACTATGAGTCTAAGCACAGCTCCAAAGCCATATTTTAGTTTGCTGTTGACACTGCAGTCAACTGGCCAAATCAAGGTTGCGATGAAACAGCAAGCAGGAGGGAGATTGAAAATCTGGCTGAGTAGTGCCACAGCAACAGCCTCTCACTAAACGTCAGCAAGGCCAAGGAGATGATGATTGACTTCAAGAGGAAGAAGCTGGAGGTCCATGAGCCAGTCCTCATCAGGGGATCAGAGATGGAGAGGGTCAGCAAATTTCAATTCCTTGACGTTGTCACTTCAGAGGATCTGGTCACACCAAGTGAGTGCTATTACAAAGAAAGCACAGCAGCGCCTCTGGCTTCTTAGAAGTTAGTGAAGATTTGGCATGTCTTCTAAAACGTTGACAAACTTCTATACATGTGCGGCTGAGAGTGTACTTACTGGTTGCATCACAGATTGGTACTGACACGTCAATGGAAAAGCCTGCAAAGAGTAATGGATACGGCCCAGTCCAGCGCATGGGAAGCACACCACACTATGGAGTACACCTCCAAAGAGTGGTGTTGCAAGAAAGCAGCATCCATCATCATGGACCCCCACCATCCAGGTCACAATCTCTCTCACAGCTATCAGGAAAGAGATACAGAAGCCACCCCACCAAGTTCAGGAACAATTATTACCCCTCAAATGTCAGGCTCTTGAATCAGAGGGGATATGTCACTTAACTTCACTGATCCTAACACTGAACAGTTCCCACAATCTATGGGCTCACTTTCAAAGACTCTTCATCTCATATTCTCAATATTTATTTCTTATTTATTTATCTGTCTATTTATCTATTTATCTATCTATTTATTTATTTATTATTTTTACTTTGTGTATTTTCAATTTGTTGTCTTTTACACATGAGTTGTTTGTCTGTCTTGGTGTGTGCATCTTTCATTGATTCTATGCTGTTTCTTCATATCTACTTTGAATGCCTGCAAGAAAATGAATTTCAGGGTTGTATGTGGTGACATTGCTAAGTAGGATAGGATAGCCCCAACAAGCAATTAAATTGATCTAAATAGCAGGGTTAGGCTATCATTTGCAGTATGAGGATCAGAACTTGGATATGGACTAAATTTGTTTCTGCACGAGCTTCCTCTGTTTCAGATTAACATCAGCATAGAGGTATAGTTTAGTGGTTTGTAAATTACTTTACAATGCTAGCTGTAAGATCAGGGTTCATTTCCCGCTGCTGTCTGTAAGGGGTTTGTACATTCTCTCCTGACTACATGAGATTCCTCCCACATTCCAAAGACACACGGGCTAGTGTTAGTAAGTTCTGGGCAAGGTACATTGGCACTGGAGACATGGTGACACTTGTGTGCTGACCCCAGCACATCCTCAGACTGCGTTAAGTCATTGACGCAACACAATGTATTTCACTACATCTTTTGACATACATATGACAAATAAAGCTAATCTCTAATCTTTTAAAAGAGAAGTTTTTGCATACTTCCCTTTGTTTGTGAGAGTCTCTGGTATAAGGTGTGGATGACGTGGGTTTCTGTTTATGAGGTCGTGCTTCATTTAAACCTGGTGTAGCAGCAACTCATACTGCTGGCAAACCCATGGGGTGCTACCTTGCATGACGCGCCCTCCGCTCAATTCAGTAATACTGTTCCACATCATTGAAGAACCGTAGTTGATCCTTTATTAGCAGCTAGCAAAACAATCTTGAAGTGAAGCAAATAAACGAATGTAAGTGTAATTAAGCAATGTAATTAAGCTGTCAATAAAAGATATGACATCAGTCAATCCACAGTTCTAAAGCTGCCCAGAATAATGCATAAACATGCAACTTATCTCCATTGCTTTTACCACATCCCTATCCACATGACAAGTTACCATAATAAACATAATAAATGTGCAACACAGAATGCAATGCAGACAGAAAACAGATGCATAGCTCCTAAAACTTTGACAAACTTCTTTACATGAGCAGTCGAGAGTATACTGGCAGGTTGCATCACTGACCGGTGTTGAAACATCAATGTTCTTGAATGGAAAATCCTGCAAAAAATAGTGAATACAGCCTTGGGATTTGAAGAAATCGCATAATTAGGGCTGCAGAGAGAAATGTAGCTTCATAAAAATATGTTGGTCCAATTTCCAAAGTATTTCAGAAGTATGTTCTACTGATGTTGATTCTTCACTGAATCAATGGTGTCTATCAAAATTTGAACTGCCGCTCCTCATCATCCTTTTTACAAGCACAAATGCTTTATGGAGATAATTAAAATCAATAGAAGTGACTTTATTTGGTTTTAACCATCTTTGCTTCAACATTTGTTGGAATCCTTTTATGTTAACTTTTATCCTTTAAAGTTTAAGAGAGTGTACATTTCTGTCCATGCTGACTCATTGTTTGTCCAGCCACACAAATCAACTGGATTTATGCTTGCAGGTGGTTGTGACATTTTGACATTATACTGGTATAATGCCGAGGATTATTAATGGTATTGCTCATGTGTGCTATGAATCAATAAAATAAATGAAACCAAGGTTTTCTATCATAAATTCCTTTCCCGCAAATATTTCATGGGTTTTAGATTGAATTTATGTGAAAAATGCACAGCTGAAATAAGCAATAAACCATTCTTTAAAAAGAAAAACTTTGGAAACCGTATAAAGTGTGATTTTGCAAATTAAGAAAATTGCTCCTAATTGCACTATAAGTCCAGCCACAAGCTCCCCAAGAATCCAAAAAGGACACTGCTATTTTAAGTTATTGTCCCTTTTCATTTATTTTAGTACTTTAGCCTGCATGTTGTCATACTTAATGCTTACAGCTCAACTGAGATGAACGGATTTATTACATTAGCACAAACAAAGTATACTGTATTATAATATTTATAACTTGAGGTTAGAGAAGATAGATAGGATTTTATTTTGTTTAGATTCAGTGATATTAGGCTTTCTTGGTCACAACTTTCTTCATTTAGATTGGAAAAAATAAGCAAGAACCACTTTGATATCATGGAGTAGATAGATTTCCAATAAAAAAATAAAAAGAACATCTGTTTTCCATTTAGGTTGCATTCATTCAACTGGTCATTAAAAACTATTGACTGATTATTTTAGATCTCTTTTCCAACAAATACTCAGACACCTTTCTCAGTATTATACCAACTCAAGCATGCAGCTTTAAGTACATAAAAGCCAATTTGGCATTCCAGTGAAAGAAACAAAAAAAATAGTTGTAAATCAGGGCATCCAACTTCTTCTGAATTTTATTTGAGATACTCTTCATCAGGCTAGTCTAATGTAAATGTCTTACAGCTATTGTAGATGTTTCAACCACGTTGAAAGTAACAATACATGAATTGAATTAAATAGAACAGACTATGATCCTGGATGCAAATTCCTCAGGAAATAAACAATGTTCAGAGTCATAAATATTAATTTAGATTTTCTTCTATAAAACATGCTTGGTTTCCACAGCAGGTTTGATTATGCCAAATAAATGAGAAAATATAGTACAAATTGATCTACCATGCCGTTCCACTTGAATTGCATTTATAACTCACCAGCATTTTTATGTTGCCTGTAACTAATCCATATGACCATTGCAGAACGGTACAAGGGAGTCATTGAAAATGCAATTTTTATTTTTTAAAGAAATAATTTAATAACATTGGAATGCCACAGATTTGTGGACACAAGTTCTCTAAACCCAGCTCTGTCATAAGTAAAGCCAAAATACATTAATTAATGGTCAATGATATAACTGCAGAAACAGAGCATTATCATGGTCAGGCAGATGACCTGTTCCATACAGATAAGTTGGAAGCATCTATCTGAAAACAGTCCAGAAACTTAGAACAATGGCCCTCCAGCAGAGGACACAAACATTAAAACATAAAAATAAACTAAATTATCTTCTATCTGTAGGGATTAATTGGATGGAGCAGAGAAATGAGCAGAGAAAGTCCCATCTGGGATTAATTACTTTCCTTGAATACAGATCATTTGGTCCTTTTCTATACACAAATCTAACCTCGAATCATTTCTCAGCTGGCAAGAGTTCCATTGCACCTAACAAATAGCTAATTGCTGCAAACTATAAACATAAGAAATACCTGCATTATTTGGCCACTTTGCCCTTTGAATCTGCTCCACCATTCAAAAAGATAATGGTTGATCTTCTTCTTCACGTTTAGTGTGCTTCCTAATCCCTCCTGATTTTATTTTACCATTTAAACTATGAATATACACAATATCTGCAGGTCCATGGCTTTCTGAGATTCATTTTAACTATGAATATACACAATATCTGCAGGTCCATGGCTTTCTGAGATCCATTTTAACTATGAATATACACAATATCTGCAGGTCCATGGCTTTCTGAGATCCATTTTAACTATGAATATACTCAATATCTGCAGGTCCATGGCTTTCTGGGATTCTCTAGGATCATGAGCCTTTGCATGAAGACATTTTTGTTTTGCTATCAATTCTACAGTAAATATCCATTCCCTAATCCCGAGATTTAACTCCAGACTTATAGTAAAACAACAAATCAGCATCCAGCCTGTGAAGACCTTGCAGAATCATATGTAGTTCAATGAGATTACCTCTCAGTTATCTAATCACAGGAGAATGTAGCCCTATTCTACTATTTATTTTGAAATCGTTGGACTCCCTATAATATAAGGACAACTGTGTTCCACAAACACAAAGCCAAATATGGCCTTTCTGAAAAGAGACCAATACTTTTCCCATTACAATAATGATTTCATCATATTCTTTGTAATTATAGAGACTTTAAAGATCAAAGTAAATTTATTATCCAAGGACATATATCACCATATATTACCCTGAGATTTATTTTCTTGATGGTATTCACAGTAAATACAAACAACACAATAGAATCAATGAAAAAACACACCCAACAGTCAGATAAATAACCAATATGCAAAATATAAACTGTGCAAATACAAAAAAAGAAAAACTGATATTAATAATAAATTAGCAATAAATATCAAGAATGAATTGCAGAGTTCTTAAAAATGAGTCTCTAGGTTGTGGAATCAGTTCAGTGTTGGGGTGAGAGAAGTTATAAGGCTCTGGATCAAGAGCCTCATGGCTGAGGGGTAAGAACTGGTCCTGAACCTGGTGATGTGGGACTTAAGGCAGCTGAATCTCCTTCCAAATGGCAGCAACACGAAGAAAGCATGGCCTGGATGACGGGTGTCATTGATACCATCCACAACCCCGTAAGGAAGCTCAAATCTCAGCGTAAGCAGGTCAAAGATGATCTGGGACTCAGGACGGCTGGGGTTTTGTGGTAAACTACGTATACCTGTCTGGACACGCCCCCCCCCCCCCCCCCCCCCCGCTGACTGCTCCCGTGGCTCCTCCCACAGACCCCGGTATATAAAGGCAATTGGAGGCACTGCTCCCCCCTCAGTCTCCAAGATGCTGTGCTCCGTTTTGCTGCTAATAAAAGCCTATCGTTTGCCTCCCATCTCCGAGATTTATTGATGGTGCATCAGGTTTACAGGATTCCCTGTGAACGTGGAGCAGTGTATATCAGCCGGATGGGATGCACGGTGGCAACCCACCTCAAGGAGCACAGGAAGTGCATCCTTTTGGGTTACCTAGAGAAATCGACAGTAGTAGAACATTGCATTTGCAATGGTCACAGGAGGAGGAGTATAGGAAACTGATACAGGACTTTGTGATATGGTGCAACTCAAACTACCTGCGTCTCAATATCACCAAGACCAAGGAGATGGTGGTAGACTTTAGGAGATCTAGGCCTCATATGAAGCCAGTGATCATTAATGGAGAATGTGTGGAGCAGGTTAAGACCTACAAGTATCTGGGAGTACAGTTAGACGAGAAGCTAGACTGGACTGCCAACACAGATGCCTTGTGCAGGAAGGCACAGAGTCGACTATACTTCCTTAGAAGGTTGGCGTCATTCAATGTCTGTAGTGAGATGCTGAAGATGTTCTATAGATCAGTTGTGGAGAACGCCCTCTTCTTTGTGGTGGTGTGTTGGGGAGGAAGCATTAAGAAGAGGGACGCCTCACGTCTTAATAAGCTGGTAAGGAAGGCGGGCTCTGTCGTGGGCAAAGTGCTGGAGAGTTTAACATCGGTAGCTGAGCGAAGGGCGCTGAGTAGGCTACGGTCAATTATGGAAAACTCTGAACATCCTCTACATAGCACCATCCAGAGACAGAGAAGCAGTTTCAGCGACAGGTTACTATCGATGCAATGCTCCTCAGACAGGATGAAGAGGTCAATACTCCCCAATGCCATTAGGCTTTACAATTCAACCGCCAGGACTCAAGAACTTTTTAAAAGCTATTATTAATGCTTTTTGAGATAGTGATTTAGATGCATATCATATTTTTTACTGAGTTAAGTATTGTATGTAATTAGTTTTGCTACAACAAGTGTATGGGACATTGGAAAAAAAGTTGAATTTCCCCATGGGGATGAATAAAGTATCTATCTATCTATCTATCTATCTATCTATCTATCTATCTATCTAGACTTTGACAGAAGAAAACTACTGTGCCACACCAATGGCTTTTGGGACTGCCTGGTGAAGGAAGCCATTGAAATACAACTAGAGGAATGTTTTTTTAACAAAGATGAAAGTCTCACTGTAAGTAAGAACTGGAATTTGAATGCATTCCCGTTTGGATAAGCAGAGCAGCAGAGTGAGGATCATGTTTTTTGATTTCTCAAGTGCCTTCAATACCATACAGTCCTCATTGCTGGGGGAAAAGCTCCATTCAATGCAGTTTAGCACTTCCACCATATCCTGGATAGCTGACTGGCAGACCACAGTTCATGTGGCTTCAGAGCTGTATCAAACAGGGCTGTAAGCAGCACTGGAGCCCCACAGGGGACAGTATTGGCTCCCTTTCTGTTTACCCTGTATACCTCAGACTTAGACACAATGCTGACTCATGTCATCTGCAGAAATTCTCCGATGACTCAGCAATAGTTGGGTGTATGAAGGGAGGATGGGAGGATGAATACAGGGCCCTGGTGGAGGACTTTGTCAAACGGTGCAAGCTGAATCATTTGCAGCTCAACATCAGTAAGACAAAGGAGATGGTGATGGACTTTAGGAAGGCTAAACTCTGCACTGTTACTATTTATGGTGAGGACATGGATGTGGTGAGGACCTACAAGTACCTGGGAGTGCACCTGGATGAGACTTGAGTGAAGCACCAACACAGAGGTTGTATACAAGAAGGGCCAGAGTCACCTCTATTTCCTGAGGAGACTGAGGTCCTTTGGAGTCTGCAGGCCGCTCCTTCATGTGTTCTATTAGTCTGTGGTTGACAATATAATCTATGTGGTGATGTGCTGGGGCAATGGTTGATGCCTACAGACTCAATAAATTGATTAGAAAGGCTGGCTCTATTATAGGAGTCAAACTGGAGGCTTTGGTAGAACAAAGGACCCTACAGTAAACCTTGGCAATTCTGAACAATGTTTCTCACCCTCTGCACGCCACCTTGGCTGAACAGAGGAGAACTTTTAGTAATAGACTAAGACACCTCCACTGCTCCAAAGAGTGCTATATGGGTTCATTCTTACCCTCAGCCACTAGGCTCTATAATGAATCAACCTATAGCCGGGGAAATCATGACCCCCCCCCCCCCCTTGTTAGACTGTTTGAAGTTACTTATTACCATATAACCATATAACAATTACACCATGGAAACAGGCCATCTCGGCCCTTCTAGTCCGTGCCGAATGCTTACTCTCACTTATTTTTTATATATTTTTTTGCGTCTCTTCTATTACTTGTATATTTGTATACCTGTGCATTTGTAATGCTACTGTGACACTGTAATTTCCTTTGGGATCAATAAAGTATCTATGCATCTATCTCTCTAAACAAGGAGAGGCACCAAAACCTGATTGGATGAGAACAAATCAGTCAGGAGGGATGGATGATAGGGTTATAAATACTATCAGACTAAACATGCCCAGGCATCATCTCTGATGAAGATGGCAGAGTTTGTCATCGAAACATCAGCTAAAATTGATACCTGTATCCAGCTGGAAGCCAGAGAAGAGTTTATTTGTCATATACGCCAGGAAAACACTAGATCCTTGTTGATTTTATAACCTGGGGTTATGAATTAATCTGAAACACTGTAGCAAGCATATAAATGTGATAAGCCTTAAATTTGCCCATTGAAATTGAAGAATTCTAGCGTTAATATTGACAGAGAATAACAGTAACTGCAGGCCTCTAGAAGTCAATAAAATTATTGGAATATGGCATTTACAGACTGAAACTAAAACATGAATACTTAGAAAAATGTGAACTTCTGATTTTTTTGAAAGGTTATGTACAGATGTTCCTACTATAAATAAGAACAGGGGAGGAAAATCAGCACTGGAATGTTAGTGAAAAGGCCGTTTGTATGCAGTTGCTTGTGCCAAAGAGGAGTTAGCTATGATTGTGAAACTTTTATAAACTATAAAATTCTGTGCAGTGGCTGAAGGAATTTAATGAGCTTACTGAGACAGCAAAGGTAGGTGTGTTTTAATATTAGTTGACTAATTCACAGAGAAACAAAAAAGTACCAGGCCAACAAATGAAATAGCTACAAGGGAAGGTCACAGAAGTTTGGTACTCTAAAGCGGGTGGCCATCTTCCTGATTCCCCAATGCCCTTCCGCAAAGCACATTAGGAGTGGAATGGACTACTCTAACACCACACAACGCATTCAACGTCTTTCAGGATAAATCTGGCTAGTGATCAACTTATTCCTTTCATAATCTATATACAGTGATGTGGTGCCTCACATGAAATGGGGTGTGTTGAGCATGTCTGTGGATGCCTTGCGTAAGAACTGAGCAAAAGCAGAAGAAGGCCATTAAGCCCTTCAATCCTGTTCTGCTGTTCAGCAAAATTATGGCTGATCCGTTTCAAAAGCATTTCCCTTCACTATCCAATGATTCATTTTAAATGTAATCATGATTCACCCTCCACAGCTCTCTGGGGTAAAGAATTCCAAGGAATCATCAACTTCTGATGGAAGAAATCTCCCCTCATTTGATTGTTTAAATGGCCTACCTTTTAGTTTGAGACCTAAACTTCTCAGGCAGGGAAACAGTTTAAAATATTGGATTCTTCTAAACACAATCTCTCCTCCTAAGAGGGATTCCACCATCCCAAGAAGCTGTCTGGTGAAATTTTGTGTTACTTTGTTATACACAAACAGACAAAGAAACATAGACGCTTCTAACTATTACTTTAGCTGCCCATTATTAGCCCACTTGGACTCATCCTATCACAGAAATTCCCTTTGTCCTGCTTATCCTTTTGCAAACTTTTTTTGCCACTGTAAAGCAAACTTGTTTTTCTTTCTTTCTCAGTTCTGCAGAAAGGGCCATGGATCTGACATAATCAACAATTTCCCTTTGCACAGATGCTCCCTGACCCACTGTGCTTGGAGCGATTTCTATTTTTATTCCAAATAATGGTCTTCAATTGAACTAAATGTAAGCAGGAAAGAGTGAAAGGTTATCTCTTAAGAAATCTTTACAATCTTCATTCTTTTCAACCCTTCCTTTTGATGTAGTTCAGATGCAACCTTCAACCATCAGCTCCTTCACCGGAAATTTACTAAGTGCAAAAAAGTAGCCAGTGACTAGTATTTTTGATCTCTGCTTTGTTTTCCAACGAATCACTGCCAATATTAAGTGTTATTAAATAATAATTTCTATCATTATTAAAGTGCAGTTGGCCAAAATGGATACAATCATGTATTTTTGTCATCATTTGCAACAACAAATAAAATTGGACAGGAGAAGAACCCTGGATATTGAGCAATCATTTCCTAAGAGATGGTATATTTTCCTTTTGAGTGAGCGAGCATTACCTGATAAAATCTTTTGATGTGTAGGTTTATGTGGTAAGATATACGTGCAATGTAAATAAGAAACAGCAGATGGAGTACTGAATCACTGGAAAGGTGGTACCATGAATATAACCCTGTTTTGGATAGAGTCTCTGGAAGATTTGTTGACAGTTTGGAAGGTCCTGCAAAACAAATGAAAACTTACCCCAGTTACAAATTTAATCTGTTATATCACTTTATAGTCATTTGAATTGTTGTAGAACAATCCTGAGAGTTGTGCATAATCACAGTATCCACTAAAGATATGCACAGGAGTCATCTTCTGGTGCTTTTACACATGAATTATGAGTTACCGGTAATTATTATTTAGTAAAGGCTTCTTTTCATGATTTATAATTAAGTATGCACAAAGACAGGGGTATCCCAACCTTTTTTATGCCATGGACCAATACCATTAAGCAAGAAGTCCATGGAACCACCAGGATGGGAACCCCTGCACTAAGATGATCACAGAAAGAGGGAGTATAAGATGAGAAGAGTGGTGTATTATCATTATTCATGTGTGAGACATAGGGTTTGTTGGCAGAAAGTCTTCAATGATCTTTTCAAATTGTCTGTCACAGTCCCGGCCCTTAATTCCTCTTATTCCCCGTGTTCTCCTGGGCTCCTTGATTACGGCACCTGATTCCCATCTAAACCTGCGGCATAGAAACCCCAGCTGTGTATCCACTCGTTGCCAGACCATTGCTTCAGTCAGTGTGGTAATTAATGTTCCTGGTTGCTTAGGGTTGTATATTCTAAGTTTACCTCAGTACTGAGGTTTACCTGTGTAACTCAGTCTCTCCGCGTTTGCCACTTGCCTTTCTACACTTCGTGTCAAAATAAGTGTTGCCTGCCGCCTGTCTCCTGTTTGTCGTTCAGCTCCAGCAACGCCCTGTGACGGAAAAGTTTTGCCTGCCTCTTGTTCCTCTGTTTGCCTGTGTTAATTCTGTCTCTTGACTGCTTAGAATTGTGTAATCTAAGGTCTGTTCCTGCGCTGTATGCCTGTGTTAACTCTGTCTCTCCGTGTTAACGGGAGCATGGCATGCCACCTGTCTTCCCATTCATCCTTCCGCCTGCTGTTCTCCCAAAGCCACGCTCGCACCCTGGTCCACATCCTTGCACTGCCTCATTCTCTGCCCGCCTACACTCTCCATTGGCTCACTGGTTAAACGCCGAGTTCCCACCGTAGCGACCTGGGTTCGATCCCCGGTCAAGCCTTCCTCGCTCCTTGGCTTTCCTCTGCCTAGTCCTCACTCCCCAGCCTTCCCTGTAACCGTTAATAAACACTTTTGATTACTCTACCTCCGTGTCTGTGTCCTGCGATTGGGTTCGCCCCATTCCATTGCCCATTCCATTGCAACATTGTCATTACAAAGCCAGTAAGGTGCTTTCTTCAAGTCTTAATACATTTACCTACATTGAAATCCTTTTACCAATTTGCCAATACACACAATTCATAAATTTTATTTTACTTTACTGATTGTATCTCCGCACAGGACTGTACATTTTGACACCATTAGTACAGTTGGCTACATTGTTTCAAATTCCATCATACTGACTCACGTATAACTAACAACAACACACACAAAATGCTGGTGGAACACAGCAGGCCAGGCAGCATCTATAGGGAGAAGCACTGTCAACGTTTCAGGCCGAGACCCTTTGTCACGTATAACTACTTTGCTCCCCTCAGATCTCTGAGGGACTCGAATATTCATATTCTGATTACACACTCACTGTTCTCTTAAAAGTTAGACCAGTTTCATCAGGCTTTCTTTTCCAAATCCTTGCTTGCTTTCTCACTACTGAAATTTTAAAGTCTTTAGGCACTCCACCTTTCATAATTTCCTGACAACAAATATTAGGCTAATTGGACCAGAATTCTTAGATTCTCTCTAAATATTCATAGGTAGCGGAAGAAAATACACATTTTTTTCAATCTAAAAGAACCTTGGAAAATGACAGTGAGGGTAATCTGTCCCATTTCTACTTTTACCTTTAAAACAAAGTGGCTAGAAATTATCTGCTCATAGCTGGCTCTTTAAAGCTGTTATTTTATTGTAGCTGTTACTTTGCTGAACATGACTTTGGTGGGTTCCCATGTAAGTATTCAGTAATAGTTTTTAAAATTCTTAAACAAATCAAAAATGTTGGTCTCTTCCTTCATTGCAAATATTGACATAAAGTAATCATTCAACAGGGCTGCTATTTTCTTATTTATTGTTCTATTGGGAGAAATGCAAAAATTCTCATGGTACTCTGCCGAGTGTTTCTAGACCACCAACACTACAAACTCATTGAAATTCTACTACCTATGGGCTGAAGGTATTATGCATAACAGAACAGGCATTGTATCCTTGCCTTTCCTCCACTGCCCTAATATAAGTTTGCAGGGAGGATCATGCCAGAGTAAATGAGAAGAGATAGAAAGATAGAAGGGTGAAAGGTTGAGTGTAGGGGAACTTTGAGCACTTAAAGGCATTGAAAATACGGGAAGCTGGTCACAAATAGGATCCGAAACCTGATGGTCTAGATAGAGATAAGGTTAGAAAGGTAGAGGTTACTTAGTGAAAGGGTGGAAGTTTAGCTATGGAAGTCAGTCAGGCACATTATATGATTATCGATAGGAAGTGTTACTCAGACTGATTGGGGGCTCAGAAGGCCCTGGCAGCTAAGAGGAGGGTGTGGTGGGAGTGAATACTCATAAAAGCTGTTTGAGAACAAGCACATCTGGAGGAAGACAGCATATACTTATGAGACAATGCATATTATACTTGCAGAAATGCACCATGCACAAACAAGTATTTAATCATGTTCCATTTACTCAGGGAGTACGTTTAAGTATACATTAAGATTTCTAAGCCGGTACTATTGTGCTCCAACACAACAACCTTTTCAATTCACAGCAAGTTGCTGCATCACAAATCTCACAGATAAAGAAGAAACAATATCATCATCTCTTTTTAAGGAGGTCACTATGCTCCTGACTCTCATCTTATAGAGAGATAGTTGTGTTTGTGTGATGATTTTAATATCTCTCATGAAAACTTCCAGCACTCACTCTCCTCTTCACAGCAGCAGCATAGCAGTGGAAACTGCAAGTAGCTTCAAACTCCTGAGAGTGCACGTCTTGTACAACCACTTTTCGTTCCAGAACACAATCAGGAAAGCTCACCAATACCTCCACCTTCTGAGGAGTTCTGCAGAGAGCTGGACTGTGCACATTAATACTTGTGACCTTCTACAGGTGTGCAGCCGAGAGCGCCCTAACACGCTGCATCACTGTGTTGTGTGAAACTGCACTGGATCGGACAGGAGAGCTCTTACAAGAGGCGGTTAAAACTGCCCAATGCATCACTGACACCAGTCTACCTGCCACAAAGGACGATAAAACCATAAAACAAAGGAACAGAATTAGGCCATTTGGTGGATCGAATCTGCTCTGCCATTCAATCAGAGCTGATTTATTATCCCTCACCCATCCTCCTGCTTCCTCGCCATAACCTTTGACGTCCTTACTAATCAAAAATCTATCAACCTCTGCTTTAAATATACCCAATAACTCCACAGCTGTCTCTGGCAATGGATTCCACAGACCTACCAGCATCTGGCTAAAGAAGTTCCTCCTCATCTCTGTTGTCAAGGGACACCCTTCTGCTCTGAGGATGTGTCCTTGGTTGTAGACTCCCTAATTCTCATGGCCACTCTGTCTCAGCCTTTCAATGTTCAATTAAGTTTCACTGAGAACCAGCTCATTCTTCTAAGCTGCAGTGAGAACAGGTCCAGAGCCACCAAATGGTCCTCACATGTTAACCCTTCTATTCCCAGAGTCATTCTCGTGACCCTCCTCTTTGACCCTCTTCATAACGGCACATCTTTTCTCACAGTACTCCAAGTGTGGTCTGACCGATGCCTTACATAGTCACAGCATTACATCCTCGCTTTTGTATTCTAGTCCTTTTGAAATGAATGCTAACATTGCATTTTCCTTCTTTCCCACTGAGTCAACGTTTAAAGAGTCATACAACGACCCTTTGGACCTCAGATTTCTGAATTTTCTCCTCATTTAGAAAATAGACTATACCTTTATTTCTTCTACCAAAGTACATGACCATGCACTTCCTTACAATATATTTTATCTGCCTCTTCTTTGTCTATTCTCCGTATCTGGATAAAGCAGTGGATGACTGACAAAAGGCAAAGAGTGGGGATAAAGGGAGCCTTTCCCGGTTGGTCGCCAGTGACTAGTGGTGTTTCACAGAGGTCTGTGTTGGGACTGATTCTTTTTACATTATAGATTAACAATTTGGATGATGGAATTGATGGTTTTGTTGTAAAGTTTGCAGATGAGGAAGGGCAGGTAGTTTTGAGGAAATTTTTGAGGATACAGAAGGATTTAGACAGATTAGGAGAATAGGCAAAGAAATGGCAGATGGAATACAGTGTCAGGAAGTGTATGGCCATGCAATTTGGTTGCAGGTATGAAAGGGTTGACTATTTTCTAAATGAAAAGAAAAGACAAAAATCGGAGGCATTTCTGCCTCAGATTTGGGAGTCTATGTGCAGGATTCCCTAAGGGTTAATTCGCATGTTGAGTCAGTGGTGAGGAAGGCAAATGCAATGTTAGCATTCATTTCCAGAGGACCAGAATATAGACGCAAGGATGTAATGTTGAGACATCATAAAGCACTGGCGATGCATCACTTGGAATATTGTGAGCAGTGTTTGTCCCCTTATCTGAGAAAAGATGTACTGAAACTGGAAAGAATTCAAAGCAGGTTCACGAAAGTGATTCCAGGATTAAATCGCTTATTGTATGAAGGCTGTTTGATAGCTCTGTGCCTGTTTTCACTGAAATTTAGAAGAATGAGGGGATGACCTAATTGAGACCTTTCAAATGGTGAAAGGCCTTGATAGAGTGGATGTAGCGAGGATATTTTGTATGGAGGGGTGTCTAAGACTAGAAGGTATGGCCTCAAAACAGAGGGGCATCCATTTAGAATAGAGATGAGGAGGAATTTCTTTAGCCAGACAGTGGTGAATCTGCGGAATTTGTATATTTAAGGCAGAGGTTGACAGATTTTGATTGATCAAGGCATGACGGGTATGGGAAGAAAACTGGAAAATGGGTTGAAGAAAATTGGATCAACCATGATGAAGTGACGGAGTGGACTCGATAGGCCAAATGGCCTAATATTGCTCCTATACCTTATGGTCTTACGAGCTTATAATCACTAAACCTCTTTTAGTACTGGACTAATGTATTAAGACATTAACCCTGTTGCTTTCCATGAAATCCCCCTAAAACTGGTGCTATGTTTTGTAACTCCAAAAGCTAATCAAAGGAAACTATGGGAGACGGGATGCATGTGTTTAGATTCTTCTAGTGAGATGTTCTCTTACCACATGGTGGCATAATGACGTATGTCATTCACTACTTCTTGCATATGACCCATAACGAATTATATAAACAACAAAGAAAGCTGAATCAAATATATTTACAATATTACTCAAATATTGTGGTTGGCATCCATCTGTCTCAAAGGACAATGGGTAATGATGATCATAATCACAAGCCTAGGAAGAAGGTATGGAGGTCGTGAGATGCCCAGACATCAAGATCCCCCTCTCAGCCTCACCAGTGTAGTCCAAAGGAAAACTTACGAAGCAATATGTCTGGCACCTTCTTGGCTGCAGGAGTTGGAGGAAGGAGGTTCAGTGATGTCCAGCCACCTTAGGGACTTCACTCCGGATTTGCTGTCGGGGTTTACTCCTGTAGTCTTCGACTCTCCCGAGGCTGCCCACAAAGCACTGGGCTATTTACCCATAACTGGGGATCTGGTTCATGAATATCAGGGCGTGCCCACAAACCAGTGGGCCTGCACACTACCTGTACAGGGGCCAGGCTAAAGTATTACTGAAATATTAAATGCACACTGCTGGCACTTTTTGAACCTGAAGAACCCCCTGGGCATGAAAGATTGCTCTTCTGATGTCTCTATTCGATAATTGCTGTGCGCTATTAAATGCTGTGAATTGGTGCTTGGTAACATTAATTACTTGGAACTTGATTCCAAATGTTCAATCATCTAGTAGTTTACTAACAATATTCAATAAACTAACTGTATTGTTATTAGTGACAAAATAAGTTATAAAAATGCATTACGTTTATATCCATCAACATGCCAAATTTGAAGTTAATGTCACACAAAATCAGAGTAAATTAATATTTCGAGGTAGCAATGCTTAAAACTATTAATGCTGTCAATAAAACTATTAAAAGTGAATTTCAACATGCACATTAATTAAAATTGGTGAGCAATTGAATGAATTATTGTATTTATTGCCTTAATTACTTAGTGAACAGAGTGATTGTATTTGATCAGCTATTGCAGGATGAGAGTGAACATGCTACAGGAATTTGCTTGCATCAGCTACAGGCTTGATGCTGCTTTCAACTGGATCTTACTAGGAATAAAATGCTACAGCTCTATTCAGTGCAGTGGTGGTGGCATCCGTTGGTCTCGAGAGACCATGGATCTGCGCCTGGAGTTTCCAGGGCGCAGGCCTGGGCAGGATTGTATGGGAGATCGGCAGTTGCCCAAGCTGCAGGCCTTCCCCTCTCCATGCCACCGATGTTGTCCAAGGGAAGGGCACTAGGACCCATGCAGCTTGGCACCAGTGACGTCGCAGAGCGATGTGTTGTTAAGTGCCTTGCTCAAGGACACAAACACGCTGCCTCAGCTGAGGCTCGAACCAGTGACCTTCAGGTTACTAGTCTGATGCCTTGCCCACTAGGCCACCCGCCAACACAGTGCAGTACTGAATGGGGATAACTGCACATGACCTGAGTACCACAAAGGGCAAATTTCATACAAGCAAAGAATCTGGAAAAGCAACAATAAAATCATATTTTCTGCTTATTTCAACAGAATAATGAAGGTAAAAGGACACCAGTAATGCTCTTTATTGCCAAATTTCAGTGAGCCAATGACGATATTCTGTACTCAGATTTTTTTCTTTGTGACTACTTAATACTTCTGCAACCTTGCACATATTTTTGCAGACGTTAAACTTTCAATTACATAAAGTTATCAATACGTAGATCTTACACACATTCACTGTTTATAGCATTTATGAATGAATATGGATATTATACATTAAAATGTATTATTTTTGATACTTGTTTTATATAAACTCTTCAAGTCCAAAAATCTAAATATTAAAGTATAATCTGATAGTAATCTTACACGTACAATCAAGGAACTTTGCTAGCATTTCCTATTATTCCTGGTCTGTACATGATTTATCCAAAGAAATGATTACATCATGCATTAGTTATATTGCCCATTATTTAATCACAAATATACACGCTCTCCATTTAAAACATACCAGTCTGCTGCTTAAACACTCCAATTCCTTATAAACAACAGAGTAATTTGTTTAGCTGTGTAAGCTGCAGTAAGGCTGCTTACAATAAAATAATGCATTCTGTTTTTAAAATGAATAAAAATTGATTGTGTCCCAATAAGATCTAAATTGGCAGAGTGATAATTGAATTTCACATAAACATCTGTAGAAGTCGGTGACTTTATATTGTGTGGTAATGTAATATAGGACACTTAGGAATAAATGCATCCTCCAGTTGATTTCACAGAGAATTTCTAATGCTGCCTGATGAAATTGTAAAAATGTGATTATAAGGATGTGCTAATGATTCTTAAAACAAAGATGAAAAAAAATAACCATGGGAATAATTTCCTCCTACTGTTTGCAAGATAAATTCTATGTAAATTAGTTATTTGTAAAGTATTGCTCTGAAAGCACAGACATCAATCAGAACAGACAAAAGTATATTGCTATCTAAAAAGAGTAGTTTGCATCAATGGAATAATCATGCTTTAGCAACTTTACTCATTTAGTATAAATCGTTCTCTTCCTGGGTGACATTAACAAATTAGGTTGGTATCTCCTCATTAATACTTTCTTAAATTGCTTTATCCTATTTTTCTTTTGAAATTCCTTTTGGGAAAAAAAGAAAGAACTTCCCCCCCCCCCCAGGGTCTTTGTGTATGTTGTGGGGTGGGGGGGGGGGGAGGTGAGGAGGAGTGGAAAGTGTTGTAGGAAAGATGATGGAGGGTGTGCCTTCAGTGAGGTTATTAAAAGGGAGGGAATATATTTCCTGAGGATCTTAGGAGGCTGGTATGGCTCTCTGAAGAGAATAGTAGATTGTGAAAATCTGGCAACGTTGGGATGAAGTGTAATGCTGAAAGGTATTTATCCCCTGTCCACTCTAGCAGGGGATGGGAATGATATTAAAGAGATATGGAAGAGGAACTGCTAGAACAAATCTAAATTAACTAAAGTCTCCTTAGAATAATCAGACATTAACCCTAATCATTATCTGGTCTGTTTACATCTTTTTAACCTTTAGCCTTATGTCATGCTCCTCTGCTTTGCCAAATCCTATGGTATCAGAAGGCTTCTATCTTTATGTTGTCTTAAAGAGCACAATTTTGGACACAATTTTGCCAGATTATTGGTCATAGACTTTCCCTCCATATGTCACATAAATTCAGGTTGTTTTAATGGTTTTAACAAGCTAACCCTCTTCTACTCATCCTTAAATGATGGCCTTTATTTTATTGTTGGTGATGACCTAGAGGAAGGGCTCCCACATTGTGGTCTCTATGGTGAAATTTACCCTTCTGCCAAAACTTATTTCTGTCAGACTATGAATGTTTTCATTTAAAATAATTGTTAATAGTAATAGTTTAATAGTAACATCAGTTGGTACTGGTCACATTCAACAAATCAAAAGTTGGATTTTACAGAAAGTGATGTTTGTAGTCATTACCTCATGAAATGGGGGGGGGGGGGGAGGGAAGCGGGGAGAGTCCCTTTCTCTGGAGAAGGAGGACATCTCCTTCCTTCTGGAATGCAAAGTCTCATCCTGAGAGCAGATGCGGCAGAGGTGGAGGAATTGAAAGAAGGTGATGGCATTATTACAAGTGACAGGGTGAGAAGGGGGTGTAGACCAGGTAGCTGTGAGAGTCAGTGGGTTTATAATAGACATCAGTGGATAAGTTGTCTCCAAGAGATAGAGAAAAGTGAGCAAGGCGTCAGAAATGGACTAGGTAAATTTGAAGGCAGAGTCAAAGTTGGAGGCAAAGTTGATGAAGTCAACGAGCTTGGCGTGGGTGCAGGAAGCAGCACCAATGCAGCCATCGATGTAGCAGAGGAAAATTGGGGGAGAAACACCGGTATAGGCTTGGAACATACACTGTTCCATGTAGCTGACAAAAAGGCAGGCATAGCTGGGACCCATGTGAGTACCCATGGTTACACCTTTTGTTTGAAGAAAGTGGGAGGAACTAATGGAGAAATTATTGAGAGCGAGGACAAGTTCCGCTAAACGGAGGAACTGGTTGAGTCTGGTGTCTAGAAAGAAATGGAGAGCTTTGGGGCCTTCCTGGTGGGGTATGGAGGTGTATGGGGACTGGATGTCCATGGTAAAAATAAGATGCTGGGGTCCAAGGAACTTGAATTCATTGGTCAAAGTTCAGCATTTCCTGCATTATGGTGGGAAGTTGGATGACCTTTGCAAAGAGATATCACTGATGGCAAATAACCTCTGTTCATGCTGTAAGCCTTGAGATTCTTTATGATTCTTAGATAGGTCATTGTCTCAGTCCTTGGTCATTTTGTTACAATTGCACTCTAAACGTAGTGATCTCTGGTACTGATATAGGCCTAGAATAATTTACCCTAACTTCAAGCAAGTGTAGCATACTTCAGACGAATAAGTAAATTCTTAGGACGAATAAGTGTTTCCAACAAAATAAAATGTTTTTCCACAGATCACATTTTGGTTCATTCCAGAATGAGGAAAAGAAGAATTTTTGATGGGCTGAAAGGAAAAATAATAATAATCAAATGCTCAATCCATTGTTATTCTTATATTTGTTATTTAAAAATATACGATAGAATAAAGGTACTTACTTTGGCCTTACTCAGTAGATCGATATATGTATAATTATTTAGGAATCTGACATACCCATAACTCTCTCAGCAGAAGGATTATCTTACATTCCCTAAAATGAGTAACAGTGAGTAAGTGCTTCTTTAAAGTACTGTCATTGACAGTTTCCATAACTTTGCTTGTCTACAAATGGTGCAACTCAGAAAAAAAAATCTATTTAGTTATATAAAAAGCACTTAAGGAAAAACTTAAGGGTTTTTATCTTAAAAGAATCATATGAGTAAATATTAGTAAGTGCTTATATACCTTCCTCTTTTTGTTGCCACCTTGATAAAAATAATACTAACAATGTTTATGTTATTTCCAAAATATATTGTAATCAAAAGAGTATCTATTAAATTAATTATAATTGAAAATAATTTCAATTAGTTTACTCACATTTTCAATTCTGTTAAAACTGGCTTCAGGCTGAAAAACCGAGCAAATAAAATTATGATTGTATCTTCCTAAACAATTTTGTTCACACAAAATTACAAATTCGTATCTGAGGAACCATGTAAAGAACCAATAGTTTAGATATAATAATTTTAACCTGTAATCAATTAGGTTTCAGTAGGAAGCAGTTTAAGGTCTTTGCACTGTCATTGAACCTAATCTCCTCAGGTGGTTTTAATTTCATTTTCCTCAAGTTGAACTCCTAGTGTTCAACAAATGGCTGACATTCAATCAATCTGCCTATATGACTTATTCTTCTCTTCACTGTTGGACCAACATTATTACTAAATTTACATCCCAATTACTGCATTTTCAGACGTTCCAAGTATAATACCAACAATGCTGGAGTACCAAAACAGAATTTGTTGCCATGTGGTCCTTTCATACAGCTGCATCTTACAATTTGCAATACCCACCTGCATTAAGCAGAGGATCATGGGAATGTCAATGAGGCATTCATCCTCTGGAGTCCTTTTAACAACTCACATTGCATGTACTTTAGCTGCATTTACCAAACTTAATTCATATATCTCAATACCATCACCGAATAAAAGCTGTTGATATTCTAGCTTGAAAAATTTAATTGACCATAATATTCTAGGAAAGCGATTACCACTTTAATTTGCCAGAGAGAAAAACTCCTGACATAATTTCTATGAGCACGGGCTATACTCTTAAGGTGGTGCAAGGTTTTATTTGTCCCGCAGAACTGACAACCCTCCTTACAGATATCAGCAGTCAACGAGCCAGAGCAAAGGGGGTAGGGGGTAGGGGCTAGGGGGTTGAGAGTGATGGGAAGGCAGTAGCTGAACCCTTTTGTATGTAAGCATTATCTTTTGCAGGTAAGGTGCCAACAAAATATGGACCATGAATTAACAGATGTTCATTAATCGAAAATTTACCACTCCTTGAAGGTTTTACAGAAAAGCTCCAGTCTCCTTTCAAACGTAGGTTGCATTTATTTTATTTAGAGATACAATATTGAAAAATGTAGTTGCTAAGGTGGAACTTTTCATACCTATGTTTCAATTACATGATTGAAATAGTTTTTCTGGAAAAGAGTAAAATGTGCTTATGCTTTTTAATCAGTTTTGTCCCACAACCCTAAATGAAACTTGCCTACTGACCTTTGTAAATTTACTATAGTTTGATTATAGTAAAGATTACTTTTCCAATCTTGGCTATCTTACCTGCAATTCAGCTGCAGTTTTTAAAATTTATCCTGCAATTTAGGTCAGGCCATTAGACAGGCTATACACTACTCTGAGGTGAGGAGGTATCTCAAAAGGTACTTACAAAGGCAGACTTTTTCACCAATGAATTATTCTGTTCCACTCAATAGCCCTTCTCTCAATATGGGGAAGGCCCTGCTCCCCTGGCCTGGAGAATGTTTTGGGAAGAAAATTCTACCATTTCTGTGAGAATCAATGGTTTCTTGTGACTCTACCCTGAAAGGCAAAAAAAAACCCCGAAATTAATACCAGAGAGGGAGTGAATGCTTCTAGACTGCTTTTGCCAACTAGAGGCAGAGTATAAGAACTAAACCTTAAAGTGAGTGAGATCTTGAGATATTTTTAGACATTGGCCCCAAATTCCTCATAGTTTACTCTTTGTTGCAATTTCTTTGTTGCCATGGATTCATTATTGGTCAAGAATTCCTGGCACATCTCATGAAATGCAACTTACTCCTACTTGTCACCTTTTTCACAAGGATGCCGAGATCTGGATTGGTGGATCACTGGAGCCCTCTCTCTGCCCGATTTAACAGGTCAAACAGTGATCATCTGCCTCTTTAAACGCTAGTGCCCTGAAGTCAGTGTGGGTGTGTGGTATAGCTCACCACTCAGCTAAAACTAAAGGAGGTATTGCATAACGACACATGGTTTAATCCTTTATTCAGGATTGCAATTGGAAAGTGTATCATGAAGACCAAATACAGATTCCTGTGACTATTTGAAAATAGACAGGAGCTCTTCTGTATGGGTGAAGGAGGGAAACAGAAATGGGGAATGGTGAAGGGTGGGGGGGGGGGGGAAGCAATTACCAGAAGTTTGAGAAATCAATGTTCATACCATCAGGTTGGAGGTTACCCAGATGGAACATGAGGTGTTGCTCCTCCACCCTGATGGCATGAACATTGATTTCATGAACTTCTGGTATTTGCCCCCCTCCTCCTTCACTATTTCCCATTCCCATTTCCCTCTTTCACCTTATCTTCTTATCTGCCTATCACCTTCCTCTGGTGTTCCTCCAACTTCTCTTTCTTCCATGGTCTTCTGTCCTGTCCTATTAGATTACCATTTCTCCAGCCCTTTATCTCTCTTACCTATCAACTCTCTAACTCTGTACTTCACCCCCGCCTCCTGGTTTCACCTATCACATGCCACCTTGTACTTCTTCCTTACTTTCTCCCTACTTTTTTAGTCTGACTCCTTTCCCCTTTCTTTCCAGTCCTGATGAAGGGTCTCTGACTGAAACATTGATAGTCATGGGAATTTTTAACATGCAGGTCGATTGGGGAAAATCAGGTTGGTAATGGATCTCAAGAGTGAGTTTGCTGAATACCTAAGAGATAGCTTTTTAGAGCAGTTTGTTGTTGAGCCTACTAGGGGATGGGTGTTGTGTAATGAACCAGAGGTGATTATTGAGTTTAAGGTAAAAGAACCTTTAGGAACCAGTGATCACAATGTGGTTGAGTTCAACTTGAAATTTGATAGGAAGAAAGTAAAGTCTGATGTAGCAGTATTTCAGTGGAGTAAGGGAAATTACAGTGGTATGAGAGAGGAGTTGGCCGAAGTAAATCGGAAGGAGCTGCTGGCAGGATGACAGCAGAGCAGCAATGGTGTGCGTTTCTGGGAAGAATGAGGAAGGTGCAGGACATGTGTATTCCAAAAATGAAGAAATACTCAAATGGCAAAATAGTACAACCATGGCTGACAAGGGAAGTCAAAGCTAATGTAAAAACCAAAGAATGGGCATACAACAAAGCAAAAATTAGTGGGAAGATAGAGGATTGGGAAGTTTTTAAATACTTGCAGAGAGCAGCTAAAAGAATCATTAGAAGGGAAAAGATGAAATATGAAAGCAAACTAGCAAATAATATCAAAATGGATAGTAAAAGCTTATTCAAGTATGTAAAAAATAAAAGAGAAATGTGAGTGGATGTAGGACCGCTAGAAAATGAGGCAGGAGAAATAATAACAGGGGACAAGGAGATGACAGATGAACTAAATGAGTATTTTGCATCAGTCTTCACTGTGGAAGACAGTAGCAGTATGCCTGATGTTGTAGTGTGTGAAGGAAGAGAAGTGAGTGCAGTTACTGTTAGAAGGGAGAAGGTGTTCAAAAAGCTGAACGTCCCAAAGGTACATAAGCCACTTGGACCAAAGGAACTGCACCCTAGGGTTCTGAAAGAGGTAGCATTAGAGATTGTGGAGGCATTAGCAATGATCTTTCAAAAATCATAGGACTCTGGCATGGTGCCAGAGGACTGGAAAATTGCAAATGTCACTCCACTCTTTAAGAAAGGAGGAAGGCAGCAGAAAGAAAATTATAGACCAGTGAGCCTGACCTTAGTGGTTGGGAAAATGCTGGAGTCAGTTGTTAAGGATGAGTTGATGGAGTACTTGGTGATATAGGTCAAGATAGTATAAAGTCAGCATGGTCTTCTTCAGGGAAAATCCTGCCTGACAAACCTGTTTAAATTCATTGAGGAGATTACAAGTAGAATAGATAAAAGGGATGCGATGGATGTTGTATATTTGGACTTTCAGAAGGCCTTTGACAAGGTGCCACACATGAGGCCACTTACCAAGTTAAGAGCCCATGGTATTACAGTAAAGTTATTAACATTGTTTAGAGCATTTGCTGATTTGTAGGAGGCAGCAACTGGGAATAAAAGAATCCTTTTCTGGTTGGCTGCTAGTGACTAGTGGTGTTCCACAGGGGTCAATGTTGGGACCATTTATTTTTACGCTGTGTATAAATGATTTAGAAGATGGAATAGATGGCTTGCTGCCAAGTTTGCAGATGATACACAGATTGGTGGAGGGGCAGGTAGTGTTGAGGAAACAGGTAGGATGCAGAAGGACTTAGACAGATTAGAAGAATGGGCAAGAGAGTGTCAAATGAAAGATAATGTTGAAAAATGCACTTTGGTAGTAGAAATAAATGTGTGGTCTATTTTCTAAATGGGGAGAAAATCCAAAAATCTGAGATGCAAAGGGGCTTCGGAGTCCTTGTGCAGAACACCCTGAAGGTTAACTTGCTGGTTGAGTCGGTGGTGAGGAAGGCAAATGCAATGTTAGCATTCATTTCAATAAGTCTTGAATACAAGAGCAAGGATGTGATGCTGAGGGTTTATAAGGCAGTGGTGAGGCCTCACCTTGAGTATTGTGAACAGTTCTGGGTTCCTCATCTTAGAAGAGATGTGCTGGCATTGGAGAGAGTCCAGAGGAGGTTCACAAGGATGATTTCGGGAATGAAAGGGTTATCATATGAGGAACATTTGATGGCTCTGGGTCTGTATTCACTGGAACTCAAAGATGAGGGGGGATTTCATTGAAACCTTTGGAATGTTGAACGGTCTAGGCAGAGTAGATGTAAAAAGGATGTTTCCCATGGTAGGAGAGTCTAGGACAAGAGGGCACAGCCTCAGGATAGGGGGGCATTTATTCAAAACAGAGATGCGGAGAAATTTCTTTAGCCAGTAAGTGGTGAATTTGTGGAATTTGTTGCCATGTGCGGCTGTGGAGGCCAGGTCATTGGGTGTATTTAAGGCAGAGATTGATAGGTTCTTGATTGGACATGGCATCAAAGGTTACAGGAAGAAGGGTGGGAAATAGGGTTGAGGAGGAGATAGAAAAAAGGATCAGCCATGATTGAATGGCGGAGCAGACTCGATGAGCTAGATGGCCTAATCCTGCTCCTATGTCTTATGGTCTTCTGGTTTACTTTTCCATAGATGCTGCCGGGCCTGCTGAGTTTCTGCTGTATTTTGTGTGTGTTGCTCAGCATTAACCTCTTTGGGAAACATTCCTAATGGACTTCCCCTCCCAGCTCTCCTCCTAGTTCTTGATTCCCAAACATTGGGGAAAAGATTACACGCATTCACCCTATCTATGCCCCTCATGATTTTATATACATTTATAAAATTACCCCTCAGTATCCTAGAATTGAAGGAATAAAGTCTTGGCCTACCCAGCCTGTCCATATAACCCAGTACTGGCAACGTCTTCTGTATAATTTCCAGCTTAATAGCATTTTTTCAATAGTAGATAGGCCAGATGGTGTTTTAAATAAATGTAACATTTCTTAAAGCTTGTATGATATTCAGTTAAGTTAATTTTCAATTTTGTTTTGAAAAGAGGAATATTCTAGACTAAGTAACAAACAAAATGCTGGAGAACTTCAACAAGTCAGGCAGATCTGTGGTGGAAATGGATAGTCATCATTTCAAGTAGCCATTTCTTCATTTGGACAGAGGTATTTATAAAACTCTATCTGTCCTGCCCATGTCTATTTATGCACAAATCAAATTTCCGTGCTAATATCCCTGAAATGATGGTCGTGAGGTGACAATTGACCTATTTAATAGAAGCTCTGGTATTGTGCTGGCAGACAACCACCCTTAATACAGGTGTAGATTGCCTCATATGCAGAATATTGTATTTACACACATGTTGGTGTCATTTAGGGTTGGCTGGATTTGGCCTACCTACAAGAAACTACATTTATGTAGCTATGTATTGCAAATTCCCTCTCATGCATCATACATTATAAATTTATTCAAACCTGTGCAAAGGTTTTCAAACTTTCAAACAGTGTTTGGATTACAATAAATGAGTTGCCATGGTTTCTTTTAAACATAAATGCCTCCACCATTTTATTTGTGAAAATCTACATTAGTGACCCTGATGCTCCAGGATGATTCCAGTGTTATTGAGCATGTCGGCCAATGCAGTCGCATTGAAGCTACCAGAGTTTAGGGAGCAAAATGCCCTTGCTTGGTTCGTACACGCCGAGGCCCAATTCCACGAGAAATCTCCAACAACAATACCAAATATTTCCATGTGGTAGCAGCACTCAGCTACTCTACGGCTGCAAAAGCGGTGAGTCTGCTAGAACACCCGCCTGAATACGATAACTACCGATTGCTGGAAGCTCACCTTTTATAGACTTTTGCACTATCGGAGTCTGAGCACACCAAACAGCTGCTCTCCTTGCCCAGCCTCAGCAATGCTAAGCCATCAGAGCTAATGGACCAAATGCTTTACCTCCTGGGTAACTGCCTCATTGTCTTATTTTTACAGAACTCATCAATGCAGCAAATGCCTCATCAAGTTCACATAGCCCTCGCTAATGCACCCATGAAGGACAATAGGGAGCTTGCTAAAATGGCTGATAGTCATTACTCATCATTCTTCCTCTTTTCCTTACTTCAATAAGCCCAGTCAGCAAGGCCTTCTACATAAGAACGCCTGTGGCTGCGGAAGAGATGAAGATGGTTAGCACAGACTACCCAGCAGCTGATGGACTCTGTATTAAAAGACTTAGATTTTCTTTTTGTCTACCTGGATAACCTACTTATCACCAGTACATCCAAATCCGAACACCTATCTCCTCTCCACATGCTTTTTGAGTGCTGAAGACAGCATGGGTTGATTATTAACCCTGCTAAATTCCAGTTTGGGTTGTCAACCACTGACTTTCTCAGCCATCACATCTCCGCAGAAGGTGCAAAACCCCTGCCATCAAAAGTAGCCACTATTATGGATTTCCCACTGCCACAGAGAGCTGAAAAAGTACAGGAGTTTTTAGGCATGGTAAATTTCTATCACTGCTTCATTTCACAAGCTGCTGAACTTGTGCGTCCCCTGTATAGTGTGCTTAAAGGCAATACCGCTAATCATGTGCTTGGCTGGTCAGCGGAGGTGACCAAGGCATTTGATGATACCAAACAGGCACTTTCCAACACAACCCTATTGGTGTATCCTCTCCATAACACACCTGTGGCCATTACTACATGCGCTTCAGACTACGCTGTGGGTGCTGTTCACGAACAGCTGGTCAGAGGCAAGTGGCAGCTTCTCACCTTCAGCCAGCATCTCCATTCACCCTGAAAGGAATTACAGCACATTTGACTGTGAGCTTCTCGGTCTCTTTCTGGCTGTCTGCCATTTTCGTTTTCTTCTAGAGGGTCGCCACTGCACAGCATTCGTTGACCACAAATCCCTTGTGCACGCGATGCCCAAAATATCAGACACTTGGTCCACATGGCAGCAACGTCCACTGGACTACATAACAGAGTTCACAACTGATACACAACATATCAAGGGAAAAAATAATGCTGTGGCTGATTACCTCTCACAGCCAGCCACTGAGGCCATACACATAGGGGTTGACTATGCTGGCATGGCAGCCAACTAAGCTATTGATCCAGAGGTCCAGGCTTACCGAACAGCAGTCTCGGGCCTGTGGCTGACATTAAGTTTGGGGTGTTATATACCGCCAGGGTTCATTTTTTCTGTACTGTCACTTTAAAATGCCGAGAGAATGAGACTGACTTTTAGATACTGTTGGATTTCTGCTGACTACAAAAAAATCGCTTGGTTACTATGGTGAAAGAGGTGGAGTTATTTGATGGACAATCGGGGTTATGGTTTCTCTGCAGCTTGTGTACTTTTTACAAGGACAGTCACAGACACACACAGCTCAGAGTCAAGATGGATTCGGTCAATGGAAGACACCAGGGAGTCGGTTGCTGGTTTAAACTTTCAGTAGCCCAAAAGGGGTGAGTTGAGATCAATCCAGAGTATTGATAAATGAGTCTCACAAGTTTCTGCAACTAGAAAAAGTTTGCAGAGAAGACAGGAGAGGAAGGTTTAAAACAGAAGAAACCGAGTGACAAAGAGATCACTGTTTGGACTCTCTCTCTAAATAGCCCGTGAGAGTGAGTTTGTTTCCATTTGGATATGAAAGTGTGTTTGTCAGAGTTAATCCGCAGGAGTGGGTTCTCTGGTGAGGGGAAAACCTTTGTGAATAACACGTGTTTGTTTACCCTTTGTCTGGGTGTGGTAGTTCACTGAAGAAAGGTACCCCTGTGGCAAATCACCGTTGGAGTTACTTCATATGTTGTGGAACTGGATAAGTGGCTATCACGTTGTGTGTGATTGGGGTAACCTTGTGGAATCTACCATTGTGTCAATCCTTGCCTGGGTGGCGGTTCCCTTGAAGATGGTCCCCTTTGTGATAAGCTACTGTTTGTGATATTTTGTGTGAAGGATTCGAAGGACAACTGGAAGATCGATGACACCTGTTTGTTTGGATTACAAATATCTCTCTCACTTCAAATCCTGTGGATTGAACTGAACAGAACTTTCTTACATACCATCGTAAGACTGTATCACTTACCACCTAAGCTTGAAGAAGTTTTGGGGATTTATATATTTACCCCTATATATGCATAACACCATTAACTCTTGAGTTAATAAAAACACAAAATGCTGGCAGAACTCGGCAGAACGTTTCGGGCCGAAACGTCGTCACTATCTCCTCCCATAGATGCTGTCTGGCCTGCTGAGTTCTGCCAGCATTTTGTGTTATTTAATTCCAGCATCTGCAGATTCACTCGTGTTAACTCTTGAGTTACCTGGTTTAAGTTACTATATGACGTAGTTACTAATAAAATAGTGTTTTGTTACCAGCAAAACCAGACTCCAGCTGTGTTCTATTGCTGCAGGGTTGCGTGTCAGTAACAGGGGAATCTGGGGTTTCTCTCCTGTGCAATGTTTCAACTAGTTGCTCGCGCTCCGTAGTGCTGGCAGACTGGAGGTGGATGTTTTTGGCTTCATACATGACCACTTGCATCTGGGCCATGAGGCCTCACAGAAATTGGTTGCACTAAAGTTTGGGTGGCACGGCCTAAGAAAGGACGTGCATAAATGGAATGCAGCCTACGTGGAATGCCAGCAGGCAAATGTTAACCATCGTGTCCAGGTGCCATTGGCACCCTTTGAGGTCCCTGACCAACAGTCAGTCTGACTATGTCAATGTGGTCCTTGTTGGTCCTCTTCCCACTTCCCACAGTTTCACCATGGTGGACTGTACCACCAGCTGGCCAGAAGTTGTCCCTCTAGCATCGACGCCACCACAGAGGTGGTTTGGGCATTCTTCAACATCTCAGTTTTCCACCCCATCTGATCATGGTCCCCCAATTCATATCAGACATCTAGGCTGTGATGGCCCAGAACCTTGGTACTAGGCAGCGAATCACCCGCAGTCCAATGACGGCTTTCTTGATGGATGAGTGTTGGCATGATCATCTCCCGTGGGTCCTGCTGGGGCTCGGAACAGCTCCAAAATGAACCTGCAGTCATTTGTAGCTGAACTGGTATACGGGCAGCCGTTACAAGTGCCAGGTGATTTTATTCCTGATGTCACGACTGCCTGGTTGGCCTCTGAGCAGCATTCCACCCTCTTCAGTAAATTTAATTCCTTTGTACATATTTGTACCACTCATCATGGTGTACAGCACTCTTGGGTCCCTATTGACCTACATTCCACCTTGTTTGTTTTTGTCCATCATGATGCACACCAACATCCCCTTAGGCCCCTTTACAATGACCCGTTCCACATTTTGGAACAGAGAGAAAAGACTTTGATCATAGACAAGAGGGGTAAACCTGAATGTATTTTGGTCAATCGCCTTAAACCAGCCCACCAAGATTTGAAGTATTCTGCTGTCACAACATGATCATGAGCACGTCAACACACTTCTGGACAAGCCAGAGGCCTCTGCTGTTCCTCCACCCATGGAACATAGGACCCGAGCTGGGCAGCTCGTCAGAACCCCAGGCAGACTCCCAATGCCAGTTTTAGAATGTAGGGTAATGTAATTGGTGGAAATGTACATAATTCACAGCCACCAACATTGAGTTGGGTTCCCTTTACGAGGCTGTTCTGATGTGATTACGTAAAGTACTTTGCGTTGAACGTCTGGATTGCAATAAATGAGTTGCTAAGGTTTTTCTTATACCTCTACATAAAACACCTCTGCCATTTTATTTCTGAAAACCTACAGCAGGGCCTGGGCCTGGGCCTGAAAGCATATCAAAACAGCAAGGCCCAGGTCCAAGAGCATGGGACGACTTAAGTTTTGGCCGATTTAAGCATTGGGCCAGACTAAAAATGTCAGGGTGTCAGGGCCGAAGGAGAGGGAGAGGCTCAACTCACTGTGAATACAGCTCACTGCTCCGCATGGTTTACTCATCCTTGCATTGAACTGAGGCTGTGGCCTGTAACTAACGGGTCCTGGATCGGCTGCAGTGATGACTGGTTTCATGGCTGTGGACTCACTTTCAAGAAGTTCAGTTCTGAACGTTATGTGCTCACTTTTATTGTTTGTACGGTTTGTTTTATTTTCAACACATTGCGCGTTTGACTGTCTTTTTTTAATGGGTTGTATTGGGTTTCTTTGTTTTGTGCCTGCCTGTAAAAATCCCAAGGTTGTATATCGTATACATACTTTGATAATAAATGTACTTCTAACTTTGAGTATTAGATGTTCAAAAGTGGTTTGCTTTTAAATGCTCAGCCATGGAAATTAGAACTTTTCCTGCTTTTGGTATTGTGCAGAAACACGATCTTACTTTGGTCACTTATGACTGTTTGCCTTGCCTCACCACTATACGCTCCCACCTGCTCAAATGACAGCAAATATATTGCCTTCAGCTTCAGTTTTGAAGTGCTTTTTCTTGTTGGTGTTCCTGCATTTGAATTTGAATTTATTTAAATCTTACTCCCTCATGTTGTGGGTTGGATGTAAAAATCTTTGCATTATGACTCATTGCAATGGACAAATACGTGAATTTATAAGTCAAATAGCTTGTAGAAAGAAGCTAGCCCATAGCCTGCTGGTCCTAGATTTAAGGCTGTGGTACCGTTTGCCAGGTGGAAGCAGCTGAAACAGTTAATGATTGGGGTGACTGCTGTCCCCAATGATCTTCCAGGCCTCATTTACGCACCTGCTGCTGTAAGTATCCTCTCTGGAGGGACGTTCATGTCCACAGATGCGCTGGGCTGTCCACACCACTCTCAGTAGTGCTCTGCAGTCGAGGTTGGTTCAGTACTCATAGCCGCCAGTGATACAGCCAGTCAGGATGCTCTCAATGGTGCTCCTGTTGAAAGTCTTGAGGAATTGGCTCATACCGAACCTCTTCGGTCGCCTGAGGTGGAAGTGACAGTGGTGTTGCTTTTAACCACATAACCAGCTCCAGGTTAGTTCTTCAGTGATGGGTATCCTGAAGAACTTGAAACTACTCACCCTCTCAACTGCAGACTCAGTGATGTTGATCGGGGCGAGCCTGTCTCCGTTCCTCCTATAATCCATGATCAGTTTTTTTTCTTTGAACATTGAGGGAGAGGTTATTATTTTGGCACCTCTGTGTCAGGGTGTCAACCCACAGTGAGGCTGATGCTGGGTTATGGGTTGCAGATGTTCCAGATATTTGGTCTCAGCTTCAGAATCTGAATCAGAATCAGTTTTAATATCAGTGGCACATGTTGTAAAATGTGTTGTTTTGTGGCAGGAGAACATTTTGAGGCCCTCCACTGGTCTGGGCCAAAATGTCACATCTCAGCGGTCTACGTGTAACACAAACCAGGACTGTACGATATGGAGAGCTAGCTGTTGTCCATATGGCAGGCTCTTCCTCTCCACTTTGAATCCAAAGGAAAGGTGGAGACCAGTACAGTTCAGCACCAGTGGCATCACAGAAGTTACCAGTCAGTGTTGAACTCAATGTTGGACTGCTTTAGGGACTCCAGCTCCAGATTTTCCTCAGGGTTTATTCCCAAAGCCTCATCCACGAGCGGGTATAGCCACAAGGCAACAGAATTTGAGATCAGACTTTTCCTTCTCCTAGATGAGCTGTCAACCATGGTTGACGAGCCCCATCTGCCCAAAGCGACTGGTTTTAAGGCACCAGTAACCCGTGTTTGCCCTTTCTACTGTCAGTAGGAACCGTTCCGCCAGGCTTAGTAGCTAAGCCACACATGAAGGCCAGGAGCTGGACTTAGTTGTCAGAGGTTATTTGTGACACACTTAATTGGGAGCATTTACTAGGCAGAGGGAGCTTATCCCACTACCACCCCTGGCTATAAAAACCTTAAGGAATCTGAAGCAGTATATTGTAATAAATAATAATACACAATAACAATTTGTTTCTGGTATCATGTTTACAGAAACACAAGGAGCAGAAGTGTAAACCACGTGTCATCCCAGACTGAGGGAGCAGGTCAGTCTCCCTTCCTGATTATGAATTTGTTGTACAGTGTTCTACCAGAATTATGAGGAACTAAACAGTGTCTGGCAGCTGCAACTATTGATGATTTTAATCTTTTTAATTCCACCTCTCAGTGTTATTTATGGGTTCAAACACGTCACACAAAATTTGGTACTAAGGGGACATGATTTGTTCATTAAGGATGAGAGTGTCATCAATAATCACTGGCTGATACTTAATAGTGAGTTGAAGAAGCATAGCCTGCTTAGTACATTCAGTCATTCGCACAAACTGAATGAATTGGCTTTGGCTAAGCACTCGATGAAACTAGCTAGCAATAATCAAACATTAGACTGTGGAGGAAGAGACATCTATTACTTTAAATCACCGTTAGAGGTCACACAGAAAGCTTTGGGAGGTTCATGGAAATGTTGATGGAGTAGTTCAGAGAGCAACATTTGGACTTTATATCACAGGTCTGCCTGTTGTGGTCAATGAGATGGAGAAAGAGGGTGGGGAGAGGTCAAATGTCCAGAGGTTCAGGAAGCCATTAATTTCTGTTATGAAGTGACAGTGGGAAAGAGGTCAACATCAACAATGAAGCAATTACCCAACCATTACCTTCACAACTGCATCTCAATCTTAACATCAATATGCCTCACTGTATCTTTATACATACATTTACAAGTTGTTGACAAACAGGAGTTGTTCATGTATTCATTAAACATTTTTATTCTACATTTATACATACATTTACCAATTGTTGAGATACAGGAGTTGTTGATGTATTCATTAAACATTTTTATTCTACATTTATACCATCATCTTAGTGGTTTACTCTTGTCATTAATAATTCTCACTGATCTCCCATTATGGAAGTGATTGGCTTCCAAGACTCCCTTTAGTATTCTCGAGGACAGAGTGCTGCCCATTAAGAATAGCCGCTATAGAACTTATGGCCATCAAAGGGATGGAGGTCACAGAAAATGACAGAATGTTCATTTCTAGTTCTCTTCCCATGGTCTCATCAGATAATTTCTTCTGATTTCCAAAATCTAGATGGTATTATCTTTCATTTGTTTTGTTCTTTCAAATATTTCTTCTTTCCAATGTCCAAGAACTCCCATCTGGCCAAGCCCTGGATCTTAAGCAATAATGGACTGATGCTCGTGGGAACTGCTCCTATGATAGATTTCTGCATACTGAAGAACGTAGTTGGGTTGTGGGATTAGCACCTGGGGAGCAACTGCATCTGTGGGGAATGGACAAGATTGATCCAGATGCCACCTCCTAAGATTGTTACATGCACCATCTGTTCCCTACGACTCAGATAAGGATTCAGATAATGTGCCATATAGGCAGAGTGATGATTGAATAGTTGGAGGCATTAGCCGCCTGCTTAAAAGCCTGTGTGAAAATTTCAGGAAGAATAAAAGGGTGCACGTCTCACATTGAACCTCTCATGCGAGCTTCTCACATTGAAGCTCTTATTTTTTGCAGCTTGGAAATGATAGGTAACTCTATTTCAACATTTTCGGGTTGGGCAATTTATTAATCCTGTACTCCAAGCTCATTTTAACTGCTGCGTTTCCAGGATAATTTGTAGTCATTGTTGGAGCTGGTCGCAGTCTAATTCTCTTGCCTGGAAGAACTCCATGCACTGCTACAGAGTGAGCAATCCAGGAATGACTGCACAGTTGTTCTCTTTCTGAAGCAGGTGAAAGGATTTGTTGACTACATCCTTAGAGAGGCTTAGTCTCTGTACATATTTCTCTCCAGAGAGATGCACAAATGCTTTCAGGATTGGCCTTCCAGAACTATTGAATCATAGAGAAGTACAGCACAGAACTGGATCCTTGCTAACGATGAGGTGATGGAGTACTTGGTGACACAGGACAAGAAAGGACAAAGTCAGCATGGGAAAATCTTGCCTGACAAACTCATTGGAATTCTTTGAGGAGATTACAAGTAGAATAGATAAAGGGGATGTAATGGAGGTTGTATATTTGGACTTTCAGAAGGCCTTTGACAAGGTGCCACACGTAAGGCTGCTTACCAAGTTAAGAGTCCATGGTACTACAGGAAAGTTACCAACATGGTTAGAGCATTGGCTGGTTGGTAGAAACCAGTGAGTGGGAATAAAAGGATCCTTTTCTGGTTGGCTGCCAGTGACTAGTGGTGTTCCACAGGGGTTGGTTTTGGGACCGCTACTTTTTATGCTGTATATAAATGATTTAGATGATGGAATAGATGGCTTTGTTGCTAAGTTTGCAGATAATACAAAGATTGGTGGAGGGGCAGGTTGTGTTGAGGAAGCTGGTAGGCTGTAGAAGGACTTAGACAGAATAGGAGAATGGGCAAGAAATTGGTAAATGAAATACAATGTTGGAAAATGTATGGTCATGCACTTTGGTAGAAGAAATAAATGTGAAGACTATTTTCTAAACATGCAGAAAATCCAAAAATCTGAGAAGCAAAGGGACTTGGGAGTCCTTGTGCAGAACACCCTAAAGGTTTACTTGCTGGTTGAGTCGGTGGTGAGGAAGGCAAATGCAATGTTAGCATTCATTTCAATAAGTCTTGAATACAAGAGCAGGGATGTGATACTCAGGCTTTAGAAGGCACTGGTGAGGCCTCACCTTGAGTATTGCGAACAGTATTGGGCTCCTGATCTAAAAGATATACTGGTATTGGAGAGGGTTTAGAGGCAGCTCACAGGACGATTCCAGGATTTCCAGGGTTATCATACGAGGAATGTTTGAATGCTCTGGGTCTGTACTCGCTGGAATTTAGAAAGATGAGGGGGGAATCTCATTGAAACCTTTCAAATACTGAAAGGCATAGACAGAGTAGATATGAAAAGGATGTTTTACATGATGGGGGATTCTAGGACTAGAGGGCACAGCCTCAGGATAGAGAGTGTCCATTTAAAACAGATGTGGAGAAATTTCTTTAGCCAGAGGGTGGTGAATTTGTGAAATTTGTTACCACATGTAGCTGTGGAGGTGTATTTAAGGCAGAGATTGATAGGTTCTTGATTGGACATGGCATCAAAAGTTACGGGAAATGGGGTAGAGAAAGGGGAAGAAGGATTAGCCCTGACTGAATGGCAGAGCAGACTTGATGGGCCAAAGTGCTTAATTCTGCTCCTATGTCTTAGGGTCTTATGATCTTATGATTCATCACCTCCATATTGACCATAATGCTGATCTACACTAATACCCATTTTCCTTCTCATGCCTTCGTGGCCAAATGCCTTGCTTAACTTTCTCCTCTCTCACCTTCAATCTATGCCCTCTGGTTCTAAACAGCCCTACACTGGGAGAAAGATTCTGACTGTCTTTCCTATCCATACCCCTCTAAAATGTCATTTATTTGCCTCCTGTGTTCTAGTGAGAATAAACCTATCCAATCTCTCCTTAAGATTTTCCAATCGATCCCAAATGTGTCAGATCCAGACGTTCTGCAAGTTTGTGAAGCACGCACTGCAACATCCATTGAAATGGCCACCATCACTGTGCTGGCCAGAGTACAGCCTCAAGTCCCACCTCTAAGTGCTGATCGGCTGCAAGTCCCACACTTTACTGCTCAACACCAGCCCTTACATGCAACCGCTCAGCAAAAAGACACCAGGACATTCACCGTTGAGAAGCACCTGTGGAAGGCAGGGATTACCACTGGGATCCCAACACAGTGGGGCGTGTGTCTATGAATATTTGGATTGGAGGACCACGTGTGCTGTTCCAGGGAACCAGCACAGCAATATCCAGCTTGTAAAAAAAATGGATCCCACCTGGAACTGCTGACAAAACCCAACAAAAATCTGAATTACTGTCCCTGATCATTATCATGATATCTTTAAACTTCTCTTTGATGATTAATTTCTTTCAATTTCTGTCACAGCTCTTGCTATTGTCTTCTGAGCATGTGTCTCAAGAGCTTTCAACCTCGAGCACTCAGGACATCTTTCCAACTCTTCTGCCATCAAAATCCTTGATGCCCACCCTCTCCTAAGGATGACTCATTAACTGATCTGCAGCAACATTTCAGAATAATCTCATCTCTACTGCCAAATATAATATCCCTCTTCTTATTTTTTTCCAACATGAATTTGACAACTTCCCATGTTGGAATCCAAAGGTGCAGGTGAGATGGACATCACAAATATGCACCCACTTATAGTTCTTCAATTTAACACCACCTCACGTTCCCACCCCCCATCCTGCCACCTATTCACTGTGGAAACTAAATTTAAAATGGTCTGTTTTGTTAATCACAAAATAATTGCTTGTTTTAAACAAAATAATCTTTGGAACTAGGTCAGATGTTTATTACACAAAACATTTTGGGATTTTTGTATGGTTCAATGGGCAACAGCATGGCTCAGCAATTACTGCTGCTGCTTCATAGCTCTTGTAATCTGAGTTCAATCCTTACACAGCCCAAATGGAGTGGGTATATTCTCCCCATGACTACGCAGGTTTTCTCCAGGTGCTCCAGTTTCCTCCCTTGTCCTAGAAACATGCTGTTGATTGGTCAGTCAAGCAGTTGCCGAAAATTATCCCTAATGAAGATGGAGGAGAGTACATGGACACGAGAAGGAGAATAGGTTACAGGAGAAACTAAAAGTGGTGTGGGATTTGTTGGGATTGCTCTGAAAACCAGCAAAGACTCAAATGGCAAAATGGACTCCTTCTGTTCGGTATAGAAATATGAGCAACGGAGAAGCACTGATGATCATCACCAAGATTTCATCTGCACACCCCCGTTCTAATTTAAATCAGTTTTGAGTGGTGCACAATCAAGTATCAAATCCCCATCATGTTTTTTCTGATGACGTTCCAGCTTCCTGCCAGCACCAGTGATATTTATGAAACATCACAAGTAGGTTTAAGCAGAAATATTAGGCAGAATTAACTTACAAACACAAGAAAGTCTGTAGATGCTAGAAATCCAAAGCAGCAGACACAAAATGCTGGAGGAACTCAACAAGTCAGGCAGCATCTATGGAAATGAATAGACAGTTGATGTTTTGGGCTGAAGCTTTTTTTTCAAGACTAATTAAGTTAACCTATCATCTTTGTGACCTTTAAACCACAAAGAACAGCACATTTGCAGGTTTCTGTACCTATGTAGGCTGGTGAGCACTGGGTAAGAGGGTGCTTTGGCCAGCCAACATCAATAGTTTACTTCATGTGTTTTTAATGCAACCAGCTGTGTGAATTTGTGTGAAAGTAATCCAGCTTACTTGTAAAGGCTTCATGAACTTTGTGTTCATTTCTTAGATGTATCAAAACACATCATGCACGGAGTTTATTTTCTTTCGTAATAAGTTTTCAAAGCCATTGTTCAGCTTAAGGAGCCATGTTTGTTGATTTTGGCCCTTTTTCTCTCCTCTTCCCTGAAGTTAACTTATCCTTAGGCACTAACCCAAGCAATGGAGATCATTCAGCACTTTTGCACTGGTGAAATTTGGCTGTGGATTTCCTGGCTAAGGGTTTGTACCTGTTATATAAATACCTAGTTGATAGTGGAGTAAGTAACAAAAGAGTGCAATAAGTAACACAAGAATGCAAAATTTTATTATAAATATAAATCATAACATATGCCCAATGAGCAGTTTAACATTGATCTGTTTCTTTACACACAGAAACACATTATGACATTTTTAGTACTTTGAAGAGTTTTTCAGCTATTTTCAAAATATTCTACACTGTCTATATAGTATTGTTTTCAGTCATATAAAAACTCATGCCTTAGATAATAATAGTCAGGATTATTACTTTTTTGTCAATGGGAACTGTAAACTACATTAACATGTCAGAATGAAAAATTTACGTCTTATTTTCCAAGAAAATATAACTCCTTAATATTCTAATGTTTAAAATAAAAGTAATTTGTGTGATTAGTTTGATCTGTTCATACCTGTGAATTTGTAGATCTGTTATATTTGAAGCAAACATATGTTCCAGAAATTTTGTATCTAGAGTGGATTAAATATAAGATTTATAAAATTACACTATTTCAATAGAAATAAGTAGCACTAATTTCTTTAAAATGTTTCTTTTCCTTGCATTTGTTAATGTGTAATTTGAGAAAAAATTAGAGAAAGAATGACAGTTGGAGATTTGAAGATTCCATTTAACTGGAACCATGCTACTAATAGGCAGACATTATAAATGTGTTTCTTTAGGTGTGTGCAAAGATTTGTATATATCTGTAGTGGAACTAATTTGGTGTCAGACACTGGTGCCTTCTGGAAATCAAACAGGCTCCAGAAATTAATTTATCCAAATAACCAGCCTTTTATAGCCCAACTGTATGGGGAGGCCAAAATGGTATAAGCAGGCAAAGCCCTCTTTTGAAGTCTGGAATGTTTTGACTGACTTAAAACAGGCGGCAGGAATGAAAGGATAATTTTCAGTAACCCATGGGATTTTGCACAATTTTTGGATATGAGGTATAAAACTTTGATTGATCTACATTAAAAAAAGATATAGCCGCACAGGACACAGATTTTGAGTGTTGAACTTCATTAGAATAAAAGCTAAAATTACTGTCTAAGTTTTCACAGATTAGTCAACCTATCCATAAGAGCAAATGGCAGTGTTCATCCAACTCTTGCCTTTTGCATTAGTTTGTAGTTAAGTTTCTACAATAGCTAACACACGTAATGTATTTTCTTCCCCAATATATTTTATTTCCAATTTTAGTGCAGAGTTGGGAAATTGTAGCTTAAACTCAGCTAGTAAGCTTTGGACTATCCTACTTTGGGACTACTGCTGAGAAAAACTCAATGTTTGGCGCAGAATAATCAATATTTACAAACAAGTTCAGCAAGGAACCGCACGGTAGGGTAGTGGTTAACACAACCCCTTTGAGTACCTATGATCGGGGTTCAGCTCCCACTGCTGCCAGTGAGGAGTTTGTAGAGTCTCTCCGTGATTGTGTGGGTTTCCTTTGGGTGCTCTGGGTGGTTGGTTAACTTCTCCTGTGATTAGGCTAGGATTAGATCAGGGGACTGCTGAGTGATGCAGCTCAAAAGCCTGGAAAGGCTTATTCCATGCTATATCTCAATAAATAAAAAATAAGTAAATTATAGAGATTTGATTCAATTATGTGTCTTACTATCATGTGTTCACTTTAGCAAATATTGGAACTGAACTTGCTTGCAAATGATGATTGTTGCCTGCCAAACATTCTCAACAATAATCCCAATAATTCCAAAACTCACTGGCTGACTTTAAGCAGCAATTTCTCAACTATGCTCTGAAGTTGAACTCAGCCATGAAGTGTGAACTTTCTGAATTTGAATTGGACTGTGACATGGCCACAAACAGTTTATTCATTTCAATTGAGAGGAACGGCTGCAAGGGAGAAGTTTAAGGAGGGTCCTGATGAAGGGTCTTGGACCCAAAACGTCTATTGTTTACTCTTTTCTGTATACGCTGCCTGGTCTGCTGAGTTCCTCCAGTATTTTGTGTGTGTGTGTTACTTTGGATGTCCAGGATCTGCAGACGCTTGTGTGTTTTTGAAATTATTGGGTTTACTTTTTTTTGTCTGTCTTGAGGATGTCTGGAGAGTAAGAATTTCAGGCTGTATACCCTATATGCTCTCTGACATTAAATTGAACCATTGATACCAGCAATTTTAACTTTCTATAAAAGAGTCTACAAGTTAATTTATGTTGGTTTAATTTCTAATAATTCCAGCTTTTTGAATTGTTTAATTGAATTCTTGTAAATTTTTAATGTTTCTGAATCTGGTAATGTTCAAAAGCAGTAAAATCTTTCACAATTTTGACAACAGTTTTAGATTACATTTTACAGTCGATCTCAGAATACAGATGAATCAGAATCAGGTTTAACATCACCGGCATAAGTCAGTGAAATCTGTTGACTTAAGACAGTAGTACAATACAATACATGATAAATATAGAAATAAAGCTAATTACATTATGTATATATACGTATATTAAATGGTTAGAGCCTGAGTGTGGGCTTTGGCGAGGAGGGTGCTCAGCGAATAGCCAATCTTTTTGAACTGATTCACTTCTCAAAATAAAGGTATGGATTTTAGATAGTAGAAGGGTGTAGTTAGAGTGGAACAAAGACCCTAAAGTACTTTCTTACTCCCTTTCATATACAGTCATAATGTAGTTCAAGGGTAATCCTTGGCAGGATAACTTGGCCCCATGAGTGACTACCAGATGGAGACTTAGGTTCAGGTAAGTAATGCAGAAATTCCTTGTGGCCATTGCCTGTTCAAAAAAAATATTCTATTTTGAATACTGTTACGGAATCATGGATGGGGTGGGGGAGGTCCTGTTGGGAGGGCAACAACAGCAAAGCTAATGCCACCAAGGTGGTTCTGCTGTACAGGAGGGAGCAAAAGATTAAGAGAGCTGTAATGGCAGGGATTTCAGTTGTTTGGGGGAGCAGTCAGATAATTTGGCAGCAATAAGATTCTCAGGCAGGACGGTTCACATTGGTATTAGCTATAAAGATGGATGACGTACTGCGGCAGAAGAGATCTAGGTCCGAGTCTAAAGAGGAGCAGCTCTGGATTACGTCTAGTATCTCACCTTGGTGAATGTAGTAACGGAAGGATTCACCTGCTGAATGTGTGGTTAAAGAGGCGGTGTAAGAAGTGGGGAGCGGCTTAGCTTTCTGGATCACTGATAGTTTCTGAGGAAAGTGACACCTGGACGGGCTGAATCAAAATGGGACTAACACCCTTGCAAGGACATTTGCCAATACATTTGGAGGAGGGTTTAAATTGATTTGGAAAGTGAATGGAACACAGAAAGATGTGTGAGCTATGATAAGTAAGCTGACATGAAAATTAGTTCTGATGATGATAGTGAGAAGGATCATCTTAGGTTACAGGAAGATATCGATCAGTTGGTAAAATGGGCAGGGCAATGGTGGATAGAATTTAATCCTGACAAGCATGAAATGACACACTTTGGGAGGACTAATGAGGATTAACTTCATCTAATATTTCTCCTTCAATCTATTCATAAATTTGGTTCTATATAGTAAATAGTATAAAATAATGATAGTAAGTTATACAACCATATTTAAACTTGGTGTACAATATATTTTATGGCAATAATTATCATTAGTATAATAAATAAAGCAAAATTAAGCATAGACTCAATTTAAAATCTCTGATAAATTAGCCATCACGGGGTCGCGGCAAGAATTAAGCATAGTTAGAAAGGGTGGGCAAATTAGCAAAGGGTTGATTAATTGTAATATTCCTCATAGAAGAAAGAATCCCCATGGAATGCAGTCCTTCTGAGGCAAGTTCTTATATACTGCCTGATGGTGGTAATGCTGTTACAGCAGCATAAATATGGCCAAGGAAACAGAATGCAAATTAATTTATTTACTAGGTGAGTTTATAGCTTTTTTTTGGGGGGGGGGGGGATTGGGAGATGCAGATTAAGTTCTATATATAAAAAATTTTTCCCATCCTTTCTGAATATCAAATAGTCTAAAATATTAGCTTCTAACTATGCTTAATTCTTGCCGCGACCCGTTCTATATATAACAAATTTAAACAATTGTTTAAATTTTGCAGTCAATGGTGAAAGTATAGTATTTACCATTTACACAGTGACACTTGCCCCAAAGGTGTTTATAGATGTTTGAATGGAGGCTGGCTAATTGGTAAATACGTACATTGAACATAAAATGGTTATCAAGGCATTGTGGTGTCAATATGCAGACAGGAAGAAACATTGAGGCTCTCCTATCAATCAGTCTGAACATTCCTCATTGAGCTTCTCAGAGGTTAACATTGATCTCAGCTGTTTGGAGTATGTGTGCAAAGAAATTACAGTATAACTCTTTATTGTAAACTTCGTGAATGTCATGAAATGTTCATGAAGTTTCAATGAATTCATTAGCTGTACTTCTGCAAAGCTTTCACAGACTGGAGTATATCCCTGTCCCTTCCCGTGGTGCATTTTAAATATTATTTAAGTCATAATTCTTATATTTCAAAGGGCCTCCTTCCTTTTCTGTAAACTTTGAGCTAAGTAGCTGCGCACAGTTATTGTAAAAAGTTTTTTGGAGTCAGTTGGTGGGCAACTTTGCACCTCCAATGATTTTGCATCAGATATCTGTATAAATAAGGTGGTTGGACAGGTGGACAAGTGTCGAGACATTAAATTATTCTAGTGCGCCTTTCACTGAAATGCGAGTAAGATGAGGATGGGTTTGGTTGTTCCAAATTAATGCTGGATTATAGGATCTTTAGCAAAGGTGCTGCACTCTGAAACTGCGAGGAATCTTAAAAAGAAAGTTTGACTGCAGCGGAGGTTCTAGAATGCTTGCAAAATAAATTAGTATATTTTAGAATTTATCTGGAAAAGAATAAAGTTTCCTTCAATGGCTAGCTCTTCCCCCCCCCCCCCCCACCCCTCTTTTGCCTGTTAAACCGCTGGTGTTTGGGGCAGCAATGAAGGTCTTCCCTGTCTGGTGGTGATCACAGCTTCTTTCATTGTGTCATTAGCTTCCTTCTTGGATTTCCACTGTCAATCATCCAAGTCCTGGGTGGAGACTGAGGAATACTGTCACACTCAGATGTAGGATTCTTCATTGCTGTTTCCCAGATGATTTTTTTTTAAACAGTCAGGGTTGTTAGCCCTGAGCTGAACCCCTGAACCTTGAGGATTGTTGGGCCACTGTTAGACTGGTCTTTACCCTTTGACCTGTTTGGCATGAGTAACCCCATCAAAGACGCTGACTCCAGCCATCATAACCATCCAGGTGACTGAGGCACACAAACCTCCAGACCACACAAGGTTGTGGCCCTCTTGGAGAACATTATTCTGTCCAGGTAGCCTCCAATTTGATGACTTGAACATCAATTTCTACAACTCTGAGCAATTTCTCCTCTCTCTCCCCTTCTCTCCAGATTCATATTTATTTATAACATCCTGCTAAAGGTCCTGGCCTGAACCATTGTCTGTGAGACCTGCTGAGGGCTCTCAGCCAAAAACTTTTCCATGGATACTGCCTGGCCTGCTGAGTTCCTCCAGCATTCTGTGTGTGTTGCTTGGATTTCCAGCATCTGCAGATTTTCTCTTGTTAGTGAAACGTGTCATTTGTGTTAACAACCAACACGCTGAAGAATGTGCTGAGGGCAGCCTGGAAGTGTCACACATATTCCAGCGCCAACATAGCATGCCCATAACGCTTAGTAGAACAACAGAGAATGCAACAAAACAGAACATTCAAGCATCTACGCCCCTTTCTCCCTCTCTTCTACTTACCCACTCATGCACACACATACGCTGAATTCAGGCCCTAGGACAGGCTGTCTTCAGGCCCCAGCAGACTCATGGATTTGCAGACATGGCTCTGACTTCCCCAGTGAACTCTCAGAGATTTGCAGACTTGGGGCTTTGCCCATCAGGCCTCAACTTCTGGACCTCCAATTGGTCTTCAGGATTCAATCTGGACTTCCATTTGGCCATCTGGGTTCAATCTGGACCTACAATCAGCCTTGGCAATCCTCGAAAGGGCTTTGATCCAGAACTCCGATAGACCTTCATGCTTTGATCCGCAGTGTTGACCCTGGACTCTCAATGCCTCGTACACCGGACTTGCTGATGATGGGACCCTGAAAACTAGGTCTACATCTTTGGTCTCACTGATGATGTGTTCCCAAAATCCAACCACACCCACACTGCTGCTTTTGAATGCAGTACAGAGGCTTCAACTTGAGACTTTGGTCTGTCCTCCGATTCCCCCACATCCCCATTCCTAAATCCTAACACCCCTCTCTGTTGCCAAATCTATTTCTATGAACCTAAAACAAACCCTAAAAACTACCTAAATCAGAGCCTTTTCCATTCTGATTATCATTTCACCCTTTCTGTTCTCCGGAACTGCTCATTACCTCATCATGACCTCTTTCATCCATTCCCAGGATAAAATAATATTGAAATTCAGAGACTGGAAACTAGTATAAACTGGCAAAGCTATGATCATTGGATGAATACGCCTCACCATTGGTTAACGTGTAAAAAGAACTGTGTTGGATCAGCTTACATTTAACGTGAATGGAACTTGGTAGGCCAGCTAGGAGTGCATAGGAGCAATTGTGTCAAGAGATGTCTAGATAAGGCAAAGAAGGTGATGTTACACATCTATTTGATGAACCTGATCTGGAATCGCTGGTCAACCGAGAGCAATTAAAGTGCAAACTGTGTCTCAATATGCTGCAAACTGTCACATTCAACCTGTGATGTGGAGAAGGATGGAATCAATGCAAGGACATAATTATTACACTTAGGAAATTGTGCCTCATATTAGAGCAAGTGGCAACTAAGCAGTCAGCCAAGATATTGAGAGAGCTGACAGAAGATAGAACTAAATTTCATCATCTACAATCTGATTCTACGCCTATGCCTCATATCAACAAAGGATGGTAATTAGATTAGGAAGAGAAGGGGTGTGGGGCAGATCCTTGGTCATTTTCGGGATAATGGTACAGATTTGGATAAGAACCCAAAGCTAAAGTCGCTATGTCTACAATTCAATGAGTGTAAGTGAAAGGAATGAAGAAAAGCCAAGGACAAAAAGACATGTTCCAGCTGCTTCCCTGAAAGGTCATTTGAGATAAATTGGAGTCCCACTAAGGTGGAGAATGGAAAAGGGAAATTAAAGAAGTCTAGTCACTATATCATGTAGATGAGGTGCAATGAAACTCTATAGTAGCATGGGCCCTTATATGTCTTGAAAGCACTAAATGCATCATGTTTAAAGACATTTTGAGAGGGATGGTTAGCTCCTTAAATTAGGGAATTTAGAAAAAGATGGGAGAAGTACTAGAAGACATCAATACAAAGACTTGGGAAAAGAATTAAAACTTTTTGAGACAATAGTTTGTAAATACAAGACTGAGAATAATTTTGAAAATGAAAAACAAGGACCTACAATTGAAGACAGATGAAAGAATGGATAGTTCCTCATGATCATATGAAAAACATATTAGTGAAAAATCCTTTCAGAATTTGTGAAAGTCCAATTTATCTTCACCTGCCAGAACAAAGGAGACTTGCTGAGAAGCCATTGACAGCTGGTTATATCATGGGTGGTTTTACTTTAGAAAACATAATTGTTACCATCATTCGACAAAGTTACTGTTTCATTATAATCTGAACATGTCTGACAGCGAAAACTGCTCTTTGTAACATTGCTAAGAATTGTTATGTGGTGCTAAGACTTCAACAGGGATTTTTCATAATTCTCTAGGAAAACAAGCCTTCAAATATGATGATGGCTTGCTGGACTGCTGCCTGAATTGCCTCTTGACACAAAACTCTAATGAGCCAACTGTGTAAATAAGAATGTACTTAAAAAGATTTGCAATCCAAGTGGTCTGTAATAATGAACAGACATTTTATATATACTCTGACGACTCATGAAAGGCTGCAGAGAATCATTCCACACTGGCAATTGTGTACTTTGAAGACATTTCATCCAGCTAAGTAACAATAATTAAACTTAAGGTGTTCCTTGTATAGTCAGCATCATAGGTAAATGATTGATCCGAAGATGATATACTGTTTTGAAGTTACTGTGTGGTTCTATTTAGGAATTTGGGAAGTAAAATAGGATGGAAATGCTGACAACAAATTTGCTTAAAGCTTCTTGCCACACTATAATTTCAGTGAAAATCCACAATAGAGGTGTATAAGGTGATAAGAGGCTTTGATAGATTAGGCATGCCAGAAGCAGCCAATACAAGAGGGCAAAATTTTAAGGTGATTAGAAGAAAGCATAGGAGAGATGTTGGAGGTAAACCTTTAGACAGAGAGTGGTAGGTGTATGGAATGCACACCAGGGGTGGTGGTAGAAGCAGATACTCTAGAGGCATTTAATTGATTCTTAGACAGGCGCACAGATGAAAGAAAAATGGAGGGCAATGTTGGAGTAAAGTATTAGATTGATCTTGGAACAGGCTCAAAAGTCCGCACAGCATTTTGGGATGAAGGGGCTGCACTGTGCCCATAATTTCTATGTTCTTAATCTCATGAAGTAGAAAACCTAATTTCCTGATCAACCTTAATTTCTTCTAACACTCTAAAAGATTGACTGGCATGAATTCATTTACAAAAGGATACATACTTTGGCTTTGAAATATCACAAAACTAGTTAAAAATATTGTTAATGGTTGTTCACATAATTTTTCCTAATCTAGTAATTTTCCTAACCTACTAATGTGTTCCTCTCCAAATTTCCCACCGAGTAAGTATAGTTCTCAACTCCACCACGGATGGTTCCAAGTGCGGCTGCAAAAGGAGGGGCACGGGGCACGGGGCTAGCAACTCAGAACTGCAGAAACATCAACAGAAGCTCCAAAGACCCCATCACTGGGAGAGGAATGATCTGTTAGCAGCCTATGCCCCAGTATGGGTGTTGGGCTTAAGAAAAGGAAGATATTTACAGGGTTTGACTGGCATTTGGTCAAAGAGTTGCTGGAAATGATTAGTGGCCCAAAATTTGTTGCTTCAAGGAAATCTAGTTTCTGGTTTGGATCCTGCAGAGATGGGACAGATAGGACGAAGGGACCATCTATGACAGGGTGAAGTTAGTGTTGCCATTGCATTATCCCCTTTGCACTGTACTGCAGCCTTTACCATATTACCAGTCAATAAACCTGTTGTAATATAACATGGCCACAGTATCAACACATCAAGGATGATACCTGAAATAGGCATTAGATCCCTTATAATATGGATCATAGATCAGTAAAGCACAATACAATCCCTTTGGTCCGTGGTGTTGCATAGATCTTTTAACTTTCTCTAAAATCAATCCAATCACTCACTCCCATGTAGCTCCATTTTTCTTTCATCTATGTGCCTATCTAAGAGTCTCTTAAATGTTCATAATGTATCTGCCTCTAGCACCACTCTAGCACTTACCACTCTGTGTTAGGAAACCTACCACTGGCATCTCCCCTACTCTTTCCTCCTATCTCCATTAAAGATTGTCCTCCCGTATTAGTCACTGCCACCCTAGCTATTTGCTCCATGGCTCTTATCAACTTAATCACTTCTATCAACTCCATTTTTTAAAAATTCTGCTTCACACAATTAGGCTGATCTGAATGTAGTTCAGAATTATCAGTTTGTGTCTTAGGTAATTATGTTTAAAGGCAACCTAACCAATTATCCTTAAAGGCTGTCACAAAAGACAAAATAAAAATCCGCCTTAAATATTACATTGACAGGAGACTGATTGTTGATATCCAGTGCTTAATCCCTTCATGATAGTATGTCATGTACGTTCATTGAAGTACAGAAATATTTTTGAGATACCTGAAGGACTGACACACATGCCCACCCTATGTGATACTGAATGATGGTGACAACGATGATGCTGAACACTGACATTTCACACCACGAGCTCCTGTGACCAATTCGCCAAATACCATCTCACTGGTATGTTTCATGCACAAATATCAAGTCCAAAGTAAATTATTTTGTTTAGGACAAACAAACAAATGACATTTGTGATGAGTCTAAAATCCAGTTAGCAACTTAACAGAAGATGTGATAAAGTCAGTTAATCAACAGTGTTTGGCAATGGTGCTGGAGAGGTGGCTGAAGTGTGAATGGAAACTCTTCCTATGGTGATTACAGATACACTTTCTAGATGGAGGTTGGAGCTATCTCCGGTTTCCTAGCTCAGCTGCCAACCTCAGGCTGGACATCATGGGCTTGCTGAGGAGTTTGCAACTTCTTTGACAGGATTTTCTACATCTGAGCAATTAAGGTTAAAGTTTTCCCAGTTGTGCAAGAGTGTTAAATTTCTTGAGATTTTGCTTGATCTTGCTGCTGTATCACAGTATTTTCCTGCCACTTGATTGGTCAGGTACAGTATGCATATCATATATGAAAAGGGTAACCAACAAAGAAGTTCTACAGAGAACAAAAACAAAATGTACATTACTTTAAAAAAAATCAGGAAACAACAATCAAAATTCTTTGGACACATCATGTGGAGAGAGACATTAGAACATTTAGTTACAACTGGAAAGCTGGAAGGAAAGAGAAGCAGAGGCTGGCAGAGAATGAGAATGATAGATGGATTAACATCATGGTTAGAAACAGGGGAGGCAACAACTACAATTCGGAGGGTCAGGGACCGTGATGGATGGAGAGACATGATCACCCACGCCGAATGGCAAGGCACCTGAACTGAACTACAGTATGTCCCCAAGCCTGAGGGATGTTAACATTCTCTAAAGGATTCTGGTTGTTGGTTCCAAATGATACCATGGGTTTTTCTGAGATTTCACAGTTGTTTAATCTCCATCCCAGTTTACAGTGCACGGCACCATTTTCACAGCATAAAGCACATCGAGGATACACCCATGGAGAGCCATTTCAAAGTTTACCCTTAGCAGCTTAATGTTTCGGGCAACACATACAAAATGCAGGAGGACTTCAAAGGTCAGGTAGCATTTATAGAGGGAAATGAGCGGTTGATGTTTCTAGCTGAGGTTCTTTATCAGGATTGGAAACAAATAGGGCAGATGCCAGAATGAAAGGGTAAGTGGAAGGGTTGGAGTACAAACTGGTAGGTGATAGGTGCTGTGGTAGGGAGCCTGGATGAGCATATAGTTGAACATCCTCCATCAATGCTAACTTCCTCCAGCATTTTGTGTGTGTTGCTCGTGATATCCAATATTGAGAATCTTTTGTGCCTTTGTTAATGCATCAGACACATAAAAAAATTGAAAGGGGATTTGTCAGGTGAGTTAAGCAAGAGAACTGAAGTGTTTTATTGTCCACCCCTTCATTATTAATGAGTGAGTGAGTATTATTATTCAGTGAGAAATGGAAACCCTAAGATATGACAGTTCTTTTCAGATTGAGAAAATCCTGTCAAAGAACTTTGCTGTCAATCCTCAATTCAATTAGTATGTCAGAATGATGTTTCTAAATAAACATACTCAAGATGAATTTAGAAGATACCAAAACCTACAATATACAGCCATACTTAATAATAGTATCATTACTGAACTTAGTTTATGATTTGTTCTTGACCTGGGTGCTTACCTCATTAAAGAAATTCCCCGAATAGGGAGAACATTTCTTCTGAGAAATCAATTTTGAACAGGTTCTCAGAGATAAAATTATTACTAACCAAGTCAAAGACCTTTTGTAAAGTAAAATAGTGTTCAAAACTGTAACTTTTCCCAGTTCTCATGGAATATCACTGCTTACCTATTGTGTTCTTTATGCTTATTTTTTTTATGTTGCATAGAATCCGGAGCAACAATTATTTTGTTCTCCTTTACACTCGTGTGCTGATGAATGACAATAACCAATCTTGAATCTTGAAATATTAACTCTTTCTCTCATTTTTACTTGATCCACTGGGTATTTTCAGCATTTTCTATTTTTAGTTTCACATGGAGAAGATCAATGTTTGTGTTTATTTTGGTTTATTTTGATGGACCATCAATATTTCAGGTTAGGGCCTTAGAAGGGAGGAGATACCTAGTATAAAATGGTGGAGAAATGGGTAGGTCAAGAGCTGGCAGGTGATAGGGGGAAATCGAGTTGAGGAAGGCTGATAGGTAGATGATGGAAGGGAGAGCGGGAATAATGCCAGAGGTTGGGGAGTGATAGGTTAAAGTACCATTGGACTGAAGATGATGAAATCTGATAGGGGAAGAGCGTTGAGCATGGAATCAAGGGACGCAGGTGAAGGCAGCAGATGGGAAATAGTGGGGGAGGGGAAAGACACACAATAATGAGGCTGTGTAGAGCAAGAAGAGAAAGGAAAGGGATGAGGGATGAGCAGTTTATTGGAAGTCGGATGTTCTTTTCACCAGAACATAAGCTTTCCAGGTGGATTATGACATGTACAGTGTTTCCTCTAAGCTGCATGGCTTTCACAGTAACTGAAATGCATAGTTACTGCACACATACTCTTTGTTGCCACACATCTGGAATTTTCTTCTATATAATGTTAATATTATGTTTATATAATTTTGAAATCTATAATATAATTATGAAATACCCTGTAATTAATTATGTTAGTGAACATGATCTCTAAACTTTCTAAATAATATTCACATCACAAGCTTTACTTTGAAACATTTTAGAGATTCAATGTAATGACATTGTCAGTGTTTCAAGTTACAACACTGCTTCAAATTGTAACAATAAACACAGAATGGAAGTTAGCAGCACATGATAATAAGCTGCTGGTCCGCTGAATGCTGATGCCGTTTAAAGTGCTGGGCAGTTTTCTGGTCCTGTAAAAATTTCCTGCTCAGGGCAATGGTTGGTTTACGCAGCAATAAAAAAAGTGAATGTCAGACGTGAATTTGTGTTTAGGAGGTCAAGGACAGTCATGTTGGTGTGGGGATGGAAGGATGACAACTGAAGATCGAAACAGCTATTGCAGATGGCGTGTAGGTGTTTGGTGAAGTGGGTGCCCTGTCAAATTCTCTTTCACATTTTTGACTCCCTTCCTCCCATCTCTGTCCCAATAGAGAGCCTCGATTCAAAATGTCAGCTCTTCATTTCCCTACATTGATGCTGCCTGACCTACAGAGTTCTTTCAGCTTATTTTTGTTTGTTGATTTAGTTTCCAATCTCTCATGTCTCCATATGGAACAACGGTATTTCCTGGTACTTGTTGCCCTTCGGTTTGTGTAGAATAATGAGCTGTGCATATTACAACTTCTGCAATATGTGGCTTTCTGCTCACCCATCTTACAAAAATAATAATTGGTAATAGGTTTATTGTTGTCACATGTATTGTGATACAGCGAGAAAAATAATTTTGTATGCTATCCATATGGATTGTTTCTAAACAAATACATTGAGGTAGTACAATGAGAAAAACAATAACAGAAGGAAGAATATATTGTCACAGTTACAGAGAAAGTGCAGTTCAGGTGGACACTAAGGTGCAATGGCCATAATGAGATAGACTTTTTATCGTACAAGTGGTCCATTTAATAGTGCAACAATTGTAGGATAGAAGCCATCCTTGAGCTTGGCGATTCATGTTTTCAAACTTTTCTTGCTTCTGCCCATTGGAAGAGATGAGAATGTTATAGAGTGTATGATTTCCCATCATGGCAGCATTGTAGTGTAGCAGTTAGGGTAATGTTTTCCAGCACCGGCGATTGTGAACAGGATTCAATCCCCACCACCACTGTCTGTAAAGAGCTTATGCGTTCTCCCCATAACCATGTGTGTTTCTTCCAAGAGCTCCGGTTTCCTCCCGCATTCCATAAAGCATATGTGTTAGAGTTAGTAAATAATGGGCATGCTACATTGGTGCTGGAAGCATGGTGACGCAGGCTATCCCCAGCACAATCCTCAGACTGTGTTAATCATTGACGCAGATTACACATTCCACTGAATGTTTTGATTGTTTTGTTGTATGTGTGACAGTTAAAGCTCATGCTTAATCTTGATCTCTAATCCCACCTCATTTAGAGGACATGACTATACTTGATTAATATCTACAGTTTTGAGAGCATTTTCTAGTTTTTGAGATTGGGATGTGGTCCAGTTTCATGGGAAACTGAGGGGAAATAGCTAAGACAGTATTACAGATAATGGCAATATATGAACAGAGCTTTTGGTACGTACAGTGAATCGGTCAAGTTATTCTTGCAAGTCTTATACTGTCACGTTTGTAGTCTTTTGTGAGTTGGACTAAATATCACTTTAATTCTAAGTGCCATGGAATTCTCTTTTTCAAAGTAGATAGCCATAGAGTACTACAGCACTAAAGACCATTCATCCCATCTAGTCTATACTGGCCTGGTCTTCTATCCAGTCCAAACTAGCTGCACCTGGATCATAGCCCTCCATATTTCTCTCATCCTTATACCCATCCAAACTCCTCTTAAGTGTTACAACTGATCTTATGAATACCACTTTAGCATAAATGTAGTACCTTTAATTGCATTCTTATCTGGCAATAGCGCTCTTCTTCTTTTTCATGGGTGGGAGCAACGGGACGAATTTCCCATCCCACACCTGACTCCTCCTCCTTGATATCAGCTTAAGCTGAATTAGGCTAATCATATTTAGAAACGTTCTCAAGGGCATGGTGAAACTGCAAGTCTCAGCTCAGCAAGGAGTTTGTGATTTGCAGTTGCAAAAATGCAAGTTGTCCATTTTGGCTTTGCAAGAAGGATCTCTTTATGGTAGTCATGACATGGGTGCTATAGGATCAACACCATTGTTCCTGCTGTTGATCAGGATAAATCCACATGATGCCAGTGTACTGAGCAGGGATTCCTTCACATGACCTAGCTGTTTAAGACCAATGTCTCACAAAGGAGGCAATGCTGAAAGAAACTGGCTGTTTTCATAATTCAAAAAGGTATAAAATGCCAGAAAAACTTAATTTCTGTTGAAGGGTCTTCGATCAGAAACAATAACTTTGTTCTCAATAAAGAACACAAAATGCTGGCAGAACTCACCAGGCCAGACAGCCTCTATGGGAGGAGGTAGTGACGACATTTCGGGCCGAAACCTCCTGATGAAGATTTTCAGCCTGAAACGTCATCACCACCTCCTCCCATAGATGCTGTCAGGCCTGCTGAGTTCTGCCAGCATTTTGTGTTTTTTTATTTATTTCCAGCATCTGCAGATTCACTTGTGTTGAACTTTGTTCCCAGTTCCACAAGATGCTGCCTGACCTGTTGAGAGTTTCCAATACTTTCTTTCTGTTTTAATTTCATATTTCCAGCATCTGTGGTTTTTTTTTTATTCCTTAGGCTATTTTCTGTGAGGATTGTCTACGTGGTTACCTCAGCTTTGAGCATTATTTTAAAGGCTGCCATTTTATATAATTCCACTTCTCCCATGTACATGAAGGTGTAAAGTGGATGAAATTTTTTTTATGATTAAGGTGAATTATCCAAAACATTAAAATAGGCAGATATTAGAATTTTCTGGTCTGGGCTCTTTTACACCAGAAATACAAGTCTAGCTGTACACACCAACACTTAGGTAGTGCTGGTGGTCAGATTACTGATCTATAGTTTGTTACCATCTTTTAGATAATTCCTTGGAATCAAGGATGACCCGTGTCCACTCTGGCTTAAACACACGCAAAATGCTGGAGAAACTCAGAGGGTCATGCAGTATCTAATGTAAGGAATAAACAGTTGACGTTTGGACCGAGACTGTTCACCAGGATTGGGCTTTGATTTATTGGGTTCTAAATTGGTTAGTGAGGCCAACGTGGGAGCTGCAGATTCTTTTACAAATGGGGCAGATGCTGACTGATAGGATGAACAGACGAGGAGATAGAAAAGTGGTCCAGACCTTCTACTGTCAAAATCAAGCATATGGCACATTGTCATATGTGATGACAATCCTGATACATTGTCTTTGGGTTCTAAATCCACCAAGCACTCCTTGTCCACTTTGAGTAGTCTTGAGCCTGAGATTCTAAAGAATGGGAATGTTACATTTCTTCAAGGAGGCTTTAAGGCATCCTTAAAACTTTACTAATGCCTTCCCATGATGGAACTTGGAATAAATTGTTTGTTTCATGAACCTAGTGTTAAACATGAGACAACATGGCTAATAAGCAGAATGTCAGGCAATGCATCATATATATCCTCTTAAAATTGTCAACACTAATTTCAAACCAGTTGGTGAGATATTTATGTCTGACTTCTTGGTGTTACACCCTATGGGGATACAATGATTTCCTTGCACCTAATTAGTGTTATGTTTTAACCTTTACTGAGCATTTAATTCCAATATAAATTCACAACCATAAGGTAGGAAAGATTAGAATTTGTTGGCTAACAGAAAATAGTCAATAACACTCATGTCAAACCTCTGTTTTCAACCGAATATACAAGTTTGTCACAATTGCAGTAAATGCTCTTAACCCTTGGTAGGAGGTTAACTGCTCTCTATTTCATAAGCTTTGTTTGTCTCAAAGGTACAAATATAGAAATAACTACAGTATATTGTTTTAAATTATATAAGCCACTAACTATAGATTTGCTTAATTTTATTTAAATACCTTTCAATTTTTTCCAACATACTGAGACATTATAGTGAACCATACCATTAGGAAACTATGTATATAATTCATCTCAATTATTAAAATGGGCTGGAATGTGCTCTCAAAAACATCTTTGATGTTTAAAAGTGCCAACTGCTTGACAGAGGGCGAGCAAGTTGGGAACAGGGTCTGACTTTCCTGGCCTCGCCATTTGGTTTTAATCCTCCATGTATAAAATGCATTATCCCTCTTGTTCAGTTAATAGCTAGCTTTGCTAGAAGTGCTAAAAGTTAAAATGCAACATGTGTCTTTGGTGCTCGGTGGAATTCAAAAATCTTTCACTAATGAGCTTGCATGGGATTTAGGTTTGATTCAAGTCTAGACCATCGAACAGATGCTGAACTGAGAAGGTGGAAGCATATCCCTAGGTTGGATTAGTTTTCACTGATTTAATTGGGTTAAATATAGACTCATTTTTATTTGTATTCCAGCAATGTGAATTGTATTTTGAATCTTGCACTGTATTCAAAAATGCTAGGATTTAAAATTCATGCAAAAACTATTTTCTGTTGAAGACCCTGCTATGTGATTCATTTTGCCAAAATAAAAAGAAACTACGAAAGAAAAAATGTTTAAATGTGTGCCAGATGAAGTTTGCTTTAACTTACCACACTTTGTTTATTAAATTTAACAGACTGGAACCGTTTTGTCCATTTGAAGTCGTTCTGTTTAACTCGGTGATGGTCAGTTTGACTTTCTTCTGCTTTTTTTGAAAGAGATCATGCATTATGTAAGCATCTCTTCTTTGTTTTTGTACTTAGTAACAACTAAAATACACCAACTCATTTCTGTAACTAATTTCAGTGAGGACATGGGAAAAGAGTTTTACAATTCTCCTCTTTGATCCCATCTGAAATCTACCAGACATACCACAGAAAAAGCAAAGACAAAAAACATGGCATGTCACTGGCATAATCAGAATTCATACTGTTACTCCACCACAACTGTGATTTCCTTTCCCCATTCACCACATACAAACAGCAGCGGGCATGGTTTGTTGCTTTCTGGATCAATGCTGAGAAGACGACAAAAACTAAACTTACTGTGCGCAGGAATCATCCATATTTCTAAAGATGATTAATGGCAGACTAGGCTCTAGCCAGAATGCCAGCAAGATTAGACATGCTGAAGAAGCCAGTAGGTACAGAAATGTGGTGTGATCAGAGCAGGAATGTCAAGCTGAATTGGAAAGTACTGTGTATATATATATATATATATATAGTGATCCAAGACCTGCAGAGTACTGTGGTAATTTTATGTGCCGCACTGCTGCCTCAAAAAAATCATGACATGTATGTGATGATAAACCGGATTCTGATATGGGTCTCTATTGTAGACAGAATGGGAAGGGGGCAGGGAGAGGGGAATCATAGTTGTGAAAAGGGCAATGGAGAGGGGAGGGAGCAGGAAGCACCAGAGAGACATTCTGTGATGATCAATAAACCAATTATTTGGAATTAAATGGCCTTGTCTGGTGTCTCAGGGCTGGGCGTGTCTACACCTGTGCCACCCACCCCAGCCTCTGGCACTCCGTTGTCTGCCACCTGTCCCACACTCTTGCACAGTGTATCACCCTCTCCATTTCCAACATCCTTTGCTCTTGCCAGAGTTACAAACAATCTCCACTCCACATTGACAAATACTGTACAAAAGTCTTAGGTACCCAAGATATGCATGCCAAAGACTTTTGCACAATACTGTAGATGTACATCTGTTCATGCTTTGGTGTGTGAGAGGCTATATAGTATGGAGTGACTTTAAGACTAAAGCCAAGATATCCAGGAGGAAGGTATATAGGCATTGAGGTACGTTTCTCTTCTGGTTGGGTTATTCCATTCGCTTATTAGCTTATAATAACACAGAAGAAGGCCTTTCCATCTATCAGGTTATTGTGTTTATCAGGGAGCAGTCCCATTTCCCCTTCCTTATTTCCTGGTACTCTGCTACTGATACTCTCTTGTACATGACCATGAACTTGTTGATTCTTTATATGAATTGGTAATTTACAGTAACTGGTAAACAAACTTCATTTAGCATCCTGGGTTTATTCTTAAGAATTCCAACAAAACACCGGCGGCTTGGCTGAGTGACATTGCGAGATGTAACAGTCTCAAAACTAGGACTCTGTGATTGTGCTAATCAGGCATCCCCTTACATAATACTGTGGTGAACTACATCTACCTGTCTGGACACACCCCCCTGCTGACTGGCCCTGTAGCTCCTCCCACTGACCATGGCTCCTCCCACAGACCCCGGTATAAAGGCGATTGGGGCCTGAGCCCTGCCCTCAGTCTCCAGGATGTAGTATGGTGGTCAATTGCAGCTTGTTCTTTCTTCCAGTCAATAAAAGCCAATATCTCGCCTCACGTCTCGGAGAGTTATTGATGGTGCATCAATACAAACAACATGGAATCCCTCAGCCTACCAAAATAAACTTAACAAGTTGAAATAGAAAGTACCAGGAGATCACATTACAAAGAGCAAGTCACATGATAAAAAAAACACATGGAACTCCAAATGATTAATGACTCATTAAACAATTAATAAATTCAGATACTCTAAAAACCTAGTAGCCCAACACACTCTGGCTCCCCGCACAAGTCCAACAAGCTCATTATATACCTGCCTCCCGATGGGCCAAGAAGACCTGAGAACACAAGAGGCACCTGGTAAACCTTAAGAGGGACTTGGGAATCTCGAGACAGGGAGAATATAGAAACAAATCTCTGAAACATTGAATAATCCTCAGGAAACCTGGAGAACCTTGAGGATACAGGAAAAAAACCTTGAATGTAGACTAGAGAAGCTCAGAACATAGACTACAGACACTCAAGAATGTGAACTTGAGAATAGATGGTATTCTCACCCAAGGCAGACCAATGTCAAAGTGCTGCTGTTCAGCCTCCACCGGGTCCATTACTTGGCTGGGTCATTCTGTCATGATGTGCATTGGCAGTGTCGGAACCCAAGTATGGAAGAAAAATAGACTCTGATGTAGAGATAGTGACCAGAATTTATTCATAAGAGTTCCAACAGAACATTGGTGGCAGAGACACAACATTCTCAAAATGAGGACCCCGTGATTAATGTTAATTGGGCATCCACTTAAATAATACAAGTAACACAGAATCCCCAAGCCTTTCAAAATAATAGAACATAGAACAATACAGCACAGTACAGACCCTTCAGCCCACAATGTTGTGCCAACCCTAAACCCTGCCTCCCATATAAACCCCCACCTTAAATTCCTCCATTTACCTGTCCAGTAGTCTCTTAAATTTCACTAGTGTATCTGCCTCCACCACTGACTCAGGCAGTGCATTCCACACACCAACCACTCTCTGAGTAAAAACCTTCCTCTAATATCCCCCTTGAACTTCCCACCCCTTACCTTAAAGCCATGTCCCCTTGTATTGAGCAGTGGTGCCCTGGGGACGAGGCACTGGCTGTCCACTCTATCTATTCCTCTTAATAACGTAACAAGTTTAAACAGAAAGCACCAGGTGATGCGTTACAAAGAGAGAGTCACTCAGGAAAAAACACAAGGAACACTAAATGATTAACAACTCTTGTTGAGCAGCAATTAACCAATTCAGGTGTCTGAGAACCTTGGAACCCAATGCTCCAGCTCCCCACAGAAACCTGAAGAGCTCATTACAACTAAATTCACCAGCTTGATTCCAGGATGGGAAGATTGAACTCAAAAGAGAAAGAATTACATTGCCATAAAACACAGGATCGGAATTAGGCCATTCAGTCCATCAAGTCTTAACTGTCATTCTATCAGGGCTGATTTATTTTCCCTCTCATTCTTCTGCCTTTTTCTATAACCTTTGATACCCTTACTAATCAAGAACCTATCAAATTCCAGTTAATATATACCCAATGATTTGACCTCCACAGCAGTCTGGAAATAAATTCTACAGATTTGCCACCCTCTGAATAGAACATAGAATAGTACAGCACATTACAGGCCCTTCGGCCCACAATGTTGTGCTGACCCTCAAACCCTGCCTCACATATAACTCCCCACCTTAAATTCCTCCATATACTTGTCTAGTAGTCTCTTAAACTTCGCTAGTGTGTCTGCCTCCACCACTGACTCAGGCAGTGCATTCCATGCACCAACCACTCTCTGAGTGAAAAACCTTCCTCTAATATCCCCCTTGAACTTCCCTCCCCTTACCTTAAAGCCATGTGCTCTTGTACTGAGCAGTGGTGCCCTGGGGAAGAGGCGCTGGCTGTCCACTCTGTCTATTCCTCTTAATATCTTGTACACCTCAATCATGTCTCCTCTCATCCTCCTTCTCTCCAAAGAGTAAAGTCCTAGCTCCCTTAATCTCTGATCATAATCCATACTCTCTAAACCAGGCAGCATCCTGGTAAATCTCCTCTGTACCCTTTCCAATGCTTCCACATCCTTCCTATAGTGAGGCGACCAGAACTGGACACAGTACTCCAAGTGTGGCCTAACTAGAGTTTTATAGAGCTGCATCATTACATTGCATCTCTTAAACTCTATCCCTCAACTTATGAAAGCTAACACCCCATAAGCTTTCTTAACTACACTATCTACCTGTGAGGCAACTTTCAGGGATCTGTGGACATGTACCCCCATATCCCTCTGCTCCTCCACACTGCCAAGTATCCTGCCATTTACTTTGTACTCTGCCTTGGAGTTTGTCCTTCCAAAGTGTACCACCTCACACTTCTCCGGGTTGAACTCCATCTGCCACTGCTCAGCCCACTTCTGCATCCTATCAATGTCTCTCTGCAATCTTCGACAATCCTCTACACTATCTACAACACTACCAACCTTTGTGTCATCTGCAAACTTGCCAACCCACCCTTCTACCTCCACATCCAGGTCGTTAATAAAAATCACGAAAAGTAGAGGTCCCAGAACTGATCCTTGTGGGACACCAATAGTCACAACCCTCCAATCTGAATGTACTCCCTCCACCACGACCCTCTGCCTTCTGCAGGCAAGCCAATTCTGAATTCACCTGGCCAAACTTCCCTGGATCCCTTGCCTTCTGACTTTCTGAATAAGCCTACCATGTGGAACCTTGTCAAATGCCTTACTAAAATCCATGTAGATCACATCCACTGCACTACCCTCATCTATATGCCTGGTCACCTCCTCAAAGAACTCTATCAGGCTTGTTAGGCACGATCTGCCCTTCACAAAGCCATGCTGACTGTCCCTGATCAGACCATGATTCTGTAAATGCTCATAGATCCTATCTCTAAGAATCTTTTCCAACAGCTTTCCCACCACAGACGTAAGGCTCACTGGTCTATAATTACCCGGACTATCCCTACTACCTTTTTTGAACAAGGGGACAACATTCACCTCCCTCCAATCCTCCGGTACCATTCCTGTGGACAACGAGGACATAAAGATCCTAGCCAGAGGCTCAGCAATCTCTTCCCTCGCCTTGTGGAGCAGCCTGGGGAATATTCTGTCAGGCCCCGGGGACTTATCCATCCTAATGTATTTTAACAACTCCAACACCTCCTCTCCCTTAATATCAACATGCTCCAGAACATCAACCTCACTCATATTGTCCTCACTGTCATCAAGTTCCCTCTCATTGGTGAATACTGAAGAGAAGTATTCATTGAGGACCTCGCTCACTTCCACAGCCTCCAGGCACATCTTCCCACTTTTATCTCTAAAAGTCCTACCTTTACTCCTGTCATCCTTTTGTTCTTCACATAATTGAAGAATGCCTTGGGGTTTTCCTTTACCCTACTCGCCAAGGGCTTCTCATGACCCCTTCTTAAGCTCCTTTCTTGCTACCCTATATTCCTCAATAGACCCATCTGATCCTTGCTTCCTAAACCTCATGTATGCTGCCTTCTTCCACCTGACTAGATTTTCCACTTCACTTGTCGTCCATGGTTCCTTCACCCTACCATTCTTTATCTTCCTCACCGGGACAAATTTATCCCTAACATCCTGCAAGATATCCCTAAACATCGACCACATGTCCATAGTACATTTCCCTGCAAATACATCATCCCAATTCACACCCGCAAGTTCTAGCCTTATAGCCTCATAATTTGCCCTTCCCCATTTAAAAATGTTTCTGTCCTCTCTGATTCTATCCTTTTCCATGATAATGCTAAAGGTCAGGGAGTGGTGATCACTGTCCCCCAGATGTTCACCCACTGACAGATCTGTGACCTGACACGGTTCGTTACCTAATACTAGATCTAGTATGGCATTCCCCCTAGTCGGTCTGTTACAGGAATCCATTCTGGACACACTTAACAAACTCTGCCCCATCTAAACCCTTGGAACTAATCAAGTGCCAATCAATATTAGGGAAGTTAAAGTCACCCATGATAACAACACTGTTATTTTTCACCTTTCCAAAATCTGCCTCCCAATCTGCTCCTCGGTATCTCTGCTGCTACCAGGGGGCCTATAGAATACTCCCAATAGAGTAACTGCTCCCTTCCTGTTCCTGACTTCCACCCATACTGACTCAAATGAGGATCCTGCTACATTACCCACCCTTTCTGCAGCTGTAATAGTATTCCTGACTAGTAATGCCACCCCTCTTCCCCTTCCCCCCCCTCTATCCCCTTTAAAGCACTGAAATCCAGGAATATTGAGAATCCATTCCTGCCCTGGTGCCAGCCAAGTCTCCGTAATGGCCACTACATCATAATTCCATGTATGTATCCAAGCTCTCAGTTCATCACCTTTGTTCCTGATGCTTCTTGCATTGAAGTACATGCACTTTAGCCCTTCTACCTTACTACCTTTATACTCTTTATTCTGCTTCTTTTTCATCAAAGCCTCTCTATATGTTAGATCTGGCTTTACTCTGTGCACTTCTTTCACTGCTCTATCGCTCCAGGTCCCATCTCCTTTGCAAATTAGTTTAAACCCTCCTGAACCATGCTAGCAAACCTACCAGCAAGGATATTGCTCCCCCTCAAGTTCAGGTGCAACCCATCCAATCTGTACAGGTCCCACCTTCCCCAGAAGAGATCCCAATGGTCCAAAAATCTAAAACCCTGCCCCCTGCACCAGCTCCTCAGCCACGCATTCAACTGCCATCTCCTCCAATTCTTACCATCACTATCACGTAGCACTGGCAGCAATCCTGAGAACGCCACCCTTGAGGTCCTGTTCTTCAGCCTTCTGCCTAGTTCCCGAAACTCACACTTCAGGACCACATCTCTCTTCCTGCCTATGTTGTTGGTCCCAACATGTATCATGACTTCTGGTTGCTTTCCCTCTCGTACCAGGATGTCATGTACCCGGTCAGAGACATCCCTGGACCCTGTCACCCGGGAGGCAACAAACCATGGGGTTTCCTTCTCACGTCCACAAAATCTCCTGTCTGCTCCCCTGACTATAGAGTCTCCAATGACGACAGCTCCCCTCTTCTCTGTCCCATCCTTCTGCACCACAGGGTCAGACTCAGTGCCAGAGGCCCTGCCACCGTGGCTCACACCTGGTCGGTAGTCCTCGCCAACAGCATCCAGGACGGTAAACTTATTATTCAGGGGAATGGCTACAGGGGTGCTCTGCACTACCTGTCTACTCTCCTTCACTTTCCCCCCTCGGACTGTCACCCAATGACCTGCTTCCGGCAGCCTAGGTGTGACCACCTCCCTGTAGCTCTCATCTATGACTGCCTCATTCTCCCTTATGAGTCGAAGGTCATCCAGCTGCTGCTCCAGATTCCTCACACGGTCTTCCAGATCGCCCAGCCGCAAGCACTTCTGGCAGATGTGACTCTGTGGGAGAGGGGAGTTCCCCCAAGACTGCCACATCTCACAGGAGAGGCACATCGCCATCTCAGGAGGCATTGTAAAGACTAACTGGGAACAAGCTCATCCTCCGCCCCTTCTCGTCGAAGCCTCTCGAGTCAAAGCCTCAAATCTCCACTCACTCACTGGCCGCTTTCCAGATTGCTTTTCTGGCTAAAGAAATTTTTCCACTGTATGAAGATCACACAGATCTTTTTGCCTTAGCCGTACCAGAGTTTAGAAGACTGAGGGTTGATCTCACTGGCAAATGTGCAACATTCCCTCCGTTTTTTTACAGCTGTGTGGACCAATCAGAATCTGATTAATATTACTGCAGTATGTGAAACACAACAGGATTGATTTTGGTTTGGTAACAAGCTCAAACAGAGCACAATACCATAACGACAACACAACAGCAACCAGCAATTTACAAGACAACAGTGCAAACAGCCACGCACAATCAACAATTAGGGCAAACATCAAACTTAATTAAATGTGAACCCAAGAGCAGACTAAATAGTTATTAATAAAGAGAGCATGAAAGACCATTTAACAGATACCAGTAACACACACAAAATGCTGGTGGAACGCAGCAGGCCAGACAGCATTTATAGGAAGAAGTACAGTGGACATTTAGGAGGTAGGGTCTCGGCCTGAAACGTCCACTGTATTTCTCCCTATAGACGCTGCCTGGCCTGCTGCATTCCACCAGCATTTTGTGTGTGTTGTTTGAATTTCCAGCATCTGCAGATTTCCTCGTGTTAACAGATAGGTATTGTCCAAGGACAGTTTGGGTATTACACCTGAGTGAGTTTGTTGAGAAGCTACAGGAAAGAACCATTGCTTTGAGTAATGATTTTTTCTGTGGCCTGAAATATACGTGGCACTTTATATTAACATTATATAAAATGAAATCCCAGCCGCGGGGCAACGCGTGGGAGCACCTTAGTTACTGTGCCGCCCCGCTTGGCTTGGAGGCAGCGGTGTAATGTGCACGAGATTCTGAATGGACAGATGCCAAAAGGGTCTTTCCACCAGAGTAAAGAGTTGGTCATTTGGCATTGATCTCAGGGGAAATACCACTCCGCAGGTTTATGAAGTTGCCGAATTCTCTCACCCGAATAACACGGGACTCCACAAATGTTGCATACGTTCAGAACTGACATCAAGTGACTTTTGGTAGTGGGGATGCAGAGGTAATGGAGCGGCTCCAGGGAGTGTACATTTTCATATTTTAAGCTGCTGTGAGCACAATTATACTTTCTGACAGCTAAGCACGGGTGGTTGCAAGGTTCATTTGTATAAACCCACCAATTATATAAGGAAACAGAGTCACTCCGGTCATTACAACTTAGTTGACTGTGGGAGTTAAACTAATCAAGAATCCCTTGGCAGACCATAGCAAGGCCCTGCTCTAATAAATCAAATATTGTGTGGCTATTTTTTTTAACTTTAAAAATATTGGAAACGTTTCAGCCTGAGTTTTCACTTTACAATTTCTATACTCAAGCAGCGTGCTCTGCATGTGAATACCGCACAGCTGCTGCGGGCACACACCGCGAGATCAGGACAGGACATAGTTTGCTCACTATTTCCCCAGCACAGTTCACGTTGCTGCACTCAAAGCTTCCAGTCTCGCCCACGCAAACTATTCAGAACCGCACGCTGATTGATGCACGGCAGTGAAGCCGGTCGTTGCCACGACTCAACGTCGCACCATTTGCCCGTTCATACTCGCTGATGTCGCGTTGCACGTAAACCTATTCTAATCACGGCCGCGATCGTTCTCAGCGAGCATCGCTTGATTCACGAGTTGTACTTTACACAAGGGCATTGATGTTGAATGCGTGCGTTCCTTGGCGGGTCTGTGTTTGCACGCTTAATAAAGTTGGCTGTCAGCCTGACCAGGTTATCAGCGGAGCTGCGAACTGGGCTCTGTCATCCACGGAAATGATTTGGCGCCCCGCTTTGGAGCAGTCCCTTTGGCGTCGCGTTTACCGTGCTTTCCATAGGGGTCTGAAGAATACACAGGGCTCATTCCCAGGCATTTTGTTTGGGAAAAAACATCAAGATCCAGAGTGAATTCATTAAAAGATGAATAAACAATTAGATTTTAAATCTCTTGTATATTAAAAAAACATAGCCAACTGCATTCTTGGCAACCAGCTGACCATTGCCTGATTCAAATAAGCAGATGAAACTTCTTGAGATGAGGAACGATTTAAACTGGATGTGAATTGTTTGAATGATCATAGCATACGCAAAACAGGATATACGAATGAAATATTCTTATTGTAGCGTAGGTCGGAAACCGTCGAACAGATCTAGTATTGTTTTAGAATTATTGCAACGTTTCATTATGGTGCGTTAGAATATTGGTATATTTATTAAAGTTTAAAAATGTTTAATCGTTTGGCTATTTTGAAACTACATTCGCAAAACGATTCAAACACTTCTTCGCTATTGTAAACGGTGTGAAGATCACCTGCCTTATCTTTGCCCAACTTAAACAGTGTTGCGATTATAATTACAACAGTTTCATGTTCTGATCTATAACTACTGTTCCGAATTATTAAGGGCTTCGTGAATGTCACGTCGTCACTGTCGGTCACTTTTGTGAAATCACAAATCAGAGCGCTTTTGCTCTTCCGCATTCTGCACTGCTTATTTCTGCGGCCTCTAGTCAGTTTGGGCAGACAAATTTTCGGCATCTGAGTTGAGAAAATATAGAATATATTACAACTTGTTTTAATCACAACCTGTCGCGCTGACGGCATTGTTTCGCTAAATGGCCATATCTTAAACTGTAACAACACCTTACAAAAATCTTGTTCTTTGAGTTTCTTTAGATAAAATAGTGAAGTTATAATCTAAATTGGTTTTAATTTAAATAATAAATACCGGTTCTGTGCGTAATAAGTACGTATTTGCCTTGGGTGACGACAACCAACTTAATTAACTCTTTCCAGAGAGTACCTGGTTAAGAGCATCTTGTCTGTTTTGCAATTCACTGCCGATTTTTAACCACTGTTCAAAATTTACTTCGACAGTTTACACCTATAAAATCACATTAATAGGAACCTTTCCTTTCGCTGACGACCTCTGTTATGGTCGAAACGCTGTACGAAGTAACAAACCAGCTTGCCGAAACGATGTTGTATTGATGGTAATTCTTCAGTGGGCTAAAGAATCAAATCATCATGACAACAGTCTTTAAATATTTCAAATCAAATTTTTGTATTTGTATACTCGTCTGGATTTTATAGCATGTTATTTATTTCGTGTTTCACGTGTTGCAGTTTTTAATATCTCTCGTTCAAACCCAAATATGTGCTTTTCAGGTATGCGCGGAAGCTCAATTACTAGCATTTGGGACCACCATGTCAAGAGTATAATCTCCTTTCTCACATTCACGCGTTTGTCTATCTCGGTAAGGCTGCGTTTCCTAACACAATAGTCTCAACACATGATGGTTTTGCAATGTGGAAAATACAGTAAATGTTCAGTAATAGGAAACACCACAACCAGGGCTTTGTTAGTTACACGTGGTCAGTGATGTGTGGAAAGTATGTTCGAAAACGCCATTCATCACTCAGTTCTCACGGGATAGAGTTGAGATGTTCGGACAGAGATAGGGAGGATACGCTCACAAGTCGCCGTCATTTCCGAAGGAACTCAGTTGTAAACTCCACTTCAGATTTCGGAAGCAATCGGTGACCTCAATCTGATAGGACTGCAGCGCTTCGTTATAAATTAGACTGTTGCCCGTTTTGTGGCGTTAAACGCCGCTGGAAAAGTTGCGGCAGCGGCTGCCATTCCCTCCACACACCCTTGTACCGGCGGTACCTCCGCAATTACCTTTATCTCTTTGGCTGAGCATTGCTTACATTTATAGGGCAGGTGAGATATCATCATATGTGAAGTTTCTGAAAAACGAATTTCTCAATCAAGTGAAGAACGGCTGGCAGATATAAACAATTAAAATGTATTCCTCAAAGCAACACTTTTCTAGATTATACGTCTGGTAACAATACATGTTTCGGCTGACTCTGTTAAATGATTTTCACACCTGACAAGTAACTTATTAAAATGCAGCCATTTGTTTAAAATTACATTTGTCCTATTTCTAATAGGAAAACACCATTTTGGGAACATATATTTCATTAGATCTCTCAAAGAATATTCATGAGAGTTTCAATATTAATATCTTCGATTCATAACACCATGTGTTTTACATGGAAGTGACTCGAGAAAGAATAATGGATGGTGATCTCTGGCGGTACAGTTAGACTGCCCGTCTAATTAAACGTCTTATGCAAAGCGTTCTCAGCTGACTCTTCCTCTGTGTTATTCGTAGTGAAATATAATACTCAGAGAATTGTCGAAGATGACTTTATAATGTTTAATTTGTGCGTTATGATTGCACGTACTTTGTGCAGACATGGACCGATACAGCGTAATATTTAATAACGAGATCCGCTTTTGTGTTAAGAAACGATTACTGTTATCCATTTTTTTTTACCAGTTATGGTAAAAAAATTACGTATTTCACAGTTTTATTAGACTTGAGAATTAATGATTAATACAAAATAATCGAAAGCATTTTTTTCACTGATTACCGCAATTAATGTTGATAAAATGATTGGGAACAGGTGTATCTTTCCAATTAAAGAACGAGAAAGAAAATCACTCCGAATAGTAGTGAAAATTAATGTTGACAAAATTCGAAAATTCTTCAAATAAACCCCAAAAGAGTGATCTTCTGCATTTCTCGGGAAGGCTTGTATTGAAATGGCGAATCGTTATAGGAAGCTGTGTTCGCATCAGCAGAGGCAGCGTCACACGTATTGATTTGAATACGCCACATAATGGCTCATTCATGCCTACAGAACTTTGCACATTAAAAAAAAATTCATTTTCTTTTTGTTCAGAGCAGATCCAAAGTAATTTGTGATGGGGTAGTGTATTTATTTTACGAAATAGTTAATGTTTGTGGGAGTCAAACTTTGATGAGCCAAAGGAGCATTTCTCGCCGTCTTAATAATTATTTCTTTTACGAATTGCTCGAATGTTTTTATATTTACAGGTGATCAACATCAATTTGAAGGAAATGCCGCCGTAATTTTGACAAGTAATCTGGTTGGTTGAAAATATACGGTTTTCACAAAATCAGTTCTGTTAACAGTCCCGCATCCGATTTTCTATCAACTTAGAGGTATAAAAGGTGAAAATTCACAGAGGAATATCTTGTTTATATAATAATCATTCACGCCCAGTACGCATTTATCTCCGATTGATAAAACCTAAGGCACAATTCTCTGACTTTTTTTTCAAACTGGAAGATGACTTGCATCCATTGCAGTCTGGTAGGTTGTGAGCTGACTAACCAGTGGGGTACAGGACCCACAAACTCCTCCTTTGGTGGGACAAGTAGAATTTGAATTATTAGATTACTGTGCTTCATCTGCTGTCAGCGCTTTGCCTCTCCATGTTCCCGGTGGAGAGACATAAACTGCTCAGAGCCTAGTCAAAGTTTTCCCATCAGACTGAGCTCCCATAAGCCAGGAAATTTGAGATGAGAATATTATATCTCTCCAAGCAGGATTTAATGATCCTCTGGAAGTTAGTCATTGTGATGGAGCTCAGAATATTATGTTAGCTTCTGGTGTCAGGAGCAGCTTGAAGTGTCATCAGAGACTCCATGTTCCGGGTGCTGGCCTGGAGGAGATGGTTGACAATCCTGCCATTGCATTTGAAAAATGTTGCGGAAGTTGCATTGGCGGTTTGAAGTGCAGGAGCGCAGGGATTACAGTAGTTTATGAGTTTGGTGCTGGATGTGAGATCCTGGACTTTGAAACCGATTGTTGAAAGGTGGCAGACGTCTGTCCACTGGAGGTGTGTTAAACTTTGTTGCTGATGTCTGCACTCACCAGGAGGGTTCTCCAAGATATGGGAAATCATCCATGTTGACAAGTGGTGTGGCTTGCTATGGATCTTTGTTGTTAGGGTGGAGTGTTCGGTGGTGGGGGCAGGTTGGTGGAGGGGGTTGGTCATCTGGAGATTTATTGTTTGGCACATTCGCTCTCAGAGAACAGTTAAAGAATCAGAGGTAGTTTGAGTTCAGCTCCCACATGTACATATATAAGCACTGGCTTGATGCATCTCTTCTTGAAGGTGATCACAGTTTTATCATCCTTAAGATCAACTGAGAGCTCTCCTCTTTGCTACTAAAGGAAATTAAGTAATACATTTGGATAGAAATGCTTCTCCATTGACTTCAGTGGGGGTTTTTGACTACACTGGAGTGTCTTATAAAGTTAAATCAAGTGACACAGGCAAAAACAAGGATTCAGTTCCAGATAATTCCTTCAATGCTTGCTTTGACCATCAAAACATGAAGGGACCATCACAAACTCCAACAGCTCCCAATGATATTGTGAGTCTCAGTCTCTGAGGCTGACATGTGAGCAGCGTTCAGGAGGGTGAACCCACAAAAAGCATCTGGCCAAGTATTAAAGAACTGTGCTCATCAATTGGCAGGAGAGATCTGTAACCTCTCACTTCAGTGGTCTAAGGTACCAAACTGCGTCAAACGGGTTCAATTATAACAGTGCCTAAGAAAAACATGGTAACCTGCCCCAATGACAATCATCCAATAGCACTTACGTCTACAGTGAAGAAGTGTTTTGAGAGATTGGTGATAAACATATCAACTCCTCTTCACCCAACGCTGGAACATCTGGGCAGTGAAGATGCATGAATCAGGATGTTCTTCATTTAATATTATCATCCCCTCAAAACTAACTAATAAGCCTCAAGATTATTATCCCATGCAAGGCTTATTGAGAAAGTAAGGAGAGACAGAAAGGGCCACGAGAAGGCCTTGGCGAACAGGATTAAGGACAACCCCAAGGCATTCTACAAGTACGTGAAGAGCAAGAGGATAAGACATGAGAGAACAGGACCAATCAAGTGTGACAGTGGAAATGTGTGTATGGAACCGGAAGTGGTAGTGGAGGTACTTAATGAATACTTTGTTTTAGTATTCACTACCGAAAAGGACCTTGGCAATTGTAGGGATGACTTACCGTGGACTGAAAAGCTTCAGCATGTAGATATTGAGGAAGAGGGTATGCTGGAGCTTTTGGAAAGCATCGTTGGATAAGTCACAAGGACTGGACGAAATGTACCCCAGGCTACTGTGGGAGGTGAGGGAGGAGATTGCTGAGCCTCTGGTGATGATCTTTGCATCATCAGTGAGGACAGGAGAGTTTCCGGAGGATTGGAGGGTTGCAGATGTTGTTCCCTTATTCAAGAAAGGGAGTAGAGATATCCCATGAAATTAAAGACCAGTGAGTCTTACTTCAGTGGTTGGTAAGTTGCTGGAAAAGATCCTGTGAGACAGGATTTATGAACATTTGGAGAGGCCTAATATGAGTAGGAATAGTCAGCATGGCTTTGGCAAAGATAGGTCGTGCCTTACGAGCCTGACTGAATGTTTTGAGGATGTGACTAAACACATTGACGAAGGAAGAGCAGTACATGTAGTGTATATGGATTTCAGCAAGGTATTTGATAAGGTACCCCATACAAGGCTTATTGAGAAAGTAAGGAGGCATGGGATCTATGGGGACCCTGCTTTGCGGATCCAGAACTAGCTTGCCCACAGAAGGCAAAGAGTGGTTGTAGATGGGTCATATTTTGCATGGAGGTCGGTGACCAGTGCTGTGCCTCAGGGATCTGTTCTGGGACATCTACTTTTCATCATTTTTATAAATGACCTGAATGAGGAAGTGGAGGGATGGGTTAGTAAATTTGCTGATGACACAAAGGTTGGGAGTGTTATGGAGAGTGTGGAGGGCTGTCAGAGGTTACAGCAGGATATTGATAGGATGCAAAACTGGGCTGAGAAGTGGCAGATGGAGGTCAACCCAGATAAGTGTGAGGTGGTTCATTTTAGTAGGTCAAATATGATGGAGAATATAGTATTAATGGTAAGACTCTTGGCAGTGTGGAGGATCAGAGGGATCTTGGGGTCCAAGTCCATTGGATACTCAGAACTGCTACGCAGGTTGACTCTGTGGTTAAGAAGGCATACAGAGCATTGGCCTTCATCAATTGTGGGATTGAGTTTAAGAGCCGAGAGGTAATGTTGCAGCTATATAGGACCCTGGTCAGACCCCACTTGGAGTACTGTGCTCAGTTCTGGTCGCCTCACTACAGGAAGGATGTGGAAGCCATAGAAAGGGTGCAGAGGAGATTTACAAGGATGTTGCCTGGTTTGAGGAGTATGCCTTATTAGAACAGGTTGAGTGAACTCAGCCTTTTCTCCTTGGAGCGACAAAGGATGACAGGTGAACTGATAGAAGTGTACAAGATGATGAGAGGCATTGATCGTGTGGATAGTCAGAGGCTTTTTCCCAGGGCTGAAATGGCTAGCATGAGAGGGCTCAGTTCTTAGGTGCTTGGAAGCAGGTACAGAGGAGATGTCAGGGGTAGGTTTCTTATGCAAAGTGTGGTGAGAGCGTGGAATGGGTGCCAGGGACGGCAGTGGAGGCAGATACGATAGGGTCTTTTAAGAGACTCCTGGACAGGTACATGGAGCTTAGAAAAATAGAGGGCTATGGGTAACTGTAGGTAATTTCTCAGGTAAGGACATGTTCGGCACAGCTCTGTGAGCCAAAGGGCCTGTATTGTGCTGTAGGTTTTCTACGTTTCTATGTTTCTAAGATCTTGGCTTCAATACCTCCTTGTGCAATTGGATCCTCAATTTCCTCACTTGCAGACCCCAGTCAGTCTGGATTGGCAATAGCATCTCCTCCACGATCTCTGCCAGCACAGTGTCTCACAAGTCTGTGTGCTTAGTCCCCCGCTCTTCTCGTTTTACACTTATGACTGTACAGCTCCAATCTCATATTCAAGTTTACTGGTGACACCACTGTTGTAGGCCGAATCAAAGGTGGTAACTAATCAGTATATAGGATGGAGATTGAAAATCTGGTTGAATAGTGCTATAACAACAATGTCAGCAAGACCAAGGAGCTGATTATTGATTTCAGCAGGAGGAAACCAGAGCACATCTACTCAAAGCATCGTCATAGGAAAGCAGTACCCATCATTGGGACCCCACCATCCAGATCATTCTCTCTTCTTACCACTGTCATCAGGAAGAAGGTACAGAAGCCTCAGGACCCACACCTCCAGGTTCAGGAACAGTTATTACTCCTCAGCCATCAGGCTTTTGAACCTAAGGGGATAAATGCACTCAAATCCACTTGTCGCCATGATTGAAATGTTTCCACAACCTCAGAACTCACTTTCAAGGCCTCTTCATCTCATGTTATCAATATTTATTGCTTATTTATGATTATTATTACTTCTTTCTTACTGTATTTGCACTTCTTGTTGTCTTTTTGCACATTGGTTGAACACCCAAGTTGGTGCAATCTTTTCATTGATTCTATTATGGTTAATATTCTATTATGGATTTATTGAAATGCCCACAAGATAATGAATCCCAGGGTTGTATCTGTATTTTGATAATAAATTTACCTCGAACTTTGATGGTATTTTTCAGTAGCCTTTTTGTTCTTATACTGGCAAAAGTTGTGGCAGAAAACATAAAATGGAGTCAATTAAAGACAGAGCATTACTTGAGGAGATTATTACAAAGATCTTCGCAGTTTAATCTGATTTTAATTGTCCCTATCTACTACAATAGGTCATTCAGTCTCAGTCAATCAGAGAAATCACCTGTGATTCACGTATTTTGACCCTCCTCCCCACCAATTATCTAAACTAACTTGTTTCTCTCTTCTACCTTTCTAATGAAGGGTTCTAGATCTGGAACATTAATTATTTCTTTTTTAACTGATGCTGCCTGACATGCTCAGAACCATTGTCCTGAATGCATAGTACATAGCATGTGGATATCACCTGGAAAACCAATATTTATACCCCTCTTATTCCCTTTCTAAAGAAAATGATGAGTCATTTAGATTGAGTACACCTCATGGCAAAAATCCTCTCAAAGTCACCAGAGCCCAGTTTCAGGTGGAGGACAGTGTCTATTCTCTAATATATTGGATATTTAGTAGTTTTAAGTGAGAACAGGTTTCAAACCCAAGGTTTAGCACATGCAAGGTAATTCCTTACACTAAGTGAAAGTTCCATATTCCGACACCTGCCCTATCAGCGAATCACACTTTGGTCTTTTCCAGTACTTCACCAATGCCTCTTTCTCATTTGATTTATTTCCTTTGATCACTTTTGTCACCTCTTCTTTAAAATGCAAATATACTCTAGCACCCTTGCACAGCTCTCCCTCCTTTCTACATTGAGTATATCTTCATACTCAACGATGTTAATACTCATGCCAAGTCCTCTGCCAAATCACTCTGCTGTCCTCTGAATCTCCATATAATCTCTACTTCGGCAGAATCTCTTAACCATTTTCATGTCCATCTTTAATTCTGAGATCATGTATGTTCTCTAAACTCCCATATTTTTAATTACAAACAAAAGCTTTTATCCATAACAATCAGCGTCACTTCACCCTTTTCCAATCCTACTTCATTTAGTATCCGTCCTGGAATAAGCTCTCTCCAATGGCATTATTAAATTCTTCATACTTGATGTATCTAATCTTTCATGCTGCACTTGTCATGATAATCTTAGCAATTCCTCCTCTTCCACTTTTGAAGCTATTCTCCAGTAAAAGCCCCATCTTCAATCTAATATAACCTTTCTCTGAATTCATAGATTTAAATCGCACATTTCATTTCATAATCACTGGAATCCTGGAATCAACTGGTGGTATACACACATCTCCAGAACTGCAGTGGTTGAAGAAGACAGCCCACTGTCTTCTCAAGGGCAACTGGGACACAATTAAATGTTGACTTAGCTTGCGAAGCCCACATCCCTTGAATGATTACATATAACATGATTTCAGTTGTGTATCTGGCACACAGCAATTTTTGGCTTACATCAATATGGGGAGAGACACATTTGGATTGTTTCTCTAGAGTGGTGGAGGGTGAATGCAAACCTGATAGAAATGTATTTATTTTTATTTAGAGACAAAGGTTTAAAGGTCCAATTTAATGTTAGAGAAATGTGTACAATATACATCCTGAAATGCTTTTTCTGTTGCAAACATCCACGAAAACAGAGAGATGCCCCAAAGAATGAACGACAGTCAAACGTAAAAACCCCAAAGTCCCCCCCACTCCCCTCCTTCCTGCGCATACGTGGCAGCTAGCTATAATCCCCCCTCCCCCCACCGGCAATAAAAAGCAAGCATCGTCACCAAGCACTCAAGCATGAGCAAAGCAATAGCAAAGACACAGACTTGCAGTTACCCCAAAGACTTAGTGTTACACCCAGCATTCGACATCCCCCAGGTTCTCTCTCTCCCTAATAAGGGAGAAAAAGGTGTCTCCATTTTCCCAGTGACACAGGCAGAGCAGACTCTTCCGGCCCTTTGAACTGCACCGCCCAGCAACCCGCGATTTAACCACAGACTAATCATGCAACAACTTACAATGACCAACTAACCTAATAACCTACACACACAAAATGCTGGAGGAACTCAGCAGGCCAGGCATCATCCATTGAAAAGAGTAAACAGCCGAGAGGAACTCAACAGGCCAGGAAGGCATCTATCAAAAAGAGTAAACAGTAGGCATTTACTCGTTTCCATGGATGCTGTCCGGCCTGCTGAGTTCCTCCAGCATTTTGTGTGCGTTGCTTGGATTTCCAGCATCTGCAGATTTTCTCATGTTTTGGATTGTCCTGGCCTTTAACCTACTAACCTGCATGACTTTGACTGTGGGGGAGAGGCATAGTGAGGTCTCCGTCGGTCTGAGTTGACCATGGATATGGTCCTAGCTGTCTAGATACACAAACCAGGGCAGTACGATATGGAGAGCCATCTGTGGCCCATGTAGCAAGCTCCTCCTCTCCACGCATCTGATGAACTCCCTCCACCCCCCTAGGAACGGAATAGACTGTTAACAGAGGAACCAATAGAGTAGACATGTCTAGAGGACATGTATTTAAGACTAGAAGGGGTAAGTTCATTGGAGATGTGTGGGGCAAGATTTGTTTTACACGGAGGACTGGGTGCCTGGAACTCACTGCCAGAGGTGTTGGTGGTGGAAGCCGATATGACAGATGTTTAAAAGGCTCTTCGATAGACATGAATGTGGAGAAAATGGGAAAATATGGACATGGTGTAGGCTGAAGGTATTAGATTGGACAGGCATATTGTTATCAGTTTATTTAGTTCAGCACAGCATTGTGGGATGTGGAGCCTGTTCCTGTGTTGTACTGTTGTACATATTACATCACATTATGATTTCTAGCATGCCCGGATGAGATTAGGTGCCATCGCAACTTCAGTCATAACAGAAGCGGCTAGAGGTTCTCAGAGACCAGATGGCACCTGAGGAGAGAAGAAGCAGAGTTTGCATTATTTCAGGATGATCCGTTGAAGCTCACTGACCTGAAACTTTTTCTGCTTTCCTGGCTGCAGATTCTGCCTGGCCTGCTGCGCATTGTTAGCTTTTGCTGGATTTCTTTCAAATTTCCAATATCTGCAGGATTTTGCTATTGATAGTGTTTCATCGGAATCCATGAGCACCCTAACATGTTGACGTTGGCTGTACATTGTTACAAGGTGCTTCTGGACGGTCTAGGACTTCCTGACCGAGCTTATCCCTGCTGGAACTGTCCTTCGTTTTATCTTGGTGCATGGAATGGAAATTTCAAGCTTTTTGTTTTAAATTAAATACTCTTGATGGAAATAGCTTGGATTAGTACTGCTGGGGTGCCCCTGATGCATACTTGGTGCTGAAGTGACCACATGGTGGCTGTGCACTCTCGCGGTGGGGGCAAGCTGGGTGCTTGATCGGTGAGGGAAGTCTGGTGCACATGGAGTTCGCGCTGCAAAGGATGGCCAATAGTGAGGTCAGATCTGCCATTCTGGAATTCAGACCTCCAGCTGACCATCTCTCTTAGACGGAGAGGTAAAGCATAGATCAGGAAGGAGCCCACCACCAGCAGGATGTAGAAATGGATTTTCTGTTTATTACAGGTTGACGGCTGATTGATTTCCTGGGCATGTTGCTGCACTACTGTAGTGCGCAGTGCCTCCCGTAGATGTTTCAGATTGCAAAGCCCGCGGATGTGGTGTGATAGCTGCTGAAGGACATTTAGCTGACATCGGGCAAAAACTGATTTCGCATTCATGAGGGAGCAATAGTAGGCAACCTTAACTGGACAAGTGAGCAGAGGGCATGGAGAGCAACTCAAGCTGAATGAAAGAGGAGGAAAGAGGCTGAATGACTCACTTTGTCTATCCTGGTTATTCAAGGGACAATTCTTCAGTCTGAGTATCACAGGTGTATAATGTATGACATGCAAGCACGATTGTTTTATGGGTTCCACATATCAATTAAAATAAAAGGGATTCTATTCCCTCAATTCAAGCTGATGTGTAACCACAGAGTGGATCAAGCAGATCAGTCCCTGACATCTGAGCAAAATAGAAACAAAGAAATATAGAAAACCTACAGCACAATACAGGCCCCTCGGCCCACAAAGTTGTGCTGAACATGTCCCTACCTTAGAAATTACTAGGCTTACCTATAGCCCTCTATTTTACTAAGCTCCATATACCTATCTAAAAGTCTCTTAAAAGACCCTATCGTATCCGCCTCCACCACCATTACTGGTAGCCCATTCCACGCACTCAACACTCTCTGAGTGAAAAACTTATCCCTGATATCTCCTCTGTACCTACTCCCCAGCACCTTAAACCTGTGTCCTCTGTGTCCTCTCAGAGCAACCATTCCAGCCCTGGGAAAAAGCCTCTGACTATCCACATGATCAATGCTTCTCAACATCTTATACACCTCTATCAGGTCACCTCTGATCCTCTGTCGCTCCAAGGAGAAAAGGCCGAGTTCACTCAACCTATTCTCATAAGGCATGTTCCCCAATCCAGGCAGCATCCTTGTAAATCTCCTCTGCACCCTTTTTATGGCTTCTATAGAAAAATCTGTGATGTTTTTAATCAGAGGCAGTGATAGCCATATTAGAGTGTCAGCAAGGCAATGGAAGGCCTTTACTCACCAAGGACCACACTCTGCTTCAATGGCTGATGAGTTAGGGGTCCTACTGACAGAGCAGTGGGTAGCATGAATAGAATGGAAGCAATCCTACCACAAAAAAAATGTCAGAACAGAGTGTAAAGGTGCTTGGAATACCCTGGACGGCACTAGCAGGACTTGCTCGAGGAGACGTCGTAAGTCATTGTTGCACACTCATTGCTGACTCATGACTGTTGGAAGCAGACATTGTGAATGAAATGATGGAGGGAGACCTGATGAGCAGGATGTGTTGAAAAGGGCAGATAGGCTGAGAATAGATAACTCAACTGTTTGGCTGGTATGCATTCGGAATGGTAAGGAATGGGGATGGAAGCAGCAGAAGGAATTGGTATAATTTTACAATCTTCCTTAGATATGCAGGAAGTGCCAAGTGATTGGTAAGTGACAACTGTGCACCTTTGTTCAAGCAAGACTGTAAATACGAGCCTTGTAGTCCAAGTAGTTTAGCTTAACTGAAATGGTGGGTAAGGCTGGAGCAATATACAGGGAAAAATTGAAGAGGTTTGAGTTACATGCATTTTTAAAAGCAGATTATAATAATGAAGGAATTGCAGTGGACGTTTGTAAGGATTTTATAAAGTACCACATAAAAGACTATTTAACAAAAGTGCAGTTCATGAAATAGTATGACCATTAATGAACTATTAGCTGAAGGACAAAAAACAGTGAGTCATCAATGATTGTTTTACAGACTGGAGGATGGCAGACAGTGATATTCCCCAAGGGTCAGTGCTAGGACCACTGTCTTTTTGTTTGATTTGGAAATGTAGCAGTCAGTGAGAATAGCATAAATTAATTGCAACAAGTCATCAATAAGCTAATGAAATGGGAGAACAAGTGGCAAAAAGGAATGCAAAACAGAGATGCGTGTGGTGCTGCACTGTGACAGACGGAGTGGGGTGAGGTCTTATGGCCTAATAGCATCAGCTTAAAGAGACTGCACGAGCAAGGAGACCTGAGAGTTCTTGTGCATAGGTGTTTGAAGGTGCACCAAGAGCATGATTTCTAAAGTTTTAAGTTTCATAAATAAAATCATCAATACAACAGCTGTAAATCTATAACAAGAGAAAATCTTCAGATGATTGAAATTTAAGCAACACACACAAAATGCTGGAGGAACTCAGCAGGCCAGGCAGCGTCTACGGAAAAGAGTATAGTTGACGTTTCAGGCTGAGACCCTTCATCAGGACTGGAGAAAAGAGATGAGGAGTCAGAGGAAGAAGGTGAGGGGAGGGAGGAAGAAACACAAGTTGATAGGTGAAACCGGGGGAGGGGAGGTGGAATAAAGAGCTGGGAAGTTGATTGGTGAAAGAGACACAGGGCTGGAGAAAGTGGAATCTGACAGGAGAGGACAGAAGGCCATGGAAGAAAGAAAAGGGGGAGGAGCACCAGAGGGAGGTGAAGGGTAGGCAAGGAGATAAGGTGAGAGAGGGAAATCAGAATGGGGACCGGTGAAGGATGGGGGGCATTACCAGAAGGTTGAGAAAACAATCTTCATACCATCAGGTTGGAGGCCAACAACATCGATTTCTCGAACTTCCATTAACTGACCTGGAACTAAATGCAGACTATCTGCAGAAAATGGTGTGGAAGTCGAGGTGATCAATGATATTTTTTTAATGGATTATGCCACTGAGGGAAATAAACTTGAAATGGAAAAGAGTGAGAATGGGAGAATGGTGCTGTGCATTATGGCTGACTAAATCCAGTCTCATTAAAACAGGAGACAGAAAAGGCACATCAAAAGGCCAATGTTATGATTGTCATGGGGGAATTCAATATGCAGTTAGATTGGGAGAATCAAGATCATGCTGGATTCCAAGAGAGGGAATTTGTAAAATGCTTATGAGATGGCTTTGTGGAGAAGCTTGTGGTTGAGCCCAGTAGGAAAGGCATTTCTACATTGAGTGTTGTGTAATGAACCAGATCTGAATAGGGAGCTTAAGATAAAGGAACCCTTAGAAGGTAGTGATCACAATATGATAGAATTCATTCTGCAGTTTGAGAGGGAGCAGCTGAAGTCAGATGTATCAGTATTACATTGGAGTAAAGGGAATTACAAAGGCAGGAGAGAGGAGCTGACCAAAGTTGATTGGAAGCGGACACTAGCAGTAAAAATGGCAGAATAGCAATAACTGGCTAGAGTTTCTGGGAGCAATTCAGAAGATGCAGGATAGATACATCTCAAAGATGAAGGAGTATTCTAAAGGGAGGATGACACAACTGTAGCTGATAAGTGAAGTCTAAGAAAGCATAAAACAAAAAGAGAAGATATGTGATATAGCAAAAAATATTGGGAAGTTAGAGGAAGTAGAAAGGAGCTTTTAAAAACTAACAGAAGGTAACTAAAAAAGATAAGGGGAAAAAAGATGAAATATGAAGGTAAGCCAAAGTCAGTATGTTTCATTAGGAAGAAATTTTGCCTGACAAGTCTATTGGAATTCTTTGAGGAAATAACACACAGGATAGACACAAGAGAGTCAGTGAATGTTGTTTATTTGTATTTTCAGGAGGCCATTGATAAAGTGCCACATAAAAGACCATAAGCCCATAAGATATAGGAGCAGAATTAGGCTATTTGGCCCATCAAGTCTGCTCCACCATTTTGTTAAGGCTGATCCAATTTTCCCCTCAGCCCATCCTCCTGCCTTTTCCCCATATCCCTGCATACTCTGAGCAATCAAGAATCTATCAATCCCTGCCTTAATTATACATAAAGACTTGGCCTCCATAGCTGCTTGGGGCAAAGAATTCCACAGATTCACCACCCTCTGGCTAAAGAAATTCCTACTCATGTCCATTCTAAAAAGACACCCCCTTCTATTCTGAGGTTGTGTCTTCTGGTCTTAGACTCTGCCACCATTGGGAACTTCCTCTCCACATCCACCCTATCAAGGCCTTTCACCATTCAACAGGTTTCAAAGATGTCACCCCTCATTCTTCTAATGAATACAGGCCCAGAGCCATCAGATTCTCTTCATATGACAAGCCATTCCATCCTGGAATCATCTTCGTGAAACTCCTTTTGAACCCCCTCCAGTTTCAGCATATCCTTTCTAAAAGAAGGGGCCCAAACCTGTTCACAATACTCCAAGCGAGGCCACACTAGTGCTTTATAAAGTTTCAACATTACATCCTTACTTTTATATTTTAGTCCTCTTGAAGTGAATGCTAACATTGCATTTGCCTTCCTCAATACAGACTCAACCTGAAAATTAACCTTTAGGGAATCCTGCACAAGCACTCCCAACTACCTTTGCATATCAGATTTTTTTTGTATTTTCTCTCCATTTAGAAAATCATCAACCCTTTCATTTCTTCGTCCGAAGTGCATGGCCATACACTTACCAACACTATATTCCATCTGCCATTTATTTGCCCATTTTCCTAATCTGTCAAGTCCTTCTGTATTCTCTCCATTTCCTCAAAAATACCTGCCCCTTCACCTATCTTCATATCACCTGCAAACTTTGCAGAAAATCCATCAATTCCGTCAACCAAATCACTAACATATAGCGTAAAAATAATCGTTCTCAACAGAGTGCCCTGTGGAATACCACTAATCACCGGCAGTCAGTCAGAAAAGGCTCCCTTTATTTCCACTTTTTGCCTCCTGCCAAACAGCCATTGCTTTATCCATGCTAAAATCTTTACTGAAATACCATGGGCTCATAGCTTGTTAAGCAGCCTCATGTGTGGCATCTTGTCAAAGGCCTTCCTAAAATGCAAGTACACAACATCATTCTCCTTTGTCTACCCCGCTTGTTATTTCTTCAAAGAATTTCAACAGATTTGTCAGGCAATATTTTCCCTTGAGGTCTATTTTATCATGTTCCTCCAAGTACCCCGAGTCCTCATCCTTAATAATCAACCTTCCCTACCACTGAGGTCAGACTAACTGGCCTTTCTTTCTTTCTTCTGCCTTTCTCCCTTCTTGAAGAGTGGAGTGACAATTGCAATTTTCCAGTCTTCTAGAACCATTTCAGAATATAGTGATTCTTGAAAGATCATTAATAATGGCTCCATGATCCCTTCAGCCACCTCTTTCAGAACTCTGGGGTGTACAACATCTGGTCCAGGTGACATTTCCACCTTCAGACCTTCCAGTTTCCGAAGATCCTTCTCTTTAATTACGGTATCTTCACAGACCTCACGCCCCTGACACCTGGAACTTCCACCATACTGCTAGTGCCTTCCACAGTGGAGTCTGATGCAAACTACTTATTCAGTTCATCTGCCATTTCCTCGTCCTCCATTACTACCTCCCCAGCATCTTTTTCCACTCTCACCTCTCTTTTACACTTTATGTATCTGAAGGAAGTTTTGGTATTCTCTTTAATATGATTGGCTAGCTTACTTCGGTAGTCCATCTTTACCTGTTGTTATTTAAAAAGCTTCTCAATCCTCTAAATTCCCACTGATTTTTTTCTCAATTATATGCCCTCTCTTTGGCTTTTATGTTGGATTTGACTTCGGTTGTAACCCATGATCATGTCATCTTGCCGTTAGAATTGCTTCTTGCTCTTTGGGATGTATATATCAGAAATTCCAGCCATTGCTGCTCTGCCCTCATCCTTGCCAGTGTTCTTTTTGAATTAATTCTGACCAACTCCTCTCTCATGCCTCTATAACTTCCTTCACTCCATTGTAATACTGATACATCTGACTTTAACTTCTTCTCAAACTTCAGGGTGTATTCGACCATATTATGATCACACATGCCCCTAAGGGTTCTTTTACCTTAAGCTCGCTAATCAATTCCAGTTCATTGCACAACATCCAATCCAGAATAGCAGATCCCCTAGTGAGCTCAAACATGAGCTGTTCTAAAAAGTCATCTCGTAAGCATTCTAGAAATTCTCCCTCCTGGGATCCAGCACTAACCTGCTTTTCCCAATCTACATGCATATTGAAGTCCCTATGACTATTATAACATTGCCCTTCTGGCATGCAGTTTCTAACAATGTCAAGTAGTTCATAAAAGACATCCCCACTCACCTATCTTTCCCCTTACTTGTTTTCACCTACACCTTCCAGCTTGTACTCCTTCCCCTCCCACCACCTTTTTATTTTGGCTTCTTTCTCTTTCCTTTCCAGTCCTGATGAAGGGCCTCAGCCCAAAACATCGACACTTTGTTCCTGTCCATAGATGCTGCCTGGCCTGCTGAGATTTTCCAGCATTTTGTGTGTGCTGCTCTAGATTTCCAGCAAATGCAGAATCTGTTTATAAAACATATTAATTGCTTTACCAGCTTCAGTTTTCTGTATGTTGTAAAATGAAGTGCTCTACTTTTGGCATTGCGGAATATTACACAGTAAAAAATATGCTCATTGTAGCATCTAATTGAAAACCACCTAAAAGTGGCTGAGAGGCTGAGTGAGAGAATTAACACTGCAACATGCTTCCAAATAATTGAGAACGTTCGGTCCTTTATTATGAAACCAGCAAAGATGAGCGACAAAGATGGTCGATCAAAAACACTGATAAAACCTAACAAAACTAGCGTAGTGATAGCGATATTAGTGCTCAACTAAAAGTATCCATTCCCTACTCACCCCCTTCTCTACGAAACCATCACAAAGGGTGAAAATGTGACCATACTCAATTACACCCAAAAGCTTGTGACTAATTACTGTAACACAAAATAAAATACTGACAGATGACAAATAGACGTATGGCTGCTACACCCATAATCCCACGTGTTGCAATATTTACTGGTCTTACTTATTTTTCTTCAATATTCCAGTATTTATAATGATGCACAGCTATGTATTTTGGTTGAGTAAAAACAAAATACTAGTCACTAACTGAAAAAAAGGCGGCCTTAAAGTTGGATGGAAGGATGTTGTTAAAGTGATGATGATATTAGACACAATGAGGCCAATTTTTGGTTTCATTGCCTCAGCAGTAATATTTGAGTGTGGATCAACTAGTATTGTAAAACCCACCTGATTCTCATTTTACTTTAAACAATTAAATAAGAATCATGTGACCTGCTCAATCGGAATAAAACCTAGGCAATAAAGACAACTTAGCTGAATGATAGTGTATTAAAGCTGGAAATAATTTTTAATAAGATAATTAAAGGCAGACATTTATAAAAAGGTAGCTCAAGAGAAAGTTCTCAATAACTTACTCCCTAATTCAATCTATATATTGATATGAAAGAATCTCGAATATGATATTTAAATTTAAAATTGGGTGTGGTTAATGAGACATTTCATGCTCGTTGCTCCTGTATAACAATGAGCAGTTACCATAAGCATTAAGTTTTAGCCTCACTCTCTAACCATATGAGCTAAGAATCCACTTAGTATTTTGATAAGAGTTAAGAAAAGGGAAAACAGGATCTGCTTTTGGTAGCTAAATGAAGTGAAAACAGTAGTTCCTCTGCCACTGCCTTACTCAATCCATATGTGAACTTAAAGTACAGGAAATAGCCGCCATTCACTGCATACAGACTAGAGGCCTAGCAATCTATAAGGGCCTTGTGGAACTAATTGGGCCTTATTACGATAGTCCCTAACACAAGAAAGCAGTTTAGAAAGATAGAATTTGAAACTCCAGAATATTGAGAACAGACAAGGCAAAAAAAAAAGAGTACAACAACCAAAAAATGGAAGATCTCCCCCAAGCTATCAGACTCCTCAATACCCAGAGCCTGGACTGACACCTTGCCCTATTGTCCTGTTTATTATTTATTGTAATGTCTGTACTGTTTTTGTGCCCTTTACGCAGTCCTGAGTAGGTCTGTAGTCTAGTGTAGGTTTCTCTGTGTTGTTTTTTTACGTAGTTCAGTCTAGTTTTTGTACTGTGTCATGTAACACCATGGTCCTGAAAAACGTTGTCTCAATTTTACTATGTACTGTACCAGCAGTTATGGTCGAAATGACAATAAAAGTGACTTGACTTGACTTGATACAAATTGTTTTAAAGATAATTAAACACTTTTTGAGGAAATATTGAGAACTAAAGCTATTGAGGGATTAACAATAAAAATGAATTGTTGTTTTAATCAGAATGTAGAATAATGACAGAATATAGACATTTTTGTAAGTTCCAGTTGAAAATGCTTTATTGTTAATTATATAATTTTAAGTCTTCACCATTCATCTACAATCTCTTCCAGATCAACAAAAGCAAGAGTTCTACATTCCTCAATTTCTGCCTCTTTAAATAAAGAAATTTTTGCTCCACCCATTGTTGAATAGGTGGTCGATTATCAAATTGGTGACGGACTGCTCTACTCACACAGCAAAAAAAGCTCTGAATGAAAATTGCAAAGGGTAAGGGATGAGCAGCCCTTTTAGTGGAGTGTAGAGATTCAGAAATTGAACAATGAACCTTCTCTAAATCTAAACATGTGTAACGTCGCATAACCATTGAGCATGAGTAGGAGGAAAAGCATCTTTCCATTTAAACAAAAGCTATTAAAGGCCAAACTATGTAAATCAGATGCTTTCAGCTTAATATTTTGTCCTGCAACAATAACAAATGGGTCCGTCAGAAGGTTAGGCTTAAAATTGACTTTAAAAAGTATGGAAGAAGTTTGAAAAAATTCCTTCCAATATTTTTCAAGATTCGGACAAGTCCAAAACATATGAATTAATGAAGCTTTTCCATTATTACATCTGTCACAGTAGGGAGATATATCTGAATAAAAATGAAATAGCTTACCCTGAGTCATATGAGCGCTATGTACCACCTTAAATTGTGTGAGGGAATGACAAGCACATAGCAATGAAGTATTAACCAGTTTAAAAATTTCATTCTGAGTTTTCTCAGAAACTCATCTGTATTGATGTCTGTAAATCTTGTACCCAGGGATTCTTAATTTTGTCTAAAGGAACATTCCTTGTCTCCAGTAACATACCATAAATATTACATATTGAACCATTATGAAAAGGTGTCAAACTAAAAACTACATCTAGTAAGTTCTTATCTGAGCTTATAGGAAATGTGCATAATTGAGATCTTAAAAAGTCTCTGATTTGTAAATATCTGAAAAAGTGAGTTTTGGGTAAGCTATATTTAGCTGACAATTGCTCAAATGAAAAAAAGTTTCCTCCAACAAACAGATCCCAAAAACATTTAATACACAACCTGTCCCATTCTTTAAAAACTAAATCAGTCATGGAGGGTTTAAAAAATTAGAATAAATGGAACTTGAAAGGGAAAATCTCAATAAACCAAAGAGTTTTCTAAATTGTATCCAGATCCTCAGAGTATGTCTAACTATTAAATTATCAGTTAGTTTACTTACAGATAAAGGAAGTGAGGATCCAAGAAGAGAAATAATAGAACATTTATTAACAGAGTTAGCTTCTAAAGAGACCCATACCGGACAGTCTACACGATTAATATAATATAGCCGAAACGTAAGATATCATATATTAACTGCCCAGTAATAAAACCTAAAATTAGGTAAGGCTAAACCTCCAGACTTTTTAGATTTTTGAAGACGAACTTCATTTAAGCGAGGATGTTTATTTTTCCATAAATAAGAGGATAAAATAGAATCAAGAGAGTCTAAAAAGGATTTAGGAATAAAAATGGGTAAAGCCTGAAAAAGAGATATAAATGTAGATAGAACATTCATTTTAACAGAATTAATTCGTCCAATTAACGATATTGAAAGGGGTGACCAATTTAATGATATCTTTTTTACATGATTCAAAAAAGTAAGAAAGTTTTCAAACAGGTGTTTGTAATTCTTAGTGATTGTTACACCCGAATAAGTAAATTGATTCCTTACAACTTTAAAAGGGAGATTAGTGTTAATTGATACCAAATTATTTAAAGGAAATAATACACTCTTATGTAGGTTCAATTTATATCCTGAAAACTGGCTAAAACAGGAGAGTAAAGAAAGTACGCAAGGTAACAGGGTCTCAACATTAGAGATAAACAGCAATATATCATCAGCATAAAGCGAAATTTTGTGAGTAATATCTCTCCTTAAAATACCACAGATATCATTAGATTCTCAAAAATTCTTTCAAGAATTGATAGATTCTGGCATTGTACTGGGTGACTAGAAAAATGAAAATGTTACTCTGCTATTTAAGAAGGGTGGGAAGCAGCAGAAAGGAAACTATAGACCTGTTAGCCTGACATCAGTGGTTGGGAAGTTGTTGGAATCGATTGTTAGGGATGAGATTACAGAGTACCTGGAGGCACATGACAAGATAGGCCAAAGCCAGCATGGTTTCCTGAAAGGAAAACTCTGCCTGACAAACCTGCTGCAATTCTTTGAGGAAATTACAAGCAGGATAGGCAAAGGAGATGCAATAGACATGGTGTACCTGGATTTTCAGAAGGCCTTTGACAAAGTGCTGCACATGAGGCTGCTTAGCAAGTTAAGAGCCCATGGAATTACAAGGGAGTTATTAACATGGGTGGAGCATTAACTGATCAGCAGGAAACAGAGAGTGGGAATAAAGGGACACGATACAACACACTGGAGGAACTCAGCAGGTCGGACAGCATCCGTGGAAATGAGCAGTCAACATTTTGGGCAAAGACCCTTCATCAGGACTGAAGAGGGAGGGGGCAGGGGTCCTATAAAGAAGATGGGGGGAGGGTGGAAAGGAGAAGACTGGTGGGTGTCAGGTTGAAAACCAATCAGAGGAAAGATCAAGGGGTGGGGGTGGGGAAGCAGAGCGGAGATAGGCAGGAAAGGTGAAGAAGAAATGTAAGGTGAAAACGCTATGTAGTAGAAGAAGGCAGAGTCATGAGAGAGGTATAGGCAGCTGGAGGAGGAGGCAGAGTGAAATTGGGATGGGTGAAGGGAGAGGGAGGGAATTACCGGAAGTTGGAGAATTCAATGTTCATACCAAGGGGCTGGAGACTACCCAGACGGTATATGAGTTGTTGCTCCTCCAACCTGAGTTTGGCCTCATCATGGCAGTAGAGGAGGCCATGTATGGACATATCCGAATGGGAATGTGAAGCAGAGTTGAAGTGGGTGGCAAACCGGGAGATCCTGTCTGTTGTGGCGGACGGAGTGGAGGTGCTCGACGAAGCGGTTCTCGCCGATGTAGGGGAGGCTGCACCGGGAGCACAGGATGCAATAGATTACCCCAACAGACTCAGAAGTGAAGTGTTGCTGCACCTGGAAGGACTGTTTGGGGCCCTGAATGGTGGTAAGAGAGGAGGTATAGGGACAGATGTAGCACTTAGGCTTGCAGGGATAAGTGCCAGGTGGGAGATCCATGTGGACCAGGGAATCGCGGAGGGAATCATCCCTGTGGAAAGCGGAGAGGGGTAGAGAAGGAAAGATGTGCTTAGTAGTGGGGTCCTGTTGAAGGTGGCGGAAGTTGCGGAGGATAATATGCTGGATCCAGAGGCTGGTGGGGTGGTAAGTGAGGACAAGGGGAACTTGGTCCCTGTTGTGGTAACGGAAGGATGGGGTGAGGGCCGAAGTGCGGGAAATGGAGGAGATGCGGTGAGGGCATTATTGATGGCGGCAGAAGGGAAACCACGATCCTTAAAGAAAGAGGACATTTGAGATGTCCTGGAACGGAAAGCCTCATCCTGGGAGCAGATGTGGCGGAGACGGAGGAACTGGGAATAGGGATAAAAAGGGATAAAGGGATCCTGTTCTGGCTGGCTGCCGGTTACCAGTAGAGCTCCACAAGGTTCGGTGCTGGGACTGCTGCTTTTTACAATGTATGTCAATGATTAGGACTGTTGGACTAATGGATTTTTGGCTAAATTTGCCGATGATACTAAGATAGGTGGAGGAGCGGGTAGTGTTGAGGAAACAGAGAGCCTGCAGAGAGACTGAGATAGTTTAGGGGAATGGGCAAAGAAGTGGCAAATGAAATACAATGTGGGAAAGTGTATGGTCATGCACTTTGGTGGAAGAAATAAACAGGCAGACTATTATTTAGATGGGGAGAGAATTCAAAATGCAAGGGTGCAAAGGGACTTGGGAGTCCTTGTGCAAGATACCCTAAAGGTTAATCTCCAGGTTGAGTCGGTGGTGAGGAAGGCAAATACAATGTTGGTATTCATGTCTAGAGGTATAGAATATAAGAGCAGGGATGTGATGTTGAGGCTCTATAAGGCACTTGTGAGACCACACTTGGAGTATTGTGTGCAGTTTTGGGCTCCTTATTTTAGAAAGGGTATACTGACATTGGAAAGGGTTCACAGAAGATTTAGGAGAATGATTCCAGGAATGAAAGAGTTACCATCTGAGGAACATCTGTCAGCTCTTGGCCTGTATTCCCTGGAGTTCAGGAGAATGAGGGAGGATCTCATAGAAACTATATAAATGTTAAAAGGCCTGAACAGATTAGATACGGCAACGTTATTTCCCATGGTAAGGGAATCCAGGACAAGAGGGCACGACTTCAGGTTTGAAGGACACCCATTTAGAACAGAGATGTGGAGAAATTACTATTGTCAGAGCGTCGTAAATCTGTGGAATTCGTTGTTATGAGCGGCTGTTGAGGCCAAGTCATTGGGTGTATTTAAGGCAGAGATAGATAGGTTTTTGATTAGCCAGGGCATCAAAGGGTTTGGGGAGGAGGCAGGGGAGTGGGATGACTGGAAGAATTGGATCAGCCCATGATTGAATAGTTGGCTGAATGGCCTACTTCTGCTCCTATATTTTATGGTCTTATGGGCTTATGAAGCTTGCATGCATCACTTGTGCTGGCAGCTCGTTCCACACTCTCACAACCCTCTGAGTGAAGAATTTTCCCATCATGTTCCTCTTAAACTTTTAACCTTTCACCTTTAACCAATGACCTCTGGTTGGAATCCCACCCAACATCAGTGGAAATAGCCTGTTTGCATTTATCCTATCTACATAGGTGACCAAAACTATACACGGTACTCCAAGTTACGCCTCACCAATATCTTATATAACTTCAACGTAACATGCCATCTACTGTACTCAACTTTGGTTTATAAAGGCCAATGTGCCTAAAGCTTTATTTACAAACCCATCTACCTGTGAAGCCACTTTCAATGAATTGTGGACCTGTACTCCCAGATTCCTTTGTTCCACCACACTCCTCAGTACTCCACCATTCATTGTCTAAGATCTACGCTGGTTGGTCCACACAAAGTGCAACACCTCACACTTGTCCGCATTAAATTCCAAATATCATTTTTCAACCCATTTTTCCAGCCTGTCCAGATCCCACTGCAAGCCATGATAACCTTCCTCACTGTCCACTACATTGCGAATCTTGGTGTAATCTGCAAATTTGCTGATCCTATTAACCACATTATCATCCAGATTACTGATATAGATGACAAACAACTATGGACTCAGCACCGATCCCTGTGGTACTCCATTAGGTCACAGGCCTCCAGCCAGTGAGGCAATCATCTACTACCACTTCCAAGCTTCTCCCACAAAGCCAATGTCTAATACAATTTACTACCTCATCTTAAATGAGGAGTGATTAAACCTTCTTGACCAATCACCCATGTGGGACCTTGCCAAATGCCTTGACATAGTCAATGTAGACAACATCCACTGCCTTGACTTCATCAACTTTCCTGGTAACTTCTGCGAAAAAAGATTGGTTAGACATGACCTACCACACATGAAACCATGCTGACTGTCCTTCATCAGTCCAGGTCTATCGAAATATTTATAAATCTGGTCCCTTAGAATAACTTTCTGCCTACCGATGTCAGGTTCACCGGCCTGTAATTTCCTGGTTTATATTTAGAGCCTTTCTTAAACAACAGAACAACTTTGGCTAGCTTGAAATCCTCTGGGGCCTCTTCTGTCACTAAGAATTAATTAAATATCTCTCCTCGGGCCCCGGCAATTTCTGCACTTGCCTCCCGCAGGGTTCGAGGGAACACCTGTCAGGCCCTGGAGATTTATCCACCCTAGTTTGCCTCAGGGCAGCAAACACCTCCTCCTCTGTAACCTGTATAGAGTTAATGAAGTTGATGCTGCTTTGCCTCACTTCTATTGACCCTGTAGCCATCTCCGGAGTAAATACAGATGCCAAGGAATCCATTTAAGATCTCCTCCATCTCTTTTAGCTCCACACATGGATTTCTATTCTGATCTTGCAGAGGATCAATTTTGTCCTTTGCAATCCTTTTGCTCTTAACATATCTGTAGAATCCCTTAGGATTCTCCTTCACCTTGTCTGCCAGGTTGTTTCATTTAAAGCAGATGTTTTCTATCTGTTCATTTTAATAACGGGACAGACTTTGTTTATGATTCATAGCACAGAAATAGGCCTCGTTGCCATGCCACCATAATCTGTGGTCTTTAATGCTTTGGCAATTCAAGTCCATGTCTAGATGCAGCTTAATGTAATTAGTTTTGCTACAATTAGTGTATGGGACATTGGAAAAATGTTGTATTTCCCCATGGGGATGAATAAAGTATCTATCTATCTATCTAATATACGTATGAGTAGCTATCTCCACCACCTCTTCAAGCAGCACATTCCAGACTCCAAACACACTCTGTGTGAAAAGAGAATCCCCTTCATATACCCTCTATACCTTCTAACTCTCACCTTAAAACCAGAACCTCTTGCCTTCAGGACCCCAAGTAGGGAAAATGATTTTTATCAGCTATCCTGTCTTTCCCATCTGATAACTGACAACAAGAAGGTGTAAGGTATTATGGTGCTGCCATAGTTAATGGAATTTAATTTTTTAATAAGACAAGTTGAAAATATTATGTTTTCAGAAAATTCTTTAGTGTCTGTCCAATCTGGACGGGGTAGGAAAACTGATCGTTAAAATTCAATGATCCTTTCAGTGCCCAGACTTATGAAAGCCTGTGCTAAGTGTCAAACTCGTCTGCTGTTGGTGAGACTAATGTTTTTCTGGGGTCAGTGGGCATGGAAGAGGGAGTGAAATTTGCCACTCTGAAGCTGCGTATCGGTGTGAGGTTTTTTTTATTACAGAGGTCAGGAAGGATTGGATTTCAAGGTTCAAATGTATCATGGATAATACCCTGCATGTTATCAACACACTATATGTCTTCAGGGAGTAGAATTCCTTCCTGTTATTATAACTGAATGATGGTTTATGGGAGTGTGTGCCATTTGTTGCAGCCTGGACTGTAGAGAAGCCACAACCTCCATCAAACTAGATTGCTTGTCTAGCAACTGCCTTGCTATGATGTGAAAGGTGATGCATCACTTTTTAGTAAAGAGTCAGTGATGTGTTGAGTCCAAAGCTGGGCCACGGCCTGATCAAAGTTGTTACAAATTGTCCGAGGGCAGAACACATCCCGTGTCAGTAATCTTCGGAAATCGTGGCTATTTTCATATCCATAATCAGAAATGAGCTAGCAAATGAATAAATGAATCTGCTTTTTCACTTATTTATTCAAACATCCCTCCTTCATGCACTGTTGCTCGCATACTTCTTATATCTTGCATTGGCTGTACTTTCTAGTGTCAGTGGCCTTCTAGAGTTAAGCTTCCATTTTGCAGCTCAATTCTCCTTCCCTACTAATCTGTAACTCGGGCATGTGTGTTGAGGATGAAGTGATGCCCCTAGGGTAGAGGCCATGAGGGGAAATGTCTACTATGTCCACTCTAACCTGATAGAAGTCTACATAGATATTTTACAGGCACAATGACAAAAGGAATCATGACAGAAGCCTCCAGTCTGATGGAATAATCATCAATTTCTCTAACTTCTGGTAGTTTCTCTCCACCACCCCCCCCCCCCCAACATCTCTTTTTCCATTCCCATACTGGCTGCTACTTACCCCTTCTCTTCTCCTCACCTGCCCATCACCTCCCTTGAATCCCCTCGTCCTTCCTCCCTCTTCCTTTCCTTTTCCCATGGGTCTACTTTCCTGTCCTATTAGATTCCTTCCTCTTCAACACCTTACCCCTCTTCCACCCATCATCTCCTAGCTTCTCGCTCAACCTCCTAACCCAACCTACCTATCTTCCTAGAGCAAACACGAGGAAATCTGCAGATGCTGGAAATTCAAACAACACACACAAAATGCTGGTGGAACACAGCAGGCCAGGCAGCATCTATAGGGAGAAGCACTGTCGACGTTTCGGGCCGAGACCCTTCGTCAACCCTACCTATCTTCCTCCTCACCTGGTCTCATCTATCACTATAGCAGGTGATCAAAACCCCAACCCATCACATACACCAGCCTAACTGCTGTCAAATACAGAAAGGTTCTGGAAAAGGGTAGAAACGTCATAAAGGATCCCACACACTGTCTGTCGCACTCTCATCATGGAGAGTGTAGCATCCACACCAGGATCACCAGATTCAAAAACAGTTACTTTCCCCAAGCAGTAAGGCTGATCAAAACCTTCACCCAGTAACTCAACCCTCCACATGCCTATATAAAAGCTGTCTTGTGTATTTATACAATACAGTGCTAGGGTGCTGAAAAATTTCACACTGCACTGTATATTACATCTTTCCAGTTACCAAGTAACAGTTAATACTACTGAGCTAAATATTATGCTAAGTACTCTTATTTCTGTTTCCCAACCACCTTCCTATTTTAACCAAAATACAATACTGTTCAAAAGTCTTAGGCACCTTAGCTATATATATAGAACCATAGAACAATACAGCACAGTACAGGCCCTTCAGCCCTCTATGTTGTGCCGACCCATATAATCCTTAAAAAAAGTACTAAACCCACACTACCCCATAACCCTCCATTTTTCTTTCATCCATGTGCCTCTCCAAGAGGCTCTTAAATACCCCTAATGTTTTAGCCTCCACCACCATCCCTGGTAAGTCACTCCAGGCACTCACAATCCTCTGTGTAAAAAGCTTACCCCGATGTCTCCCCTAAACTTCCCTCCCTTCATTTTGTACATATCCCCTCTGGCATTTGCTATTGGTGCCCTGGGAAACAGGTACTGACTATCCACCCTATCTATGCCTCGCATAATCTTGTAGACCTCTATCAAGTTCCCTCTCATTCTTCTACGCTCCAAAGAGAAAAGTCCCAGCTCTGCTAACCTTGCTTCATATGACTTGCTCTCCAAACCAGGCAACATCCTGGTAAATCTCCTCTGCACTCTCTCCATAGCTTCCACATCCTTCCTATAATGAGGTGACCAGAACTGAACACAATACTCTAAGTGCGGTCTCACCAGAGATTTGTAGAGATTTGCACCTAAGACTTTTGCATAGTACCATACTTATTGTGCTCTTCTAAATTATTGTGTTTTTTTATCTTTTTTTGCGTGGCTGTGGATTCGGAGTGACAATTATTTCATTCTTCTTTATACTTGTGTACAGGAAATGACATTAAACATTCAACAACAAACAGCAACACTTGCCACTTGTATTCCTTCACCTCTCTCCGCCTTCTTATTCTGGCTTTCATTTCCTTTGCAGTCCTGATGAAGTGTCTCAGCCCGAAATGCCAACTGTTTATTCTTCTCCATAGATGCTGCCTGGCCCATTGAGCTCCTCCTCATTTGTTCCTTTGGATTTCCCCCCCATGCAGAACCCTTGTATGATGACCGAGCTATTAGGAACACTTAAATATTCTGAATTTCTGTAGGATGCTTTCTGCTCAACTGAAGAGTCAGAGGGGGCTTCAGTTTAACATTTTATATCCAGGAATTAATTCCATGAGGTTAAGGCCTAGAACCAACCCCCACCCCCACTAAACTGTGATGCTGTAGGGTAACAAATACAGTTCCATAACCACTGCCATCCTCCACCCCTCCCCCCCACACACACACAGAATACAAGCTCAACTACTTACAGAATTTATTACAAGGCAAAAGAAACAATATGGAAACTACAATGTGTGTGTCAAGAAATTAGTTGCATAATCATTAAGTTTGACAAGAGTTGAGTTGAATGACCATTGAAATTTAAATAGATTTAGATATTCTCTTCAGTTTATTCTATTTTTTTCTATCCTCAGCTAAAGCTGGTTGCATTTTATCAACAGATTATTCATTCCTGGCTCCCTGGTTTTGCCACCCACTTTGATGTGCCTGGTAATTATCATAATCCTTTTGAGGGTTTTCTTTAATTCTTCTCCACTTGGTTAATTTCCTTTTCATTTTGTGTATCTTAAATCTGCAAGCCTAAGCCGACGTGCACAGTTGATATTTGCTTTAGTCGAGGATCTTTGACATGCCTTCCTACTTTATGAACGTAAATTGACCCCCCGCCCCCCGAAATGTCCCATTTCAATTTGACATCCTCAATCCCGAAGGAATCTTCGATCATTTTGCTTTAAAGTTGTTTCTCAGTAGAAATAGTCAAATAGTGTTACATTTTGACATACAACAATGCTTGGACTAATTCAACAGCCAGACACCTCTGACACAGAATGGCACTTGGAAGGCACTGGTTAGGAAAACAAGACTGCACAAAAATTAAGCCCTTCAGACCTGTGAGTTCTCAGCCAGGGGTCCGTGAACTAGGAGGTATGTACAGCTGTGGAATCAGTCTTAACAATTTTCATTGTTCTAGACCGGTATTAGCACCAGAATAGAGCTCATTGTCAAAAAGGATTATAAAACTGCAGAAAATAATGCACAGGTTCTGCATTAACAAAACAAATCCTGCTGCTCTCCTGTATCTTGCATTGATTTGAATTACAGGATTTATACTTCACTGACTTGGTGACCAAGGAACAGGGTCAGGCTGAAGGGAGAGGGAGGTGAAAAGTGGGGACTTAATCTTCACGCCTGCCATTCTCCCCAATTACAAAATATATCTTTATCCCAGAACATAAATATGCAGAACAAAAGCTGCTGGTAGCTCCAATGTATATTTTAATACATGTTTTTATAGGTATCCCAATTTCTGCCCCATTACATTTATTTTTATAGTAGTTTAATTGCTGGGTCTCTTCAAAGTGTAGTTAAGAAGCCAGTTTATTTTTCTGAGGCTGGAATCTCAAGTGGCTAGACCAGGTAGTCTGAAAGGCTTTAGTGAACTAGTTGGGAATTGACAACAAACTAGATGTTATTGTGGTCACCATTATTGACAGTAACCTTTTAATATGTTAAATTGAAGTTGATTTGCCCAACTGGTCTGGTGTATTTTAATCCCAATTAATTCAGACGTTAGGTTGGTATTGTAACCATTGTACCAACTTAACCACTATTTGTGGATACTTTGCTGGGTTACAATTATAACAGAAATACATATTGTTGTTATGGTAGAAGTTAGGGGTTGTCAGCTTTTTCCCCATCACCAAAACTATTTGACAAATGCGACAACAAAAACATATGCAGCACCTTCGATGTCCCAAGATATCGCAGAGGGAAGGAATCAGATGAGGAAGAGTTGAGAAAGCTGAAGAAGGTAGTGAGTGAAGCAATCACTTTGAGGAAGGCACTGCTAAGGAGGGACGGAAGGGTTAAGCAGTAAAACTCTGAGGTTTGAGGTATGATGGCTGAAGGTTCAGTTACCAATTGCACTTCAGAATGAGAGGTACAGGTAGATTTCAGATGAGGACGTGAACCACTTCATATCCAAGATTATATTCTGGTTACATTGCAGTGAACGGTACTCAACAAAGCAATAATCTCCAGTTATTCCGTAAGCAGTGGTGAGTGGGCATGGAAACTGATTTGACTTATTGTGGTTTTTGTGTTTATAGCTGCAAGAGATAAAGCATGCTAACCTGCCAGTGATTTGTATTTTGATATCATTTATCCCACATAGAAGAAAAACAAGTAAAATAGGTCAGCTTATTATGATTGCAGTTATAATGTAACTCTAGAATTGTTTGACTGGTCTACAATAAAATCACGTAGGTTGCCAAAGGAGATGTTCGATAATAACAGGGCTGCCGCATAAATTCAGACCTGTTAATTTTGTGTCTGGTGTTAACTTAGCGCCAAATGAAAATTAGTGGCAGGAAATGATAATTGTCAAATAACCCCACGAAGTACAAATGAACATTGTACTGTATCCATGAGAAATGCAACACATGTCTGAACATTGAACAATTAGAGGCTGTTCTGCTAATTGTAAACTGCCGGCTGAAAGCATATACAGTGGATTCTAGTTAATTGGGCCATTGGTTAATCAGTACAACTGCTTATTTGGGACAAATATTAAAGAACAATAACCAATTTAGCTGGGATTCCCTTTGATTAATTGGGAAACTATGTCACTTAATGGAGCAGGAGACTATTACCTGACAGTTTCTAAATAGTGTCAGACGCATGTATTTGTGTGGCTGTTAGACACTACATCATGCAAAGAGTAAACAGCTTTTAATGAGCGCAGTAGCGTGTGCTTATGTTCAAAAAGCAGTGATTTTTGTCACTGATAGTTGCCGAGAAATAAGCAGCAAGACAATTCAGAACTGTTTTGCTCACTGTGCTTTCAAGCATTCAGGTATGGAGATACCAGAAACGGCCCGGAGTGAAAATTAAATGATTTCATTACTTCAACAAGTTAGGAACTACAAAGAATTTGAATGTATCGACAATCATCTTGAGTGTTACAAGGAGAGTGAAAATTTGGAGGATGTGATCATCAAAAGCATTGTAGAAAGGCAGTCCATTATCTACACAAGATGTTTGCGCAGATTTTGTTCATTTACAGTCAATCAAAAGGCACTTACACTGGATAAATTCTTCTGTCAATAGCTATTAAGAACTAATATACAGTTTTATAGTGATGTAGTAGTATTGATAGTGTTCTAATTTGTTCTGTATTTCATTTAAATACATAATTTGTTACTCAGTTAAATGGTACTTCGTCTTTTTTATACCTTTTTAACCATTTCCATGGAACTTTGGCTAACTGGGGCAGCTGTTTGATTGGGCCAAGATGTGTCCCAATTAACCAGAATCTACTACATTTGGCTCACTTTTTTGCTATTGTATTAATAAGCTTTGTAGAGAAATGAAGTAATTTATCACCACTCTCTACACCTGTCAGATCTTTCATTTCAGTGAGCTCCCTGTAATTGAGAGACGTCCTTGGAAACCCATGCCTGGGATGGCAAGCCCTTGGCTCTGCCTACTTGCAGTGGTGGGGGAGGGCAAGTGCGCGGGATAGGTGTGACGTGGTCCAGGTTGAGGTACGGAATGGCAAGGACAAAAGGCAGTTATCGAAGGCAGTGGAGTTGGGGTCACAGGGCGCCTGGACAAAATGGGATCTTCCCAAGTGCAAGATCACTTGGGCAGAGCTTTGGAGACAGGTAACCTTCCACGTTTCTTTCCTCCTGTGGTCCATGCATGACGCTCTCCCTGCGCCATCACAGCTGCGTACATGGGGGCTGTGAGAGGACCCCAACTGCAAGATCTGTGGTCAGTGAGGTTCACTGGCACACATACTGTCAGGATGCAAAACAGCTTTAACACAAGGACAGTACAGGTGACACCACAAGGTCCTGCTGTCCCTTGCTGACTCACTGGAGTGGGAGAGGTGTAAAGAGAGACCAGCAAGCAGAGGTTAATAGGGCAGTAATTTCATCAAGGCCTCGCCAGTCATTTCAATGAGACCTAAATCCACTCTGCTGCAAACGGCCGAATCATGGGAGAGGAGGGTTGATGTGGGGAGGAATTTCCTAGAGGTGGTGCAAGCCACACTTCGACCAGACGTCATATTGTGGTCCACCAAAGACAAGAAAATCATCCTGGCAGAGCTCACAGTACCATGAGAGAAGGATGTGAAGAGGCTTACAAGAGGAAGGCCCTGAAGTACCAATCCTTAGTCCAGGATGGCAGATGTGACTATTTGCCATGGAGATCGGCTGTAGAGGGGTTCTGGCAAGGTCAGCATGGAGGTCGTTGTAGCACTGGGCCTTGATGAGAAGAGCAAGAGCCAAGCAGCTCACAGGATGGGGGAGAAAGCAGAACAAGCCTCTTGCTGGATATGGAGCAGGCGGGAGGAGTCGAGCTGGAAGTCAGGAGCAGAGGGGCAGTGACGGCCACTATTGCCAAATGGACAGTGCGGTGGTTATGGGTTGAAACACCCTTCTGAAAGTTGGAAATCACCTGAAGAAATTTGCCCCTGGCCAAAAGCTACAGTTATCTCATCAGGTGACTGAAGAGAGCACCCCCGTGTTTGATGCAAGGATGATATATTTTGATCATTATCACTATTGATTTAATCTTTGCCAGATATCTAAAAAATCATAGAGCACTACAGCACAGAAACAAGCCCTTCAACCCAACTGGTCTGCGCCAAGGTGTTAATTCTGACCGTGAGACGAAATAATGCAGAAAATATTATGCTAGCTTTACAAATAAAGACAAGGTAGTAATTTTTACATTGTAAATTCTCATTGCTATGGAAGAAGTTTTTATTTACATATTGCTTCCCTATTTTCTCTTTCTATTGTTATTTCATTGAGTTATAAATTATATTTTTAAAAACTAGTGAAGCATTTTGTTCAGGGCTTGGTGATAATGGGATATTTAATGAAATTAAATCCAATCATGTATGCAACAGCAAACAAATAATTTGACCAGAAGTCATGCAACTAAAGTCACATGCTTGAAAGTCAGTGATCCAAAGTCATGCTTTTCTGTGCTTGTGAATGAGCTGATTAAATCCCTCGTGATCAAATGTCAGATGATAAAATCTCCAGGAATGTGCCAATTAGGAACAGGGCTCCTATCATTACAACCTTTTCTAAATCTCCATTTCATAGCTTTTGTCTGTTTGCACAGTAAGGGATAATATTTCCCAAATCCAAGCACTGGATCCCCAGTGGTAACATTATGACATGCCAGTAAAATACAACGACATTTCTACACTGAAAATAACAGTGTTTAAATTTGCACAGGAGTAATTTCTACCTATCCCAAGTATGGCCTCCCATGTCAGAGGGGATATAGCTGATTGGAGGATGTTCCGACTAAGAATTTTCTCTTTAGTGCTCTCAGTAACAATGTGGGCAACAGGAGTATTACAAACAAGTCTACATCCATATCTCAACCAGGGTTCTCATTAAGAATGTCTATAGCATATACACTATCATTCCCTTCAAATGGAAATCAATAAAACTACTTTGAATTGTTTTTCTAATGATGGCCAACATGCAGCAAGCTGAAATCGTTTTATCCATGCTTTCGCATCTCAGATTTTGCCATTCTGACTAAGACACCAGCAAACTGCATTCAGGTTTAGGGATTCTCTGTTTGCAACATGATACTTCCAATGGCCTTGCTTTTCACCTACCGTCTCCTCCGCACTATTGCACTGATGCTGCCCTAGCAGGGTGAAGGATTCTAAATCACATCTTATATAACTCAGGCATAGTTGAGCTTAGTTCCAACAAGTTCCAACAATCCATGCTGTCCCAGTGTCTGGAGAGGTGAGTGGAACAGAAGCCCAGAAGTCACTGAGAGAGAAACAAAGTTGTCTTAAGAGTCATAGGGAATGATTTTAAACATGATAGGTTTCATGTGCTAACACCACTGAATAAATCTAACATTCATTACTGGGACATCAGAATGAAAGTGGTAGGAAAAGAAATCTCACAAAGATTGAAAATAGAGTGGGAAGTGTACATGTAAATCACATAGCTCCCATGAGGACCAGCCCAGACAGCATTAGAGATATATGATCTTGAGGGGATTTGAGAGTCTGATCCAGGGAGGCTGTGAAACAAACAACACAAAATTCAAACAAAGTGAGTCAAGAAATTCCAAAACAAGCAATGGACATAATGCGAATGAACCAATTCTTCTGAAAAGATCAAAGGCTCTTCAGACTAAACATCAGAATGGGGAAGCAGTGTGATCTAAGTAACTTTGACAGTGGAATAATTGTTGGTGCCAGACGGGGTGATTTGAGTAATTCAGAGACTGCTGATCTCTTGGGATTTTCATGTTAACAGTCTTTAGAGTTTACAGAGTACGATGTGAAAAGCAAAAAAAAGAAATCCAGTAAGTGGTAGCTCTGTGGGCAAATCCGCCTGGTTAATGAGAGAGGTCAGAGGAGAATGGCCAGACCATTTCAAGCTGACAGGAAGGCAACATTAACTCAAATCAACAGTGTACTGAGGAGTATCTCTGAATGTATAACATGTTGACTGTTGAAGTGGACGGGGTACAGCAGTAGAAGATCACGAACATACACAAACATACAGTGGCATGCAAAAGTTTGGGCACCCCTGGTCAAAATTTCTGTACGGTGAATAGTTAAGTGAGTAGAAGATGAACTGATCTCCAAAAGTCATAAAGTTAAAGTTGAAACATTCTTTTCAACATTTTAAGCAAGATTAGTGCATTATTTTTGTTTTGTACAATTTTAGAGTGAAAAAAATGGAAAGGAGCACCATGCAAAAGTTTGGGCACCCCAAGAGATTTGAGCTCTCAGATAACTTATACCAAGATCTCAGACCTTAATTAGCTTGTTAGAGCTTTGGCTTGTTCACAGCCATCGTTAGGAAAGGCCAGGTGATGCAAATTTCAAAGCTTTATAAATACCCTAACTCCTCAAACCTTGTCCCAACAATTAGCAGCTGCCTAGCACTCTGAAAACTAAAATAAATAATGCCCACAAAGCAGAAGAAGGCTATAAGAAGATAGCAAAGTGTTTTCAGGTAGCTGTTTCCTCAGTTCATAATGTAATTAAGAAATGGCAGTTAACAGGAATGGTGGAGGTCAAGTTGAGGTCTGGAAGACCAAGAAAACTTTCTGAAAGAACTACTCATAGGATTGCTAGAAAGGCAAATCAAAACCCCCATTTGACTGCAAAAGACCTTCAGGAAGATTTAGCAGACTCTGGAGTGGTGGTGCACTGTTCTACTGTGCAGCGATACCTGCACAAACATGACCTTCATGGAAGAGTCATCAGAAGAAAACCTTTCTTGCATCCTCACCACAAAATTCAGTGTCAGAAGTTTGCAAAGGAGCATCTAAACAAGCCTGATGCATTTTGGAAACAAGTCCTGTGGACTGATGAAGTTAAAATAGAACTTTTTGGCCACAATTAGCAAAGGTATGTTTGGAGAAAAAAGGGTGCAGAATTTCATGAAAAGAACAGCTCTCCAACTGTTAAGCACAGGGTGGGGGGGGGGGGGGTGGATCGATCCTGCTTTGGGCGTGTTGCAGCCAGTGGCACGGGGAACCTCTCATTGGTAGAGGGAAGAATGAATTCAATTAAATACCAGCAAATTCTGGAAGCAAACATCACACCATCTGTAAAAAAAGCTGAAGATGAAAAGAGCAAACACGAGGAAATCTGCAGATGCTGGAAATTCAAGCAACACACACAAAATGCTGGTGGAATGCAACAGGCCAGGTAGCATCTATAGGAAGAAGTACAGAAGCGTTCCAGATAAAAAGAGAATGGCTTCTTCAACAGGATAATGATCCTAAACACACCTCAAAGTCCACAATGGACTACCTCAAGAGGCGCAAGCTGAAGGTTTTGCCATGGCTCTCACTGTCCCCCGATCTAAACGTCATCAAAAACCTGTGGATAGACCTCAAAAGAGCAGTGCATGCAAGACGGCCCAAGAATCTTACAGAACTAGAAGCCTTTTGCAAGGAAGAATGGGTGAAAATAACCCAAGCAAGAATTGAAAGACTCTTAGCTGGCTACAGAAAGCATTTACAAGTTGTGATACTTGCCAAAGGTGGGGTGGGGGGGGGTTTACTAATTGCTGACCATGCCGGGTGCCCAAACTTTTGTTTTGGGCCCTTTTCCTTTTTTGTTATTTTGAAACTGTAAAAGAAGGAAATAAAAAAAAACTTGCTTAAAATATTAAAGAAATGTGTCATCCTTCACTTTATACCTTTTGTAAATCAGGTCATCTTTTACTCACTTAGCTATTCACAGTAACAGAAATTTTGACCAGGGGTGCCCAAACTTCTGCATGCCACTGTATGCTGATATTTTTTAAAAAAACATATCAGTTGTCAGTTATACTGATAATCAATGTGTGACTGAAATAGTTACCAATGCATGGCCATTATTGCAATTGACTGCTAGTTAATATGTAAAGCATATGTACGAGAACTAAAATTTAAATCAAACTCAAAATCAAAAGTTAAAAACATGAATTGCATTGATTTTTTACCAGATGTAGGTATGCACATAGACTCCAAGGATGTTTAAAATGAGACGTCTCTATGGATCTAATTTTGATTGATTATACTAAAAAGACTTTAAGAAATGAGGATAAAGCACTTCGTAGCCACCCACACAATGAGTGCAATAACACCAGCTTTCTGATTTTCTTGAAAAAATATTTTTGCAGGAAGTAAAACATTTTCCCAATGGATGAAATAACACAGAATTTTGCCAATCAAAGCAAAACTAGTTTTTGGATTTTATGTATATCCAACTACCCAATCCTTTCAGAAAATGACATGATTCCTGGAAACATTTCAAAATGTAAAGCAGTTCACAGCTTCTGGACACTGGAGTGAATGTATTTCTTGCATGTAAACAACAAACCATTATGTCTCTTACGGAGTTAAAGTTTACAATGCTAAGTGAGGACTGCTCACAATACAAAGGGCTTCCTGTTGTTAGTGTGGATAATCTTGCACAAACCCCCACGTGTTTTGGCAAATCATACCAGATTAATCTTTTAGGTATCTTATTCCATCATCAAATTTCTGCTCCTATCACACTACATGCCTTATCACTTGGTCCATTTTCAATAGTGGGCCCATTCCTAAGATTTCAAGTGCTAGCCTTCTGTGCGCAGAAAACAGGTGTCCCTACTGTTTTCTGTAGCAAAGGCTCCTGCGCAAAGGCATGAGAAAGGGCACAAGCAGTGACCGCTGTTCTACCTGAAGGAACAGCTAAAAAAACACTGTTGGTTTGAGATGTATTCACCTTTAATGAATTTCAGTGTGGTTTAGTGGGATTCAAATGCCTTGATTAAATTGAGATTACTTTTGCAATGATTTCTACAGCCGTATCTTTTCTACTTTGGTAGATTTGAAGAGTTGCCAAGGAAGTGGCAACTGTTTTCAAGTTACTTTATATCACTTGGCGTAAGATCTTCGGACAAGGTTTTAGGTGTCTCAGAATTTTAAAAAAAGATCAATTTAAAAAATCACCTGTTAAATTTCCTTTTAAAATTGTGCAAATGGTTTCTACAGTTACCTCTTATCACAAAGTCCAAAAAGGTTGTTTATTTGAATAGTGAATATTTTTATCTACCACTCACTTGCAAAGAAGTCCCCCTATTAAAAATTGGCCACATGCAAAGTACAGTAATAAAATGAAGTCATTCAGTAAGGCCACCATGGTGACAGCAGGAAGAGCTAGCCTGCTTTCAACTTCGACAGCAGGCAGCCTGAAAAGTGGGATGGGTCCCTGGTTATGCTTCATGAGTGGAAAGTATTTGATAACCACATAACTTTTCTTCCGGTGCTCCACAGCAAAGCAAAGCTTTGTTTTGTCCACTGATGATTAAATGGTCTGGAGGGCAATCAAGGAGGGGTGGGGGGGGTGGTGGAGAGAGAGGAACAGCTACTCTCTACAGATTTCCTCAATCAACATGATTGAATTTTACAAAGAGCTGAGGAGCCACAATGCATTGAACTTCTATGTCTTCCTTATAGAATGCAGAATATACGAAACAGAAAACCCATATTTAAATAGAATCACAGATACATAAAAAAATTATCCTATATGTTGAGCATTGATAACTTTTTGTTTTAAAGCATTGCTTCTTTCCACTTCCACATTTAACAAAATTGTTAAAAAAAAATGCGTGCAAGAAATGGAGATGGAATTTTCATAAAATCCACACAGCCAAAATGCATGAACAAATTCACAAATAATATTTTGAATGTTATGAGGCCTTGATAATAACTGCAGGTGGGAAATAATCAGAATGCTGGCCTCCTAGCAACACTGAAATATGGATCTCTTGCAAATCTTGCCCAAGTTAGCTGGAAGACGCATTCAAATTTTTCATGTGGTTTCCTGGCTATTACTGCCAGACAGTTTGAGAGGCTGGCTGGCTGTTAGCTGGTTGTGTAGCCTGCTGGGGAGCAGGGCAGAGGTGAGTTGGATATGGGAGACTGGGGATGAAGGGAGTTGGCAAACTAAAATTCAATTATTTTAACCACCAACTTATCCTCAACATGTTTGTTGTTGTGTGTTTAAAACACGACCACATGAGAAGTTCTACTAAGTGTTTCAGATTAAAGACACCACATTTATTTTACTAATGCTGTAGAAATTTTTTCCAACAGATTTATAAGGGAATATAGTTATTTTAATCATATATAATGCATGTTCACTGCATTTAATTTGTGGATCTCATAATAATCATTTGTAGATGCTTGAATCCTTAAAAAAACACTAAACCATCATTAAAGGGAATGATTTCTTGCTCCTCCAGGATTAATTTTCACTGACCTGGAATTCAGTATTTGCTTAACACAAACAGGGGGTTGCCTTGATCTTATCTGCTTACACAAACAATAATGTGAAGTCCTCTTTCTAACTGAACCTACTGAGAATTAGCTGTATTAATCATTTTAAAGTCCATGAAGCAGCACTTAAAATGGTATGTAGCATCACATTCTTATTGGATTCACCATAAATCTTACAATGAATAGACAAAATAGCTAAGTAGATAAGCATGTTTGCCAATTAATTTTTTTCTGCTAAAGTTTGATTACAGGAAACTGAAGCATAAGTTTTATTCGGTAGAAATGTAACTTTTTGTATTATGCCCCTTTAATTCAAAACATCTTATCTCCATTGTCCTGTGCTTGCTGCACCGTTATCCTCAAGTGGACAACAGTAAAATTGCAAAAATAATCATCACATTATTTTATTATTTGTTGTAAGAATAATGTAAAATATTTGATCATGTTATCATCATTTCTTTTGATGGACCAGACATAGACCAGTAAATAAACAGGCAGACTATTATTTAAATGGGGAGAGAATTCAAAGTTCTGAGATGCAACGGGACTTGGAAGTCCTCGTACAGGATACCCTTAAGGTTAACCTCCAGGTTGAGTCGGTGGTGAAGAAGGCAAATGCAATGTTGGCATTAATTTCTAGAGGAATAGAGTAGAGGAGCAAGAATGTGATGTTGAGGCTCTATAAGGAACTGGTAAGACCTCACTTGGAGTACTGTGTGCAGTTTTGGGCTCCTTATTTAAGAAAGGATGTGCTGACGTTGGAGAGGGTTCAGAGAAGATTCACTAGAATGATTCTGGGAATGAGAGGGTTAACATATGAGGAACGTTTGACCGCTCTTGGACTGTACTCCTTGGAGTTTAGAAGAATGAGGGGGGGCCTCAAAGAAACATTTTGAATGTTGAAAGGCATGGACAGAGTGGATGTGGCAATGTTGTTTCCCATTGTGGGGGAGTCTAGTATGAGAGGACATGACTTGAGGATTGCAGGGCACCCATTCAGAACAGAGATGCGAAAAAATTATTTTTAGCCAGAGGGTGGTGAATCTGTGGAATTTGTTGCTACGTGCGGCAGTGGAGGCCAAGTCATTGGGTGTATTTAAGGCAAAGATTGATAGGTATCTGAGTAGTCAGGGCATCAATGGTTATGGTGAGAAGACAGGGGAATGGGAGCAAAGGGGAGATTGGATCAGCTCATGATGAAATGGCGGAGCAGACTCAATGGGCCGAATGGCCGACTTCTGCTCCTTTGTCTTATGGTCTTATGGACATACGATTATATAAACCACAGCCTCAGATATCCGAGTAATCACTGTTGTCACTGTTGTAATGTAGATAACACTGTAGTCTAATAGGCTCATAAATACCAATGATTGAAAAATCTGTTAAATAAGAATAATGGCTCCCAAGACAGGGGGTGTAGCCTTTGTTTTTCAGAGTCTTGTTACTTTTGGAGGGTGGCGTTCAGACCAGGGGCCGGTTAGCAGAGGACCTTTATCCAGAAGACTTTTATTTAGTGTAAGGCTCATTCTCTCATAGGTTTCACTGAATGGGTCAAAGACGACTTGAAACCTGGCTTTCAAATGTGCACAAACACAAACATCTCTACTGCAGCTTGAAGACCCAGTTTCGAATGTCCTTTGTTATGTGGATGAGGTGAAGTTGGTTGAATACTACTAATTTGTTCTGTTGATCATCTTTATTTCAATGGGAAGCCTATTGTATTGGCGTGCATTATGCAGTGAAAACAATTGAGAAAAGTGCTGATGTGAAGACACAGGTTGCTCAATGAAGCCAGCAAGGTCCAGGAAAGCATTAAAACTTGGTAGAAGAGAATTTTCAACAAAGTTACAGCCACATTGGAGAAGAGGAGGCCATACTTCAGGCTTTTGCAGACATCATTATTGTGATCAGCTTCAGGAAAGGAGAAAAGTTCCAAGTTCTCCCTACTATCCGCCTGGATCCTCCTCAGTCTTTTCCTCCCAGTGGCTAATACAATGCAGATTCTGCCCTTCCAGAGGCATTAGGGGAGTGATCTTCACTGATCACAAATACAGGAAAGAGCATCAGCATCGATTGACGGCCTTTTTAATTTCAATAAAGCACTTGAATCTGTCAATCCAGAGGAAATGTGGAGTCGGGTTCTCAAAAATAGACGGTTCAGACTTAGTCTGCACCCTTCATCTGCCACATCATGACATTCAGACATTAATCCTAAACAATATCTACAGCAAAACGAACATCATGAGATTCTACAGTTGCTGGGAATCTTGAGAAACACACACAGAACGTTGGGAAATTCTGCAAGCCAGGCAGCATCTATGGAGGGAAATAAACAGCTGACATTTTGGGCTGAGGAAAAGAAGAGTGTTGAAGGCAGAATAAGAAGGTGAAAGAAGCCAGAATAAGAATGAGTAGATTGGTGTTTACAAGTGTGAGCCAAGTACTGTGACTATCCTAGAGAATAATTACACCAATAAATTGAATTTGATATTAACTCAACCATCAATAAAGTCAATAAAACAGTTATTTCTATCATTGTAGTTTTTCAAGATTTATTTAAAAACAATAGTATGTTAATTAAGGAGCAAAGTTTCAATTTTGCTCATTGAATAGGAAGGGAAAATTTCGCACACGTGCAGACATCAAGGCTATAGGATCTGTGGGATAATTTTAAAATATTAATTAAAGAAAAAGCTATGGTGTGTCTAGCCCTCAACTATAGGGCTCTTGAACCAAAGGTGATAACTTTATTTGAAATGTTCCCACAACCTATAGACTCGCTTTTAAGGACTCCATCTCATGTTCTTGATACTTATTGCTTATTTATTTATTACTATTATTTCTTTCTTTTTTGTATTAGCACAGTCTTTGCATATCGGTGGAATGCCCGAGTTGGTGTGGCCTTTCACTAATTCTATTATGTTTATTATCTATTATTCTATTGAGCATTAGATTTTGTTAGGAAGCTTCAGGTAAAGGAACCCTTAGGAGGCAGTGATTATAATATGATTGAATTCATACTGCAACTTGCAAGGGAGAAGCATAAGTCACATGTACCACAATAGAATAAAGGGAATTAGAGGGGCACGAGAGAGGAGCTTGCCCAGGTGGATTGGAGGGGGATACTTGTGGGGATGACGGCAGAGCAGTGATGGCTGAAGTTTCTGGGAATAGTTCACAAGGCACAGGATAGATTTGCCTCAAATAAGAAGTTCTCAAATGGCAGGGGTACGTGACCATGGTTGACAAAGAAATTTAAGGACTGCAGAAAAGTTAATGAAATTGAATATAATGTTTCAAAAGTGAGAGGGAATTTGGATTATTGGGAAGTTTATAAAATCAAACAAAAGGGAACTAAAAAGCCGTAAGAGGAGAAAAGATGAAATATGAGGATAAACTAGCCAATAATATAAAGCAAGACACCAGAAGTTTGTTCAGTTATATAAAGAGTAAAAGGAAAATGTGGGTTAATATTGGACCACTGGAAAAAGACGCTGGTGAGGTAGTACTGGGGGACAAAGAAATGTGAGATGAACTTAATAAGTACTTTGCATCAGTCTTCACTGTGGAAGACACTAGCAGTGTGCCAGAGGTCTGTGAGTGTCAGGGAGCAGGAGTGAGTGCCGTTGTTATTACAAAGGAAAAAGTGCTAGGCAAACTCAAAGGTCTTTAGGTGGATAAGTCACCTGCTCCAGATGGACTACATCCCAGAGTCCAGAGAGAGGTTGTTAAGAAGATAACGGATGCATTGGTCGTAATCTTTCAAGAATCTCTTGATTCTGGCATAGTTCTGGAGTTCTGGAAAATTGCAAATGTCACTCCACTCTTTAAGAAGGGAGGAAAGCAAATCTCAGTGGTTGGGAAAGTATTGGAGTCCATTATTAAGGATGAGGTTTCAGTGTACTTGGAGACTAATGATAAGATAAGTCAAAGTCAGCATGGTTTCTGTGAAGGGAAATCTTGCCTGACAAATCTGTTTTCCGAGGATGTAATAAGCAGGGTGGACAAAGCAGAGGCCATGGATGTCAATTACTTGGAGTTTCAGAAGGCATTTGATAAGTGCCACTCATGAGGCTGCTTAACAAGATAAAATCCTATGGCTTTACAGGAAAGATACTGGCATAGGTAGAGGAATGGTTGACAGCCAGGAGGCAGCAAGTGGAAATTAAAGGGGGGCTTTTCTGGTTGGCTGTCAGCGACTAGTGGTGTTCCTCGGGGGTCAGTATTGGGACCTCTACTTTTCACATTGTTTGTCAATGATTTTGATAATGGAATTGATGGCTTTGTGGCAAAGCTTTCAGATGATATGAAGATAGGTGGAGGGGGGTAGGGAGTGCTGAGGAAGCAATGTGATTGCGGAGGACTTAGACAAATAGGAAGAATGGGCAAAAAAGTGGCAGATGGGATACACTGTTGGGAAATGTATGATAATGCTTTATGGTAAAAGGAACAATAGTGCAGACTATTATCTAAATGGGAAGAAGTTTCAACCATCAGAGCTGCAGAGGGATTTAGGAGTCCTCGTGCAAGACTCCCAGCAGTTAATTTACGGGTTGAGCCTGTGGTAAAGAAGGCAAATGCAATGTTGGCATTCAGTTCAAGGGGAATAGAATATAAAGACAAGGGGATAATGCTGAGGCTTTATAGGACACTAGTTAGGCCACACTTGGAGTATTGTCAACAGTTTTGGGCCTGATATCTCAGAAAGGATGTGTTGTCATTGGAGAGAGTCCAGAGGAGGTTCAGGCGGATGATTCTGGGAATGAAGGGGTTAACATATGAGGAGCATTTGGAAGCTTTGGGTCTGTACTCACTGGAATTCAGAAGAATGCGGGGTGGATCTTATTGAAAACTACCGAACGTTGAGAGGATTAGATAAGGTGGATGTGGAGAGAATGTTTCCTGTGGTGTGTGTGTCCAGAACTAGAGGGCACAGCATCAAAATTGAGGGGTGACCCTTTAGAACAGAAGTAAGGAGGAATTCTTTTTAGCCAGATATTAGTGAATCTGTGGAATGCTGTGCCACTGACTGCTGTGGAGGCCAAGATCATGGGTATATTTAAAGTGAAAATTGATATTTTCAAGTTGGGGCAACAAAAGTTATGGGTATGGGATTGAGTGGGATCTGGAATGGCGGATCAGACTTGATGGGCTGAATGGCCTAATTCTGCTCCAATGTCTTATGGTCTTTGGTATTATGAAGTATGCCCAGAAGAAAATGAATCTCGGGGTTGGGTATGGTGACATATATGCACTTTGATAATAAATTCACTTTGAACTTTGAATCTTTTCCCGAAAGCACATTATTTGATCACTGATGTCTAACTCTAATCATGCCTTTTGTTATGGTTATCTGCATGCGCATGGGTTATGACTTTTTCCAAGCATTTGCAATTAAATCATGATGAATGAAAAAATGCATGCATATCCAAGAAAAAAATGTCATGTTTGATTGGGCCAACACACCAATTTGTCAGTTCATAATCAAACATTGAAAACACTGTACACTCAGTATGTAATCAGCTTGATTCCTCTTTTAGAAAAAGTCCTAGTAGGCCCTATTCAAACAATAGATTTACTATATATAGTTTATAACTAAACCTTTTGTTAAATAGAGTGTAAAATAATAACTTGAATAGAAATAATAACACTGAAACTAGACGTAACAAATCTAATTTGAAATGGTTCAGCTTCATCCATTCAGGATCCTCCCTGTCTGCTCTAATTTGTTTCAGAGTTGGCACTTGAAGGACCCCCTTGATAGATTACTCCTTTCCTCCCCCACCACTAATATCTCCAGCATAACACTAGAATAAACATGGAGACCCCGCTCTTTCCTGATCTCCTGTGAGAGCTTGGCTATATCATATTTGTAATGACATTCACTCCCAAGAATTCAAAGCATATCTTCCTACTGGTAGGTACCACACTCTAGCGTAAAATGGCACTAACCCCCCCCCCCCCAACAAAGATTAGCAAAAGCATCACCCTCACCCTGCTGTTAAAGAATGAATCAATTTAGCAGTGTGACTGCTTCTGTCATCTTAATGAATTGGCAGATAATTAAAAAAAATACTTATGAGAAAATTGTTGAAGCACGTCAATCACAATTCAAACGAAGCATGCTAGTTGCCACACACCGATCAGTTTAGTATCAATTCTGCAAACTTGAGAAGGGACACAAACTCAGTCAGTTACCAATGTCATTGTTCTAGCATTTGACTTATCACATCATTGCTGCTAATTCACTTAATAAAAATAATAATCTTCATCGGAGAATGAAATATCAGGTGGACTTGTGAAAATATGTTCAGTTCTTTTGTCGTCCACCAGAGAAAGTATTTATGAATATAGAACTGAATCAGCAAGGAAGATTGCTATTGCGCCTAGGTATTGAATAAACAGCTAATGTACAAGACCTTTTAATGTTGGAGAATTCTAGAACTGAAGAGCTAATAATCGTGAACTGAAGACAATTACTATCAGGCCATCTTTTCTTCCTTCTTCTTTGGCAGTAACTGAGAATCAAGGATGTCTTGCTTCCACTCCAATTTTGTAGGCTTTCAGGTGACTGATGTGAGAATTCTAGACTCTTTCACAAATGGGGCAGGATATGGCTGATCGCCGCTAGGTGTGTCAGTAGCTGAAATGATTGCTGTTATTCTCCAGTGTCTACGACTCCAGCAGTACCTTTGCCATTTTGACTCAGTCGGCCAGACTATACCTAAGATGGTGCAGAATGAATTGGGCTTTCTGATAATGAGGTTGCTCAAGGTGAACCTGCTGGCCAACTTGTGTCCCCCACTGCAGGAAGTTTGCAGTTTTCCATCAGGTGTGCTGAAGCTTCTGGACAAGCAGAGAGACCTGAGGATAGGCGGAGATATGTGGAAAGCACGCAATAATGGTAATACGAGCAGATGAGTAGTTTGTGAAGTGGTGAGTGTTCTGTTTTATTTATTTATTTAGGGATATTGGACAGTACAGGCCTTTCCAGCCCAATTACACCCATGTGACCAATTAATCTACTAACCTGTGAGTGTTTGTAATGTGGGAGGAAACCCACGTGGTAACGGGGACAACACGCAAAGTCCTTCCCAACAGCAGCAAAACTGCCCCGAGGTCACTAGCACGGTTATAGCGTTATACTAACCTCTCTGCTACCTTTGGCTGTTTATGTAGGGGCCCTGTGTAATTATGATGCCTGGTCTCCACATTCTCAATGACATCCTGAATGCTCCTTTACCACACTGAACCATCATAACGAAGAGCTTCTCAGGAGTCAGTGAGGACATTGCATCCTTCACACTCTCAAACAACGGCGATCAGAATTGAATAACCGCTGCAGTACCCTGGTATCAGACACACGAGCCACATGGCCTGGCAAGAATAGCCACTTGACTGTAACTGTTATGACTCCTGACCTGGGAGAGGACGCTGATGTTGGTTTGCTTATCTATCTGGTGGGCTCGGAGGGCTTTGCAGAGGCGGTAGCAATCTAAAGAACAGTCAGTTCACTCATCAGAATAACTGCTGGTCGGTCAAGGTAATGAAACAGTAAAGGAATGGGAACACTGATCTTTGGATCATAAGAACTGATAGATGGCGATAATAAAAAATTACTCCGCAAAACACTTCTCAGTTTGACACTGGTATCTGAAGTAAAGATTCTAAGACAAGAAGGAACACACAGAGTCAGAGAGAACTACTGCACAGAGACAGGCCTTTCAGCCCATCTAGTTCATGCCAAATTGTTATTCTACCTAGTCCGATTGACCGGCACCTGAAACATAGCCCATCTCTTACTTTATTAATCTTTTTATTAGTTAAATAAAAATGTACATATATATATATAAACAAGAGAATTATCACAAATATCTATATCAATAACAGTTCAAATAAAAGGAAAAATAAACATTATCAAGATCAAACATAGTATTAATCTAATAGTATACAATAAAAGGGAAAAGTAATTGATTCTCCTATTATCCATAAAAGGAAAAAAAAGATAAAGAAACTTTTATAATATCATACCCCTCTCATCCATGTACTGATTAGGAATAGTCAGCATGGCTTTGTCAAGGTCAGGTCGTGCCTTACAAGCCTGATTGAATTATTTGAGGATGTAACAAAACACATTGATGAAGGTAGAGCAGTGGATGTGGATTTCAGTAAGGCATTCCCCATGCAAGGCTCCTTCAGGAAGTAAGAAGGCATGGGATCCAAGGAGACCTTGCTTTGTGGATCCAGAATTGGCTTGTCCACAGAAGGCAAAGGGTAGTTGTAGATGGTTTGTATTTTGCATGGAGGTCGGTGACCAGTGGTGTTCCACAGGGATCTGTTCTGGGACCCCTCCTCTTTGTGATTTTTATAAATGACCTGGATGAAGAAGTAGAAGGATAGATTAGTAAGTTTGCTGATGACACAAAGTTTGGGGGTGTTGTGGATAGTCTGGAGGGTTGTCAGAGGTTACAGCAGGACATCGATAGGCTGCAGAACTGGGCTGAGAAGTGGCAGATGGAGTTCAACCCAGATAAATGTGAAGTGGTTCATTTTGGTACGTCCAGTTTGAAGATAGAATATAATATAAATGGTAAGACTCTTGGCAGTGTGGAGGATCTGAGAGATTTTGGGGTCCGTGTCAATAGGACACAAAGCTGCTGCACAGGTTGACAGTGCTGTTAAGAAGGCGTATGGTGTGTCGGCATTCATCAACTGTGGGATTGAGCTCAAGAATGGTGAGGTACTGTTACAGCTATATAAGACCTGGGTCAGACCCCACTTGGAGTACTGTGTTCAGTTCTGGTCACCTCACTACAGGAAGGATGTGGATACTATAGAGAGAGTGCAGAGGAGATCTACAAGGTTGTTGCTTGGATTGGAGGGTGTATTTTATGAGAATAGGCTGAGTGAACTTAGCGTTTTCTCCTTGGAGTGACGGAGGATGAGAGGTGACCTGATTGAGGTATATAAGATGATGAGATGCATTGATCATGTGGATAGTCAGAGGCTTTTTCCCAGGGCTGAAATGGCTAACATGAGGGGGCTTAGTTTTAATGTGCTTGGAAATAGGTACTGAGGGGATGTCAGGGGTAAGTTTTTCACACAGAACATGGTGGAGGAGGATACAATAGGGTCTTTCTAGAGCCTCTTAGATAAGTACATGAAGCTTATTAAAAAAAGAGGGCTATGTGGCAGGGAAATTCTAGGCAGTTTCTAGAGTAGGTTACATGGTCAGCACAGCATTGTGGGCTGAAGGGCCTGTTATATGCAGTAAATTTCTATGTTCTAGTTACTTTTCCAAACTTCCCTTAAATGTTGAAATCAAACCAGCATTCACTACTTCCACTGGTAGCTTATTCCACACTCTCACCACCCTCTATGAGAAAGCTCCCCCTCATGTTCACCTTAAATATTTCACCTTTCACTCTTATGTGAGAATGCTGTTCCTGGACTACAGATCAGCATCCACCATAGTTCCATCCAGGCTCGACAAGAAGCTCAGAGACCTCGGCCTTGACCCTGCCTCGTGCAGCTGGATCCTGGACTTCCTGTCAGATCACCAGCAGGTTGTAAGAGTGGGCTCCCTCACCTCCAACCCTCTGACTCAATACAGGAGCCCCTCAGGGCTGCGTACTGAGTGCCCTCCTTTACTTCCTGTATACCCATGACTGTATCGCTACCCACAGCTACAATTGCTAATTAAATTTGACAACACTACATTGATTGGCCTTATCTCAAACAATAACGAGGTGGCCTACAGGGAAGAAGTCTTCTCTCTGACACAGTGGTGTCAATAAAACAACCTCTCCCACAATGTCGCAAAAACAAAGGAGCTGGTTGTGGATTACAGGCGGAATGGAGTTGGGCTAAACCTTATTGACATCAATGGATCGGGGGGGGGGGGGGTGAGAGGGTGAACAGCTTTAAGTTCCTTGGCATCCACATCACCAAGGACCTCACGTGGTCTGTACACACCAGCTGTGTGGTGAAAAAGGCACAACGGCACCTCTTTCACCTCAGATGGTTGAGCAAGTTTGGTGTGGGCCCTAAATTCCTAAGAACTTTTTACAGGGGCACAATCAAGAGCATCCTGACTGGCTGCATCACTGCCTGGTATGGGAACTGTGCCTCCCTTAATCGCAGGATTCTGCAGAGAGTGGTACGGACAACCCAGTGCATCTGTAGTTGTGAACTTCCCATGATTCAGGACATTTACAAAGACAGGTGTGTAAAAAGGGCCGGTACGATCACTGGGGACCCAAGCCATCCCAACCACAATCTATTCCAGCTGCGACCATCTGGGAAATGGTACCACAGCATAAAAGCCAGGACCAACAGGCTCCAGGACAGCTTCTTCCGCCAGGCCATCAGACTGGTGAACTCATTCTGACTTGAGTGTACTCTATATTACATTGACTGTTCTATTTATTATGAATTATTATAAATTACAATGATTGCGCATTGCACATTTAAATGGAGACGTAACGTAAAGATTTTTACTCCACACATATATGAAGGATGTAAGAAATAAAGTCAGTTCAATTTAATTCATTTCAATAACCCATAACCTCAAGTTTCAGTCTCACCCAGCCTCAGTGGAAAAAACTACACCAGAATTGCTAAGAGAGGGCTTGTTTAATACACTTAATACTTTTCATGCAGTTACAGTAAAGCAATGATATTAAATGGTTCATTCAGGAAAATATAATTCCTGAATTTAAACCAAAAAAATTAATATTTGGCCAGACGGCTATAATGATAAAAAGTATCTAAATATCTGAAACAGAACCGGCAAATCAATTTATTTGTGTACAGTTTGAAGCTAATACTACTACTAGTTCAGACCTGAAAATCGTAATTCTTTTCATGACAAAAGGATTAAAGTAATTTAGTTAAGAGTTTTAATCAGAGACTGTTTGCTTCTGAAATATATCCTCAAATGCACAAAACATAGTTTAACAATCTCATGATTCTCCATTCTATCATGAAATATATCAAATCATGCCACCAATATAAGATGCAATCATTTTTGCTCCAAAAAGTATGAAATGCTGGAAATAGTCAGCAAGTCAGGCAGCATCTACGGAGATGGAGACTTGTCAAGTTCAAAGCAAAGTACATTTATTATCAAAGTATGTATACCTTATGAAACCTTGAGATTTATTTCCTAAAGGGCAGCAACAAAATGAGAAAACCTAAAAGAATCCATAAAAAAGATAGGCAAGTAACCAATGTGCAAAGAGTGATAAAAAAACACATTGTGCAGACAATAAAAGTAAGTGAATAACATTTAGAATGAAAGCGAGTGCTCAGACACAAAGCCTGGCGCTGCCGGAGCAGGCCACAGCCTGGAGCAGCCGGAGCAGGCCACAGCCTGGAGCAGCCGGAGCAGGCCACAGACTGGTGCCGCCGGAGCAGGCCACAGCCTGGAGCAGCCGGAGCAGGCCACAGCCTGGAGCAGCCGGAGCAGGCCACAGACTGGTGCCGCCGGAGCAGGCCACAGCCTGGAGCCGCCGGAGCAGGCCACAGCCTGGAGCAGCCGGAGCAGGCCACAGCCTGGAGCTGCCGGAGCAGGCCACAGCCTGGAGCAGCTGGAGCAGGCCACAGCCTGGAGCAGCCGGAGCAGGCCACAGCCTGGAGCTGCCGGAGCAGGCCACAGCCTGGAGCAGCCGGAGCAGGCCACAGCCTCGGTCTCAGTGCAATGCAGAGCCAAGTAAACATCGTGGAACTGCAAGCAGAACCAGCCCAATCATTCCTCTGGTCCCAGCACACTGCCTTTTCAATCCTTCTGGCCCAGCACATCAGTCCTCCAAACATCGGGTCATTCTTCTCACTAGGAATCAGGCCCTGTTACATTAATACGTTCTGGGCCTGGACCCTGCTGCTATGTTTCTGCCTGTACCTGACCCTTCCATACCAGCCTGGTACTTAGATCGATCAAACCTCGCTCTCGGTTTAGGCGGACAGGCCCTGAATGTACCTCCCCTCTCCTTCGACTTTGGTCTGTAATATGGAGCAAAATAATCCAGGTGATGTAATCTGGAGCACTAATACTACATCACAACCTGAAATGCTGACCATCCCTCTGCCTCCACAGATGCTGCTTGATCCTCCAGCAGGTTAACGTCTGTAGAAATTGCTGGCCAGCTGCAATGCATGTTTCAGTGTGGGGATCTGCACACTGACATACAGGAATACAGAACATGATGAAGGATACATCTGACCTCCCATTCAAAATTGCAGGTCACAGCACTGAGAACCATTGCAGTTCAATAAGGTATTAAACCAAGAGGTATATCTAGCCAGCTATCTGAACATTTTGCTTTTTGCCAGGAGTAGACAGGGCATCTCTCAGAGTCTCTCCCAGATAAATGGTGCTGTATGCCTTTGCAAAACATTTAATTGAAGATAACTGATTTTTAAAAATATTTTAAATAGTTTTGATATTTATAATCAATTTACAAGAGTTGCCTTACAAAAGCTTAATGTGGTTTTATATAATTTTTACATTTTTTAATATATTGAACAGTTCGCAACCATAAGTCATCGGAATAGAATTAGGCAATTTGGCCCATTGTGGCTGCTCTGTCATTTGATTTACTTCCTCTCTCAGACTCACTCTCCTGCTTTCTCCCCAAAATTTCTGACCCCCTTACTAACCAGGAACCTATCAATCTTCACTTCAAACATACCCAATCACTTGACATCCATATCACTATCCTCTGGCTAAAGACATTTCTCCTTATCTCTGTTGCAAAAGGATGTCCTATGACTGTGAGGCCATTCTTCCTGCTCTGATGACTCTTCAACTTTTTGTAACATCCTCTCCACCCCACTCTACCTAAGCCTTTCAATACTTCATTTTGTTGGTTTCAATGAGATTCCCCCACCCCTTGTTCTTCTTAACTCCAGGGATTACAGGCCCAGAGCCATCAAATGCTACTCATATATTAAACTTTTCATTTTTGGGATCATACTTGTAAATCTCCAATGTCAGCACACCGTTTCTTCAAAAGTTCAAAGTTCTATGGTACATTTAATGTCAGAGAAATGTATACAATATACATCCTGAAATGCTTTTTCTTTGCAAACATCCACAAAAACAGAGGAGTGTCCCCAAAGAATGAATGACAGTTAAATGTTAGAACCACAAAGTCCCCCCTAGCTGCCCCCCGCACTTAAGCGGCAGCGAGCAATGATCCTCCCTCCCCACCAGCAAAAAAACCATTAGCACCGACCACCAAGCACTTGAGTGTTCAGCCAAGCAACAGCAAAGACACAGACTTGCAGTTACCCCAAAGACTACGCGTTCACCTGGTATTCGACATACCACAGACTCTCTCTCCCTAATAAGGGAAAACGAGGTGGTTCCATCTCACAGCAAGAGCAGAGACATACCAACAACTCTCTGATTTACGATGTTAAAAGCTCATTGCGTTACTTTACCGAGCTCTGTGCCCACAGATCTCAGGTCTCTGGGCACACAGCCATAGATCTTCCGACCACCCACGACACACCGATCTTCTGCCGGGACAATGACCTTCAATCCACCCATCTCCAGAGCCATGAAATCTTGAACCCTCAAAGGTGAGTGAAGCTCTTAGGCCGCATCCTTGGCATGCTGGATAACGGCCAGTTGTGAAACCCTGAGAGCGGGTCCCATTGCCGCATAGAACCGTAGTCAGCGTGTAACTCCAGGTCGGGGTCTTCAGAAGAACCCTGAAAGGGGAAGATAGAGATATTAAAGATGGAAATAGAGCTGTCTCCAAAGATGCAAGCAGAGGAGTTGCTGTTTAGTACCATCGTGACTAAGCTCTGCCCTCTTAGGATGAAAGGGCCTTAAACTGCTGCCAATGCTTCAAATGTAATCTGACCAATGTGTTACAAAGCCTCGGTGTTACATCCTTGCTTTTCTATTCTAGTCCTCGCAAAGTGAATCCCAACATCGTATTTACATTTCTTATTTCTAACTTGACTTGCAAGTTAATCTTTAGGGAATCCTACACTAGGACTTCCAAGTCCTTTTGCATCTTTGGTTTCTGAATTTCTCCCCATTTAGAAAATAGTTTATGCCTTTATTCTTTCCACTTCCCTACATTGTGTTCCACTTACCACTTCTTTACCCATTTTCCTAATCTGTCCAAGTCCTTTTGCAGATTCCCTGCTTCCTCAGTACTACCTGTCCCTCCACCTATTTATGAATGGATCAGATTGTTGGAGACAATGGAAAAGGCCTGGTGAAACCCTTACTACAGCAGGTGAGCAACAAGCAATGTGCTGGAGGAACTCAGCAGGTTACGTAACATATTTGGGAGGAAAGGAACAGTCTAAACTGTTCATCAGGACCCAGCACCATGTAGTATGCTGGCCACCACTGGCCCATTTGATTTCTAAGGCTCATGTCAATAGTTGAAGAAAAATAGCAAGTGTTTCTTTGGTGTCTTGCGCAACGTCCCTTGACGTGGATTTGTGACGTGGACATGCGTTCACGGGTTTGGTGAGTGAGACAGAAAACACTAAATGCTAATAAGCATATTAATCATTTATTTTACAAACAGTGAAATATTTGACTGGACATCTATGTTATCCCAAGTTATGCAAACTACTAAACCAAATATTGAACAAACAGATATTAGGTTAAGAGTGCACACAGGGCACACCTTCACAGTGGTTCTGGGGACAAAGGAAAAGAGAGCCAACCTCTTGCACGTGTTACTTTTATACCCCCCGCCCTGCAAAGTGCTTGAAACTGGATACTAGGTGTCGTGGTGTTTAAGCCAACCAATGAGAAAGGGCGGCTGCAGTTTTTAAACTAACCAGTCAACAAATGACACAGCAGACTACTTCCGGTAAGATGGCGATCGCTTAGCTGCTCCGAACTTTTGTTCCGTTACTGTCGCTACCTTTGCACTAAATGTCTCCATTTTATAAAGCTTAGATAGGAATTATTTCGGTATCTCTTACTTGCCTGTGAATATATCTAATCTACAATGTCTAGCAAGAGTTCTAAATCCGGGAGAAAAGAAACTACGACTTCGTCGGGCGTGACGATGGAGGTGCTTGCAAATCTCCGAGACGAAATCTTAAAGGAAATTAAAACCGCTTTCAAACAGCTAGAAGACAAACTGGATCGGATCAACGATAAAGTGGACAAACATGCTGAACACTTATCTCGCATCGATTCGACTTCTGAAGCTTTAGAAAGTCGGGTTCGATACTTGGAGACTCTCTGTTCCAGCTTAGAGGAAAAATCTAATAAACTTCTTTCCAAAATGGTGGATCTCGAAAATCGCAGCAGACGCTGCAACATCAGAATTCTGGGATTACCAGAGGCAACTGAGAAGGGGTCAACCGTGAAGTTTTTCGCCGAGTTTCTCTGTGAGATATTCGGGAAGGATCTGCTTCCAAACCCGCCCGAGCTCGAACGGGCACACAGAGTTAATGTACCTCCCGGAATTCTGGGCACCCGTCCGCGACCAGTAATCTTGTGTTTCCATCAATACCAGGTAAAACACAGTCTGATTGTGGAGGCACGTCGCAGAGGCTCTTTTTCTTTCCAGGATACAACCATTCGCTTTGTGGAAGATTTTGCACCCCAGACTTTAAAGATGCGCGCTGAGTATAAAGGTGTAATGAAAGTGCTTTTTGATCGTGGTTTCAAACCTTCCTTTCGTAATCTTGCTGACCTAAGAATCAGGTTTAATACTGGGGAATTCAAGTGGTTCAAATCAGCGAGGGAAGCCGAAGCGTTTGTGGCAAGTCTTCCGGCTATCCAGTCATCTTCGGAATCTGATCGGACTTCCTAAAATGGTGGATAAGTACTCCTCGTAGTAAAATTACTTTCTCTGGACTCGGAATTCACTTGAATCACTCAGACATTATTCACTGAAACTCTAAAGGCTGTTGACAATCTCTCCCGGGATTTGGTGTGTGTGTAATCTATTTTCACCTCTGTATAACTTTACCTACAGAGTTCTACAACTAAATCTAACTTGTTTTGGAGGTTTGAAGTCTTTAGTGAAGGCCTCCCTGTTTGTCGGTTCACAGTTCAACTGCTGATTTATTTTTCCTCTGTTTTAAATACTTATTTATTTTATCTTTTTCTTTTCTTCACCCCTTTTTTTTCCATTCTCTGAATGTTTTTTTCTCCCTTCTCAGTAAACGGTTGATAAATACTCGTCTTGAATTTACAATTTTCCCCTTCCTCTTTTTTTTCTTTTTCCTTCTTACCTTTTTTTTCCCCTTTCTCTTACTTTATCCTTCTATAATATTTCGCGGGTAGATTAGTTTTGGTTTTCTTTCGATTTTCTCTGTATTAAGTTGTATATCTCGGCAGAAGGTGTTCTAATCTGTAGTTATGTTTCCTAGTGCATAAACTAGTTACTGTTTGTTATAGCATTTATACGGAACTGCTGTCAATGACACAGATCTGGAAGTTGTATTTGGGTTAATTTCTTTGGTAGAGCTAGCTACTTGTTTTGGTAGCCATCTAGTTTTGGGTTGTGTGGGTGGGGTGGGTTTTCCAGTTCCAACATTTCTTTATTGGTTAGGACATGTTTATATTTTGACCTTACGAATCTATGTTTACATCTCTGCTCCCAGACTGCTATTGTACCGCTTGACTTTTTATATGCCTGCTGCCTTTTATGCATTAGTAATTGATAATGGCTAGTGCACTTAAATTTGTGAGCTGGAATGTAAAGGGACTGAACCACCCTGTTAAAAGGAGGAAGGTATTCTCACATATTAAACAACTCAAAGCTGACATTGCTTTCCTCCAAGAAACTCATATTCGTTCATTATTCAGTTCTCAATTCGGATTTAAAGTTCCATAAGATCTGGGGGCCTTTTATCGAGTACTTTCATAACCTTCCTCTTGACTAGGGTTGTTTTTTTTTTCTCTTTTCGGTCCCTTGCTTTCAGTTCCCTTTCTTTTCTGGTAGTAGGCATTATTATCCTCTGTTGCTAAGCGTATTCACAGTCTGGGAGTTTGACTGTCCGGACTTATACTCTCTATATTGTGTGGTGGTTGGTCTGGAATTGTTTTTTTTTTCTTGTGTTTTGGGGTTTGGGGAGGACACTAAGCTCACTCACTTGTCTTTAATTTAGGTGCTTTTTTGTTAAATTCTCTTCCTCTGTAGCATATTGATATTGTATGCTTAACCTTGCTCTGTATTAATGCTCCTCATTGGGATTTGGGGTTTTTAATTTTGTAAAATGTTTTGAAAAACTAATAAAAAAATTAAAAAAAAACAAACAAAAAAAAACAAATGACACAGCAGAAGCAGCTTTTGACTGGCCAAAAGGCTACTCCCAGGCACTACAGGGTTCAGTTCCGCCGCTGTCTGAAAGGAGTTTGTATATTTTCCTAGTGATCGCCTAAGTTTCTTCCGGTTGTTCAGTTTCATCTCACATGGCAAAGACATACAGGTTAGGGTTAGTAAACTGTGGACATGGCATGTTGGAAGTATTGGAATATGTTGGAAAACTGGAAGCACTGTGACACTATAGGCACTAAGACATCCCCAGACTGTAATGGTCGTTGACATTAACATCTCATTTTCTGTATGTTTCAATGTGCATGTGAGAAATAAAGCTAATTTTGAAACTTTTCATTAACTCTATTTAGCCATTTACCTTACCGCTCCCTTTGGGACATGCTGTGTGCAGATTAGCCGTCACACTCCGCTGCATTAAAACAGTGAGCGTACTGTACACAAGTAATTTATTGCCATGAAACTGATATAGCTGAGATCATGAAAAGCAAATTCAAATTATTTTAAAGTTGTTATATACATGAAGTTGTTATTGCCATGGATGTTCATCGGTGAAGAGATACAGGTATGAGACAGTGTCAGGACATGATGGGGAATAAATGTGAATTAGGTTACATAGAACATAGAATAGTACAGCAAATTACAGGCCCTTCGGCCCACAATGTTGTACCGACCTTCAAACCCTGCCTCCCATATAACCCCCCACCTTAAATTCCTCCATATACCTGTCTAGTATTCTCTTAAACTTCACTAGTGTATCTGCCTCCACCACTGACTCAGGCAGTGCATTCCACGCACCAACCACTCTCTGAGTGAAAAACCTTCCTCTAATATCCCCCTTAAACTTCCCTCCCCTTACCTTAAAGCCATGTCCTCGTGTACTAAGCAGTGATGCCCTGGGGAAGAGGCACTGGCTGTCCACTCTGTCTATTCCTCTTAATATCTTGTACACCTCTATCATGTCTCCTCTCATCCTCCTTCTCTCCAAAGAGTAAAGTCCTAGCTCCCTTAATCTCCGATCATAATCCATACTCTCTAAACCAGGCAGCATCCTGGTAAATTTCCTCTGTACCCTTTCCAATGCTTCCACATCCTTCCTAGGAATATTTTGATTAAATTGGTAAATTATTTAATTATTGTCAGATGTATTGGGGTACAGCGAAAATACTTGCTTTGTATCCATACAGATGATTACATTACACCAGAGGCAGCACAAGAGAAAACAACAAAAGAATTGAGGATAACGTGTTCACAGTTACAGAAAAAGTGCAGTGCAGGCAGACAATAAGGTGCAAGATAAAACAGATTGTTAGATCAAGTCCATCTTATTATTCAAGCATGCTGATCAATGGCCTTGTAACACTGGGATAGAAGCTGTCCTTGAGCCTGGAGGAGCTGTATGTACTTTCAGGCTTTTGTATCTTCCACCCAAGGGGGTGGGGTGTGGAGGGGGTCAGGTAAACGAAAGAGTGTGTCGAGTTGGTGGGGTCGTTGATTACGCTGGCTGCATGGTGCACCTCGTGAATGGAACCTGGGCTAAGGTTACGTTACATTGGTAGACTGTGCATGGTCATCTCTTTCTTTAATGTATGTCGCACAGGTTCTGCATAGTATTGAATATGTTCCCCATTTCCTAATGTTATAGTACGTCTCCGGCAACAATGAATATAGAATTGAGTCAGGTTTTATTTTTATAAACAAATAACCAATTTATTAAACTCTGCTCAACAAAAATGAAAAGTAAACAAACGACTAACTTAACCGGAAGTTAACTGCTATACAGCAAGACTAACAGTTCTTAAAGCGATAAATGCAAATACAGTCTTAAAGTGGTAAATGCGAACACAGTCTTAAAGTGGTAAATGCGAACACAGACTTAAACGTGGTAAATGCAAAAGTCCAAGTGATTTATGCAGTCAATTAGGAGAGACTTTCCTGAAGTAACGAATTCCTCGACGGCATGACGTTACTGTTGATCCCAGCCGAAATATGCCTTGCTTGAAGGATTCCCAATGAAGGAAATAAAACAGCTTAAAGGAACTGACCTTTATCTTGGTGAATAAATACTGCACAACCCTTTCTACTCTTACAGGTAGGGGTTATCTCAGATGCAGGCCACTACTTCCTTGAACGAAGATCCAATAAGGTCGATCCTGTATTAAACCGCCGACGAAACCAACTTTACTCGACCCTTCGGGTTCCCATACTTCGGTGAAGTCTTCACTCTCCAACACTTAGACTTTGAAATGAAATCAAAGATACGTCAAACATAACTGGCAGCGATTTGGCGAAACTGCCGGCACAATGATTCTTACAGTAGAAAGTAAAACTCCACCTTAAAACGAGACTGCGTCATGAGACCAAATACGCAGCATAACGGAGTAACTGGCGAATTGAACGGCGTCTCAACACAAAAACTCCTGCGTCACAGCAGGCTTTCCTGTTTTATACCTGTTGATACATGTCATCACGTGACCTCACACTGGCGGGAAATTACATCACCCCACCATCACAAGACCATTACATCATGCTCACAAGATTCTCAATTACATCATGTTCATAAGACAATCACAAGATACCCACGGGGTATGTAACACTAAGATTTTGGAATCATCCAAACTTTACAGCAGAGGAAGGGGTTCGGCACTTTTTAAGGAGTCAATATCTACAACAGAAGGAGAAAAAGCTGAAAATAGTCAACTGTTTAGGTAATACCTGTGGAGTACTTGTAGAGAGAAACAGCATTGTTTCAAGTGGATGATTTTTCAAGGTACTAATCTCCAGCTCTTTCATATAACATCTTTTCTTTAAAGTCACAATTTAATCTATGTCAGCTTTCCATACAGGGAATGCTTTTCATAAAACTACCATCATTGAGTGAACATATTTTGGTTTGTGTTTCCTTTGATTCTTTTACTGATTGCCTTTAAATTGGTCCTTAATCTTTCAGCCAATGGGAACAAACTTCTGCCTATTTTTTTTCTCTCTCTGTCTTTTAAACACATCAACTAAATACCTTTCCTGGCTCTTAGCTCTTAAAAAGCAATTCCAGCTTTTCCAGCCAATCCATGTAACTGGTTTACTTCATGTGTGCAGCATTCTAGTCAATGTTTTTTTGTATGTTCCCTTGAGTCTTCATGTTCTTCCTGTACTGTGGTAACCACAACAAGATCCAATATCAAATTGCAACCAAATTATTATTTTGTGGAGGCTCAACATAACTTACCTACTTTACAAAGCAAGTTCTTTCTCTGCTTCCACTCTCACTCACCCGTGTCTGTCTCTCATCTCCTCCCCACACTCTGCCCCACCAAGCTCCTTCTGTCATCATCTTTTACCCCTCCTTGATTTACCCATCACCTACTGGATCCTCCCTCCCATCCCTCACACTCTCTACTTCGTACTGGCTATCTTCCCTTTTCATCCTTAGTCCTGATGCTGGGTCTTGACCAGAACTGTTGTCAATGGCCACCCCACAGCCAGGGATGCTGCACGACACTCTCAGCTCCTCAGCAATTTATGTTTGTTCCAGGTTCAAGCATCTGCAACCTCTTTTGTCTTCAGGTCTCACTTTAACAGGATACAGCTTTCTTTGGCTATTTTCTCAACCAATCCTGCAAGCTTCATACACTTCTGTACACTTACACACTGCTTTTCCATAACTGAATCTAATTAAAATGGTACCTTTTATTTTCTGATTTCTCTTTTTATTACTTCCACCAAGAATATTTGCATTAAATGTCATTGCCATCTGTCTTCTCACTCTCCCAGCTTCACCATGCTTTGTGAAATCTTTTAGAATCTACCCCATATTCTACTACAATTCTGGTATTTATTTATCTTCAGATTTTGGAATTGTGCCTTCATGCCTAAATTAAATCCATTAAAATTGATCAAGAAAACATGTTGTCTTGATACCAAGCCCTGGGGATCACCAGTGCATGCCTTTGTCCAGACCTGTTCATCTGTGCTCTTCCTTTCCTCTCCCTGACTCGTGGAATTCTTGCTACTAATTTCATGGGGCTTATTTTTCTGACAAGCCTGTGATAAGTTGCTCTGTCATAAAAAATCTTGCAAGCACATACACACCACATCAATTACAGTTCAATCATCAGTAATTTCTGATGCCTAAACAAAACAACTTTCGGCTCAACTAATGTCTTGCCACACGGACTGTGTAGAAACTGCAATGATATTTGCTCCATTTCAAATCAAATCAAATCAAGTTTATAAGTCAACCATACATAGACACAGCTGAATGAGATGGTGTTCCTCGGGGTCAAGGTGCAAACTATTCAAAATTGCAAGCGAACATTAAAAAATAGCAAGTAATATCATTCAAAATAGTGAGCAAAGTAGCATATTCACTTCAAAAAAGACCTATTAATAGCCCAAGACCCTATGAGAAAATGTCCGGCAATCTTGGTAGAGTCTCCCGGCCACATGCAATCCAGCCTGCATTTATACTGGTTAGGTTGAGTTGGACTGGTATCTAACAAATGAAGCCATTGACTGTCAGCAGCTGATTTTAGCCCATGTATCTCACTTAAATCACACCCCACACCCTCCCCACCATAAACCTCTAACACCAGGCTCAATATGACAGAGACAGGACATCCTATCTTTAATTTCTGGGTAATTAGCTCTTAGTTAGTCTGCAAGTACCAGTAATGTTTTACACAGCTACCTCTCCTCCTCTCTACTTCAATGCATAAGGTCTTATGTTGACAGCTTTCATCATATTTATTTAAATTAGCTTTGTGGGAGAAAAAGTAAAATAGATTTGTAAATTGGACTTAATGTTCCTCCTGACCTTGAGTGAGAAAACCTCAGGTGGAAGGAATCAAACACAATGTTCCCCTAATTTTATGATGCCTGGTCCCTTTCGGCAGCTGTACAAGCAATGAAAATGATCTGGAAATCCACCTCACCATGTCCATTAGTTTCAGATATCTCACACAAGACTGATTGCAAACTTACCTCATCTTGGCACTGAACTGTGGTTGTTTTCAGTCATTCAGAGTAAAGTTATATATAAGTTATTTAATCAGAGTGATTAAATATTGAATATTGAAGTTATGCTAGGAAAAGTAGGTACAATATGCATCAGGATTGCTTGTCAGCTGATAGATCCTGAAGGAGCAAAAGTACAGTACAGTGCAAAGAATTAGGCACATATTCCAGGATAGGATGCCTAAGATGTTTGTAGTAATTTTATGTATTGCTCTGTATTGCTGCCACAAAAAAAAAATCATGATGTGTGAGTGATGATAAACCTGATTCTGATATGGGTCTCGATTGTGGACTGAGAGTGGGAAGGGGATAGGGAGAGAGGAATCATGGTTAAGAAGGTAGGGGAAAGGGCAGAGAGCAGGAAGCCCCAGAGAGACATCTGTAATGATCAATAACTCAATTGTTTTGAATCTAATGACCTTGCCTAGGGTCCCAGAGCTGGATGTATCTACACCCCTGCCACCCCCTGCCTTTGACACTCCATCTCTGCCACCTGCAGTGCTCCACCCTCACCATTCCCAACATCCTTTGCTCTTATCAGATTTACAAATTTGTTCTCTACTCCAATTTGACAAATACATTACTGTGTAAAAGTCTTAGGTACCCTAGCTATAGATTGTATATGTATGCTTAAAACTTTTGCACAGTACTGCAGAAATATTCAATAGTGAGAGATCATGGCCAATGGACTTCCATAAGGGTCAAGGGCAAGGACAGCAAGTCCAGAGAACACTATATGCAAGAGATATTGATGTTTGATAAAGAAATGGAAGATGGTTGCTATAGAGTACTGAAAACAGGTCAGGTGTCAGGTCTCTCAGTGGGAGAGCATTTTGGAGATAGTGATCACAATTCTATCTCCTTTACCATAGTATTGGAGAGGGATAGGAAACCACAAGTTAGGAAAACTTTTAATTGGGGTAAGGGGAAATATGAAGCTATCAGGCAGGAACTTGGAAGCATAAATTGGGAACAGATGTTCTCAGGGAAATGTACGGCAGGAATGTGGCAAATTATCAGGGGATATTTGCATGGAGTTCTGCATAGGTATGTTCCAATGAGAATGGGAAAGGATGGTAGGGTACAGGAACCACGGTGTACAAAGTTGAAAGTCGAATCAAAAAGAAAGGAAAAGCTTACGAAAGGTTCAAAAAACTAGGTAATGATAGAGATCTAGAAGATTATAAGGCTAGCAGGAAGGAGCTTAAGTATGAAATTAGGAGAGCCAGGAGGGATCATGACAAGGCCTTGGGATGAGGATAAGACGTGAGAGAATAGGACCAATCAAGTGTGACAGTGGAGAAGTGCATATGGAACCAAAGGAGATAGCAGAGGTACTTAATGAATACTTTGCTTCAGTATTCACTATGGAAAAGGGCCTTAGTGATTATCGGGATGACTTACAGTGGACTGAAAAGCTTGAGCATATAGACAATAAGAAAGAAGATGTGCTGGAGTTTTTGGAAAGCATCAAGTTGGATAAGTCACTGGGATCGGACAGGGTGAGGGAGGAGATTGCTGAGCCTCTGGCAATTATCTTTGCATCATCAATGGGGATGGGAGAGGTTCCAGGAGATTGGAGGGTTGTAGTTGTTGTTCCCTTGTTCAAGAAAGGGGGTAGAGATAGCCCAGGAAATTATAGACCAGTGACTCTTACTTCAGGGGTTGGTAAGTTGATGGAGAACATCCTGAGAGGCAGAATTTATGAACATTTGGAGAGGCATAGTATGATTAGCAATAGTCAGCATGGCTTTGTCAAAGACAGGTCGTGCCTTATGAGCCTGATTGAATTTTTTGAGGATGTGACTAAGCACATTGATGAAGGTGAGGTGGCTCATTTTGGTAGGTCAAATATGATGGCAGAATATAATATTAATGGAAGACTCTTGGCAGTGTGGAGGATCGGAGGGATCTTGGGGTCCGAGTCCATAGGACATTGAAAGCAGCTGCGCAGGTTGACTGTGTGGTTAAGAAGGCATACAGTGTGTTAGCCTCCATTAACAATGGGACTGAGTTCAAGAGCCAAGAGGTAATGTTGCAGCTATACAGGACCCTGGTCAGACCCCACTTGGGGTACTGTGCTCAGTTCTGGTCGCCTCACTACAGGAAGGACGTGGAAGCCATCGAAAGGGTGCAAAGGAGATTTACAAGGATGTTGCCTGGATTGGGGAGCATGCCTTATGAGAATAGGTTGAGTGAACTCAGCCTTTTCTCCTTGGAGCAACATAGGATGAGAGGTGACCTGATAGAGGTGTATAAGATTGATCGTGTGGATAGTCAGAGGCTTTTTCCCAGGGCTGAAATGGCTAACACAAGAAGGCACAGTTTTTAGGTGCTTGGAAGTAGGTACAGAGGAGATGTTGGGGATAAGTTTTTTCACACAGAGTGGTGAGTGTGTGGAATGGGATGCTGGCGACAGTGGTGGAGGTGGATATGATAGGGTCTTTTAAGAGGCTCCTGGATAGGTTCATGGAGCTTAGAAAAACAGAGGGCTATGGGTAACCCAATGTAATTTCTAAAATAAGTACATGTTCAGCACAGCATTGTAGACCAAATGACCTGTATTGTGCTGTAGGTTTTCTATGTTTCTAGTTTTCTATGTTTCTAAATTGATATCAGAAAAAGAAAGCGGTCTGTAACAGACCACAGGAGCAATCAGTGCATGCAATCAGAGGACATGGGTGAGATTTTAAATGAATAATTTTCAATAAGGAGAAAGACATTGTAGTTCATTTCATCTGGGGTGGTGAAATTCCAGTGAAAATTAAGATTAAAACACAATAAGTATTAAATGCCTCGGTAGGTATGAATGTAAATAAGTGTCAGAAAACGTGGTACCCTTATTCAAAAAAAAGGTCAGGGACAACCAAGTAACTTTGGGTCAATCAGCATGGATGTATTGGTGGGAGATCCTGTTTAAGTACTTTAATTGAGTTTAGTCTTTGAGGAGGTAACAAAATACATTATCAGGCCAGTGTGGACCTCCGTAAGAATATGATGCTTGACGGAGCAGGCATCTCGGCTACTGGATGAATGGCAGTGCTCAGATAATATGAAAAGACAAAGACTGGTAGAGAGCTTAAAGGGTCTGTTGGGTGATATACTGAGGTTCCTAAAGGCAAAGAACCCATTAGCCATGTCAGTTAATTACTTGTGAGCTCTCGCCCTTACATACAGTTCACATTCTATACCTTCACAGTTCTGGGTCAATTTTGACCCGGCCCAAGAATCCCCTCATAATAAGTGTCTATACCAAATTTTGAACCACAGATCTATTTAGAATGTATAAATAGCCTATCTGACATTAATAAATGGGTGATTAATCCTTAATTAATATTTCAGAGATCTAAAATCCATTTCAATAGATACAGGTGAAATTTGACCCGGAACAGCCTCAATGTACAAAAATTTGTAGCATCTGTCCAAAAGTATAAAATATTTAAATATTTTCATTTTTGCGCATTTTGAGTCACTTTAGGAAAAGTCATCAAATTTTGGCTAAAAAAATGGCATTTTTTACTGCTGTCAAATGTCAAAATGGGTCAAATTTGACCCAAAAGGTATCTAAGGGCTAGAAGATGCCTTCGGCATTGCAGAAAGTGCAGCCGAACTTAAGATGAAGTTTAGGCACACATTCCAGGAGGAAGGGGTGAAGATGACTGCCAGCGTTTCAGGTTGGAGAAACAGCTGCATTGTTTGTGCCACAAACGGGGCATTCAACCGTCTGAGAGAAATTGCTTGAGGGTGGAGCAAGTTGTGAAGGGTACGCTGTCACGTGATGTGATTACTCAACGTATTCAAATGATCTGCAAGATACGCTCTCCTCCATCTTTTACCGAGTTACTCAGAGAAGTTAGAGAGAAGGAAAGCATGACTGAGAAGCGGGAAATTTCCAAAATCTGAGTAGTGTCTTCAGTAGTAGCCTCTGCTGCTAAAGTGATCCCTGATGTCCCAGAGATAGAGCTTTTGAGGAATGAGGTGAAAAATCTCTGAGCTGAGCTGACTTGTTGAAAGTCTACTAATGTTTCAGCTGAACATGACACGTCTCTTGGGAAACCTGACCCACTTGTAGGATTTATGATGCAGAGGAACACTGCTGAAATGGGTCCCTTGACCGGTATTTTCTGTTACAACTGTGGAGAACATGGACATTTCAAGTGTAACTGTGAGGGCAGGAAAATCTTTGAAAAGTAATTCAGCAGGTAATCAGAGAAGAAAAGAAGCAAAACTACAGAGGGATGAGGTGAAGGAACGGGCTGGCGTCTCGGAGAGGGTATGTTCCAATCAGTGTATCAAGGGAAATACTAAAGTGCAAAACAGTGGAACAAAGTTCTAATGTATTCATATGGATTGAAGGTGTCTATGCTAGAGCCATACTTTTGACACAGGTTCGCAAGTAACTTTGCTTTATATATCCCTTTACAACTGGTATTAGACTATTAACAGTGCCCTTGAGGTTTGGGGGCTTAGTACTGATGAGTACTCGTACGATGGTTACTTGTCATTGAAACTGGAGTTTTTGGAAGCAGGTGTTGGAGAAAATGAGACTATTGACACATCAGTGTAGATTTACCCAGATCCGTTGAAAAGGGTGAAGTTTCCATTCTTGTGGGAACAAATAATTCCATTATGAGAAGGCTCATGGGAGAGAAATGGAGAGAACGTTTTGAAAACCTTGTCCATTCACTGTGTTCAGAGCTGTGTTTGAGAAGGTGCAAGTTTCTCCTAAGTAGGATGATGAGCAGAAACGAGGAACTGTGTGGTATACCCAGTCTAAACCTGTCATGTTACGCCTTGGAGGAGTATCTAGAGTGATGGGAGCCCACAAATTTGCTGGAATGCCCAACACCTCGGCCATCCAGGTGGATGCTCCTGATGATATGGAAGAGGAATCACGCTTACCTGCAGGAGTGCTGGTGAGACCTGAACTGCTAAAATTTTTGGCTGTCTGCACAAATAGGATGACAGTGATTGTTGGGAACACCTCAGGAAGAGACATTGCCCTCAGACTGGAATGCCAATTACCACTCTTTTTCCTGCAATGATAGTGTCTAGTTTTCCAGGAGAAATGAAAGGGGAACAGTCTCCTAGATCGAGGAAGTTGAGATTGAAGTCATTCAACTTTGGTTACTCACCAATACCTGAGGATTGGAAAAGGAGATTAACTGAGAAGATGTTGGAATGCAAAGATGTCTTTTCCACTGAGAAGTCTGATGTTGGTTGCTCCAAGAGTACTTGCCGCACTATTAGAGTGACAGAGGACACTCATTTCCAAGAGAGGTCTTGCCGGTTTGCACCAATGGAGATCGAAGATTTTTGTCAGCACCAGCTTAAACTGAAGGAAGCTAAGTTTGGTCGTCGGGCAGGGGGACCTGAGGCATCCTCTAGGAGAGAGTAAAGTTTACAAGAAGTGCCTGAGGCTGAAGAAGTTGATGATGAGATAAGGTCTCAGAGTCATGCAACCCCCAATAGACTGGCTTATGATGCTTTGGGGAAGCAGAGTGTTGCGTCCATCCCAATATTGAGATATGATTCTTCCATTTACAAATAGATTAGGGTTCCTGAAATCATAAAATTCATTTGATTACTATGTTATTAATAATGGTGTAGTAAGTTCCAAAGCCATGAGGACATGACTATTTTTGGTGGGTGGGAGAGTGTTTGTATACGAGCCCTGGTGTGAGGGTTACATTTGTGGGGGCTCTTCTGGGGATTTCGGATGCTGTGTGACTGTTCTTTTAGGATTGATTAAGCGGCCTGTGTGCTTAAACCAGCGGTTAGGCTAGTATTGGGAAAAGTGATCAAGGTGCTTTATTATGGATGCCGCAGGGATAAAGGTTTGATGCAATTTGAAGCGATTATTTACAAATTATGCTTGTGTTCTGAATGGGGTGGGTATTCGAAGTCCTGATGAACTGTTACTCAGAGGGTTACAACTGTATAGTGGGACAGGAAAAATAGGATATCCCTCACTCACACATGTTTTTTGGATACTCTAGAATTGCCATGGATCAAATGACAGCCTCAAGAAAGAGACTTGCTCATTTCAGCAGATCATTATTGGCAGACTGTACTACAGTATGGCTGATGATAATATTTTAAATGTATAAGATATAGAACTATTTGTTCACCCTTCAGTATTGCACTTATATTGAACCAGTATCCATTGGCCAAGCTTTTCTTGGCTGGTGAGAAACATACTTGAGGCCACCTCCTCAGCTATGTCCTGACATCACCAGAACTAGCATGGTTATGTTTATATGGGAGCACTGTGTTTTTGTTAATGTCTAAGTTGTTGTCTTGGGCAGAAGATTGCAATGGCTCCAGCTTCATCTTTGTGTGACTGAAATCACAACTAGCATCATTGGTCTGATGGGCAAGGTTTCCTCAATTACTTCAGCAATAGCAGAGAACCTGCATAGAATAGTGTTCCTGTGACACAAATTTCCCATGTCAGTGATGTCATTATTGTCTGTATTTAGTAGCTATCTCCATTTTGTAGTAAGTAGTACGTGAAAAGAGAGTAGGAAGCCATTTCTCCAAGACAATACCTGAGAACATCAGAACCATGTCTCAATTGTATCAACTTACACAAGTTCACATTTAATTAGAAAATATATGTGACATTATAAACTAAAATGCTATAGGATAGCACTTCTTCATATTTCCCTTTCAATATTGTCCTACCCAAACACAGAGCTTTTCTTATCTACTCTATAAATGTTTCTCAGCTTGATGCCTGAAGCACAGAATCAGCACATTTCAAGAACACCCCCTTCTTTGAACTTCAAAGGTAGGACTTGTGAGATTCAGGCACTCATTGAAATGAATGCTTGGCATTATGAAGCAGATCTACTCAGGATACAACCTGGATATGTGTAATTCATATTAAAGTGATAAAATGCCAGGCAAAACTCTAAAATCTTTAAATCTAGTCATGGTAAACTTTAGTTCAGGTGTTCTATCTATAACAGTATACATATCTGTTTGAATATTATCATGTTGTTCTCCTGTCCTACTTCCAAATGTGAAGGTAACTCCTTTACTGATACAAAGTTATTAGAGAGATCTGTCAAAACATGGAAGCAACATATCAGGACAAAATGACAGCAGGTTTACAAGCTGTCAGATTTGAATATAATGAAAGAAAGTACCCTAGGCACAATCCCTGGAGGTTGAAATACTGATTCCCAGCTTGTAACATGACATTTCAAATGCATCAATTGAACAGCAAAGCTATCAGACTCCTGGAGAGGCTGCAGGTGAGTAATTATATCCCTTGTGGATGAACCTCAGGACAGATTCTTAGCAGATCAGGAAACGTTTAGAAACTGAAAATAAGTTGAACATTGTAAGTTGCCATTGTGTTATGCTAAAATAAATCCCAGAAATAGGTCAGGCACTGGAAACTTTTTCTCTCTCATCTGAATAACAAAGTTCAAAATTCATAGTACATTTATTGTCTAAGTATGTACATTTAATAACCTTGAGATTGGTCTTCTGGCAGGCAGCCATAAAATAAAGAAAAACAATAGAAACTAAAAAAAACACACAGCAGGCTGTCATACACCCAGTGAGCAGAAAAAAGAATAAATCATGCAAACAATAAAAAAAAACAAATGACACTCACAACATAGAGTCATAGAAAAATACTGCCCAGTACCAGGCCTTTTGGCCCATCTAGTCTATACTGCACCATTTAAGCTGTCTACTCCTATTGACTTGGACTGAGATCATAGCCCTCCATACACCTACCATCCATGTACCTATCCAAACTTCTCTTAAACATTGAAATCAAGCTTGAGTACACCACTTGTGCTGGCAGATCATTCCACACTCTCATGACCCTTTGAGTGAAGTTTCCCCTCATAGTCCCTTAAAATTTTCCACCTTTCACCCTTAACCCGTGACCTCTAGTTATGCTCCCACCTAAGTCCTACAACAGTGATAGGGGGATCAGGTGAGTGAAGGCAGTCCAGGTGCCCAATGGCGCAGGCCACAGCCGTGAAGCCAGTTCAGTGCTGAGGCAAGTGAAGCCACTCCAGGAGCCCGATAGCTGCAGGTAAGTGCTGATAGTTACAGGCCACAGCTGCACAACCTAAAAGCAAAAGAAATAATGTTTGTGTGTTCTAGCAATGCGGCAAAATCACTCTGACAGGGGAAATCCTCTCTCCACTCAAAGGTGTAGGTTTGTTGCACAAGCACGAAAAAGTTTGCAGATGCTGGAAATCAAAACAGCACACGCAAACTGATGGAGGAACCCTACAGGCCAGGCAACATCTATGGAAAAGAGTAAACAGTCAATCTTTTGGAACAAGACCCTTCATCAGGACTGAAAAAAAAGATGAGAAGTCAGAACTTCTCATCTTTTTTCCAGTCTTGTTGAAGAAACTCTGCCCGAAACATCAACTGTTTACTTTTTACTATAGATGCTGCCTGGCCTGCAGGGTTCCTCCAGCATTTTACGGATGTTGGTTCCTTGTTCTGCTTGGGCGTACCATCTACTTATACTTGGCGGTCACCATTATTTCCATTGTATTGAACTTTGTCCACTGTCTTCCTGAATATGTTCCCATTGTTTTCTGTGCATTGATGTATTTGACCTTGTAGGTTCACATCCAGGACTGCAATAGGTAAAACTTGCTTGGAAGAATGGTTCATACAGTTTTGATCAAGGATTTTGAGGAACTGCAAGAGAAAAGTAAGTCCCTTAGCCTACAAAGCTGGTAAGGGATAAGAGAATGTTAGCCCCAGTGTTAGGCCAAATTAATCAATGACGTTATGCAAGAGATGTGGAAGCAATACCGGAAGTATTCAGTGATGCATTAGCGGGACTGGATTGCCAAAGAAGCATGAGCATTATGCACTTAGTGGCCACTTTATTAGTTCAACCTGTACACATGCAAATACCTAATCAGCCACTGACGTGGCAGCAGCTCAGTGCATAAAAGCATGCAGGCATGGTCAAGAGGTTCAGTTGTTATTTAGAGAAATAATTTAGACCAAATGTCAGAGAAGAAATGTAATCTAAGTAATTTTGATCATGGAATGATTGCTTCTGCCAGATGGGGTGGTTTGAGTATCTCAGAAACCCCTGATGTCCTGGGATTTTCATACACAGCAGACTCTGGTGTTTACAGAGAATGGTGCAAAAAAAAAAAGCAAGATTCATGTGAATACAATATAAGAGTTCCAATTGTTTAAGTAAAAGTTTTGATAAATAATTTTAAGGATCAAGATAATAAGAACTCTCCAAATAAATTCATGGTTTATAAACTATTTCCTCCAATGGGCATGGATTTGTTAGCTTCTTACTATTGATAATATGAGATTGGTTATCTGAACAAATAATAAGTGAAGTGTGATTCACTATTTAGTGACAAATGTAACAGACAAGTGCCAGAACTACATACTCGATGCAAGAAAGTTATTTAAACTGCAATTGCATGAAATGTATTGCAATGTGAAAATCTTATTATTATTTTAAAATTGTAACCCTAACCCTACTACACTTTTCCTCCTATCTCAATTTGCTAACATGAACAGAAGTTTGAACAGTTCTTTTTGACTCACTCAAGTCAAGGATCTGCTTTAAATTGTAATGAACAGACATTTGCACACTTGATATGTGCTAGCATATTACAAACTTCAGAACCAGTAAAATATCTTGAGCTCAATATATTGAATTCAAGTAATTATGAAAATCATGCATATCTCTTTCTATCATTCCAAATTTTTGCTCTTTCCTAATAAGTTATCAAATCAACAATGTTGACATGCCTAAATCACTCTTCTTTACTCAGAGAGTGGTAGCCGTGTGGAATGAGCTTCCAGTAGAACTGGTAGAGGCAGGTTCGATTTTGTCATTAAAAAAAAAAAATTGGATATGTATATGGACAGGAAAGGAATGGAGGGTTATGGGCTGAGTACAGGCCGGTGGGACTAGGTGAGAGTAAGCGTTCGGCATGGACTAGAAGGGCTGAGATGGCCTGTTTCCGTGCTGTAATTTTTATATGGTTATATCTAATTTCATTTCAGTAAAAAATTGGCTGGTATGTATTTTGCTAAGACATTTCCAGTGCTTTAAAATCAAAGTTCAAAGTAAATATATTATCAATGTACATATATGTCATCATATGGAAGCCTGAGATTCATTTTCTTACGGACATACTCAATAAATCCAATAACCATAATAGAATCAACGAAAAACCGCACCAACCAGCGTGGTCAACCAGTGTGCAAACGACAGCAAATTGAGTAAATATAAAAATAGTAATAATAACAAAGACTATGGAACATGAACTATGTCCCAAAAGTAATATCTACAACTGGTATAATCCAAAAATCACTACACTATAGTATTAAACAATTAGGCCTACACAGTAATATTTATTTAATTCTCTAGAAAACCACAATACTAAACACCACTAGAATAGTCTGAAAGTTCCTTGCAACTGAGATATAAGTGTGCTTAGCTATGTCCGTTCCTCAGGTTTTACCAGCTTGAGCTGAGAAAAAAAATACAAGCGGTAAATAACAATAACGTGAGATGAAGATTCTATGGAAATGAGTCCACAGGTTGTGGAAACTGTACAGTGATGCTGCAACTGAATTTGAGTGAAGTTATCCTCTTTGGTTCAGGAGCTTGATGGTTGAAGGGTAATAACTGTTCCTGAACCCTGTAGTATGCGTCATGAGGCTCCTGAACTTTCTTCCTGATGGCAGCAACGAGAAGAAAGCAAGACCTGGGTGATGGGGGTCGCTAATGATGGATGCTGCTTTCCTGCGATAATGCTCCGTGTAGTTGTGCTCAATGATGGGAAGGGCTTTACCTGTGATGGACTGGGCTGTATCTACTACATTTTCCATTCAAGAGCATTGGTGTTTCCAGACAAGGTTGTGATGCAGCCAGTTAATATACTCTACATCACACATCTTTAGAAGTTTGTCAAAGTTTTAGCTGTCATGTTGAATCTTCACAAACTGCTAAGTAGAGACACTGCTGTACTTTCTTCATAATTACACTTACCTGCTGCTCCAACCTAATAACACTGAGTAATTTAAAGTTGATGACCCTCTCCAACTCTGATCTCCCAAAGACGATTAGCTCATGGACATCTGGTTTCCTCTTCCTGAAGTCAATAATTAATATGACCAGCTCCTTGATCTTGCTAACTTTGTGTAAGAGGTTGTTCCAGGGTTGAGTGAAAAGCCAGTGAAATGGCATCTGCTGTGGAGCTGTTGTGCCAGTAGGAAAATTGGAAGCGGATCCAAGTCGCTTTTCGGGCAGGAGTTTCATCACCAACCACTGAAAAGTACTTCATCACCATGCATGTAAATGCTGCAGGAGCAGTCTTTCAGACAGGTTACCATGTTCTTCTTAGACACAAGATAACTGAAGCCTGCTTGAAGTGGGTGGGTACCAAAGTCTACTGAAGTAAGATGTTAAAGGCTCAGTGAACACTCTGGCCAGTTAATCAGCACTGGTCTTTAGTACTCAGCCAGGTGCCCATCTGTCACTTACCAGTGGAAAAGAGCATTTTTAATCAAATCCTCACTTTTGACATTAATCCCATTGTATTAATAACAATGTACTTGTTTGATATTCTTTAATCTCCTGTATTTAGTGTAAAATAATTAACAGTTTTTTATTATAAGTGCCTGATGCATTGATTCTTGAAAAAATTTACATTTGTAATCATACAAGTAAGTTATAGCAGACCTGTAATTGAACAAATTTAAGAGTATTTGGCCATAATTTCCTAAATGTACACAAAGAGAAAACATGTCAGCCTTTCACTCTGCCTGGAACTTATCATTCTTCCTTTGAAAATAAATTTCTATGAATATGACATTTCAAAATTGCAGGTGATTCCTCCTTTCAGGGAATCACAGGCCGTTTCTCTTCAGATCTGAATTGGGCTTTGAGTCTGATTCAAATAAGCAACTAGGCAAGGAAATGAAACTGTTTCTCAGTAATACTAAAGTTAGCATTGCAACTGCTACATTAGCCTAAGTACACGATGGCACTCCTGATCGATGAAGAGAGCAGCGAGCAGAAGCAGAAAGTAACTAATAGCAGAAACCAAGCTAGTGGAAGAGCACATGCTTTGTGTGTGAGGTCACAGGTTCAGTCGCTGGCATCTCGTGATCATAAGCTTGAACATTAAACTTGAACTTGAACTAAAAAGGTCATTCCAGGCAAACAGCTGATCAGACTGTTGCAAAACTAGAACTTTGGATATTCCTTGTAAGCCGAATCCCTAAAACTACTTAATCAATCTTGAATAATAGCTGACCCAAGCTTTCATTTAGTGCAAGAAATTATAATCGTTTTCCAAATATGCAATATTCATGACAAACTACCATATTTAATCAAGAGTTGTTCTTTAAATTTTACAGATAATTTCCTAGGAAAGACAATGAAACCCTCCAGTTCTCTATTTTGCCTGTTTGTTTAAAAAGGCTAGCCTGTAAGCATTAATATTACTTGGATTATACAGTCAGTGGCCTGTATTAGGTACACATGTTAATGAAAATATCTAATCAGCCAATCATGTGGTAGCAAGTCAATGCATAAAAGCATGCAGGCATGATTAAGAGGCTCAGGTGTTGTTGTTCAGACTAAACAGAATGGGGAAGAAACATGACCTCAGTGACTTCGACCATGGAATGGTTGTTGGTGCCAGATGAGATGGTTTGAGTATCTCAGAAATTGCTGATCTCCTTGGATCTTCATGCACAGTAGTCTCTAGAGTTTACAGAGAATGGTGCGAGCAACAAAAAAAAAACATCCAGTGAGTGGCACTCTGTGGATGAAAACACCTTGCTATTGAGAGAGGTCAGGGGCGAACGGACAGACTGGTTCAAGCTGACAGGAAGGTGACAGAAACTCAAATAACCGCGCACTACAGCATTTCATATTGAACCTTGAAGTGGATGGGCTACAGCAGCAGAGGACCATGAACACACACTGAGTAGCCGCTTCATTAGGTACAGGAGGTACCTTGTAAAGTGCCCATTGAGTGTATAGCACCCCAGCCACCAATGGCAATGATCTGATGACATCTTACACAATCAAAGTTTTACCAATTCCTTCCTTTCTCAGTCTTTGGCTGAGCATATTCTGAGAGAACCCTTTGCTATAACGGTGCAGAAGACTGCAGTCAGATCAAAAGTTGGAGTAGGGTGAAGAATTGAAGTGACAGGCAACAGAGAGAACTAAATTTTTCTTGTAGAATGAACACTGCGGTCAACCAATCAGTCCAGATAAAGGGCTTTGACCTGAAACATCGAGTGTCAATTTTCCTTCACAGATACAGAGTTTCTCCAACATCCAATGTGTTGTTCACCAAGCCAATGTTTGGTTTCTCCAGTGTGAGGACAACTTTGAGCTAATGCTGATATACACCACTGAATACACATACTCAGGCATGAATGGATGTGCTTACGGTGAGTACACCTGTAAACCTCATGCCTATACTTCATTGCTTCCAGACTGTCCGCTATTTAATCATAACGGACACATCACCAGAATTCATCAACACCCACCCCTTCCTTGGAGGATAGATTGACAAAGTAACACATCATCTCAGGCAGCAACAGTTGACTGGAGCCTGAGATTATCCATTATTTTGTCTATCTGTCCCTCAAGTACAGTCCCTTTACTTTTAGCTTCATAAAAGAAACAGTGCTTTTTAAAGCAGGAGAAATCATTGTTGTCAGAGGCAGAGTGTTTAGGTGGTGATACTATCTTCAAACTTAATGTTCCTTCTCAAATCCCATGCCTGCATAATCTCTGATCTCTTCTGTTTCAAGATGAAGTTACTGTAAGTACATTCATCCCACTTTCTTTACTTGTTCTCAGTGCAATGCTGCTTTTGTGTTTGTCTCCTTTCAACTTTAATTACAATTTTCATTGCAGTCAACCACAACAATCTGATCAGGTGATTAAAAAGGCAGAACCCTGAAAATGACAAATTTGCCTTTCCATCATTTTCTTAAGCAATCTCCTAGAGTGAAGGATAACTTACTTCTGCTAATGTTCAATGGGTTCAGACCTTAAACGGTTTCCTGTTCATTTTGTAGGTTAACTATTCCAATGGGAGAGCACATTGAGGAGACAATGAAGAAAGGACAGGGGACCTGAAGGAAGAGGACTACAGGAGGGGAGATTTTTGTCGGGTCAGGGGCTGAGGAATGACTCATCAGTAAGTTTATGAATGGTCTATATTTGTTGATAAGTGAGACTTAATTATGTAAGTAATATGAATGGACATTTTTGCCCAAATGGCAAAGCTACTGTCACGAGGTGAGGGCAAGGGTGCTGGGAGAGGACCCACAAGCAGGACACAAACACCTCTTTCTTAGGTTCAATAAAATGTGTTTATTACTCGCTACACAGAGAACCGGGAAATCAAGGAGGACAAAGAGGAACACGAACCTCGGACTAGGAGACTAGGGACTTGGATCGCCGCAGACTTTGGACTTGGAAACTGGGAACTTGGATCGCTGCGGCCATGACTTAGACACTAGGAACATGGCCTGCCACGGACCTTGGACTTGGACATTGGGAACTTGGATTGTCACGGCCATGATTGGGACCCTGAGGACTGGGACCGCTGCGGACCCTGGACTTGGAGACTGGGAACTTGGATCACCGCAGCCAGAAAACGTGGACACTCAACCACAGAACAGGAACGTCGACCCAGGACTCTGCCTTCAACTCACCCCTGGCAGTTTGACCTTGCCTGGACCCACTCTGGTGAAGGAAGGCGAATGGCCGGCACTCCAGTGCAGGCTAGATAACTCCGGCTTGTGGTAGTGACGGCGACTTGCTAATGCTTCCTAACACTCTCGCCCCGAACGACTAAAGCTGCCGGTTCGGGTCGAGAGTCGATCACCTTAATGGCCAAGCTCAAGGGACACGTGAAACGGAATTAGAAGGGAACAAGGAGTCAATGGTCCGGGTCATAACGCAACCTAACTAAATTTAAAGGGGAACCGATCCGGACCATGACAGCTACACAGTATTCAGCAGGCCACGATGAATCCTGAGGTCCACTCTGCTTAGTGCAGTTGACTTCTCCAGCTGAGTTCTGTCAATGACAGCATGACACTCATGGAATGCAGTTTGATCATGTATTGTACAGGTTGTGAACTGGTGTGACGAATCATGCTGTTGGTGCATAACTGTTGTAGTGATCGTAGACACACAATAGATTACAGCAAAATGAATACATTGTGGCTGCTGCTGGGGCACTGGTAGTGGTAGTGGTCTGAATGATGCACTGTCCTGGTGTGAATAAGTGGAATTACTTTTGGCTAAGGTACTCTCACCTTGGGGAACCTTGCTCTCCTCATGAAGCCCATTGGTTTTGCTAAGAAATCATGAATTGCATTCAGCTCTTTATGAGTAGATGGTGTCAGGTGATCTCCCTTAGGAAACAAGGGATAACACACTGCAAGATATTGCAAATACCTCCAGCTCCAAATTCTAGCTGTGACGTATTGTGCATTAAATATGCTTTTCAACACACCACTGTTGTAATAGGTGGTTATTTGAGTTTCTGTCACCTTCCTGTCAGATTAAACCCAGCTCACCATTCTCCTTTGAACTCTTTTTTTTTCAAGGCATTTTCCCCACAGAACTGCTGCTCACTAGATGATATTGTTTATTGCACCATTCTCTGTAACCTCTAAAGACTGTTGTGTGTGAAAATCTCAGGAGATCAACAGTTTTTGAGATACTCAAACCACCCCGTCTGGCACCAACAATTATTCCACAGTCAAAGTCACTTAGATCACATTTCTTCCCGATTTTGATGTTTGGTCCGAACAAGCGCTAAACCTCTTGACTACGTCTGCATGCTTCTGTGCAATGATTTGCTGGCACATGATTGGCATATTAGATATTTGCATTAGTAATGATCTTTCAAGAATCATTAGATTCTGGAATGGTTCTGGAAGAGTGGAAAATTATGAATGTCATTCCACTCTTCAAGAAGGGAGAGAGGCAGAAGAAAGGAAACTATAGGCCAGTAAGTCTGACCTCAGTGGTTGGGAAGATCTTGGAGTCAATTATTAAGGATAAGGTCTCACGGTACTTGGAGGCACGTAATAAATTAGGCCATAGCCAGCATGGTTTCCTCAAGGGAAGATCTTGCTTGACAAATCGTTTGGAATTCTTTGAAGAAATAATGAGCAGGATAGACAAAGGAGAATTGGTTGATGTTGTGTACTTGAATTTTCAGAAGGCTTTTGACAAGATGCCATACATGAGGCTGCTTAACAAGCTACGATCCCATGGTTCTAACATGGTTAAAGCAGTAGCTGATTGGCAGGAGGAAAATAGGGGGAATATAAAGGGAGCCTTTTCTAACTGTTTGCTGGTGACTGGTGTTCCAAAGGGTTCTGTGTTGGGACCAATTCTTTTTGTGTTATATGTCAATGATTTGGGTGATGGATTTGTTGCAAAGTTTGCAGATGATATGAAGATAGCTGGAGGGGCAGGTAGTTTTGAGGAAGTAGAGAGGCTACAGAAGGAGTTAGACAGATTAGTAGAATGGGCAAAGAAATGGCAGATGGAATATAGTGTAGCGAAATGTATGGTCATGCACTTTGGCAGAAGAAATGAAGGGGTTAAATATTCTTTTACTGGAGAGAAAGTACAAAAAACTGAGCTGCAAAGGGACTTGGGAGTCCTTGTGCAGGATTCCCTAAAGGTTAATTTGCAAGTTGAGCCTATGATGAGGAGCGCAAATGCAATGTTAGCATTCATTTCAAGAGGACTAGAATACAAGAGCAAGGATGTAATTTTGAAACTTTATAAAGCACTGGTGAGGCCTCACTTGGAGAATTGTGAGCAGGTTTGGGCCCCTTTTCTTTGAAAGGATGTGCTGAAAGTGGAGAGGGTTCAAGGGAAGTTCATGAAAATAATTCCAGTGATGAATGGCTTATCATATAAGACCATAAGATATAGGAGCAGAAGTAGGCCATTCAGCCCATCGAGTCTCCTCTGCCATTTAATCATGGGTCGAACCAGTTCTTCCAGTCAACCCAAACCCCTGCCTCCTCCCCATACCCTATGATGCCCTGGCTAATCAAAAACCTATCTATCTCTGCCTTAAATACACCCAATGACTTGGCCTCAACAGCCGCTCATAACAACGAATTCCACAGATTTACGACGCTCTGACAATAGTAATTTCTCCACATCTCTGTTCTAAATGGGTGTCCTTCAAACCTGAAGTCGTGCCCTCTTGTCCTGGATTCCCTTACCATGGGAAATAACATTGCCATATCTAATCTGTTCAGGCCTTTTAACATTCATATAGTTTCTATGAGATCCTCCCTCATTCTCCTGAACTCCAGGGAATACAGGCCAAGAGCTGACAGATGTTCCTCAGACGGTAACTCTTTCATTCCTGGAATCATTCTCCTAAATCTTCTGTGAACCCTTTCCAATGTCAGTATACCCTTTCTAAAATAAGGAGCCCAAAACTGCACACAATACTCCAAGTGTGGTCTCACGAGTGCCTTATAGAGCCTCAACATCACATCCCTGCTCATATATTCTATACCTCTGGAAATGAATGCCAACATTGCATTCGCCTTCTTCAACACCAACTCAACCTGGAGTCACTTTGCATCTCTGCATTTTGAATTCTCTCCCAATCTATATAATAGTCTGCCTGTTTATTTCTTCCATCAAAATGCATGACCATACATTTTCTAACATTGTATTTCATTTGCCACTTCTTTGCCCATTCCCCTAATCTATCTAAGTCTCTCTGTTTCCTCAACACTATCCACTCCTCCATGTATCTTTGTATTATTGGCAAACTTACCACAAATCCATTAATGCTATTGTCCAAATCATTGACATACATCGTAAAAAGCAATGGTACCAACACCATCCCCTGTGGAAATCCACTGGTAACTGGCAGCCAGCCAGAATAGGATCACCTTATTCCCACTCTCTGTTTTCTGCCGACCAGCCAATGCTCTACCCCTGTTAGTAATTTCCCAGTAATTCCATGGGCTCTTATCTTGCTAAGAAGCCTCATGTGCGGCACCTTGTCAAAGGCCTTCTGAAAATCCAAGTACAGCACATCTACTACATCTCCTTTGTCTACCCTGCTTGTAATTTCCTCAAAAAATTGCAGTAGGTTTGTCAGGCCAGATTTTCCTTTCAGGAAACCATGCTGGCTTTGGCCTATCTTGTTATGTGCCTCCAGGTACGCTGTAATCTCATCCCTAACAATCGATTCCAACAGCTTCCCAACCACTGATGTCAGGCTAACAGGTCTATAGTTTCCTTTCTCTGCCTCCCACCCTTCTTAAATAGTGGAGTAACATTTGTAATTTTCCAGTCATCCAGTACAATGCCAAAATCTGTCGATTCTTGAAAGATCATTGTTAATGCCTCTGCAATCTCTCAGCTACTTCCTTCAGAATCCAAGGGTGAATTCCATCAGGTCCAGGAGATTTATCCACCCTCAGACCATTAAGTTTCCTGAGCACCTTCTCAGTAGTAATTTTCACTGCACATACTTCACTTCCTGACACTCTTGAATGTCCGGTATAATGCAGACATCTTCCACTGCAAAGAATGATGCAAAATACACATTCAGTTCTACTACCATCTCTGCATCTCTCATTACAATATCTCCAGTGTCATGTTATATTGGTCCTAAATCTACCCTCAACTCTCTTTTATCCTTTATATACTTAAAAAAGCTTTTAGTATCTTCTTTAATATTAGTTGCCAGCTTCCCCTCATTATTCATCTTTTCCTTCCGACTGACCATCTTAGTTTCCTTCTGCAAGTTTTTAAAAGCTCCCCAATCCTCTATCTTCTCACTAGTTTTGACTTCCTTCTATGCCCTCACTTTTGCTTTTACTTTGGCTCTGACTTCACTTATCAGCCATGGTAGTGTCCTTCTTCCCTGTGAACATTTCATCTTATTTGGAATATATTTGTCTTGCACTTCCCTCATTTTTTGCAGAGCATTTGATGGCTCTGGGCCTACATTCACTAGAATTCAGAAGAATGAGGGATGACGTCATTAAAACCTATCAAATGGTGAAAGGCCTTAATAGAGAGGATGTGGAGAGGATAGTTCCTATGGTGGGAGAGTCTAAGACCAGAGGACCCAGCCTCAGAATAGAGGAGCGTCCTTTTAGAATGGAGATAGGGAGGAATTTCTTTAGCCAGAGAGTGGTGAATGTATGGAATTCTTTGCCAGAGGCAGCTATGGAGGCCAAGTCTTTATGTGTATTTAAGGCAGAGGTTGAAAGATTCTTGATTGGTCAGGGCATGAAGGGATATGGGGAGAAGGCAGGAGACTGGGGCTGAGAGGAAAATTGGATCAGCCATGCTGAAATGGCAGAGCAGACCCAATGGGACAAATGACTTAATTCTGCTCCTTTATATTATGGTCTTATGGTTTTATTAGCAAGCTGACATGCAGGTGTACCTAATAAAGAGTTCTCTGAGTGTAAATATTCGTGGTCACAGTAATGTTGAAAACCAGGAGCAAAATGCTCTTTGTCCTCATCTGCATCTGCTGAAGAAAATGGAAGCATATTTGAGGACGTCCTCAGTCTCACACAAATGTCCTCTGTTAGAGAACTCCAGGAACAGTCTCACAGATATGGTTTCCTGCTGCGAGATTACTCTCCCTGCAATTCATTTAGAAATTGGATCCCACTCTGTGAGCCCTGAGCTCATTCTCCAAGTTATACTGTTCTTCAACAGAAGTGCCAATCTTGCAAGCTTATCTGCTGGGCCATTGAATGTAGGAGTTCTCAGCTCCTGCACACCATTCCCTGTACATTCTAGCTGCTAAACTTATTTAGAAATAACCAGGTACTTCTAGGTCTGTTACAATTGCCAGTGAAAGGCAATCAGCAACTTTGAAAGTATAGAAAGCTTCAAAACGCTTTGATAACTCGGTAAGATAACACAAACTTTGAAAGCTGATGATCTTTTTTAAATAGTGGAGATGGCAATCTGGAGTTGGATGGATCTGCCACGTTAGGTGAGAGCATTACCTGTGTTACGGAGTTCTAATTTGCCGTTCTACTCTGACTTCATGATCTGGCTCTTCTCCTTTCAATAGGCTTCAGCTGTGCATGTACAAATGTCCTTGTCTCTCCCACACATTTACACGTGTGCATTTGATGCCATATTGTAAACACAGGGATTCTGCAGATGCTGGGAACGCAGAGCAATGCACAAAATGCTGGAGGAAGGAACTCAGCAGGTCAGGCAGCATCAATGGAAATGAATAAACAGTTGATGGTTCCAAACAGATTCAGCAGACTCAACACCTGATAATTGAATAAAATAATTCATCACTAGTGTTATGGGCCCTTTTGTCTTCATGGTATCCTCTATCGTAGTAGGAATATTGTCATACAAAAAAATTATAGCATCTTTTGTAATGTACCGAAGGAAAAAATTGAGCCATTTGGCAGTGATGGGTATCATTGCACACTACAGTACCATCACAGTAAGATAACACAATAAATAGACTTTTCAGTTAACATACAGTTTTGGTCACTTACCTACAGGAAAGATGTAAATATGGTTGAAAGAGTACAGAGAAATTTTACAAGGATGCTGCCGGGACTGAAGGACCTGAGTTAGGAGGAAAGATTGAATAGGTTAAGACATTATTTCCTAGAATATAGAAGACTGCAGAGAATGAAGAAGACTGGAGGAGATTCTGCAAAGAGAATTTAGGGAGTTAGGTGCAAAGTTGAAGGACAGGACCTCCGGGGTTGCAATCTCAGGATTGCTACCCGTGCCACGTGCTAGTGAGGCTAGAAATAGGAAGATAATGCAGCTAAATACGTGGCTAAGGAGTTGGCGGAGGAGGGAGGGCTTCAGGTTTCTGGACAATTGGACCTTGTTCCAGGGAAGGTGGGACCTGTTCCGACAGGACGTGTTGCACCTGAACTGGAGGGGGACTAACATCCTTGTGAGAAGGTTTGCTAGTGCTGCTCTGGGGGGGGGGGGGGGGGGTTTAAACTAGTTTTGCAGGGGGAGGGGAACCAGAGTGTTAGAGCAGATAGTGAAGTGGAGAAGGATAAAGGACATGTGAGAGCTGCAAGTATAGTGCATGGAGTAAAGCCAGATCTAGCATATAAAGAGGCTTTGAGGAAAGAGAAACAGAATAAAGGGTGTAAAGGTAGTAAGGTAGAAGGGCAAAAGTGTGTGTACTTCAATGCAAGAAGCATCAGGAACAAAGGTGATGAACTGAGAGCTTGGATACATACATGGAATTATGATGTAGTGGCCATTACGGAGACTTGGCTGGCACCAGGGCGGGAATGGATTCTCAATATTCCTGGGTTTCAGTGCTTTAAAAAGGATGGGGGGTGGGGAAGGGGAGGAGGGGTGGCATTACTGGTCAGGGATACTATTACAGCTACAGAAAGGGTGAGTAATGTAGCAGGATCCTCTTTTGAGTCAGTATGGGTAAAAGTCAGGAACAGGAAGAGAGCAGTTACTCTACTGGGGGTATTCTATAAGCCCCCTGGTAGCAGCAGAGTTACTGAGGAGCAGATTGGGAGGCACATTTTGGAAAGGTGCAAAAATAACAGGGTTGTTATCATGGGTGACTTTAACTTCCCTAATATCGATTGGCACCTGATTAGTTCCAATGGTTTAGATGGGGCAGAGTTTGTTAAGTGTGTCCAGGATGGATTCCTGTCACAGTATGTTGACAGGCCGACTAGGAGGAATGCCATACTAGATCTAGTATTAGGTAACGAACCGAGTCAGATCACAGATCTGTCAGTGGGTGAGCATCTGGGGGACAGTGATCACCGTTCCCTGGCCTTTAGCATTATCATGGAAAAGGATAGAATCAGAGAGGACAGGAAAATCTTTAATTGGGGAAGGGCAAATTATGAGGCTATAAGGCTAGAACTTGCGGATGTGAATTGGGATGATGTTTTCGCAGGGAAATGTACTATGGACATGTGGTCGATGTTTAAGGATCTTTTGCGGGATGTTAGGGATAAATTTGTCCCGGTGAAAAAGATAAAGAATGTAGGGTGAAGGAACCATGGGTGACCAGTGAAGTGGAAAATCTAGTCAGATGGAAGAAGGCAGCATACATGAGGTTTAGGAAGCAAGGATCAGATGGGTCTATTGAGGAATCTAGGGTTGCAAGAAAGGAGCTTAAGAAGGGGCTGAGGAGAGCAAGAAGGGGACATGAGAAGGCCTTGGCGAGTAGGGTAAAGGAAATCCCCAAGGCATTCTTCAATTATGTGAAGAACAAAAGGTTGACAGGAGTGAAGATAGGACCCATTAGAGATAAAGGTGGGAAGATGTGCCTGGAGGCTATGGAAGTGACTGAGGTCCTCAATGAATACTTCTCTTCGGTATTCACCAATGAGAGGGAACTTGATGATGGTGAGGACAACATGAGTGAGGTTGATGTTCTGGAGCATGTTGATATTAAGGGAGAGGAGGTATTGGAGTTGTTAAAATACATTAGGATGGATAAATCCCCGGGGCCTGATGGAGTATTCCCCAGGCTGCTCCACGAGGCGAGGGAAGAGATTGCTGAGCCTCTGGCTAGGATATTTATGTCCTTGTTGTCGATGGGAATGGTACCAGAGGATTGGAGGAAGGCGAATGTTGTCCCCTTGTTCAAAAAAGGTAGTAGGGATAGTCTGGGTAATTATAGACCAGTGAGCCTTATGTCTGTGGTGGGAAAGCTGTTGGAAAAGATTCTTAGAGATAGGATCTTTGGACATTTAGAGAATCATGGTCTGATCAGGGACAGTCAGCATGGCTTTGTGAAGGGCAGATCGTGCCTAACAAGCCTGATAGAGTTCTTTGAGGAGGTGACCAGGCATATAGATGAGGGTAGTGCAGTGGATGTGATCTACATGGATTTTAGTAAGGCATTTGACAAGGTTCCACATGGTAGGCTTATTCAGAAAGTCAGAAGGCATGGGATCCAGGGAAGTGTGGCCAGGTGGATTCAGAATTGGCTTGCCTGCAGAAAGCAGAGGGTCGTGGTGGAGGGAGTACATTCGGGTTGGAGGGTTGTGACTAGTAGTGTCCCACAAGGATCGGTTCTGGGACCTCTACTTATTGTGATTTTTATTAACGACATGCATGTGGGGGTAGAAGGGTGGGTTGGCAAGTTTGCAGATGACACAAAGGTTGGTGGTGTTGTAGATAGTGTAGAGGATTGTCGAAGATTGCAGAGAGACATTGATAGGATGCAGAAGTGGGCTGAGAAGTGGCAGATGAAGTTCAACGCAGAGAAGTGTGAGGTGGTACACTTTGGAAGGACAAACTCCAAGGCAGAGTACAAAGTAAATGGCAGGATACTAGGGAGTGTGGAGGAGCAGAGGGATCTGGGGGTACATATCCACAGATCCCTGAAAGTTGCCTCACAGGTAGATAGGGTAGTTAAGAAAGCTTATGGAGTCAAACATGAGGAAATCTGCAGATGCTGGAGATTCAAGCAACATGTACAAAATGCTGGTGGAACACAGCAGGCCAGGCAGCATCTATAAGGAGAAGCACTGTCGACATTTCGGGCTAAGACCCATCGTCAGGACTAATTGAAAAGAAAGATACAAAGAGATTTGAAAGTAGGAGGGGGAGGGGGAAATGCAAAATGATAGGAGAAGACCAGAGGGGGTGGGATGAAGCTAAGAGCTGGAAAGGTGATTGGCTAAAGGGATACAGAGCTGGAGAAGGGAAAGGATCATGGGACGGGAAGCCTAGGGAGAAAGAAAGGGGAAGGGGAGCACCAGAGAGAGATGGAGAACAGGCAGAGTGATGGGCAGAGAGAAAAAAAAAACTAAATGTATCACCAATCACCTAGATGGATAGGGGTATGGATACAATAAATGCAAGCAGGCTTTTTCTGCTGAGGTTGGCTGGGACTACAACAAGAGGTCATGGGTTAAGGGTGAAAGTGAAAAGTTTAAGGGGAACATGAGTGATTCAGCCGGTGCAGGTAGCTGGGAGTAGGCAGTTTAAATGGTTCAGCATGGATTAGATGGAACGAAGGGTCTGTTTCTGTGCTGTATTTTTCTATGGCTCTATGATACTATCAATTTCTGGCTCTTGACTGGATGTAGTGTGGTTACTGTTGAGTGACTTTACCATTATTCAATTCAAAGGGTCAGCAGACTTGCAGCTTCCTTCTGTTATACAGTCGGAGTCATTCGTTAGACTATAGATAATCTACATCTGTTCGATGTCCTATGATTGCATTGTTTCAAGGGTATGTGTGAAGGACAGTTCAGAAGACCTTTTCCTTAAAATAGGCGCAATCTAAATTACTCACATTAAAGAAACTGAAAGAGAGACGGGATCAGGATTTTGGATGAAAGGTAGTGGATTCTGTCTCATCACTCCCTCCCCCTCCCATCCCCCCCCAAAAAATGCTGACCTTGACTCTCCTACGATTGCCTACACTATTTACACAGCAGCTACTAATTCAGTTTTCTGCAAATTAGCAGCTGTTCTGAATTACCCATGGCCGTGTAAATGCTGAGCTCTTGCCTACTGCTAATCTGTGGTGGAGGAAACCTCACCACCTCCAGGGTGCAGACTTAATTTTGCTTTGCAGCAAGGTAATTCGATTTATGGCCATAGAAAGAGCACCGGCGCCACGGGAACGAGTGACATGATCCAAGATGCAATGGGGTGAGGGCCAGCTGCACTACATTACCAGTTCGCTGTAAAGCTAACGGAGAATTTTCCCGCTGATGCACGTCTTCTGTGTATTCTGACTCTGCTGGGGCATCCATCACCTGCAGTAGGCAAGGAGTCACGTCTGTCATTTGATACTAAGCCCTGTGCAAGCTTCAGTTTTCTCCAGTATCAGCATTCATTTTCCACTCCCACTGTTAATATAGCTTCTCCATCACTAGCAGACCTTCTCTGGACAGTTTTAATCTGGACCAAGTCCCTGACAATCGTCCAATTATAAATTTAGGCAGAGACAGAAACAGCTGGAGATACAACTAACAGCAATGCTTGAGCCCTGACCTATCCTAAGGCTGCGAGGCCCTATCTGCTCGGTCTCATTTCAATGTCCCAGAGACACTCAGCACCAGCAGCAACCGTACCTCCACTGCTGATTACTCTGAGTGGGTCCGGTTAACACTGACACCTGGCAAATTAATTAGAGACACAAGATATTCTGCAGATGCTGGCAATCCAGAGCAACACACACAAAGTGCTGGAGGAAATCAGCAGGTCAGGCAGTGTCCATGAAGAGGGAATGAGGAATAAACAGTTGATATTTCGGGCTGAGATCCTTCATCAGGACTGGAAAGGGGGAAGAAGCCACAATAAGAGAGGAGGGGAAGCAATACTCCGTTTACTCTTTTCCATAGATGCTGCCTGGCCTGCTGAGTTCCTCAAGCATTTGGTGTGTTGCTTTGGATTTCCAACTTCTGCAGATTTTCTAGTGTTTATTCCATTTAAAACATTCTTATTTCAGCTTCTATCTCAACTCCTCAACTACTGTGACCTTTAAGTGAGCCTTGTCACCTCTGTAGTGAGTGGAATTCGCAGGATAGTGCTGCATTGAGGGAACTTAAGTATCAGTTAGGGCACTCTTGTGCCCAGCAAAACTATAAGATACACTACTCCAAGGCAAATGAAAATTTCCTGTTTATTACATAATAATCCTCATGTATGTTTGGTCTTTAGTCAAGTCAAGTCAAGTCAACTTTTATTGTCATTTCGACCATAACTGCTGGTACAGTGCATAGTAAAAGTTAGACAATGTTTTTCAGGACCATGGTGTTACATGACACAGTACAAAAAACTGGACTGAACTACGTAATAATAAAAAAAACAGAGAAAGCTACACTAGACTACAGACCTACACTGGACTGCGTAAAGTGCACAAAAACAGTGCAGACATTACAATAAATAATAAACAGGACAGTAGGGCAAGGTGTCAGTCCAGCATTCAGGTATTGAGGAGTCTGATAGCTTGGGGGAAGAAACTGTTACATAGTCTGGTCGTGAGAGCCCGAATGCTTCGGAGCCTTTTCCCAGATGGCAGGAGGGAGAAGAGATTGTGTGAAGGGTGCATGGGGTCCTTCATAATGCTGTTTCCTTTGCAGATGCAGCGTGTAGTGTTAATGTCCGTGATGGCGGGAAGAGAAACCCCGATGATCTTCTCAGCTGACCTCACTATCTGCTGCAGGGTCTTGCGATCCGAGATGGTGCAATTTCCGAAACAGGCAGTGATGCAGTTGCTCAGGATGCTCTCAATACAACCCCTATAGAATGTGATGAGGATGGAGGGTGGGAGATGGACTTTCCTTAGCCTTCGCAGAAAGTAGAGACGCTGCTGGGCTTTCTTTGCTACGGAGCTGGTGTTGAGGGACCAGGTGAGATTCTCCGTCAGGTGAACACCAAGAAATTTGGTGCTGTTTACAATCTCTACCGAGGAGCCGTCGATGTTCAGCGGGGAGTGGTCGCTCCATGTCCTCCTGAAGTCAACAACCATCATTTTAAAAATATAGCTCTGAAAATTTGCTGTTTTAAGAAAGCAGTGTTCCTGTTGGATAGATGAAAGGTTAAAGGTTTCCCCATGAGAATTTTTATGGCAGACAGCTTTGTCGCCAGGAAGCATTGACAAGTGAACAGAAGGATGTCCTTTCTGATGGTTGGTATACAAATTCTATGGCATGCATAATATAAATCTATTTCTCAAAGATCCTGAAAGTCCTTTCAGTTATATAAAGGGGATGAAATGATATATATTTTTCTTGATGATTAGGACAGCTGGGTGCTAATTTTTTTTCTTAACTTTTTTTAAAGAGACTTTAAATTGGCTCTGACAGATTTCTTATTGAATTTCTTTGAATTCCCATCTGAAAACATTGCAAATCTGAAACAATTATTTTCTTTATTGAATAGAGAATGTGACTTAAATAAAAAACAGTCTGAACCAAGGAATCTCTTGTGTTTTTGTGTAGTTTAATGTGACTAGAGACATTTTTATCCTTGCACCATCTTGAAACAGTGGGGTCTCTTTACATTTATAATGCAAGTTAAAATCAAGTGCTGGTAATCAAGTCACCCTGCAAAATTAATGAGACTGGAAACTGAATATTGCAGGGAACATGAAGCTTCATGAAGATGGACAGAGAGCAAAAAAGGAGGGAGCAGTTAGCTCTGTTAATAAAGCATGACTTTAGGATAATCACAATAAAAAACCTTGGCTCTAAAGATCAGGAAATTGAATAATTTTGGATGGATGTATGGAATAATAAGAGGCAGTAAACCTCATGTTTGGAGTGGTCATTAGGTCCTCTAAGAAGAGCTATATTGCTGGGTAGACTATCATTGAGAAGTAAAGGGAGTTTATAACAAAGGTCAATAATAGGGCAGGCGTTCATGGACACTGGGAAAATCAGATTGGCAAAGGTAATCTTAAGGATGCGTATATGGAGTACTTTTGAAATAGCTACTTAGAACAATATGGAAAGTGGTATTTTAGATCTGGCCACATGTAATTAAAGAAATATTTCATAATACTTACCATATGTCCATACCATTGAATAATTCTGAATGATTTTGGGCATCAAAGTCACAAGCATTTAATTTAAGTGTATGTTTTATAGCCAATGACTATGGAGGTGTCTTCTCTCTGGCTGTCAAAGCCATTCTTGCCCTTTGCAACCAGCCACTTGTACTGGGAGAGGCTCCATGCTGCCACGGATCTGACAGAGTGTTGGCAGCCAGTACCCCAGCAGAGGTCTGCCTGTTCTGGAAGATCAAGGGGCAGACGGGCAGTGTCTCTGACCCATGAAAGATCTTGTGCTTCCATGTGAAATAATCGTTGAGGACCCTCAGCACCCAGGGCGTGCCCTCTCTTCATCGCTGACGTCAGAGAGGAGGATACAGAAACTTGAGGACACACACTCAAGCTTCTCCCCTCTGCCATCAGATTTATAAGTGGTCCATAAACTCAGGGGAACTAGCTCACAGTTCCTCTATTGCGCATTTTTTCCATTGATTTTAACAGTAACTTTTTACATCTTGCACTATACTGCTACCACAGTATAAAACATTTCATGGCATGTATTGTTGATAATAAACATGATAGGCATACAAAATCATGGGGCATATAGATAGGGTAAATGCAAACTGAGTCAAGAACTAGACATCATGAGTTAAAGGGTAATTAGTGAAATATTTTAAGGGAACATGAGGGGGAGCTTCTTCACTCAGAAGGTGGTGACAGTGTGGAATGAACTGCCAGCAGAATTGTTGGATACGGGTTCAATTTCAACATCTAAGAGAAATTTGGATAGGAACATGGATGGAAAGGGTATGGAGCACAATGGTCCAGGTGCAGGTTGATGGAACAAGGCAACTTTGTAGCTTGGTATGGACTAGATGGGTCTGTTTCTGTGCTGTAGTTTTCTATGGTTCAATGACTATGATTCTGGTTCTGAATCATTATGACATAACCAACAGAGAAATCGTTTGCTGCTTAAACCTGTTGCTCTTTATCCATTTGAATTTATCAATTCAATTCAAAATAAAGTTGTCACCTAAAATATCACAAAAGTGGCAACACTTAATAATGTGAAAAAATAGGCAAATACTGCATGCAAGATGCTTTTGCATATATTAGACCATAAGACCATAGACATAGGAGCAGAATTAGGCCATTCAGCCCATTAAGTCCACACCACCATTTCGTCATGGCTGATCCTGGATCCCATTCAACCCATACACCTGTCCTCTCTCCATATCCCTTGATGCCCCGACCAATCAGGAATCTGCTTTGGATATACCCACGAACTTGGCCTCCACCACAGTCTGTGGCAGAGCATTCCACATTTTCACCACTCTTTGGCTAAAAATGTTCCTCCTTACTTCTGTCCTAAAAGATTGCTCCTCAATTTAGAGGCTGTGCCCTCTAGTTCTGGATACCCCCACCATAGGAAATATCCTCTCCACATCCGCCTTATCTAGTCCTTTCAACATTCAGTAGGTCTAAAATGAGATCCCCCCGCACGCTTCTAAATTCCAGTGAGTACAGGCCCAAAGCTCCCATATGGGCCTCATATTTTAACCCTTTCATTCCCAGAGTTATCCTTGTAAATTTCCTCTGAATTCTCTCCAATGACAACACATCCTTATATTTATACAGGGAAAACTCTAATGAACATTAATTTCTTATATATAACTGTTAAAAATATGTTTACTTAGGTTCCTGAGTCCCCGTTTTAAATGAAGTAAATTTTCCAGATCTGAACCTTACGAGCTAATCAGCCCAAAATCCATATAAAACAGCCTGTCCTCTTACTATGCTCATTCCGCTTCCACCATCATCACTCATTAACAGTCAAGGCAAAAGTTGTTCCCTGACTGACTTTCAGACTGACAGCCAGTAAAGCTGCTTAAAGAATAATGATTTGAACATGTAATGGTTTAGAGCAAACACAATAGGGTCACTCCAACTGAACAACTTCAAGAGACAGTTGAAAATCAATCACTTTGCTTTTTATTGATAATGTAAATAGATATAAATCTGGTCAATAAAACTTCCCACAGGTTTCATGTTAAATATATTCATTATAATGAACCTAGTTAAAACAAACATTCAATATTGATTCAATCTATAACATTATAACCACAAATGTTTGTTTTAATCATGACTGAATAGATAATGGAATTGGTGAAATAATTACCTCAGGAGATTGGATAGTGAGGTAGTAGCTATGATATTTGCACAGAGTAATTTAAAGCCAGACTGGGATGATGTCTGAAAAGGACAACAAGACCTAGGAGTTTCCAGACTTCGGCTGAATACAGAAATAGAAAATTTGGAATGGTCTTACTGTCTGTTGGTCTGCAAGGCACCCAGAGATCAACGTCATGTAGTTGGTGGAGTGGCAGTATTAGTAGGGCAAGTGGAGTTTGGAAGGTGGGAAGAAGAATGGCAAGTGTGGTGTGGAGCTTTTGAGAGGATTTGGACATCAGAATGGAGCAAGGGACCAGCTAATTGAACAGCCTGTTCATAGACGGCAATATAATGGTGAAGAAAAAGACATGTGATACACTGTAACATTTTACCATTAACTCTAGGAATGGTCAGATATGCGATGAAAGTGATGAACTGATCTTTCTTCACAAATCCACATCTGAAGTGATTTTTATCACTATCAAACCTTTCCAATACAATCAAGTTTATTTGAAATAACCTTGAATGCTCAGTATTCAGACTGAGGTAGTAAATTGCGTTAGACATTGGCTTTGTGGGAGAAGCTGGAGAGTGGTAGTAGATGGTTGCCACTCTGACTAGAGGCCTGTGACTAGTGGAGTGCCACAGAGATCGGTACTGGGCCCATTGTTGTTTGTCATCTATATCGATGATTTGGATGATAATGTAGTCAACTGGCTCAGCAAATTTGCGGATGACTCTAAGATTGAAGGAGGAGTGGACAGAGAGAAAGGGTACCATAGCTTGCAAAGGGATCTTGACCAGCTAGAAAAATTGGCTGACAAATAGCAGATGGAATTTAATGCAGACAAGTATGAGGAGTTGCACTTTGGGAGGACAAATCAGGGTAGGGTTTACACCGTGAGCGGTAGGGCACTGAGGAGTGCAGTAGAAGAGAGGGATCTGCTAATATAGATCCATAATTCCTTGAAGATGGTGTCATAGGTAGATAAGGACATAAAGAGAACTCTTTGCGCATTGGCCTTCATAATTCAAAGGCATTTAAAACTTCCACAAACTTCTCTGGATGTGTGGTGGAGAGTATATTGACTAGTTGCATCATAATCTGGTATGAACCACCAATGCCCCTGAACAGCAAATCCTGCAAAAAGAAATGGAAACTGCCCAGTCCATCACAGGTAAAGCCCTCATGACCATAGGGCACATCCACACAGAGCGCTGTCACAGGAGAGCAGTATCCATCATCAGGGACACCCACTGCCCAGACCATGCTCTCTTCATGCTGCTGAAAATCAGGAAGAAAGTACTCGCATCACCAGTTTCAGGAGCGGTTATTACCCCTGAACCATCAGGATCTTGAACCAGAGGGGATAGCTTCACCCAACTTCACTTGCCCAATCACGGAACTGTTCCCACAACCTATGGATTCACTTTCAAGGACTCTTCATCTCAAGTTCACGATATTTATTGCTTACTTATTTATTATTATTATTTGTTTTTCTTTCTGTTTGTATTTGTACAGTTTGTTGTCCTTTGCACACCGGTTGTCTGCCCTGTTGGTGTGGTCTTTCATTGATTCTATTATGTTTATTGGATTTATTGAGTATGTCTGCAAGAAAATTAATCTCAGGGTTGTATATGGTGACTTATATATACTTCGATAATAAATTTACTGTGAACTTTTGAACTTTGAACTTTATTGAGTTCAGGATTGGGATGTTCTGTTCCTATGTCTTATTGTTTTTTCTGGTATTATATAACATCAAGACATAGGAAAAGAATTAGGCAATTCAGCTCATCAATTCTGCTCCACCATTCCACCATGGCTGATTTATTGTCCCTCTCATTCTCTTGCCTTCTCCCCATAAACTTTGCCACATTTATTAATCAAGAACCTATCAACCTCTGCTTTAAATATACCCAATGATTTGGCCTCCACAGCCATCTGTGACAATGAATTCCACAGATTAACCACCCCCTGGCTAAAGGAATTCCTCCTCATCTCCATTCTAAATGGATGTCCCTCTAATTTGAGACAGTGCTCTCTGGTGTTTGACTCCCCACTATAGGAAACATCTTCTCCACATCCACTCAATCCAGGCCTTTCAATATTAGAAACACAGAAAAAACTACAAATCAATACAGGCCCTTCAGCCCACAAAGTTGTACCGAACATGTCCCTACCTTAGAAATTGCTTGGGTTACCCATAGCCCTCTATCTTTCTAAGCTCCATGTACCCATCCAAAATTCTCTTAAAAGACCCTATCGTATCTCCCTCCACCACCATTGCTAGCGGCCCATTCCACGCACTCACCAGTCTCTGCGGAAAAAACTTCCCCAACATCTCCTCTCTACCTACTTGTAAGCACCTAAACCTGTGCCCTCAATAGCATTCGATGAAATCACCCCCCTCGTTGTTCTAAACTCCAGTGAGAACCGGCCCAGAGCCATCAAATGTTCCTCGTGCATTAACCCTTTCATTCCCAGAATCAAACCTCCTCTGGACCTTTTCCAATGCCAGCACATCTTTTCTTAGATAAGGTCCCAAAACAGCTCACAATACTCCAAGGGCAGTCAGACCAATACCTTAAAAATTCTCAGCATTACGTCCTTGCTTTTATATTCTAGTTCCTCTCGAAATTAATACTAACACTGTATTTGCCTTCCATACCACCAATACAATCCCCAAGTTAACCAAGGGAAGGCCGCACAAGCACTCCCAAGTCCCTTTCAACCTTTGATTTCTGAATTTTCTTCCTGATTATAAAATAACCTTTATTCCTTCTACCAAAGTGCATGACCATACACTTTCCTAGTCTATATTTCTTCTGTCACTTCTATGCCAATTCTCCTAATCTGTCTGAGTCCTTCTGCTTCGTTAACCCTACCTGCCAGTTAGACAACAAAGTAGTTTTACTTTCTAGACAGTGTGGGAAGCTGTGAGGTTGAACTTGTCAGAAAACTAACTGAAGGAGCAAATGGGCCAGAGCAGTAGATGCCACATGGCTTATATTCAGCCTCCAGTCAACCAACTAGAGTTGACAATCCTTTCTAACTGGTCATTTTGGCATATTGGGACTGCAATAGTTTCAGGTTAAAAATCACATTGACATCATCAGAACACACCATTAAGTGGGCCATTGACTAATAACAGAATGGGGAATACGAGGGGTGATTGATAATTTCATGGCCTGAGGTAGAAGGAGTCAATTTTAGAAAACCTAGCACATTTATTTTTCAACATAGTCCCCTCCTACATTTACACACTTAGTCCAGTAGTCGTGGAGCATTCGGATCCCTTCTTTGTAGAAGTCGGCGTCTTGGACCTCCAGAAAGTGGTCCACAGCAGGTGTGATTGATAAGTTTGTGGCCTAAGGTAGAAGGAGATGAGTTATACAGCTCTCGTTACATGCAATTCAACCCTTTGAGTGATTATGCAGAAAGTTTGAAGTTAATAATTTTTGTGGTATTTCTGTTTCAGATAATTGAAAATTGCAAGTAAGCACTGTCTGAGGAAATGGACAACATCGGCCTTTGTGCAGTCATCCGCCACCTCAGTCTCAAGGGCTTATCACCCAAGGAGGTCCACGAGGACATGGTGGCAACACCAGGGGAGGGTGAAAAATAAATGTGCCAGGTTTTCTAAAATTGACTCCTTCTACTTTAGGCCACGAACTTATCAATCACCCCTTGTACATCAGGAATACAATACAACAGCATTCATCACTATCCACCTACACTGATTAGCCTCAGTGGGATGATTTAACGTTGTTCTTTCATTTCCAAACTGAACTATTCATCAAAAATTAATTTATTGAAACTTTCAAAATTTTTCCCTATTAAGCAAACCATAGTGGCATGTCCTCGCTTTAATAAGAACAGGATCATGAAATACTGGCTTGTGGATTCAGGAGATTGTAACCATGCTTTAAAACCTAATAACATTTGGAAGCAGTTAAATGTCTGAGCAAAGACAGTGACCTTATCACCTGACATTTCATGGAAGTAAGGTATATGCTATGTGCTACCAACTTACATACTGTGAACTAACAACGTGCTGAAAAAATTTGAAAACTTAAGGGTGAAAGAGAAAAGAATGGAAACCGGATTCATTAGCACACAATTTTCATGGGCAAGTTATCCCTCGGAAGATTACCATTGTCATTACGTCTGGTTGAAATCACACTCGTCAGGAAATTGGCCTGGGCCCTCCAGCACACAATGAGTCTCGACATCATTCAACTCAGGTGGTGACATCACAAATCAGATATTACCTCCCTGAATTTAGTTTTGCTACCTACGATCTTCATGCACATGAGGAAAACAAGATGCGAAGTTCATCAAGGAGATGTCAGCGAAAGGATCGCCATATTGACGGCGATCTGCCTGTCTCGACTTTCAGCGCTCAGCATATCTGAAACCTCTTCAGTGGTGATTCCATCGCTGACTGTAATCTTTTTCTATAAGTTGCACAAGCTATAAGCGATATCCTGTGGTCTCCACCTCACTGATCATTCAGCACCTTACAGAGACGTGAGGCCAAGCATGGCATGGGATCCCAACTGATAGCTGACATCGGAGGTGGGAGGGTACACAGAAGAATTCAGTGCTCAGCCCCCACTTCCCCATTGTTTCTTCACCTCCATAGGTGTCTTTTACACAACATTTTCTTGCTGTCCCTCGTAGAGTGATTTCAACGACAGTCATCCTTCCCAGTAATCAGCATATTCATGATTTGGCAGCTGAGAATTTTCCTTACAATTCCTTTTAGAAATGGCACAGGAGCATATCAGCACATGATGCTGCATGTGGACCAGAAGGGTGTTACTTTTGAAAAAGTAATTTCATCTAATTTCCAACTACTTTAAGGAGGATCTGATTGAGCTTTACCACATTCAGTGCACCAAAAAGAATAAAATCCGAGTTGTAAGCAAGTGTAGAGTTTATTCAAATGCTGGGTGATATTATTTGCTTTATGCACACAGCTGTGAAACAATGGAGAATGAATTTGTGTGATAGCAGGGTATAAAATATACCCACATCTATCGCTATGTAGTGATCGGTCGCAGCAAGCAGGATGAGACTTGACATTACGAAGCGGAATTCCCGTGCATGGCGGTCAGGCAAACTGGGTGCTCATCCAGAATTAATGAGCGCCCCCTGCTGCCGATGACTGCAAAGTCACCTTGCAGCGATATTTTACAACTTGTTTCCACAAGATGGTGCTCAGAGAACATCGAATAACAAATTCCTCCACCAGAGGTTGGCGTTCATGAGGGTGGACTTTCTGTCCGGTCACAGGAGATGTGCTGGGCAGTACCTAGGAAATAAAAGCCTAGGGATTGGATTTCGCCCTTTTCCAGTCTCCTAAGCCATTATTACATGTAGAATTAATGACCATTCAGGCACCTTTCAAAATAAAACATGAACTTGACCAAAAAGATGTTTGAATCAGCCCTATGGTATTTGCATGCATAAGAGAAACACTGCATCAGGTTACTGCAGCTTCAGACTCTTTTCTGAGAAGGGTGGTAGTCCTTAAAGGCACATTCTCTACAGCATTCAGAAAGTTACCTTTCTGAAGTTATAGAATTTTATAGAATGTTATAGAATTAAGTCCAAATTTGCAGTATAGCCAGAAGAAGGCCGTCACTCATATTTGCATTGGGCCCCATTATAATCCTGCAGGCCGCAAGCAACACCAAATGTAGTACACTAGGCCAGAAGAAATGCAAGGTGCTGTCTGCTTTATATGGGTCGGTGGATGGTGGGAAGGGACGAGGTTCAAGGATAAGTGTGGCATCTGAAGCTGCATAGGGAAAGTAAAATTACAAGGGGAGAGGATAATGGAGACAGATGAGTGGACCAAGAAGTCACAAAGGGAATAGTTCCTTCCAAATATTGGAGGTGCCCTCCTCCAGGTACTGGCTGGTGGTGTAGTTGCAACAGCGCCAGACTTCAGAGCGAAGGCTCATTCGAATCCAGACAGCTCCCTGGCACACTTCCCATCCGTGCTGGTTTGAGCGTCAAGCTAGCAACTCGGCCTTGTAAAATTAAGAAAGCCTGCTAAAAAAAAAAAGCACCATCACGAAAAGGGCTTTCTTCCTCTCATTAAGAATGAGAATTCTTATTCAAGTGTGTGATACATGACTAAACTCTGTGCGTTGGCAGGATGAACTCCAGACATTGCATTGGTTCATGTCTTGTTATAACAAGTGCAGGAGGACCTACAAAATATTGTACGGGGTTAATTAAGAGTGTCATAGGTTACAGGGACAAGGCTAGAGAATGGGGTTGAGAGGGATAATAAATCAGCCACGATGAAATGGCAGAGACTTGATGGGCCGAATAGTCTAATCCTGCACCTCCATCTTATGGTCTCATTAAATGTCACCTTACCTACCTTACAATTGATGCATACCTTTCTTCATCTGACTCCTCCTGCTCTTGCTGCTCTTCAAGTCTCTCTCCTGGCTTTTGGACACCAGCTGTCTTTTCTGCACTTCCCCCTGCCCCCTGTTTGCAGCATCACTCACACAATGATCCAGTCTCTGGTGGAACAACAGAGTAACACTGATCAGCTGCAGGCTAAGGACTTCCGTTGTGAAAGACCAATGGTGATGATTCTGCGACATGAACAGCATCCAGGTGAGCACACTCGACCACTGCTACTCTCCCTACCGCAACGCTTACAAAGCGGTCCTCCATCCTCCTTTGCAAAGGCAGATCACTCCTCCATCTTGTTTCTGCTGAGGTACAGGCAGAAGCTGAAATCAGAGTTAAAATCATCCACTGTTGGTCTGACCAATCAACCTTCATGCTACAGGACTGCCTTCATGATGCCAACTGGAAGGTCTTTCGTGATGAGGTTGTCTCCGAGTTCATGAATGGGGCCTCAAACTTCATCCAGGAGTGCTGCACTAACCATGCGAGACAGAGCTTACGTTGCTAGTAACCAACAGGAACTCAAGAAATGCAGCTACAGTCTACGTAAAGTCATCAAGGCAGAAAAACGACAACACAGGGACAAGATCCAGACAAACTCTCCACCAACAGCACACACAGTTTATGGCAAGGACTGCACACCATCACAGGCTTCAAAGCTAAGCACATCGGTACTGCCAACATCGCTCCCTCTCTCCCAGACGAGCTAAATCTTTTTTCCACTCGGTTCGATGTTGCCAACACTGAGCCCCCAAGGAGAGCTGCTGAAGAGACCTGCGCCGTGGTCATCTCTGAGGCTGAAGTACGCAGGTGTTTCCAACAAGTGGACAGTCGCAAGGCTGCGGGACCGGACGGCATCCCGAGGTGTGTACTCAGGAAATGCATGGCACAACTGGCAGGTGTGGTTACAGACATCTTTAATTTCTCCCCCTCCCAGTGTAGAGTGCCCTCCTGCTTCAAAACATCCACCATTGTTCCTGTACTCAAAAATACCAAGGTAACATGTCTGAACGACTGGCGTCCTGTCGCACTCACATCAATAATAAGCAAATGCTTTGAAAGGCTGGTCAAGGACTACGTCTGCAGTATGTTACCACCCAAACTGGACCCCCTACAATTCACCTACTGACACAACCGATCAACAGATCACACAATAGCCACAGCTCTGCACACCGTCCTTACACACTTGGAGAAAAGGGAAGCTTATGTGAGAATGCTATTCTTGGACTACAGTTCAGCATTCAACACCATAATTCCATCCAGGCTCAACAAGAAGCTCAGAGACCTCGGCCTTCACCCTGCCTTGTCTAGCTGGATCCTGGACTTCCTGTCAGATCACCGGCAGGTGGTAAGAGTGGGCTCCCTCACCTCTGCCCCTCTGACCCTCAACACAGGTGCCCCAGGGCTGTGTACTAAGTCCCCTCCTTTACTCTCTGTATACCCATGACTGTGTCATCACCCACAGCTCCAATCTGCTAATTAAATTTGCTGATGACACTACACTTATTGGCCTAATCTCAACTAATAAAGAGGCAGCCTATAGAGAAGAAGTCACCACCCTGACACAGTGGTGTCAAGAAAACAACCTCTCCCTCAATGTCGCAAAAACAAAGGAGCTGATTGTGGACTACAAGAGGAATAGAGACAGGCTAGCCCATATTGACATCAATGGATCTGGGGTTGAGAGGGTGAACAGCTTTAAGTTATTTGGCATAAACATCACTGAGGATCTCACATGGTCTGTATGTACCAGCTGAGTGGTGAAAAAGGCACAACTGCGCCTCTTGTACCTCAGATGGTTGAAGAAGTTTGGCAGGAGTCACCAAATCCTGAAGACTTTCTACAGGGGCACAATTGAGAGCATCCTGACTGGCTACAACACTGCCTGGTATGGGAACTGTAATTCCCTCAGTTGCAGGACTTTGCAGAGAGTGGTGAGGACAGCCCAGCGCATCTGTAGATGTGAACTTTCCACTATACAGGACATTTACAGAGACAGGTGTGTAAAAAGAGCCCGAAGGATCATTGAAGACCTGAGTCATCCCAACCACAAACTGTTCCAGCTGCTACCAGCTGGGAAACGGTATTGCAGCATTAAAGCCAGGACCAATAGGCTCCGGGACAGCTTGTTCCACCAGGCCATCAGACTGACTAATTCACACTGATACACCGAACTGTCCTGTTGTACATACTATTTAATACAAATGACTATAAATTTCACATTGCACATTTAGATGGAGACATAACGTGAAGGTTTTTACTCCTCATGTATGTGAAAGATAAAAGAAATCCAATCAATTCAATTTTTATTGTATCTCAGTTTAGCTGCTGTGATTAGGGAGGTCAGCAGCATGAGGAGCCATGGAATTAGGAAGAAGCCCGTGTCCCTCAGGATCCATTGCTCTAAGCTGCTATAAGTGTCCATTTGTCTATTTTGTGAAGATGACAGTGTTATGCTTGTTTCTAGAAACCATGAGATTGAGCACAAGGACATACTCTTGGTGATCTCCAGCCAAAAACACACTGAGGGAATGGAAACTTTCACGCTGATGAAAATATAAGCTCTGCCATTGGCTGTCAGGAATTGTGGGGAAAGAAAGAGCACTTTGCAAGAATATCTTAGCAACTAAATGCTAGGTAACACACTTCCAGATAGGTTAGGCCCATTCCATGGGCCTTTGAAGACATTTAAAGCAACCCAGACTGGCCTCCTGTTGTCAGCAAAATATTCTTAAATAAAGCATGCAGCAATTGCTAGCTCTATCTACTCTTCATCTTCTTCAATACGTATATAACTTGTCTGTAAAACAAATGGCCCCTCAATGATCTGCTATTTTGGCTAACTTGCTAATCTTATTCATTATGAAAGAATTGTTCATTCTGATGGGAACAACTCATGTGGAAAGGGAGGAAGGTGTCTACACTGAAGTCGACGTTGGTTATTCATAGGCAGGACTGAATCTAAGAATGTCAAATAAATGAACCAAAGAATTATACAGTTGTAACACCCTGGGAAAGGTTTCACTGCTAATGTAATGGTTTCTCTGTAGCAGCAGTGGTTGGGTCATGGCTAGAGATTACAGGGGCTTTGGAACGTGCACTGTCCAATGAAGGGAGTGTTGTTGTGAGCCTGGAAATGAGGTGATCTGGGCTTTTTGTTTGACGAGAGGTGGAGGGAGAAGACGCCAGAAAGGAGAGGTCATAGACACCAGAAATAGACACCTGGTGTGGGCCGGGAGTCAACGAAACCTGGGAAATCGATGGTGGACCAGTGGAAGGGAAGCCGTGAGCTCCAACTTGTGCACACTAGACTGTTTCATTCAAATGGGCACTTTTCTTTTCATTTTTCTTTACTAAACCTTTAGTCAATTTAAGAATTATAAAGCTGAACTGTTTAATTGCATATGGTGCACTGTCTGTTATTTCATGGTACAGATTTGTAACATCCACATAAACAAGGAAGTTTTGCACCTTGAATTTCACACATTTGGTGGGGCCAGAGATTGTCTTCCCAAGACTTACGCCACCGACCATATCTGAGAGTTACACAGTGGTATGCCATTGACAGAGAAATCCAGGTAGTAAGTGAAATATTTTCACAAGAACAATATCACAGTACCTATAGTCACACACAGCACACTGCACATATTACAGATATAGTTACAATGGCAGAAAAACATACAGTCACAAAAAACACAGTACTAGCACAAGTCCCTGAGTGGCACAGCCTGTAGATTGATGGTGCATGGGATGAGCCACGTTTCTCCAAGAACAAGTACGCAGCAGTTCCTCATCTCATGCTGGTTCAGCTGCAGATGACGGCAAGTCAGCTTGGCTGAAGCTGTTTCAGCCACAAGCCAAAGCAATCCAGCTTGTCTTTCAGGGAGCGAACACTGGAGAGCAGCAGCTAATGCAGAGGCCAGCCCTCAACCCAGCATGGTTTCCAGCGCACCCATCACAGCTCTGTTCTCTCCCCACTGCCTCTGGCATCTTCTCCCCTAGGTGGCTGTAACAGGTGACTCTGTAGCATAGGGATGTGGTCCATGCTTTAGCAATGGCCGCGCAGTTTCCCCTCCATCGCTCCCTCCAATTAACTAGATTTGCAGCATTTTACATTACCAATGTCCAAAAGGATCTTAATACTATAAGGACAAGGAAACACAATAGAAACTTACAGCTTTGGAAAGAGGAGTTAGTGGAATGTAGGGACAAGCTGGAAATTAACCTGAGCAGTGCTACTGGATGAAAAAATCATCTCATTTAGAAATGTAAGGAATTAAATTAGTTAACCCTGGAAAATGGAAGTAGGGGTTAATAAGCATCAATAATCTACGCCTGATTTTTATAATGCAGGCACCATGTTAAATTAATGCTATCTAGAGGTAGCTTAAATACAAAAAAGTAATTTAAATGTATAAGCTTCAAAGTGTTCCTGATGTAGTACCATTGCTGCAATGGGTGCTGTAAAGTAATAATTATTAACATTAAGATTAAAATATGAAAGCACATACAATATGTATTAGTTCTATTAAAACACTGTGAGTGTGATAATTCATTAAGAAACACAAGATACACACATTTTGAGAGAGAAAAAGAGAATCAGTGAAAGGCCACACCCACTGGGCGTTCAACCAGTGTGCAAAAGACAACAAACTATGCAAATACAAGAGGAAAGAATAATAAGCAAATATTGAGACCATGTTCTTCACTGTGAGTCTATAGACACAATAAATTTTGCAGATGCTGGAAATCCAAAGCAACATACACAAAATGCTGGAAGATCTCAGCAGGTAAGGCAGCATCCATGGAAACGAACAAACAGTTGATATTTCGGGCCGAGGCCCTTCTTCAGGACTGTAAAGGAAAGGGGAAGATGCCAGAATAGAAAGATGAGGGGAAGGGAAAGAGGATAGCTAGAAGGTGATAGATGAAGCCAGGTGCATAGGAAAGGTAAAGGGCTGGGGAGGAAGGAATCTAATAGGAGAGGAGAGTGGACTATGGGAGAAAGGGAAGGAATAGGTGACCCAGGGGAGGTGATAGGCAGGCGAGAAGAGATAGGAGGCCAGAGTGGGGAAAGGGAGAAGAGGGGAGGGGAAGAGAAAAAAAACTATTTTACTAGAAGGAAAAATTTATATTCATGCTATCAATGTTATAAAGTGGACAACTAACTAGTCTAGTGATGCCACCCGTTGACCAGAACTCTGGTTCCTCCGCTTGCCACCAAGGTGGCTGTACCATTGACCCTTTTGGATTCAACTGCCACAGACACCATCAGATGCCCTGCTGCCGGTGTCCTCATTGGGTGCAGCCTTTGCCTGAAGAGGCATAACCTACAAAGTAGCAAAGTCATGCTTACCTCCTTGACTTAGCTAGCCCCGATCCTACTACTAGATCTAGTCTAGTGGTGTACCGATGGAACATCAGCTTCACGGCTAGGTTAGACCTGCCAGAAAACGAATCTCCGTCGTACTTCTGTTGTACGGCGATGTTCGGCCAGCGTCACTCCTACACCACGGTGAGGCGCCAAGGTAGGATTTTGTAGGAGGCGCACCATCCAGAAACTCTACTCCAACACGCCTTGCACAGTAATAAGACAGACGGTGTTGTGCCCCACCGTACAGTCTCTCTGGGCTTCCAAATCTGATGCTAAGTGGTACACAGGAGTGTAATAGACTTCACAGATAAGGAAGTTGCCCTGCAGTGACATAATTTGGACAAAGGTGTGTACATCAGGACTCGCTCAGATGGGAAATTGTTCAAACTGTCAAGACTCAAAGCCTCAAACAAATCAAGAGAGATATGTGTCAGAGAGCTTCTGTATGCAGACGACTCAGCCCTGGTTGCTTCTGATGCTAATGTGACTCAAGAAATTGTAGGCCGCTTCTCGTTTGCTGCCACTCTTTTTGGCCTAAGAATCAATGTCTCCAAAACCGAACTTCTGTACCAGCCTCCTCCTCTGTGTAGTCCCAGTGAGACCCAGCCACCTGTCATATCGGTCAATGGGGTAGTGCTGAAACGTTCTGACTCTTTCACGTACTTGGGAAGCGCTGTGACCAACACCAACTCATCAGACCTGGAAGCTGAGAGGAAAATTCAATCAGCTACAAAAGTCTTTGGTACTTGCAGAGCGACTTTGGTCTCGCCACAACATTAAAATGGCAACTAAGGTCAAAGTGTATAACACAGCTGTTTTACCATCTCTGCTTTATTCAACTGAAACGATGATATTGTATTGGAAGCACATCAAGAAATTGACCAAGACACAACTCAGGCATTTACGCCAAATATTACACATCAAGTGGCAAGAGAGGGTACCAGATGTGGAGGTGATCAAACGTGCTGGGACAGTCAGCGCAGAACCGCTCATCACAGCCTCTCAGCTGCGTTGGACTGGTCATGTCACAAGGATGAGCGATGATCGTTTACCCAAAGCTGTTTTCTATGGTGAGCTACATGAAGGAAAGAGGAAGCATGGTGGTCAGAAGCTGCGCTACAAAGATGTGCTCAAGCACTAAATGAAGAACACTGACATGAATGTCAACACCTGCGAGAAAGATGCTTTGGACAGAAGTAGTTGACAGAGAAACAGACGGACAGACATACTTTATTGATCCCAAGGGAAATTGGGTTTCGTTACAGACACACCAACCAAGAATAGTGAAGAAATATAGCAATATAAACCCATAAATAATTAAATAATAATAAGTTAATCGTGCCAAGTGGATGCCGCTGCATTGTCAGGAAGTCAATCCCAGCTATCGAGGAGAAAAGTCAGAAGAAATATGAAGCAGGCCATGAACACAGACATTCAGTGCTAGACCGGTCAAGTCACAAATGCAACCGATGTGGGAGACAGTGCTGATCCAATGCTGGTCTTGTGGCCCATAAACGTGCCTGCAGAGACTAAACTCTCAACACAGTCAACATCAAAATCGATGGACAGCCGAAGAAGAAGTTATAAAGCAGAATATAAAATGTTGCTCCTCCATTGTGGCACAAGAAGAGGCTATGGACCAACATGTCAGAACGGGGATGGGAATTAAAATTTTTAGCTACCGGAAAGTTACACTATTGGCAGATGGAGCAGAGGTGCTCAACGAAGCTGTCCCCCAATTTTCGACAGGTCTCGCCAATGTAGATGAGGGCACATTGGGAGCACTGGACACAGCAGATGTCCACAGCAGATTTGCAGAAGTGTTGCTGCATCTGGAAGCACTGCTTGGAGTCCTGAATGGAGCCGAGGGAGGAAGTGAATGGGCAAGTGTAGCACTTTGGCCACTTGTAGGGATATGTGCTGGGAGGATAAATGGACAAGGGGATCGTAGAAGAAGCGATTCCTGCAGAAAGCAGAGAGAAGGGGAAGGTAAAGATATGTTCTGTGGTAGGACCCCTTTGGAGCTAACAGGACTTGCAGGGTCTGATGTGTTGGATGTGGAGGCTCATGGGGTGGTAGGTAAGGACAAGAGGAACTCTATCATTGGTGGCAGGATGATAGGATGAACGCAGATGTTTGGGAAATGGAGGAGATGCGGGTGAGGACAGCTTCAATGGTGGAGGAAATGAAATCCTGTTCTTTGAAGAAGGACACATCTCTGATGTTCTGAAAGGAGAGCTGCATTATGGGAACAGACATGGTGGAGATGAAGCAACTGAGAAAAGGGAATAACATTTTTACAGGAGACGGTGAGAAGAGATATAGTCAGGATAACTGTGGGAACTGATAGGTGTATAAAAGATGTTGGTCAACAGAGACGGAGACAGAGAAATTGAGAAAGGGGAGGAAGTGGTGAGAAATGGACCACATGAATTTAAGGACAGGGTGGAAGTTAGGGGCAAAATTGATGAAATTGACAAGCTCAGCATGGGTGCATGAAGCAACACCAATGAAGTTGTCAATGTAGCAGAGGAAGAGTTGTGGAGCCTTACCGGAGAAGGCTTGGACATGGACTTTTCTACGTAGCCAATGAAAAGGCAGGCATAGCTGGGGCCCATGCGGGTGCCATGGCGACACCTCGAGTCTGGAGATCTGAAGGAAAAATTGATGAGGTTGAGGACCAGATCTGCCAGATGGAAGAGGCATTCTGGCATCTTTCCCCTTCCTTTCCAGCCCAGGCTCGGCGTGAAACGTCTACTGTTTATTCATTTCTATGACCTGTCTGACTTACTGAGCTCCTCCATCATTTTGTGTGTGTTGCAGTGATTCCATAGCTTGTGGTAACATTTCCGTGATGGGACAAGTGAAGTTGGGGTAATAATTGTTCCTGAACCTGGTGGTGCAAATACTGAGGCTCCTGTATCTTTTTTACTGATGACTGCATCTAGAAGAGAGCATGACCTGGGTGGTAGAGGCATGCTGCTTTCCTGTGACAACCCTCCATTTAGATGTGCTCATTGGTGGGAAGGGCTTTACCTGTGATGGACTGGGCCACATACACTACTTCTTGTAGGATTTCCTGCTGAAGGTCATTAGTGTTTCCATACCAGACTGTGATGCAGCCAGTCAATATACTTTCTATCACAGATCTATAGAAGTTTATCAAAGTTTTAGATGCCATGCAGAATCTTCACAAACTCCTAAAGAAGTAGAGGAACTGTTGTGTTTTCTTCATAATTACATTTGCATACATACCAGGTCTCTGAAATGGTAACACCAAAGAATTTAAAGTTGCTCACCCTCTCCCCTTCTCCTGAAGTCAATAATCAGCTTGGTGATACTGAGTAAGAGGTTGTTGCTGTGGCACCACTCAGCAAGATCTTCAATCTCTCCCATCATCACCTTTGATTTGGCCTGTAACAGTGGTGTCATCAGCAAACTTGTAAATGGCATTGGAGCTGTGCTTAGCCACCCAGTCATAAGTGTAAAGCATCTTTTATTTAGATGCAATTTATTTAATAAATATATTGTCCCTATAACCAATGTTCATGTAGCCAGTGGTTGTAATCACTTGAGTTAAAGATAAATATTGGAAGTTAAACAAATTACAAATTGGCAGATTTCATAAACACTACTTATGCCTCACATTGGCTATATGTATTGGCAGGATTCCCAATATCATAGGTACCTGTTGCAACTTAAAGGCAAGGTGCACTCCTTGCGGAGAACATGGATTGTGCCTGGAAGAAGGAGTGCTGTGTCTATAAGAACAGAAGCTGCAGACTAAAATGTAAGGATTGGTCACAGATGGAGGTGGCCAGTACCAAGGTTTCAGTCAATGTGTTGGAGTTATTGCAGTAAGCAACAGAGGAAGAACAGACAGGAAGGATCTCGACCCCAAACATCAACTGTTTATTCTTTTCCGTAGATGCTGCCTGGCCTGCTGAGTTCCACAGCATTTTGTGTGTATTATGGTTAATCTGACCAGTTGAAGAATGAATTCAGTAGTCAAGGAGCATCTCCTTCAAACTCAGCATTAACGCCATCGGCTTCTCAGTTCATGTAATCTCTATCATACATCTCCAAGGATATCATTGCGTTTTCCTTTTTCTTTCGAAGAAATTTCTGATTAAATTGATTTAGCAGTAGGAAAAGAACCACTCAAATAAGTATTGCTGCACGTCATGGGGAAGCACATTGATGAGGATATGTCACAGGGGGTGCTGGACAGGTTAATGACCAAGGGATCTGTGTACTTAATCCCCTCTTCCCATTCCTCCTTCACCCTATATTAACGTCTAACTCACAAGTCGAAGATATGAACTGAATTGACTTTTTGCTCACCAAAACCCAGCCCTTGTTCCTTTTCCTGTTCAGATGGTCTGCAACTTCAGCCCTTGCAGTCAGAAGAGAAAGGGAACGGTGAAGGAGAAATGGTAACTTGGATCTGACGTTGCATATGTTGAGACTATTATAAAAACGGAGTCTGCAAGTAATGAGACAAATAGCCCTGGAGAAGGATCGGAATCAGAATCAGAATCAGGTTTATTATCACCGGCATGTGTCGTGAAATTTGTTAACTTAGCAGCAGCAATTCAATGCGATACATTATATAGAAGAAGAAAAAAAATAATAATAACAAATAAATAAGTAAACAATTACAGTATACGTATATTGACTAGATTAAAAATAATGCAAAAAAAACAGAAATAATATATATTAAAAAGTGAAGTAGTGTTCATGTGTTCAATGCCATTTAGGAATCAGATGGCAGAGGGGAAGAAGCTGTTCCTGAATCACTGAGTGTGTACCTCCTACCTGATGGTAACAGTGAGAAAAGGGCATGCCCTGGGTGATGGACACTGCCTTTCTGAGACACCACTCCTTAAAGATGTCCTAATTAATTTGTAGTCCAGTGCCCAAGACATAGCCAACTAAATTTACAACCCTTTGCAGTTTCCTTTGGTCCTGTGCAGTAGCCCCGCACACCCCCCCCCCCATACCAGACAGTGATGCAGCCTGTCAGAATGCTCCCCATAGCATAACTATAGAAGTTTTTGAGTGTATTTGTTGACAGGCCAAATCTCTTCAAACTCCTAATGAAGCTGTCTTGCCTTCTTTATAACTGCATCAATATGTTGGGACCAGGTTACGTCCTCAGAGATCTTGACAGACAGGAACTTGAAATTGCTCACTCTCTCCGCTTCTGATCCCTCTACGAGGATTGGTATGTGTTCCTTTGTCTTGCCCTTCCTGAAGTCCACAATCAGCTCTTTCGTCTTACTGACATTGAATGCAAGGTTGTTGCTGCGACACCGCTCCACCAGTTGGCATATCTCACCCCTGTACGCCCTCTTGTCTCCATCTGAGATTCTACTAACAATGGTTGTATCATCAGCAAATTTATAGATGGCATTTGAGCTATGCCGAGCCACACAGTCATGGGTGTAGAGAGAGTAGAGCAGTGGGCTAAGCACACACCCCTGAGGTGCGCCAGTGTTGATCGTCAGCGAGGAGGAGATGTTATCACCAATCCGCACAGATTGTGGTCTTCCAGTTAGGAAGTTGAGGATCCAATTGTAGAGGGAGGTACAGAGGCCCAGATTCTGTAACTTCTCAATCAGGATTGTGGGAATGATGGTATTAAATGCTGAGCGATAGTCGATGAACAGCATCCTGACATGTGATCTAAGGCCATGTGAAGAGCCATTGAGACTGCATCTGCCATTGACCTATTGTGGCGATAGGCAAATTGCAATGGGTCCAGGACCTTTCTGAGGCAGGAGTTCAGTCTAGTCATAACCAACCTCTCAAAGCATTTCATCACTGCCAATGTGAGTGCTACAGGGTGATAGTCATTAAGACAGCTCACATTATTCTTCTTAGGCACTGGTATAATTGTTGCCTTTTTGAAGCAAGTGGGAACTCCGCCCATAGCAGTGAGAGGTTGAAAATCTCTTTGAATACTCCCGTCAGCTGGTTGGCACAGGTTTTCAGAGCCGAACCAGGTACCCCATTGGGACCTTCTGCCTTGCAAGGGTTCACTCTCTTTAAAGACAGCCTCTGAGACAGAAGTCACAGGGTCACCAGGTATAGCAGGGATCTTCACAGCTATAGTTGCATTCTCCCTTTTCAAAGTGGGCATAGAAGGCGTTGAGTTCATCTGTAGTGAAGCATCACTGCCATTCATGCTATTGGGTTTCACTTTGTAGGAAATAATGTTTTGCAAACCCTGCCAGAGTTGCCATGCATCCGATGTCACCTCCAACCTCATTCCAAATTGTCTCTTCGCTCTTGAAATAGCCCGCTGCAAATCATACCTGTTTTTCTGGTACAGGTCTGGGTTGCCAGACCTGACTGCCACAGATCTAGCCTTCAGCAGACAACGTACCTCTTGGTTCATCCACGGCATTTGATTTGGGAATGTGCAATCATCTTCGTAGGCACACATTCATCCACACAGCTTTTTAATGAAGTCAGTAACAACTGCAGCATACACATCCAGGTTCGAAAATAAATCCCTGAATACAGTCCAGTCCACTGATTCAAAGCAGTCCTGTAGGCGCTCCTGTGCTTCCCTTGTCCATACCTTCTTCGTCCTCACTGGTGGTGCTGCGGTCTTCAGTCTCTGCCTATACTCAGGGAGTAGAAATACAGCCAGGTGATCAGACTTCCTGAAGTGAGGGCGTGGAATAGCACGGTAGGCATCCTTGATGGTGGCGATGCAATGGTCCAGTGTGTTGTTTCCTCAAGTGTTGCAATTGATCTGTTGATGGTAATTGCTTAGTGATTTCTTTCAGACTTGCCTGGTTAAAATCCCCCAAAACGATGGTGAAGACGTTAGGGTGCACTGTTTCAGAGAAAGAGCAGAGGGCAAATATGGCGCAGATACAGACTTAGATGGAGTGCTGTATTTGGTGCTTTTGCAAAGGAATTAAAGGAAGAACCTAATGGTCTAGATTACAGAAAGCTAATAGGTTTACATAATCAAAGCTTTGATGCACTAAGAAGACCATTAGAAAGCCAGTACTCATTGTCAGCAAGCACAGAAGTTCAGCTCAATTTGGCAGAGTGGTTTTCAAAGTGCATCCCTTTTAATCTGGGATGTGAGATTTCCTGTGTCAGCACCATTTTGGACCACCCAAGATGCCGTATCATAGGCTCAGTGCAAAACAAATTGTTCGGACTGCAGCAAAAAACAATTTTCATCGCCGATCTGAATGCTGTATTCGAAACTCTAACTGCTGCCATCTTGGCTCTGGATACCAGATTCCAAGGCAGCAGAGCAATTTATCAGTCTGCTATGCAACACTGCAGTAGGATTCTAGATGCCAAGATGTAAACTATGTTTCTCAGCACAAGAAATTTACTTCAAGAGCAGCCGATCTGTCTTGCTTTCACATTTTTTTGTTAAAGGTAGGAAAATGTCAAGATTATGTTAGCGAGAACTATTCCAGGAACTCCCTTGAATGCCCCAAAAGGAAAGAAGGGGTGGAATGGAATTGTGTGGAATACTCCTTTATCTTCAATATATTTAAAGTTGCATTTAGCTGCACAAGTGTAAAACAGGAATAAGAATAGAATTAAAGGTTGAAAGTGGCAACAGCACCATCTAGTCTGAATCTTTCATTGCTTAGTATTGTCTTCCCAATGGCAAAAAGATTGCAGTCATTCCAAAAATTACAATCCATTGTATAGATCGACAATTCTTGCTCTTCCCATTCATTCAGAAAATCCAAATCAATACTTTCTTTTCACAGACTCTCCAATCAAGGGAAACAACACTCTCCTCCCCATTCCTCCTTCAATATTTGAAACATCTCAGCTTTTCAACTTGATGTGGAAATAGTCCTGCTGTCTTACATCTCCCTTCATAATTGTAGTTACCTCTTGAATTAGCTGAGTATTTAATGTCTTTTTCATCAAGATTACATTAATAGAATTATAGAGTAGCACAGGACAGAAACAGGGCCTTTGGCCCAGCCTCTCCTTGCCAACAATGGGGCTAATCCAATGCCAGTCCCATTTGCTTACGTTTTGCCCACAACCCTGTAAACCTTTCCTACCTATGTTTTTATCCAAGTGTCTTTCGAATGCTGTTATTGTATCTGTCTCAACCACTTGTGCCCTCTGGTTTTTAGTTCCTCTTCACTGAGAAGACTATGTTCATCCACCCTATCTATACCCCTTATGATTTTAACAGTTCTATAAGGTCACCTCTCAATCTCCAACATTCCAGCCACTCCCTATAACTCTGTCCCTTGAGTCTTGGCAGCATCCTTTTAAATGTTCTCTGCATTTTAACAGTGTCTTCTCTATGACAGTACGATGAAAGTTGCACACAATACCCCAGCTGTGTCTTAACCTGCATCTTATACAATAGCAACTTAAAGTCCCAACTCTTAAGCCGTATTGCCCTGACCGATGAAGGCCAGTGCGCCAAACACCCTGTCTACCCACAAAGCTGCTTTCAGTGAATTATGAACTTTACTCATTGGTCCTTTTGTTTCACAGCACAGCAGGGTGGGGCCCGATCATTCGCTGTATGTCCTGTCCTGTCCATTTACATAGCTGATAAATATCCCCCAGTTCCTTGTTATGTAGCTAAAATTGGTACAGATTTATTATGACTTCTTTATGCCCCTACGTCACATCTCACACAACCTCTCAGGATCCCAGAGCACATCCTACACAATCAGGAATACTCACCAACACCCCTACTTTCTGAGGAGCCTGCGGAGAGCTGGACTATGCACATCAATACCCGTGACCTTCTACAAATGCACGGTAGAGAACATTTTAATATGCCGAGCTGCAGTGGACGGGAGGGCTGTACAATGGGTAGACAAAACTGCCCAACACATCACTGGCACCAGCCTACCTGCCATCAAGGGCATATCAAGTCATCTCAGGTCAAGTCAAGTCTATTGTCATTTAACTATATATATGTACACCGACAAATGAGACGACGTTTCTGTGAACCAGGGTGTGAAGCACTGTAGTACACATAACACACAATACACACAATAACGTGGGAAAATAAGGACGAAATCTACAGAAATCTACATAAATATACAAACTAAACTGCATAAATCCTAAGGACTTTCCACAGGAGCATAATTGAGAGCATCCTGACTGGCTGCATCATTGCATGGTATGGGAACTGTCATAGCAGAAGCCCACAGCTGTCCATCCCAGGGGATCATGGGTTCTTAGGGGCTCAAGGCTCCCCTGGAGCAAGCCTGGGCAGGAAGATTTGAAGAACTGACCCTTGCCCATGCAGCAAGCTCCCCCTCTCCACGTCACTGATGTATTTTCAAAGAAAAGGCAAGCGACGATGCAGCTTGGCACCAGTGTCGTCACAGAGGTTGCCACAGTGAAGTTGTAAACAACATCAAACTACCTCAGGGACCCCGGCCCTGGATTTCTTCCTCGGGGTTTACTCCTGAAGCCACGGGTGGGTATGGCCACAAGGCAGCAGAGGTTTAAAAGGGGTTTTCCTTCTCCTTGGCAGTCTGCCGTCCAAGGCTAACGAGCCCTTCCTGCCCAAAGCAGCTGGTTTTGAGGTGCCAGTGGTCCACATTTACTCCTTTTCTTGTTAGTAGAAACAGTTCCGCTGGGCTTAGTAGCTAAGCCACACGTGAAGGCCAAGAGTTGGACTTGGTTGTCAGAGGCTGTTAGAGACACACGCCTTTTGGAGCACTTTATAGGTACTGGGAGCTTATCCCCACTACCACCTCCAGCTCTGACGACCTTAGGAACCTGTAAGAAATAAAGTCAATTCAATTCAATTCAAATATTGTAAGGCACAGAACAGGTTAACCAGTGACACTTAGAATGCCATGCAGCAGGGAGTTCAGAGGCCTAATGGCCTGGGGGAAGAAACTGTTTCCCATCCTGATTGTTCTTGTTTTTATGCATCGGAGTTCCTGCCTGATGGTAGAAAATCAAAGAGAATCCTGGATAGATGGGTGGGTTGCTTAATAACGTGGGCCCTACATACACAGCACTCCTGGTAAATGTCCCTGGTGGCTGGTGGGAAACTCCTATGATCATCTTAGCCGTTCTCACAGTCTTTTGTTGGGACTTCTGATCCAAAGATCAGCTGCTCCCATACCAGATGGAGATGCATCTTGTCAGGACGCTCTCAGTGGTGCTCCTGTAAAATGCAGTTAAGATAGGGCGGGGGGAGGGAAAGCCTTAATTGCCTCAATCTTCTTAGGAAGTGGAGGCGCTGTTGTGCCTCTTGTTCAGGGAGGGGATATTAAGAGATCAGGTGAAGTCATCCATGATGTGAACTCTCATGAACTTGGTGCACTTATCTCTCAATGGAGGAGCCATGTATTTGCAGAGGGGAATGGTTCATTTGCACCTTCCTGAAGTCCACAATGTCTTACGGACTTCTTCACATTCAGACTTACGTTGTTCTTCTCCTCACACTAGTCCACCAACTGCTCTATTTCCTCTCTGTACTCCAACGCGTCATTGTTGTTGATGAGGCCAACCACTGCTGTGTCATCCGCAAACTTGATGACACCATTTGAGCTGAATCCTGTGACACAGCCGCGTCTCAGCAGTGTGAACAGCAGTGGGAGAGCACACAGCCCTGGGGAGCACCGGTGCACAGTGAAATGGGACTAGAGGCGAGGCTGTGGGACAGAAAGATGCCAGGAAAAGGCCAGCAGCATCATGAAAGACCCCACCTACCCTGCTCATGGACAGCTTGTCCCAAGTGAAGAGGGTACACAGCATCCACGCCAGGACCACCAGACTCAAAAACAGTTACTTACCCCAAGCAGTCAGGTTGATCAACACCTCCACCAACTGACCTGCTAACCCACCCCTCCATAACCCCACCACCACTTCTTCATCATTTCCTGTCAGAATCACCTTATGAACAGCTACTCCTGTACCTAGTTCCTTTATGTACTTACAATCAATCTATGTAGATAAGCTATTTTATGCATTTATGTTTATTGTTATTTTATAATTGTGTTCTTCATGTTATTGTGTTTTTTGTGCTGCATTGGATCTTGAGTGACAACGATTTCAATCTCCTTTACACTTGTGTACAGGAAATGACATTAAGCAATCTTGAATCGTGTATATCATGATGCTATCAATGCCACCAATGAAGCTGGAAGCTTTTTGTTTCATGACTTTTTCTATCTGTACCTACATGTCAGGGAACTATTGATCGATCTTCTGGATCTCCAGATCTCCGAGAAATCACATACTTTTCTGTTATCTGCTGACATCTCTTCTCACTGTGACCATCAGGAAGGAGGCACAGCAGCCCGAAGGCACACGCTCAGCGATTCAGAAGCAGCTTCTTCCACTGTGTCATCGATTCCTAAATGGACATTTAACCCGTGAACACTACCTCACTTTTTTATATTGTTTCTGCTTTGGCACTATTTTAAATTTAATTATTTAATATACATATATATACTTATAGTGATTGACTTACTTACGTAATGCCCTGGGTAAGATTACTACTGCGATGCTGTGATGTAGTTTATATTAGCCACGCTGGAAGGTGTGTTTTGGCTTTGGCTAAGATAAGGCCAACTTAGGAATGTGAGTCGGCAAATCAGGATTGTGGGATGTGAGAGAGGTTCTAGAGAGCTGTGGAGAAGTGTTTTCTGAAGGACACTCGTCTGGTTTAGGGTCTTTTGGCGGGAGCTGTGGAGCAGGTCACAAGAGAAGATGCAGACTCAATTGTGGAATTGAAAAGGGAATTGGATTAATACTGAAGATTAAAGAGTTTATGTTTAAAATGATTTAAAAGGAACACAGCCTTATACAGCGGGCAGCGTCGTTTGCGCGCAGCGGAGTGAGCCGGGAGCAGAATGAAGGTTTAAGGGCTTTGGCTCAACGGGCTTAGGTGGAAACGGGCAAGGCAAGGTAGGTTTAGTATTCAATTTTTCCTGTTATCTGAGGAAAGGGGGAATTATGAGTGTGAGGGCAGCTTGTTGTTATAGGTAGGTGGTCACACCAGGGCCACGGGAGGCAGACAATTGGGTCATGGTTAGGAGAGGGAAGGGGAAGAGTCAGGTACTAGATAGTACCCCAGTGGCTGTACCCCTTGACAATAAGTACTCCTGTTTGAGTACTGTTGGGGGGGGACAGCCTACCTGGGGGAAGCGGCAGTGGCCATGTCACCAGCATAGAGTCCGGCCCTGTAGCTCAGATGGGTAGGGAAAGGAGGAAGAAAGCAGTAATAATAGCAGACTCGATAGTTAGGGGTCAGATAGGTGATTCTGTGCATGCAGTCAGGAGACCTGGATGGTAGTTTGCCTCCCTGGTGCCAGGGTCCAGGATGTTTCTTATCGCGTCCAAGATATCCTGAAGTGGGAGGGTGAGGAGCCAGAGGTCGTGCTACATATAGGTACCAATGACATAGGTAGGAAAAGGGAAGAGGTCCTGAAAGGAGAATATAGGGAGTTAGGAAGGGAGTTGAGAAGAAGGACCACAACGGTAGTAATCTCGAGATTACTGCCTGTGCCACGTGACAGTGAGAGTAGGAATGGAATGAGGTGGTGGATAAATGCATGGCTGAGGGATTGGAGCAAGGGGCAGGGATTCAAGTTTCTGGATCATTGGGACTTCTTTTGGGGCAGGTGTGACCTGTACAAAAAGGTTGGGTTTCACTTGAATCCTAGGGAGACCAATATCCTGGTGGGGAGATTTGCTAAGGCTACTGGGGAGACTTTAAACTAGAATGGTTGGGGGTGGGAATCAAATTGAAGAGACTAGGGGAGAGGAGGTTAGTTCACAAATAGAGAAAGCTTGTAGACAGTGTGTGAGGGAGGATAGGCAGGTGATAGAGAAGGGAAGCGCTCAGACTGAAGAAGTAGGGGAGAAGGAAGAAAAAGAAGATAGTAAAGTTGTTTGCACCGGTAGAGATAAACAGAGAGTAAGAGGTGGAGAATTTCTTAAATGCATCTATTTTAATGCTAGGAGCATTGTAAGAAAGGTGGATGAGCTTAGAGCATGGATTGATACCTGGAAGTATGAAGTTGTAGCTATTAGTGAAACATGGTTGCAGGAGGGGTATGATTGGCAACTAAATATTCCTAGATTTCGTTGCTTCAGGTGTGATAGAGTCGGAGGGACAAGAGGGGGAGGTGTTGCAATGCTTGTCAGAGAAAACATTACAGCAGTGCTTTGGCAGGATAGATTAGAGGGCTCGTCTAGGGAGACTATTTAGGTGGAATTGAGGAATAGGAAAGGTGTAGGAACACTTATAAGGGTGTATTGTAGACCACCTAATGGGGAGCAGGAATTGGAGGAGCAAATTTGTAAGGAGATAGCAGATATTTGTAGTTAGCACAAGGTTATGATTGTGGGAGATTTTAATTTTCCACACATAGACTGGGAAGCCCATTCTGTAAAAGGGCTGGATGGTTTGGAGTTTGTAAAATGTGTGCAGGATAGTTTTTTGCAGCAACACTTAGAGGTACCAACTAGAGAAGGGGCAGTGTTGGATCTCCTGTTAGGGAATGAGATAGGTCAGGTGACAGAGGTATGTGTTGGGGAGCACTTCGGGTCCAGTGATCACAATGCCATTAGTTTCAATATAATTATGGAGAAGGATAGGTCTGGACCCAGGGTTGAGATTTTTGATTGGAGAAAGGCTAACTTTGAGGAGAAGCGAAAGGATTTAGGAGAAGTGGATTGGGATAATCTGTTTTATGGGAAGGATGTAATAAACAAATGGAGGTCACTTAAAGGTGAAATTCTCAGGGTACAGAATCTTTATGCTCCTGTTAGATTGAAAGGAAAGGTTAAAAGTTTGAGAGAGCCATGGTTTTCAAGGGATATTGGAAACTTGGTTCGGAAAAAGAGAGAGATCTACAATAGATATAGGCAGCATGGAGTAAATGAGGTGCTCGAGGAATATAAAGAATGTAAAAAGAATCTTAAGAAAGAAATTAGAAAAGCTAAAAGAAGATATGAGGTTGTTTTGGCAAGTAAGGTGAAAATAAATCCAAATAGTTTCTACAGTTATATTAATAGCAAAAGGATAGTGAGGGATAAAATTGGTCCCTTAGAGAATCAGAGTGGACAGCTATGTGTGGAGCCAAAAGAGATGGGGGAGATTTTGAACAATTTCTTTTCTTCGGTATTCACTAAGGAGAAGGATATTACATTGTGTAAGGTAAGGGAAACAAGCAGGGTAGTTATGGAAACTATGATGATTAAAGAAGAGGAAGTACTAGTGCTTTTAAAGAATATAAAAGTGGATAAGTCTCCAGGTCCTGACAGTATGTTCCCTAGGACCTTGAGGTAAGTTAGTGTAGAAATAGCAGGGGCTCTGACAGAAATATTTCAAATGTCATTAGAAACGGGAATGGTGCTGGAGGATTGGCGTATCACTCATATGGTTCCATTGTTTAAAAAGTGTTCTAAGAGTAAACCTAGCAATTATCAGCCTGTAAGTTTGACGTCAGTGGTAGGTAAATTAATGGAAAATATTCTTAGAGATGTTATATATAATTATCTGAATAGACAGGGTCTGATTAGGAACAGTCAATATGGATTTGTGCGTGGAAGGTCATGTTTAACAAATCTTATTGAATTTTTTGAAGAGGTTACTAGAAAAGTTGATGAGGGTAAAGCAGTGGATGTTGTCTATATGGACTTCAGTAAGGCCTTTGACAAGGTTTCACACAGAAGGTTAGTTAGGAAGGTTGAATTGTTAGGTATTAATATTGAAGTAGGAAAATGGATTCAACTGTGGCTGGATGGGAGATGCCAGAGAGTAGTGGTGGATAACTGTTTGTCAGGTTGGAGGCCAGTGACTAGTGGTATGCTTCAGGGATCTGTACGGGGTCCAATGTTGTTTGTCATATACATTAATGATCTGGATGATGGGGTGGTAAATTGGATTAGTAAATATGCAGATAATACTAAGATAGGTGGCATTGTGGATAATGAAGTAGGTTTCCAAAGCTTGCAGAGAGATTTAAGCCAGTTAGAAGAGTGGGCTGAAAGATGGCAGATGGAGTTTAGTGCTGATAAGTGTAAGGTGCTACATTTTGGTAGGAATAATCAAAATAGGACATTCATGGTAAATGGTAGGGCATTGAAGAATGCAGTAGAACAGAGTGATCTAGGAATAATGGTGCATAATTCCCTGAAGGTGGAATCTCATGTGCATAGGGTGGTGAAGAAAGCTTTTGGTAGGCTGGCCTTTATAAATCAGAGCACTGAGTATAGGAGTTGGGATGTAATGTTAAAAGTGTACAAGGCATTGGTAAGGCCAAATTTGGAGTATTGTGTACAATTCTGGTCACCGAATTATAGGAAAGATGTCAACAAAATAGAGAGAGTACAGAGGAGATTTACTAGAATGTTACCTGGGTTTCAGCACTTAAGTTACAGAGAAAGGTTGAACAAGTTAGGTCTTTGGAGCGTAAAAGGTTGAGGGGGGACTTGACAGAGGTATTTAAAATTATGAGGGGGATAGATAGAGTTGACGTGGATAGGCTTTTTCCATTGAGAGTAGGGGAGATCCAAACAAGAGGACATGAGTTGAGAGTAAGGGGCTAAAAGTTTAGGGGTAACACGAGGGGGAACATCTTTACTCAGAGAGTGGCAGCTGTGTGGAACGAGTTTCCAGTAGAAGTGGTAGAGGCAGGTTCAGTATTGTCATTTAAAGTAAAATTGGATAGGTATATGGAACGGAAAGGAGGGTTATGGGCTGAGTGCAGGTCAGTGGAATTAGGTGAGAGTAAGCGTTCAGCACGGACTAGAAGGGCCAAGATGGCCTGTTTTTGTGCTGTAATTGTTATATGGTTATATGTGTCTATGGGAAAAGAGCAGCTGAAAGGAAATGAATGGATTGTGCTGCAACGAAATGGCAAGGCCCAGTCGTGCAAATGGCCTCCTTTAGTTGATGTAAGGATTTGGTGTTTCTGGCTAATCAGTGCTAGTAAGAGTTGTTTTCTAGAGGGTGGACCACCCAGAACAGTAGTTACATATTGTGAAATGGTTCCTCAAGAAAAACATCAATTGAGCTTTACATAGGGATTCACATCAGCCATGTGTGTGCTCACATGTCACATGCGAGGAAATGTGGATTTTACAATTATACAACCTTGATCTGGTATTGGGAAATGAACTTGGTCAGGTGTCAGATCTCTTGGTGAGAGAGCATTTTGGAGGTAGTGGGCCACAATAGTGCTGGAAGCGATAGGAGCAGACAATTTGGGAAAACATTTAATTGGAATAGGGGGACATATAATGCAATTAGGCAGGAACTTGGGAGCATAAATTGGGAGCAGATGTTCTCAGCGAAATGCATGGCAGAAATATGGAAAATTTTTAGGGAAGATTTCTATGGAGTTCTGCATAGGTTTGTTCCATTGAGGCAGGTAAAAAATGGTAGAGTTAAAAAACTGTGGTGTACAGCGTATGTTGAAAATTTAGTTAAGAAGAAAAGAAAAGCTTATGAAAGGTTCAAGAAACTAGGTACTGTAAGAGCTCTAGAAAATTACAAGGTTGTTAGGAAAGAGCTTAAGAATGGAATTAGGAGAGCCAGGAGTGGCCATGAGAAGGCCTTGGTGAGCAGGATTAAGGAAAACCCCAAGGCATCCTACAAGTATGTGAAGAGCAGGAGGATGAGCCGAGTGAGAAAAGGACAAATCAGGTGCGATAGTGGAAACGTGTGCATGGAGTCACAGGAGGTAGGGTAGGTAGTTACTGAATACTTTGCTTCAATATTCACCAGGGAAAAGGACCTTGGCATTTGTGGGGATGACTTACTGTGGACTGAAATGCTTGAGCATATAGACATTAAGAAAGTGGATGTGCTGGAGCTTTTGAAAAGCATTAAGTTAGATAAGTCACCAGGACCGGATGAGATATACCCCATCTGTGGGAAGCGAGGGAGGAGATTGCTGAGCCTCTTGCGATGATCTTTGCGTCATCAATAGGGGCAGAAGTAGTACTGGAGGATTGGAGGGTTGGCAATGTTGTTTCCTTGTTCAAGAATGGTAGTAGAGATAACCCAGGAAAGTATAGACCAGAGAGTCTGACTTCAGTGATGGGCAAGTTGTTGGAGAAGATCCTGAGAGGCAGGATTTATGAGCATTTGGAAACACATAATCTGATTAGGGATAGTCAGCATGGCTTTGTCAAGGGCAGGTCGTGCCTTGCAAGCTTGATTGAATTCTTTGAGGATGTAACAAAACACATTGATGAAGGTAGAGCAGTGGATGTAGCATATATGGATTTCAGTAAGGCATTTGATAAGGTTCCCCATGTAAGACTCCTTCAGAAAGTAAGGAGGCATGGGATCCAAGGAGGACGTTGCTTTGTGGATCCAGAACTGGCTTGCCAACAGAAGGCAAAGGGTGGTTGTAGATGGTTCATATTCTGCGTGGAGGTCAGTGACCAGTGGTGTTCTGCAGGGATCTGTTCTGGGACCCCTCCTCTTTGTGATTTTTATAAATGACCTGAATGAAGAAGCAGAAGGGATGGGTTAGTAAGTTTGCTGATGACACAAAGGTTGAGGGTGTTGTGGATAGTCTGGAGGGTTGTTAGAGGTTACAGCAGGAGATCGATAGGATGCAGAACTGGGCTGAGAAGTGGCAGACGGAGTTCAACCCAGATAGGTGTGAAATGGTTCATTTTGGTAGGTCCAATTTGAAGACAGAATTATAATATAAATGGTAAGACTCTTGGCAGTATGAAGGATCTGAGAGATCTTGGGGTCCACGTCCATAAGACACTCAAAGCTGCTGTGCAGGTTGACAGTGTTGTTAAGAAGGTGTGCGGTGTGTTGGCATTCATCAACCATGGGACTGAGTTCAAGCGCGGTGCGGTAATGTTACAGCTATATAAAACCTTGGTCAGACCCCACTTGGAGTACTGTGTTCCGTTCTGGTCACCTCACTACAGGAAGGATGTGGATACTATAGAAAGAGTGCAGAGCAGATTTATTAGGATGTTGCCTGGATTGGGGAGCATGCCTTATGAGAATAGGTTGAGTGAACTTGGCCTATTCTCCTTGGTGTTATGGAGGATGAGAGGTGACCTGATAGAGATGTATAAGATGATGAGAAGCATTGATCGTGTGGATAGTCGGAGGCTTTTTCCCAGGGCTGAATGGCTAGCATGAGAGGGCATAGTTTTAAGGTGCTTCGAAGTAGGTACAGAGGAGATGTCAGGGGTAAGTTTTTCCACACAGAGTGGTAAGTGCGTGGAATGCACTGCCAGCAGTGGTGGTGGAAATGGATACAATAGGGTTTTTTAAGAGTCTCTTAGATAGGTACATGGAGCTTAGAAAAACAGAGGGCTATGCACTAGGGAAATTCTAGGGAGCTTCTAGAGTAGGTTACATGGTCGTCACAACATTGTGGGCTGAAGGGCCTGTAATGTGCTGCAAATTTCTATGTACCTATATATAACAATAAGCTATATGTGGTAGGGATCACAACCACATTTTGCATTCAATTTAATGGCTCAATTCAGGAGCTTAGTGAATAAAACGAGCAACGTCCCTTTCAGTTCTCAGGCCTTTATAATCTACTTCATCATGTCCCCAAAGAATTTACAAACAAACTATTTATTTTTTTTAATATTTTAATTGTGCCTGTTCTCCACCATAGAAGGAGATGGAAAATATGCCAAAATAGTTTAAAAATAAAGACACCAAAAACTTAATTTTATTTTAAAAATTTGTTGTCTATCTGTAGACTATTAGTCATTTTTAATTAGTTACGAAGATTTTAGGGATCTTTATATTTTAAGTGGCCCCCTGCTTCTCCCATTGCAACCTGGAATACCAGAGATAATTTTAGACCCTGGTCACCGGCCTGGTTAGGTGCAAACCATAGAATGCACACCAGGTTTCTGCAATTTTCACATATAAATAGACACAAATGGGTGAGAGAGGCCCAGGTTCTGAGGAGACCAACAGATTTATTGACTTCAATATTGCTTTCCTCTCTGTTTTCGGATCATATTTAGAGTTGGAAACCACAGCAGGCAAACTCTGTTGATTCTGGGGTATTGTGGAATCTATTGGAACGATGGGAGTGAGGTGTGAAGTTGTTGAAGGTAGGGGGTGGGTGGGTAGTGCTAGACTAACTGCAGCAGGTATTACAGCCAGCAAAAGAGAGGAGAGAATCCTTCAGCTACTACAAGTTCACAAGTGTGCACTAAAAACATCTACCAGCTGCAGCCAGCTGCTCCCCAGTTCACTTGGCTGCTAGGGTTCCCAAGCTCTGAAAAACCCAGTCTGCAGCTGTTGCGTTTATAGCAGGGACCAAAATGCACTATAGGGGCATGATTAAAAAGTTACAATAAAATGTTTTGTCATTCTATTGTGGGACACTCACACTCTATTTGCTCACCCATTTTTCACTATTAACCCAACCCTTCCATTGACCTCACTTGTTGCGGGGAAAATTTTGTTCCTATTGGATTCAAATAAATTTTCTGCTGCATTGATAGAAAAATATGTTCTAGTGAAAAAAAGTTAAAACTAACAACTTGAAGTTCTTTTCAAGGTTTACATTGCTGAAATGTTAGGAATTGCTAACAATGATAGCTCGACAAATTCTTCCAGTATTTTCTGTTTTGAATTTGGAATCCAGAATTTGCTTCTAAAACAACCTCTTCAATGATGAAGACACAAATACATGCTTGGTATTTTTTTGCTGATAGATATTCCAAAACCTAAGAAATCTCAAGGCTTTGCCATGCAGAACTTTGCTCATTGAGAAGATAAATAAGATAATTAGGCCTTTCCTGATCATTGTGCCAATAATAATGTATAATCCAAAAACTGAGTGGACCACGGAACAGACACACTGAAATCTGGTTGTGACATCTAAATCACTTTCCAAATTAAGTGGAGGCATAGAACCAGAATTAGAATCAGGTTTATTATCACTGACAGAAGTCATGAAATTTATTGTTTTGCAGCAGTAGTACACTGCAGTACATAAACTACACTATAAATTACAACAAGAAATATACACACAAAACTTAGTGCAAAAAGAGAGCAAAATACTGAGGTAGCATTCATGCGTTTATTGTCCATTTGGAAATCAGATGGCAGAGGGGAAGAAGCTATTCTTACAATGTTGAGTGTGTGTCTTCGGGCTCCTGTACGTCCTCTCTGATAAGTGGCTCATCTATTCATATGACATTTACAGACCAAGTTCCTGCTTGAGAAAGGAATCATTTTTCAACTAGTTTCATCTATGGGTGTGTTTTACAAGTTTGGGATTTGTGTCAGTATCTGGAGTTATGCTGTGTCACCTGACAGATAGCTGGGTCCAAGATATATACCGTGGTTCAGATCTCGCATTACAACTGGAAAACGAATCACACATGTAGTATACATTCCACATACCAATTATGTCCAAGTTTCCACTTTCATGATTCAAAATAAATTTGTCAATGCAGATATATGGATTCCTCACACTAGAGAGAAAAGTTTCAAACAAGCAGTTTTGTAATTTCACCAGTCAATCCATTAACAAATGTTAAGGATCAGCAGCTTTATTTGGTCAAACATTGGTTTCCATTAACCAATCTGATCAATCAATTAATTAAGACAGAATTTTATCCTTGCAGTTAGTATTAAACAATTAAATAGTCATTCTATATACTTGTATTGTATATTGATTACTAAAAGATAGGAATTGAAACACAAAAATGTGTTGGTACACGATATAAAGATACTTTTAACATTCTAAAAAATATATAAAGTACTTCTTTAATATTCAGACACTTACCTTTAAAAGTACATAATGAATTTTTTTGAAGGATGCTAAATACACACAACTTCCATGAAACTTTTATCTTTTATTTTTGCCATTTTTGCAGGGTATCAGTGCGGCTGGTTGGTGCTGTTGCTGGGGTGAATTGGAGAGAAAAGGGCTGGGTTCCTGAAGTAAGGCAGGTTGCTTTCCCCCATCTTCACAGATATACCTCTTTACAGGTCACTTGATTGGACTCAGCAATCTGTGAATCCCCTATATCTTTGTTCTCTTACTGTGCACATGTCAATCCCCATTTTATTAACTCATTATCTTTGCCTTCTTCCATCTCCCCAATTCCCAAAGGCACCCCATGACAAAACAGACCAACATAATTTCCAACTCTCTTCCAAATTCCAGGTGTTCACACCTGCCCTCCTCTTCCCATCCCATCTCTGAATCCCCTTCAACCTCCCCTATAACTTCTTCCATTGATCTGCAACTTCAAACTCGAGTGATTGCAGGACACTCACTCATTAATCTCCCCTCACTGTCAATCCTCCAATTCATCTCCATTCTGCCTATAGTCCTTAACTTTTCTCACCTTTCCATCTCTAATCTTCCAATTTTCAAGCAGCTTACTGGCTACCTCATCCCAATAATCTTCAACTCCAAAATTCCTCTGTGAGCAGATTCCCTAAGATTTTTCCTCATCAAGCTCACTCTAGATATTCATATCACTACAACCCATTCTCCTTCACATTCCTGCAATACATAACCCCAACAAATATCTCATTGCATGAGGTCTCAAGCACTTATGTTGAATACCAACATCTGTGGCCTCTCTCACATCCTTGTCTTCTCCAATCCTTTTGATTCCTGACATGCACAAACCTGATTTTGGGTACTGCAACCTTCTCAGCTTCTTCCCCATCATTGTCAGAGTTGACTCCCTTAACTCCTGTTCCTCATTCCCCTGCTACCCAATTTTCAACTATCTTACACCTGCCTCCCATCACAGACACAAGAACACAAGAAAATACAAGCAGAAGAAGGCCACCAGCCACCTCCAACCTGCTCTACTTTTTGATATGATCACAGCTCAAACTCCTCTTCTGTGCCTATTCCTAATTCCTTTGTCTTTCAGATATGTATCTCCACCATAAGTATGTCTAATTATCTGGAATTTTTCACTCTCAAAAGCAGGGAATTTAAAAGGTTTACTACACTTCAGAAGAAATTCCATACACCTCAGTTTTAAATGATTGGCCTCTATTTTGAAGATAAGCCTGTTCATTTGTTATTTCCCCATTTGTGAAAGTATTCCAACATCTACCCCATCAAGCCTCCTTAGGATCTCAAAATGTTCGAAATCTTCTAGAATCCAAGGTATACAGACCAAAATAGTCCAGCTTCTCTTGATAAGACAACACTCTCAAACGAGGAGTTAGCCAGGTAAATCTTCTTTAGATTGCCTTGAATCAATTTTTAGATAAGGAGATCTGTCAAGTCTCACCACCACCCTGTACAACTGTAAGAAAACCTCCCTAATTTTAAACTCCAACCCCTTTATATGACAGGCCAAATTTCCTTTTGACGCCTTAATTACTTATTGAACACTTTTATTCACCTTTTGTGAGCCATGCATTGAACTTCACTCAACCGCAGTCTATCCCCACCCCTAACATTCCCACAATCCTCATCTCCAAAACCCTAACCTCTTTATCAACAATTTCATCACCCACTATCTCTAACCCAAGCCTAGGTGTCTATTCCCCAAATCCACATCATCTCTAAATCATCCAACCATCACCCTCAGTGTGATCTCCAGCTTCCCAGTTCTCCCTAATGCTAGGCTAGAGTCATAGAGCCATAGAGAAGTACAGCACAGAAACAGGCCCTTCAGCCCATCTAGTCCACAATGAAACCATTTAAACTGCCTATTCCCATCGGCTTGCACCGGAACTGAAGCCTTCCATACCCCTACTATCTATGTACCTGTAACGGGGGGTTTCTTTTTCTTTGTTACTGTGTATGTAATCAAAATGGCGTCTTTGTTTTGTTAAAAGTAGGAATGCTGGCGCCTGTGTTAATAGTAGGAATGCTAGCGTCTTTGTTATGATAAGTGCTGGAAGCTTGTTTGGGACTGTAAACTGATTGTTGGCGGGGATTTTGGGGAGTCGGCGCGATGGAGTGAGAGAGAGAGAGGACGGGATGCTGGAAGCTGGGCGACAGAACGGACCCCAAGCGGGGGGTCCCCAGCCCAAGGTGTTCGGTGATGAGAGGAGACGGAGACAGAGGAGTGTGGAGCGTCTGGTCGACCACCGTGGGGGTCCCAGGAGGCGGGTCGAGGAAGTCGGAGGGGATCGAATGGTGGCCAGAAGACTTCAGTAATTGAGCTCCAACGGTTGTGCACAAAGTGGTTTGGACTTTGATAAGTTTGGCGCCTTTTCTTTTTTTTTTCTTCTTCATATATATTGTATCGTTAGTAATCGCTTAGTTATAGTAATCTTTATAAATTGTACTCATTTAATCGCATAAGGTGTACTGTCTGTTTTTTGGGCGAGGCGGGGACATCACACAGCATCCACACCAGCTGATTACCCGGTTTGGCGGGGCCGAAGGCTGCTCCCCCTAGACTAGAACGAGTTTGAGCGATGCCTGAGGCAACCCAGGGGTTACATACCTATCCAATAAATATTGACATTGAGCTCACATGCACCACTTGTGCTGGAAGCTCGTTCCACACTCTCACCACCCTCTGGGTAAAGAAGCTTCCCCTCATGTTCCCCTTAAACTTTCCACCTTTCACACTTAACCCTTGACCTCTGGATGTAGTCCCACCCAACCCAGTGGAAAAAAGCATGCTTGTATTTACCCTATCTATAGCCCTCCTGATTTTGTATACCTCTATCAAATCTCCCCTCAATCTTCTATATTCTAAAGAATAGAGTCCTAACTTATTCAGTCTTTCCTTGTAACTTTGTTCCCCCAGAGCTGGCAAATCCTTGTAAATTTTCTCTTGTACTATTTGCTATTTAAAACTGAGATAAGGAAATACTGCTTTATACAAAATGTGAAAGAAATTCAGAATTCTTCCCCCTTATTGGATATTGCTGATGGGAAAATATGAGTCCTGCACACTAAAATTTTAAAAGAAATGGAGCTCAGATGGGTAAATAGAACTGAGATCCTAATCAGCTATGATTCGCTGGAAGGCTCATAGCTGAGTGATCTGCAGCTGTTTCTATGTTCCAGTTCAATTTGTTGCATGTCCTTCATCAAATTTGTTTATTTCTGATCACTTTTGTCAAAGGACTCTGAATATTTCTCCCAGTCATATATAGATATTATATCTATACAACTGGAATGAATTTTCAGTAAAAAGTTTCCTTGAGCTGATTTCTGATTTTGAAATAGTTTATGAAACTGACATCACTGGAAAGATTAGAGTTTGTTACAATATTGTAAAATAACTCTGATGGTGTAGGAAAGACAGCTTTGAAATTGGATGTGGTTGTTATGTTACTTCTGTTTAAACGTACCGTGGGTTAACAGTGAAGAATCATATTCTGGAAGAATTAGAGAACTTTTATTTACAGTAATAAACAAACACATCTTAACCCAGTCATCTGCTGGAACATTCTAGCAATCCTGCGCATGCTCAGTGCTCTGTCCAATCATATACTGGCACATCATTGCATGTGATATCACCACATCTTCCTTTCCTTAAAAAGAAAACAATTAGCAACATTAATCAAAACAAATACATAATTTAATATGTCTCTATCAGTCTCCCTGGGGGTTTACAAACACGAGTAGACCTTCTAAGCAGTTCACACATTTCTTGTGTTTCGTTGTTATTTTCATGTTTCATCTGGTCTGTATCAGTTAATGGAAACTCTGAAGTTGGTTCTTTCTTAAAGTCTTTGCAATTGCTTCTTAACACTGCTCCCTCCTCTGTTTGGACTATGTATGATCTGGTCGGTGTCCATGTGTTGATTTTATCTTGTATCCTCATTTTGTCTCCTTGTCCTTCAGACAAACATCTCCTTAGATCCGTCAATTCACGTTCCACTTCCATTTATAATGAGTTATGAATCTTCTTTTCTTCATCTAATTCATTCATTAACTGTGTAATCTCTTTTTTATGTTGAGACTTCATCATTTCAATAAAACTTCTCAATTCCTTCACTTGTGCTTTCACTTCTTCCTTATACTGTGCCCACTGTGAGGGTTCTTGCTCTAGACGGTGATGAAACTGAATCTCATATACTCTCAGTGTCTCTTTCATTATCGCTTGCATTGAAGCAACCTCCTCCTGCCATTGCTTTTTCATATCATCAATTGCATCCCATTTGATCGTCTCAGACACTGCAGCTACTGCTTTTATATTCTCCACATCAGCATTTTCCTCCATGAGCTGGACCAGCAGTCGAGTTACATCACCTTCTACCGACTGTAATGCAACGTTCTGTCGCTTCAGCTCTGTGTCACTATCCAAGACTAAAACTCTTTTCACCAAATTAAGTCTTTCACAGGCTGATAAACCCAGGATTGACTGTACATTTTTTGGCATGACCACAAATGAAAGCATGTGCACAATATTTTTGTGGGATACCTTTGCCACGCATGTTCCTTTAACTGGAATGTCTGCACCTGAATACCCAGTCACTTTTATATTCGTCTGATGTAACTTCGGTCTTGGCTTTAAAGCATTAAACTCAGATTCTGCAAGAACATTTACTTGCGCTCCAGTATCAAGTTTACACAGAATATTGTTTTGATTCACTTGCAATGGAATAGTCCAGTCATTCTTACTTTGTTTATTTTCACAAAGCACATCTATATAAAATTCCTCACGTTCATCTTCAATCATTACGTTTACTTGTTTCAGTTTATTTTCCTTCTTACTACTTTTACAACAGCGTGAAAAATGGTTAATCTTACCTCAGCCATTTCACATTTTGCCATATATGGGACACTGATTTGGACGATGTTCCCGCGCACAGCGATCACATGACTTTTTTCTTTCAAATGCCATCTTGCTCTCTGTCGGTTTTGTCGATGTATTATTATATTCCTTGATGTCTTCAAGCTTTTTTACAGTGTTTACATTGCAGTTTTTGACAGAAAGCTCTTCAGCCTGCACCGTCACAGTCTCAGAAGCTTTGCAAAGCACCAAAGCTTTTCCAAAGTTTAAATCTTGCTCTCTTAAAGACTTTCTCTCAGAGCATTATCTCGAATGCCACAAATAATTCTATCTTTAAGGAGAGAGTCCGTGAGCAATCCAAACTCACACGTTCTACTACGCTTTCTTAACTCAGTAACATACTGATCAATTGTTTCAGCAGCTCTCTGCGCACATGTGAAGAATTTATATTGATCATACATTAAATTACACTTAGGTATACAAAATACTTCAAATCTGTCCATTATTGACTTGAAATTGAAATTATCTTTATCTTCAAAGACAAAATTATTATATACCTCTACTGCATCATTCCCGATTACATGGAGCAGAAGCGCAGCTTTGGTTTTTTCCAATTTTTCTTCGTAATCGATTGCCGATAAGTACAATTCAAACTGTTGCTTGAATATCCTCCAACTCTCAGCTACATTGCCAGTCAGCTGAAGCTTAGGTGGGGGTTGCAAACCTTCCATTTTGACATTTACAGTTGGAACTTATTTTTCTTCTTTTTTTCGATTATCTTCGATTCTCGATTCCCCTGTATTATTCTTCCAGAACCACTTCTGACACCATGTTATGTTACTTCTGTTTAAACGTACCATGAGTTAACAGTGAAGAATAATATTCTGGAAGAATTAGAGAACTTCTATTTACAGAAATAAACAAACACGTCTTAACCCAGCCACCTGCTGGAACATTCTAACAATCCTGTGCATGCGCAGTGCTCTGTCCAATCATGTACTGGCACATCATTGCACGTGATATCACCACACTGGTGGCCATTATCTTTATACAACTTACCTTGCTAAAGTCAGCCAATTCTGGTTGGAAATTGCATCTAGAATAACATAACAGAGTAATATAGCATAGAAACAGGACCATCCAAACAGCATCTCATCCAAACTGACTAATATGCCCACCTAAGCTAGACACATTTGCCCCCATTTGGCCCATATTCCCTCTAAAACATTCCTATCTAAATAAATGTCATTGTGGTACCAGCCACAACTACCTTCTATGGAAGCTTGTTCCATATATCTTAGAATGTCTCAAAACAACCTATTATTTCTGAGTCATAACCCTATTTCAGTAAATACTGCAACTAATTTGCAAAACAGAAGGTTCTACAAACACCACCGAAGTAATGACCAGATCTTCAAGTATCCTTGCCATTTGATTGATTGGTCTGATTTGAGCATATTCTCTGTAGTAGAGCTTGCATATTACTTTGCTGTCTATTACTTCAGTTTCTAGAGTATTTTATTTCTGAACTGGAATTACATTGCTTTAAAATTTACTTCATGGTATCTGATTAAAACCATTGGATAGAGCCACAGAAACAGTATAAAGTTAGGTTTATTCTGGAGCACATTAACCAGAACTCAAACAGCTGCAGATAAACATTGGATTAAACAGGAACTCTCTTCAAGTTTTACTCAGTTCAAGCTTCAGGCAGTTGGACAGCCCATCGGGGAATAGGTTTTAGTTGTGTTGCAGCTGTTCAAGTTCCCAAAGCTTCATTCACCAGTAAAGGATACTTAGCTTCATCTGTACAAAGTTATCTATTCGAGAGACATTGTGGAAAGCTGTTCTCCCAGCTGAGCTGTGATAATTATCTTATCCAAAAGAGACCTAATCAGATCAAAATGGGCATTAGTTTCAGCTCATGGTTAATATCAGTGAGGTCCAATCACCTGACTGTACTTCTACTTCCAGCGTATAGATAGATAAAAGACCACAGCACTGGTGGTGAGGACCAAGTAGTCTGAATGACAATGCCACAATTGTTACTAACTTCATCAACAGCTGTGCGGATGGGTGTGTGCCTTCGAAAACATACCGGGTATACACAAACTAGAAGACATGGATGAAGCAGGAGATTCGTACTTTGCTGAGGGCTAGATCTGTGCATTCAAGACTGGTGATCCAGAATTATACAAGAAGCTCAGGTATAACCTACTGAGGCTATTTCAATAGAGCTCAGAGACAGAACTGGATGCATGTCAACTCTGGCAGGGTTTGCAGGCCATTACTTCTTACAAAGCAAAACTTAACATCATGAATGGCAGTGATGCTTCACTCTCAGATGTGTCCTTTCTGCCCGCTTTGAAAGGGAGAACAAAACTACATCTGCGTGAATCCCTGCAGCATCTGGTGTCTCTGTGATTTCTGTCTTCCGGCCAATGTTGGAGTATCTTTCAAGGGGCTGAACCCTTGAAAAGTGCCAATCCCTGATGGTGTAGGTGGCGAGACTCTAAAAGACTGTGCCAACCCACAGGCGGGAGTGTTCAAGGATATCTTCAATCTCTCGCTGCTGCAGTCAGACGTTCTCACTTGCGACAGTCATACCTGTGCCCAAGAAGTCCAGGGTGAGCTGTCTCACATCTACTGTGATGAAGTGCTTTGAGAGGTTGGTAATGATTAGAATCAACTCCTGCCTAAGCAAGGAGTTATTACTCCTGCTGCAATTTGCCTATCACCACAATAGGTCTACAACAGATGCAATCTCATTGGCTCTCCACTTGGCCCTGGGTCACCTGGACAATAGCAATACCTACATCAGGCTACTGTTTATTGATTACAGCTCAGAATTTAACACAATCATACCCCCAGTTCTAATCAACGAACTCCAAAACCTGGGCCTCTGTACCTCCCTCTGCCATTGGATTCTTGACTTTCTCACTGGGAGACGGCAGTCAGTGAGGATCGGAAATAACCTCCTCCTTGCTGACAATCAGCACTGGTGTACCTCAAGGATGCTTGCTTAGCCCACTGCTCTACTCACTTTACACTCACAATTGTGTGTCTAGGTACAGTTCAAAGGCTATCTATAAATTTGCCAACCACACATCTATTGTTGGCAGAATTTCAGATGGTGGCAAGGATGCTTAATGGAGTAAGGTAGATCATCTGATTGGGTGGTGTCACAGCACTCAACATCACTTAATGTCAGTAAGACCAAGGAATTGATTGTGGACTTCAGGAAGGGGAAGATGAGGGAACACACACCAGTCCACATTGAGGGATCAGAAGTGGAAAGGGTGAGCAGTTCTAAGTTCCTGGGTCTCAACATCTCTGAGGATCTATCCCGGGCCCATCATATTGATGCAGTTACAAAGAAGGCATGACAGTAGCTATATTTCATTAGGAGTTTGAGGAGACTTGCTATGTCCCCAAAGACACTTGTACATTTCTACAGATGTACTGTGGAGAGCATTCTAACTGGTTGCAGCAGTCTGGTATGGAGGGGCCATTGCACAGTATCGGAAAAAGCTGCAGCAAGTTGTAAACTCAGCCAGCTCCATTAGCCTCCCCAGCATCCAGGACACCTTCAAAAGGTGATGCCTCAACCGTCAGTTGGTACTCCAGTCACCCTGGACCTGCCCTCTTTCTATTGCTACCATCAAGGTGGAGCCTGTAGATTCACGCTCAGCATTTCAAGAACAGCTTCTTCCCCTCTGCCATCAGTCTTCTGACTGGACAACGAACCCGGTATTTTTCCCTCACTTCTTTAATTTAATTATCTTTTGTATATACACTTCTTATTGTAATTTATAGCTTTTATTATTCCTTCTTCCAATATACTGTTGCTGCAAAACAACAAATTTCATGACATATGCCAGTGATATTAAACCCGACTCTGATTCTGAGACCTCACCAAAGACATATCTCATAATCATCTTCCCAACTTCCTATGTAATCACGTTGGTTTTAAGCACTTTTATGGAGTGATACAAGTAGTAGACAAACTTCAGTCAAACCATCACCTCTCCCCTACTTCTCCGCCCCATCTGGGATAGACTGTACCTTAAGGTTCTGGAAGAAATGGCTCTAAAGATAATGAATCCATTGTCTGTTATCTTCCAAAATTCTCCAGATACTGGAAAGGTTCCAACTGACTGGAAAGCAACAAATGGCATAAATGTGAGATTACCCACTTAAAAGAGGAATGAGTAAAATAGCATTCACTAAATGAAAGTCCTTACACTAAACACACTGAAAACTTCTACGCTGAAAAAAAAAGGAAGCAATTAAGAAGTAAAGTAGAAATTTGGTCCTTAATAGAAAGGTGTTAAATTACAAGAGCAAGGAAGTCTCACTATGGTCACCAGGATTAGTGTTCCTGATGAGTTCATTGTCAACATGCAACTGAGTAGACTCAAGTTGGTCAGTTCCTGGATGGGAGACCACCTGAGCGTATCAGGTTCAATGGGCTTGACTTCTGGGGAAACAAATGATCTGAGCAACAGAGAAAATTTAGTCACCATCTTAGTTTGTATGCATGCATGCTACAAATAAAATACTAGTATGCAAACCAGATTATCAGTTTCCGATGTAAGGCCACACATCTGTGAAGTTCACTCTTTTGCTCTCTCCACTGGTCTGCTAAATATTTCAGATATTTTAAGTTTTTAATTTTTTAATTATATGGTGCTTTGGTGAGACTATTCGTGGAGTACTGAATACAGATCTAGTCACCTTATTTAAGAAAAAATACAGTATACCTATCTCAGAAGTGGTGCAACAAAGGGTCACTGGATTGATTTATGTGATGAAGAGATTATCCTTTGAGGAAAGGTTGATTAGAATGGGCCCACATTCTCTGGAATTTAGAAGTAGAAGAGATGATTTCATTGAATCAAGATGTAGTAGATGCTATCAGGGTATTTTCCTTGGCAGATTATAGATAAGAGCTCACCATTTCAAACTGAGATGCAAATGCTGATCTCTGAGGGAACTGTGAGAGTCCAGGATTCTCCAGCCCGCTAAGCATTGAAGCATGACAGAGTTTTGAGTGGTGAGAGCTGTAATTTATGTTCCAGAAAAATATTTAAGGCTGAAGCAGAATTACCTTCAGATATTAGGGATGACAGCGGTTTGGTGGGAAGGGAACTTTCAAACAATGGTCAAATAGGCCATGATCTTATTGGATAGAGGATCAAAGCTGAGATGCCATGTTGCCTACTCTGACTTCATTTCTTATGTTCTTATTCAAGTTATGCTGGCCTATCACCGTCACTGTAGCATTAACTGCACTTACACTCCATTGTAAGGACTGGGATCGCTATTAACTCCCAGAACACTGAAGGAATTTTGTCTACAATTCCCATTGTCCATTTTTTCTCTCTCCCTCTTTATGGCGAGCAGCAGCTTTTGAAAAAGTGCTGACAATTTAATAATCTAAGCCTGTCCACTGCAGCTGCTTTCTGTGGAAAGATTCACAAAGAAAATTGAAACAATAAGTTAAAGAGTATCCTTTTCTTCACATCATTTTGATTTCTACCAAAGATAAAACACTGATGTAGACAGCTGTTTCAAAATGTTCCCAAAAAAAGCTATATATTGATTAATCATACTGTAAAAATTAGACTTTGTATTATCACATTGAACCTTAAATCTACAGTATGTACCAGAGAACCCAGGGATATGTCCTTTAGCAGACAGAACAGAAAGCATTGTGGAAGCATACAGTAAGTGAGACTGGTGAGGCTAAACTCTTAAAATGACATTGCTGACATTTAGAGAATCTGTGTCTAATCCATTGATTTTTTAAAGTATATTTTTCAAGCCAGTTCATTAAAGAGAGTCTTCAGAACAACTCCGTGCTGCACCGATGATTGATATAAAAAGGCAAACTGTTGACAATGAGCGACAGAGGGCCAATAGCTTTCATTTTCCAGTTCATAAATGTGGATAATTTCTTGGGCAAATCCAACTTCATGCTGAGCTATTTCTATTTAACTTGAAAGGAGGCTGAGTAGTTAGTTGCTGCCCTAATTGGTATTGTTTACAGGAGTCAGGAAGAAAGTACCAACTTCCCAAATACTTATTATCAAAAACTGATAATGAACAATAGGCTGTTTTAGCAAAGTTATTGATCTAAATCTTAACAATTTCATGTTATTGGTATGATAGGAAAACAAATAAAATAAAGCTCATGAAATGTAGAATTTGTTTGAACAGCAAAATCACATTAAAGACTTAAGTCTCAATCCTGTAGCCAAACTAGAGTAGATCAGGATTAACCACAAAATGTTTGAGACAGGTTGATAATGATATGCAATTCAGAATCTGTCTGCACTGTAATTTTTTTTTCCACGTTACCTTCAGCTTCTAATTTACAGGCTGTCCCTGGGTAATGAACAGGTTCCATTTCACTGACGTAATTAAGTTGATTTTGTCCACAAGTCTGAAAATGCTCAAAAATCACTCAACATGGTAACCATAACTCCATAGTATTGTACTGAATGGCATCAGAAACATACAGGACAGATAAAGACCAATTATTAAAAGATGGGGGTGGAGAGATAGACAGAGAGAGATAGAGATAGATAGATAAAGAGAGGGGGAGAGAGAGACAGAGAAAGGGAGAAAGGGAAGGAGAGGGAGAGGGAGAGAAAGGGAGGGAGAAGGAGAGAGAGGGATTGAGAGAGAGGAAACTAGTTTTGTTGTTTGTAGCAACGAATATATGAATATCTGGCAGACTTTTGCATTTAGTTATACTCTATTCTCTGGGAGCTCATCCGTTCTTATGGTAGTCTGTAGCCTGTTTTGTTATTGTAAGGATGTCATATCTAACGTCTGACAATGGCTGACATACACAAATTTGTTATGTGCAATTAAAGAAGAAAACCATTGAAGTTGAAAGAACATTAGAATGAGATAAAGTAATCTGTAAATAATTAAATGAATTGTTAAAATGAATAAACAGTCGGACAACTGATGACATATTTGTTACAACAAAATCACAAGGGACAACTAACCTCAAAAATGATTATGTATGAAAGGTTGTTTTCTAAGTAAGGTCCAAAGAAATAAATTAATTCAAGATCAAATTTTATATTAGGCAAAACTATGAGTCTAGGTAAAACAGGAGGTTGAATGGTTGGAACATAGAACAGTACAGTACAGGCCCTTTGGTTTGGAAGATACAAAGATTTAAGTTGATGTATTTTATAATCTAGGATTCAATCCAGTAATAATAATATTTGTTGATATAAGAATGGTGGAAATATTTAGTGTGTTATTCATCATCATCATCATTATGTGCTGTGTCGTATGACTTAGGTGATCATAGTCTTTCCATGACCATGATTTTTCTTGGCAAATTTTTCTACAGAAGTGGTTTACTATTGCCTTCTTCTGGGCAGTGCTTTACAAGATCAGTGACCCGAACTATTATCAATGCTTTTCAGAGATTGTCTGCCTGACCTCAGTGGTTGCATATCCAGGACTTGTGATATGCACCAGCCGCTCATAGGACCATCCTACATCTGTTCCCATGGCTTCACGTGACCCTGATTGGGCGGGGGTGGGGGGGGGGAGGGCTAATCAGGTGCTACACCTTGCCCAAGGGTTAGCGGAGGAAAGGAGCACCTTGCACCTCATTTAGTAGAGACGTATCTCCACCCCGAAACCTGAGTATATGATTCGATTGGGTAAAAAATGATATTTGTAGAAACGGTTCACAACTGTACCAATTAAAAGGGTGTCAAGAACGTAATGGAAGAGTAACCACTTGCCTGGATGAGTCTGTCTCCAACACTGCTCAAACAGCTTGATATCAAGCAATCTGGCATTCCACTCACCACCCTGGTTTTCCTGTCATGCAGATCATCTGCAAAGTGCACAGGGGTATCCTTCCTCTTGCACAGCATCTGGATAACCCGTAAACTGAAGTGTCTGCGATACCAGCCGGAAGTAAGCAGAAACAACTGGAACCGAACTTGCACCTTTATAGATATTCTCACCTTCTATCTTTGTGAAAAAAAAGCTGCAGCAAGAGGCATTTTGTTAATTCAGAAGTCCCTTTAGAGATACCTGAGGTGAAGAGGAACAGAGGACCCTGTACCTACAAAGGGGTGAGAAGAACATTTAACCATATAAGCAACAGCTATTGGGAAAAGACAGCACTGGCTGCTTAAGTGCCCTGGAGGAGAGTGTGTTTGATATCACAGGACATATAACAGCCATAGATGATAATGGTAAGCTTTGGACTAATCCTCCATCTCTCTATTCCACTTTCTAAAATTGTATATTGTCTTTTGATTTACAGGCTGCAAATGATGTATGCATATCCTTTATAGTGGCCCACTCCCCTCCCAACCTATCATTTTCACCGGCACTAATACTTTCTATTTACAGAAAGCTAAGCAGACAATTGGTACCCCTATCTAATCCATCATTATCTAATACCAGCTCAGACAGTAATGCAGTGAGATCAGATTAGAGTTAGATCAGTCAGTGATTAATCTTAGGATATGAACAGGCAGTAACTGAGGCAGGGAAAACAGTGGCCCAGGTGGCACCTTTGTGGAAGATGATATTCCACGCTTATGTTTAAGAAGGCTCATTTGACGATCAGGATATGACATCCTGTAGGTTGGGCATATCTGTGCCATGCCAGCTGCGATCATCTGGTTGCCAGCCATCTTAACTCTCCTACCCATTCCCACTGCCATGCCTGTCCTTGACATCACTTACAGTCAAGGTGAGGTTGCCAAGTCAATGCAAATTAAACAACAGCACCTCAGATTCCACTCAAGTAGTCTCCAATGTGGCGGCATGAACGTTGAATTCCCCAGCTTCTCCCCCTCTGCCCCTGTTATCTTGTCTCCCTCCTCTGAATCCACCTAGCCTCCATCACCATACCTCTTTCTCTCCCCCCTCTGCCCATTACCCACACATTCCTCCCATTCGTTCCCTTCTTCATCTCCCAATCTTTATTCTATGCTCCACCCTCCTCTCCTGACAGATTCCATCATCTTCAGCCCTTTATCACTTCCATTTTCCTTTGCCATTCATACTCTTCCCCCGCACCCATTCCTTACCTTCCAGTCTGGATCCACCTACTACCTGCTACTGCTTGCTCCACAGTTTCCCTTTTTAATACTGGCTATCTCCCCTCGATCTTTCAGTCTGAATAAAGAATCTCAACATGACACATTGACTATCCATTACCATCCATATATGCTGCCTGATCAGCTGAGTTCCTCCAGCGTTTTTGCGCATTACTCCTCAGACTCTTCATTGTTTCAATAAGATCCCCTTTCATTCTTTTAAACTCCAAGGAGTTTGATTTCAAGTTGATCGTTTTTTTGATGTTTGCTCTTACTTTTATTAAAATAGATTCCAACAGTTTCCCAAATGGTAAATGTTAAGCTAGCAGGAGGAGGTCAGAAATAAGGTTTCTCTCAACTCTAATATCTAGGGATTTCGGTAGATATCATCCAACACATCCAACTGATGGGAATAGGCAGAATAACAGTTCAACATGGACTAGATGAGTCACGGGGCCTGTTTCTGCGCTGTAGTGCTCTATAACTTGACAGGTTCAAAGGTTCAATTATTATCAAACCACATATCTATATACAGTACAACTCTGAAACTTTTTCTTCTCCATCATTCTTCTAATTGCAGTGAATACTGGCCTAGAGCCATTAAATTCCTGATGAAGGGTCTCGGCCTGAAACGTTGGCTACTCTTTTCTCACAGATGCTGCTTGACCTGCTGAGTTCTTCCAGCATCGTGTACGTATTCTTTGATCCACAGCATCTGCAGTTGTATTTTTGTGTTCAGAGCCATTAAACGCTCCTCATATGACAATCCTTTCAATCCCAGAATCATTTTTGTGAACCACCCTTGAACAGTCTCCAATGTCAGCACATCCTTTCTTAGATAAGCAGAACAAAACTGCTCACAATACTCCATGTGAGGTCTCACCAGTGCCCTATAAAGCCTTAACATTCCATCCTTGTGTAATGCCCTGGTTCACATGGTTCATATTTTTTCTCTGTTTTGTTTTTCAGTTCTCTGTGTAAGCTGCTTGTTTGGGTTACTGTTGAAGATAGGAGATAGGAGAAATGTGTGCCATCCAAATGGATTTAGGGGAAGTTGCTCTGGTGAGGGACACTAAGGTTGGCCTTGGGGGTTTTGAGACGGGAGAAGAAAGAAGAAGCTGGAGAGAAGACGTCGGAGGAGTCGACCCGGAGTGGGGCCATGATTCAATGAAGTTTGGGGAGATCGAAGGAGTATCAGCAAAGGAGAAACCGGGAGATCCAACTTGTGCACATCAGACTGTTTCATTTAAAATGGGCCCTTTTCTTTTTTTTTTGCTTTTTCTTTACTAACCCTTTGTCAAATTAAGAATTATAAAGCTAAATCTTTCGTGGTACTTATTTGTAACAAATCACACAGCATCCGACACACAGAGGGGCATTTGGGGAGCTTGCACTTCAATCTCCCAAGTTTGGTGGGGCCAGAGGTTGTCTTCCCTAGATTCGTGCAGCCGACGGAATCAGAACGTTACAATTGCTTTTATATTCTAGTCCTCTCGACATGAATGTTAACATCACATTTGCCTTCCTCACCACCAGCTCAACCTGCAAGTTAACCTTTAGGTCCCTTTGCATCTCAGATTTGTGTATTTTCTCGCTGTTTAGGAAAGAGCCTATGCTTTTATTCCTTCTACCAAAGTGTGTGACCACATACTTCCCGACACTGTACTCCATGTTCCACTTCTTTGCCCATTCTCCTGTTGCCAAAATTGGAAATAAAGGTTCAAAATATCTTAAATATAGGCTGAATATTTTCTTGCCTGCTCCAGTTAATCTTCTACCAATGGTGGCAGTTAAGATGTTGGGGATGGAGTGGGAGGGGGGTGGTTGTGGTGATACAGTGCTAACAAGGTCAGGACAAGGTTGTTAGATTTGCATTTAAAGGGCAACTTGTCAAGTAAATCATTGTTGCAGCAAGTACAATGTTTACAGTCATATCAGTCCAGTGTTATGCTTTGAACTCTAATGGCATTTCTGGAAGCCACCCACTATCCTCTTCTCCAGGATACTCTGTAAAGACCACTACCTAATTGAGAAACACAGGAGGTTCTATAGGTGTTGGAAATCCAGGGCAACACACACAAAAAGCTGGAGGAACTTGGTCGCATCTATGAAGAGCAATATAGAGCTAATGATTAGGGCTGAGATCATTCATCACGATTTGATGAAGATTTTGGCAATGGTCAAAACTATTCACAATGGGCAGCAAAGAGGTCCGGACAACACAGAGGGTAGCTAAGACCTCTGTGCAAATGGCACCTGGTGTTTGTATACCCACAGCTAGCATACGCTTTGATGCAGCCACAAAGATGAGAATGGGAGTTATATTGGATACATCCTGTCCACTTCTCTGGAGACCAGTGTACATGATCCACTTTGGATCTCCACATGAAATTGAAGACAATTTGCTTAGCTACCCTGTTGCAAGATTGACTACAGATCACATTTGTTCCATACTTGTACAGAAACAATGAGAGGACTTTGCACCTGAAGGGTAGGTTATTTCTGGCAGGATTGTCACTGCCTAACTTTGGTTTCACTTTGGCTATTTACTCCAGCCAATTCTTACAGCATCTCTCAACTCCTCTGAACCAAATTCCCAAACCATGAGGTAATTGGAATGGACACAGCAACTATTAATTCAAATAGAAAGTAGGGTTGTAAGTTTCACCATTCGTGGCCTCAGGACACCTCAAAATACCTTATGCACTGCATGAAAGATGTATCTGATAATGATCAGACAATTTCTATTTTAGTGTTGATTAGCAAGGATACTTGGAAGAATATTCCTTTCTTCTTGAAATAATGCTGTGGGATTTTTAATTTGTCCAGAAAGGGCAGAAGGAGTTTCTATTGAACATTTCATTCAAAAAATATTTCTGCACTCACCAAAGTACACGCAATATCAAATATAGTGAGCTGCTCAGATTATTGTTGATTGGAACCCATGACCTTCGTACACCAAGAAAAAAATACTGTCCAAAGCAATAATGAACACAAAAGCACAAAGAAACTCTGCTGCCTGTATGTTTTACAGTGCCTATAAAAATTATTCACCCACTTGGAAATGTTCATGTTTTATTGTTTTACAATATTGAATCATAGTGGATTTAACTTGGCTAGTTTTTTTTTACACTGATCAACTTTGTGCCAAAGTGAAAACAGAAATCTACAAAGTGATCTAAATTAATTACAAATGTAAAACATAAAATAATTGATTGCATAAGTATACACCCCCTTTAATATGAAACACCAAATCATCACTGGTGCAGCCAATTGGTTTTAGAAGTCACATAGTTAGTTAAATGGAGATTGTGTGCAGTCAAGGAGTTTCAATTGATTGTAGTAATGTATCTGGAAGGTCCAACTGCTGGTGAGTCAGTATCCTGGCAAAAACTACACCTTGAAGACAAAAGAACACTTCACAAAAAAGTTATTGAAAAGCACAAGTCAGGAGACGGAAAGAAGAAAATTTCCAAGTCACTGAATATCCCTCGGAGTATAGTTAAGTCAATCATCAAGAAGTGGAAAGAATGTGACACAGCTGAAAATCTGCCTAGAGCAGGCTGTCCTCAAAAACTGAGTGACTTTGCAGAAAGGTGCTAGTGAGTGAGGCCACCAAGAGACCTATAACAGCTCTGGAAGAGCTACAAGCTTCAGTGGCTGAAGTAGGAGAGACTGTGCGTACAACCGTTGCCCAGTTGCAGCTCTATGGGTAAGTGGCAAATAGAAAGCCACTGTTGAAATAAACTCACATGAAATCTTGACTAGAGTTTGGCAGAAGGCATATGGGAGACTCTGAAGACAGGTGGAAGAAGATTCTATGGTCTGATGAAACCCAGATTGAGCTTTTTGCCCATCAGAATAAACGCCATGTTTAGCATAAGCCAAACACCACACGTCATCAAAAGCACACCATCCCTACCATGAAACATGGTGGTGGGTGCATCCTGCTGTGGGGATGCTTCGCTGCTGCAGGCCCTGGAAGGCTTATAAAGGTAGAGGGTAAAATGAATGCAGCAAAATACAGGAAATTCCTGGAAGAAAACCTGATGTAGTCTGCAAGAGAAGTGTGACTTGGGAGAAGATTTGTTTTCCAGCAAGAAAATGTCCTGGAGTGGCCAAGTCAGAGTCCAGAGCTCAGTCCAATTGAAAATTTGTGGCTGGACTTGAAAAGGGCTGTTCACTCACAATCCCCATACAATCTGGCAGAGCTTAATCAGTTTTGTACAGAAGAATGGGGAAAACTGCAGTGTCCAGATGTGCAAAGCTGATAGAGACCTACAGTATCCACACAGACTCAAGGCTGTAATTGCTGCCAAAGGTGCATCTGCTAAACACTGACTTGAAGGGGGTGAATACTTATGCAAACAATTATTTTGTGTTTTATATTTGTAACTAATTCAGATCACTTTGTAGAGATCTGTTTTCACTTTGACATGAGCGAGTCTTTTTCTGCTGATCAGTGTCAAAAAAAGTCAGATTAAATCCACCATGATTCAATGTTGTAAAACAATAAAACATGAAAACTTCCGGGGCGGGGTGGGGGGGGGGTGAATACTTTTTATAGGCACTCTATCTTTGGAGAGCATGCTGAAACAAATGCTATATTGGCATTGTAGCATGGTGGTAGAATCTAATTGTATGGAAGTGTAAACCTGTGAACACCCTGTTACCAAAAAAATATACATGTAGCCTGTGAGTTAGCCTGTCATGACTGAGGTTCTGCAAGCAGAGACAGTGAAGACATACATGTTTTGAAATGTCCGGGTGGTTAGCACATACTGGAAATGAAGCATTTGATAGTGACAATATTGCATCCATCTTATTGTCTACTCCAAACTTACCGTCTTTAGCCAGAGTGTAGATGAGTAAAGTTCTAAAAGATTTCTAGTCCTGTCACCTGCATTGAGATTCAAAGGACTAGCAACAATATGATAGTGAGTGTGAAAAATACAAACAAAGTTTTCTTCACAGCCAAAGAAAACAAACAGAGGGTGTAAAATGCAACAAAATGATAATGTTTATATTGTATATTGGCTTTAAGAATCTAACATAGGTGTCTCCGTACAAAGCATTATGTACATGTTTCTTTAGCATGGTTTGTTAAGGAGGCACACAGTTGTTCACTCAGACACAACTGCTCTGCCGAGGGTTGCTGCACTTTTTGGCTGATTCCTTCATGTGAACTTGTTCAAAAGCTCCTAGAAAGTCTGTGGGAAAGTGCAAGTGTAGCAAATGGCTGGCACTATTCAGTCATCACTAAGAGTTATATCTGACCTATAATTCTTCAACAATTCAAGTTGAGGAGGTGTTAATTATAGTTTAACACTACCTTCACTGCTCCTTCACTATTTACCATCACTGTTAAAATATATGATTAGTATTTATTTATTTTACTACTAATTTCTTGGTTACTGATGGATTCCCTACTTATGATAGTTAAAATTTCTTTTTAATTACACACATTGCCATTATAAGAACTGTTAAAACTATTTTGTCTCTTAACTGCCAAGTCTATGGCACTGAAGCTTTCAGTTTAGTATGTCACATGTTAGAAATACTAATTGTGATAATTACTTTCTCAACCACATACAGTATTTCTATGTATTCTGTATACATATGTATTCTATATATGTATCTATATACAGTATTTCCCCAGAAATATAAGAATGGAAATAGAACACATTTCTTTAATTAAATATCTGATAAATCATAAAGCAACCATAACAATCAGTTTCTGTAACTTTCATTGACATCATCGAAAATGAATTGCAATGCTGCCAAATGCATTTAATTCTTTAAGTATTTGTTTTACTGCTTTATAATTTAATTTGATAGCATTTGTGTATTGTTATCTATATCTTGCTATATTATATCATTCCATCTAATGACGTGCCTTATCAAAACAACTTATCAAAAGGAACAGTTTCACATTCAGTGATTAAATTAAGTGATTTACTATCACAATAGTTATTAAGTTAAATTAAAAACAAACACTGTGGTTCAGAAGCATATTTATTATCTGAAATTTGTGACCAATATTTAAGACTTATTATACAATATCATTGAAAAGAAATTGATTAGGATTCCATTCTGAAATAATATGATTTTTAATTGACTAAAATTACTGCTCAATAAGTAGACAGCAAATGTCAACAATTTAATTAGCTTTTTATCTTTAATGCTGATGTTTAGCATCAAAATAATAGAATTTTATCAGATATTATACTGGAGAATCACTGTCTCCTTTGATGCTACACATGTACATAGTTAAATGACAATAATCTTGACTTAAATTGAAAGCAACACAAGAATTGATGGCTGATTTTATACTCCACAAATCCATATTGCTATTTTAATTGTGGCCTGACCAGAAAGCCATCAGTTCCATGAAGAGTGGAATTAGAACTTTTTGATCTCTTGGTGCCAGATGAATTTAATGATTTTGTTTTAAAACTCATGAGCTATTTAAAAATTCTTATCTTTAAACATCAACTAGCCACAAAGACTACTTTTAGTACATCTATTTTTCATAGCAGATTATTCCACCTACCTTAAATATAAAGTTAAACCACATTGCTATATTCATTGCTATCCTTTTGAGATGAGTTCACAGTTACACATTTGCTCATTTCATACAGCAACAATGTAAGTGCTAGGGTATATACTGTGGTCGAATTTCAAGAAAGCAGGAAGTTTTAAACCTTCTCAGGATATTTTTGGCACCAGGAAAAGGACATTTTAAAACATATTCCTCACTAATAAAGAAGGAATCAACCACCATCTTGCAGTACTGCAGTCCAAGTGGTGAAAGTACTCCTACAGCGTCCTTGGTAAAGAATTCAAGGATTTTATTGCAGTAAGGAGAAGACTATGGCGCACATCTTAGTCAGGATGCTGTGGGACTTGATAGGAAGTTGGTGGTGGTAATATCCCCATGCAGCTGCTGGCATTGACCTCCTAGGTGAAACATGCTCTTACTTTGATGTGCTGCTGAAGAAGCCCGGACACGTGCTACGGTGTACATCTTGCACACTGTGCCATGGAACCACAACACACTAGCTGGTGCATTAATTATTTACATCATAACAGTCCATAAAGCATACACAAACAAGCTGTCAGTCATGCTCTAAAGCTAAAAGCTAATTTCCTGATCGGAATCAAACCTATTGTCGAGATGTCTAAAGTCCCCAATATACTTTAACATTTCCACTCCAGTTGTGATATTCAGTGGAAATAAATTCAGAATTGTTGCTTTTAATATGAAAATCATACAGAACAAAGATTTTTTTTGATAACCAACATATAAAGTGCTATTGTTTCTTCTGATAAAATTACTTTTTTTAAAAAATAAAACTACAGTGAAATCTTTTTTATATAAAAGATCCAAATTGTACATTTTAAAGCATAAACGATAACCATACAAGATAAGTTTATATGATTGAGTACTACTCAAAATGCCAATATCTAACACAATACTGGAGGCAATGACCTTTATCCAAGCTGTAATATACAAGAATACAAAAATATTTATTATACATTGAGTAGCTTGTTGTTTCTCTTACACGTTGTCGCCAGAATTTCACAATTTATTAAACAATGGTTAATACTGCTACGTTTCAACTTATTTACAATGTTGAATGTGCTTTCGTGGACGGAGGGCGGCTGGCATCTTATCCCACTCTGTATATAAAAAGGAACATCCATAATCGGAACAGGACCAGATCATCTTCGAGAAGGTCCTGAAGAGGCAGGCAATATTATAGGCTGTCCCGCACCCCCATTAGAACAGTTTGCGGCAAGTAAGAGCTTTGTCCTGCAAAGCATGCAACTAACGAAGAAGAATCGACGTGGCTGTCCCGCACTATCGCGACGGAGCATCCACGTTATCAGTCTGACGAGGCGCTGGAATGGTGACAGCTGCTCGGGGTGGGGGGGGGGAGTTGAAGTGGAAGGCGCTCGTATTGCTAAGCAGTAGTCCCACATAATCTGGACGTGGTGGCAAAGTCTTTGCTATCTACTTCAGATCTTCCTGAAACCACGAATGGCCAGGTCTGAAAGTTGAAAACAGAATGGTTAGAACAATAATTCGCCGGTCCTTACTGAGATGGTGAGAAATGTCCGCGGACTGGTTCTAAGAGTCAGGAAGTATAGATTTCTTCTCGTCGTCTTACCTCAGAGTTTGAACTCAGTTTCATTAACAGCATCATGCAACATCCGCGGAACTCATATTGTTACTCGATAATCTACGTGAGACGACATGCAGTTCTTTACAAAGTAAAGTGGGATTTAGTGACAGCATTGCGACAGGTCCTCAGGAAGTGGCGGATCTGAGAGTGATGGTTTGTCACTCTCTGGACCGGCACTGAAGCAATCCAATTGCAACGCCCATGCTAGTCAGCATTTCCCCCGAACCTCAAGATAAACTAAAACAACCAATCAGTCCTAATCCAAACATAGATGGACAAATAATTCGTACGTTTTAATTTGTATTAAGATTTCATGAAGAAAAAAAAGTACCGTATTTTGACGAAATAAATCTGGCATAAATTATCTTTGTTTTTGGATCTTGGTAAGAATATATTCTATTCTTGTTGATCTATTTCGAAGCAATTTAACTAAAAAAAAGATTTTTTAACGAACCCAGATTTCCTGTGACTTTCAGATGGGATTTCTTCCTTTAAAACATTCCAGAAATGTAGTCCACTTACAGTTGTAGGACTTAACTTTCTGGAATATCATTATATTCCAAAGCAGCCGATCTGAAGCGCTCTACGTATAAATCTCCATGTGTCCTAGTTTTTTTGGGAAATATGTAAAAAAAACTATTTGAGTTGACCGCCTGAGCCAAATAACTCCAAAAATAAGCTTACAAAACACCCCTTCAATGTAACAAACATTAGACCCGTGATTAGCCGGAGACAGGCATGGCTAACAGCCGCGCAATTCAATATAGAAATTATAAAGCCACTTCTGCGGAATTATCTGACCTACTTACGTTTTAGAAATTAATAGCAGATTTGCATTTGCAGCGATAAAAGGAAAATAAAAACGAAGTTATTTTAAAGTTGAAGTACTTAAACCTTTTATGTAAAGGAAATTTTATTTTCTCAGAACCCGTTTACAAATTGCGGGGAAAGCTTTTGCTGTGCTATTGTAACACACCAGCAATCCTTCGGCTCTTTTTGTCTTAAAGGTTGCTTTTTACTGATTTAGTAGCTGGCCGAATCTGCCGGTCTAGAACAAGATGTCTTCAGTGTTTTTGTTTACAAAAGAATACCTTAATTTTTACACTTTTCACCAATTGTTATTTGACTGAAATCTGTTCTTTCGTTCAAATCTCCCCACAAAAGAATATATATATGTGTATATATATACACTTTATATAAAGTATATAAAGTCTATAAGATCGTTGACAATGAAACAATAGAGCAATCTACTGTTTAAACACTGTAGCTGTCTGACTTTGTGGGTTCGCGAGTTTAGTGGGGATGCGTTTTAAGTGGGGTGCTCAGGTTTCTTCCGTAACGTTGCGCAGTCGCTTTTAATACCCTCACCCCAAAACCTGTAGGTGCAGCAGGCTAAGAAGTCGCACCATGTAACGCCACGTTATATATTCTACTGAAACCATTTTTTAAATAGAGCGTTCTATTTGAATTTGCATGCAAGGTGTTTTCCCTATAAGTGCTGTGCAGCCGATGAAGATGCACCTGCCTGTTTCTAAAGATGCCATTATCTGGAGTATTGACCAGTGATGGGCACAGAAGTTCACTGAGCTACTGCGCAAAAGAGGATGTCGTATTTACTGATCAATGCGAGTTGTTACTGGAGAAGCATTTCTATGTTGAATCACAAAATAATGTGTGCACTTCCAATGTTCGAAATCTACATTGAGAGGACACTGACGCGCCGAGGACCTAGTGATACATGTTTCCCCCATAAACATTTGAAACTATAAATTTATAGAAGTATTTTCAATAAAATGCGAACGCACTACAACACTCAAGTTCTTGATACCGATTACACCTTGTGCCGAGACGCAGTGATGGACTTTGGTTCGCTCGGGTTACCGAGCTGTGCAATATCTGCAATTCTTACCAGGTTTACCGGATGGACGTATCCATTTTCGTATTTATCATTTGCTAAGATTTGCCTTAAGTGTGCGATGTAGCTAGCTGCCAGTCTGAGGGTGTCAAGTTTGGAAAGTTTTGTGTCTGAGGGCACCCAGGGCAGGCTGGTTTTTAACCTGGAGAAGGCTTTGCTCAGGACTCGCATCCGGGCTCTCTCCCTGGCATTGGCAGCATTTCTCTGAGACTGCTTGCCCTCTTTGCCCAGCCGGGGCATTTGCTTTCTCCTAACAGCCCCTTGCCTTTTCCTCTTGGAGCTGCAGTCAGAACTCGATTCGTCCGTGTTTTCAGCGGAGATATAGAATTCCGCCTCGTTCGACTCGTGTTTCAAACCGTTACATTTGAGATGCAGCCCCTGTAATTCCATTTCCTGAATATCCTCGGTATCACTGGGAGATCCAGTAGACATGGTACCTCTGGAAAATTAAATGAACCTCAAGTGAAAAGGTCTCCCTCCACAAATTCGTTAAATACCAGGGAAAAAAAACATACGCAAAACACTTCCCTTGCGAGAAAATAAACCCCACCTCTATTGGTTTTGACGGCTCCTGCTATCACTTTTAAACAGGAAGCATTTGGTCTATGTGGATCTGACCATTCCTGGATAGTTGTGACGAACTCTTAATGCTGACAACATTGCCCCCATGTAAAAGGGGCGAGAAAGGGGGTTGTTTCTCCCACGTCCATGTTTCGATATTATTGAAGATATGTTAAACACGCCTGTACTTTGCATTCAGTTTTAGAGCCTGAACATTTCATCCAAGTTTGGTTTTTTTTTCCCAGTCCCTCAGTGGTATATCCCATGTAAACTGGGATTTGAGTTGGAAGCCTTCAATCAATCGCTGTTAAAACAAACTAATTAAACAGCCCATTTGGTTGGCGAAGAAGTGAGTGCTACTGCCGTCTTAAAAAAACGCAGAGCTCCCCAAATACACGAGCTTTTGAACAATGTGTAATAATTAGAGCTACTACAAATGACAGAGGCAATTTAGTTTTAATAAGGCAAAGAATATACGCACAGAATGGTATAATTATCTTCAACTATCAAATGTAAAATAATATAACCCTTTGCTCCCAAATGACGTCATATTCATTGTCTGATATATAATTTCCTGTATTTTCCCATAAAGATTATTTTTGAGTTAATTATCCCCATGAGTAAATTATCCGAACTTAAACGCACTCACAGACTACAAATGTGAAGAAAGTTTAAGGTAAATACAATTGCTGTTGAAACTGACCAGTTTGCAGTTTAGCTGGTCTCTCTCTATTTACATATTTGGCCAGAGTCCTGTTTTGGATCGCTGCTGTTTTCGTCCTGTGGTTTTCCACCTTCCAGAATTTCTTCTGTTCGTATATTGCCGGCTAATGGCTTTCTCAAACGCTAAAGACTAGTTGAGAAATTGCCAAACTCATTTAGTCCCACTCAGTGAGATCAGATAAATTAAGATTCTTTATAAATGTTTTGAGGTTCGCTTTAAATGCCACATATATTCCCATTACTTATCGGGAGCATGTGCGCAGTTACTAAATATAAAACAGCAAATGTGGAGTTGGAGACAGATTTTCTTGCGCTTACACTGACTTGCGTTGAGCTTTGCAAAATATTTTGTTAAGGAAATATATAGCACTTATCTCTGAAATTTTGGAAAAATTGGCAACCCCCCTGATTGTTTGTGCAGGTGCGTTTTGAAGTGAGCTCCTCCTGAAGATTTATGGTAGAATTGATTGATTTTGTAAACATTGTAGAGATCCTATCGACCCCCAGAACGAATTCAGGCCTTATTTTCGTATCGGGGTCTTTCTGCAGCAATCGGGCCGCGCAGACTCTGCAGGAAAGAAATTGACTCTAGTAACATCTCCGTCGTGGAACGGAACCAAGAAGTGTCATCACATTGGTCCGTCAGAAGTGGCAGCGCTCGTAACCTCAATAAATCATCCTGTATAAATGGGAAGTCCCCCTCGTAAAGGAAACCTGGAAGACGTACCGCCAACATTTCCAGCCCCTATCTAGTACACGAGTATTCAATAGGTATCTTCGATTAATAATCATTTCTATTACAACAGAGATATGGTACCTTTTGGCGGGGGGCGGGGAGTTCGAAGGCATTCAGAAGTTCAATTATCTCTATACATAGCCGTAAGACACAATTATACCCACTTTAAACATATGGAAATAAGTTCAAAGTAAAATTATTATCAAAGTACATATATGTCACCATATACTAGCCTGAGATTCGTTTTCTTGCGGGCATTCACAGTACAAATAAATGGGGAAATATTACATGGTAGTAATCACTAATCCAGTGTTTAATAGATAGGGTTCCGACTGAAGAGTCTCGTGCAATAAAATACTCCTGACATTTTGTTATTGAGAGGAACTTTGAGTATACTTGAACGTCAGGAACACGGTCTGAATGTTTGTAAAGGAAATCACGGAACTTCAAGACTTTCCTTACAGACACAAGGTCACATATAATTAACGCCAGCGGAGACTTTGCAATGAGGACGTCTAAGTTTCATTTCCCGTCAATTCCGGTCAAGATTCTAAAATTTTACCGGGAAGGGGCGGAGATTAACAGATCAGGGTTTAGGAAGATCGCGAAGCAATAACTCTCAGTTGAGCGAGGAAATCGAACCTGTTTAAATGGCTTAATATGGAAAAAATGTTCGATGCTGCTTGTGCTCCACGTTTTTCAGATCCAGTTACAACTGCCGAGACAAAGTCTTAGCAAAGCAGAAAATCGATCGGCTTGGGTTTTCCAGTGAGGTCAGACTCGCTTTTCCAAGGCCGGGGGTATTGTTAAATACTCCATCGGCGAACTTATAAACAAACCACAGGCCTTTAATTATACTTCAGCGCCCTAACCTGTATCATGCGGACTGGAACCCGGGTTTTAAAATTTGTCTCAAACGCGTTAAAGTATTTCAAATTACCAATTAAAAAAAAACCCGATTGTTTAATAAATAATAGCATAGTTTTTAATGCATTTCATTAAACATACCTACAAATAAATCCGCCGAACGAGACATTTTTAAAGATGGTCAAATGTGAAATATTTCAGTCTAATATTTTGGTACAAATGAAGTTTGCTATTCCCCACTGCACTGGAAATGGTCAGGCGGAGGGGAAGTCTGGATTGTTGCTGTTTGCTGTGAAGATACAGATCTATTTGCGGTTACAAGGAAACTCAGCAGGTTAGCTATATCTGGTGTGAATGTGTAATAAAAATATATATTTCGTTTCCAAATGTGCTTCGGCAATCGAAATGTGTGAATTCATCGTGTTAAAATAATTGTATGCGATGTTATGAATTTTGCATTGGCTGTGATGTATTGTATGAAATATTGTCTCTCTTTAAAGCCCTGTTTTATAATCTGAACGTGACGTTTGGAAGAAATCCCTGCCCAATTACCATCAGCATATAACCTGTAGCACTGGCGGTGTCAACACATTTGACCACTGCTACACTACGATAAGGAAAGTTCTATTCCCTGACTGCACTTCGGGAAATTTGATCACTTGGTTGTCCTTCTCCTGCCCGCATACGGAAAGAGGCTAAAAGAGCAAGGCCCCAGAGATTAGGACAACAAAGAGATGGTCGTGGGAGGTAAAGGATCGGCTAAGGCATTGCTTCGACTCGATGGGCGGGACCGTGTTCAAGGACCCCTCTGTGGAACTGAGCTTATTACGGACCTTATATTAAAAAGAAGTCATAGACGAGAGCGTCCACACAAAATCATTCAGGGTATTCCCTCACCAGAAGCTTGGATGAGACATAAGATTCGCTATCTGCTGAGGGCCAGATCAGAGGCATTCACGTCTGGCGAAAGTTACAAGAGGTAACTTCCCGGACCTCCGGAAAACCATCTCAGGCGCGAAGTGTCAATTTCGGACTAAACTCGAATCAATGAAGAATATTCGACAGCTGTGGCAGGGCTTGAATGCTATCACCCGTTACAAAGTAAAAGCAAGCGACATAGGTGACAACAGGGCTTCGCTTCCAGACGAGCTGAATGTCTTCCATGCTCGCTTTGACAGACAAAAACCAACACGAACTCCCACAACTCCCAGTGACCCTATGATTTCAGTCTCTGAGGCCGACGTGAGAGCAGCCTTCAGGCAGGTGAACCCAATGATAGCATGCGGCCCAGACCTGAGTACCAGGCCAAATACTAAAGACCTGTGCTGGAGTGTTTACTGAGATCTTCAGCATTCCGCCTCGGCAATCTTGAGGTTCCAACTTGCTTCAAGCAGGCTTCAATTATATCAATGTCCAAGAAGACCGTGATAACCTGCTTCAATGACTATCGTGCAGCAGCGCTTACGTCCACACTGATGACGTGGTCTGAGAAGTTGGAGATGAAACATATTAACTTCTGCCCGAGAAGCGACTTGCTTACTGGACAACAGGTCCACAGCAGATGCCATTCTATTGTCTCGTCACTCCATCCTGGAGCATCTGGACAGCAAAGATGCATACACCAGGATGCTCTTTATTGACTACAGCTTGGCACTCAATGCTATCATCTCTTCAAAACTGATCAACAAGCTTCAAGATCTCCTTGTGCAATTAGATCCTCAATTTCCTCACTTGCAGACCCCAGCCAGGTCTGATTGTCAACAACACTCTCTCCACAATCTCCATCAGCACAGGTGCATCACAAAGCTGTATGCTTAGTCCCCTGCTCTACTTGCTTTACACGCCTGACTGCGCAGCTAAGCACAGCTCCAATGCCACATTTAGCTTTGCTGGTGACTTTACTAAGGTAGGCCAAATCAAAGGTGGTGATGAATCAGCATGTAGGAGGGAGATTAAAAATCTGGCTGAATGATGCCAGAAACACAACCTCTTACTCAACCTGAGCAAGACAAAGGAGCTGATTATTGACTTAAGGAGGAGGAAACGGGAAGTCCATGAGTGAATCCTCATTGCAGGATCAGAGATGGAGAGGGTCAGAAACTTCAAATTCTTTGGTGTTATCAGGATCTGACCTGGGCCCAGCATGAAATTGCAATTATGAAGAAAGCAGGGCAGTGCCTCTACTTCCTTAGAAGTTTGTGAAGATTCAGCATAATAGTTAAAACTTTGACAAATTTCTATAGATGTGTGGTGGAGAGTATATGGACTGGCTGCATCAAAGCCTGGTGTGGAAACACCAATGACCTTGAAGGAAAATCATGCAAAAAGTCATGAATGCAGCCCAGTCCATCACAGATAAGGCACATCCCACCACTGAACACATCTACACAGAGTATTATCGCAGAAAAGCAACATCCATCATCAGGGACCCCACCATCTAGGTCATGCTCTCTTCTGACTACTGCCATCAGGAAGAAGGTACTCACACCACTAGGGTTAGGAACAGTTATTACCCCTCAACCATCAGGCTCTTGAACTAGAGGGGATAACTTCACTCAAACTCACTTGCCCCATCACAGAACTGTTCCTAGAACCTATGGTCTCACTTTCAAGGAATCTTTATCTCAGGTTTTCAATATTTATTGGCTTGTTTATTTCTTCTTATTTTTTTCATTAGTGTTAGATTTTCACAGTTTGTTGTCTTTTGCAGACTGGTTCTTTGCCCTGTTGATGCAGCCTTTCATTGGATCTGTTATGGTTATTGGATTTGTTGTGCCCACAAGAAAAAGAATTACTGGGTTGCAAATAGTGACATGTATGTATGTATGTATGTTGAATTTCCCCATGGGGATGAATAAAGTATCTATCTATCTATCTATCTATCTATCTATCTATCTATCTTAGAAACATAGAAACATAGAAAACCTACAGCACAGTACAGGCCCTTCAGCCCACAATGCCGTGCTGAACATGTCCTTACTTTAGAAATCACCTAGGGTTACCTATAGCCCTCTATTTTTCTAAGCGCCATGTACTTATCCAGGAGTTTCTTAAAAGACCTTATCGTATCTGCCTCCACCACGGTCGCCGGCAGCCAATTCCACGCATTCACCACTCTCTGCATAAAAAACTTACCCCTGACATCTCCTCTGTACCTACTTCCAAGCACCTTAAAACTATGCCCTTTTGTGTTAGCCATTTCAGCCCTGGGAAAAAGCCTCTGACTATCCACATGATCAATGCCTTTCATCATCTTATACACCTCCATCAGGTCACCTCTCATCCTCCGTCGCTCCAAGGAAAAAAGGTCGAGTTCACTCAACCTATTCTCATAAGGCATGCTCCCCAATCCAGGCAACATCCCTGTAAATCTCCTCTGTACCCTTTCTATAGTTTCCACTTCCTTCCTGTAGTGAGGTGACCAGAACTGAGCACAGTACTCCAAGTGGGGTCTGACCAGGGTCCTATATAGCTGTAACATTACCTCTTGGCTCCTAAACTCAATCCTATGGTTGATAAAGGCCAATTCACCATATGCCTTCTTAACCACAGAGTCAACCTGTGCAGCTGATTTGTGTCTCCTATGGACTCAGACTCCAAGATCCCTCTGATCCTCCACACTGCCAAGAGTCTTACTATTAATACTATATTCTATCATATTTGACCTACTAAAATGAACCACCTCGCACTTATGTGGGTTGAACTCCATCTGCCATTTTTCAGCCCAGTTCTTCATCCTATTCACATCCCGCTGTCACCTCTGACAGCCCTCCACACTATCCACAACACCCTGAACCTTTGCATCAATCAGCAAATTTACTAACCCATCCCTCCACTTCCTCATCCAGGTCATTTATAAAAATCATGAAGAGAAGGAGTCCAGAACAGATCCCTGAGGCACACCGCTGGTCACCGACCTCCATGCAGAATATCACCCATCTACAACCACTCTTTGCCTTCCACAAAGCAATGTCCCCTTGGATCCCATGCCTTCTTACTTTCTCACTAAGCTTTGCATGGGGTACCTTATCAAATGCCTTGCTGAAATCCATATACACTACATCTACAGCTCTACCTTCATCAATATGTTTAGCCACATCCTCAAAAAAATTCAATGAGGCTCGTAAGGCACAACCTGCCTTTGATAAAGCCATGCTGACTATTCCTAATCATATTATACCTCTCCAAATGTTCATAAATCCTGCCTCTCAGGATCTTGTCCATCAACTTACCAATCACTGAGTTATGACTCACTGGTCTATAATTTCCTGGGCTATCTCTACTCCCTTTCTTGAATAAGGGAACAACATCTGCAACCCTCCAATCCTCCGGAACCTCTCCCGTCCCCACTGATGATGCAAAGATCATCGCCAGAGGCTCAGCAATCTCCTCTCTCACCTCCCACAGTAGCCTGGGGTACATCTTGTCCGGTCTTGGTGACTTATCCAACTTGATGCTTTCCAAAAGCTCCAGCACATCCTCTTTCTTAATATCTATATGCTCAAGCTTTTTAGTCCACTGTAAATCTCCAAGGCCCTTTTCCATAGTGAATACTGAAGCAAAATATTCATTAAGTAAATCTGTTATCTCCTCCGGTTCCATAAACACTTTTCCACTGTCGCACTTGATTGGTCCTATTCTCTCATGTCTTATCCTCTTGCTCTTCACATATTTGTAGAATACCTTGGGTTTTTCATAATCCTACCCACCAAAGCCTCTCATGGCCCCTTCTGGCTCTCCTAATTTCTTTTTTAAGCTCCTTCCTGTTAGTCTTATAATCTTCTAGATCCCTAACATTACCTAACTCTCCGAACCTTTTGTAAGCTTTTCCTTTCTTCTTGACTAGATTTATTACAGCCTTTGTATACCACAGTTCCTGTACCCTACCATAACTTCCCTGTCTCATTGGAATGTACCTATGTAGAATGCCACACAAATATCCCCTGAACATTGGCCACATTTCTTCCGTACTTTTCCCTGAGAACATCTGTTCCCAATTTAAGTTTCCAATTTCCTGCCTGATAGCCTTATAATTCCCCTTACTCCAATCAATCGCTTTTCTAACTTGTCTGTTCCTATCCCTCTCCAATGCTATTGTAAAGGAGATAGAATTATGATCACTATCTCCAAACTGCTCTCCCACTGAGAGACTTGACACCTGACCAGGTTCATTACCCAATACCAGATCAAGTACAGCCCCTCGTCTTGTAGGTAACCTTCCTGAACACACCTAACAAACTCCACCCCATCTAAACCCCTTGCTCTAGGGAGATGCCAATCATTATTTAGGAAATTAAAATCTCCCACCATGACAACACTTATTATTATACCTTTCCAGAGTCTGTCTCCCTATCTGCTCCTTGCTGTCCCTGTTACTATTGGGTGGTCTATAAAAACACCCAGTAGAGTTATTGACCCTTTCCTGTTCCTTCCTTCCACCCACAGAAGACAACCCCTCCATGACTTTCTCCTTTTCTGCAGCCGTGACGCTATTTCTGATCAGCAGTGCCACGTCCACACCTATTTTGCCTCCCTCCCTGTTCTATCTGAAACTCCTGCCCCTGAGCTATCCAAGTCTCTGTAATGGCCACAACATCATAGCTCCGAGGACTGATCCACGCTCTAAAGTCGTCCATTTTGTTCATGATACTCCTTGCATTAAAATAGACACATCTCAAGCCGTTGGTCTGAGCTCATCCCTTCTCTATCACCTGCCTATCCTGCCTCTCACACTATCGACATGTTTTCTCTATTTGTGAGCCAACCTCACCCTTCCTCCATCTGAAGAGTTCGGTTCCCACCCCCCAGCAATTCTGGTTTAAACTCTCCCCAATAGCCATAGCAAACCTCCCTGCCAGGACATTGGTCCCCCTGGAATTCAAGTGCAACCTGTCCTTTTTGTGCAGGTCACACCTGCCCCAAAAATGTCCCAATGATCTAGAAATCTGAATCCCTGCTCCCTGCTCTAATCCCTCAGCCATGCATTTTTCCTCCACCTCACTTTATTTCTATACTCACTTTGGCATAGGCAATAATCTCAAGATTACTACCTTTGGCACAGGCAGTAATTCTGAGGTTAATACCTTTGGCACAGGCAGTAATCCTGAGGTTAATACCTTTGGCACAAGCAGTAATCCTGAGGTTAATACTGTTGGCACAGGCAGTAATCCTGAGGTTAATACCTTTGGCATAGGCAATAATCCCGAGATTACTACCTTTGGCACAAGCAGTAATCCTGAGATTACTACCTTTGATAACAAATTTACTCTGTGCTTTGAACTTTAATTCCATGGCCAAACAATATCAATGCATTAACTTAGATACTAATTTGATTTTTAAATATACACATTAAATAAAATAATGCCCGTATGCCTTTGTCACTCTCAATATCTTAATAAATCAGCACATCCTGTTGGGTTTTCAAAATATGAAGACATGCAGGGTAAAGGGAAAGGGACACATAATTTCTGGCAAAACACGCAAAAGGTTAATTTTGTTCAAACTAATTTTGTTTTCTTGTTGCAGTTATCCAGCAAAACAGTCTAAGTGAAAGTAAAAAAAATCTGCAGATGACGGAAATTTGAAATAAAAACAGTGGCAGTCTGCAGTCAGGAAGCTTTGGAGGAAGCAAAGAGGAGATAGCTTCACGGGTTGAAGATTGCCCATTAGAACTCTCAAAATTCTGAACCACACAGATTTTCTTATATTTTATTTAAATATATGTTTAATAAAACAGTTTATTGGCATAGAGATTAGATGTCCCACATTCAAACCCAGTTTGCTAGGATTGCAATCAGCCTCCAACACTATTCGAATCAGATCCAAACCTTGTTACACCATTGAATATTTTTGGGTAATTTCAATTATTGGGTAAGAAATTAACTATCCAGGTATGAACCATTTGTTTACCTGTATCAATTGTTATTGATAAAATATTCCTTACATTTTTAATAATATTCACCATCACAAGTTACAGAAGTGTTCTATTTAAGGCAAAAAAATTCACTATGAGGTCTAAATTTTGTCTTTAATGCAAGCACATTTCTTGATACATTGCAGCAAAGCTTGACAAGTACAGTAAACCAAGCAAGGATAAAATAAATTAATAATCTGTTTCTAGTTGTGCCCACTCACTAACAAGCCCTGCATATATTGCACTGGAACAGAAATGAAACCTCACACTGTGAGGCACCTCAGGTAGAAAACAACAAAATTGTAATCACCTTCAGCACCCCTAGGCACAACATTCAGCCCAAGGGAAAAATTATTGTTTGTTAAGGAGCATATCTCCAGCAATGGAATATGACTGGCTATAATGAAAATGTTTTCCATTTTAAGTCTTCACTAATATCACTTGAAGCTTTTGACTTAAAGAGCTTCATGAATTAATATTTACAATATAAACTGATTTTAACCATCTCCTGCATCTAATTACTTCTTCCTTAATTTGAGCCATTGTTCTTTTTTTGAATTCACGATGTACATTTCAGAAGGAAAGCGATATTATCAGAAGGTTCACTTGGGACATTTAAAAAAATCTTCAGATTAGAAATACATTTTGCCTTTACTAGAACTCAAATTCATGAGCTAATCATCAGAAAAAAAATTATGAAAGCCAGTATGTTCATAAGTTGGAATAGGAAACAAAAATACTTAAACACTCAGCAGGTCAGGCAGCATCTACAGAAAGAGGAAGCAAGTGGATGTTCAAGACTTTCAGAAGGAGATGTTTGAGGAAGGAACTTTTTTCTGAAAGGTTAATTCTTTCCCCAGATGCATTTTCAACTTTTCTTCCCTATTTGATTGTGAACAGCTTTGGGTCCCCAATCTAAGAAAGGACATGTTGGCATTGGAGAGGGATCCAGAAGAGATTCACAAGAATGATCCCAGAAAGTAAAGGATTAATGTATGAAGAGTGTTTGATGGGTCTGGGCCTGTACTCACTGGAGTTTGGAAGAATGAGGGGGATTTCATACTGAAAGGCCAAAATAGAGTTGGCATGGAAAGGATGTTTCCGATAGTGGGGGAGTCCAGGACCAGAGGGCACTGACTCAGGATAGAAGGACGTCCCTTTAAAACAGAGATGATGAGGAATTTCTTCAGCCAGAGGGTGGTGAATCTGTGGAATGCATTGCCACAGACGCTGTGGAGGTCAAGTAATTCAGTTTCTTTAAAGTGAAGGTTGATAGGTTCTTGATTAGTAAGGGTGTCAATGGTTTTGAGGAGAAAGTGGGAGAATGGGGTTGAGAAGGACAATATATCAGCCACAATGTGATTGCAGAACAGATTTGATGGGCTGAATGGCCAAATTCCACACATACGTTTTATGGTCTTATTGACTGCATTTTTAAAAATTATTTTTTATGTTCCACGGTTTAAAATTTTAATGATTTTAATCATTTTCTAAGGCTGAAAGTTGTTTTTTTAAATGGGCTTAACCCTTTGAAGCATTGGAAAAAGTGAGCCGTATCAGAATCAGGTTTATTATTATGGACAAATGTTGTGAAATTTGTTGTTTTGTGGCAGCTGTGCAGTGCAATACATAAAAATTACCATAAGGTACAAACATAAATTGTGCAGAAGCCAAATAAAGATTTAGTGTTCATGGACCATTCAAACGCTGTTATGCCTGATGATGCTAAAAAAGGGAGACTAATAACTGACAAGTGACAGCCCACTGTGTGGAGGTGTACAAGCAGGGTGAGCAATGTGAATAATAATATTAGCTCTTGTATATAGAAGCAGGGAAAGGAAGGAGAAATGACTGAGATTATTCTAAATAAAGGAGGCACAAAGAAGCTTGTTCAGAACATCACTCATGAACCATGCCAGAGTGCTGGTAGGGGATGGAGTGATCGTCCTGAATCTCTGATATTGTGCTTAGATGCATGTATAGAGAATAAAAGTAAGGATGGGATGTGAAATTGGTTCCTGCACTGAGTTAAACTGTAGTTGTATCTGTAGAGAATAAATTATACCTTTGAAGGGATAAACTTAACCTAGGTTCAGTCAGATGCAGCTGAGGATAAGGAATATCAGTGATAAAGAGATATTTGAGCCAGGTTTTGATTACGTCAATTAAAATATTGACAAAGAAGAGAAGATTCTGGTTACATCAATTTAAGTATTAATTAAAGAGAGTCTAATTTATAATAAAACAGAAAACTTAATTGAGTCTATGATTGGTTTTATTTATTTATTTAGAGATACAGGTCCTTCTGGCCCACACCATCCAGCAATCTACCAATTTAACACTTGCCTAATCGCAGGAGAATTTGCAATGGCCAATTAACCTACTAACACGTATCTCTTTGGACTGTGGGAAGGAAACCAGAGCACCTGAACAAAACTCATGTGGTCATGAGGAGAACGCACAAACTCCTTACAGATGGCACCAGGAATGAACTCCAAACTCTGATGCCTCAAGCTGTAACAGCGTCACCCTATCTGCCACGCGACCATGGTGCCCAATTATTCTCATTGGGATGTTTCATGGACTGGAGCTTTTTGAGCAAGGTAATGTAAGGGTAAATTTTATTTTACACAGAGAATAATTATGATCTAGCGAATACTGCCTGATAGGGCGGTAAAAAGAATAGTAGTCAGGATGTTCTCAGGGGAACTGGAGAGGGAATAATTTCCAGCACAATAAAGGAAACAATGGGGTCTGCGACTGATGGGTTTGCCCAAGGACCTGGCTGACACTCTATGGGCTAAATAGCCTCCTCCTGTGCCACAGCAATTCTGATTCTTGGATACAATGAAAATTCAGAGAGACTTGCTTTAAAACGAAACAGCTGGAATGTGTTGAAATAGTAGAATCTCCCACAATTCTATTTCGAACAGAATTCGTAAGTTTCTTTGAAAGGACATCAGTTGTTTTGAGTCTGGCTCTGTGGCTCAGAAGGGAAGAGGGGAGAAGAAGTGAGCTGTAGTGATTGGGGATTCATTAGACAGGAGGTTCTGTGGGCGAGTACGAGACTCCCAGATGCTATGTTGCCTCCGGGTGCCAGGGTCCAGGATATTTCAGATGAAGTCCTCAGCATTCTTTGGTGGGAGAGTGAACAGGCAGAAATTGTGGTCCATGTAGGTACCAATGGTATGGATAGGACGAGTGACAAGGGTCTGCATAGGGAGTTAGGTGCTAAGTTAAAGGGCAGGACCTCTAGGGTTGTGATCTCAGGATTGATACCCGCGCCATGTGCTAGTGAAGCCAGAACTAGGAAGACTATACAGTTTCATACGTGGCTAAGGAGTTGGTGTAGGAGGGAGGGCATAAGATTTTTGGTTAATTGGGCTCTCTTCCAGGGAAGGTGGGACCTGTACTGAAGGGACGGTTGGCACCTGAATTGGAGGGGGTCTAATATTCTAGTGGGCAGGTTTGTTAATACTGCATTGTGAGGTTTAAACTGGAGTTGTAGGGGGATGGGAAGCAGAGTGCCAGAACAGTTAGTGGAGAGGTTGTGCAGGCAAAACCTCAGATGAAGTTAGGAATCTAAAGGTTGAGAATGGGGTGAATACTGTCCTGAGCTGTGTACATTTCAATGCAAGAGGTATCGTAGGATGGGCGGATGATAGTGCTGAAGGTGAGGTAGCTGGTTTACAAACAGAGGCGATGTGTAGTGAGGAGAGGCTGTTGATAAAGAAAAATTGCAGTCAACAGGATGAGTTGCAAGGTAAAGGCGGACAAAATCGAAAAGGGTGAATTCAGGACTGAAGGTGTAATATTTGAATACACACAGTATATGGAATAAGGTTGATGGAATTGTAGCACAGTTGCAGATTGGCAAGTTGGATGTGGTAGGCATCACTGAATCATGGCTGAAAGAAGATTATAGCTGGGAGCTTAATGTTCAAGGATACACACTGTATTGAAAGGACAGACAGGAAGGAAGAAGGGGTGGCATTGCTCTGTTGGTAAAAAATGAAATCAAATCAATAGAAAGAGGTGACATAGGGTCGGAAGGTATTGAATCATTGTGGATAGAGCTAAGGAACTGGAGGTGTAAAAAGACCCTGATGGAAATTATATACAGACCCCCATGGAAATTCTATACAGACCCCCAAACAGTAGTAAGGTTGTGGTCTACAAATTACAACTGGAGATAGAAAATGCAGGAGGGGGAATTTCAAGAGTGCCAATGAGATGACATTTAAGAACAGCTCATGATTAAGGCCACTTGGCGATCAGCTATTCTGGATTGGGCGTTGTGCAATGAACCAGAATTGATTAGAGAGCTCAATGTAAAAGAACTCATAGGGGTAAGTGATCATAAAATGATTTTCAGCCTAAAATTTGAGAAGGACAAGCTAAAGTCAGATGTATCAGTATTACAGTGAAGTGAAGGGAATTACAGAGGCATGAGAGAGAGGTTGGTCAGAATTGATTGGAAAAGAACACTGGCAGGGATGACGGCAGAGCAGAAATGGCTAGAATCTCTGGAAGCATTCAGAAGGCACAAGACATATACATCCCAAAGAGGAAGAAGTATTTTAAAGGCATGAATACACAACCAATTCAAAGTCAACATAGAAGCATTTAACAGAGCAAAAATTTGTGGGAAGTTAGAGAATTGGGAAGCTTTTAAATACCAAATAAAGACAACTAAAACTCATTAAGAAGTTAAAGATGGAATACAAAAGTAAGCTAGCCAATAATATTAAAGAGGATACCAAAAGTTCCTTCAGATACATAAAGCTTAAATAGAGGAGAGAGTGGATATTGAACCACTGGAAAACAATGCTGGAGAGGTAGTAATGGGGGACACCAAAATACCAGATGAACTGAACAAGTATTCTGCATGAGTCTTCACTATGGAAGACACTAGCTGTATGGTGGAAGTACCAGGTATTGGGGGCATGGAGTGTGTGAAGTTACCATAACTAGAGAGAAGGTTCTTGGGAAGCTCAAAGGTGTAAAGGCGGATAAGTCAGCTGGACCAGATGGTGTAAATTCCATGGTTCTCAAAGAAGTAGCTGAAGAGATTTTGGAAGCATTAGTAATGATCTTTCAAGAATCTCTAGATTTTGGAATGGTTCGGAAAACTGAAAAATTGCAAATGTCACTCCACTTCAAGAAGGGAGAGAGAGGCAGAAGGAAAGAAACCATAGGGAAATTAGTCTGACCTCAGTGGTTGGGAAGATTTTGGAGTCGACTATTAAGGATGAGGTCTCAGAGTACTTGGAGGCACTTGATAAAATAGGCCATAGTCAGCATGGGAAAACCTTGCTTGACTTATCTGTTGGAATTCTTTGAAGAAATAACGAGCAGGATAGACAAAGGAGAATCAGTTGATGTTGTGTATTTGGATTTTCAGAAGGCCATTGACAAGGTGCCACACATGAGGCTGCTTAAGAACCTGAGCCCATGGTATTACAGGAAAGATTCTAGCATGGATAAAGCAGTGGCTGATTGGCAGGAGGCAGCAAGTGGGAATAAAAGGAGCCTTTTCTGGTTAGCTGCCAGTGACTAGAGGTGTTCCCCAGGGGTCTGTATTGGGACCAGTTCTGTTTACATTATATGTTAATGATTTGTTGATGGAATTGATGGATTTGTTGCAAGGTTTGCAGATGATATGAAGACAGGTGAAGGGGCAGGTAGTTTTGAGGAAATAGAGAGGCTACAGAAGGACTTAGACAGATAAGGAGAATGGGCAATGAAATGGCAGACCGAACAAAGTGCTGGAAATTGTATGGTCATACACTTTGGAAGAAGAAATGAAAGGGTTGACTATTTTCTAAGTGGAGAGAAAATAAAAAAATCTGATGTACATAGGGACTTGGGAGTCCTTGTACAGAATTCCCTAAAGTTAATTTGAAGGTTGAGTCTGTGATGAGGAAGGCAAATGCAGTGTTAGCATTCATTTCAAGAGGGTTAAAATATAAAAACAAGGATGTGATGATGGGACTTTATTAAGCATTGGTGAGGCCTCACTTGGAGTATTGTGTGCATTTTTGGGCCCCTCATTATAGAAAGGATGTGCTGAAAGTGGAGAGGGTTCAAAAGAGTTTCAAGAAAATGATTCCAGAATTGAATGGCTTGTCATATGAAAAACATTTAATGACTCTTAACCTGTATTCACTGGAATTCAGAAGAATGAGGGTGAGCTCATTGAAACCTATTGAATGGTGAAAGGCTTTTATAGAGTAGATATGGAGAGGATGTTCTCTATGGTGGGAGAGTCTAAGACCAGAGGACCCAACATCAGAATAGAGGGGAGTGCTTTTACAATGGAGATGAGGAGGAATTTCTTTAGCCAGAGAGAGGTGAATCTGTAGAATTCTTTGCCACAGGTAGCTGTGGAGGCCAAGTCTTTATATATATTGAAGGCAGAAGTTGATAGATTCTTGATTGGTCAGGGCATAAAGGTAATTGGTGAGAATGCAGGAGATTGGGGCTGAGAGGAATTTTGGAACAGATAAGATAAAATGGTGGAGCAGTCTCGATTATCCCAATAGCCTATTTCAGCTGCGATATCTTACGGCCTCATAATGAAAAATCAAGAGAAGTGAGCACCCGCGATTGTGGGATTCATTCAGAATGATACATGAGGAAATCGTTAGGATTCCAAAGTAGAGAACATGACAAATATGGAAGGCCAGGTTGGAGGAGGACACTGAGGGCATAGAATTGCTCATAGTTCTGCCACAACAAAATTCAGCTGCTTCTGAGTCTTAAGGCACCAAGCACTACCAAATGGACCTTCTGAATTAGCTGTTCCCCAACAACATAGAAAATAATCAGGAATCCTATAGGTTCACAGGATCGGTAATCAGGGCTTGAGCTGGAACCACTCTCTGGGCCAAAGTGGTTTATTATAGGGGAAGATGGTGGTTAGTCTGGGGTCAGGGTTCAAGAGTGATTGGTGAGTAGTGGGTCATGTCAGCATTTTAGAGGGACAGGTCAGAAATGGGTAAGTGAAGCTATCTGAGTAGATTCCAAATTCTAGGCTGTGACTTACACAGGGAGCTGAACTTTGAAAAGATGGTCTGAACTTTCCCCACAACAGGGGTAACTCAGCATAATGTAACTTATTTAAACAGTACATGGGAATTCAAGTTCGATTTCAAGTTTAATCGTCATCCAACTCATGAATACAGGCAAATGAAACGATATTATTCTGAAGCCAAGGTGCAAAACACACTACCAACGGTCATACAGAGCATAAGGCACATATAGCACACATAAGATAGCAGAAAATACAGTCACATAAAAATTAATATAGTCCAAGTGCCCGAGTCCACGGATGTTGCAGCAGTCTGCAGTCAAACTTAATACAGCGTGTCTTTTGCTGAGTGAGCACTGGGGTGGCAGTATTGAACCCTGCACAGACTCACACCACACCACCTCTGGCACTACAGTGGAGTGTCTGATTCTGACACCTCCCCTTGGGCGGCTGCAGACAGGCCATACTATGGCTTGAGGCCTAAACCTCGTAACGACCAAAGCCACACCACTCCCCTGCCATTTGCCAACAATAAATGAATTCCACACCACCAATCTCCAACAGGGTCCTTTGATCATAAAAAAACAATGACCAGAATTATCACCTCCTGTTAGACTGCACACTTCCTTCACACAATGAAGCCTCTCTGTTGCAGGCTGCATCACGGTCCGCACCAAGTCCAGCTCCATCTGTTTCTCCGCCAATGAGCATCTCGCTGATGGGGTAGACCTGCAGTACTTTAAGTTGTTAATGTCCAGCAGGGGCTTGCAATCATAAAAAAAAACTTTAAAAAGACAATAACACCTTTAGTTGATCCAATAGAAGCTGCTCCATTCAAGCGTGCCGCCATCTTATCGGAAGATCTTATCAGTTATCTGACTCATGTACATCTGACTCATAAATCATTTTGTTCACACAAGCACAATTTGAGATCAGATACGCCACACGGCAGCTTCAGGAGATACAAGTTAATCATCACCAACCACTTTAGAAATGATTGAATTTCACACATGGACCACTGACAAGTGGAGCACTTCACACAAAAGTAACTAGTCTTGTTTCTCCGATGCATTGTGAGAATTTATTTGATCGAGAGCGAGAAGTGAAAAGGGTCAACGTTACTAAAACAAAAGCAATTTTAATATATATGGATAAAACTACGGTTCCAAAATTACTTAATTGATTTTGCATTTTATAGGTCTTCTGGAAATGCTGTCTTCACAACTTGGTAAATTGGTAATAGGGTACCAACTGTTTTGAACAGAGATTATGCTAACATTGAATATGCAATAATAGATAATGCTCAACTTCTTTGCATTTACCTCATACTGTTTAAAAAATCACAAACATTGAATTGATGTGAATTGGGTCTGTGAGCTTCGTGGTGATTTGCCGCACTAATATGATGATCTCAGACTGAGGCTTTGGGCCTACTCTGAGGATTTGGATCTGAGGACTCAATTTGGTTTGGAATGCTGTTGCTTGCTTCTACTGTTCATATGATTTGTGCTTTTTTTTCTCTTTTTCTGCAAATTGGGTGTTAGTCTTTATTTTTTTCAAATTTAGCTGTTGTTTCGGGTTTCTTGCTTTGTGGCTGCCTGTAAGCAGGAAAATCTCAAGGTTGTGTAACTTACAGATTCTTTGGTAATAAAAGTACTTTGATACGATTAGAAATTTGTCAATTTGGTAAAATATGTTGTCAGCAAAGGTTTAGTTAATAGAACTTTTGCCATTGAGTCTGAAGGTTTGCGTGTTCAAAATCTGGGCTGATACTTCACTTTTATAGTGATTGAGGAACACAGTGATGACTAAAATGTTGACATAAGTCTCTATGTATCTTCAATTGGATGTAGAAGAACTCGTGACATTATATAAAGAAAAGTATTTGAATTCTGTAATGCCCTGTTCAGTATTTTTATCCCAGCCAAAATGATCATTTTATCCTGTCATTATTTAAACAGTCTTTGGAACTTGCTGTAAACATATTTAATGGTACATTCCCCACAATTTAAAATATAATATTTAACTCCATTTGAAGTGCTTTTGAACATCTTGATGTTAGTAAAGGAGCAGTATGTATAAGTCTTTCTATATTCAAGGAGGCCACCTAATTAGAATAAGGGCACTGTAGACCAGTAGTTTAACAATCTATTCAATGTATTTGCCATGTGTTACCTGAAGAGACATTTAGCCTTGTTTCTGATATAGGAAGACTGAAATCTCCAACCTCAGCATAATTTATTTATGAAGGAAGCCAGGTAGACATGGTGTATGAGGTTCTTAAGCGGCCAAACTTTTTGAGCTTGGCTATTGAGGAATCACAAATGAAATGGAAAACCACATCCAGAGGATATGTTACAGATAATCCCTTAACTCACCCAGAGTTTGGAAATATGCAAAAGGTAAATTCATGCATACCTCATAAATTAGTGGAAAGCTCTCTGTGTGTGACTCTTTGAACAAGAGATGCTGCTTACAGGGTTAACGTCAAATCAAGTCAAGTTTATTGTCATTTAACTATATACATGTATATTGTCAGATGAGATAACATTTCTGAAGACCAGGGTGTAAAGCACAGCAATACACGTAACACGTATATAACAAACAATAATTTAGGAAAGTAAGGATGAAACCTACAAATGAATTATACTTAAATAAATAAACTAAAGTGCATGAATCAAATATTGTAAGGTACAGAACAGATTAACCAGTGACACTTTGAATGCGATGTGGCAGGGAGTTCAGTAGCCTAATGGCCTGAGGGAAGAAACTGTTTCCCATCCTGACCGTTCTTGTTTTTATGCATCAGTCTCCTGCCTAATGGTAGAAAGTTAAAGAGGATGCTGGATGGATGAGTGGGATCCTTGGTAATACTAAGGGCCCTTCATACACGGCACTCCTGATAACTAGCCCTGATGGATGGTGGGGAGGCCACTATGATCCTCTCAGCCGTTCTCACAGACCTTTATAAGGACTTCTGCTCTGATGCTCTGCTGCTCCCATACCAGATGGAGGTGCAGCTCGTCAGGACGCTCTCGATGGTGTTTCATGTAAAATTCATTTAAGATGTGTCAGCGCCTCCTTTGCCTCAATCTCCCCAGGAAGTGAAGGTGCTGCTGTACCTTCTTGTTCAGGGAGGTGATATTCAGGGACCAGGTGAGGTCACCCATGCTGTGTAGTTGCCCTACTTTTGCCGACTCCAAATGTTTCCTCGGTTCATTGGTTAACTTTACCTTGGTCTTGTGCATGATCTTTCTACCAGGTTGCTGCTGACTTACTAGGTCAGTATTAATTTATCATTTACGTATCTGTCATTGTCGAGCTCATTTAATTTTATTTAGAGGTACACCACGGTAACAGGCTCGTCCAGCTGGTGCCACCCAGTTACACCAATGTGACCTACTAACCCGCAGTGGAATGTGGGAGGAAACCAGAACACTCAGAGGAAAAGGTACAAGCTCGTTACAGACAGCAGCAAATTTCAACACAGGTCACTGGTGTGTTACGCTAACTGTTAAAATTGTGTCTCACATCAACCTAGTCCTCAATAGTAAAGCCCAGAGGAAACAACCCATATTTGTCCAACCTCTCATTATAGCACCTGCCCTCTTATCCAGGCAGAATCCTGGTAAACCACTTCAGCATCTTCTCCAAACCCTCGACATCCTTCCTATAATGGGGCAACTTGTGCTATATGCAATGCTCCAGATGCAGCCTAACTAGAGATTTATAAAGCTGCAACATAACTTCCTGACGATTGAACTCAATATCTTGAATAATAAAGGCAAGCTTACCATATGCCTTCTTAACCCCCTATCAATCTGAGCAGCCATTTTCAGGGAGCTATGAACTTGGACTCCAAAATCTCTCTGCTCATCAACACTGCTAAGGATCGCTTGATGTCTAATGTCTCTTTACATTTGACTTTGCAAGGTGCAACATTTCACATCTCGCCAGATTAAAGGCCATCTGCCATTTCTCTGCTCATATCTGCAGCTGATCTATATCCTACTGTATCCTTTGCCAGTCTTCTAAACTTTCCACAACAATCTTTGCATCATTTGCAAACTTACTAACCCACCCAAGTTTATCTTGGATAACGTGGACCAGATGGGCTGAAGGGCCTGTTCCCATGATGTATGACTATATGACTATGCTTAAGTTATAATAACTATTGGTCTAAGACAGAAAAATGCTCAATGACAGACTTCAATTACTTCGGGTCATACAAGAACTAAATTTGGCTTCGTGCCAAAACAACTGGTTTTTTTTTGAATGGAGTTTGGTGCAAGTTTCTATTCCCAATTCTTTAAAATATTACTAGAGCAGGAGCTGGAGGTTCTAATCTATCTAAACATTAATAACTTCCCAAAAGCACTTTGAAAACACAGTTTTGCACAATCCAGAAGTCATACCGAGCTTTGCCCATTTTTCTAATCATGTGAAACCACCTGCTGTAATTGGAAGTTGTCCCAGAGTTTCCAATGGATGTGTGTTGGCAATGAGAAGTTATATGCCATATAGCACTTGAAAGAATTTAATTTGAATGCCAAATTGACTTTGTAATTAGAGTGCTATTTCAATAAAGAGCAAATAAAACTGGCAATATCTAATACTTTTATTCCAGTGCCAGTAATATTCCTGCAATACAATTTATTGTTTGTGGGCCTGGGCATTAAACAAGTGATGACATTCTCACTGCTTTCCAGTTTATTTTGAGACAATCTGCATATCCATCCTAAAGCTTCAAAGTTTTAAAGTATGTAGCCAGTGCAAGATAATGAGATGGGATTTATGCAATCTTTCGACACAGGGGATTGTGAGACAGGCTCACATTTCCATTATCTCCATGAAAAGGCAATGGTTAAATGGCATTTATTGATCAAAGAAAATTTGAAGAAATCAAGCTCTCCCAGTGCTCCAGCCGACATAGCTAGACCAAGCTTTTCAACCAGGTATTACAGCTGCACTAGATTTATTAGTATAAACAATTGTGCAGCTTTGTTTGGAAAAAGATAAATCGTACACACAATTAATCTTTGATATGCCTTCTTAAATTGCAACTTTCTAGCTGCTTGCCACAAAACATTGTTAATATCTGTGATACATGCTTAATTAGGTTTTACTAAATTAATGTCATTGTTTACCAAAATATCAGTCACCATCTTTGAAGAAACCACAATAATGCTGAAGGTTGGATGTAATCTTCAGCTGGAAGGGTAAGGATGGGGATTAATCATGTTGAATCTGATTCATGGATAAATTAATGGTTCAAGGGTGGGCTAACTCCCCCAGAGGATTCCTTGGAATTCTGATGAGAAAATGTGCACTGACATTATAGTACGATAGAACCATGTACATGCTTGAGACATCTCTGAGTTTGCCGGATGGCTGGTCCATTCCTGTAACTGTTGACTTGCAGAATATAATTTTCAAGGCAAAGGCAATTAATTCTTAGCAATGTAGCCAAGCAATAGAAAAGCAAACAGAGGAGCACAAGTGAAAAAGAAATGATGCATATTCAGTCACCTCTAAATACGTATTGGAATTACCGTAATATATTAGTTTTACAAAAACAAAGGAATACTAGTTTTTGCTTACACAATATTTAGGCAGAAATTAGCTTTTAATTTTCAATTTTAATATTACACTCCATGCACCACTGAGCTAGGGAAGTTTTCTGTAATGTTTAACCAAAAATATAATATGATTTTATGGATAAGTGATAGAAATTCTACAACCTTTTTAATGCTTTAAATGCCTTCTAGATTTGTAAATGCTTTTTTAGGGAAATGTATTCTCCCTCAAATACATTTTGCCGAAAAGTGCATCTTCCCTATATTCAATAGTTTTTTTTTAATGACATCTCCAACAATAACAATAAACTGTCTTTATGTCCGCTCAGTGAAAAATAGCCCAACATTGTTCAGGGGAGCATTTTCAAAAGCAAGGTCAAGATGTTATATTTTACACAATGTTTTAGAGGAGAGTGAGAGGGAGAATTTGAGAATTTTCAAGGGAATTCAAGAGCCTAGAACTCCGTAATACAAATGATTAATATGAAAGCTGATTAAAAGGCTGGATCTGGAGCAACAGAAAAGCTGAGAGATGGAAGGGGTGGTGACTAAAACAGAAAGATTTGGATATACAAGTGGATTTGAAAACTAATGAAAATTTTAAATTACAGTTATTAAGTAGATAACGTAAGTCAGCAAATGCAGTATTGTAAAAAAACTGATAACATATGATACACCAGGAGAAGAATTTAGTGGTATCAAATATAAGGGTTAAAAAAGGGGACAAAGTTGGAATATTTAAGTGTAGATGTAACAATGATATTGAAGAAGGCTTCAGAACTAGATGAATTGGAGGTGGTAGGGTTACAGGGATGGTTAGGGGAACAGCAGCTCGACACTGGCACTGACCTTTTCAATGGATATTCACATTGATTGATTGATGAATGAATTAAGTAACAAATCCTGATGAACATGAATATAAAATTGCCATGTCAATGCAAATGGCATGGAGGGTATATCGACCAATGTGTCAATTGAAATGGCATGGATATATAGACCAACATGTCAATGGAAATAGCATGGGGGATACAGACCAACATTCACCTTGGTTAAAGCTGCAAACGGAGGTGAGAAAATAGAGAGTCTGCAAGAACTACTTGGTGCTTGGGGATATGAAAGAAAATGTGAAGAGCATGCGGAAATCCCAGGAATCAGGGTGTGAGTGTGAGTGTCTGATTATGGTGTGGTGAGATTTGATCATAGAGAAGGGGCGTCTGGATCACTGGATCAATGGCAATCAGGAATCTCTGTTCCTGGAGAACGGGTGATCTGATTTGGTTGTTGTTAGCTGGTTTTGTGATTCTGAGGGTTATTGGGGAGATCTCCAAGAGTGAGTGAGCAGTAGGAGGTCATGGCAGTCTGATGAAGGTAGGGTTTCCAGTGGTGGTTTGGGTGGTGGATCAGGGTCTATGGAGGAATGGTCCTTACCAAGGACTGGGATGACTGTAAAAACGCAGACTCCTATCAGGTGGATTATCTGTATTCCCTTTGTCCTGCAACTTTTAAATCTAGAAGTGGAGATATTCCAGGAGTATTTGATCCCTCATTCACAAATTTATTGAAATCTAATCTTTGCCACAATTCTACCCTCACACTTTAGTAGCTAAGGTTCAGCCCTGCACTTTTTTTTAATCCTCTCTTGCTCAGACAGAAATCGTGCCAAGCGTTCAGTCTAAGATGACAGATGAGAAAAGCTCATTTAAACTGACAGCCGTTTTTATTGCAACAAGCACAAAAACAGAGCGGACGCTATGACCCGGGGAGAGAACCCACGCGGTCACATACAGTGATTATTACACACCCCAGTTACAGCCAGGGTGACCCACAATCACACATGTGAATAACTGTAAAACTGCGTAACCCAAGCAAAAATGTAACAATAAGTGAACCTGACCATCTCACCTTAACCCCAAAACAAGAACAGTAAATAACGCTGGCCACTAGGGATGCTGGGGCAAGCTGTCAACTAACCCCCCCCCCCCACCCGGAGCATTATGCTGCCCCCTTTTGAGGAGTCAGCTGTCCCTGGCAACCCCAGAATCCACGACAAAGTCAAAAATACCCAGAGTGTCACTTCCTTCCTTCCTTCAGACTCGGTGGGTCAGTAGTAGCCAAGGACTGATTTGGTGCCATTTGGTCCTCGTGCAGCACAAGTGCCTTCCACTGCTCAGGCAACCGCACAAGGTAAACCACAACTGAGCAGCATTCGAGAATTTCTCCTGGCCCCTTGGGGGATAGTCCCTTTTTCTGGGTGGGGCTGTAAACCCATCCTGAGGCCTCCACCAGGCATTGCACATTGGCACCTTGGACTGGTGGCCCGGCCCCTCCTGGAACGTGCAATCATTGCAGCTGTGCACAGACAGCTCCACGCCCTGCCTGCACTTAGGCCAATAGCAACATTCGCACAGCCTGCCCAATGTCTTTGTGACCCTGAGGTGACCGGTCCCCACCAGCCCTTGCACCCACTGCAGTACTATATCACGGAGTCCCCAGGGACCACCAGCTGTAGGAGATGTCTGCCGTCATCAGAAAACGGCCACCGCTGGAACAGCAACCCTTCGCGCATCTCCAGCGTGCCCCACTGAGAGTATAGGGCTTTGGCCTCTCGATCCAGGTCGAAGGCCTCTGCCCACTCTGGCTGCCGTCCCCTCATGGGATCGCTCGCCTGCTGGTCAACGGTGGGGTGCTCCACCTTGCTGCCAGCTGCCACCACCACTGCCCCGGTTCCGCTGTGTTGCGTTGGGCTGCCCTACAGCGAGCCACTCTGAGACTGGCGGCAGTTGTTGCTGCCACCAGCGGCTCTGCTTTCTGGAGCTGCCCTGCCAGAGAGCCATGGCTTCAGCGTTGAGGTGAAGTGTGGCCCCCGGCAGGACAGCAGGTCCAGGCCAATGATGCAGGACTCCTGGATGCTGGCCAGCCACACCTCATGCTCCACTGTGCTTTTTCCCATTGTGATGCGCAGCCACCTCGTCTCTCCAATCACCACACAGGCACTGGTGACCGTAGCCAGCTGGGCCGCCGTCGTTGCCCACCCAGGCAGCATGGCTGGCCCGCATTGTGGAGGACACCTGGATGGATGATGGTGATAGTTCACCTGTGTCCACCAACACACAGCATCTGATGCCCTCCACCACGCTCTCCACGTATAAGCCTAGCTCTTCATCCAGCTGGCCCGCCCAGAGGGGCGACAATGGCGGGATTCTGCTGGAGGTCTCGGGTGGTGCTGCCCGCTCACCGTTTCCCAGTGGATGTGCTGGGCTGTGACGTGGTGCTGGTGTGGGACAGTCCCAGTGACTGCCCGGTGGCACACGATGGGGCTAGCATGGTACTGGTAGGGCCTGTCTCCCAGGCTCTTGCTGGTCAGTTTCCTTCTCTGCCTTGCTGACCCAAGCCCAAGAGGGCTTGTGTGACGACGGTGATGCTAGAACACTTTAAGGGGCTAAAAGCATTTCTGCCCCTCCATCTCTGCCAGCGATGTTGGTGAGGGCAGGGGAACATGCTGCCCTGCGCTCTCTGGCGTCAGTGCCTTTTGAAAGGTGTGGATGGCAAGCTCTTCCTGGGCCGCGGGAGGGAACTGTTGAGCACAGTGAACATCAGAATATTAGAAAGTCTTTGACAAGGACAGACCATTCAGCCCAACGAAGTTTGCCAAATTCCTATTCACATAGTCACTTGTGACGAAATAACTATCAGGTTTAGATTTCAAAGTCTCTAAGGTACTACTCTCAACTACAGAACTAGTTAGTTTGTTCCATGTGTCCACAACTTGCTGTGTAAAGAAATGGAGTCTCCACCTCTGGTCCTGTGTCTTCATTAATTGTTTAATTTTGAAGAAGCAGCTGATATTCACCTTACTTATACCCTTAACGATTTTGAACACTCCTACCGTGTCTCCTCTCATTCTATATCTACTTATTCTAAAAAGATTTAATCCTTTCAATCCTTCTTCATAGCTCATACCCTGCAGACCTGGAATGAGTCTCGCCACCCTTCTCTGAACTCTCTCCAGTGCCTTCACATCCCTCATACAATACGGAGACCAAAATTGTACACAGTACTCAAGGTGTGGCCTCACAAATGCATTATACAGCTTCAGGAGAACTTCTCTAGACTTGAATTCCACTGAGCGCATTATGAAAATGAAGATCATCAGGTTCTCTCTTCCCACTATTACAGACATTTACACCACACACTGCACCCGCAAAGCTAACAGTATTGTGAAGGACCCCATGCACCCCTCACACAAACTCTTCTCCCTCCTGCCATCTGGCAAAAGGTACCGAAGCATTCGGGCTCTCACGACCAGACTGTGCAACAGTTTCTTCCCCCAAGCCATCAGACTCCTCAATACCCAGAGTCTAGACTGACATCTATATCATTTATTATTATATTGGAATTTGTTCTCTACTTTGCCTATTGTCTTGTTTATTAATTATTGTACTGTTTTGTGCACTTTATGTAGTCCTGTGCAGGTCTGTAGTCTAGTAAACACGAAGTACCCTGCAGATGCTGTGGTTAAATCAACACATACAAACGAGTCCTGACGAAGGGTCTCGGTCCGAAATGTTGACTGCTCATTTCAACGGATGCTGCCCGACCCGCTGAGTTCATCCAGCTTGCTTGTATCTGTAGTCTAGTGCAGTTTTTATGTTGTTTTACGTAGTCTAGTGTAGCTTTGTGCTGTTTCACAGAGTCTAGTGTAGTTTTGTGTTGTTTCATGTAGCACCAGGGTCCTGGAGGAACGTTGTTTCATTTTTACTGTGTACTGTACCAGCAGCTTATGGTCGAAATGATAATAAACTTGACTTGACTTGACTTGATATAGCCCAACATTCTATTAACCTTCCTAATCGCTTCTATGCATTGTCTGCATATTGATGGATGAGTCTACTAGAACGCACAAATCCTTCTCATACAGTGCACTTTCTAACTCAAGACCCACCATTGTATATTTATATCCAATATTTCTACGTCCTCTGTAATACTTTACATTTATTTACATTAAATTTCATCTGCCATTTATCCACCCACATCTTGATTTTGTTTAGATCTAATTGTATTGATTCTGCTGCCTCAGTGTTATCAGCCCGTCCCACTAATTTTTTTTTGTCATTGGCAAACTTTATTAGTTTATTTGTAATGTGCTTATCCAAATCATTAATGTAAATTAGAAACAGCAGTGGCTCTAAAGATAATCCCCGCAGAACCTTACCTTTAACATTTTCTTAGTGTGAAAATGATCCTCTCACCATAACTCATTATTTTCAGTTTTTGAGCCAATTCTGCACCCACTCACACTCCCTGCTCTGAATCCCTACCTCCTGCAATTTGATTATTAACCTCTGGTAGGGTACCTAGTCAAAAGCCTTCTGTAAGTCCAAGTAAATGATATCAACTACTCTATTATTATCATAAATTTTAGTTGCCTCTTCATAGACCTCCAGCATAAGTGTAAAACATGATCTCCCCTTTCTGAACATATGCTGGCTTTCTGCTAACATACCTGTTCTTATCAGTTGCTTTTCTCTCATTCTTTGTTATTGTTTCCATTGTCTTACCTACAATACACACTAAGCTTACTGGTCTACAGTTATCACAGTCACTCTTTTTAGATACAGGACACTGTTAGCTCATTTCCAGTCCTTAGGGATTTCACCAGTCTTCAATGATTTTTGAAAAATACATGTTAGGGGTTTGTATATATAAAATCACAGACCTCTTTCAGTACCAAAATTGTTGTCTGGTCTTGGAGATTTATTAACTTTCTGCCTTTTCCTCTGAAGCAGGACCTCGTTTCTAAGATCTCTAAGTCACTTAAAATAACATTATTTTTCCCTACACTTACTGGTATATTGCTAACATCTTCACAGGTGAATATTTCAGCAAAATACAAGTTAAGTGTATCTGCTATGTTCTTCTCTGCATAATTTAACACCTCATTATTATTCCTAATACATTTAACTTGCTCCTTTACTTTTCTTTTACTACTAAAGTATTGAAAAAATCTCTTAGGGTCAGTCTTGGCATTATCAGCAATATCCTTCTCAGCCTGCCTTTTGGCAATCTGAAATCCCTTCTTGACTATAGCTGTCATATTTTCAAATGCCCTACGATTAACATCATTACTATTTTTTCTGTATTCCTCAAAGCTGCCTTTTCTTCAATAATTTTTTGTATATCTTTACTCATCCATGTCGTTGATCTATTGTTTTTAATGCTTCTCCCGACCTTGGGTTTGAACGTTTCCTGCACTGTGTGTATTACCTCTTTAACTCGACCCCATTTTTCCTCAACTGACTCAACGTCAAGCAGTTTCTTCCAGTTTACCTTCTGAAGTCTTTGCCACATCTGCACAATTTAATTGCTTTGGTTTTTTAATGGTATACTCTCCTAAAAAACTTCAAGACTAACAATATTATGATCACTTGTTCTTAAAGGCTCAACAACCTCCATACTCAAAATTCTGTCCTGATTGTTACAGAATATCAAATCCAGTCAGGATTTGCTGGTGCATTAACACAGTGGGTCAAAAACAATCATTCAATAACTCCATTAATTCACTTTCCTGTAATTCATTCGACACTGGGCCCTCCCACTTTACTATGGGAAATTAAAGTAATAAACTGATTCCTAAGCTCTGGAACCTGGGTCTTAGCACTCAGATCTGCAGCCGGATCTTCAACTTCCTCACAGACAGGACCCAGGCTGTAAAAATAGGGGAGAAGCTCTTCTCTACAATCACTCTGAGCACCGGTGCCCCACAAGACTGTGTACTCAGCCCCCTGCTGTACTCACTGTACACCCATGATTGTGTAGCCAAGTTTCCATCAAACTCAATATATAAGTTTGCTGATGACATCACAATTGTAGGCCGTATCTTGGGTAATGATGAGTCTGAGTACAGAGAGGAAATTAAAAACCTGGTGGCATGGTGCGAAGACAATAACCTATCCCTCAACGTCAGCAAGACGAAGGAATTGGTTGTTGACGTCAGAAGGAGTAGCGGACCGCACAACCCCATCTACATTGGTGGTGCGCAGGTGGAACAGGTCAAAAGCTTTAAGTTCCTCAGAGTGAATATCACAAATGACCTGACTTGGTCTAACCAAACAGAGTCCACTGCCAAGAAGGCCCATCAGTGCCTTTACTTCCTGAGAAAGCTGAAGAAATTTGGCCTGTCCCCTAAAACCCTCACTAATTTTTATAGGTGCACCGTAGAAAGCATTCTTCTAGGGTGCATCACAACCTGGTATGGAAGTTGTCCTGTCCAAGACTGGAAGAAGCTGCAGAAGATCGTGAACATAGCCCAGCACATCACACAAACCAATCTTCCATCCTTGGACTCACTTAACACCGCACACTGTCGGAGCAGTGCTGCCAGGATAATCAAGGACACGACCCACCCAGCCAACACACTTTTTGTTCCTCTTCCCTCCAGGAGAATGTTCAGGAGCTTGAAGATTCATACGGCCAGATTTGGGAACAGCTTTTTTCCAACTGTGATAAGACTGCTGAACGGATCCTGACCCGGATCTGGGCCGTACCTTCCAAATATCCGGACCTGACTTGCACTACCTTACTTTCCCTTTTCTATTTTCTAATTATGATTTATAATTTAAAATTTTATTATATTTACTTCGATTTGTACTCCAGGGAACGTGAAGCGCAGAATCAAATATCGCTGTGACGATTGTACGCTCTAATATCAAATGTTTGGTGACAATAAAGTAAAATAAAGTCACCCATAGCCCTCAGAACTTGTTTTTTTAATATTCTGAAAGAGTTGTTTATTAAAATCACTATCAGCGTTAGGGGGTCTATAACATACGCCCAATGTTATTCCTGTATCTTTAAAGCTTTCAATTCTCACCAAGATATCTTCATTAAGTCTTGATTAATTTCCTATCATAAGCATCCTCATGTTTAAATTCTCTCTTAAGTATATGGCTACTCCTCCACCTTTACGATCTTGCCTATCTTTCCTAAGTAAAGTATATCCTTTAATACTAAATTCATCACCAGCCTTTGAGGTCAGCCTGGTTTCAGTTATTGCTATTAAATTACACTTGCATATAATTCCAGGTCATTTATTTTGCTCTTAATACTTCTTGCATTTATACAGGCCATCCTTAGTTTATTACTGATGTTTTTCATCCTTTTCTAAACCATTTTTATATCTTTGGAGCCGATAATCGGTTTATGTCCTAATATGTTATTCTCCACTAAGGTGTTTAAACAGTTGAGCCTGGCCTGTTTTATGGTCCCTGCCTCCCCCATACCCCAGTTTAACCAATGGTGGAGATCTGCTGCAAACAGGACACCCCCAGGCTTTCTCCCACACGGTGCCGTCCGCTACTCTGTTCTTTCCTCATGGCTTCCTCCAATGGCCTCTACCCAAAATGCCGCTCCAGTACGGCAACGAGGGCCCTGTAGTCACGCTGCTCAGCTGGTGTTGGGTTGAGCAGGGCATCCCCCTCCAGCGCCAGGGCAAGGTGGGGCTCCACCCGCTGTGCCATGTAGCAAGCTTGACTTGTTCTAGGCAAGGCTCCAGGCGACTGGCACCATTGTGCCTGGGGAGCTTCAGGGTGGAGCATATGGTATGAATTGCTGAAGTGCATTGGTCTTCCCCTTGTTCCAGCGGCGTTGGCGGTGCTTGCCATGTTGTAAGTCCTTCCATGGCTGCAGTATGGAAACATGGAAAACCTATAGCACAATACAGGCCCTTCAGCCCACAAAGCTGTGCTGATCATGTCCCTACCTTAGAAATTACTAGGCTTACCAATAGCCCTCTATTTTACTAAGCTCCATGTACCTATCCAAAAGTCTCTTAGAAGACCCTATCGTATCTGCCTCCACCACTGTTGCCGGCAGCCCATTCCACGCACTCACCACTCTCTGAGTAAAAAACTTACCCCTGACATTTCCTCTGTACCTACTCCCAAGCACCTTAAACCTGTGCCCTCTTGTGGCAGCCATTTTAACCCTGGGGAAAAGCCTCTGACTATCCACATGGTCCATGCCTCTCATCATCTTATACACCTCTGTCAGGTCATCTCTCATCCTCCGTTGCTCCACGGAAAAAAGGCCGAGTTCATTTGACCTGTTTTCATAAGGTATGCTCCCCAATCCAGGCAACATCCTTGTAAATCTCCTCTGCACCCTTTCTATTGTTTCCACATCCTTCCTGTAGTGAGGCGACCAGAACTGAGCACAGTACTCCAAGTGGGGTCTGACCAGGGTCCTATATAGCTGCAACATTACCTCTCGGCTCCTAAATTCAATTCCATTATTGATGATGGCCAATACACCGTACGCCTTCTTAACCACAGAGTCAACCTGCACAGCTGCTTTGAGCGTCCTATGGGCTCGGACCCCAAGATCCTTCTGATCCTCCAGACTGCCAAGAGTCTTACCATTAATACTATATTCTGCCATCATATAGGGTATCTTGGGATCCCCGGTGTAGGCCACAAGGGAGGCGGGTGATGCACTCAGCCATGTCTCCTGGGTTGGGGAGACTGGGAATGCTTGCCTGGGAAGGCACAATGCTCAGTTCCCCATTCCTCCCTCCGAGTTGGCATCCTGTCATCAGGTGCCTGGCCCAGGGATGCAGGGGATGCCTACTGCTTGGTCTCTCAGCTTATTTCCTCTCGCCGTCAATTTCTAATCCCACTCCTGGCACCAGTGTGGTGAGCATTCAGTTTATTGCTCACCCTGGTTACAATCAAGGCGACCCACAAACACACAACTGTATAACCCAAGCTAAAACGTAACATCTCACCATAATCCCACTAAAGCATTTTAAAACAAGAACAATGAATAGCATTGGGCTCTAGGAATGCTGAGGCGGGCTGTCGACCACGCCCCAAGAGCACTACAATATAGTAAGTGTTATAAAGTTATAAGGATTGTTTATTTATATTTGTTTGAGAAGTAAGTAGAGTTATTAAAAATAAGTACAATTGATTCTGGTTAGCTGGGCCATTAGTTAATTGGGACAGTTGCTTATTTGGGACAACTCTTAAAGAACAAAAACTAATCTAGAAAACAGCAGGGATACCCTTTGTTAACTTAGGACACTATGCTGCTTATTTGAAACAGGAGACTGTTGCTGAACAATTTCTGATTAGCGTCAGTTGCATGTGCTTGTGCTCAGAAGCAGTGAATTTAATCACTATTAGTTGATAAGAAATAAGCAGTAAGACAAGTCAGAACTATTTTGTTCATTGCAGTTCCAAGCATTCATACCAGGAGTGAAAATGAAACGATTTCACTACAACAAGTTAGGCACCACAGGGAATTTGAAGCTATCGACAATCATCTTGAAATGCTACAATGAAAATGAAGATTTGGAAGATGCAATTGTCAAAAGCATTGTATGAAGGGATTCCATTATCTAAACTATGTGTCTGTTCTGATTTTGTTAACTTGCAGTCGATCAGAAGAACACAACAGCATACACTGGATGAATTTTAAACTTTGAACTTTGAATTCCTCTGTCGATAACGATTAGGAATTAATACACAGTTTTATAGTACTGTAGTAGTATTTGTAGCATTCTGATTGATTCCATACTTTATTTAACTACATAATTTGTTACTCAGTTAAATTGCTGTTTATCTTTATTATATCTTTTTAACTGTTGCCATGAAACTTTGGCTAATTGGTCAGCCATTTAATTGGGCCAAAATGTATTGGTGATGAAGTGTCCCAATTAACTGGAATCCACTGCCTTTTGCAAATACCACAAAACTAAAGTGCAATCAGACATTATTGGAAGTTCACAGCATGTCTTGTAGGAACAGTAAAGACAGATTTATAGCCAGCACTTGGAATTGGATGATAAATGCAGATTACAGGTCTACTTGTGAAACACTGTTGTTGCTTTAATGTTCACATCTCTTTTTACTGATGCCAAAGGAAATGTTGCACATTTGAAGCATTTTTATAAAACCTTTCAGGGAAGATGATAAGACCATAAAGCCATAAGACATAGACCACAGAAAATAAGATGTATGATAGGACCAAAACTAGACCATTTGACCATTTGATCTGCTCCGTCACTCGATCATGGCTGACTTATTATCCCTCTCGACCTTCCTGCCTTCTTCCTATAGTTTAATTGTGAGCCTGCATCTGTGTTACAATCCAGCCCAAGGATTGTCCCTGTCTGATTAACATATTTAAAACACAAAATCTTAAAGTTTTTCAAGTTTTAATGCCACTTTGCTAATTCTAGATCATGCATTTAAAGAAGTAGAAAATGCATTGGCAGTCTCAATGAGAACTCTGTTTAAATGTGTGACATTGCAATACCTTCAGCATTATTTAGTTCACTATTTTATCTAAAATGCTGCATTTAATTTTAAACTCTTTTTGAACTAATGTAATTTCATTAATTCATAGTTACTCTTGGAAAAAATATCTATATTGAATCCAACAGCATTTAGAAACAGATGGCATAAAACAATTGATGAAGGTAGAGCAGTAGATGTAGTGTATATGGATTTCAGCAAGGCATTTGATAAGGTATCCCATGCAAGGCTTATTGAGAAACTCAGGAGGCATGGGATCCAAGGGGACATTGCTTTGTGGATCCAGAACTGGCTTGCCCACAGAAGGCAAAGACTGGTTGTAGACGTGTTATATTCTGCATGGAGGTCGGTGACCGGTGGTGTGCCTCAGGGATCTGTTCTGGGACCCTTTCTCTTCGTGATATTTATAAATGACCTGAATGAGGAAGTGGAGGGATGGGTTAGTAAGTCTGCTGATGTCACAAAGGTTGGGGGTGTTGTGGATAGTGTTGAAGGTTGTCAAAGGTTACAGCGGAACATTGATTGGATGCAAAACTGGGCTGAGAAGTGGCAGATGGAATTCAACCCAGATAAGTGTGAAGTGGTTCATTTTGGTAGGTCAAGTATGATGGCAGAATATAGTATTAATGGTAAGACTCTTGGCAGAGTGAAGGATCAGAGGATCTTGATGTCCATGTCTATAGGACACTCCAAGCAGCTGTGCAGGTTGACTCAGTGGTTAAGAAGGCATACGATGCATTGGCCTTCATCAATCATGGGATTGAGTTTAAGAGCTGAGAGGTAATGTTGCAGCTATATAGGACCCTGGTCAGACCCCACTTGGAGTACTGTGCTCAGTTCTGGTCGTCTCACTACAGGAAGGATATGAAAACCATAGAAAGGATGCAGAGGAGATTTACAAGGATGTTGCCTGGATTGGGGAGCATGCCTTATGAAAACAGGTTGAGTGAACTTGGTCTTTTCTCCTTGGAGCGACGGAGGATGAGAGATGACCTGACAGAGGTGTATAAGATGATGAGAGGCATTGACCGTGTGGATAGTCAGAGGCTTTGTCCCAGGGATGAAATGGTTGCCACAAGAGGACACAGGTTTAAGGTGCTGGGAAGTAGTTACAGAGGAGGTGTCAGGGGTAAGTTTTTTATGCAGGGAGTGGTGAGTGCGTGGAATGGGCTGCCGGCAACAGTGGTGGAGGCGGATATGATAGGGTCTTTTAAGAGACTTTTGGATAGGTATACAGAGCCTAGAAAAATAGAGAGCTATGGGTAAGCCTAGTAATTTCTAATGTTACGAATGTGAAGCAACTCTGAGGGGCCGAAGGGTACAAAGTCGCCCCCTCCTTTTTGAGAATCGCAAGATCGCTATTAATTTGGGTCTGGGACCCAGGAAATGAGAGAGAGACACTCAGAATACACAAGGTTTGGAACGTGTCCTGACCTCAGCGGAACGGAACCACTGATAACGGCCATTGTCTCTTGGAGACGGAATTGTGTATTGAGTACTGTACTATTCATTGAAACCCCTCAGGGGACAACCAGAGTGGTCTGGTTGAGGGATTGCATCATCCCAACCTGATTGACATCTGAGACCCCGTGAGTAAGGATAAAAGAGGGGTCTGGGGAACAACCCCCTTAGATGCACCAGGAGAAACGCTAGAAATCCTGTGACAGCGTTTTATAGCAAAAGCCGGTGGGGGCTCGTGTGCGTCCTCCCTTTGCCTGGGTGGCGAGCTCACCACGGAAGAACGGTTTAGCTAAAGGAGAGGTCACAATTGAACGGCCATGGCAACGAGACACCTGACGGATCAAAATCATAAAGGAAGGTTGGAAAAAAACCCGTAGCAGTAACTGTTCCCATCCTATCTCTCTCTCTCTCTCTCTCTCTCCAACAATTGCAACACAGCGGTCCCCAACGGCTGCAGCCTGCATGAACTGAGTGAACTTTATATTTCCATCGGACAATATATTATCCCCTAGACAACAATAGAGCTTATTTCTTATTGATTATTATTATACCCGCATTTTTAGATTTAGTATTGACTACGTATGTTATCTGTATATTTGCATTGATACTATTTTTGTGTATTTTTACTAATAAATACTGTTAAAAATAGTATCATCAGACTTCAACGGATGTCTCTATCTTTGCTGGTAAGTGACCCAGTTACGGGGTTCGTAACACTAAGGTAAGGACATATTCAGCACAACTTTGTGGGCCGAAGGGCCTGTATTGTGCTGTAGGTTTTCTATGTTTCTATGTGTCTAATGAAGAAAGTCAGACAGATAAATTCATTTATCTTAACCTTATAACAACAACAAAGGAACCCATTCAGTTCATAAAGTTCATGCCTAGGGAAGCTTTTCCATCAGTCCCGGTTTGTCTCTTACTTCCCTGTAGCTCTGCAACTTATTCCCTTTCACAGGTGTCTATCTACCCCGCCCTTTGATATTAACATAAATTAAGGTGCATCTTACATAGCTAATTAATCTTCTCTTTGGGATGTGTGTGGAAATGAGAGTACCTGACAAAACAGACATGGTCACAGAGAGACCATGTAAAGCTCACACAGACTGCACCTGGGGAGGTTTGAACCTGGGTCTCTGAAATTGTGAGGCAGCTGTACTAACTGCTTTGCTACGGTTCCTGGAGCATAATGCATTTGTGTTGAAGGTTCATTGATCTGTTATGCCAGGTATTTACATTACAATCTGATTTCACATCTCACTTGCTCCATCTATACCAGAAATTTTGGGTTGTTGATTAATTTTGTACTGATGTAGACCAATAAATCATAGCGCATGAACAATAAGTCTCTTTCTGATGTAGGGTTTTGACCCAAAACGTCAACAGTTCCTTTCCCTGACGTAAGCTGCTCGACCCACTGAGTTCATCCGGCAGATTGTTTGTTGCTCTAGAGAAGTTTTCTTGGTTAGTTCAAGCAGCATAGCATTGATATTCATCCACAAGTGACAAAAATGATGCTTCCAGATAATGCTAGCATGCAATGTACAATTACAACATAGAACACTACACTACAAAACAGACCCTTCGCCCCATGCCAGAATATTTATTTGTCTGCCCAGTCTCATCAACCTGCATCCAGACCATAGCCCTCCATACTTCTCCTATCCACGTAGCTATCTGCATTTCCCTTAAATGATGAAATCGAACCTGCATTCTCCACTTCTGCTGGAAGCCTAGTCCATACTCTCACCTCTCTCTGAGTGAAGACGTTCCCCTTAAACACTTCACATTTTGTTAATCCACGCAGCAATCTAGCATTTTTTTACTCCGTTAAACAACATGTTAATAATTTTCCCACCATCTTTTTAGGCATCTTTTTAGAGTGGAAGACACATGGTTTGGGGCTGAAAAACAGCTTCAAACATCGATATTTCATTTATTTAAGTGCCAGAAATTCGGATACTTAGTTGATGATCTATGGGGTTATCCCTGATACAAGTTTATGCATTTCAGAATAAGTTTCCCGGTATAAAATATTAAGAATTTGTTCATGTTTAAATAACAATCAATTTTGTTGCATAGCCATGCAATATCAAATGTTATGATTTTAAAAATTGCTGGTCTCCAGCTGTTACATCCCCGAATGATGAACAGTTAACCACACTTAATTCAGATGTAATAATGCTTTTTTCCGTCCAAATTACTTCACCTTGTTTCAAAACATGCCCAATCAAGTTTTTAATGAACTGGTTGCTCTGCAGCTGACCAATTTTCTAGGGATTCTCCCTCAGAATGACTTAACCATTGCTAAGCTTCCTGCTTAGTGAGTCCTGTTAATTGTTTACTTATCTGTTTTTCGGGATTTTAATCCAACCTTCCCACATAGTACTGATCCTCACCCACATAGCTCCATAATACCTTAAGACAATAAGACATAAGAGCAGAATTTGTTCCTTCCGCCCATCAAGTCTGTTCTGCCTTTTGAACACGGCTGATTTAATTTTCCTCTCAATCTCATTCTCCTGCCTTCTCCCCATTAACTTCGATGCCCTTACCAGTAAAGAATCACTACTTTAAATATATCCAATAACTGGGCCTCCACAGCAACCTGTGGCAATGAACTCCACAAGTTCATCACCCTCTGGCTAAAGAAATTCCTCCTCATCTCTGCTGTAAAGTGATGTCCCTCTATTCTGAATCTGTGCCCTCCAGTCCTAGGTTCTCCCACTATTGGTAGCATCCTCTCCAAGTCCACAATATCTATGCCTTTTAACATTCAGTAGGTTTCAATGAAATCCCTCCTCATCCTTTTAAACTCCACTGAGTACAGGCCCACTAACTCTTTCATTCCTAGAATCATTCTTCTAAAATCTCCTCTGGACCTTCTTCAATGACAGAAAATGCTTTCTTAGAAATGGGGCCCAAAACTGCTCCTAATACTCCAAAATTGGTGTGACCAATGCCTTATAAAGCCTCAAAATTAAACCTTACATTTATATTCTAGCCCTCTTGAAATGAATTCTAACATTGCATTTGCCTTCCTTACCACTGACTCAATCCGCAAATTAACCTTTAGCACATCCTACATGAGGACTCCCATATCCCTTTGCACCTCAGATTTCTGAATTCACTCCCCATTTAGAAAATACTCCATGCCTTTATTACTTCTACCAAAGTGCGTGACCGTACACTTCCCTACACTGTATTCCATCTGCCACTTGGCTACAAAGCCATTCATTCTGTCATCCAGATTAGTAACATATAACATGAAAAGTAGTGGACCCAGCACTGACATCTGCGGAACAATACTAGTCCCCTTTATTGCCTTCTGCCACTCAACCAATCTTCTGCCCATGCTGCTATCTTTCCTATAGTACCATGGGCTCTAATCCTTGTCTGAGCACTCCCCTCCACAATCCTACTGCTCATTTAAGGTCAGGTTTTAATCACCCGAGCAGCTCCAATTCTCTGAAGACGCCAATAGTTGCCCAGTCTTTGCACACCCACCAAAATTTTGCCTTAGGGTGCTGCCTGTGTGCCTCTGATTTGTACCTCTGGAGAGTAACCACCGATGCCTCGGCCAATGATCAGCAGTGTCCACTCTTTTCTAATCCTTCTGAATCAGGACACTTCCTGCACCTTGACCCTCTTTCCTCTGAGACTGCTCGGAGTTATCCATTTTCCATGGCTTTCTCTGCACAGGGGCAGCAGGATACAAAAGGCTCAGCCAGCTCCATCATGGGCACAGCCCTCTCTACCGCTCGACCATATTTCAAAAGGTGGCGCCTCAAGAAGGCGAGAAGCATGATAAAGGACCACCACCATCCAGATCATATACACTTCTCATTACTGCTATCAGGGAGGAGGGCTGGCATTCTGAAGACCCACACTCACTGTTTTAGGGACAACTTCTTCCCTCCATCATCAGATTTCTGAATGGTCCATGAACCCACGCACACTACCTTGCTATTCTTTATCGCACTTCCTTTGTAACTTACGCTAATTTTTTAATGTAATGCTTTGTTCTACTGGCACAAAGCAAAAGATTTCATGGCATATTACTGTATGTCGATAATAACAAGGCTGATTCTGATTCAGTGGAACTCAGAACCTCAGCTCTGGATGGGATTGTGATGAATATAGAACAATGGACTAGAGCCAAAAGTGTTGTACACACACAGCACAGTGACAATCCTATCTCTACAATCACCAGAGATATGAGGCTCTTGAAAGGATCAAAACTCTGACCATTTTATGGATGGCAACGGCAGTGTATTTAGGAACTCTGATTTTGTTTTATTAACATTGTGCTAAAGTTATTTTTTAACTATTAATATATTGAAATTTCTTCCCTCTTTTTGCATCTTCACTTTACCACACATTCTATTTCTGACTGAGGACATGAAAACAGGAAGATCTGCTTTCCTTTGGCGCTAGCTGCTGATAATCACAATTTCATGACACATGCCGGTGATAATAAACCTGATTCTGATTCTCATTCTGAATCCATATTATTTATTTATTTGTTTGTGTTTGTTTATTTATTCTTTATTTTCATGCCCTTCTTTTTATATCTGCACAATTTGTTGTCTTTTGCACATTGGTTGCCCGTCTTTTTGTGTGGTTTTTCATTGATTCTACCGTGTTTCTTTGTATCTACTGTGAACGTCCACAAGAAAGTGAACCTCAACTTAGTATATGGTGACATGTATGTACTTTGATAATAAATTTACTTGGAACTTTTAAATCACGTGGGATCTCTTATGTGCAAATGTTTTCCCACAATCTCTTATGAAAATGTTACCATTGTGTTTCCATATAACAAAGCTCCAAGTAAATTTATTATCAAAGTACATACAGTATATGTCACCATATCCAACCCAGAGATTCATTTTCTTATGGGTATACTCAAAAAATCCATAATCTAATAATAACCATAATAGAATCAATGAAAGACCATAGCAACGGGAATTTAACCAGTGTGCCAAATACGCCAACTGTGCAAATACAAAAAGACAGAAATAATAATAATAAATAAATAAGCAATAAACATTGAGAATGTGAGATGAGGAGTCCTTGAAAAGTGAGTCCACAGGTTGTGAGAACACTTCAGTGATGAAGTGATCTGCCAGTGGATTCTATACCAGCTCTCAGAGCAATTCCATTCTCCCTCAGGACTCCCCATAATCTTCCCACTTTTCTCTGCCCACCAACAGGAAGAGGGTCTGATCACTGCATGGCGAATCATGAGGTCATTTTTGCTTTTATGACTCCATGGTGTCATTATTAGGATGAGCGATGCGTTTTGTGCTGCCACTCTGACCTGTTGATGTTCTCTAAGCAGGCATTCGCCAATGCAAGCACATCGATCAAGCATCCCAGGTCGCAGGGCTACTGCGTTAGATCTGACTTTATTGGATGCAATGATGCCTGTTGATGAGATAAGGCCACTGAGCCGGCTCAGCTGAATAAATATAGAAAATTATTAAGGGCATATCCCTCCACTGCAATGCTGAGAATTAAATGTTGGGATCCTGTTCCCGTGCAATAAGCTTATGGCTGTGAAACATATATGATCTTGTGGCAAAGAAAACACCAAAAGAATATATCCTACAGCAAAATATATCAGACTAAAGAAACAAAAAGATACATAATTGATACGATTAAAGTAAATCATCTTGTTAACAAATTGCTAATGTTTCTTAAGAGTTGTTTGTCTAGTTGCAAAGAAATTCAGACTAAAGATAATACTGTAACATTAGAGAAGGGAGGGTTATATTCCTGCTGCACACACTCAATTGTCACTTCATTAGGTTTGTGGTTTCCCGCTGCTGTAGCCCATCCACTTCAAGATTCAATGTGTTACGTGCTCCGAGATGCTCTTGTGCAAACTGCCGTCGTAATGTGTGTTTGTCTTGAGTTACTGTTGCTTTCCTGGCTCATTCTCAAAGTTCAAAGTAAATTTATTATGAAAGTACATACATGTCACCATACACAACACCGAGATTCATTTCCTTGTGGGCATACACATTAAATCTAAGAAACATTATAGAATCAGTGAAAGGCCACACCCAAAAGAACGGACAAACAACCGATGTGCTAAAGACAACAAACTATGCAGATACAAAGGGAAAAAAAATATCGAGAACATGAGATGAAGAGTCCTTGAAAGTGAGTCTATTGATTGTGGGAATAGTTCAGTGATGGGGCAAGTGAAGCTGAATGAAGTTATCCCCACTGGTTCAAGAGCCTGATGGTTGAGGGGTAATAACTGTTCCTGAACCTGGTGGTGTGAGTGCTGAGGCTCCTGCACCTTCTTCCTGACGGTAGCAATGAGAAGAGAGCATGGCCTGGATGGTGGGGTCCTTGATGATGGATACTGCTTTCCAGCAACAGCGCTCTATGTAGATACAATGGGGAGGGCTTTATCTGTGATGGACTAAGCCATATCTATTTCTTTTTGTAGGGTTTCTCCTCTGACCTCTCTCACTAACAAGCTGTTTTTACCTACAGAACTGCCTCTCAGTGAATGCTTCTTATTGCTTTTCACACCATTCTCTGTAAAAGCTAAACTGTTATACGTGAAAATTGCAGAAGGTCATTTGTTTCTGTGATAATCAAACCAACCTGTCTGGCACCAACAATTATTCCATGGTCAAAGTCATTTGGATCACATTTCTATCCCTTTCTGATGTTTGGTCTGAACAACATCTGAACCCCTTGACCATGTCTGCGTGCTTTTATACATTGAGTTGCGCCCACATGATTGGCTGATTAGATACCGTATCTGAATTACTGAGCAGGTGTACCTAACAATGTGAGCACTGTGTGCATATAGTTCATGGCCATGTTGAGAGAGAAACTATATCTTTTGTAGTCGCATGAAACTGCAACTGATGAAACCTGAAGAAACAAGCAGGTCAAGCAGCGTCTCTGGAATGAAATGGAGAGTTGACATTTTGGACCGAGACCTTCATCAAGCAGGGTCGCAAACCAAAATGTTAACTCGATACACATTTACTCCAAGGTGGTTGAATATTGACTGTGTAAAAACCAATGAATATTTTGACCAGATAATTGTCACTTTCTTGTGTGAAAAGATGAAGTTCTTCATTTTCTGATAATGCTACAAGTGACAGCTTAATTTCTTACTTTGTAAAAAGCCAGGTTTGTGATATTAAAAAAAGAAAAATAATAGTTAAAGTTCATTTTAACACGAATGCTTTGAAAATAGTTTTTGTTACTGTTTCACATTGGATCTGGATTATTGTGAAGAGAAACAAGTGTTTAATTGCCCTCAATCATATATATTCCTTGTCGGTGTGACTCCATGCCTGCACAGTCTGCTCACTTTTACATCAATACAATTTGTGAAGCATAAATGGCTCATTTCACAAGTCAAACATTTTTGAAATGAAGAAATATGACAAAGAGCTGAAATCTTCTCTGAATGGATAATATAGTTTAATGTCACAAAGCCCTTTTCTCCAATGAATCAATTTTCTCTCATTACAAGCAGTTTTTGACAGTTTTGTAATTCAAGTAGAAAATCCTATTGAGATTACTTTGAGGTAAACAGGAATGTAGTAGTCAAGAAAAAAGATTATACCACATCTTTCTGTAGAAACAGCTGTGGCAACTATAAGATCATTAAATTGGAAAATAATGGAAACTGCATTATTTATCAATGTTTAAATTAATAAATGAAGTAATTACAGAACATTTCCTGTGTTATTTTCAATGCAGATAATTCCCCTTTGAATCGCAGAGTGATACTTTCAAAGTTGTTCTCTATCGTTTTCACTTGAGAAAACAATCTTATGTCAGGAGAGAATTCTGGTCAAAATATTCATTGGTTTTCCATACAGTCAAAATTCAATAACCTTGGAGGAAATGACTTATAATAATTGTTCAAGCTCATTTACTTTTTGAAACCTGGTTGTGTTGCTCAGGCATCAACAACTTTCAGCACACTTTCCCCAGTGGAATAGCAGAGCAAACGGCCTAAAAACCTCCCGGCGCCAGAAGAAAATTCTCATGTAATAGATACCTCTCGGTGTTAAAACTCAAGATTCTGCACACTTTGTCAGTCAACTGCTTTGGTCTTGATTTGCTTCTCCTATTGATTTAGAATAAAATAATTTATCCGGTTGAAAAATTAAATTTGTTCGCTTACTTACTTCTTTTGGTAACAGGCAGATTATAGGTTGCAACAGTGCATTGAAGATGTGGTGGTCTTTAACAACTGGAGCCACACAAACAGCCCCAAGTGAAATGATTACTTCTATACAACAAACAGCAAGCAAAGGGAAATGACAAGTTACACAGGGTCTCATGTTTCAATCTTTCACAATCTGAAATGGGAAATGATATGTTACACCACGGAAAAGATAGAGCAAGATAAAATGATTTTGTAATTTAGATATTTCAGTTGCATTTCTAAATGACAAGTGTATTTGATAAATACTTATCTCGAATCAAATGCAGACTGTTGTACCTAGTATAACCTAATAATATGAGAATTAAATTAACTGCACTAACAAAAGGTCTAACCCTTTACCCAAAATATTAGTTCTGGTGGTCATTCTGTGATCCTGGGTGTATTATAGGATTTAAAGGATCTTAAAGATGATAAATAAATCAGGATGATACCCAAATCTTGAATAACCAATCAAAGCAAATCGGCTGCATTTCACATTTTTAGAGAAGAAATTTTCAAATAGGTACTGAGAGAATTAAAGTTGATCCTAACTCTTACCAAGTCTGGTCACTCTACAAATAGTTCCCTTTAGTCCACTGCGATTATTGATCAGACTGAGTTCCTCTACAGTTTCTATAACATCTCACAACAAGCCCAATGCTTTGTTTTCTATATCATTTCCTCAAGCATCTAATTAAAAAACTGACACATCTTCTCTGTTGCTCTGTATCTGCTACTTCCAACTCCGTCTGCGCTATTTGAAGATTTGTTAGCAAAGGTAAAATATCTCTGAGGAACTTACTGTTTGTTTTTCTCCATTTGTGGAGTCCAGTTGTCTTTTAATTACAAACCAAAGCAAGAGATGTTTTGGAGAGACTTTCCTGAACATTGGAAAGAAAGAAAACCTTAGAAGTGATCCAAGTGGAAAGATTAGTCATACTAAATTAGAAAAGCTAATTCCTTGGGAAATCTGACCAGGTTTCAAATCATGTTATAATTAACATGGGACAGAAAGCTAATTGTGTCCAATCAGTTCTTCTGAAATATTCATTTTGCTTCATCCTTTCCTCTGGGTTATTTCTGAACACTGGACACAAAAAACATATATTTCTAGCATTAATTGGGTGGTTTTCATGATCGGAGACAGTAAGAATGCAAACATTTAGAATGATTATAGCACTAGGGACACTTTAACATTTAGTTAAGGAATAGTAGAGCCAAGAATTTTCTCTTTTCACACAATGTGTTCTTAAGATTATACTGAATTTTAGAAGTGTGTATATTTCACAGAATTTCCTCTCAAATGTGTTTGAATAAAACCAGTGCAGTGAGACTGCAATTTAAAACACAATTTTTATTTTGAAAGTTTTGCTATGAAAATTTCCCTTGATATTGTTAAGTTTGGTTGTTTGGTGCAGTGTTACTAATGCAGATGAAAATAGTTCAATTCAAATCAAGATTTCTCAATGTCAACAAATAATCAGATTTCAAATAACTGAAAATAACACAACAAATTATACAGAATCACTTCGTAGTTGCCTGGATGCACTAATATCCATGTTTCGGTAAATTAAAAATCAATAGTTTTTAAAAAGAGTCTATGATCTTTTTGTACCTAAAATTAAAACAGTTTGAAGAGCCTCTCTGAGGTCTAGGACTGTGAACACTTGATCAAAACTCCCAATGGTGATTAACTTGAGCTGGAGACTAGCCCCCATTACAGGCAAGAATAGCTTCGGTCTGACATTATTAGAGCAGCACAAAATATTCCAGAGATTCAGTCTGTATGGAATGCAAGTGAACTTAAAATGCTGCAAACTGTTGGTCTTTATTTGGAGTTAATTGTGTTGAAAATGGAAACAACCCAATGAAAAGACTGGACCAGTATGTTTTCATGTCAGGTTGAATCATTAATAATAGGACAGTTTGATGAAATTGATAAATTTGATTCATTTAATTAATTTATCAAGTAACTGCTGTACGCCTACACTCTTGATTCAAAGCCTGGCAAGTCACGACAGCTTTTTCTGAACTGGCTAATGAGACAACAGTTCCTGTAGGGTGTTCCATCCATTATGAATAAAAAACCTTATCTCTCCTTTGACGTAATATCCATTGATTCAATATCTCTTGTGGAAAAATTTACACATGGAATGGGCAAGTAGACAAAATATACCATGATAGCTACAAACAAGAGAAAATCTGCAGATGCTGGAAATCTAAGCAACAGAGACAAAATGCTGGAGGAACTCAGCAGGCCAGGCAGCATCTGTGGAAAACAGTACAGTCAACGTTTTGGGCTGAGACCCCTCAGCAGGACTGGAGAAAAAAAGACAAGGAGTAGATTTAAAAGGTGGGGAGGGGAGAGAGGAACACCAGGTGATAGGTGAAACTGGGAGGGGGAGGAATTAACCCTTATATACTGTTCAGGTCAAATTTGACCCGTTTTGACATTTGACAGCAGTAAAAACACCCTAAATCCCATTTTTTTAGCCGATATTTGATGACTTTCCCTAAAGTGACCCAAAATGTGCAAAAATTAAATATTTAAAAATTTTATACTTTTGTACAGGTGCTACAAATTTTTTACATTGTGGCTGTTCCGGGTCAAATTTAACGTGTATCTGTTGAAATGGATTTTAGATCTCTGACACATTAATTAAGGATTAATCACCCATTTATTAATGTCAGATAGGCTATTTATACATTCTAAATAGATCTGTGGTTCAAAATTTGGTATAGACACTTGTTATGAGGGAATTCTTGGGCCGGGTCCAAATTGAGCCGGACCATACTATGAAGGAAAAGAATATGAACAGGTTGCCTGGGTTAAGTAAAGAGCTGGGAAGTTGATTGGTGAAAGAGATGCAGAGCTGGAGAAGTGAGAGTTCGATAGGAGAGAACAGAATTCCATGGAAGAAAGTAAAGGGGGGAGGAGAACCAGACCTACACGACTCCCTTGTCCACTCATCCCTCCCCACTGATCTCCTTCCTGGCTCTTATCCTTGCAAGCAGAGCAAATGCTACACCTGTCCCTACACCTCCTCCCTCACTACTATTCAGGGCCACAAACAGTCCTTCCAGGTGAGGTGACACTTCACCTATGAGCCTGTTGGGGTCATCTACTATGTCTGGTGCTCCTGGTGTGGCCTCCTGTACATCAGTGAGACCCGACATAGATTGGGAGACCACTTCACCGAACACCTACACCCCATCTGCCAAAACGAGGAGGATTTCCCAGCGGAGAGTGGGCAGACAGGCAGGGGAAGTAAGGATGTGTTTGGTAGGGTCCCACTGGAGATAATGGAAGTTGCGGAGACTGGTGTATTGGATGCAAAGGCTGATGGGATGATGGATGAGGACAGGAGGAACTCTATCCCTGTTAAGGCAGCGGGAAGAAAAGGCAAATGTTGATGTCCAGAAAATGGAGGAGACACTGAAAAGGGCAGCTTCAATGGAGGAGGAAGGAAACTCCATTCTTTGAAGAATGTAGATGTCACTGATGTCCTGAAAGGAAAGCCTCATCCTGGGAACAGATGTGGTGGTGACAATGGAATTGAGAAAAAGGAATAGCATTTTTCCAGGATACGGGGTGGGAAGAGGTATAGTCATGATAGTCTTGAGAATTGGTAGGATTATAAAAGATGCTGGTAGACAGTTTGTCTCCAGAGATGGAGTAATCAAGAAAGGCGTTATTGATCATGATGTCTCAACAACCATATAGAGAATATTAATGGAATGTGTCAAAGTTAAAAAAAAGCAATTGCTCACATGAACAAGTGAAAATCTACAGATGCTGGAAATCCAAGGAGCACACACAATGCTGGAGGAACTCAGCAGGCCAGGCAGCATCTATGGAAAAGAGTACAGTTGACCTGATGAAGGGTCTTGGCCCAAAACATTGACTGTACTCCTTTTCATAGATGCTGCCTGGCCTGCTGAGTTCCTCCAGCATTTTGTGTCAATTGATCACATGACAAGCTTGTCAAGATTAAATAGAGGAGATAGACATGCTGGTGAAACACAGCTGGTGAGGTAGCACTGGTGAAGGCAGAAACAGATACAGTTTCAGTCTGAAACATTTCATCTCAAAATTCAGGATAGAACTCTGACTTGAAAATCTGAAAATGGATCTGAATGTGCAGAATGGAAATCCAGTCAGAATCTATGTGGAATAAGGCGAAGCCAGAAACAATCACTGAGGAAAACGTAGTGACTTGGAAGTGAATTTGGGTAGGAAACTGATCAAAGGAGAAAAGAATTTAAAAAAAAAATAGCAAAGAGATAAAAGGGAAAATATATATTTAGAAATCCTGCCAGAGAACATACCAGAACTTCTTTGAGCTGAACATACTGGAAAAGAAGTGGAAAACAATTTCTAATATATGCTGGAATTCTGACATAGTGACATAGAATGTTGTTAATAAACAGGGACTAGAAATTACTTCATACAATTCTAAAACATATTGGCACTAACAGATCAGTAAGAGAAGCCTTAAGGAACCCCAATATGAGCTTAGGGAGCTCGGTAGCCACTTAAAGAGCAAAGTTTGTAATGACTGGATTATTTCTGGTGTTACATGAAAGATGAGTCAGCTGAATGTGTGACTGAAGAGATGGGGAGATCCCTGGATTATAGGGGGGGATTTCAAGTGAATGTTGGAGCTGTACAAGAAGGATGGCATTAAACTGGAATGGGATGAGCATCCTAGCATCCAATTATAGGCTGACTTGCACTGATTGGTCATTCTTCTTATCAATGTTTTGAATATTCTTTGGTAAACCATTTAAATACTTGTGTTTTGGGATGTACTGTTGAGTTTTAAGATTGCATGGTTTTAGTGAATAAAGTTTTATTTTGAGCTCTGGCATTGTCCTATCTCATGGCTTTGTGTCTCATCAATAGTTATGTGCCAGCAAACACAACAAATTGGTGATGAAGTTCTGTATTATATCAATATGACAATTTTGGCAAAAGACTTAAGTGCAATTCTGCAACAGCAGCAAGCTCAACTTGAGGCATTCCAAAAGAGATAATGGCAATCTTAACCAAGACATTATCAGTGAGTCCAAAGACGTTGCTGTCAAACACTGAACAGAACTTATGTGAGTTAGCTGTTGTGTCAATTACTAATTTCCAGTTTTAAGCCACTTCAGCCATAACATTTGAATAATGGTTATGAAGATACATGCTGCGCCGAGTTTGCCAGTAAAGGCGACTCATGGAAGACTTGCACTTTGTTCCACAAAGTGGGTACTGCTGAAAATGAAGTTATTTCAACTTCATTCTGCCCCAGAACCTGTGTGACCTATGGTGTGACAGAACTGTCTGACAGCTAGCAAGCATTTTGGAGAGCAGTCATTGCTCTTTGGTGTTTGCTACCACAGCCTAGAACTCATTAAACATGACACAGATGACTTCATCGCATATGCCAGTGTCATCAATCGGGAATGTGAAAAGTTCAGGCTGGATAACGTGACTGAATCACTTTCAAATGTCTGATTTTTATTTGCAGACTTCAGGCATCTGGGGTTGCAGGCATTGGCCAATGTCTCCTAGCAAGATTGGAGCAAGAACCTGATATGATGCTAGAAGCTGACACTCAAGATCAAACACTCAGTGTTTGATCATCCTGGTCAAACAGATCCACTGAATGTCAATGCTGTTTCCAATGGCCCAGACATCATCACTCAGCAGAACTCCAAGTGGCCAAACGCAGCTTGTTGGAACTGTGGTATGCAGCATTTACACAAGAAACTGCCAAAACAAGAAACACATTTGCAGCAAATGTCAACTTCATGGTCACAAAGAAGGCTATTGTCATCCTTCACTGTCTTCCAGGTCATTGACACACAAAACCAAGAAGTTTCAAAAGCCATCAAAATCTACAAGGAGTTTAATAATAAAGTTCCAAGTTGACTTTTCCCCCAGGAGAAAGTATGTCAATGTACTTATCAACAATCAGTTGGTCAAGCTACAACTCAATAGGTTGTCAGACATCACCATTATCTCCGAACACACATGGCAAGTACTTAGGTCCCCAACAGTCATATCAACTCATTATTCCGCCTGCAGTGCATCGTGGAAACCTCCAGCTGACTGGTGAACTGCAATGAATGGTGAAGTTCAGCCGTAGCTAAGTCATTGGTGTGTTATCCAACAGATCAGCCAGATCTCAATGTCCTTAGTATTGACTGGATGGACAAGCTTAATATCTGCAGAATCCCTCTGGATGAGGTCTATACAAAGACATTGGCTATTTATGTCATGTCAGTCAATGCCATATCTCCATCAGTAGATGAGATCATATAGTATGCTAACAGGTACAACAGCAATCTGCAACACTGTATCAAGAAGGTTTAGGTTCTGTCCTAAAGTCCAGGATGATACACTACCTTACTAATCATGGAGCAAGAGCTAGATAGCCTGTAACAAGCTGATGTGATCAAAGCTGTCCACTACTCATGCTGGGCAACTCTAATAGTCATTATCAAGAAACCCCGTGAGATGTGCAGAATTCTCAAACAGTCTCAGTGAGACTTTGGAGACATACCAGTGTAGGTTTTCACAAATAAAACAGCGTAGGCAATTTATGTTTAAGAAAAAATATACAACTCCTTAACTGAACACCAAAATCTGCACTCAAACCACGTTAAAAACCTCATCACGTCAGACCAGCTTCTTAAAGTGAACCTCAACTCAATGTCAGTAGGTCTGAATTCTCTACATTTCCACCAATTACATTACCCCACGCAAGCCCCCCCCACCAAGAATTCACTAAAAGAGACATTGTGAGCCTGTCTGGAGCCTGGACGAGCCACCCTTATGTTCCATGGGTGGAAAAACAGAAGGTGCCTCTGGCTCATTCAGAGGTGTGCTAACACATTTATAGTCATGTCGTGACAGTAGGGGCATTTTTCAAGCTTTTTCAAGTATGTAAAAAAAAAAGAGATAAGAGTGGATAGAAGACCACTAGAAAATGAGGCTGGAGAAATAGTAATGGGGACAAGGATATGGTAGATTAACTAAGTGAGTATTTTACATCAGTCTTCACTGTGCAAGACACTAACAATGTGCCAACTGTTGAAGGGTGTAAGGGAAGAGAAGAAAGTGCAGTTACTATTACAAGGGAGAAGGTGCTCAAAAAGCTGAAAGACCCAAAGGTACATAGTCAGCCAGACCAGATGAACAGCACCCTAGGGTTTTGAAAAGGGTAGTGGTAGAGATTGTGGAGGCATTAGTAATAATCTTTCAAAAATTATTGGACTCTGGCATGGTGCCAGAGAACTGGAAAATTGTAAATGTCACTCCACTCGTTAAAAAAGGGAGGACAGCAGCAGAGAGGAAGTTATGGACCAGTTAACCTGACCTTAGTGGTTGGGAAGATGTTGGAATCGATTGTTAAGGATGAGGTTATGGAGTACTTGGTGACACAGTAGAAGATAGGACGAAGTCAGCATGGTTTGCTTAATGTGCCTGATGAACCTGCTGGAACTCTTTGAGGAGATTACAAGTCGGATAGATAAAAGGGATGCAGTGACTGCAGGTCAGTTAGTTAGTATTTCAGGAGAAATATTCCTCATCAGAACTGGTAAGGAGATGAAACCAGTTGAAACTGAGCTGCAGAAGGTTGGTGGAGAGATGGACGGCACATTTGTCTGGAGATGTGTAGCTCCAACAACTCCAAAGAAGCTTGGCAGCATACAATGTAAAACGTCCAGCTCATTTTGATCTTGGTATTGGTTTATTATTGTCACATGTCCCAATGACATACTTGCCTTGCATACTGTTTATACACATCAATCATTACACAGTGCATTGAGTTTGAGTAAGGTAAAATAATAGAGAAATTAGATTTAAGAGAGCAGAACAATTATAATGGAAGAAATGAATGGATCTGCAGGGAGCAGCCTGCAGTGAATCGCCATGCTCTGGCATCACCTTGGAGCTGATGCTCCTTCCACCAGCCTAAACATTCATTGTCTATCATCTACAAATGCACTGCAGGTGTGGGTCTACATATCCCATATCCCCAACACCTCCCACCAAGAAATAAGAGGGCAGCAGGTGCATCAGAATACTTCAACCTGCAGATTCCCTTCCAAGTTTGCAATTAGATTTGAAAAGATATTGTCAGCTCGTTACCACTGGACCTCAATCCCAGAGCTCCCTGCCCAACAGAATTGAGGGGGTGTCGTCATCGGAATGACAACAGTTGTCAGTTCACCAGAACCTTCTCAAAAAATTTAGAATTCTTGCTAAATTCTGATGTTAACCAGTTTCCTTATTTTTTGTACGCTGTCTTACCTTCTGTTATTGACAGTTTGTTGACCTACTGTATTTTCAAAGAGGATTCTCAGAAAACTAGCTTGAATATTAAATACTGACATTGCCACTGATGTCTCGTTACCAATAAATGGATAGATAGATGAATAATAGATTTTTCAACAAAGAATGGCCCTGTGACCTGCATTGGCTTGTGGCAAAGCGCTGAACTGAACTAAACTAAATACTACTAGTTTGATGTTGTTCACTTGCTTTTTGCCGTTCGTGCAATTTGGTCTTTTCTTGCGCATTGGGTGTATGTTTCCTTGAATGAGTTTCATGTTGTTTCATGGCTGCCTGTGAGAGGACAAATCTCAGAGCTGTATTCGCTATACATACTTTGATAATAAATGTACTTTGATTCTCTGAATCTCTAACTTGAAAATGTGACGGTTCCTTGGGCCTAAATTCTGGAGCTAACTTCCCTGTAGCATTCAACAGCATAATGGCTTTATTTGAAGGTGGCTCGACCTTCCAGATGGGCAAAAGAGTTATGTGAGATTGCAGATGCTGTAATCCAGAGGAAGAAACAAAGGAACTCAGTGAAATGAGCAGCCATTGAGGGCGGTAAGGAATTGTTGATGTTTCGGGCCACAGTCCTGCTTCAGGACTGGAGAGAGAAAAGAGAGAAAAAAGAGAGAGATGAGAGAAAAAGAGAGAGAGAGAGAGAGAGAAGAGAGAGAGAGGAGAGAGAGAGAGAGAGAGAGAGAGAGAGAGAGGAGAGAGAGAGAGGAGAGAGAGAGAGAGATGAGAGAGAGAAGAGAGAGGAGAGAGAGAGGGAGAGGAGAGGAGAGAGAGAGAGAGAGAGAGAGAGAGAGAGAGAGAGAGAGAGAGAGATATGAAATAGGGGATGGTAGGTAATGCTGGACTAAGGAGGGATGTGGGCCAAAGGAACAGTTTGGGATGAAGGGATGGGTGAAGGTGGAAAGAAAGACTAGCAATTGACAAAACCTGCTATCTTTCAATAAAGAGCTGCTCCTTGAAATGTCATTGTAAAGCACTCTCCCTAATTACAGTTCATATTAGGTAAAGAATTTTACATAAAGAGTGTAAGAGAACTAACACAGTAACAGGACAATGACAACCCTTTCTGATTTTCAGATTTTTTAAAGCAAGTTCTGGAATATTTCTCTGAAACCTTGTAAAAGTACCAGTTGTTAAAACACTTGGCTCACCTCCCACCCACCATTCCATTGCTGGTGCTTCTGCAAACCTCCAGGCACAAGGATAAGCTGAAATAGGCATCATTAGCTCTCAGCAGATATTCTTGCAGACCTCATTTATCATGGTGAATATTTGATATTCTTCTCTGAGGGAATAACTTTTAATGAAGCATTGATACTGAGAATGGAAGAGGTCTCATTTGTTATGCTCAAGCTCTTTCCTCACTTTAGTGGAATCAAAAGCAATACGCACTGAATGATGGAGGAACTCAGCGGGTCAGGCAACACCTATGGAAAAGAGTAAAACTGTCGTCGTTTTGGGCTGAAACCCTTCATCGGTGGAATCATTACATTTTCTCCTGTATCAAGTACCAGAACGGTATCTGTTTTTGTTCAGTTGCAATGAAGACTTGCTGCACCAGTCAGGCTCCAAGATGCATTTCCACAACTGTCTAAGAAAGATATGTCAAATTTAAATTTCGTTATATGTAAGACACTCATGTATAATACTAAAAGGAGGCTACAGTGCAAAAGGAACACAATCAGCTCGTCACATCGTTTCCACTTCAATCTTGGGACAATTCAACTAGTCTCACTTCCTCTTACCGTGCCCACCAAGAACTGCAGTAGCAGACTGGTAACTTTTAATTTAGACAGTGATTTTATTTTCAATTACTGGCCAGAAATTTAATATTCAAGCTAGTTTTCTGAGAATCCTCTTTGAAAATACAGTAGGTCAACAAACTGTCGATAACAGAAGGTAAGACAGCGTACAAAAGATAAGGAAACTGGTTAACATCAGAATTTAGCAAGAATAACCTAGACTAAAATGTTCAGCACTCAAGGATTTCTGAATTTGCCAAGATGGGCCAGATTATGATTTGATGACAGCAACCCCTTTGAACTGAGTAACATAATCTTTTAACATTGAATATGAAAGAACAGGCTGCAGTTTAAAGTTGTTGAAACTTTTTTTTTTAGAAAAAGAAGATAAATATTATGTAATTCAAAGCCAAAAGAAGATGAGCAGGGTGTGATTTGGTTTAAAATTGGAAGGAAATTCTTAAAACTACTCTCTAAATCCTGACAAAACCATTCTCTTTAGATAGATCACTCTTTTGAGTCTGATTTGCCACAGTCAATGCTAGAAATTCAGAAATGCCAATTAGCATGATACAGCTTTATGCTTTATTGAACTTATCAAAATATTTAATTGCAGTAGACTAATAGGCTGCTACTGAGTCCTTTTGAACTTAGTTTAATGAAACATAGACACAAATATCCCACTCTAGCATCTTGGGAAATCACTTAGTTAATTAACTACCCGAGAAAATCTGCAAATGCTGGAAATCCAAGCAACACACACTAAATGCTGGAGGAACTCAGTAGGCCAGGCAGCATCTATGGAAAAAAGTAAACAGTCGACGTTTTGGGCCAAGTCCCTTCATCTTGTTCCTGGGTCTTGCTACTTTCTCACTGAAACCAATACCTCTAGAGTTTCACCTGTCCGTTCTTGATGACATGACAAAGAAATTGCCATGCAAAATACAAACTCATTATATCACTGGGCATATATAAGAAACTTGATCTGAGGTGGCAATGCAATTGCAAAGGACTATCAATTTCTTATGACTCTGGCATTAACTGAATGTATTATCTACATAAGAATAGTCTTTATTGTAGCTTTAACTTAATTCTTGGCCTAAGCCATGAGTAATTGCAGATCCTTCTCCCACGATTATATGTTGGAACAGAAGAACTGAAACCACATCACTAGCAAGATGGGATAGTAAAAAAAAACAAGAATTTAGGCTCTGGGACAAATTGAAGGTATAGTCACGGTGCTGAATAGATTGGTTACAGGAGATTTATCATCGGATCCAAAACTGCCATACCTGACAGATTTGTCTTAGCTCTTGAGGGTTGAGAGAAAACAAATTTCTCACACTGAATTTTAATATGCATTAACTTAACAAGGAAATAACTGATAAAATGATTAATATTAATTTGGTAAACAAACAGTAATTGTAAAAATAGAGTAAGTGACTTTGGAAATCAAATGTAATCTTTTGGTTCCTATACTGAAGATTTTATATTCATGTGTCTGGACGATATTGGTTATGGGAAACCAGTGAATAGCAGGATCATCAAAGAGTGATTTATTGCCCTTTAAAGTCAGTGCATGACAATAATTTTCATGAACAATGCTGTGAGACTGTCACTCCTTTCTGTCTCAGTGTTTCCTCTCATCTGTATGTCTCAGCCCACTAGCTTTATATCATGGTTCAAGAGATTCTGGGTGAAGGACATATCATTGATACATATTTGTCATTCCTAGCATTCTGAATCATATTCTAAGTTTAACTTTATATGTAATAACTGTTAATTTGCTTGCTGCATGTCATGTATGTATGTATATGTAAATACAAACACTGCAGATGGTGGAAATCTGGAGTGAATCTGAAGACACTGAAATTCTCGGCAGGTCAGAAAACGCCGGTGAAAGAGAAAGAGAACCAGAATGGGGAAGCAGGGAAATCAAGTTGGATTAGGTAGTAGAGGAACTGAGGGAGGGATGGATCGAACAAAGGAAATATCTCCGATAGGGTAAGACCAAAAATATTTAACGTGACAGTAGCTACTCTGGGTTGGGTATTCTGTCTCCTCGTTGTCCAAGTCCTTCCTGCTGAGTAGGTCCGGCCATTCGCCACTACTCCGAGTTGGGTATTCTATCTTTTCGTGGACCAAGTCCAAGCTCGTGGTCTGAGTTCTGAGTCCAAGCTGAGGTCCAGGGTCCGAGTCCCGAGCCGAGGTCCAGGGTCCGAGTCCAAGCCGAGGTCCAGGGTCCGAGTCCAAGCCGAGGTCCAGGTCCGAGTCCAGGTTCCTAGTCTACATCAAGTCCAAGGCAAGTTCAAGTCCAGGTTCCAAGTCCAAGTCCTAGTGCAGGTTTTACCAGTTTGTTATCCAATGTTTACGTCCATGTTGACATTTTGCCCTCACTCCCTGGCCTTCCTAGTAACCATCAATAAACACTGTTCTGTTTATACTACCCCTGTGTCTGTGTCCTGCACTTGGGTTCGCTCCCAAAGCCCCCTTGGAACAGAACAGACCCAGTGACACAGACACTGTCTTACAAACTCTTGTTAATCAGAGTCTCCTCCTGTCAAAACACCCACCACCCGCCCGGGTCGTCGACAATCCGGGCAAGCCTGTTAGATCGCCTGGAGGCTCCCATGGGGGGAAGGGGTACTGTCATGGTCCAGTCCATAGATTCCTCATTCCAGTTATTTCCTTCTCCCGGTGTTCAGTTGGGCGCCTTGATTAGGTCACCTGATCTTCATTTCCTACCGGCAACATAAAAGGCTCCAGGTTACAGTGGTTATTGCTGGACTGTCACTGGAAACCAGTCATCTCACCGTAGCCACTGTGGCTATGCTCATCCCGGGACTGCCGAGAATCATGGACTCTAGTTGCTTCGGTGCCTGTGGCTGCTCAGCGAACTCAGTCGTTTTTGTGTCCAGGTGAGTTGCCGGCTGTTTTTGCCGCAGCTCCGAGTAAGGTACGAATTCTGTCATTTTCATGGCTGGCTGAGACTTGCTGGCCAGCTGCTGCCACTCCGAGCAAAGATACAAATGGGCTGTTGTTGTGCGGTTTTGTCTCCTCGTTGTCCAAGTCCTTCCAACTGAGTAGGTCCGGCCATTTGCCACTACTCCGAGTTGGGTGTTCTGTCTTTTCGTGGTCTAAGTCCAGTCCAAGTCCAAGCTCGTGGTCCGAGTTCCGAGTCCAAGTCGAGATCCGAGTTCCAAATCCAAACTGAATTCCAGGGTCCAAGTCCCGAGATGAGGTCCAGGGTCCGAGTCCCGAGCCGAGGTCCAGGGTCCGAGTCCCGAGCCGAGGTCCAGGGTCCGAGTCCCGACCCGAGGTCCAGGGTCCGAGTCCCGAGCCGAGCTCCAGGGTTCAAGTCCAAGTTGACATCCAGGGTCCGAGTCCCGAGCCGAGCTCCAGGGTTCAAGTCCAAGTTGACATCCAGGGTCCGAGTCCAGGTTCCTAGTCCAAGTCAAGTCCAAGGCAAGTTCAAGTCCAGATTCCAAGTCCAAGTCCTAGTGTAGGTTTTACTGGTTTGTTATCCAATGTTTACGTCCATGTTGACATTTTGCCCTCACTCCCTGGCTTTCCTAATAATGATCAATAAACACTGTTCTGTTTATACTACCCCTGTGTCTGTGTCCTGCACTTGGGTCCGCTCCCAAAGCCCCTTTGGAACAGGTGAGTCTTGATGAAGCGTCTTTGCCCTAAATGTTACGCCGCTGCCCGATGGCTGAGTTCCTCCTGCGTTTTGCAAGTGTTATTCTGAACTTCCAGCATCTGCAGAATCTCTTGTGTTTGTGGAGGAACAACAGCACATCAATTTCAAGTTCAGGTTTATTGCCATTTGACTGTATGCTGCAAAAAATGAAACATTCCTCCAAACCAAGGTGCAGAACACACTACAGATAACTCACACACAACACATAAAGTAATATTACCTTGAATAAATTAACAGATTATAAATTATATTTCAGAATATTGACATTTACCATGAGGTGTATTTATGACACAAATTAAAAAGAAAACGGCATAACGCTACTTAAGTTTTCATATGTGATGAGACCTGGGTGGTGGCAGGGTGCTCAAGGGAGGTCATGAACTGACATGTGGGCATGGGAATGGGAATTGGAATTATGATGTTTCGCCACCAGGAATTTCTGCGGATGGTGGATGGAGCAGAGGTTCTTGACAAAGCGGACCCCGGCGCAGAGGAGGCCATATTCTGAGCACTGGACACAACAGATCACCTCAGCAGATTTGCAGGGAAAGTGTTGCCTCATCTGGAATGACGGTAGGGGCCCTGAAAGGAGGTGATGGAGGTGGCGAATGGGCAGGTGTGGCACTTTGGCCACTTGCAGGGATAAGTGTCAGAAGAGAGGCTAGTGGGAAGGGGTGAATGGACAAGGAAATCAAGCAGGGAGAAATCCCTGCGGAAAGCGGAGTCTGGGGAGCTGGGGATGGAGGTAAAGATATATTTGGTGGTAGGATCCCTTTGGAAATAGCGAAAGTTGCAGAGAAAGATGTGCTGGAGGCTCATGAAGTGGTAGGCAAGGACAAGAGGAACTCTATCACTGTTAAGACAGCAAGAAGATGGGGTGAGTGCAGATATTCGGGAAATTGAGGAGATTCAGGTGGAGGAAGGGAAACCCCATTCTTTGAAAGAGGAGGACATCCCTGACATCCTGTAAAGGAAAGTCGTATCCTGGGACAGAGGCAAAGGAACTGAGAAAAGGGAATAGCACTTTTACAGGAGACAGGGTGGGAAAAGTTAAAGTCGAGATAACTGTGGGAATCAGTAGGATTATAAAAGATGTCAATCTCCAGAGATGGAGACAGGGAAGTGGAGAAAGCGGAGGAAGGTATCAGAAATGGACCAAGTAAATTTAAGGGCAGGGTGGAAGTTGGTTGAAAAGTTGGTGAAATTGATGAGCTCAGCATAAAGCAACACCAATGAAGTTCTCAATGTAGTGGAGGAAGAGTTGGGGAGCATTACCGGGGAAGGCTTAGAACATGGACTGTTCTATATAGCCAATGAAAAGGTAGGCATAGCTGGGCCCCATGCAGGTCACCATGGCTATCCTGTGAGTCTGGAGAAAGTGTGAGAAGCCAAAGGAGAAACTGTTGAGGGTAAGGACCAGTCCTGTCAGATGAAGGAGTGTGGTGGTGCAGGGGGAGCTAGTTGTTTTTTTATTGAGAAAATAAGCAGAGAGCTTTAAGGCCTTCTTGATGGGCGATAGAATTGTATAGGGACTTGACATCCATGGTGAAGATGAGGTGATCAGGGCCAGGGAATGGAAAATTCTGAGGAGATCAAGCACGTGAGAAATTTTGCGGATGTAGGGGGAAGGGACTGAACCAAAGGAGATAGAATGTAGTCAAGGTATGAGGATGTGAGTTGTGGGGCAGGAGTAGGCAGAGATATAATGGGCCTACCTGAACAAGTCAGGTTTGTGGATCTTGGGCAGGAGGTAGAAATGAGCAGTGTGGGATAATGGAACTATGAGTTTGGTGGCAATGGATGGGAGTTCTCCAGAGTAGGTGAGGTGAGGGATGGTATCGGAGACTATCTACTGATAATGTGGAGAGGGGTCCTCTACAAGGGGTGGGTGTGATGAGGTATCTGCCTGACCTCAGCAAAGTAGAGGTCAATGTGCGACACTACAAAAGCAGCCCTTTTGTCTGGGGGCTCGATGGGGTAAGGTTGGGGTTGGTGTGGAGGGAATGGAGGGCAGTGTGTTCAGAAGGGGTAAGGTTCAAAAAGTTGAGAGGAGCATTGAAATGGAGACAGCTGATGTCTCATCAGCAATCTGAGATGAAAGATCCAGAGCAGGCAGGGAACCAGAGCGGGTGTGTCGAACAAAAGCAGAGGGCTGGAGACGGGAGAAGGAGGCACTAGTGAAGGGTGTGGAATCCTTGCCAAAGAAGTGGGCTCGGAGACGGTGGAAATGGATGTAAGGCTCAGCACCGCCGTGAGTGCAGAACGGGCGAAGGGAAGGTCTTGGTTACGGACAGAATGTTCTGCCTCAGAAAGAGGATGGTCAGAGTGAATAGTGAAGATGCTGCAAGGATTAGAGGGGGAGAAGGGGTGGGCTGGGCATTCAGGGAATATGGGTTGGGAGGAAACTGGAGGTTCCAAGGACCCAAGAGGTGACAGTGGAGCCTGAGAGACATGGGGTTGTAAAGTGATGGTGGGGGAAATCGGGAGCCCGGAGGCCCGGCAGCAGCAAGTAAAGTCTCCGCCTGGAGGTGCTCACTGCAGGATATGGATCTCTTTATGCCTATATTAATAAGAAATCTGGGGAAAATATTTCAGGCTCAAGCAATCCAAATGTTTATTTTAACTGATTGGGGGTTTGGAAACAGAACAGTATCAAATCACATCATAAAATACATTCAGGAATTCAAACATCAATCCAATTTTCAAAATATGGCAGAATACCACCTCCTTTACAATTAAGGAAAATATCAGATATGTTTTTTATGCTACCACATTTGCAGATTTAAAGTCTATACAGGGAATTCATTCTATAACCAAGCAGAAGGCCAACTCAAGAGTAACAGCAGGAGAAGAGCAAACACATTCTTTAGGTCAAGAAAACTACATTTGATAACCTCTGGCTTCTTCCCCCTTCTTTTCTAGTCGTGATGAACTGTCTCAGCTGTTTATTCCTCTCCATCGGTGCTGACCCGCTGAGTTTCTCTAGCACTTTACGTTTGTTGCGCTCAATCTCCAGCATCTGCAGAACCTCTTGTGTTTTTGATTTCCTCTGTTTCAGTTGTAAGTGGTGAAGCAGACCTCAGTGAAGTACCAGTCTACTATAGGGATGTGAGTATTACTGGGTGTGCTACCACCCTGCCATCAGTTCAATGTCGTCAGCTCATGGACTGCACATTCTGTTTCCCTGGTTAGGTGACTGACAGGATATATGTCTTTGTAGCCCCTATTTGGCATGTTGCAGCTTTGCTAGTTTCTAGTATATCTTTCACAGTCTTTTTTTCAGTATTTTCTGTATTACTAACAGAATCTCAGGCTACAGGTGCTTATATGCCCAAACCTTCCAGCAACCCCTCTCCTATCCACCTTCCACTGAATCCCAAACTGAGCCAGAAGTCCTGTTCTTCCCAGATTTAACACAATCTTATCATCCAATCATTAGCCACAACTGTCTGACTGCTCACTTATCATGTGCTCAACCACCTAATCCCTTCTGAAACCCTCCAGAATCTTCTCTATGATTTATTCCCCACCTTCTGCACTTGAACAACACACAAAGCATGTCTCCCATTGTAAGGTGTATAGCAATTAGGATAACACTCATGCTACATGGAGGTCATACAATATATTGTATTATTCCTGCATAAATCTGCTGGATTTCTGTATGAATGCAGTTAATTATCCCATCCAACCTTAGCTCCACTCAAACAAATTGGAACTGAAAGAAAGTACCTTAATACTATTGGGCTCTTCCACTCTGCTTTCTATGTAGAGTCCATAGAGTGGATTGCCCCTTCTTCTCCCTTTGGAGAGGTACTATAATTAGTTCCATACTGAGGTCACATGGGTGTTTTGTTTAGGGAAAATTAATCTGCACTTTAGAGCCAACATGAAATGAATCCTTTCATCAGCTTGGGAAGTTATCAGTGTCAATAGGGAAAACAGTTCCCTTAATTTCTTAACATTTATTTTTAAGATATGCTATTTATTGTTAAGTTTCCTGTCTTGTAATGTAATTCTGGCCCTGCAATATATCTCTGCTACAACCTACCCACCATCCCACTTCCTCTGTCCCCATAACCACCTCAAAGAGCCCTTTCCTTCCTGAAGTCCCACTCATCTAGACTCTCTCACCACTCAGCAGTCCAGGTCTGGTAAAAAGTCTTGGAAGATCCAGAATGGAATGATTGAAGATCAACTGCTGTTGCAGAGCTAAGGAATATCCTCATTGTCAATGACACAGCACTGGAATAGCTCCATAGCAACAGACTGATAAAAGGTCACTGGCAAAGGAAATAGTTGACAGATTTGTCAGGTCACTTCCAAATGGAGAAGAAGGTAAGTGCTGACTGCTGTATCTGTAACTACCATTTAGGATGTTAGAAGTTCTGGCCCCATTGAGGTTTATTGTTAGAATATTAATCCCTTCCTTTAAAAGATCCTTAGAATCCGAACAATCATAACTTGCTCCTGGAAAATAAATAATGCATAACATCTGCAATAGTTTTGCAAGGCGTGGGGAAGTAGCGAATTGACTCTCAATTTCATTGGTTTAACAAAGGACTGACAATAATCATCCCTCTGTATATGATATCTTACAGTTGCTGGAAATGTTTCCATTAATACTGAACATCACTGATGATTTGTCAAAAAATTCAGTGTCAATAATTCATTTATAACAAGTAAATATTTAAATAGCAGAGAAAGGAATTTCACACAATTAGGTTAAGACCTCATAGTGACATTTCAGATGCCAAAGCACAACGGACATTAAAGTATCCATTATTCATTCTGTTGACAGCATAAAGGAATCTCTAGAGTGTCTGTTTTCAACTGTCTAGTTTGTAGAGGCTCAGTGAATAACGGCAGGATGCTGTTTCCAATCGCAACTTATACTGTTTCATAAATAGTTTAATATACACACATATAGACTTAATTTAGTAGGACAAAGTGGTTTGTAATTGGCTACTAAAAATAGACACCATGATGAATGTTAGATTTATCTCATCAGTTTTCATTAGGAAAGGCAAAGTACCAAATGTTTTTCTTTTCCAGACAACAGAAAGTTAAAAACTAATACTGCTACAGATGATGAAGTTCAAGGCTAGCCATTTTACATAAAAAGTATGGAATGTATAAAGTGCATCTTGAGTGTCAATGTATGAAGTCCTCGATTTCATGTTTTCATTGCAACATATTTATACCACATTTTGGAACTCAAGGATTAATGAACGTACAAGCCTCTATCCTTGAAATGCAATACATACTCACAGAATGAAAATGAAAGATGATAACTATTGCATGAACAACTGAACTTGTTCCATTTATGCTGCTTGAACTCATTAGATGCAATCCTGGTGACTATACAATCCATAACCTTTGTTTTTTAAATTGCTGCTATAGGACAATGCCCACAATGGCCACTTTATTAGGAACCTCCTTTATCTAATGAAGTGGCTGCTGAGCGTATGCTTACGCTCTTCTGCTGCTGGAGCCCATCCACTTCAAGGTTCAACGTGTTGTGCATTCAGACATACTCCTGCACACTGCTGTTGTAACATGTGGTTATTTGAGTTACTGCTGCCTTCCTGTCAGCTTGAGCTCGCTTGGCCATTCTTGCCAGACCTCCCTCATCGGCAAAGGATTTTTGCCCACAGAACTCAAGTGACTGTTGTGTGTGAAAATCCCAGGGGTTCAGCAGTTTCTGAGATACTCAAACCAAGCTGTCTAGCACCAACAATCCTTCCATGGTCAAAGTCACTTCGATTAGATTTCTTCCCTGTTTTGGCGTTTGGCCTGAATAACAACTGAACCTCTTGACCGGATGCATGAGAGGATTTTGTCAATGTAAGACGCAAGTTAATTCAGACCAGAGGAGGGCAAAAGGAGAAAGATTGGCATGCCTCCCTGAAATACACCCTGGAGCACGCAGGAACTCTGAACATCGGAAATAACATGCTAATTAAATTACCCCAAATTAAAGAGAAATGATAAATACAAAGAGTTTAACAATCTCCCCATAATCCCAAAATGAAGCAAAGACAAACAATTAGACATAAAAGGTAAACAATCCAAGGACAAAGGATACACGAGGTGACACGGAGATAAAAAAACAGTCCACATACTAACTGACAAGAAAAATCTCTTACTGTGACAGCTTTGTGGTTGCAAAATTGAAATTGATACAAATAAGTAAAATGGTTGATATAACTTAAAAAATACCCGTTAGCAAACATATATCACTTGGTACTTTGGTCAACCTATTATACAGTATGAAATATCTATTGGTTTTGAGTTTTAATCTACCATGGTGGTTTGTGCACTTGAGTTCATTGAATAAAATAATTACAATTCATTTTATCAAAAGCATGAACGATGCATTTTTCCCAACTTGTTCCCTCAGGTGACCCATAGTACCAAGAAATATTAGAAACTTAGAGCTGAAAGGAGGCTGTTCAACTGATATTCACCAGGATAACTTCCAAGATGAGAGCTTTGTCCCATCAGGAGAAGCTAGAGAGTTTATGTCTACATTCTTTGGAGTTTATAAGGATGAAGTGTGACCCTGTTGAAACATATAAAGTCCTAAGAGGACAGATGTTGAGATGCTTTCATTATATGGAGAGACAGAATCAAGAGGACATAGTTACAAGATAAGGGACTGATCATTTCAAATTGAGGTACAGAGAAATATTTTTCTCTCGAAGGTTAATGACTGTGAAATTATCTGGATTGTAGGGTTTCAGACAGCAGTTAACTAGATGTACTTAAGGCGAAGATTGGTAAATATTTGAAAGATTGAGGAATTGAGGGCTTGAGAGAATTTGGATGAAAGGTAAATGGAAGACAGCTGACATGAGTCTCTGTCACACTGAATGGCAGTGTAGGTTTGAAAGGTCAAGGGACCTGCTGCTGCTTCTAGTTTCCAACGTTTTTCTGCATTTCTTTATCAATATCCGTTATTGGTTCAACAGCTTTTCAGAAATTCCTATGGGAGCAGAGGCAACTATGTCTCAGGAAATTTATTCACAATAATTACAAAGCTTTGAAGATTTTTTCCCATCTTTTCCCTTCTGTTTCTTTGGAGGCCAAGTCTCTGGATTCATTCAAGAGAGAGTTAGATAGAGCTCTTATAGATAGCGGGGTCAAGGGATATGGGGAGAGGGCAGCAACGGGGTACTGATTGTGTATGATTAGCCATGATCACAGTGAATGGCGGTGCTGGCTAGAAGGGCCGAATAGCCCACTCCTGCACCTACTGTCTATTGTCTATTTACTAATTACTAAAAATTTTGTAACCAACTTGCCAAAAGAAAAGTGTGGAATGCTGGGATTGTATATGGTGCCCCACTGGCACACCGGCAATAATTTGTAAAGGGATGGCTTAACTTAGTCTTTCTCTTCAACTTTCCTCTCAACTAAGTATTCCTCAATTTTTCTTGCTCCTGCTAAGATTTTAAGATTTATACCCTCAGACTCACTGGTCTTGCAGTTAGCTATGCTGTACTGCATATTCAAAATACATACATTTTTAAGTTATTCGTTCTGTCCGTATTTTTCCACTGATAGCTCTATTCCACGCACCTGCGTTAAATTACATCTATATATATATCATCAGTCCATGCTCTCTCCTGAAGTCAGTTACTGTCCTAAATTCTTACTCCATTACAAATGCTTCAATGTCTCCAAACTTTGAAATTTAAATTTAACAAGAAAACTGTTACTATTAGTTTGATTTCAGGCTGATGCATTGCATATTTCCATCCTATAGAAAAAAAAATCTGTTCAACATCGAGTTCCAAGTCATCACAGTCCCTTTAATCCAATATGTTTCTAATTTAGTGATAAAATGTTTCACCAAGTACTTTTTGAAAGTTCATAAACTTGACATTTATTACATTTTCTTTATTATCTATCTTTGCCACTTCTTTAAAAACATACAGTCAGGTTCAACAGCTATTTCTCTTTAATAAACCTGTTTTGAGTAGCCTTTGTTAATCCACATTTGATAAAGATGGAATTTATTTTGGCCTCAAATGATATCCCAAATACTGACGTTGGACTGGTCTGTTTTTAGCAGGCTTTTTTGTTTCCTGTCAGTTATCTAATTTTCTTTCCATGATGCTCAAGTAGTCTATATCATTTACATAGTAAGATATAATTGAATACAAGTTATTCTCTTCCAAGCCAGTAAAAGTCATAGTGCTTCTGGGACTTGTGTCACTATTTTGATACCTGGCAGATGCCTTTTTAACTTGCTTTCCTATAGAATGACACTCACCCTCCATTCATTTCATGGACTTCAATTGTGATAGCAAGCTTATTATGTGGCATCTTAGCCAACACCGTTTGGAAGACCATAAATGCAATACAGGTGTCTCCCACTTTACAAATATTCGCTTTACGCCACTTCACTTTTACAAAAGACCTACATTAGTAACCTGTTTTCGCATTACAAAGAGGATTTTCGCTTTTAAGAAAATTTTTCCCATATAAGTTAATGGTTCTTCACTTTACGCTATTTTGGCTTAAGAAAGGTTTCATAGGAACGCTCTACCTTTGCAAATTGGGGGGGGGGGACACCTGTAGTATTAACAATTCCCTCTTCATTTATCTCTGACACTTCATCAAAGGAAACTCTATTGAGTTAATTAGATACAACTTGCCTTTAATAAATCAATCTTATCAATCCACACTTGTCCAAATAACTGCTCATTTCATTCATGATCTTTGCTTCTCAACCTCCTCTACCCACTTTTGTCTCCCTGTCAAGGAAAACTTCATTGCTCAGTAGTTACTAGGTTTATCCCCTTCACCTTTTTCTGAGCAATGGTGTAAAATTTGCAATTTTCCACTGAACTTCATAAAATTCTTCAATCCTCCTGTAGTAACCGTGCAAGACATTCAGATGTAAAACATCTGTCACCAAACACATAAAGGGAAATATCAAATAGGCTGATCAGCAATTCCCAAGATGTCAAATGAGGTCAAGGTTCAGGCAATCCCAGGTCAGTATTCCCACTTCAGCCAAATCTGGGTAGATGTCAATCAAAGACTTCTCAATCAGAAACTGTTCAACTGGTAGTGTACACCAATCCTAGCTGAGAGTACGTCAATTGGATTATTTCATCAGTATTGATTCCATGAAGACTTATAATTTAGGCTAAAACACACCAGAAACTTCCTGATCTACCTGGCATTGCTTCTTATAAATAATAGTTTGTTTTCATTTATTCTTCACCCATCTCTACCACAGCCTACCAAAAGTTGAATCTGGGCTCTTTCATGCTGAGCACCATTTGGAAGAAGAACTAAAAGAGGTAAAGATAAAAATATGTTCCCAACAGGTTAGCAAAATGTGTATGCTGCACATGGCACCTCCAATTCCAGTTAACAGAGGAGTAAAGTTAATAAGCTGGTCCTGTGGATGAATTACTTTGTCAAAATTCACCTTAAGATCGAACAGAAAGCAGGAGCATAAAGATGAGTTTTCATCATTTGAGAATGTTAGCCATCAAAACATATACACTTTGATTTTCTTAACTTTATTTTTGCCTCCAAGTTACTTGCCTGAGGAAACAGGTAGTTGTTGATCTGTTGCCTAAGTTGACCAATATTAAGAGCTTATTTGAAACATCTCCAAACCTGGATATTTTTGGTTACTTCCATCACATTAAAGCTTTCACATTGTCAAACCATGGCTGTCTTCTACGGCACCATTGCTTTGGAAGTGAGGAAGTCCAGCAGAGTGTATTCCAATACTCACTTCATGTATTCTAACTTCTGACATGTCAGTAATGGAAGCCTTGTCCTTCAGTGTGGTTAAGTAGGGCTTCCCTGCAAGGGTCAATACGCAGAATATCTATGCCCCTGATTTTTTCAAAGCAATTATGTTGGGAGTCAGACAGAACAGCGAGAACGTTCACTCACACAGTTTATAACTATAAAGCTCTCAATTCAGTATGCAGCAAGCAAAACAGCTTCAAAATTGTAATAGTTAAAGCAGAGCAGGATTTTCCATGAAAAAAAACTATTTTAAGACCAATTTTATGAGTCTGATCTGGCAGGAGCTTCACCCATTCTGAGTACATTTGGACTCTGTTCTGCACGATTTTCCAATAATTATTTCTGTATGAGCATTGACTTGTAAAATTGCTCTTGATCTTTGCAGAAAATGTTCTAATAAATAAAGGCTTCCATTTTATTTGAAACAGAATGATTTCAGAATATAATGGAGATTGTGACAATTATTATTAGGAGCATTTGGTAAACTGTGTTAATTGAATGTCAAGTCTTTGAGTGAGTCAAGTAAAGGAAAATCTGACTTCTTATACTGTACAGAATGCCAATACACAATGGATGTAATGTTTTATAAGTCCACTCATTTAAATGTCATTAGTATTTTTTTGGCACAGGTCAATTTGTGTAGAGAAGTAGTTTTTGATTGTTATTTTAAAAATAATGGAAAGCTGCTTTTGGGGATTGCAGCATATACAATAATAGGATTTTTCATGGAATCCCCCCAGACATTACTCAGTGAAGCCTTAAATGTTGGAGGGATCTTTAAAAATTATCTTTATTAGTAAACCCTTTAACAGTGATGTTCTTACTGTCAGGATAAAGTGACAAACTTTACAACTTTACATCAAGGGCACTCACCATCCAGGCCATGCTCTCTTCTCACTGCTACCCATGGGAAGGAGGAACAGGAGTCTTGGGGCCCGTATCACCAGGTTCAGGAATATTTATTACCTTTCAACCTTTAGGCTCCTGAACCAGCCTAGACAGCTTCACTCACCACATCACAGAAATGATCATTGAACACAACCCATGGACTCATTTCCAAGGACTCTACAACTCATGTCCACAGTATTATTAATTTATTTATCTAACTATCTATTTATTTAATTGTTTGTTTGTTTATATATTCATGCTTATTTGTTTATTTATTATTTGGTTTTAATTTATTTGCATAGTTTGTCTTCTTTTATACACTGATTGCTTGTCAGTCTTTGCTTGTGTGTAGATTTTCATTGATTCTACATTTCTTTGTTCTACTGTGAATGCCTGCAAAAAAAATGAACCTCAGGGTAGTATTTGGTGACATATACATACTTCAATAGTAAACGTTCTTTAGAAGTGGTGCCATTCACTCATTTGTATGAATGGCAGGCTGTCATTCACTCGTTTAAATGAACGGCAGACTGACTTAACACCACCATTTGTCAGTTTGATGCATCGTACTGTACAGATGATTGACAACAGACAGCAATGGGAAGAGCTGTCTCAATCCTTGGGAATATCTTAAGTCAAATCTGAACAAATGATATAACACTGGTCTTACCAGTGTAGCAGGGTTAATGGACAGCTTTATTCTGATATCTATGGAAGAATGACATTGGTCTGAATAGATGATCGTTTGCTTTTGATGGAATAAATATAAAGTTTAAAGTGTGATTAGGCCTGTATATCTGTCCCCTTAAGCATCAGAATCGGATTTATTATAACTAACATATGACATGAAATGTGTTGTTTTGTGGCAGCAGTACTGACATAAAATTCTATGAATTACAGACATAAATAAATAATGAAAATTATGCATTAAAATAAGGTCGTGTTCATGGATTTGTGGACTGTTCATATGAACAGGGGAAGTTGTTGATTTGTTTACCTCCTCCCTGGTGGTAGTAACAAGAAGTGGATATGTCCCTGATGGTGAGAGTCTTTAATTCTAAAGTTGCCTCCTTGAGTCACTGCCTCCTCAGCATATCCTTGTCTATAACCCCTGCAGCCTCTTGCAATCCCCTGCCCTGGGGGCTCTATACCAGCTTTGATGCAACCAGTCAGAACACTCTCCAAAGTATATCTATAGAAATTTGTGAGAGTGCTTGGTGACATATCAAATTTCCTCAAGCTCCTAGCAGAGTAGAGTGGTTGGTGTGCCTTCTCTGTGGCTGCATTGATGTGTTGGGCCCAGGACAGATCCTCTGAGATGTTGACACCCAGTAACTTGAAGCTCCTCATCTTTTCTCTGCTGACCCCTCAATGTTTGATCTTTTGACCTTATTTTCCAAAGCAACCAACATAAAATGCTAAAGGAACTCAGCAGGTCAGGCACCATCCATATAAAGGAGTATCAGTCAATGTTTTGGGCTGAGACCTTTCTTCCATACCCTTCCCCTTCCTGAAGTCTACAATCAGTTCCTTAGACTCGCTGAAATTGAGTGTGATACTGTTGCTGCAACACCATTTAACCAGCTGATCTACCTCAGTCTGTCAGTCTCCTCATTACCATCTGAGATTCTTCTAACAACAATAGCGTTATTGACAGATGGGGCTTGATTTGTGCTTAGCAACACAGCATTATTCCTAACCTTTTAATTAGCACATCCAAAAAAGATCTTGTTTTCCCAATTTAGGTCCCGACCTGGAATGAGTAGCAGATTATGAGAAATTGTTTTCTTCTGCAAACTGAAGTTGTAGGTGAAAATTTAGAAGGACAATGTTCTTTACAGGAGTTAAATAGACAATAACTTTATATTTCTGATTTAATTTAGTAAATTAGCCCGCATCTAATTTCCTCTGTCTCCAGAACTATTTATGCCTCTCCATCACATGCTAACAAGTTTACCAACTAGCATCATGCAAATCGTCTTCTGACAATGTATGGTACTGTTTATATCTAAACCATGTTAGGCTTTGACTCCCCTTTTGTAAGTAAAAAGTGTTAGAATTAAATGGGAGCTGATGGTTATGTGAGAGAGAATAGCTATAAGGGAATAGAAGAGAGGCCTGCAGTAACTAACACAGAAGTGTGAGCCAAACGGCCTTCTTCAATAGAGATGAAGTAACTATTGTTGGAATGTTGTCAGTTCTTAAGACATTTTTGTAAGTTTGCCATCCAATTAAAACTCGATGCTCTGCCCAATTGGCATCATCTTTTTACTGGAATAAATAGGAAGTGTATCCTTGATAAATGTGGTGCCAATCATTTTGTTTATATGGATAGAAACTACAGACTGGCCTACACAGTGGAATGTCTTTTGAGTGATCAGGTTGCCTAGATATTTGAATTCATCCCTCACAATTGGGATTAAAGTATTCTTTCTCTGTCAGCTTTGAGATTCTACATGTAACCAACTTTCAGACTCATTCCATTAGATATAAACGCACAACTTATTTTTGTAGAAATTTACAGTTGTGTTGACCTAACATGGAGATGTCCCGATTGCAGCTATTAAAGGAAGTTGAAAGGCCATGGAAGAGAAACATTTTTTTTTGTAATTTCGGCAGTTTGTACTCAGGTGACTCCTCTGTCTTTCAAAAGTAAATGGCTCATCTAATTTAAAGAGCAATCTGCAGATGCTGGAAATTCAAACAACACACACAAAATGCTGGTGGAACACAGCAGGCCAGGCAGCATCTATAGGGAGAAGCACTGTCGACGTTTCGGGCCGAGACCCTTTGTCCTGACGAAGGAAGCAGGCCCCATGGCTCTATTACCCCATGCTGACCAAGGTGCCTAACTAAGTCATCTCAAGGCATTTTACTACCACAGTGTAATTGGCACAACGTAACCTGTTTGGATGAAATGCAAGACAAACATTTCACTAATACTTAGTATATGTGACCATAATAAACTATTAAAATAGCTGGTCTCATTTGAATGTATTTGACCCATAATCCTAAGCCTTTCTTATATGGATAACAGTCTAAATTCAGGGGCTAACATACGAGGAGTGTTTGTCGGCTCTTGGACTGTATTCATTGGAGTATAGAAGAATGAGAGGGGATCTCATAGAAACATTCCAAATGTTGAAAGGGTTGGACAGAGTAGACGTTTCCCCTTGGTGGGTGAGTCCAGGACAAGAGGCCACAGTCTTAGAATTAGAGGGTACCCATTTAAAACAGAGATGAGGAGAATTTTTTTTAGCCAGAGGGTGGTGGATTTATGGAATTCGTTGCCACATAGAGCTGTGGCAGCCCGATCATTGAGGGTGTTTAAGGAGGAGATTTATAGGTAACTAATTAGTCAGGGTATCAAGGGATATGGGGAAAAAGCCGGAAATTGGAACTAGATGGGAGAATAGTTTAGCTCATGGTGGAGTGGTGGAGCAGACTCAATGGGCCGAATGGCCTACTTCTACTCTTTTGTCTTGTGATCTTGCCTTGTTTAAATGCCTTCTAGATATCATAATTGTACACACCACTGGAACAAGCAGCTTGGTCCACATACTCACCACTCGCTGTCGTGAAAAAGTTGTTCCTCATGTCCCTCTTAAATCTTTCTCCTCTCATGTTAAACTAATGCTCTCTAAATTTCAATGTTCCTATCCTGGGGAAAAGACTTTGGCTGTTAACCTTATCTATGCTCCCCATGAATTTATAAACCTCTTTAACTGTTACACCTCAGCTTCCTATCTTCCTGGGAAAGAATTCTTTATCTAACCAGTCTCTCCTTAGAATGCAAACTCTCCAGTTCCAGTAATAACATCATAAATTTTTCTTTTACCCTCACCAGCTTGTGTTAGCCTTCCTATAGTAGAGCAACCTGAACTACATATAGCCTTACTAATGTCTTGTACAGTTGTAATATGATGTGCCACACCGGTAATTAACATTCTGACAGATGAAAGCAAACTTACCAAATGCCTGCTTCACACTCTGTCTACATCTAATGCCATTTTCAAGGGACTATGCACCTGCATCCCAGGTCTCTCCTAGACACTCCCCAGTGCCCCAACATTTAAGGTGTAAATCCTGCCCTAGTTTATCTTATTAAAATTAACACCTCATGTTTATCTGAATTAAACTCCATTTGCTATTCTTGGCCCAGTCCCGGTTGATTAAGATCCCTTTGCAATCTTAGATAAACTTCTTCACTGTCCATTACACCACCAGTTTTGATGTCATGCACAAACTCTTTCATCATGCCTTCTACATGATCATGCAAATAAGGACAACAACGGACACAGCACCAATTCCTGTGGCATACCACTGGTCACAGGCTTACATTTTGGAAAAAAAACACAGTGCTCTGTCTTATATTGTCAAACAAATTTTGCATCCAGTTAGCCAGCTTGTCCTGGAAGCCACGTGATCCAACTTTCTGCAATAGCTACCTCATAATACCTTGTCAAATGTCTTGGTAAAATCCACATGGACAAAATCTACTACACTTCTCTCGTCTACCTTCTTCAAAACTCAACCATATACAAGAGACAAATTTCCTACACACCAAAACCATGCTGATTATCCCTAGTTAGTCCTTTAGTCATAGAATCATACAACACAGAAATGGAACCTTATGGTTCAACTCATCCATGCTGATATTTTGACCGGGGGTAGCCCCATTTGCCTGCATTCGGCCCAAATATGTCTAAATACTTCCTACCTATGTACCTGTCAAAATATCTTTAAAAAATATAACACTACTGCATCTACTCTGGCAGCTGATTCCAAATTACCACCAACATCTACATGAAAAATTTACCCTTCAGATCTTTTCTAAGTTTTTCCACTCTCATTGCAAACCTGTGCCTTCTAGTTTTAGACTGCCCTGCTCTGGGATTAACATCCCAACTATCTATCTGTTCCATGCCTCCAATAACTTTACAAAGCTCTATAAGGTCACCCATCAGATTCCCATGTTCTAGTGAGGATAAACACAGCTCATCCTATCTCTCCTTATAACTGCAGCCCTCCATTTCAAGCAATAACATGACAAATCTTTTCTGCATTCTCTCTGTTGCTACCATTTGCTTCCTGTATTATAGTGACCAGAACTGCACACAACACACCAAATACAGCCTAACCAATATCTTATGCAGCAGTAACATGACATCCCCACTCTTATATTTAGTGACTCAGCCAATGAAGGCAAGAATAGCAAATGCGACTTCACTCCCCATTCACATCTTGCTCTTGCAGCAGACTTGTACCAGAGTTCTCACTGTCCACCAATGCCTCAAACATTCCTGCCATTTATTCCATATATTATATCAGATATTACTTCCTTAATTGCATTACATCATTCCTGGCTGGAATAAATTTCATCTGCCAAAAATTTGCCCGACTTCCCCATTTACCTCTGGTGCTCAATATCAGTGGTTCCCAACGTGGGCTCCATAGAACCCTCAGTAATGGGAGGGGTCCATGGCATAAAACAGGTTGTGAGCCCCTACTCTATATCCTGAGACAACCTTCTTCAGATTCCACTAGTTTTTGTGTTGTCAGAAATCTGAGTAATCCAACCATTTGTATTCTCATCCAAGTCATTTAGAGATTACAAACAACAAAGGTCCCAGCACTGATCCCTGCGCTATGCTAGTGGTTGGAGATTTCCAATCAAGAACAGACATCTACAACAACCCTCTGCCTGTTATCACCAAGCCCATTTCGGATGCAATTTGCCAGCACACCTCATATCCCTTGTGCCCTAACCTTCTAGATCACAATTATGCAGGATTTGTCAAAAGATATGAAGTCCATGTAAGCTATGTCTATGGGCCAACTGCCTAGGAACTTCTGTGGGAGGCTTTGCCAATATCAACAACAGAGCCTTATGTACACGTTTCCAGTTCTTCTTCACTTGAAAATAATTGCCTGGCTGGCAGCAAGTACATTAGACTAAATCAACAGAAGTCCATAAGACATAGCAGCAGGATTAAGCCATTCAGCCCATTGAGTCTGCTCTGCCATTCCAGCATGGCTGATCTTGAATCCCACTCAACCCTATACACCTGCTTTCTTGCCATATCCTTTGGTGCCCGGACTGACCAGACAATAATCAACTTCCACCTTAAATATACCCACAGGCTTGGCCTCCACACAATATGTGGCAGAGCAATCCACAGATAAACAACTCTCTGGCTAAAAAAAACTTCCTCCCTACCTCCTTTCTGAATGGTCACCCCTCAATTCTGAAGGGCTTCATTACATTTACCCTTTCTAGTCCTTTCAACGTTCAGTAGATTTCAATGAGATCCCCATACATTCTTCTTAAGTCCAGTGAGTACAGGCCCAAAGCTGCCAAATGCTCCTCATGGTCCAGATCATTTATTCCCTATCTTGCTCCTAATCTTCTTTGATTATGCCATGGTCCCAATCATTAATTTCCCAAATTGCTTCTAATTCTCTTTGATTATGGCACACCTGGTTTCCATCAAGAATTCAGTACAAGAACCCTGACTTCACAACCACTAGTTGCCAGTTTGCTGGTCTTTTCCTGTGTGATAACTTCAATTCCTAACTGCTTAAGACTATTTGTTCTAAGTTTTGCTCTAGTTTCTAAGTTTACCGATGAAGTTCTGTGCCAAGGCTCCGTGTTTGCTGTTCAACGTTCAAATCTGCGTAAGAATCCTAACTCAATCTCCATGCCTGTGTCCTGCGCTTGGGTTTGCTCCAGTTGCTCACTGCAACAATATTAACCTCTTCATTCCTGGAATCGTACTTGTGAACCTCCTCTAGACTTGCTCCAATGACAACATATCCTTTCTGAGATATGGGGCCCAAAACAGTTGGCAATACTCTTAAAAGTGTGGCTTGACCACCACCATCGTCCCCGTGCCGAAGAAGCCTTCAGTGTCCTGCCTCAATGACTACCGTCCTGTTACACTCACATCCATCATCATGAAGTGTTTTGAGAAGCTCGTCATGAGGCACATCGAGACCCTGCTGCCCCCACTCACTGGACGCCCTGTAGTTTGCGTACCATCCCAACCACTCAACAGATGACTCATTGCCACCACCCTCCATCTGGATGAAAAAGACACATGTGTTTGGATGCTGTTCATAGACTTCAGTTCAGCATTCAACACAATCATCCCTCAGAAACTGATTGGAAAGCTGAGCCTACTGGACCCGAACACCTCCCTCTGCAACTGGATTCTAGACTTACTGACTGGGAAACCTCAGTCGGTCCGGATCGGAGGCAGCATCTCCAACACCATCACTCTGAGCACGGGGGCTCCCCAGGGCTGTGTACTCAGTCCACTGCTGTTCACTCTGCTGACCCACGACTGTGCTGCAACACACAGCTCGAACCACATCATAAAGTTCGCTGATGACACGACCGTGGTGGGTCTCATCAGCAAGAACGACGAGTCAGCATACAGAGAGGAGGTGCAACGGTTAACGGACTGGTGCAGAGCCAACAACCTGTCTCAATGTGAACAAAACAAAAGAGATGGTTGTTGACTTCAGGGGGGCACTCCCACTCCCCACTGAAAATCGACAGCTCCTTGGTAGAGATCGTAAAGAGCACCAAATTTCTTGGTGTTGACCTGACGGAGAATCTCACCTGATCCCTCAACACCAGCTCCATAACAAAGAAAGCCCAGCAGCATCTCTACTTTCTGCGAAGGCTGAGGAAAGTCCACCTCCCACCCTCCCATCCTCATCACATTCTATAGGGGTTGTATTGAGAGCATCCTGAGCAGCTGCATCACTGCCTGGTTCGGAAATTGCACCATCTCGGATCGCAAGACCCTGCAGCGGATAGTGAGGTCAGCTGAGAAGATCACCGGGGTCTCTCTTCCCGCCATCACGGACATTTACACTACACGCTGCATCCGCAAAGGAAGCAGCATTATGAAGGACCCCATGCACCTCTCATACAATCTCTTCTCCCTCCTGCCATCTGGGAAAAGGCTCCGAAGCATTCAGGCTGTCAAGACCAGACTATGTAACAGTTTCTTCCCCCAAGCTATCAGACTCCTCAATACCCAGAGCCTGGACTGACACTTTGCCCTATTGTCCTGTTTATTATTTATTGTAATGCCTGCACTGTTTTTGTGCACTTTGCGCAGTCCTGTGTAGGTCTGTAGTCTAGTGTAGCTTTCTCTGTGTTGTTTTTACGTAGTTCAGTATAGTTTTTGTACTGTGTCATGTAACACCATGGTCCTGAAAAACTTTTCATTTTTACTATGCACTGTACCAGCAGTTATGGTCGAACTGACAATAAAAGTAACGACTTGACTAGTGTTTTATAAAGGCTCAGAATTATCTCTTTGCTTTCATATTCTATTCCCCTTGAAATGAAAAACAACATTGGATTTCCCTTCTTTACCACAGACTCAAGATGTAAATTAACCTTCTGGGAGTTTTGCACAAGGACTTCTAAGTCCCTCTGCACCTCTGATTTTGGAGCCTTCTCCCTATTTAAATATTAGAATGCACAACTGTTCCTTTAACCAAAATGTATTATCTTACATTTCCCAACACTGTATTCCATCTGCCACTTTTGCCCATTCTTCCAATTTGTCAAAGTCCTGCCTCCTCAGTACTACCCACCCCTCCACTTATCTTTGTATCACCCGCAAACTTTGCCACAATGTCATCAATTCCATTATCCAAATCATTGACAACCATTGGGGAAAGCAGCAGTCCCAATACCAACCCCTGAGGAACACCACTAATCACCGGCAGCCAACCAGAAATGGCCCCTTTTATTCTCACTCGCCGTCTCCTCTATCCTCTAGCCATTCCTCTATCCTCCATGCCAGTATCTTTCCTGTAGCACTATAGGATTTTATCTTGTTGAGCAGCCTGATGTGTGGCATCTTATCAAATACCTTCTGAAAATATAAGGAAATGACATCAACTACATCTCCTCCTTGCTTGTTACTTCCTCGAAGAACTCTAACAGATTTGTCAGGCAAGATCTCCCTTTACAGAAACCATACTGACTTTGACTTATTTTATCATTAGTCTCCAAGTACACTGAAACCTCATCCTTAATAATAGACTCCAACACTTTCCCAAGCACTGAGGTTAGCCTAACTGGCCTATAATTTCCTTTCTTTGGCCTTACTTCCTTCTTAAAGAGTGGAGTGACATTTACAATCTTCCAGTGCTCTGGGACCACACCAGAATCAAGTGATTCTTGAAAGTTCATGACCAATGCATCCGTTATCTCTTCAGCAACCTCTCTCAGGACTCTGGGATGTAGTCCATCTGGTCCAGGTGACTTATCCACCTTAAGACCTAAGAGTGTGCCTAGCACTCTTTTCCTTTATAATAAGAATGACACTCTCACTCCCGCTCCCTGACACTTACTGATCTCTAGCACACTGCTTGTCAATAACATGGTTCTCTACTATAAAACATGTAAGTTGCTAAGTATCTCTCATTTGGATAAGCAGGACAGCACTGTCAGGATCATGTGCCTTCAATACCATACAGCCCTCATCGCTGGGGAAAAGCTCCATTCAATGCAGGTTGGCACTTCCATTGTATCCTGGATAATGAACTACCTGACAGTTTGTGTGGCTTCAGAGCTGTGAGTCATACATGGTTATAAGGAGCAATGGGCCCCACAGGGGATTGTATTGGCTCCCTTCCTGTTGACATTATATACCTCGGACTTTAGGTACAACACTGAGTCATGTCATCTGCGGACATATATAAAGGGAATATAAAGGGAAGATGAGAGGATGAATACTTTGTCAAATGGTGCAGTTCAACATCAGTAAGACAAAGGAGATGGTGATGGACTTTATGAAGACTAAGCCTGCACTGTTCCCTGTTACTATTGATAGTGAGGATGTGGATGTGGTGAGGACCTACAAGTGCCTGGGGGTGCACCTGGATGTCAGACTCACCAACACAGAAGCTCAGTACAAGAAGGGCCAGAGTTACCTCTACTTCCTGAGGAGACTGAGGTTCTTTGTAAAATGCAGGCCTCTCCTTCACATGTTCTACCACTGTTGTCACCAGTGCAATCTTCTATGCAGTGGTGCGCTGGGGCAATGGCATCAATATGGGTGATGGCAACAGGCTCATTAAACAGATTAGAAAGGCTGGTTCTGTTATAGGAGTCAAACCAGACACACTGGAGACTGGGGACCTTACAGAGAATACTGGTAATTCTGGACAATGTTCCTCACCCTCTGCATGCCACTTTGGCAGAACAGTGGAGCATTTTTAGTAATATTCTAAGAGAACTGCGCTGCTCCAAAGAGCGCTCTATATGAAATCATTTTTACTCTCGGTCATTAGGCTCTATAATGAGTCAATCTTTAGCTGGGGAAGTGATGACCCCCTCCTGTTAGACTGCTTGAGGTAACTCATGTATAAGTTCAAACATTTCCTGCTCCTCACTCTTCATTCCACTCAAAATAGCCACATTAGCTGATATAATGACAGTGTATCCAAAAACAAAGCTACGCTACGATGTCAAGTGATTCAGCAAAGTTTCTCTGATGTGTGGGCATAGAATCCACCAGAGCAGGATCACAGATTTCCATTGTCTGTGATAACAAACTAATCTGCATCTACTACACATTTACGCTTCTAATATTGAATGATCCATTTCAAAACTCACTAAAATATCACTAAAATGCAAACGTAGCTTTCACCTGGATCAGGCAGGCACCTCAAATGCCTGGAATATGCATCTCAGATGTTGGCTTGCAACACGATAGGGCAGGAATAGAATGAGGATTAGAAGCAAATGATCTGAACTTTTTCCTGGTTTACACTGGACAGGATTTAGACTTTACCCTCATGTACTTTGTGCCTTCATAGCAAAGATAATTGACATAATTGGGTATACGCTCTTCTCTGGGCCAGAGAGTTGTGCAACCATTCTAAATTAGAAATACCAGACAAAACCTAGCTTCACACTCCAGAATAAAGCCAAATATTAAATATGGTAAGTATTTATCTCTCAATGGAGTTCTCAAAATGGATATCTTGTCACCATAACACTGTCTGTGGAGCTTCGCAGAGGTCAAATTGGTTACAGCATTTCTTACTTCACTGAAGTGAAAAGCAGCAAAATATCTTGGAATGTCCCTATAAAAAATTGTTGTTTATACGAAGTTTGATTGATACGTTCGTGGCCTAAGGTAGAAGGAGTCAATTTTAGAAAACCTAGCACATTGATTTTTCAACATAGTCCCCTCCTACATTTACACAGTTAGTCCAGCAGTCGTGGAGCATACGGATCTTGGACCTCCAGAAAGTGCCCACAGCAGGAGTGATTGATAAGTTTGTGGCCTAAGGTAGAAGGAGATGAGTTATACAGCTCTCGTTACATGAACATGCAGTTCAACTCTTTGAGTGATTATGCAGAAAGTTTGGTTAATAACTCATTAGATAATAACATCAGGGGTGATTGATGTTCGTGACCTAAGATAGGAGAAACTTCAAACTTTCTGCATAATCACTCAAAGAGCTGAACTGCATGTGCATGTAACGAGAGCTGTATAACTCATCTCCTTATACCGTAGGCCATGAACTTATCAATCACTCCTGCTGTGGACACTTTCTGGAGGTCCAAGATCCGTATGCTCTACGACCACTGGCCTAAGTGTGTAAATGTAGGAGGGGACAATGTTGAAAAATAAATGTGCTAGGTTTTCTACCTACCTTAGGTCACGAACTTATCAATCACCCCTCGTATGTCTTTTTGTTTGTTTTCCTACTTCTTGAGAGATACTAAGGAACAGATGCATGTATTTGCACATTTTCACAAACTTACAATCTCCTCCTGGATGACTGGTGATGCCAAGATCACCAGTCGTACAAGTATACCAAATACACTATTTTAAAAGTTGTATTTGCTATATATAGCATGTTGGCTAATCTCATTGTGGTCCCCTCTGCAATTAGGCAATGAAAAGTAGATTGGGAGATTCTTTAAAAAACACTTTCATATAGTACACTAATTTGACCCTGTGCTCCCAGTGATTTGTCAAAAAACTTTTCCATCCATCCCTTCAGACCACTTTGATTTCAGTATCATTCACTGTTGGAATACTGCCCTCATACCAGGGGCACAGCCTCAGAATAGAAGGATGTCCCCTTAGAATACAGATCAGGAGGAATTTCTTTAGTCAGAGGGTGAAACAGGCAGCTGTGGAGACCAAGTCATTTGGTATATCTAAAGTGGAAGTTGAGACTTTATTGATTAGTAAGGGTGTCAAATGTTACAGGGAGAAGGCAGGAGAATGGTGTTGAGAGGGATAATAAGTCAGCCATGATGGAATGGTGGAGCAGAGTTAATGGACCGAATGGTCTAATTCTACTCCTATGTCTTATTGCCTGATGGTCTCTATGGAATTCAATTCTATATAATCTCACTGAACAACAAGTCACCAACAATGGTGACTTGCACCATTGAGTCATACATCGAAACAGGCCCTATGGACAACTGGAACATACCGAACAAGATCAAAGCTAGTCCCATTTGCAGCATTTGACTGATATTCATCTAAATCTTTCCAATCCACACTTATAATATTCAAATGTTTCAGGTAATCTGAATTACCAGTAGTTACAGGATTTACAGGACCTTTTTCTGGTAAACAAATAATTACAGTGCTTTTTCAGGATGAATTTTTATTCTATCAGTAATCACATTACTAGTTCTTTCAACCTTGCCTTTTCAATCCTTACATAATTTAATCACTCCTGTCTTCCACCCTATCACCAATCTCCTTTCCCACCTCCCTTCTTCTCTGCATATCTATCTTTATCTTGTTCCGCAGGAAGGTCATTGATCTGAGAATTTTAACAAGTTCTCTTTCACTGCCTGAACTGCTGAATATTTCTAGTATTTTACATTTTTGTTTCAGATTTCCTGCATTTACAGTATTTTGCTTGTGTGTGAAGCTCTCAAATTTTTCTGCAGATCCAGTGGCCATTCAGCTGGCGACTTCCCCTAATACATTCTCCGTTTATCCCACTGAACGTTGATCTTATTCCAACTTCTGGAAGCCTATGGAACATGAACGGCTTCTTAACACCAAGGGACTGGATATAGCCTGAATGCTAACAATCCATTTATGTGCTCTGGCTTGCAACCTAATTGGAGGTCAAATTCTCACTTCTAAATTGCACTTGTAATTCAAATACACCTCGACTGCGTTATTATGTGTTCCAATTCTTAAATCTACTTTGTCACTCTTCAATAATTTCTTTCTGTATGATGTTCAATGTGCTTAGATCAAATATTGGAAGTACTGAAGCAAATTTAACTGATTTCTGAAACTCACTTTAGTTAGACGCAAGTAGTTACTTACCAAGCTACATGTAGTCAAATCCATTATCATTTCCTACATTCGCAATTATTCTCATGTCTCCTTTTTTGATGGGAGCAAGACAGAGAGTTCTGCTGGAAATTAACTATTTTTGTCAGTTCCCCTTACATTTGATCTAATTCAGGTTCACATTTACACTGCACTTTACACCCAGGAGCTAAAATTACTTCTAAGTGTGGCATTTACCCATAATTTAATTGTGGCAACGAAAAAGATACACAATTACCTTTGATAACCTGATACAATATATAAACATAAGCAGTTACAGAATGACGGATTATCTCACTCAATCTGACAATCGATACTGACTCCACATTTTTGTTCAGGACAAAAGATGTACAATAAGTTCAAAACATTACAATGATATGGCTCTTATCTTTAATTATTAACATGTGTTAAACTTACTGGGCACCTTTAAGATTTTGTTAATTTCTAAGAAAATAAAGGTACAGTACCTTAGGAGGGGTACATTTCTTCGACATTTTCACTCATGGAGTGATGCAGCACAGAAACAGGCCAGTCAACCCATCACATTCATGCTGACCATTGTCATTCATCCTGTACTAATCCCATTTCATTATATACAATAGACAATAGGTGTTGGAGTAGGCCATTCGGCCCTTCTAGCCAGCACCGCCATTCACTGTGATCATGGGTGATCATCCACAATCAGTACCCCGTTCCTGCCCTCTCCCCATATCCCTTGACTCTGCTATCTTTAAGAGCTCTATCTAACTCTTTCTTGAAAGCATCCAGAGAATTGGCCTCTACAGCCTCCTGAGGCAGAGCATTCCATAGGTCCACAACTCTCTGGGTGAAAAAGTTTTTCCTGAACTCCGTTCTATATTATTCTCAAACTGTGGCCTCTGGTTCTGGACTCACCCAACATCGGGAACATGTTTCCTGCCTCTAGCGTGTCCAATCCCTTAATAATCTTATATGTTTCAATCAGATCCCCTCTCATCCTTCTAAATTCCAGTGTATACAAGCCCAGTCGCTCCAATCTTTCAACATATGACAGTCCCGCCATCCCAGGAATCAGCTTTGTGAACCTGCGCTGCACTCCCTCAAAAGCAAGAATGTCCTTCCTCAAACTTGGAGACCAAAACTGAACACAATACTCCAGGTGTGGTCTCACCAGGGCCCTGTACAACTGTAGAAGGACCTCTTTGCTCCTATACTCAACTCCCCTTGTTATTCCCATCAGCTTGCTCCAGCTCCTTCCACTCACCAACACATTAAAGGGGATTTTACAGTGGTCAGTTAACTCACCAACCTGCACATCGTTGGGAGGAAACCAGAGCACTTGGAGGAAGAGGCAGCACTGGAGGTTAGAATTGAACTCAAGTCACCAGAGCTGTGAAAGAGTGTCTTTACCACTACACCACCTACTCCTTTTACAAAGCTGTTAAGTGGCTGAATAACTAATTAATAAGGCTACCTTCTTGTGTCGTACATGTTCAACTTTCTTTCACTCTGTACAAGTTCAAACAACAAACAGCACTTTCTTTTCCCTGTTACAAAAAGAAATGACAGGTGTTATTGTTGGTTGAGAAATGCAGTAAAAGTTTCTAAGATTTGTGAAAGATTTGAAACAAATTCATGTCTTTTCATTCATTCTTTCTCTTAGTATTAAACTTAGTACATCAGCCACTTCCTTACAGGCTGTACCAGCTTATTGCAGCATTGAACCGTGACCACCAATGACAATCAACCCAGGTTTCTAGAGCAAACACCTCAGAACATATTTTTCACTAACACACCTACTTTTGATAAAGTGATATCACCTCATTTCTAGTGGTATCCAGCTCCTTTTTGTATGTTTGCAGCACCCATTACAGGAGCAAATGACTTACTTTTGTGAAAAGAAAACTATCCTGATCTGTATTCTCACCCACCTTCAATTGTGTGTTGGCCTCCTCTTCTTGGTAATTGATCTGAAAAAGAAAAGATAGCTGAGCATAGCTAATCAAATCCCTCCATAATTTAAGCAAAAACTTCCCGAAGTCCACAGTTTTCTAGAGTAAGGTGGCTTCGTTCTCCAAGCCAATCATAATTTAGGGGATTTTACTGGAAACTAAATGGACCTACTCTGTACTTTCCTGTACCTCCAACCTTTGCTTACAGAGACTTGTAAATAAAAAGCTCCTATGCTGGCATTGGAGAGGGGAAGGTTCACAGGAATGATTATGATCCTGGGAATGAAAGGGTTAACATAGGAAGAATGTTGATTGCTGTGAGCCTGTACTTGCTGGAGTGTAGGAGAATGGGGGGGGGGGGGGGGGTGTGGATCTCATTGAAACCAATTGAAAGCTCTGGATGTGGAGAGGATTTTTCCTATGATGGGGAATCCTGGGACCAAAGGCCTTACCTCAGAATAGAAGGACAGAGAAGAGGAGGGATTTCTGTAGCCAGAGGGTGCTGAATCTGTGGAATTCACTGCTACAGGTGTTGTATTTAAAGCGGAGGTTGATAGGTTCTTGATTAGTAAGGTCATCAAAGGTTATGGGGAGACCAGGGGAATGGGGATGAGAGGGGTAATAAATCAGCTGTAATGGAATGGCAGAGTGGACTGATGGGCCAAATGGCCTAATTCTGTTCCCATGTCTCATACTCTTCTTTCCACTTTTCATTTAACTTAGAGCTATCAAGAACTCAGCCCTGAAACATTACAATTTGCTGTCACATAACTGGTTAAAAAGCCTTAGACTTTATGAGTGAGGAAATAATTGGCACACACGTGGTAAGATTAAAAAAAATTACTGTGGATCTGTCCATGGTAGATTTGATGTGGGAACGGTTGCTGCTGATACAAATATGGAAGTGTGAAAACATTTTTGCATCCAGAATAGAATTTTTGGCTTTGGAAGTGTGAAGACAATTGTCTTTTATATATACTAAATGCTTTCTCAAAAGTCAAGAGAATGCAGGGGTAACTTTCACCTTCTTCCTTTCATAGTAAGTGTGTATCCCAGTTCATTGAAAGTGGCAGGTCAAATTGGGCAGGCATTGGTCTTTGTGAGAAAGAGTAAGAAACAGCCTTCTGCTCTGGAATGACTAGAAGTCTGGGCAGGACAACAGCACCATCAGGATAAAGATGCCTCTGAATGGTTCTTTCCATTTATGGTCTCCTCTTTGCCCAATTATTGCTCCTTGAATATTCTGATCCATTCCAGAGATTGGCTTTCTTTGATCATCTGTAAGCCCTGAGCTCTTTTAACCCTGTTGAGTCCAAAGTATAAAATTAGTGATTCACTCTGGGATAGATTTAGAAGGAATATCTGAAGTTGTTCAAATACTGTTTCCTAACAGTACCATGGACTACTGTACACTACAACAACACTACTCCTGATGACAATACCTTTGGTGATTTTTGAGGAAAAAATTACCCCAATTTAACGATGTAAACAAGTTCTTGGCTTCATTGCAGTGCCTATTGAAACCTATATCTTAAGGAAAGGATCAGTGGGCTGAAATCTTGAAGTTAGGGTCATAAATGGTGCATTGCGATTTCAAACTATTGCCTCAGCAATGCAAGGTTAAGACTAAAATCAATAGTCAGGACCATTTCATCATTGAATGCAACATCAACTGTGTAACAACGGTGCTGTGGTTTCCTGTAAACAAATGCCAACTCCAATCCAGAGTAAGTGATGTTTGATTCCACAGCCTTTTAGCAAATTTATTCTCCCTCAAAACCCATGCAATGGCATAGGAGCTCAACTAATACATATGTGACAGTCCTAACATGTGTTTAAGAAAGCTGCTAAAGAAAGGATGGAGGCAGCAAAAAGAAAATTACAGACCTATTAGTCTGACATCGGTAGTCTGATCCTCAAGGACGAGCTTATGAAATACCTTGAGGTGCATGACAAGATAGGCCCAAGCCAGCATGGTTTCATGAAGGGAAGATCCTGCCTCACCAACCTATTGGAATTTTTTGAGGTAATCTCAAATAAGATTGACAAAAAAGAGGCTGTGGATGTTGTGCATTTGAATTTTCAGAAGGCCTTCGATAAGGTGTCGCATAAGAGGCTGCTTAATAAGATGAGAGCCCATGGAATTACAGGAAAGATATTGGAATGGGTGGAGCATTGGCTGATAGGCAGAAAGCAAAGGATGGAAATAAAGGGATCCTATTCTGGATGGTTGCTGGTTGCTGGTTACTAGTGGAGTTCCGCAGGGGTCGGTGTTGGGGCCGCTTCTTTTTACACTGTGTATCAATGATTTAGATGATGGATTAAATGATTTTGTGGCTAAGTTTGCGGATGACACCAAGGTAGGTGGAGGAGCAGGAAGTGTTGAAGAAACAGAAAGGTTACAGAGAGACTTGGTCAGTTTAGGAGAGTGGGCAAAGAAATGGCAGATGAGATACAATGTTGAGAAATGTACAGTTGTACATTTTGGAAGAAGAAATAATCGGGCAGATTATTATTTAGATGGGGAGAAAATTCAAAAATCGAAAGAGCAAAGGGAAATGGGAGTCCTCGTGCAGGATACCCTAAAGGTTAACTACCAGGTTGGATTGGCAGTAAGGAAAGCGAATGCTATGTTGGCAATCATTTCAAGAGGAATAGTGTATAAGAGTAAGGAGGTGTTGATGAGGCTCTATGGGGCACTGGTGAGACCCCATCTGGAATACTGTGTGCAGTTTTGGGCCCCCTATCTTAGAAGGAATGTACTGATGTTGGAGAGAGTTCAGATAAGATTTACGAGGAGGATTCCTGGAATGCAGGGACTAACATATGAGGAGTGTTTGTCAGCTCTTGCACTGTATTCATTAGAGTGTAGAGAAATGAGAGAGGATTTAATAGAAACATTTCAAATGTTGAAAAGGTTAGACAGAGTAGATGTGGAAAGGCTGTTTCCCTTGGTGGGTGAGTCCAGGACAAGAGGCCACAGTCTTAGAATTAGAGGGTACCCATTTAAAACAGAGATGAGGAGAATTTTTTTTAGCCAGAGAGTCATGGATTTATGGAATTCGTTGCCACATATGTGAAGAGAAAAAAGATAGTTAAGAACAATGTTGGGCCCTTGAAGAATGAATTGGGTGAAATTGTTATGGGAAACAGAGAAATGGCAGAAGAATTTAATAAGTACTTTAGATCTGTCTTCACTAGGGAAGACACAAGCAATCTCCCAGATGTATGGGTGGGCCAAGGACATAGGGTAACAGAAGAAATGAAACAGATTGACATTAGGAAGGAAACGGTGATGAGTAGACTGATGGGACTGAAGGCTAACAAATCCCCAGGTCCAGATAGTCTGCATCATAGGGTACTAAAGGAGGTGGCTCTGGAAATTGCGGATGCATTGGTAATCATTTTCCAATGTTCCTTAGATTCAGGATCAGTTCCTGAGGATTGGAGAATGGCTAATGTTATCCCACTTTTTAAGAAAGAAGGGAGGGAGAAAACAGAGAACTATCATCCTGTCAGCCTAACATCAGTAGTGGGGAAGATGCTAGAGTCCATTATTAAAGATGAAATAGTGGCATATCTAGATAGCAGTGATAGGATTGGGCCGAGCCAGCATGGATTTACCAAGGGCAAATCATGCTTGACTAATCTATTGGAGTTTTTCGAGGATGTAACCAGGAAGTTAGACAAGGGAGATCCAGTGGATGTAGTGTACCTCGATTTTCAGAAGGCATTTGATAAGGTCCCACATAGGAGATTGGTGGGTAAAATCAGAGCTCATGGCATTGGGGGGAAGATACTGACATGGATAGAAAACTGGTTGGCAGATGGAAAGCAAAGGGTAATGGTGAATGGGTGTTTCTCGGAATGGCAGGTGGTGACTAGTGGGGTGCCACAGGGCTCGGTATTGGGACCACAGCTGTTTATGATTTACATCAACGATTTAGATGAAGGCATTGAGAATAACATCACCAAATTTGCTGATGATACTAAGCTGGGTGGCAGTGTAACATGTGATGAGGATGTTAGGAGAATTCAGGGTGACTTGGATAGGCTGGGTGAGTGGGCAGATACTTGGCAGATGACGTTTAATGTGAATAAGTGTGAGGTTATCCACTTTGGGAGTAAGAACAGGAAGGCAGATTATTATCTGAACGGTGTAGAGTTAGGTAAGGGAGAAATACAAAGAGATCTCGGAGTCCTTGTTCATCAGTCACTGAAGGTGAATGAGCAAGTGCAGCAGGCAGTGAAGAAGGCTAATGGAATGTTGGCCTTTATTACAAAGGGAATTGAGTACAAGAGCAAGGAAATCCTCTTGCATTTGTACAGTTCCCTGGTGAGACCACACCTGGAGTATTGTGTACAGTTTTGGTCTCCAGGGTTAAGGAAGGACATCCTGGCTGTAGAGGAAGTGCAGCGTAGATTCACAAGGTTAATTCCTGGGATGTCCTGACTGTCTTACGCAGAGAGGTTAGAGAGACTGGGCTTGTACACACTGGAATTAAGGAGATTGAGAGGGGATCTGATTGCAACATATAAGATTATTAAGGGATTGGACAAGATAGAGGCAGGAAATATGTTCCAGATGCTGGGAGAGTCCAGTACCAGAGGGCATGGTTTGAGAATAAGGGGTAGGTCATTTAGGACAGAGTTAAGGAAAAACTTCTTCTCCCAGAGAGTTGTGGGGGTCTGGAATGCACTGCCTCGGAAGGCAGTGGAGGCCAATTCTCTAGATGCTTTCAAGAAGGAGCTAGATAGGTATCTTATGGATAGGGGAATCAAGGGATATGGGGACAGGGCAGGAGCCAGGTATTGATAGTAGATGATCAGCCATGATCTCAGAATGGTGGTGCAGGCTCGAAGGGCCGAATGGTCTACTTCTGCACCTATTGTCTATTGTCTATACAACTGTGGAGGCCCAATCATTGAAAGTGTTTAAGGAGGAGATTGATAGGTATCTAATTAGTCAGAGTATCAAGAGATATGGGGAAATAGCCGGAAATTGGAACTAGGTGGGAGAATAGTTTAGCTCATGGTGGAGTGGTGGAGCAGACTCCTTGGGCCGAATGTCCTACTCCTGCTCCTTTGTCTTGTGATAATCGTGTGATCTTGTGATCATTATGAAACAACATTTTTATTATTATACAACAAAATGTAATTATATTTTTCTGTATGGTGCTGTAAGTGTTAAAAATGGTAATTGTTTTGCTTCATTAGCTGATAAAAGATAGCTGAAGTAAGTAATAGTTGTAATTGTTTAAATATAAGTTTCTGGCAATGCAAAGTAAAGTAACAAATTTCAAAACAAGTTCTGATGAAGGGTCTCGGCCCGAAACATCAACTCTTTAGTCCTCCCCATAGATCAGGCATTCCCAACCTTTTATTAACTGAGGGGTCCATGGGCCCCATATTGCCTGAGCTGCTGTGTTTCTCCAGCATTTTGTCTGTGTTGCTCTGGATTTCCTGCATCTGCAGAATTTCTTGTGTTCACTGTTTTGAGGTGATTGCAGCAAAGTACAAGAGGGATGCAAGAGGCAGATTTTCTTTTACACTGAGTGGTGGGTGTGCAGAATGCATTGCCAGGGGTGGTGGTCGAGGCAGATACATTATGGACATTTAAGAAATTGCTCCAACATTTGTGTGTGTTATTCTGGATTTCCAGCATTTGCAGAATCTCTCATGTTTAACATTCAAACAATTCATTTTGATATTGTTACTTCAATCAGTGGTTTGGCCTTGTCAGTATTATTAGAAAAAAATAAAATCAGCTACTTCCAATTTTTTCCAAAGTTTTCGAGGGTATTCAAATTTGAAGTTGCTCTCAGCATACTTCCAGTGTCCTGTTCTGTAAACAGTTGTAAAATAAAGTAATCTGGAACAAGTGCTGTTGCAAAGGAATTTTGGCCTTTGCTCTGCTGCTCAGACAATGTCTCTGATAGATGAGTATTAGTTGAGAGTTTATTTAAAGCAGCAAACAGTAAACTTACAAATTAAGACCCCACAGTGCATCCAGTCCCATGCCATTTTACAACACTGAGATCTTCTCTTTGAAAAGCTGACTTAATGCACCATTAGTCTTTTACAGCTGGATATGTTTACTGCAGGTTGTATCAACTTCAAGAGTTAAGGAGAGTTTTGAGTAAGAATTTTAAAGATGACACAGCTGTGTTTAAAGAATATTTTAGTTCTGGTTATGGTTGTTTCACTGTTAATTTGTTAACATTAAACATGTCAGACTGTCAGTTTGCATTTACCAATTTATTCTGCCTCACAATGGCTTACAATGCTTTGCTTCATCTGAAATTTTGTTACTAATCCATTTTGCTGTAACACTTTTCTTTCTCCCTTATATTCAAAGCTAGACCATCCTAGGTGAGCCCTTCAAGTGACATTTTATCAACAATCACCTTCGTACTTGTTATATCAACGCTTATTAAATGGAAAGCAGGAGGTTTATGCCAAACACACTCAAAATGTTTTTCTTATTATTACTTGGGGAAAAAATACATGCTTACTCCCAATAAAACATTGAATTTATAGCGTTAACATTTTGAAGAATGTTTAAAACGTTCTGTTTACTTGTAGCCTCCAGTGTGGGCCTGGAAACTCTTAGCCAATATATAGATGGTAAATTTCTGTAGACTTAAATTAGACACACAACATAACGAGATATAAAGTTGAAAATTCAAATTAAATTTATTATCAAAGTTCATACTGTATATGTCACCACATGTAATGCAGAGATTCAGTTTCATGTGGGCATTCACAGTAAATACAAGAAACACGATAGAATCAATGAAAAACCACACTCAGAAGAGTGACAACCAAAAAAAGACTATGCAAGTACGAACTAAAGACAAAAATAATAAATAAATAAGCCATAAATATCAAGAACACGAGATGAAGAGTCCTTGAAAGTGAGTCCAGTTTAGTGTTGGGGTGAGTGAAGTTGAGTGAAATTATCCCCCCTGGTCCAGGAGCCTGATATTCGAGGGGTAATAACTGTGGTTAAACCTGTTCCCGAGAATCCTCTACATTCTTCCTGATGGCAGCAGCGAGAAGAGAGCATGGCCTGGATGGTGGGGGTCCTTGATGATGGATGCTGCTTTCCTGCAACAGCACTCCATGTAGATGTGCTCAATGGTGGTGATGCACCATCAATAACTCTGAGACGTGGATTAAGGTAGGCTTTTATTGGCTGGAAGAAAGCACAAGCAGCAAGCGACCATCACACAACATCCTGGAGACTGAGGAAGGGTCTGTGGCTCCAATCGCCTTTATACCGGGGTCTGTGGGAGGAGCCACAGGAGCAGTCAGCAGAGGGGCATGTCCAGACAGGTATATGTAGTTCACCACAGGTGGAGAGGGCTTTACATGTGACAGTCTGGGGCATATCCACTACTTTATGTGGGCTTTTCCGTACAAGGGCATTGGTGTTTCCATAACTGCACCACGATACAACCAGTCAATATACTCTCCACCACATACCTATAGAAGTTTGTCAATGTTTAAGATGGCATGCTGAATCTACAGGAAGTAGAGGTGAGGAAATCGAAGATCCAATTGCACAAGGAGGAATTGAGGCCTAGGACTTGATGTTTATTGATATGTTTTGAGGGGATGATGGTATTGAATGCCGGGCTGTAGACAGTGAAGAGCATCTTAATGTATGCACCTTTGCTGTCCAAATGTTTCAGGACTGAGTGAAGACCTATGAAATGACGTCTGCTGTTGACCTGTTGTGATGGTAGGCAAATTGGAACAGATCCAAGTTACTTCTCAGGCAGGAGTTGATATGTTACATCTCTGACCTCTCAAAGCACTTCAACACAGTAGATGTAAGTGCTTTTGGATGATAGTCATTGAGGCAGGTTACCATGTTCCTCTTAGGCTCCAGAATAATTAAAGCAGGTGGGTATCTCAGATTGCCAAAGCAAGAGGTTAAAGATACTGGTGAACGTTCCAGCCAGTTGATCAGCACAGATCTATGGTACCCTGTCCACACCAGGTGCTATCCGTGGGATCACCCTCCTGAGGATAGTCACACTTCGGCCTCAGAGACTGAAATCACAAGGTCATCAGGGGTAGTGGGAGTTCACGAAGGTGCCTCCATATTCTTACCCTTGGCCATTAAGGTCTATAATGAGTCAACCTATAGCCAGGGAAGTGATGACCCCCTCGTGTTAGACTGTTATTCACCTCTGTTTAGCTCTATTACACCCTCTGCAATACTAACTTGTAAATTTTCTCATCTTTGACTTGTAAATCTTGTACATTTTATTTTTAATGTAACTTTTTTTTATTCAGCAGAGAAGCAGGTCCTCCATGCTGATCGTTTTGCCAATCCCATTCATCCAAATTGCAAGAAAACACAAGAAAATATGAAAAGGAATAGGTTACCAGGTCCCTTGAGCCTGTCCTGACATTCAATATAATCATGGCTGCTCCATGCTGTCCACAACACCTCTTCTGTGCCAGTTCCCTTTAACACTCAACTCCTCAATCTTCGAAATGTTTGTCTTCCTCCACCTTAAATATATCTAATAACCTCTCCTCTCCAACACTTGTGGGTTGCAAATTTTAGAGCTGCTCTACCCTCTGAAAGCAGAATTTCTATGCCTCACAGTTTTAAAGCACTATCCTCTTATTTAGCAGCTCTTCATCCTTGTCTGAGATTCAGAATCAGAATCTGGTTTAATATCACAGGGATATATCGTGAAATTTATAGCTTTGCACCAGCAGTACATTACAATGCATAAAAAACTGAGTTACAATAAAAAATATTTATGTATAAGATTAATTAAATAATTAGTGCAGAAAAGAGTGAGGTCATGTTCATGGGTTGGCTTACTGTCCCTTCAGAAATCATATCTTTCCTTTAGTGGAGTGACCAGAACTAGACACAATATTCCAGCAGCAGTCTATTCAGTGTTTTGTAATAATGCAACATGACATCCCAACTCTAATATTCTGTGCATCATCCTACAAAGGGAAGGATACAATGTGCCTTCTTCACTAGCCTGTCTATCTGTGTTGCCACTTTCAGGGAACTATGGACTTGTACTCCAAGGTTTCTTTATTCATCAACATTCCTTACCACTCTACCAATTACTAGTTTATCCTTATTTGGCTTCCCAAGATGCATCACCTCACACTTGTTGGAATTAAATCTGCTGGAACTCTGCCCGAATTTCCATTTGATCCATTTCCTGCTGTAGCCTGAGACAAGACCACCAATTCTTATGTCATCAATAAAGTTACTGATCTTTCCTCCTATATTCACATCTACATTGTTAGTATATATCACAAATGACAAAGTCCCCAGTAAATTACCACTGCTTTACACCATTGGTCAGAGGCTTTCAATCAGAAAAGCATTCCTCCACCGTTATCCTCTGCTTTCAATGATCCAAACATTTTAGATCCCAGTATCCCACTTGCCTTTGATCCTTCATGCCTGATCGTTTTAGACTGACTAAGTGCAGGACTCGATCAAACATTGTACTAAAGTCCATATACTGTAGATAATGTCTAATCCCATTACCTTCATAAATCTTCTTTGCTAGCTTCGTAAAACTCTTAACCTAATTAGCAAAGTTTTGTGAGGCATCATTGCCTTTGCAATTGTTTCAGCAGCTTATTGATATTAGACAAAATTAATAGATTTGGATGAACACCTTCCTCTGTTACGGGGGCAAGGTGTGGAAGTCAGGAAATGAATGACCTTGAATGACCTGTGTCTCTTTGGAAACACAGGGAAAGTTGCTCAAAATGCTTTGGTGAAGCTTTCAGTCTTCCCTAACCAGAAGCCCTGGATGAACTCTGAGACCAGCAATGTGCTGACGGCCAGATCAGTGGCATTTAGATCTGGTGACCAAGTTAGATCCTGTACGATCTCTAGAAAGCCATGTCATGTGCGAAGTTGCAATTTTGGACCAGATTTGAATCACGGAAGGATGCTCGACAGTTGCAGCAGAGCTTGAACGCTATCCCTTCCTACAAAGTGAAACAAGTGACATAAGAGACAACAAAGCTTCACTCCCAGATGAGCTTAATACCTTTTATGCTTGATGTATTTAATGTATTAAATTAAATCGATAGTGCAGAAAGAGAGGGGAAAAGTACTGATGTAATGTTCATGGGTTCATTGTCCATTCAGAAATCTGATGGCCGAGAGGAAGAAGTTGTTCCTGAGTGTGTGCTCCTGTACCTCCTCCTTGATGGCAGGAATGAGAAGAGGGCATGTCTTGGCTAATGGGGATCTTTATTGCAGGATGCTGCATTTTTGAATCATCACCTTTTGAAGATGTCCTGGATGGTGGGGAGGCTAGTGGCCATGATGGAGCTGGATCAGTTTACAACTTTCTGCAGCTTTTTCCAATTCTGTGTACACCTGTAGAAATTTGCAAGTGTCTTTGGTGACATGCCACTTCCCCTCAAACTCCTAATGAAATACAGCCACTGTTATGCCTTCTTTGTTATTGCATTAAAAAGGAGCCTTTCTGGTTGTCAGCAGGTGACTAGTGGTGTTCCACAGTGGTCTGTTTTGGGACCAATTCTTTTTGTTATATGTCAGTGATTTGGATGATGGAAGTGATGGCTCTGTTGCAAAGTTTGCAGATGATACAAAGATAGTTGGAGGGACAGATAGTTCTGACAAAGTAAAAAGGCTACAGAAGGACTTCACAGATTAGGAGAATGGGCAAAGAAGTGGCAGATGGAATACAGTGTTGGGAACTGTATGGTTGTGCACTTTGGTAGAAGAAATGAAGGGCTGACTATTTTCTAAATGGACAAAAATTTAAAAAACTAAGCTTTACAGGGATTTGGGGTCCTTGTGCAGGATTCCCCAAAGGTTAATTTGCAGGTTGAGTCTGTGGTGAGGAAGGCAAATGCAATTTAGCATTCATTTCAAGAGGACTAGAATATAAAAGCAACAATGTAATATTGAGACTTTATAAAGCATTGGTGAGGCTTCACCTGGAGTATTGTGAGTAGTTTTGGGCCCCTTAGAAAGGATGCACTGACACTGGAGATGGTTCAAAAGAGGCTCACAAGAATAATTCCAGGATTGAATGGCTTGTCATTTGAAAAGTGTTTGATGGCTCTGGGCCTGTATTCACTGGAATTCAGAAGACTGAGGGGTGACCTCATTGAAACCTATCAAATGGTGAAAGGTCTTGATAGAGTGTATGTGGAGGGATGTGATCTATGGTGGGAAGAGTCTAAGACCAGAGGACATAGCCTCAGAATAGAGGGGCATCTATTTTCTATTCCTTCTCCTCCCTCAACATACATTCTTGGTCCTCACCACTGAAGCTGAGGTCTTTAGTCTCTGCCTGTACAACCAGGTGATCAGCCTTTCCCAAGTATGGGCAAGGGATGACACGATAAGTTTTCTTGATGGTGGTATAACTATAGTTAAGTGTGTTTGCTCTTCCTGTGTCATAGGTGATATATTACTAGTAGTTGTTCACAGATTTATGCAAGCTGGCCTGATTTAAATCTCCTGCAATGATAGGGAAGGTATCAGGGCACACAGTTTCATGCCAGTCGGTCATGGTGCTCAGCTCCTCCAGAGTCTGCCTGACATTGGCCTGAGGTGGAATGTACACCATTACCAGGATAATGGCAGGAAACTCCCTTAGCAAATAAAATGGATGACATTAGACTGTCAGATGTTCAAAGTTGGGTGAGCAGGACTGAGGCAGAAACTGTGATGGGAAATGCAGCTACAACACTGCTCACATACTCACAGATGGACAATTGGCAACGCATACAAAATGCTGGAGGAACTCAGCAGGCCAGGCGGCATCTATGGAAATGAGTAGGTATCAGGCCGAGACTCTTCATCAGGACTAGAAAAAACGATGAGGAGTCAGAGTAAGAAAGTGGGGGGAAGGGGAGTAAGAAACACCAGGAGGAGAAGGGGTGAAGTAAAGATCTGGGAAGTTGATTGGAAAAAAGGTCAGAGAGGGAAATTGAATTGAATTGAATTCAATTCAATTGACTTTATTTCTTACATCCTTCACAAACATGAGGAGTAAAAATCTTTATGTTACATCTCTGTCTAAATGTGCAACGTGCAATCATAGTAATTTATAATAAATAGAACAGTCAGTGTAACATATAAATACACTCAAATCAGTGTGAATTAATCACTCTGATGGCCTGGTGGAAGAAGCTGTCTCGGAGCCTGTTGGTCCTGGCTTTTATGCTGTGGTACCATTTCCCGGATGACAGCAGCTGGAACAGATGGTGATGGGGTGACTCGGGTCTCCAATGATCCTATGGGCCCTTTTTACACACTTGTCATTGTAAATGTCCTGAATCATGGGAATTTCACAACTACAGCTGTGCTGGGCTGTCCACACCACTCTCTGCAGAGTCCTGCGATTAAGAGAGGTACAGTTCCCATATCAGGCAGTAATGCAGCCAGTCAGGATGCTCTCAATTGTATCCCTGTAGAAAGTTCTTGGGATCTGGGGGCCCATACCAAACTTCCTCAACCATCTGAGGTGAAAGACGCGCTGTTGTGCCTATTTCACCATACAGTTGGTATACAGACCACGTGAGGTCCTCAGTGCTGTAGATGCCGAGGAACTTGAAGCTGTTTACCCTCTCAACCCCAGATCCATTGATGTATTGATGTCAATGGGGGTTAGCCCATCTCCATTCCTCCTGTAATCCACAATCAGCATGGGAATGGGGAAAGAGAAAGAAGTGGTGGGGGGAGGTCATTACTGGAAGCTCGAGAAAATGTCATTTTATCAGATTGGAGGCTACCCAGACAGAATATAAGGTGTTGCTCCTCCAACCTAAGTAGGTCCTCATTCATAGACTGACATGTTGGAATGGGATTGGGAAGTGGAATTAAAATGGGCAGCCACTGGGAGATCCTACTTTTTCTGGTGGATGGAAGATAGGTGGCCACCCATTTTAATTCCCCAATGCTCCATGTTAGTCTGCATTTATCGTTTTGAATTTGTTGGTCTTTTATTATGTATTTTTAATCATTTTTTATGTTAACCACTTAGTCCAGTAATGCCGCAAAGGACCCCTGTTTCTGGGAAGAGGTCTAACTCTGGGCCAGGCATTAGTCGCCTCCTTGTCGATATCTAGTCTGCTCAGATCGTGGGGACCCTCCATGGAGGGTCATGCTCTTCCATTGGATGACTTTTTCTTCTATGATGATAATTTCTTCATTTTTCTGGGTTGTGCTGTCATCTAAGTTTAGCGATATGTACTTAATCATAATTGCATATCTTTGTGTGGAGTATTGAATCCTTTTTCATTGACTCAAGTATATCACCAGAAGTTTTATTTGACTGCTGTGTAATGTTGGGTTTTTTTTTTGTGTCTGTTATTCCTCTTTCTCCCTCTGTCCCTGGTAGTGTTAATCTAAGAGTCGTTAAGTGAACATAGTGTTTTCTAAAATTTGTCATTTGAGATCTTATTTTCTCTTGTAAAATTTTGAGATCAGTTTCAGACCAAGGTAGTATCCCTAAAGAATATATTGATATTGGGATAACAAAAGTGTTTATTACCCTTTTGTTATATTTTTACTATTGAGCTCCATCTGGCAGATTTTCTTAATCTTTGAAGTAAATTCTGATCAAAGTTTTCCCTTTATTGCAGTATGATCTATTTTCTTTGTTTGTTTGTATCCAAGGTACATAAGCGTTTCATATTTATCCATCAGCTGTTTTGTATTTTGCAGCTCTGTTTTATATTCTACTATTACACCTTTCTCTATGTTTAATGTCCTGAACTTCTCTAGTCCAAAGTTCATGTTATATCTTTCGAAAATAGTTCTACCATTTGAATTAATTGTTTTAACTTTACTGATGAAGGACCATATAATTTTAAATCCAGCATGTATAGAAGGTGTGATAAGGTGTAATTCATTTAGTTGTCTCTGATTTGATACCCTATTTTCATCCAGTTCAGTAATTAAGAGAGCAGGTTTAAAGCAAGGCAAACCCATAGTGGTCTTAGAGAATCGCCCTGGAAAATACCTGTTTCTTTTGGTAATGATGGCTGATCTAATTTGGTTGTTAATAGAGAGGGTGATGGTATGCCAGTGTTTTATCAGAAGTTGTGGGAATTTCACAAGTATTTGGTATATATTCTACTAAGACCTATTAACCATGAGTATAATAACATAGAAAACCTACAGCACAATACAGGCCCTTCAGCCCACAAAGCAGTGCTGAACATGTCCCTAACCTAGAACTACCTAGGCTTTACCCACAGCCCTCTATTTTTCTAAACTCCATGTAGCCATCCAAGAATCTCTTAAAAGACCCTATCGTTTCCTCCTCCACCATCACCACCAGCAGCCCATTTCATGCCCTCATCACACTCTGCGTAAAAAAACTTACCCCTGACGTCTCCTCTGTACCTACATCCAAGCACCTTAAAAGTATGCCCTCTCAAGCTAGCCATTTCTGCCCTGGGGAAAAGCCTCCATCTAGCCATGTGATCAATGCCTCTCATTATCTTGTACACCTCTATCAGGTCACCTTTCATCCTCTGTCACTCCAAGGAGAAAAGGCCAAGTTCACTCTACCTATTCTCATAAGGCATGCTCCCCAATCCAGGCAATATCCTTGTAAATCTCCTCTGCACCTTTTCTATGGTTTCCACATCCTTCCTGTATTGAGGCAACCAGAACTGAGCACAGTACTCCAAGTGGGGTCTGACCAGGGTCCTATATAGCTGCAACATTACCTCTCGGCTCTTAAACTCAATCCCACGATTGATGAAGGCCAATGCACCGTATGCCTTCTTAACCACAGAGTCAACTTGTGTAGCAGCTTTGAGTGTCCTATGGACTTGAACCCCAAGATCCCTCTGATTCTCCATGTAGCCAAGAGTCTTACCATTAATGCTATATTATGCCATCATATTTGACCTACCAAAATCAACTTATCTAGGTTGAACTCCATCTGCCATTTCTCAGCCCAGTTTTGCATCCTATCAATGTCCTGTTGTAACCTCTGACAGCCCATCACACTATCCAGAACACCTCCAACCTTTGTGTCATCAGCAAATTTACTAACCCATCCCTCCACTTCCTCATCCAGGTCATTTATAAAAATCAAGAATAGGGAGTCCCAGAACAGATCCCTGAGGCACACCACTGGTCATCAACCTCCATGCAGAATATGACCCGTCTACAACCACTCTTTGCCTTCTGTGGGCAAGCCAGTTCTGGATCCACAAAGCGATGTCCTCTTGGATCCCATGCCTCCTTACTTTCTCAATAAGCCTTGCATGGGGTACCTTATCAAATACCTTGCTAAAATCCATATACGCTACATCTACGGCTCTACTTTCATCAATGCATTTAGTCACATCCTCAAAAAATTCAATCAGGCTCGTAAGGCACGACCTGCCTTTCACAAAGCCATGCTGACTATTCCTAATCATATTATACCTCTCCAAATGTTCATAAATCCTGCCTCTCAGGATGTTCTCCATCAACTTACCAACCACTGAAGTAAGACGCACTGGCCTATAATTTCTTGGGCTATCCCTACTCCCTTTCTTGAATAACGGAACTACATCTGCAACCCTCCAATCCTCCAAACCTCTCTCATCCTCATTGATGATGAAAAGATCATTGCCAGAGGCTCAGCAATCTCCTCCCTCACTTCTCACAATAGCCTGGGGTACATCTTGTCCGGTCCTGGTGACTTATCCAACTTGATGCTTTCCAAAAGCTCCAGCACACCCGGTACCTTAATATCTACATGCTCCAGCTTTTCAGTCTGCTGCAAGTCATCCCTACAATCACCAAGATCCTTTCCACAGTGAATACTGAAGCAAAGTATTCATTAAGCACCTCTGCTATTTCCTCCCGTTTCATACACACTTTTCCATTGTCACACTTGATTGGTCCTATTCTCTCACATCTTATCCTCTTACAACAACTTAATATAACAACTTGAACAATTTCTTCTTTTCCACTGAGCTTGATTTTAGAACTACGGAATCTATTAGCAGCTGTTCTTTACATCCTTTCGTACCCTTATGATATCCTTTCTGCTGTTGTGTAAGTATGTTGTGGCTACCTAAATGAATGGTTGTTAGTTGTGAGATGCATGATGTTACAATTTTATGTATATATAGATGATATGTTGATAGGTCATTTGTGATTTCTCCTTTAGGTAAGAAATATGTTTTACCTTCTGTCAAATTATCAGGCATTCTTTTTCAGAGTTTTCCAGAAAATTGTTACAGTGTATTAATAGCTATGAATAAACAAGTAAATTTTATATACCAATGATTATGAATATTATCACAGCTGCTACATTTCCAGTTGTGGATATTTTCTATAACCACTTTGAGCACATCCATTGTAACTTCAGAATGTGTTCTTTTTCCTCCCTAATCCAGCTAGCTTCTTGATTGTCCATCGCTCTGTTTAACCAGGTATTAGTCCAAAAGTTCATGTTCTGTGTTTGTTGGTAATTTTGTGCTAAGGCTGGCGACATTTTGACGCATCAAATTTAGTTTCAGCTCCCTGAACTGATAATTTTGTTTTTATCTTCTGATGCATTTTATGTACCTATTTTCTCTGGCTTTGAATGCACTGAACTTTTGTTTTAACATATCTATAAATTCTACAATGCTTTACTTAGGTTGATCGTATCTTGTATGGACCTTATATTTCCTTAGCTTTTCTCTTAATTTTCTTGCTTAGCTTATTCATTTTATACTCTATTAGGTGGGCTATTTCTGCTCTTAAGGTTTCAAATTTGTTTCTTAATCTCAACTGCTGTTTTGGAATTCTCATTTCATTACTCAGTTTTGGGTTTCTATTAATGAGTCCCTCTATTTTGGAGCAATTACACTGCACTGCTGTTAATGTTGCACAGTATGTTACTGAGTGTAATTTTTCAATGTTTCAAATTTTAATAATAATCATTATTGTTTATGCTTTTTGTATTTGTACGGTCTGTTGTCTTTTACACATTGGATGGGGTGGTCATTCTTTGATTCTATGTGTATTTACTGTGAATGCCCGCAAGAAAATCGATCTCAGGGATGTATATGGTGATACATTACGTATGTGTTTTGATAATAAGTTTATCTTGAACTTTGAAAAACACAAGATTATGAAGAGAACGTGCAAAGCCAAGGCAGACAACATCTGTGTGCAGGATCAAACCTGAAGTTGAGCCACTATTCCACCCTTGGTTTTACAGTCAGTGTTATAGTACAGAAAAATTGGTTACACAAATGCAGGCTGTAAAGTGACATGAACAACAATGTGATAATGCCCAGATAAATCTGCATTTTACTGAAATTGCTGATCTTTGGGAGAAGTCCCAGATCTTTGAGATAGGTAAACAACACTTGGCTTTGTCTGAAGTTCAGTGCCATTGCCAATGCAGTACACCTTCAGCTCTTCAATGAAGAGTTGCCCAATGTATTTATCCAAGCCACTGAGTACCTTGTAGGGCACACAGACAGAGTATGAAATCAATTAGAACGTGCTGTGAATCAGGACTAATTGTGTAACCTATCCCCAAGGGTTCTCTGGCTGCTAATGATCCTCCTTGCCTGCCAGCTCGCCTGTCCACATAGCTGGTTGCCAGATGAAAAGCACAAACAAAGGCTCGTCATCACTGTGTCCCCTGTCTTGCCAGGTTCCTCAGTTATTTTGGTGCACTCCTCATAAATATCAGTCCCATCTATCAGAATAAGGTGTTTTTACAACCAAAGGAAAAATAATTCCTTTATTCTTTCTCTCATAGATTCACTCACTTCTATGCCTAAACATTCACAATACCGTTTCAACTAGTTGGTTAAATAATGCATTTTTAACTTTTTTATTTATAAAAATATCCTATTATTTGCGTCCAAATCATATTTGTTTCCTGTTAGTAAATGGATTGGGCAAAAAATAAATTAATTTTGTCAAATATTATGACAAATGAATGCAGACACATTGTCCTGAATTTTTATTTGTTTTGATCCAAAAGGTAATTGCACAATGTCCTTTCAGATCAAAGTAGATGTAAACTAATAAGGTATGGATAGGTAGATGACATTAAATTGGGTAATTTTACATTTTGGAATTGATGCTGATTATACTTAAAATAAATATCAAACAATATTTAGGTAATTATTAATTTTGATCTTTCAATTTACGTTATATCCTTGCTGAGCATATTGTTATCACCAACAACAGTGAGGCAGCCTACAGAGAGGAAATGGAATAGCTCGTGGGCTGGTGTCAGGCAAATAACCTCTTCTTCAATGTCAACAAGACAAAGGAGATGGTTATGAGGAGGGGGCTGAAGAGAGCTGGACTACGCACCATCTCTAGTCACGTTATTCTACAGATGCACAGCAGTGCACATCCTAATAAGCAGGATCACTGTACAGTTTGGAAGCTGCACTGCAGTGGACAGGAAGGCTATACACCAAGGAGTCAAAACTGTCTGACGCACCACCGGCACCAGCCCACCTGCCATCAGGGACATATATATGAAAAGTGCCAGAAAAGGGCCAGTAACATCAGGAAGGGCCCCACCAACCCTGCTAATGAAGAGTTTGTCCCACTACCATCATGGAAGAGACTATATAGCATCCACGTCAAGACCACCACTCAGAAACAGTTACATACCTCAAGCAGTAAGGCTGATCAACACCTCCACCCACTAACCCATCCCTCCACACCCCAAACCACCACTACTTCATCATTTCCTGTCAGTCACATTATGTAGAGACACTCCTGTGCCTACTGTCACTTTATGGACATACTATCAATCTGTGGAGATAAGCTATCTGACGTGTTTATATTTATTGTGTTTTTTTATTATTGTGTTCTTTATCTTAAGTGTTTGTGCTGTGTCAGATCTGGAGTAGCAATTATTTTGTTCTTTACACTTATGTAGTGGAAATGACATTAATTAATAGTGAGTTCATGAATTCCAAAGTAGATTCATAATTATGCTCAAAAGTAGGATGAATCCTGAAGTTGATATTTGCATAGAATAGTGAAATGTGTTATTGGTTTCATCTTTGATTGCCTAATTCAATGTACATTGATTTAAAATTAAACAAAAGATCATCCGATACGAGTAATGAGGATTATGTTTTAATAGGGGAGGCATTTTTGAAATACCAGGAAATTTGCTCATCAATCAAACCAAGAGCTTTAAAGAGTGAAGCATTCTCGTTAAACAGTATTTTCATCTGGGGCTCATTAGTCCAAGGATTGTTTCGCTCTTCTGTTTCTCACTAATGCGCTGCTGGGAGTCAGAACCAGGTGTTCTTTACACTCTGCTTTACTGAAAGCAACTTTATCACTAATCTCCATCTACAGCCAGACCTATAAACTTTGACCTCCCACCTTGACATATATTGAGTTATAAAATAGTAAAATAAAGGGCAAAACTCTGAATTTACTTATATAGGTAGCGTACAAAAACAATTCCTAATTCTATTTTGACAACCTTCGTATACATTATTCTATGATGTACATGAGCAAAAATGTGGTGATTATTGTAAATCTTTAAAAAATTATGGTTTGAATGGATTTATAGTAAAACCGCTTATACAAAGCTTTCTTCTGTAACCTTCAGCAATGTTTGACCTCTTAATTATGACCACTTAATCTATGGTCTTATATGGACCAAATCTCCAGGTACAAGAAGGAAGTATTAATGGATGCCTACTGCACTTTCCTTTTAGAATCTCCTAGGATATTTCAAAGAGACAAGTTAAGAGCAAGCATGAATAAAAAAGCTGAAAACAATGGAAATTTTAACTGGAAATTGTCTCCAGACCTTAGCATTGAGAACAGCATTGAAAGAACAGTTGGCATTTGGAAACTATGTAGAATGAAATGCCGCATTGTTTTTATCCATAAAGATTACTGTGGCTGTCATTTTAATTTATTAATGATGAACATAGAGTCACTATCAGCTGGAATGCATTAATACAGTGATCACTGTCAGAGGTCCATAATTTTATTTTCCCAAGATTTACATCTCTAGAACTTCACTGCATGTCAGCCAGCATATAAACTCAAAAAGATCAACTAATATGTTCAAGAATTATGCTTTTTGTTCTTTGCAGTTTGTTTTGAATACTTTTCCATGCTGCATTTTAATCAAGCACAGGTGTATATTCCCAAAGTGAGAGTATTTTCCAGCATATTTTAGAACTAGTACAGTTTGACTGTCACAGCTTGGCTAGTAGCTGTGGCAAATCCAATTCTGAATTATTTGCCCATTACTACTGTTTACCCAAGGGTAAAATAAAGCTATGTTGTGGAGCATTGAGCACTGTAACATCCTGATGCACATGTCAACTCCTGACAGATGGTGGTCTCTGAGAAACTTATTGAATGCGTCATTTGTATAAGCAGCCAGTGTCGAAAACCAACCAGTTTGCAGGTGCATGCTCTGCGGAATTTTGTCTACACTTATTAATGAATGTAGGGAAATATTCCTGGGAAAAAACTAACATGAGATCAGATTTTCGCATTAGATGATGTTATGCTGCTTTTACTTTTTCTGGTGTCAAAGTAGATTCCCATATTTCTTTAACAAGATGACATGTGTGCAGCTTCGTTTACAGAAGAATATGGTTTAATTTTTATAATGTAGAACTTGAGAGTTTTAATGGTAGTATGATAAAAATTTGTAAAGGTTAAAATCATGGTGTTTATTTTCTTTATATAGTCATTTTCTATGATCATCTTTCACTGAAAATAGTGAACCATAAAAATAATTCTTTCCAGTTTGTATTTGTTTTGAAAAAGTGCTGGACACTCTGCAATTGGATTCTTATTTGAAAACTACTGAGAACAATAAACAGCCAGGACAGAATTTCAGAGCTGGGATTGCATCAAAATTCACAAAGAAGGAGGATGCAGTGACTTTTTCTCCCAGAGGCCAAGTTACAGGAATTGATCTCAGCAATGGGGCAAAACTTCTCAACGCAGGAACTTCACCGCATATGCAAATCCCACTTTTTTACCCTTAGTAGAGAATACACATGTATCAGTGCAGGAGCTCCATGCAGTTCATAGAACTGTATGTTGCTCATTTATGATGTGCTTATTCATTCACAGAACCTGTTGCTGGGAAAGCAAACATCCTTAACCCATCCTTAGTCACCCTTTGGAAATGAATTGTCATCTTGAACTCTTACAACACATGAGATGGAAGTACTCACCTAATACCCAAAAGAAGAAACTTCCGGTATTCAGTGGTAAATGGTAAATGAATCATGACAGATCTCCAAATCAGTTCAGTCTATAACTTGGAGGAGAATGGACTTGGTGATATTCCTGTGTCTCTGCTGTTCTAATCCTTGAAAGTGATATAGATCAGATATTTGGAAGATGTTGTCTGCATCAACACAAGAAGATGTGTTGCTTGTAAGTTTGTTGAAAGAACTTAACATATGATTCTGGTATTGCATCATATGGTAATTGGAGTCTAATAGGTCAAACACTTCAAGTAACAACTATTTGCCTTCTGTTTTGGATAACAAGTGGAAAGGGTTAGCAACCAAAAACTATGCCTGAGTTTATAGGTTTCATTAGTTTCTGAAACTTCCTTATTTTCAGAGTAATGAAAAACTAAGTCACCAGGAGAAAGTTTATTGGAAGTTTATAAGAAAATTGATACTGAATTAAAAAACTACATGCACAAGTTGTATTATGTAAATATGCAACATTCCAGTTTAAAATTTCTATTTGTATCTTAGATATTCAAGCTCAGCTCTGTTATTCATTGCTCAAATGTATATTAAAATAGGTTTTGGAGACTCAGATGTAGGAAGCAGAGCTTGGTGGTTAAAAATTGTTTCTCTGAATAGAGGCTGGTGACTAGTGATATGCCACAGGGTTGGTTCACAGGAACCATTGTATTCGCCATTTAGAAAACACATGAGGCTTAAGTAGTGAGTTTGCGGATGACACGAAATTAGGCAATGTTGTTGATAGTGACAAATGTTATTGACCAGTTAGGGATATGGCCTGAGGAGCGGCAAATTGTTTTCAATAATGATAAATATGAGGTGATGCATTTCAGAAAGTCAATGCAGAGTAGAATACTAGGGAGTATAATGGAACAGACGGACCTACTTCATTGATTGTTGCATCACAGGTGGACAGGTTAGTGAAAAAGATATATAACATACTGGCCTTCACCTTTAAGTACAAAAGTTGGGACATTATATTTCAGCTGTACAAGCCATCAGTGAGGCTGCACTTGATGTACTGTGGACAGGTTAGTCACCCCGTGAGAAATAATTACAGGGTAATCATTCGGAGGTGTAGAAACGTCAAGAATAGAGTGAATAGTAACTACTACCTTACCTTGCTTTTAAAGTGACCCCGCATGCTAACAATTACATCCCTTTAGAAAAGAGATGAAGACAGATTTCTTTATCCAGAGAGTGGTGAATCTGTAGAAATTATTGCAACAGATGGCTGTGGAGGACAAGTCATTGGGTATACTTAATACTGAGGATGGTAGGTTCTTGATTAGTAAGGGTGTTAAAAGTTACAAGGAGAAGGCTAGAGAATGGGGTTGAGAGGGGTAATAAATCAGCCATAATGGAATGATGGACTGGCTTAATGGGCCGAATGACCTAATTCTGGTTCTCTGTCTTATGGTTTTATGGCTGAGACCAATACAAATATGATTCAATGAGTGTTTTTTTTCAGTATTTAAGTCATCTTTGAATCTAACTCTAAATTACAGTAAAATGTCTAAACTTGCTATCCAAGTTGTAAAGTTATACAAATTTGCTTTGTTCAAGTTTTTGTGGAAATTACAGAGCAGTAATAACTATAAAATTGGCCCAGAAGGAAAATGAAACAAAATGTATCCTCTGAACTAAGTCTTAGAACAGGATCTTTTAAGACAGAAATTGCATACCAGAAATCCTGACCTGATAGAGCTTCAACAGCGTATGGTTCAGATAATCTGATAGTAGAGTTGATGAGTACCTCTGGTATTGCATGAATAAGCATCCAAAGTTTCCCATGCTTGTTGTTGGGCTTTATTTCAGTCAGCACGCTTTGTGCCTGAACCATACTCCTGTAGTTAATTCCCTATGAAGTTAATGTACACCAGGGCCTGGGAATCTCTCTGTGTGTAATTAGTTTTGCTACAACAAGTGTATGGGACATTGGAAAAAAGTTGAATTTCCCCATGGGGATGAATAAAGTATCTATCTATCTATCTATCTATCTATCTATCTATCTATCTATCTATCTATCTATCTATCTATCTTTTAGCTTATTGTCAGTAATCTCTTACCATTATTTCAAGAAAGCTTTAAAAAATCTACACAAAATTCATTAGCGCCTCTTTCAAAACTGCACATAAGTTCCCTCAAGTAACTCCTTTTTTCAGAAACAGCATACACTATGAGTTGAATTGCCTGTGTCAATAGGACTGATGTCAGAGTCCCATCATGGCATAACCCAGTGTCGATACATAAAATACATTCCCTCTTCCTACAAGGTGATTCCAATTCTCTACAGTTGTTGAAAATGCAAGCATTTTAACTGATTTTTATTGAACAAATACAAATTCATTCATGTTAGAGTTTTCTAACCTCAAAGGCAGTTCAATTATGCCATTGGCTTGGAGATAATGTGGTTATTTCAGAACATTCAATACATTGATGCAGTAAACATGAATGGGACTCACTGATGAAGGAGAACATGCAACAGGGAGACTGGACAGTTTTATTCCAATCTATGGCAATTTGTTCTGTTCCAAACTATAGTAACTTGAACAACAAATAGGTAAAGATTCTCTTTATACACAAGATTATCCGTAGATTCTGGAAATCTTGAGCAACACTCATGAAAACTATTTCCCTCCATAGATGCTGCCTGACTTGCTGAGTTACTCCAGAATTACCTTCATATTTGCAATGTTCTTAAACAAAAATCTTCTTAGTGAGAATGTGGTATATTGTGTGGTGTCGATTGGTAATAATTCTAGTTGAGGAGATTAGACTTCAGTGTGTACAGGGCAGAGTTCTGCATATTCTTATAGTTCTGTGAACCTGTGTGCTGACAGACTATCTCTCATCTTAGAAGATGGTACAGTAAAAAACCATTGGGGGAGAAAAATGGGTAACAAGCAAAATCCTGCAGCTGCTGGAGATCTGAAATAAAAACTAAAAATTTTGAATGTTCAGATAACATCCGTGGAGGGAGGAATGAAGTTAGCATTTAAGATTGATGGTGTTTAGATGAAAGCTGAGCATTAGAAATCAGAAATTTACGACTGCCTCTTGCCTGCCAACTTTGGAAGTGAGGGGTGGCGCCCCTCTACCCAACTCCAGAAGACAAATATAAATATGCAGTATTGTGATCACCTTGCCTTCAATATGTTTATACGTGGGCCTTGACAAGCATTAACACCTGCCCTGTCAGAATGCATGGGTTAAAAACTTCTGATAGCATATTTTACCTCTGCATGTGTAACGGAACAACCAGATTTGGTGGACTAGGGTCTTTGTGTAGATGAACTAGGCCAACAGTGATTGGAAGGATAAACGTGCATTGAGTCTGGACAGAGCAGAGACCTTCAAAATCAGAGGTCATGAAAGCATGATGCTGGTAAAATTGTTTTGTATCAGGCGGCCCATGGAAATACTATGTTATTACTTTTGATGCAAGAAAACTACAGAAAATATCAGACTGAATTGCAAGACAACAATGGGGATTTTTTCTATATAATTCCATTTGGAAACCCTCTATCAATCTTGTATCCATTGAGCTTTCCTGAGGCCCCACATCCTCAGTAGTTCTGGTGAGAATTCATTACCTTCTCTGGAGGCAGAATGATTCCTGTGGGAGCTGAAGACTTACCAAAAAGAAACTTACTGTAGCCTCAGAAGAGAGTTCAAGCAAAACTATCAGAAATTTCTTAGGAGCTATTCCCATGATCCTAACAAAATGGAGCTGGGCTGACCAGGAGCAATTACAGTAAATCCACTACTTAAGTATAATATTATCAGAATGCAAGTAAGTAAGAGAAAGTGACCTTATTCCCCACTCAGGAGAGCCATACAGTAAGGTGGAAGCTGTATTATTTGCCTCTGCCCATTTTGTGTTGTGCCATTAAATTGCTTATGATGTAGACACTGACAGGCCTCAGTGTAAACTCCTCAGCTGTTGCTGGAGTTGATGCCTCTGCTATCCGGTTCTAGATCGTTATCTGAAAATTTCCAGTCACGGGTTATTGCCTGCATCATATATCCAAGAGCCTCACAGCTGTCTTCTGAAGATTGCCAGCAGCCTGATAACTATAAAACAAAAACCATCAAAAAGCATTTACAGCCCATTCTCAGCTGTGAGAAAGAAATGGCATTGTGATTGAGTAATGGAATAATGATACCCTGGATTTGATGCATCTTAGTGAGAAAATTGAAAGTGACATGTTGGAAACTAGTCAATCTATGACCAGTAAAAAAGCTTATTTTGAAGTTTTAAAATCATTTTTATTGCCTTGTTGCAATGAAAGCAGGAGTATTATGGGATACCTTAATAAACTCTAAAACTTTGAATTTACTTTCATTTATTGCATTCATGTTATTGTGTCGGATTTAGCAGGACTAAGTAATAATTTGGCATTCTGGAGACGCTATAAAATTCCCACAGAAAATCATCATTGTCTGTGCTGAACAAAATGTCATCTGGACCAGTAGGTATGGAAGAGCACAAGATCAGTCGAGCCAAGATAATTGTGTGCATTGCCAATAAATGCTGCTGACAACAGCTGTGTTTAATATGCAAAATAAAATGCATCAAATACAAGTAAAAAGTAACTAATTTACAGTTTATTCTCATTTGTGGCAATTCTCACAGATCACAGGATCACACAGCAAGAAAACGTTTCTTCAGCCCACCACGTCCATGTTGATCTTTAAGTACCACCCATACTAATCCCATTTTCTAGCACTTGCCCTATGGTTGCCATACCTTGACAATCCAACTGCTCATCTAGACACTAGCTGAAGGTTGTGAGAGCCTCTGCCTCCACTACCCTGTTAGGCAGTACGTTCCGGATGGGCAAACACCCTTTTAGATGAAAATTTTCTTCAGCTCCTTCTCCACCCCCCCCCCCCCCCCCAAAGCTCTCACCCCTTCATTCCCTCTAGTTTTAGACACAACTGGTTATGTTTTGTAACATAAAGACACGGGAGTCCGAAATGTAGGTCTGACTTTGTGATAGCTTGAAGTGAGGCACGTATGTATCACGTGGTGGCATGATGAAGTATGCAATTAACATATCTTTACATAATTAATTATTTAAACAAACAAGAATGCTTAATTAGACAATATATATATATACAAGAATACTCAAATATTATTGAAGTAGCAAATACTCATCTGGCAGGAGGAAAATATTCATATCATCTATGCTGTCTATGCCTCTCTTAGTTTTCTGAACAAGTCCATCCTAGGCCACAGCAGGGATCCATTCCGGTAAACTGTTTGTAAGCCAAACAGTTCACAAGTCAGAAATATGCCTCTGAGCTGAGTTCCTGCATGGCCGAAGCACCTGCAGCCCCACAGCAGCTGACATATCCATCCTGGTGGTATCCCGGATGGTCATTTATACTATACGTGTACACAGGCTGTATGTAAGTCAGGTGTCAATAACCAGGTGAAAACTCATCTCCATCAGGTTCCAACTTAGTTTTCCTCCATTCCAAGGAAAACAAATCCATCCTACCCAATCTTGTTATTTATTGATTTATTTATGAAAATATTAATATTTTGTGCCGTGTGTGAGCGATATCTACTGCGTTGTGCACCTTGGTCCAGTGGAACAGTGCTTCACTTGGCGGTATGCAGGTATAAAGTTGAATGACAATGAACTTGAACTTGAACTCTCTTCATAACTGAAGTGTTCCATCATAAACACCATGGAGCATGCTCCTTCACTCTGTTCAGTGCATTCACATCCTTTCTATTGTCTGGTCACCAGAACTGTAAATTGTTCTCCAGCTATGCTCCAAACAAAGTTTTTTAAAGTTGCTCTATAACCTCCCTGCTCTTATATTTATGTCCCTGCTAATGAATGCAAGTATCCTTAACTATGAAGACAAATATTGTTATCTACCAAGGCAATACTGGATCCAATTTGCCAACTTGCTCTGGATCCAATGGGCTATAAGACCATAAGACATACGCTAGCTGCAGAACTAGGCCATTCCATCATGGCTGATTTATTATCCCTCGCAGCCCCATTCTCCTGCCTTCTCCCCTTAACCTATAACAGCCTTACTAATCAAGAACCTATTAACCTCTCCTTTCAATATGCCAATGACCTGGCCTCGACAGCCGTCTGTGGCAATGAATTCCACAGTTTCACTACCCTTGGTCTATGGAAACTCCTCCTCATCTCTGTTTCTTCTATGAAGGAACTTACCTAAATCTATATGGATTTCCATACAGACATCAACCACATTGCTCTCATCAAAAAATTTTGGATGTTCAGACAATATTCAATCAGCTTCTTCTGACACAATCACCCTCAAAAGCCACATTGATTTTCACTAATTATTCCTTGCCATTCCAATTGTACAATTAGTCTTGTCCTCAGAATTTTCGCAAATTTCTTCCATACCACTGACCTCAGACTCACAGGTCTGTAACTACTTGGCTTATCCCTGTAGCTGCTCTTGAATATAACGTAGCACATCCTCTGCTCTCAAAAAACCTCATCTGTAGCCAGTGAAGGACTTTTCCTTTGCCTCCCACAGCAACCTGAGAGACATTTCATTAGGCCCTGGGATTTCATCCACTTTTAGACCTACCAGATCTATTGGGTGTCCAAGAGTGCACCAAGTTGTGACTTCCTTTGAGGTTGTGGTTTTGCTTTAGTGGCTTTTTTTAGTGTTTTGTTTTGGACTCCTGGTTTTGAGCACAGACAGAGGAGTTAGGAGTCAGGTTAGGGCTTGGGAACAGGGATGAGAGGAAATTAGAGGAATTAGAGGTCAAATTGGAGTCCTAAGACTCCACTCCGCATTTGAAGGCCAGCGATGCAAGCAGGGCACATCCACAGATGGTCCAAGGTCTCCAGCCAATTGTCACACTGGCAAACCAATGCAGATGAGAGCTGGTTGACCCCGCCCCAGTGAGTTGCCAGTGGGATCTGGAGTTGGAGTTCCATGCAGGCAAGAGGACTGAAGTCTGATGACCCCTTGGGTTCACAAATCGGTGAGAGCGCAGTTTGAGCTCCAGTGTTCGGGTTTCCATCATCAGCATGGCTAGAGTTCGAGGTCTGGTGTTCAGAAAGCCCACTAGCAGAAGCCCCGAATCTGTGATTCCCAATGAGTCCACCGGGGTAATCGAAGGCCCCATGTATATGTGTCTGAATCTGAGTCAGATTTGAGACGGCTGGAGGTTGAGACTGGAGTTAGAGGACTGCGTAAGTGCAGGTGTGAGAGGGAGGAATGGGGCTTGTTTGGCTGTGTCGTTTTGTTACTTGTTGAGTTCTGTTTCATTATGGTCCATGTTGTTCTACCAAGCATTGTGAACATGCAATGTTGGTGCCAGAATGTGTGGCAACACTTGCGGGCTGCCCCCAGCACACCCTGGAGATTGTTGCTTGTTGGCATAAATGATGCATTTCACTTTATGTTTCAATGTATATGTGATCAATAAAGTTGAATCTTGAATATTATATCTTGAATGATTAACATGTTGGCCATTTCCTCCTTTTTAATGGTAACTTGCTCTCATATTCAATTGTCATCTCCAATAATACCACCTTTCCTGGTGAATATTGATGCAAAATTTTCATTTAAAACTCTACTATGTCCATTGACTCCAATGTAATGGACCATACACTTCCCCAGGTTACCCTCTTGTCTTCATATAATTATAAGATGCTTTGAAATTTTTGAACCCTCTCTTCTCTCCTCATTGAATTTCTTATTGTAATAGCTCCCTACCCAGTTTATCTGTTCCTGTGGAACCCCACCCCATACTCAATACCTGCCAATTGTTTATTTTTTTAAATCCAACCCTCAATGTCATTTACTTCCAAGGTCTTTGGACATATTACCCTTAACCTACACACTATTGGGTACATGTTGGTCATGGAACATCCTGAATTCTCATTATATCAATCTTGCATGGCTCTGTTTTCAAATACAGACTTCCCTGTCCACTTTCTCCAGGTCCTATTTTATGACATTAAAATCTGCTTTCTCCTACTTTAGAATCTTAATTTCCTGTCTACTCTTATCTATTTCCATCATTACCTTGAAACTTATTTTCAGAAGCTTCAAAATGTTACCCCACTGATATTCTACCCATTTTCCCTGCGGCATTTCCTAAGGTTACATCCAGTACCATTCCTTCTCTATTAGGATAATCAAAGTACTATGTACTAACTCAGTAATGATGAAAGCCTGAAGTGGTAACTCTGTTCCTCCTCACTCAGGTGTGGCCTGACCTGCTGAGTATTTTCTGCTTTTACTGTTGTACCTCTCCGCACCTCGTGGCACATCGGGCGGCAACCTTGCCATTTCTTTAGCATTTATCTGTATTTTACGAGGCCGAGTTGCTAGCTTGATGCTCAACCTTGCACAGATAGAAAGCGTGCCAAGAGCCGGCCGGATTCGAACCCGGGATCACTCGCCTTGAAGTCCAGCACAGATGCCACTACACCTCCAACCGGACATTGCAATGAATAGTACTCCTTAAATTCAAGGATGATGTCTTGTATTCCATCGGTAATGTAAACTGGCTCTGCTTACCACACTACAGTCAAAGGTCAATGCAGAACTAAATGGAAGGCAATAATAAGCTCATTAAAAATTTTACATAATTTTACAGAACCATGCAGACCCAAGCAGCTAGCAGCTTCCTGCCACACTAAGATCACTATGCGTTTTATGGGATTGCTTTTATATTTAGATTTATTCTGTTTTTTTTAGAACTATGAGTAACAATCATTTTGTTCTCTTTTACACTCATGTACTGAATGATAACAATAAACTATCTTGAATTTTAAATTTTGAATTGACAACTTGCCTCTCCCACAAACCAAAACTGGCCTTGGACAGTAATCAACCTGAAGTGTCCGCTACCTTTATTCAGTTTGTCCAACATGAAAGTATAATGTTAGGCTAAGGCAGCTCATGTACAATGAATATTTAAAGTGTTGCCTTGTAGGCAACACCGCAAAAATAAATCTATCCTTTTTTATTAAGCTTTTTTTTTGTGTTTTACTTTGGAGCCAATCAACAATCACAAAGCCACTAGAGTAATCAGCAATTCATTATGCCCTGCCACAGAGTTCAAGTAACATCATAGCTTTATCTGTTTTGGAAGGACTCCTACTGGGATGGAGCACAGATGATGAGGGGGAGAGTGGTGTGTGCTTGACAGCCCAAATGCAATATTAGTATCTCTGCGTGTATCCTGTAGCTGACCTGAATGAGCAGGAACCTGTGGTGACAGCATTACACATTTAGATGAAATTGCTGTTAGTTCCCGGGGTCATTTAAGCCTGGCTGGAATAAAACACAAGGTCTGCCTCAGAGAGCTTCTCCAATATACAATATACTTTTGAAAGTCAAGTTTAATATATCGAATCTCTACAAATAATTTAGAATGTAGTTCTTAGAATGAGGAGAACTAAGCAGATTTAGCATTTTACTTGTGAATAGATTCAATAAAAGCTCATTCAAAAACAATGTGATTTACTGTGTCTGCTTTGCTCTGGCTTAACTTCCCAAAATGTCATTATTTTGCACTTGTCTGAGTTAAATTCCATTAGCCATTCCCTTGACCATTTCCCCAGTTGATCAATATTCTGTTGTAATCATAGACAACCTATCTCACTGTTCCCTGTACCATGAACTTGGTGTCATCTTCAAACTTACATTACCCCTATATTCTCCTCTAAGTCATCTATATATGGTCTATGATGTACAATATAACTGGTTACAAATCTCCAATCTGAAAAACAACTTTTCACTATCACACTCTGTTTCCTACCACCACCAAGCCAATTTTGTATCCAATTTGCTATCCTTGTGGATGAGTATGCCACGCAGGGCAAAAGTTAAATTGCATATGGACTATAATATATGGATCTATTTCCATTATAGCAATGATTCCCTTCAGCATTACACATTGACCTGTTGTCTATGCATGAGCATTGTTCCCTCTCTCTTGCTGCAATGTGAGTAAAGCCATCTCCCAAGTGCATGCTTTTATTTAATTAATACGTAGTTGCAAAGACACACTAAATTAGCGACAAGTACAAACCTGAATGTCAGGAAGTATCATGAAATGCATTGACATTTACCGGACAAAACAACGAGAGGAAATAGTTAAACAGTACGGAAGCCATCTCAGATGCTTACAAAGGGACATGTGAGTACAGCATAGTACACAATGAAAGGTGCTCAACTAGCAAAATTTAAAGAGAAAGTAATGTGGCTATGGTTTCAGCTGGGAAAGATGATGAATTTGATAGCACTAATAAGGCTGGAAGTTGTTTATTGAGAGGGTGGAACTCTATTGTAACGTGAATAACATGTAGGATCAAAAGAAAGCACCCATGCTTCTTAGATTAATGGGTCCAAGAGGGTGTTTCTTACACAACTTAGTAACCCCTGAAATACCAGCGAGAAAGACAATTGACAAAATAGTTACAATTTTACAAAATCGCTTGAGCCCTAAACTGCTGATAATAGCTGGAAGATTTAGATTTTACAAGAGAACCCAGTCAAAGGATGAAGGCATTTCTGAATACATTGCAGAACTGCGCAATCTTTCACAGCATGGTGACTTTAGAGACAGACTTTCTGATGCATTAAGGGACAAGCTTGTGTGTGGCATGCACGGTCAAAGCACTCAGAAGAGGCTACTCTCAAAAGGAGACCTAGCCTTGGAACGGGCATTGACCACTGCAATATTGTTAGAGACTGCAGCAAAGGATGCAGCAGTACTACAGAAAAAGAGGTTAGAATGTGAAATGCGCAAAATATCCCTGAATGGTGCAAAAAGCCAAAAATGTTATTGATGTGCCTAATCCTCCTATGCTGCAAATTACTGGTAGTTCAAAGATAAAGTTTGCAGGAAGTGTCACAGACAAGATCAGACAGAGAGAGTATGCAAGTCAGATAAAAAGCAAAAAAGAAAAAGCACACCAAGTGATAAGTTTCATGCACAAAACTAAGTAAATGCGTAATATGATTGAATATGAAACAGAATCAGATAACACAGATTCTGACAAAGGTGAGCATCAAGCCTAGAACTGCATAGTATTACTGAAGAAGATCACAAAATTATACAGATCACAATAGATGTGTCTGGTGTAAAACTGAAAATGGAGCTGGACATAAGGTCAGCTTTGTCCCAGAGGCTGACTACAACAGACTGTTTTCTAAGCTACCATTAGAAAAGGCTTCAGTGTTGCTAAAGACCGACACAGGTGAAAAAGCGTCTCCCAAAGCCAAACTGAAAGTAAATGTGACGTATGGAGGTCAAACACAGCAGTTAAAGCTTTATGTATTGAAAAATGGAGGGCCAGCTATTTTCGGACCTGAATGATTGAGAAAAATCCAACTAGGCTGGCACTTCATCAAAGTTCTCAGTGTGAGATCCACAGGCAAATGTCACCCAAGTGGTAGCACTAACCAGAGACCGGCACAGCTGCTTAATGCTAATGAGAAGGTGTTTGAGAAGGGGATTGGTAAAGGCAGGAAGGCCAGAGTGGAATTGAATAAAGCAGCAACACCAAGATTAAGTAAAATGTGGCCAATGCATTATTCACTACGTTCTAAAATGGATGCTGAATTTCAGTGCTTGGAGTTCTGGAATTCTCCCCAAGTCTGAGTGGAGTTATTGTCCTAGTAATCAAGAAAGGAAAGGCTGGATCCATTCAGATATGTGGGGATTTCAAGGTGAGCGTCAACCCAGTGCTGCGTAATGTGTAGTATCCCTGCCATGAATAGAAGACATTTTTGCAACTTTGGAAGGTGAGAGAGGTTTTCAAAGATTGATTTGTCTCAAGCCTATCTGCAAATAGAGATTGGAGAGTCAAGAAGGAAGTTCCACACAATCAACACTCACAAGGGAAAACTGTCTCCGCTCTGCGGACTATCTACACTAGAAATGGCTTACCAGCTCAAATTGTGAGTGACAATAGACCACAGTACACATCAGAAGAACTCCAACTGTTCATGAAGAAAAATGGCATCAGATATTTCAAGTCAGCTTCTCACCACCAAGCAATGAGCTGAAAGGTTTATCCAAACCTTCATGAATTCCATTAAAGCTATGGGCAAGAAGAACATTTCTCTACAGCACAAAGCAGATAACTTCTTTCTTGTGTATTGGAACTCTGTTCACGCAATGACAAATCAAACACCTGCAATGCTGTTCATGAGCAGATCTCGCATAGACCTACTGAAACCAGATCTACGGAGGGAAATGCAGAATACACAGTTCAGCGAGTTGCCAAGTGAATCAGCAAGGAGCATCGAGATTGGACAGGAAGTCCTAGCACATTATTACGAAGAGAACAAGTGGGCAACCGGTAGGACAGCTACAAGAATTGGACCACTGATGTACACAGTGAATGTTGGATATCATACATGGAGATGTTACATGGACCAAATACTGGATACTCAACCGAAGAACACACTTGAGTCGACTGCATTCAGCAAGGTGGACACCTTACAGTCACTGGACTTACCTCCCTGCATTGATCATGTCACTGACAGCAACGTGACACTGGTAACCGAGGACATTGATTTAGACAAGTCACCTACCACCCCTTGACTCCACTTCACAGATCCACAGGGGCTACAAGAGCATCATCATTGACAAGACACTTGCCAAACTTGGTGCCACTTCACAGTTTCAGAGGCGCTAGCCTGAGAAAAACAGAGCGCCACCCAAAGACTGAATCTATAGTACAGTGAAGTTAGTTATGGACCACTATTGTGAAAGCGTGTTTATTTGGAATACGGTTTATGAATGCAAAATTGAATGTTTTGTGCACATACAGTTTTATGTTGCATTAATCTAAAGGAGGAGGAAGTGTAATGCATTGATCTATTTCTTTTAGTGCTTTTACTCCCTTCAGCACTACGTATTGATCTGTTGTCTATTTATGCACATTGTTCCCTCTCTCTCACTGCAATGTGATGCACCTCCCACGTACATGCTTTTATTTAATTGATATGTAGTTGCAAAGACACAACATGGACAATGTTCACTGGTCTGCCCTTTCAATCCTCTTGATCAGAAAGCTCAATCAAAGCAAGGCTGACACTCGTGAATCAGTTGTCGTGAATAGATCCAATAACTCCAATGCCCTCCCCTTCTCTTTTCTGAACTCATTATCTTCCATATCTTTCTCCGTGGAACATACAAGATTCAAAGATCCAAAGTATATTTGTTATTGAAGTATGAATGCAGTATACAACCCTGAAATTTGTCTTTCCCCACAGACAGTCATAAGACAAAGAATAACCATGGAACCAACCCATTGAAAGAAAAACAACAAACATCAAACACCTTGCTCCGAGGCACAAACAGCAACAAAAAAAAGCGCCAAAGCACAGAATAGATAGATAGATAGATAGATAGATAGATAGATACTTTATTCATCCCCATGGGGAAATTCAACTTTTTTCCAATGTCCCATACACTTGCTGTAGCAAAACTAATTACATACAATACTTAACTCAGTAAAAAAATATGATATGCATCTAAATCACCGTCTCAAAAAGCATTAATAGCTTTTAAAAAGTTCTTAAGTCCTGGAGGTAGAATTGTAAAGCCTAATGGCATTGGGGAGTATTGACCTCTTCATCCTGTCTGAGGAGCATTGCATTGATAGTAACCTGTCACTGAAACTGCTTCTCTGTCTCTGGATGGTGCTATGTAGAGGATGTTCAGAGTTATCCATAATTGACCGTGGCCTACTCAGCGCCCTTCGCTCAGCTACCGATGTTAAACTCTCCAGTACTTTGCCCACGACAGAGCCCGCCTTCCTTACCAGCTTATTAAGACGTGAGGCGTCCCTCTTCTTAATGCTTCCTCCCCAACACGCCACCACAAAGAAGAGGGCACTCTCCACAACGGACCTATAGAACATCTTCAGCATCTCACTGCAGACATTGAATGACGCCAACCTTCTTAGGAAGTACATTCGACTCTGTGCCTTCCTGCACAAGGCATCTGTGTTGGCAGTCCAGTCAAGCTTCTCGTCTAACTGTACTCCCAGATACTTGTAGGTCTTAACCTGCTCCACACGTTCTCCATTAATGATCACTGGCTCCATATGGGGCCTAGACCTCCTAAAGTCCACCACCATCTCCTTGGTCTTGGTGATATTGAGACGCAGGTAGTTTGAGTTGCACCATATCACAAAGTCCTGTATCAGTTTCCTGTCTCAGAATATAAAAACACAAAATCAAAAGGCATATTTCAGTACAGATGAGGAGTACTCAATTACGACCTCATTCATTTCCCATGGTCCCACACATAGATTACCAAAATCTTGCAGTCTAAATCTTGAATTGCAATCTTTAGTAGACTCTTGTACAATCTTAACATGCTCAGGGACAGAACGAGAAGGCTCTTTCCTGATCACATAGATATTGATGGCAGGGGATTGCTTGCAGTACAAAATAACATGGAATGGCTTACTTGATAGTATGTTGCTGTGAATAATGTGTTGGACCTTGTGACACCGCATTTTATAGGAAACTTCAGTGACTCCTATTGCCATGGCAGTATTCTAGGAGAGATGATGATTTGTTCCCTGGTATTAGTACACTTTGGATTAACCCATGTTTCTGATAGTCGCTGTTTTGTTTCTGAATAAGTTTGAAGCCTGAAAAATCAGAGCTGTGGCCAACTTATTCGCTACTAATTGATCAACAGCACCAGTTCTTCTGGATTGAAGCAAATGTCATCATTTGGGTTATTGACACCCCACGGAAACCAAGTCTGCAATGTCCAGAGCTTTCAGTTTAGATTTGTCTCACAGTTAGGCCTGGAAAAGCCAACAAAAGTACCTTCTCACTGTGAGGCTCCCTAATGAATTAACGTAATCATAATAAGGGTCTTGTTTTGTCTATTTCAGTAAAAGCAAAACGTGAACCACTCACAGGAAGTTTCTCTATTGATCATGGCTGCTACCTCCTTGGGTCAAGAATGTTTGTATGTTTAAATTTAATTTCTCAAGAGTGTTTAAAGCAATCTTCCAATTTAGTAGAGTTACAATATTCCCTCCTTCTGCTAGTTCTTTGGAATATTTTCCCCTTTAGTTCACTACATCTCTTCAATTGTCCAGTTCTTTTGATTACCATAATTCATCCAATCTTTGCTTGTTTCTTTCTCTATCTTTAGATTCATACTGGAACATCCGCGATGCTGAGAGAGTCGTGAATAGCACGTTTAGTGAGTTGGCCACACCGCAGGTAAAGGCTACACAGGCAGAAAGGGAAGGGGTGGCCACTAGACAGCGTAGCAGTAGGCAGATAGTGCAGGAGTCCCCTGGGGTCATCTCCCTCCTAAACAGATATACTGTTTTGGATACTGTTGAGAGAGATGTCTCATCAGGGGAAGGCAGCAGCAGCCGAGTTCATTGCACCATGGGTGGCTCTGTGGCACAGGAGGGAAGGAAAAGGTGTGGGAGAGCTATAGTGATAGGAGATTCGACTGTAAGGGGAATAGACAGGTGTTTCTGTGGCCGCAAACAAGACTCCAGGATGGTATGCTGCCTCCCTGGTGCAAGGGTCAGGGATGTCTCTGAGTGGCTGCAGGACATTCTGGACTGGGAGGGTGAACAGCCAGTGGTCGTGGTGCACATAGGTATCAACTATAGAGGTAAAAAACAGGATGAGGTTCTACAAGGTGAATTTAGGGAGTTAGGAGATAAACTAAAAAGTAGGACCACAAAGGTAATAATCTCTGGATTACTACCAGTGCCACGTGCTAGTCAGAGTAGAAATAGGAGGATATTTCAGATGAATATGTGGCTTGAAAAATGGTGCAAGGAGGAGGGATTCAAATTTCTGGGGCATTGGAACCAGTTCTGGGGGAGGTGGCACCGGTATAAACAGGACAGTCTGCACCTGGGCTGGACTGGAACCAATGTCCTAGGGGGAGCGTTTGCTACTGCTGTTCAGGAGGCTTTAAACTAATGTGGCAGGGGATGGGAACAAGTGCAGAGAAACAGAGGGGTGTAAAATGAGGGTAGAAGCAAAAAGTAGTAAGGTGAAAAGTAAAAGTGGCAGGCAGGCAAATCCAGGGCAAAAAGCAAAGAGAGCCACTTTTCAACATAATTGTATAAGGGCTAAGAGTGTTGTAAAAACAAGCCTGAAGGCTTTGTGTGTCAATGCGAGGAGCATTCGTAACAAGGTGGATGAATTGAATGTGCAGATAGTAATTAATGAATATGATATAGTTGGGATCACAGAGACATGGCTCCAGGGTGACCAAGGATGGGAGCTCAACATCCAGGGATATTCAATATTCAGGAGGGATAGACAGAAAAGAAAAGGAGGTGGGGTAGCATTGCTGGTTAGAGAGGAGATTAACGCAATAGAAAGGAAGGACATTAGCCTGGAGGATGTGGAATCGATATGGGTAGAGCTGCATAACACTAAGGGGCAGAAAACGCTGGTGGGAGTTGTGTATGGGCCACCTAACAGTAGTAGTGAGGTTGGGGATGGCATTAAACAGGAAATTAGAAATGCGTGCAATAAAGGAAGAGTTGTTATAATGGGTGACTTCAATCTACATATAGATTGGGTGAACCAAATTGGTAAGGGTGCTGAGGAAGAGGATTTCTTGGAATGTATGCGGGATGATTTTCTGAACCAACATGTCGAGGAACCAACTAGAGAGCAGGCCATTCTAGATTGGGTATTGAGCAATGAGGAAGGGTTAGTTAGCTATCTTGTCGTGCGAGGCCCCTTGGGTAAGAGTGACCATAATATGGTGGAATTCTTCATTAAGATGGAGAATGACATAGTTAATTCAGAAACAAAGGTTCTGAACTTAAAGAAGGGTAACTTTGAAGGTATGAGACGTGAATTAGCTAAGATAGACTGGAAAATGATACTTAAAGGGTTGACAGTGGATATGCAATGGCAAGCATTTAAAGATCGCATGGATGAACTACAACAATTGTTCATCCCAGTTTGGCAAAAGAATAAACCAGAGAAGGTAGTGCACCCGTGGCTGACAAAGGAAATTAGGGATAGTATCAAGTCCAAAGAAGAAACATATAAATTAGCCAAAAAAAGCCGCACACCTGAGGACTGGGAGAAATTCAGAGACCAGCAGAGGAGGACAAAGGGCTTAATTAGGAAAGGGAAAAAAGATTATGAGAGAAAGCTGGCAGGGAACATAAAAACTGACTGTAAAAGCTTTTATAGATACGTGAAAAGAAGAAGATTGGTCAAGACAAATGTAGGTCCTTTACAGTCAGAAACAGGTGAATTGATCATAGGGAACAAAGACATGGCAGACCAATTGAATAACTACTTTGGTTCTGTCTTCACTAAGGAGGACATAAATAATCTTCTGGAAATAGTAAGGGACCGAGGGTCTAGTGAGATGGAGGAACTGAGGAAAATATATGCTAGTAGGGAAGTGGTGTTAGGTAAATTGAAGGGATTAAAGGCAGATAAATCCCCAGGGCCAGATGGTCTGCATCCCAGAGTGCTTAAGAAAGTAGCCCAAGAAATAGTGGATGCATTAGTGATAATTTTTCAAAACTCCTTAGATTCTGGATTAGTTCCTGAGGATTGGAGGGTGGCTAATGTAACCCCACTTTTTAAAAAAGGAAAAGGAGGGAGAGAGAAACCGGGGAATTATAGACCGGTGAGTCTGACATCGGTGGTGGGGAAAATGCTAGAGTTGGTTATCAAAGATGTGATAACAGCACATTTGGAAAGAGGTGAAATCATCCGACAAAGTCAGCATGGATTTGTGAAAGGAAAATCATGTCTGACGAATCTTACAGAATTTTTTGAAGATGTAACTAGTAGAGTGGATAGGGGAGAGCCAGTGGATGTGGTATATTTAGATTTTCAAAAGGCTTTTGACAAGGTCCCACACAGGAGATTAGTGTGCAAACTTAAAGCACACGGTATTGGGGGTATGGTATTGATGTGGACAGAGAATTGGTTGGCAGACAGAAAGCAAAGGTTGGGAGTAAATGGGACCTTTTCAGAATGGTAGGCAGTGACTAGTGGGGTACCGCAAGGCTCAGTGCTGGGACCCCAGTTGTTTACAATATATATATTAATGATTTAGGCGAGGGAATTAAATGCAGCATCTCCAAGTTTGCGGATGACACGAAGCTGGGCGGCGGTGTTAGCTGTGAGGAGGATGCTAAGAGGATGCAGGGTGACTTGGATAGGTTAGGTGAGTGGGCAAATTCATGGCAGATGCAATTTAATGTGGATAAATGTGAGGTTATCCACTTTGGTTGCAAGAACAGGAAAACAGATTATTATCTGAACGGTGGCTGATTAGGAAAAGGGGAGATGCAACGAGACCTAGGTGTCATTGTACACCAGTCATTGAAGGTGGGCATGCAGGTACAGCAGGCGGTGAAAAAGGCAAATGGTATGTTGGCATTCATAGCAAAAGGATTTGAGTACAGGAGCAGGGAGGTTCTACCACAGTTGTACAAGGCCTTGGTGAGACCGCACCTAGAATATTGTGTGCAGTTTTGGTCCCCTAATCTGAGGAAAGACATTCTTGCCACAGAGGGAGTACAGAGAAGGTTCACCGGATTGATTCCTGGGATGGCAGGACTTTCATATGAAGAAAGACTGGATCGACTAGGCTTACACTCACTGGAATTTAGAAGATTGAGGGGGGATCTTATTGAAACGTATAAAATTCTAAAGGGATTGGACAGGCTAGATGCAGGAAGATTGTTTCCGATGTTGGGGAAGTCCAGAACAAGGGGTCACAGTTTAAGAATAAAGGGGAAGCCTTTTAGGACCGAGATGAGGAAAAACTTCTTCACACAGAGAGTGGTGTATCGGTGGAATTCTCTGCCACAGGAAACAGTTGAGGCCGGTTCATTGGCTATATTTAAGAGGAAGTTAGATATGGCCCTTGTGGCTAAAGGGATCGGGGGTATGGAGAGAAAGCAGGTACAGGGTTCTGAATTGGATTAGCCATGATCATACTGAATGGTGGTGTAGGCTCAAAGGGCCGAATGGCCTACTCCTGCACCTATTTTCTATTTTCTATGTTTTACTTTTATTTATTGAGGAAATAAAACATTCCTTGCAACATTCCTTTGGTCCGAGGTGCAATAAGACCATAAGACACAGGAGCAGAATTAGACCATTCAGCCCATCAGTCTGTTCCACCATTCCATCATGGCATATTTATTATCCCTCTCAAACCCATTCTCCTGCCTTTTCCCGTAACTGTTGATGCCATGACAAATCAGGAATCTGTCAAACTCCGCTTTAAATATACCCAATGACTGGGCCTTCACAGCTATATGAGACAATACATTCCACAGATTCACCACCATCTGGCTAAAGAAGCTCTTCTTCAGTAATACATACAAAACGCTGAACTAACTCAGCAGGCCAGGCAGCAGCTATGGAAAAGGGTAAATAGTTGAAGTTTTGGGCCGAGATCGTTCCTCATCTCTATATTCAATGGATGTCCTTTAGAATAGAGATGATGAGGAACTTGCAAACGTTGGCAACTCTGCACACAGAGGTTTGGGATACTGTGCAGCGACATGTCAACAATCAGTGTAACAATCCAGTGATAATCATTTGTTCCTTAGGTCAGCCCTGCAGTATTTTAGAAACATAGAAAACCTACAGCACAATACAGGCCCTTCGGCCAACAAAGTTGTGCCGGATATGTCCCTACCTTAGAAATTACTAGACTTCCCCATAGCCCTCTATTTTTCTAAGCTCCATGTACCTATCCAAAAGTCTCTTAAAAGACCTTATCGTATCTGCCTCCACCACCGTTGCCGGCAGCCCATTCCACTCACTCATCACTCTCTGAGTAAAAAACTTCCCCCTGACATCTCTGTACCTACTCCCCAGCACCTTAAACCTGTGTCCTCTTGTGGCAATCATTTCAGCCCTGAGGAAAAGCCTCTGACTATCCACACGATCAATGCCTCTCAGTATCTTATACACCTCTATCAGGTCACCTCTCATCCACCATTGATCCAAGGAGAAAAGGCCGAGTTCACTCAACCTATTTTCATAAGGCATACTCCCCAATCCAGGCAACATCCTTGTAAATCTCCTCTGCACCTTTTCTATGGCTTCCACATCCTTTCCATAGTGAGATGACCAGAACTGAGCACAGTACTCCAAGTGGGGCCTGACCAGGGTCCAATATAGCTGTAAGGTTACATCTCGGCTCTTAAACTCAATCCCACAGTTCAAGAAAGTCAATGCACCATATGCCTTCTTAACCACACAGTCAACCTTCGCAGCTGCTTTGAGCATCCTATGGACTTGGGCCCCAAGATCCCTCTGATCCTCCACACTGCCAAGAGTCTTACCATTAATACTATATTCTGCCATCATATTTGACCTACCAAAATGAACCACTTCACACTTATCTGGGTTGAATTCCATCTGCCACTTCTCAGCCCAGTTTTGCATCCTATCAATATCCTGCTGTAAATGCAAACAGCCCTGCACATTATCCACAACAACTCCAACCTTTGTGTCATCAGCAAACTTACTAACATACATATCCCTCTACCTCCTCATCCAGGTCATTTATAAAAGTCACAAGAGTAAGGGTCCCAGAATGGATCCCTGAGGCACACCACTGGTCACCAACCTCCATGTATATTATGACCCGTCTACAACCACTCTTTGCCTTCTGTGAGCAAGCCAATTCAGGACCCACAAAACAAGCTTCCCTTGGATCCCATGCCTCCTTACTTTCTCAAGAAGCCCTGCATGGTATACCTTATCAAACACCTTGCTGAAATCCATATACACTACATCTACTGCTCTACTTTCATTAGCGTGTTTTGTCACATCCTCAAAATATTCAATAAGTCTCGTAAGGCATGACATGCCCTTGACAAAGCCATGTTGACTATTCCTAATCATATTATGCCTCTCCAAATGTTCATCAATCCTGCCTCTCAGGATCTTTGCCATCAACATACCAACCACTGAAGTAAGACTCACTGGCTATAATTTCCTGGGCTATCTCTACTCCCTTTCTTGAATAAGGGAACAATATCCACAACCCTCCAGTCCTCTGGAACTTCTCCTGTCCCCACTGATGATGCAAAGATCATTGCCAGAGGCTCAGCAATCTAACCCCTTGGCTTCCACAGTAGCCTGGGGTACATCTCATCTGGTCCCGGAGACTTTGTTGTTTTCCAAAAGCTTCAGCACATCCCCTTTCTTAATGTCTATATGTTCAAGCTTTTCAATCTGCTGTAAGTCATCCCTACAATCGCCAAGATAAATTTCCACAGTGTATACTGAAGCAAAGTATTCATTAAGTATCTCTGCTATCTCCTCCGGTTCCATGCACACTTTTCCATGTCACACTTGATTGGTCCTGTTCTCTTGCATCTTATCCGCTTGCTCTTCACATACTTGTAGAATACCTTGAGGTTTTCCTTAATCCTGCTCCCAGGCTTTCTCATGGCCCTTTCTGGCTCTCCTAATTTCCTTTTTAAGCTCCTTCCTGCTAGCCGTATAACCTTCTAGATCTCTATCATTGCCAAGTTTTTTGAACCTTTCATGAGCTTTTCCTTTCTTCTTGACTAGAATTTCAACAGCCTTTGTACACCACGGTTCCCATACTCTACCATCCTTTCTCTTCTCATTGGAATGTACCTATGCCAAATGCCACACAAACATTTACCACATTTCTGCCCTACATTTCGCTGAGAACATCTGTTCCCAATTTATGTTTCCAAGTTCCTGCCTGATAGCTTTATATTTTGCTTTACTCCAATGAAACACTTTCTCACCTTGCCTGTTCCTATCCCTCTCCAATGCTATGGTAAAGGAGATAGAATTGTGATCACTATCTCCAAAATGCTCTTCCACTGAGAGACCTGACATCTAACCAGGTTCATTTCCCAGTACCAGATCAAGTACAGCTTCTCCTCTTGTAGGCTTATCTACATATTGTGTCAGGAAACCTTCCTGAACACACCTAACAAACTCCACCCCATCTAAACCCCTTGCTCTAGGTAGATGCCAATTAATATTTGGGAAATTAAAATCTCCCACCATGACAACCCTGTTATTATTACACCTTTCCAGAATCTGTCTCCCTATCTGCTCGCCGATGTTCCTGTTACTATTGGGTGGTCTCAAAAAACACCCAGAAGAGTTATTGACCCCTTCCTGTTTCTAACTTCCACCCACAGTAAACAATCCCTCCATGACTTCCTCCTTTTCTGTAGCCATTACACTATCTCTGATCAGCAGTGCCACCCCTTAGCTCTTTTGTCCCCCTCCCCATCCTTCCTGAAACATCTATAGCCTGACACTCTAAGTAACCATTCGTGCCCCTGAACCATCCAAGTCTCTGGAATGGCCACCACATCATACCTCCAAGTACTGATCCACACTCTGAGCTCATCTGCTTTGTTCATGATACTCCGTGCATTAAAATAGACACATCTCACCATCGGTCTGAGCGCATCCCTTCTGTAATACCTGCCTATCCTTCCTCTCACACTGTCTCCAAGCTTTCTGTATTTGTGAGCTAACCGCCCCTTCCACTGTCTCTTCAGTTCATTTCCCACCACCCACCCCCCAGCAATTTGAGCTTAAGCTCTCTCCAAAAGCCTTAGCAAACCTCCCTGCCAGGAGATTGGTCCCCCTCAGATTCAAGTGCAACCCATGTTTTTTGTAAAAGTCATGCCTGCCCCAAAAGAGGTCGGAATGATCCAGAAATCTGAATCCCTGCCCCCTGCTCCAATCCCTCAGCCACACATTTATCCTCCATCTCACTCTATTCCTATGCTCACTGTCGCAGTAATCCCGAGATTACTACCTTTGAGGTCCTGCTTCTCAACTTACTTCCTAACTTTTCCTAAGGTTCTTTTGCTTTAAGCTCTCTAATCAATTCTGGTTCATTGCACAACATCTAATCTAGAAGAGATGGATCAGGAGGTAGCTCACTAAGAACATTGTAACAAGAAGAGGGGAAATAAAAGAGAGAGAGAAAAATGAGAAAGAAAGCAAATGGAAAATCAGGAAAGCAAACATAATGAGTTTTTACATAGTTAAGATCTCTGAAGGGCCTTCAAAAATGAATACTTACTTTTGGTATCTGGTTACTCTTATAGTAAAAGGTTATCTAGCAGCTCAAGTAAGCTATCAACAAAGTACCAACTCGGCCAAGTGCATACTTACAGATGAGAGGTAGCCACATCACTGCCATTATTTCCATTAGAAATTTAAACACTATAAACCAAATGACTCTCGTCATTAGAGTGGGATTTTGCCTTTTTACCCATGTAATGTCCTGGTTCACAGTACTGCTGTTATGCTGTAGGTATTTCATTTAGCAGTTCTGTAAGAGTAGTCTGTTCTGCTTTCAGCTTATTTGGGTTATTGTTGAAGATAAGGGAAGATGAAGAATTAGGATGGTGGAACTGGGGGTTTCTGGTGCGGGACACTAAGGCTGGGCTTGGGGCTTTTGTTCGGCAGGAAATGAAAAGAGAAGACGCTGGGGAGAGCAGGTCGTAGAATTTGACCTGATGCAGGACCGTGATTCGATGAAGCCAGGTGCCAAGATCGAATGAGGATTGGTGAATATGGCAAAACGTCGAACTCCAACTTGTGCATATTTGACTGTTTAATTAAATTGGGTCCTTTTCTTTTCGTTTTGCTTTACTAACCCTTTAGTTAAGTTTCATAACTATAATTCCTTTAATCATATGTAGTGTACTGTCTGTTATTTTGTGGCACTAATTTGTAATAGGGTAACAAATTACACCGCATCCACACAAACCGGGGTTTGGGATGGGAGAGCCGACTCAATCTTATGAGTTTGACGGGAGCAGAGAGTGACTTCCCTAGACTTGCGCAGCCAAGGAAACCAGGGAGTTTCAAATATATATTCCAAGATCTGCTATTGCGACAAGAGCAGATTATTGTCCATGCTTATCTGTCTTTAAGAATGTGGTGCTGAAAGGTCTTCAGGAACTACTGTAGTCCATCTGTTGAAGTTAATTTCACTGAGCCGTTGGTTGGTGTGACAGTAGAGATAGTTTGCAAGATACACAAAGTCTGCAGTTTTCATTCTGGGTCCCCTGTAACATTGATGCATTCAGGCATGTGGTCCCTCAGCATGTTCAGAGCTCTCTAACTGCGTTCTGGTGACCACCTCTACAATTATCTGACAAAAATGCATGGTGGCATCATCTGCTGAATGTTCTTATAGAAACAGACTTTGATAGCACCTGTATCTTTGCGTTTCCTGAGGTGACTTCCCCCGGAATCTCGGCTCACGACCTTCAATCAGCCTGACCCGCTTACTGATCTTTTCAGCTCCCAGTCCCCTGATCAACAACTCCAGTGTATCAATAGCCTGGCCCTGCAAACACTCACCTCACTGCCCCCACCCACAACCACCAAACCCTAGCAGCAAACCTCCAGCTGAGCATTTAACCCACTGTCGACTCCAATCAGATGCAATTAATACAGATTTTTCTTCCATGTTCAATAGACTTGCTGGAGCAATGTTTTGGAAATTGGTTCACAATGACCTAGCAGAGCTCTGTCTTGAGAATCCTTGGTACAGCCATTGTTTCATATAGCAATTCCAGACATAGACCACATTAGTTAATTCCTAATGATTACTTTACCTCCTGTGGTCACCCTGCCCACACCATAGCCAACTCCCTACCAATGGTAACAACATGCTCTTCAATCCCACCCCCGTAGAATCCAACAAATGAACTAGCTCTGAATCTCCCTTTTGGCCTGATTCCTAGAACACTCAGTCCCTGATACCTTGATTGGCTCCCTATTCCTCCACCCACAATACACCCAGTCTTCAGCCAACAGTCTCTAGGCCCATATTGGACTCTTACACTGCTGGCTTTCCTTGTGTTCCTGATCCTGTGGACCAGACCCAGTTCGAGTCCCAGATGGTGCATTTTACTCTGTGTGCTGCACATCTTGCGATGTAAAATAGTTAACAAGTCATTTTGGAGCATCCAACATCAAACATCAAAGATGTTTTGTTGACACATCTTATAATGACCCACTCCTTGTGTGGAACACTTTAACTCCAAGATACCTCCTCTTTGTAATCCAGTGTGTAATAGTTGAATCCCAGGTTCAAGAACTACAGTGAAATGATTATGGTCTGAGGAGTATTAAACAAGAAGAACCCTATCAGTCTCTCAGACCAGTGATCACTTAGTTAAGTGCTGATGTATTTTCAACTCAGTTCAATTTTCTGCCCAAGTTTGATTGAACTGAGCCAACAAAAAAGAAGCAGAATCATTTTTATAGAAACATAGAATAGAAAGTCTACAGCACAATACAGGCCCTTCGGCCCACAAAGCTGTGCCAAACATGTCCTTTCCTTAGAACTACCTAGGCTTACCCATAGCCCTCTGTTTTTCTAAGCTCCATGTACCTATCTAGGAGTCTCTTAAAAGACCCTATCGTTTCTGCTTCCACCACCATCACCGTCAGCCCATTCCATGCACTCACCACTCTCTGCGTAAAAAACTTACCCCTGACATCTCCTCTGTACCTATTTCCAAGCACCTTAAAATTGTGCCCTCTCGTGCTAGCCATTTCAGCCCTGGAAAAAACTTCTGACTATCCACATGATCAATGCCTCTCATTATCTTGTACACCTCTATCAGGTTACCTCTCATACTCTGTCGCTCCAGGGAGAAAAGGCCGAGTTCACTCAACCTATTCTCATAAGGCATGCTTCCCAATCCAGGCAACATATTTGTAAATCTCCTCTGCACCCTTTCTATGGCTTCCGCATCCTTCCTGTAGTGAGGCGACCAGAACAAAGCACAGTACTCCAAGTGGGGTCTGACCAGGGTCCTATATAGCTGCAACATTACCTCTTAGCTCTTAAACTCAATCCCACGACTGATGAAGGCTAATGCACCGTACGTCTTCTTAACCACAGAGTCACCCTGCGTAGCAGCTTTGAGTGTCCTAACTGACTGTCACTGACATGTCATGAAATTCGTTGTTGTGTCTTAGCAGTACAATGCGATGCATAAAAAACTGCTAAGCTTGAATAAGAAATAAAATAAATAAAGGGTGCAACGGAGGGGAATGGTGAAATAATGTTTAAGGGTTCATGGAACATTCAGAAATCTGAGGGCATGGGGAAATAAACTATCCTAAAACAGTGAGTGTGCATCTTCAGGCTCCTGTCCCTCCTCCCGGATGGTAGTAATAAGAACAGGTCATGTTCCAGATGGCGAGGCTCCTTAAAATCTGTCTAAACAGGATTATCTCTCCAGATTCTCCAGTACTCGCCAGTTTTACTGTGGCTCAATACAGCCACACGCAGATTCCTTTAAGAAATTTGGTCTGTCTCTAAATAATGTTAATGACACTCAACTCTCCCTGTAAACTAGGCAGCAATTCCTGCACCCTTTTGAAAGCCAGTTTCACCCTATATGCATTAATTCCTCTGTTCAAACATTCTTTCAATCAATACTTGGAGGTACACTGGGACTGCACCAGATGCTGTCAAGCATTTTGCATCAAAACTTGATTTTATGAACTGTTAAGAATGCTGTGGTTCTCAATCTCTCTCTCTCTCTCCCCCCCCCCCCCCCCCTCTCTCAGGATTAGAAGAAATCAAAAAATTAGAGGCAACATCTTGCCATGGAAAGGGACGTGTTGCCAGAATTCAAGTACCTGTAAACACCTGAGGATTTAAATCGTAGAAGCCCCTCAAAATGGTACCTAATTCCTCACACAGAAACATTAGCAAACCCAAGATATACACAAGCACTTAAAGCTGATCCTTCCATTTACAGCCATGCTTACAGAAGTGTGGGTCAGAGAGTCAAGGCTAACCATTGTAACCGTATCACTAACCTCGGTACATGGTGTTACCCCTGGGACTACAGGATATCTGAATAAACTGACACCTATGAAGGAACTTGAAACTTCTGCAGGTCTAAACAAAATCAAATTAAATCTAGCACAGTTTCTATTTGAAGGTGACAATGTACGTTTTTCACATCTTGGTAGGTGAAGAATTAAGCATTAGCATATTATTCAAACTTTTTCTAGTTCCTAATGTTATTTTAAATCTTCGATTTTGTTGGTAATTAAATGTTTTGGTTTTAACAAGCATTTCAAACTCTTCCAGTAAAAAGGAGTTTAAAGGAGAAATCTGTTCTTGTTGAAGTGAGGCATACAAAGAGGAGGGGCATGGGAAGATTGGCATATGGATTACAGGAACAATCCTTACTGAATGAGGAAATGGATGGGATTATTTTGTCTAAGGGAAATGCAGAAGTTTATTCATGGAGAATGATAAGATACATTTGCACCTTGCTACAATTAGATAGGCCTCAGTGGAGCCTATAATCCAAAATATATGCGTGCAAGTGTCTCCCAACCTAAGGAAGGATATACTTATCATCAAAGGAGTGTGATGATTTGCTTAAAGATGTTGCATATGAGAAGAGATAAAGTAGCCTTGGCCTATACTCATTAAGATGAATATGAGCCATCTCACCAAAGCTTACAAAATTCTTAGTTTGTCCCGTCCTGACGAAAGGTCTCGGCCCAAAACATCGACAGCGCTTCTCCCTATACATGCTGCCTGACCTGCTGCGTTCCACCAGCATTTTGTGTGTGTTGCTAAAATTCTTAGTTTGACAGGATAGAAACAGGAATGGTGTTTCTCAAGCTAAATTGTACAGGACCAGGGATCTTAAAACAAAATATCCGCCATTCAGGAAGAAATTTCTGCAAAGTTCAAAGTAACTTTTATTTTCAAAGTACATATATGTCACTGTATACAACCTTGAGATTGTGCTTCTTGTGGGCATACTCCACAAATTTATAGAATAGTATCTATAACAGGATCAATGAAAGATCAACTCGAGTGCAGAGACAACAAACTGTCCAAATACAAATAAATAGCAATAAATAACCAGAATATGCAATAACAAGATAATGAGTCCTTAATGTCAGATCATTGGTTGTGGGAACATCTCAATGGATGGGCAAGTGAGTGTAGTTATCCCCTTTGTTCAAGAGTCTGATGGCTGAGGGGTGGTAACTGTTCTTGAATCTGCAAGTCCTGAGGCTCTTATACCTTCTATCTGAAGGCAGCAGCAAGAAAAGAGCGTGGCCTGGGTGGTGGTGATCTCTAATGATGGATGCTGCTTTGGGCAGTGTTTCATGTAGATGTGCTCAGTGGTTGGGAGGGTTTTACCCATGATGTGCTGAGCCAAATCCAGTGCCTTTTGTAGGATTTTCCATTAAAAGGCATGGGTGTTTCCACACCGGGCTGTAATGCAGGCAGTCAGTACGTGTTCTGCAGCACAACTATAGAAGATTGTTAAAGTTTTAGATGTCGTGCCGAATCTTTGCAGATTTCTAAGGGAGTAGAGGCGCTGCTGTGCACTCCTCGCAATTACACTTACGTGCGAGGCGCAGGGCAGACCCTCTGAAATAGTAATACATTGGAATTTAAAGTTGCTAATCCTCTCCACCTCTGATGAGGACTGGCTCGTGGGCCTCTGGTTTCGCTCTCTTGAAGTCTACAGTCAGTTCTTGCTGACATTGAGTAAGAGGTTGTTGTTATGGCCCCAGTCAGCCAGATTTTCAAGCCCCCTCCTGTAGGCCTGTTCCTCACCACCTTTGATTCAGACCACAACTGTGGTTCCATCAGCAAACCTGAATATGGTATTGGAGCTTTGCTAAAACAACATCATCGGTGGAAAGCAAGTAGAGCAGAGGATTAAGTACACAGCACTGCGGTCCATCTTCACCCAGAGTGGTGAACCTTTGCAATTCTCTGCAGACAGGCTGTGCAAATTCATAATGAGATCAAGAGATACGGGGCTAATGTAGGCAGGTGGAGTGGTGCTGGGGTTAAATATCAGCCATGACCTAAACGAGTGGCAGAAATTCAAAGCCACCAGGGGACTGAATGTTTTTAAAGAGACATGGTTCTATGTCTTCTATTCTTATATTTTTATGCGAAGTAACAACTTGTCTATGGTACCTTTCTCAGCACTGAAGAGCTTGAAATGTGTGTTTTGAAAAGCTTTGATTGAGGGGCTATCTTGTTACTGGAGTCCTTGCCTTGGCCTTAACTTTTTTTCTTATGAAAACAACTGATGTCACATGGTGGTTACTTTGTCACTTCTGTGGATAAACGTGTAATGATGTTCTGGGTTGCGCGTCCAAGGGTGCACCTGCCTGAGATCAGATAAGGATATTGCTGGAATATTCCCATGGATTTTCTTGAACAAGACGCAGAAAAATTGAAAATGAATAGGGCTAGAAGAGCATCCAGTTTGCTTCTGCCATTTCCTCAGCTGCAGCCCCAGCTGGCATGCAATCATACTGGAGGTATGCATTTGGAAAATGGATCTTGGATTTCACCATTTATTGGAATATAAACACTATCTTGGCCCTAAGGAATATGAATGGATATGATTCATCTTGCACAGACCAGAAGCTCTCTCACAGGGAAATGATCACAGACAAAGAGCTTATCAACTGAGCTGCTCTTTCTGCTTATGACCAGCAGACAATATTTCTCTGCCCCTTTCCGCCATCCCCAAAAATGAAACACTTCATCAGGAATGCCGACCTTTCTATCCTTTCCTTTTTCTATTAGTACTCCAATTTATAAATTTAACAGTTTGGGTAACACATTTCGAAAGTACATAAACACAGGCACAAGTTTTAAAAGGTGCTTTAATAAAACTTAATTATCACTTGACAATTTAGTTGTGTATTACTTTGGAAGTGTGTTATTCTGTCAAGTTATTCCTAGTAAGCTGCCTTTGTCTCTGCACATTTACAATCCAATATATAACTTGAAGTATCCCCAAATCTATCATGTGTAGGGATTAAAGATGTGGAAATGTTATATGATGCTATCATTCCTGACAACATGCTTTTATTTCCGTTTGAATTGATATACTGTAACACCCATGGATATTCTATGATAATAAACAATGCTCTGATGAAATTATATGTTCTGATGCACAAGTTGTACAAAATAAAACACTTAGGAGTTTATTATACTTTGTATCATATATTTATGTATACTGCCCTTGTTCAGGACCAAGCTCAATTCGGCATAAAAGCTCAGAAATCAAGAAGAGGCTGGGGGGAAAATGACCCAGCTCATCTCGTTCATTCATTTTCTACCATCCATGCATGCAGTAACAATAATACAGTTGCCAAGTGATCATAGTAACCAATTTCTGTCATTTATACACAAATCTAGATATGGCTATAATGCCATGTGTTCTTTAATGCCTATGGTGCATACAAAGAGGCTGCTTAAGGAACTCAGTGTGTCAGGCAGCATCTGCGGAGGGAAATGGACAATCTCAACCCAGAATGTCATCTGACCTTTTCCCTCCACAGATGCTGCCTAATCCACTTTGTTCCTCCAGCAAACCTCCTTCTTTTGCTCCAGATTCCAACATCGATTTGCCATGTTTCAAATATAATTTTAGGATTGAACATATGATTATTTATCTTAAAGTTAAAAAAACATCATTTTAATGAGGCAATGCTACCTGCTGCCACCATTTTTCTACATGTAGAGTAGATAGCTGACTTGTTCCATAATGCTGCATTGAATTCATGTTGCTTCAGCTGAGTGCAGGCTTCATCAAAAACGATTCAAGATGGCTTAATATCAGTTCCAGTACACAACTGGAAAGGAGAATGAAATAATTGTTACCCCAGATTCGACGCAGCACAAAAAAGACTAGGAAAAAGAATATATCAATTAAAAACACAATAAATATAAATGCATGAGTTCCTGTACGTAAGCTGATTCTGACAAGAAATGACAAAGTAGTGGCACTGGTGGGGGGGGGGGGGGTTGTCAAGGGTGTGTTAGTGGGTGGAGGCATTGATCAGCTTTACTGCTTGGGTAAATGAACCATTTTTGAGTCTGGTGGTCCTAGCATGGAAGCTACATAGCCTCCTCCCTCACGGTCCATGAGCAAGGTGGGTGAGATCCTTTCTGATGTTAACACCACCACCACCACCTTTTCTGGCACCTTTCTGTATATAAGTCCTTGATGGTGGGTAAGTTGGTGCCAGTGATGCGTTGGGCAGTTTTGACTAGCTATTGTAAAGCCTTCCTGTACTCTGCGGTGCAGTTTCCATACCATGCAGTAATGCAGCATTTTAGGATGCTCTCCACTGCACATCTGTAGAAAGGCCTGAGTCTGGATGTGCATAATCCAGCTCTCTTCAGCCTCCTCAGAAACTACAGGCGTTGCTGAGCTTTTCTGATTGTGTGGTGGTGGTGGCATCTGTCGGTCTCGAGAGACCATGGATCTGCGCCTGGAGTTTCCAGGGCGCAGGCCTGGGCAGGGTTGTATGGGAGACCGGCAGTTGCCCAAGCTGCAGGCCTTCCCCTCTCCATGCCACCGATGTTGTCCAAGGGAAGGGCACTAGGACCCATGCAGCTTGGCACCGGTGATGTCGCAGAGCAATGTGTTGTTAAGTGCCTTGCTCAAGGACACAAACACGCTGCCTCAGCTGAGGCTCGAACCAGTGACCTTCAGGTTACTAGTCTGATGCCTTGCCCACTAGGCCACGCGCGTAGGATGTGTTTAACACATATAGTTCACAACAAGTCTACAGAGCAATTGTAACACCTGGGTTAACACCTACCACTAAACACGTCAACTCTCTACTTTCCACTGGGATCATTCCCTCTGTGAATCCCTTGTACATCTGTTCCTCACTACTAATCTTCCTCCTGGCCCATATCCCTATAACCGACAGAAATACTACACTTACCCATTCACCTCCTCCTTCACCACCATTCAGAGCCCCAAACAGTCCTTCTAGGAAAAGCAACACTTCATCTGTGAATCCATTGAGGTTGTCTATTGTATCTGGTGCTCCCGATGCAGCCTCCTCTACATTGGTGAGACCCAACAAAAAACTGGGGGAATCGCTTCATCAAGCGCCTGCGGCCCATCCGCCAAAAACGGACTTTCACGGCGGCCAACTATTTTAATTCCCATCCCTATTCCCGTTCTGACATGTCGGTCCTCTTCTGCAATGAAGAGGCCCCTCTCAGGCTGGAGGAGCAATACTTCATATTCCATCTGGCTTCACCTTTCATCATCTGGCATGTCTTCTCCCTCCCTATCCAGTCCTGATGAAAGGTATCGGCATGAAGCATTGGCTTTTTATTCATTTCCATAGATGCTGCATGACCTGCTAAGATCCTCCAGCATTTTGTGTGTGTTGACCTGGGTTATTTAGTTTGGAGTGCCTTATGGATGAACATACTTCAACAAGCTTTAAAAGTACCATTTGTTCTTCAGCAGAGGGCACAATTCCCCAACTCAGTGTCTGAGCTGCTGAAACAGAATGAATTGCTTAAAAATATAGGAAAAACATGATTAAATTTCATTGGAAAATATAGCTGTGCTGAAACTCATCAGTTTTATATACTTGGAGGTACGAGCAGAAATTTTTAATATACAAGTCAAGTCGAGTTTATTGTCATTTATTGTACATGTATACCGCCAAACAGGACGACGTTTCTCTGGACCAGTGTGCAATGCACAGTAGTACACATAACACATACATAAAATACAATAACTTAGGAAAGTAGGACTTAAATCTACATATCTACAAATCACATAAAATCATTTCAAAATGTAACCTATTTATATTTTTAAAATGTGTTTTCAACAAGTCTTTAGAGCCACATGTATGTATATACCCAAAATCACTGTGGAAGGTATTGTAGCTTAGTGTAAATATCATGGTGGGTATGTTTACACAACTGAAATACGTTTTCAGATTCACATCATTCATCAAACCTTTGAAAGTAGAGAGTCCTTTAATCGTTAGGATTTATGACAGCCTAGGATTAGCTAAGAAAAGTTAATGCCCTTTTGGAAACACGTATTTCTGTGATTTGACAGAAATGTAAGTTATGATGAAAATTTAGAAAGCTCTGCAGAGCCTGAGGTCAGATAAAGGTAAAGTTATTAGGAGGGAAACAATTCCTGGACTAAAGAATTCACTCATAGTACAGAATTAATTACCAGGATTACCATAATAAAAGCTGTGAGTTCAACAAACTCTTGTGGATCTAGGATGTAATGAGAACCATCCAAACTAACCAAGTGTCTTTGGTAGTTCTTGAAGATTTAATCCTTGTCAATGAGGCTATAAGTTCAGATGACTTAAACAAAACAGATTCTGTGTTAGTAGCATAGCATTTGGTAATGTCTCTTAAAGACAGCTGTGTTAATAAAACATTTTGAAATGCAAGATAAGCAGTTTTTTATTATTTTTTTGTTAATTACACGGAACAAAACACAATAAAACGGGAAGTTTTCTCTGCAACCTTTAATTTTGTAGCTTTTACAGAAGAGTCTTTGGAAAAATCCTAATATCTCCCAGTATTAATGCACTAGACTAGTATTTTGGTCAAAACTTAGCAAAATTTGTTTGTATGAAAACTAAGTTAAAAAGTGGCCTATGATTTCTCCCCAGTGATGGTGCCTTTATAGAAGCCATTTTGAATGCTAGATTTGCCTCAGCCAGCTGTTAAATATTTTTTCAGCTGCTTTGTAGATAGGGCTCATCGATATGATGATATTAGGTCAGGGCTTTGTTATTTTGAATTAGTATAGCTTCTGAAAGCGCCTTCACACCAATGGATCATCCACAGGACAATCAAGAACACTGAAAAATGGTACAAAAGCATGAAAAACTACTGAAACTAAAACTACCTTACAGTGAATATTATTAAACTTCAATACAACTTAAATGTTGAAAATAATTGTGAACAATAAAAAGCAACAAAGAAAACGGAATGAATTCAGGCGCTTCTTGCTGTGTGTGCTGGCGGCAAGCTCAACCAGCTTACCAGTTCAGGCAACAAGTTCTGACTCAACAAAAGAGCACATAGATTGGAAATGGACATTGTTAGCAAGCTGCCTGGCGATTTCCTGAAACAAAAAAAAACAACCAATAGAACAACACACTAAAATGCTGGAGAAGCTCAGCAAGTCAGGCAGTCTCTGTCGATGGGAATAAAGAGTGACCGTTTATTCCCCTCCATAGATGCTGCCTGACTTGCTGAGTGTCTCCAGTATTTTATGCATGTTGCTCCAGATTTCCATGCATTTACAGAATCTCCTGTGTCTATAGTCAACAGAATCACGTAGCTTGCTGGAGAAGGGTTTCTAGAACAAGTTATATGGTCCCAAAGACTCAGAGACAGGAGTGGAAACAGGGTTGGGGGTGAGGGTAGATAGTTAACATTTTTCAGTAGTTCCTGAACCATATTGGGCCTGATCCTGGCCATGTCTTAAGGTAAAACAGTCTCGAAGAGGAGACCTAAGCAGGCATTAGGTATCTTATTTGTCCGTACAAAGTACTGTTGACCTATTTCAAAATATGGACATTGTACAGTTCTTTGCAAAAGTCTTAGCCACATATACAACATATAGCTAGGGTGTCTAAGACTTTTGCCTAGACTGTAGTAATTTTATGTATTGCACTGTACTGCTGCTGCAGCAAATGAACAAATTTCATGGCATATGTGAGTGATGATAAACCTGGTCCTGATATGGGTCTCTGTTGTGGACTGACAGTGCGAAGGGGTCAGGGAGAGGGGAGTCATGCTTGGGAAAAGGGGAAGGGAGAGGAAAGGGAAGTACCAGAGAGACATTCTGTAATGATCAATAAACCACTTGTTTGAAATCAAATTACGTTGCCTGCTGTCCCAGGGCTGGGTGTGTCTACACCCGTACCAACCCCCTTCCCCGTCACACTTTCTCTGCTACCCATCTCACACCCCTCCCACGGCGCTCCACCCTCACCATTCCCAAAATCCTTTACTCCCGCCAGATTTACAAACTCACTCTCCACTTCACATTGACCAATGCAGTACCGTTCACTAATATTTTAACCATCAGAATATTGGGCAATGCCTTGCATGTATAGGCTACACATCTTTCTAAAGAGTATAGGCCTAAAAGCAATAGGTAGATGTGTACATCTGTTTTATTCACTGCTGTCAGAATTTATTTGATACATTCTATTCTGTTCTGAATATTTTTATATCGAGGTGAGGGCAAGGTTCGTAAATTAGCTGTTGTTAGAAATGTGGGAAGACAAAATAGACTGCAGATGCTAGAATCTGGAACACAAAACAAAACTGATTCCACTATAAGAATCAGTGGATTAAACAGCATTTGTGGAGACACATGATGTAAGTCAAAGTTATAAATCTTGACCCACTAAGTTCTTTGAGCGTTCTTTTTTTTCTTGGGGTAGCTGGTAATGGGTTTGTGTCTGTGGAGTGTGACATAGCTCCTCTACTGCCATGATGAGACCATACTCAAGCTGGAAGTGCAAAACCTCATATTCTGTCTCGGTTCTCTCCAACGTGATGGCATGGACATCAATTTCTCTAACTTTTGGTCATTTCTACTCACTTCCCTTTCTCTTTCTTTTTAGGTGTACAAGATGATGAGAGGCATTGATCGTGTGGACAGTCAGAGGCTTTTTCCTAGGGCTGAAATGGCTAGCACGGGAGGGCACAGTTTTAAGGTGCTCGGAAGTAGGATCAGAGGGGATGTCAGGGGTAAGTTTTTTACACAGAGTGGTGAGTGCGTGGAATGAGCTGCCGGCGGCAGAAGTGATAGGGTCTTTTAAGATCTCCTGAATGGAAACATGGAGCTTAGAAAAATCAAGGGCTATGGGTAAGCCTAGGTAGTTCTAAGGTAAGGACATATTCGGTACAGCTTTGTGGGCCAAAGGGCCTGTATTGTGCTGTAGGTTTTCTATGTTTCTATGTTTCCATTCCCCTTTCTGGTTCCTCTCTCACATTTTCCCTTCTCCTCGCATGCCCATCATCTCCCTCTGATTTCCCTCCTCCTCCTCTTTCTTCCATGGTCCACAGTTCTCTCCTATTAGATTCTTTCTTCTTCAGCCCCCTACCTCTCACCTATCCCCTCGCAGCTTCTTACTTCATCACCCACCCACCATCCACCTTCCCCTCAGCTTGTCTCACATTTCACTTCTTACCCTCTCCCCAGCTTTTTCCCACTTCTTTCCCAGTCCTGATGAAAGGTCTCAAGCCAAAATGTTGAATCTTTTACCTGTAGGTGCTGCCTGACTTGCTGAGTCTCTTTAAGCATTTCAGTGACAGCTTGGTGATAAAACTGAGACACCCTATGTACAGTTTCCCAGTGAAGCTGAAGCGAAGTCGGGGGTAGGGCCCTTCAGGCTCCTCAATGTATAGGATTGCCTCTGTCAGAATCATTTAAATGCATATTTCAAAATATATTTGCTCAATCTCATTATGTTTGTCAGCAGAACAAATAGATATTTAAAAATTAGAACATTATAACATTCTATAAGACTTAACTATCATGATGGTCTTATGAGCTCTATTGAACTTTTGAAAACAAAACACATTTCAATAAATGCAAGAAAAATATGTTCTAGTTTGGAGTCAGTGAAATATCAGCATTCTGAGCCATATATTGTCTCTTATAAACTGGGGCACATGCCAAATAAATTGCCTTTATTCTTAATTTTCTTCTGTGCTGTGTGTGGGTTCTGCAGTTCTGTAAGAATTAATGCGACATTTATACGAGTAAGTTGCCTTTGGAGAAAATTAGCTCTGTGTGAGGTCAGGATAGAGGTGAACATCGTTGACAAGATTATAAACTCCTGTGGACAGTCTGCCAGTAAAAACATCCAGTATCAACACAGATCTGCAACTCATCAATAGCAACTTTCAAGCTTTTGAAATTATTTAGTATCTTTATATACAATGTATATTTTGCACACTCAGAAACCAGAATACAAAATCTATGAAATACTACATAAAACATAAACCAGTACAACTCAGAATTGGTGATATAAAACCAGGTCACACACAGAGTCAATTTAATCATGTAACTCTGTTTCCTTAGTTTCAGATTATTTACTAGTGATCCGATCCACATTGAGAAAGTAAAGTGGAAGTTAAAAAATAAAACTGAGCACAAACTAAGATGAAAGTAAACAAATTAAAATACCAGAAGTTCATTGTGGGTGGAGATTCACAAGATTATTCCCTAGATGCCAAGCCATTTTTGTAGTGATGACACCATGATATAAAGGCTCAATTAAAAAGATGTTTGGGTTCCCTTGGATAAAACAGAGACTCAGACAATAGCTCCTAGTTCAAATCTGAGCCGCAACACTATTGAGTTAGCTTGTTAACTTGCCTACGGTATCTCAGTTCATGGAATGTAAGGCAGTGTTCTTGATGGATAAGCTATGCCTTTTCAGTCTCCCAGTGCTGCAGAGTGATGGGGTACAAGCGAGGATTGCATGAGGTGGTGAGGGGAGGGCATAGTGGCAAAGAGAATTGTGCAGAGAAGAGCTTTGAAAGGAGATCAAGTCAATAATAGAGACTGGCTGAAGACCAAGGCGACAAGGTGGGGTACCAATAGCAAAGAAGCAAATTTAGAGTAGACAGCTACCTGGAGGAAGGGGAAAGCCTCTGTCAATTAACACCAAAACACCCCTTTATCTTTCAGGCACAGATTTTGAGGTTCAGACATCAAGGTAGTTGCTACCCAAAAGATTGAGGGGAATTTTATGAAATTAGTGTGAAAAAACATTGTTTGTCATCTTTCCCTGTATCTATCCTAGGCAACGTGTAATACACATAGAAATGACAGCAATAATTTTGGCCTTTATCTTCTGCTCCAACTTGAAAATAGCCTTCAACATCCAAAGAAAGCTGAGTTCCTCGAGAGTATTAAGAAACAGAGGTAATCTGGTGTGAAAATCAAAAGATCTTTGAAGACAGCAGTGAACATTGATAATATTATTGAGAAAATGCATGGGATGCTGGATTTCATTAGTTGTGCCATTGAATACAACAGCAGGGAGATTACAGTCCAATTATTTAGAACTCTAGTCAGACATCAGCTGTAGTAATGTGTGTAGTTCTGACTAACATAGTGTAAGAAAAATGTGTTAGCAATGGAGAGAGTGAGGAGATTCACCATGATGTAGCCTGGGATGGAGTATTTTGTAAGTAAAAACTGGAGAGTTTGGTGTGTTTTCCCTTGAGTCGAGTGGTTAAGAAGACATTATTGTATACATTATTGTGCAAAAGTCTTAGGCAGCCTAGTTTTCATATGGTTTCAGATGGTATGGGCTTCATTCAGCCTGACCTCAACATCATCAAGGCTGTCTAGGATTATCTGGGCAAAGAGAAGCAAGTAAGACAGCAAAGTCTGAAGAAGGACCATGACAAGCTCTCCAAAATGCTTGGAACAACCTATCAGACAATTTTCTTATAAAAAAGCAAGGCAGTAAAAACTGCAGATCAGTTGGTGCAGAAGGGTGAGACAGAGAAGAGGAGAGCTGTCGTCATTGGAGACTCTATAGTCAGGGGAGCAGACAGGAGGTTTTATGGATGTGAGAAGGACACCCGCATGGTTTGTTGTCTCCTGGGTGCCAGGGTCCAGGATGTCTCTGACCGAGTGCATGACATCCTGGTACGAGAGGGAAAGCAACCAGATGTCATGATACATGTTGGGACCAACGACATAGGCAGGAAGAGGGATGTGGTCCAGAAGTGTGAGTTTCGGGAACTAAGCAAAAGGCTGAAGAACAGGACCTCAAGGGTGGCATTCTCAGGATTGCTGCCAGTGCTATGTGATAATGATGGTAAGAATTGGAGGAGATGGCAGTTGAATGTGTGGCTGAGGAGTTGGTGCAGGGGGCAGGGTTTTAGATTTTTGGATCATTGGGATCTCTTCTGGGGAAGGTGGGACCTGTACAGATTGGATGGGTTGCACCTGAACTCGAGGAGGAGCTATATCCTTGCAGGTAGGTTTGCTAGCATGGTTCGGGAGGGTTTAAACTAATTTGCAAGGGGGATGGGACCCAGAGCGATAGAGCAGTGAAAGAAGTGCATGGAGTAAAGCGAGATGTAACATATAGAGAGGCTTTGATGAAAAAGAAGCAGAATAAAGGGTGTAAAGGTAGTAAGGTAGAAGGCTAAAGTGTGTGTACTTCAATGCAAGAAGCATCAGGAACAAAGGTGATGAACTGAGAGCTTGGATACATACATGGAATTATGATGTAGTGGCCATTACAGAGACTTGGCTGGCACCAGGGCAGGAATGGATTCTCAATATTCCTGAAATTCAATACTTTAAAAGGGATTGAGAGGGGGAAGAAAGGGGAGGAGGGGTGGCATTACTAGTCAGGGATACTATTACAACTGCAGAAAGGGTGGGTAATGTAGCAGGATCCTCTTTTGAGTCAGTATGGGTAGAAGTCAGAAACAGGAAAGGAGCAGTTACTCTACTGGGGGTATTCTATAGGCCCCCTGGTAGCAGCAGAGATACCGAGGAGCAGATTGGGAGGCAGATTCTGGAAGGGTGCAAAAATAACAGTGTTGTTATCATAGGTGACTTTAACTTCCCTAATATTGATTGGCATTTGATTAGTTCCAAGGGTTTAGATGGGGCAGAGTTTGTTAAGTGTGTCCAGGATGGATTCCTGTCACAGTATGTTGACAGGCCGACTAGGGGGCTTGCCATACTAGATCTAGTATTAGGTAATGAACCGGGTTAGGTCACAGATCTGTCAGTGGGTGAGCATCTGGGGGAAGGTGATCACCATTCCCTGACCTTTAGCATTATCATGGAAAAGGATAGAATCAGAGAGGACAGGAAAATTTTTAATTGGGGAAGGGCAAATTATGAGGCTATAAGGCTAGAACTTGTGGGTGTGAATTGGGATGATGTTTTTGCAGGGAAACGTACTATGGACATGTGGTCGATGTTTAAGGATATCTTGCAGGATGTTAGGGATAAATTTGTCCCGGTGAGGAAGATAAAGAATGGTAGGATGAAGGAACCATGGGTGACAAGTGAAGTGGAAAATCTAGTCAGGTGGAAGAAGGCAGCATACATGAGGTTTAGGAAGCAAGGATCAGATGGGTCTATTGAGGAATATAAAGTAGCAAGAAAGGAGCTTAAGAAGGGGCTGAGGAGAGCAAGAAGGGGGCATGAGAAGGCCTTGGCGAGTAGGGTAAAGGAAAACCCCAAGGCATTCTTCAATTATGTGAAGAACAAGAGGATCACAGGAGTAAAGGTAGGACCGATTAGAGATAAAAGTGGGAAGATGTGCCTGGAGGCTGTGGAAGTGAGCGAGGTCCTCAATGAATACTTCTCTTCAGTATTCACCAATGAGAGGGAACTTGATGACAGTGAGGACAATATGAGTGAGGTTGATGTTCTAGAGCATGTTGATATTAAGGGAGAGGAGGTGTTGGAGTTGTTAAAATACATTAGGACGGATAAGTCCCCGGGGCCTGATGGAATATTCCCCAGGCTGCTCCACGAGGTGAGGGAAGAGATTGCTGAGCCTCTGGCTTGGATCTTTATGTCCTCGTTGTCCACAGGAATGGTACCAGAGGTTTGGAGGGAGGCGAATGTTGTCCCCTTGTTCAAAAAAGGTAGTAGGGATAGTCCGGGTAATTATAGACCAGTGAGCCTTACATCTGTGGTGGGAAAGCTGTTGGAAAAGATTCTTAGAGATAGGATCTATGGGCATTTAGAGAATCATGGTCTGATCAGGGACAGTCAGCATGGCTTTGTGAAGGGCAGATCATGCCTAACAAGCCTGATAGAGTTCTTTGAGGAGGTGACCAGGCATATAGATGAGGGTAGTGCAGTGGATGTGATCTACATGGATTTTAGTAAGGCATTTGACAAGGTTCCATACGGTAGGCTTATTCAGAAAGTCAGAAGGCATGGGATCCAGGGAAGTTTGGCCAGGTGGATTCAGAATTGGCTTGCCTGCAGAAGGCAGAGGGTCGTGGTGGAGGGATTACATTCAGATTGGAGGATTGTGACTAGTGGTGTTCCACAAGGATTGGTTCTGGGACCTCTACTTTTTGTGATTTTTATTAACGACCTGGATGTGGGGGTAGAAGGGTGGGTTGGCAAGTTTGCAGATGACACAAAGGTTGGTGGTGTTGTAGATAGTGTAGAGGATTGTGGAAGATTGCAGAGAGACATTGATAGGATGCAGAAATGGGCTGAGAAGTGGCAGATGGAGTTCAACCCGGAGAAGTGTGAGGTGGTACACTTTGGAAGGACAAACTCCAAGGCAGAGTATAAAGTAAATGGCAGGATACTTTGTAGTGTGGAGGAGCAGAGGGATCTGAGGGAACATGTCCACAGATCCCTGAAAGTTGACTCACAGGTAGATAGGGTAGTTAAGAAAGCTTATGGGGTGTTAGCTTTCATAAGTCGAGGGATAGAGCTTAAGAGACACAATGTAATTATGCAGCTCTATAAAACTCTAGTTAGGCCACACTTGGAGTACTGTGTCCAGTTCTGGTCGCCTCACTATAGGAAGGATGTGGAAGCATTGGAAAGGGTACAGAGGAGATTTACCAGGGTGCTGCCTGGTTTAGAGAGTATCGATTATGATCAGAGATTAAGGGAGCTAGTGCTTTACTCTTTAGAGAGAAGGAGAATGAGAGGAGACATGATAGAGGTGTACAAGATATTAAGAGGAATAGACAGAGTGGACAGCCAGCGCCTCATCCCCAGGGCACCACTGCTCAGTACAAGAGGACATGGCTTTAAGGTAAAGGGTGGGAAGTTCAAGGGGGATATTAGAGGAAGGTTTTTCACTCAGAGAGTGGTAGGTGCATGGAATGCACTGCCTGAGTCAGTGGTGGAGGCAGACACACTAGTGAAGTTTAAGAGACTACTAGACAGGCTTATGGAGGAATTTATGGTGGGGGGGGGTGTTATATGTGAGGCAGGGTTTGAGGGTCAGCACAACATTGTGGGCCGAAGGGCCTGTAATGTGCTGTACTATTCTATGTTCTATATTCTATCATTCATGCAATTTTAAAAGCAAAGGGTTGTCATGGTCCGGTCCGTGAAGTCTGGACTCCGGGTCTTCCAGATGTCCCTTGTTTCAGTTGGGCTTAATCATAGGCACCTGATGCTCGTCTTGGTGCTGGGAATGAATGTGGCTCTGGGTTCGAGTGTAGGTGCTGGTCTGTCTTGTCAGTATCCTGCCCTCGCCTCTGTGGGCCCTTGGCTGAAGTCTCACCTGCGTCCTTGCCTATTCTTGCTGTCAAGTTCTACTGCTGGAGCAAGACTGGAGCCTTGCTGTGCCCAGATAAGGAATGGTCTTTTGTTGTTTGGAACTGTCTCTTTGTGTCCTCACCTTTGCTAGGTAGGTCCAGCCGTTTGCTGCTGCCTTGAGTTGGAATTGTCTCTGTCCACTCCTTCGCTAGTTAGGTCCAGCTGTTTGCCGCTACCTAGTGTTGGGAACTGTCTTGTCGTGTTCAGCTTTCTGTGTGCGAGTCCCAGCCCTACATCCTGTTCCCAAGGAGGGGTCGCGGCTCTGTGTTCCGCGTTCCTGTCTCCCAAGACCAAGGCTCGGTATTCCAGTCTCCCAAGTCTGAATCTGAGCTTCATGTCCTTGTCCAGCCCAGGAGTCCCGCATCCAGCCCCTACGTCCAGTCCTGTTGCCTTGCCATGTATTGTCCTTACCTGGATCCAGAGCCCGAGTCCGAGTCAAGACCCAGGTTCCGGGTCCCTGTCCAGTCTCTGGCTCGGAGTCCTTGTCCAGGTTCCAAGTTCCTAGTTCCTCATCCAGGTCCCACTTTCCTAGTCTAGTCCTGGCCCAGGCCCTGTATCTTGCCAGCATCGGTTCTTCCCCACTTCCCTTGCTTTCTTGACTCACCTAGTTCTGTCCCTAGTACTTCAGTGTCTGTGTCTTTCATTTGGGTCTGCTCTCAATGCCCACCTTACGACAAGGGTAGTCACACCAAATATTGATATGATTTAGTTTTTTTGTCTGTTTACTTCTCTTCAGAGTAAATATTTTGATATTAAAAAACTTTTCAATTCATTATTTTTGAAAGAATCTTCTCTTTACAGAATTGTTTTACACATGCCTAAGACTTTCGCACAACTCCATAGAATTATGCTACGCACAAAACATGCCGGAGGAACTCGGAAGGTCAGGCAGCATCTATGGAAAAAGAGCGCAGTCGACGTTTCGGGCCTGCTGAAGAAGGGTCTTGGCCTGAAATGTCGACTGTACTCTTTTCCAGGATGCTGCCTGGCCTGCTGTGTTCCTCCAGCATTTTGTGTGTGTTGCTTGTATTTCCAGCATCTGCAGATTTTCTCTTATTTGTGATCTGTAAAGCTATGAGCAGTTTAAATAAGGTTGGCTGTAGGAATGTTTCCCCCTTATCAGAGGTGAATGGAAACAGAAGACATAGATTTAAGGCAGTTGTAAGAGATCTCTTACCTGGTGAGTGTTGAAAACCTGGAATGAGCTGCCAGTGAAAATGGTGGAGGCAGTGTCTTCAACAACATTTAAAAGGTGTCTAAATGAGCACTTGGATCACCCTAGGCATAGGAGGCTATGTACCAAGCCTTGGGAGAGGAGGTTAATGCGGACAGGTGCCCACTGGTCTGTATGAACAAGGCACGTTTCCATGATGCTTGACTCAATGACTCTAGTAGCATGCATATAGGTTGGAAGGTCAAAATCTGGGTTTATCAAGGAGTTTTAAGATGTCAATTTTAAAACTTTATTAATTATGACTTCAGAAGCTCAAGGCGCATATCAGAAAAAAATCATTTCTTTTGCATACCCAGATCAAAAAAGTGACAATCTTAAAATAAAGAATAACATAAAAATAAAGAATAACATTTTCACGTGTTTAGTGAGAACATGGAACTCTGGAGGCTGGATTAACTCAGATTAACAGGATGGAAATCAAGATACTTTTGAATTGTTGTGGTATCAAGGGACACAGAAAAAAGCAGACAAATGGAGCTTAGGTAAAAATCAACTTGACCTGATTGGCTAAATTTCAGAACCTATTCACATGTTGAACCAAAAAAGCCACAGCAAATACTTTCAAGAAGAATTTTTGGATATTTATTGAACAAACTTCAGTTAATGAACATATTTCCACACTTAGATATAATTGTAATTTGAAACCTCTCTTCATTTAGCTCATCAAGATGTACAGTCAAATCATCTGAATTGCCTGATACTTCAAACATTTCCTAGAATTAATTTTGCCTAATTAGTTAACAAACTGCTAGAGTCACAGTTACATTGTTCTTTCCCTTAATGGTTCTGATAGTCAAGGAATTAATTAGTTTGATGCTGTTTTTTCCAAGATTATAAACTTGTTATGAATCCACTATCAATTACCTTGACAGGAAGTCAATAGACAATAGGTGCAGAAGTAGACCATTCGGCCCCTTGAGCCTGCACCGCCATTTTGAGATCATGGCTGATCAATTCCTATCAATACCCGGTTCCTGCCTTGTCCCCATATCCCTTGATTCCCCTATCCATAAGATACCTATCTAGCTCCTTCTTGAAAGCATCCAGAGAATTGGCCTCCACTACCTTCCGAGGCAGTGCATTCCAGACACCCACAACTCTCTGGGAGAAGAAGTTTTTCCTTAACTCTGTCCTAAATGACCTACCCCTTATTCTTAAACCATGCCCTCTGGTACTGGACTCTCCCAGCATCTGGAACATATTTCCTGCCTCTATCTTGTCCAATCCCTTAATAATCTTATATGTTGCAATCAGATCCCCTCTCAATCTCCTTAATTCCAGCGTGTACAAGCCCAGTCTCTCTAACCTCTCTGCGTAAGACAGTCCAGACATCCCAGGAATTAACCTCGTGAATCTACGCTGCACTTCCTCTACAGCCAGGATGTCCTTCCTTAACCCTGGAGACCAAAACTGTACACAATACTCCAGGTGTGGTCTCACCAGGGCCCTGTACTTGCTCTTGTACTCAATTGTACTCAAGGCAGATGTACTTTCCTTGCTCTTGTACTCAATTCCCTTTGTAATAAAGGCCAACATTCCATTAGCCTTCTTCACTGCCTGCTGCACTTACTCATTCACCTTCAGCGACTGATGAACAAGGACTCCGAGATCTCTTTGTATTACTCCCTTACCCAACTCTATACCGTTCAGATAATAATCTGCCTTCCTGTTCTTACTCCCAAAGTGGATAACCTCACACTTATTCACATTAAACGCCATCTGCCAAGTATCTGCCCACTCACCCAGCCTAGCCAAGTCACCCTGAATTCTCCTAACATCCTCATCACATGTCACACTGCCACCCAGCTTAGTATCATCAGCAAATTTGCTGATGTTATTTTCTATGCCTTCATCCAAATCGTTAACGTAAATGGTAAACAGCTGTGGTCCCAATACCGAGCCCTGTGGCACCCCACTAGTCACCACCTGCCATTCCGAGAAACACCCATTCACCGCTACCCTTTGCTTTCCATCTGCCAACCAGTTTTCTATCCATGTCAATGCCTTCCCCCCAATGACCTGAGCTTTGATTTTACCCACCAATCTTCTATGTGGGACCTTATCAAATGCCTTCTGAAAATCGAGGTACACTACATCCACTGGATCTCCCCCGTCTAACTTCCTGGTTACATCCTCGAAAAACTCCAACAGATTAGTCACCCTATTCCTCTAGAATTCTTCTATTTAAATATCTTCTAGACACAAGTTGCCACAATATCAAATAAAAACTGAACTCGATTGTATACAAGGTGCATATAATACATGTAGTATTTCTATCGTAATAATGTTTAGCATATTAAGGCAATCCTGACTGAATGCCTTGACCCAAGTTACTGACTATCCCTTTACTCCCACAGCTGCTGCTTAACCAATTGAGTTTCTAGAGATTTTTCTCTCTCCAGATCCCAGTATCTGCAATCTATGTGTCTCCGTCACATCACACCATTCGATTGATTTTTAATATTAATTTTGGATAACCTTATTTATTTTGACATATATAATCCCTGTAAGCAATACCACAAGGCTCCATGCAGATTCATAAAGTATTGTTAATACTTTGCAACAACCAAAACAAATGCAACAACAATGCATATATTTAATAAACACTAAATATATCAGAGCTTTTGACGTCAGCGTAGTTTAAAGCTCCCTCCTTTGATTTTTATTCAACAAAAGATGTACGGTTAAAAGTAATATTGCAGCACCGACATATTAAGTGTCTTTATACCCAGGTTTGTTAAGGGTAAATGAACAAGGGGATGATTGTTTCTGAGTGCATTGCACTGATTTCAATACAAGATCCCACTTGCTTCCAGCCTTCTTAAAACGCTGTCTTTTAGCCTTGATGTAGCACGAATATTCCTCTTGGTCCCTGTCTTCTAGCTCCAAAGAAATTCCCATCTTCTGAACTATGAGCACAAGCAGTTCATATTGTTTCTGCACTGAGGCTGTGATGTCCTTCAACCTGCAGGTTTAACAAATTGGAAGGAATAAGTGCAGCATAATAAGACAAAGGGACAGCGTCTGAATTATTTTAAAATGATTACACACCTGTATTTCTGCTTCTCTATCTGTAATTCAAGCCTTTTGAGATCAGTTGCCTGATTGTTCATTTCAGAGCGTGTTTCGTTGTTTTGTGATTCTGAAAATCTCTGTAGCAAACACTGAAATATAAACATGAATTTTACCAATAGATATTTTTTAGCCCTCTATATTTCAGTAATTGCACTGAAATCTCCCAGTTGATCTGTGAGCCGTTACATCTTTCAGCCAGATGACCTGTACAATTTCCTATTTTTAATAGTATTATTATTACAGTAGCAGTGATATATTGGTGCACTTGGCTCAGTGGGGTTTTATTTACTTAGATTAACAATGGACACAAATCTATAATAGCTGAATATTTATGTAAGGCGAGCATGAAGAACATAATTGGAAGAGCGTAGGGGAACTCCTCTGCAAACATATTTCATCCATCCTGTGAAGCTGTTCCCGCTTCTTTGAAGTTGGAATTGCTGCTGTGTCTCTGCACAGTAACAGAGGAGAAACATATACAAATCACAAATCAGCTGAATTGATTGTGCTAAGGTTTTTTTTCCCCCTCTAATTCAATCACTATTCACTGGAACAAAGATATGCGACAATTTGCATGCAAATTGCATGCAAATATTTAATGTCACAAAATATCTGAAGATGCATCATCGGATAGAATTTAACATAAGTTAGATATTAGAATATGTAACCAAAGTGTCAGATAAATGAGGATTTGAGCATCTTAAAAGAAGAAAGAGCAGCTACTGTAGTGAATAAATCTGATACAATATGAATTTGCTTTGATTAAAGAAGCTTGCGTTTCAAAACCAGAAGCAAATCCATCTAAGTATAATTATATCAGACCCTCAGGCAGCTGCTGAGTAATAACCATTACTTGCTTACATTTATGATACCAGTCTTTCGCTTGTTAGGATATACAGTTGTTTTCACTTCATCGACTTTATTAAGGAACCAAAAGGGAAGCTTCTCCTCCAAACTTGTATGAAGGAAAATCTGTAGGAATAGAATGGAGACATTGGAAATGTTTTCTTGATAGTGTTGTATTTTCTTGTCTTTTCATAAAGGAATCACAAAGGCTTACCTGCATTGCCATTCTTTTTAAGGATGCGGTTCTCTGGACTTCAGCAATGTCACCCACTGCTAAACCAATCTAAATTGGAAACAAACACTTGACATGAAGTGTTTACACTGATAAAATCAGATGAACAGACTCTGCTGACAGCACACACAAAATACTGGTGGAACGCAGCAGGCCAGGCAGCATCTATAAGGAGAAGCACTGTCAACGTTTCAGGCCGAGACCCTTCGTCAGGACTCTGCAGACTCTGCTGACAATGATTTTCTGTTCCTCTAGTGTTACGAAAACCCCGTAACCAGGTAACTTACCAGCAAAGATAGATGGATCAGCTGAGTCGGATGCTACTATTTTCAAACGTTTTATTCAACAAGGGCACAAACGTATGGTTAATACAAAACATTCAGATCATACACGTCGTCAAAACTCAATCTAAAACACCGGTGTAACCATAATCAATCAGAAATAAGCTCTACAGTTGTCTAGGGGTTAATACTGAGTCCAACGGAAATATAAAGAGTCACTCAGAAGTTTGCCGGCTTTTCCTTTTTGGGAACCGCTGGGATTTTCACGTTGTAGAGAGAGAGAGAGAGACGACTTAGAAAAGATACACACTTGCCCGTCGTCTTGGCAGAGCTGGTTCTTGGAATCAGGGGAGCAGACTTCCCCGTTGTTATTTAAAAGCAGTCTTTCGTTGGTTTTAGCCACAGATTCAAATTCGGAATCTAACGCACATGGCTTCCTTCAAAATGGCGTCCCGCTCCCACGGGAATCGATATCGTGTTTCCTTGGTGTCTACTGGGTGCGTCTGAGGGTCCTCCCCTCAGACCCGCCTTTATACTTCTTCACGGGATCGCAGGTGTCAATCAAGTTGCAGCCAATCAACCAGCCCACTTTGCCCGAGGGCTTTTCACGTGGTCTCCATGAGACAATAGTCAAAGTCACCTTCATTCTGCTTCTTGGGAGAACATGGTCTCTCTCTCTTTTTGGGTCAGTTGACCCCCCCTTAACTAGAGTTCTTGCGATTTTCACAAAGGAGGGGGCCAAAGGCATAACACTAGAAACATACTTCATTTGCAGTTTTTGCCTCTTTCAGGTTGGAATTCCCACTGTTCTCCGCACAGTAACAGAAGAGGAATAAATGCCAGCACCAACTCGGCTGACAAACTGAAATTATTTGGCTGAGGTTTTTCGTTCTCATTCAGTCGCTCCTCATTGGAACAAAGATATGCACAGCAGGTTGCATGAACGTAGAACAGTACAGCACAGTACAGGCCCTTTGGCCCACAATGTTGTGCCGACCCTTAAACCCTGCCTCCCATATATCCCCCCCCACCTTAAATTCCTCCATATACATGTTTAGTGGTCTCTTAAATTTCGTTTCTTCATTGCATTTTCTGCAAATTTTACCTTTAAACCTGTAATTGGTGTATGAGAGCCCCTGCCACAATGGTGACACGACTTGTTCAATCAGCCTGGTTTCTGTTCGGATACTGTGATTTTGTTCATGCTCACTTTCATTCCTGACTGCAACTCATTTGCATCTGTCCGCTATTTCAATTGATACAGCAATTCCAACTGCTCTTTTAAATATAAGTTGTGCTTCACTTAGGAGCCAATTTTGAATGCCTTCTTGTAAGATTTCACAAATTAAACAATCTCTCAGTGGATCATTAAGACCATTACTGAACTATTCTCTGACAATCTTTTCATTTTGGCCACGTAAGCTCTATGCTTCCTTATGTAAATAGTGTATTCAACATCACAAAATGTCTGGAAGTGCTTTAGAATCAGAATCAGGTTTATTTTCACTGACATACAAGACCAAAAGATGTAGGACCCGAATTAGGCCATTTGGCCCATTGAGTCTGCTCTGCCATTTCATCATGCCTGATCATTTTTCCTCTCAGCTCCAGTCTCCTGCCTTACCCCTATATCCCTTCATGCCCTGCCCAATCAAGAACTTATCAACCTCTGCTTTAAATATACATAAAGACCTGGCAATGCTACCTGTGGCAATGAATTCCACAGACTCACCACTCCCTGGCTACAAAAATTCCTCCTCATCTCTATTCTAAAAAGATGCCTCTCTATTCTGGGATTGTGTCCTTTGGTCTTAGACTCTCCCACCACAGGAAACATCCTCTTCACATCCACTCTGTCGAGGCCTTTCACCATTTGATAGGTTTGAATTAGGTCACCCATCATTCCTCTGAATTCTAGTGAATACAGGCCCAGAGCCATCAGACGCTCTTCATATGACAAGCCATTCAATCCTGCAATCATTTTTGTGAATGTCCTTTCAACCCTCTACAGTTTCAGCACATTCTTTCTAAGGGGCTCAAAACTGCTCACAATACTCCAAGTGAGGCCTCACCTGTGCTTTACAAAGTTTCAACATTACATCCTTGCTCTTATATTTTAGTCCTCTTGAAATTAAAGCTAACATTGCATTTGTCTTTCTCACCACAGACTCAACCTGCAAATTAACCTTTAAAGAATCCTGCACAAGGACTCCCAAGTCCCTTTGTACCTCAGCTTTTTTGTTTTCTCTCCATTTAGTAAATAGTCAGCCCTTTCATTTCTTCTACCAAAGTGCATAACATACACTTCCCAACACTATATTCCATCTACCACTCCTCGCCCTTTCTCCTAATCTGTCTATCTGTAGTCTCTCTATACCCTCAAACTACCTGCCCCTCCACCTACATTCATGTTGTCTGCAAACTTTGCAAAAAAGCCTTCAATTCCATCATCTAAACCATTTACATATTTAATGTAAAAAAAGCAGTCCCAACACCACTTGTTTTGTGGCATCTGTGTAGCATAATACATAAATTACAGTAAGAAATACAGTTATACCATATTTATTTGTCTGTTTGTTTACTTATTATTGTAATTTGGACAAGTCAGAACAAGATCCTCACCAAATGAGTGAGTTAACATTGACAGCTGGATTTCACAATCCTGGCTGTGCTACTGGCTTTTTACAATAAATTATGAATGCCCCAAACTAAAGAAAATAATGTTAAAATTACTGAAAAAACCCTACCATGGAATTCTAGGTTCTAGTAGATATTGTAGAAGAGAAAAGTTCTTTGGTGACTTAGCCAAAATCCTGAATCTGCCCTTAGTAACTAATTTGACAGTGGGTAGTCTCGGCATTCATTATATCTCCTGAGCAAGAAGGAGGCATTACATTAGTAGCTTAATGAAGAGGAATGCATCTACAATGCTACACTTCTTGCTGATTTCCTGCTGACAAAGAAAGCACCAGCATGGCTGCAAAATTATTGATATTTATGTTATTGCTAAGGATCTAAGGCAGGGGCAGAGACATAGTCAAAGTGGGGCTGACAAAGCAGGAGAAATATAAGGTGAGACCCATTGTAGCATTTCAATTCACCCCGGTCTAGGAGAAACTTCAAAAATCAAGTGAAAACATGAATTCTGCCCCAATTCCTGTTCCACCACATTTTCCACTGTGCATATACCACTTGAACATAGCAAACAGGACAAGCTGATACAATAGCATGATCTACGTGTTTACAAAGGGCTGTGACAGTGTTCTGATGGAAGTCTGTCACTTTGAAATATATATTCTCCTCTGTTTGCAGATGTTGCTGACTTCCTAAGTATTTCAAACATCTGGTGTTTTTATTGCAGTATTCTACATTTTGCTTATGAGCCAGACAGACCCTGTTTTGCATCATCCATCTTTTGCTGTGTTTCTGTGTTACTGCTTTCCTGCCAGTTGAGCTGCACCTTCTTCAGCACAATTTTTATGGCCCACTTCTCAAAACAAAATGTAATTAAGGTAGGTTATCTTGGCATTAAAAGCAATTATTAAAACCAAAGTAGACCCCTTGTCATTTCCAGGATAACGAAATGAAAAGAGAACAAAATAAGCTTAATGACAATGATGCATGTAAAAATAAAAGTCAGAAAAACATATTGATGCATTGGTTTCACTGACCTGGCCACTTCCACATTTGTCAAAAATGAATTAAAGTGAATTTTAATTTTTTTAAAAATCACAAGATCTGCAGATGCCTGAAATCCGAAATAAAAACAAACACAAAAAAAAACCCAGGAACACCCAACAGGTCAGGCAGCATTTATAAAACAAGATGCTGAGTTAACATTTCAACTCTTACAAAGGCTCTTTGATCTGAAGCATCTATGTTTCTCCATTCTGAAACGCTACCTGAACCTTTGATGTTTCCAGCATTTTCTGTTTTTTTTTATTTAAATGAATTTAAGTTAAATTAGTTATCAGGACATGCCCTCTACTCATTACTACCTCCAGGGAGGAAGCACAAGAGCCTGAAGAGGCACACTTAATAGTTTAGGAACAGCTTCTTCTGCTCTGCTGTCAAATTTCTTAACAGTCCCTGAACACTATTTTTCTTGCTTTGTGTACTATTTAAAAAAATATATTTCTTGTAACTTAGAATATTTTTTAATGTATTGCACTGTACTGCTACTGTGTAATAACAAATTTCATGACCTACGTCAATAATAAAAACCTATTTCTAATTCCGATTAAAGCCTTGTCAAATCTCTGAAGACATTCTCAAATGAAAATCACTTTTGAAATGCACTCAAGGTGTAATAATTGTTCTAATGTTGACAAATCTACCCTTCAGACTTACCAGCAAGTTCATGAGGAGGATTGGTATGATTAGCATAAAAGTTGTTAGCATTGTGAATGTCAGTGCAGGGAATGGCATTTTCTTTTCAAAATATACTCTGAGGAAGTTATCATCGTAGTTAATATCTCCCAGCATCATTGCAAGTATCCTCAAGAGAGAAAGAGAAGGATTTTTGTATGCCATCTGCAAACATAGAACAAAGCATCAGTTTTTTCTCTGCATCTCCCTTATGCAAGACCATAAGATATAGGTGCAGAATTAAGCCGTTTGTCTCAGTGAGTCTGCTCTGCCATTTCATCATGGTTGATCCATTATCCCCCTCAGCCCCAATTTCCTGCCTTCCTCCCATATCCTTTCATGCCCTGACTAATCAATTACTTGGTCTCCACAGCCATCTATGGCAATAAATTCCACAGATTCATCACTCTCTGGCTAAAGATTTTCCTCTTTATTTCCATTCTAAAAGGATGTCCCTCTATTCTAAGGCTGTGTCCTCTGGTCTTAGATTCTCCCACCATAGGAAACATCCTCTCCACATCCAATCTATTGAGGCCTTTCAACATTCAATAGGTTTCAATGAGATCCTCCCTCATTTTTTTGAATTCCGCTGAGAAGAGGCTCAGAGACATCAAAAGCTCCTCATATGGTAAGGCTTTCAATCCCAGAATTATTTTTGTGAACCTCCTTAGAGCCCTCTGCAACTTCAGCACATCCTTTCATAGATAAGGGGACCAAACTGCTCACAATATTCCAAGTGAGACCTCATCAGTGCTTTATAAAGTCTCAACATCACACCCCTGCTTTTACATTCTAGTCCTCTTGAAATGAATGCCAATATCGCATTTGCCTTCCTCACCACTGTCAACCTGCATGAGGACTCCCAAATCTCTTTGCCACTTTGATTTTGAATATTCCCTCCATTTAGAAAATAGTCTATGCCTTTATATCTTCTACCAAAGTGCATGACTATATGCTTCCCGACACTGTATTCCGTCTGTCAAATCTCTGAGGGTTTTTGATATCGTGAAACCACATAAATACTCAAGTTGTTTTGATGTCTAACAATGACAAATGACAATTTAAAACATCATACACATTTGCCTGTCATATCTAGAGACACACTCACATACCCACATTCCATAATGATCTACAAATAAAAAGAGTTGTTTATTAAATATTTAGACATTGTTCCTGAATTGAAGCTGCATACTATTCAATACTTGTACGTAAATTCATTCATGAATAGTTATGAATAGCTAACATATTGAGGAATGTAGTGCAAAGCATCAGATTTGCTGCACAAATTACTTTTGGAACTAAAGTGAATCAATATACATGTACAGTATTTCACCAATGTAGCATGAAGCCTTGATTCATCAGGAATTAACTCATTAGGACAGGTATAAGCAGGATTTCAAACAAGTCCTGCCAAAGCCTGAAATGTTGACTGTACTCTTTTCCATAGACACTGCCTGGCCCACTGAATTCCTCCATCATTTTGTGTGTGTTGCTTGGATTTCCAGCAGATCTGCGGATTTTCTTTTGTTCAAAAAATCTACCCATTTTCAAATAAACCTGGACACGGAAGGTTCTGCACATGCTGGAAATCTTAAGTAATCCACACAAAATGCTGGAGCAACTCAGCAGGTCAGGTAGCGTCTGTTGAGGGCAATAAACATTCGACATTTTGGGCCAAGACCCTTTACACAGAGCTACTCACTGCATTGACAAATGAGCATTTCAGTGAAGAAAATTATTGCCATCAAAGGACAATACTTATTGTCATATTAAGAAAAATTTTTAAAAAAGTAAATCTTGCTGAAACAAGGCTGCTTAAAATGATTCTGCTTCTTAGCTGGATACAGAGATTTTCAGTGTGGCAAAAACAAAAATGCCTTGTTTGAACAATGAATGTTAGTCCTCCTGGCATTTCATGTAGCAACTGCTCATCGGTTGTACAATCGCACAAGTACTATGAATTTTTCAACAAGTTCATGTCAAAGATGGAGGTCTTGGAACATTCGTTCCCCACTAAGTACCAATAATCTCTGATAAGCATGCCATCAGAGGCAGACACTAGAAAGTAGGCCTGGCCATGGTCAGGGACACCATCAGGTAATGGAGATGAAGACTATTGGGACCGGCAAAGAATTTCCTGCAATACTGCACTGTGGCTTAGAACAAGTCCTTTAAAGGATGTTGAAGTAGGCCATCAGCCTTTGGTAAAGGGCTGTTCCGATGCACAAGGATCATATCATCTCTAAAACATTTTCCTGACACTAACAGAACAACAGTGTCAGTTAATGGTCCCATCAAAAGTAAAACATTGTTGATGTGCATTGGTTGTCTCTGTGAATTATGACATCATTCTCATGAAGGACCACATTACAATTTCCAAAAAAATAGTTTATGTGTAAATGGATGTCCTTGTTTTTAGTAATCAGTTTTCAGATTAAAACTTTTATCGTATAAAATTGCCCTACACTATTTTAAGCCTGGAATCTTTTAATATCCGGCTAATGAACTGAGATGAAAGAAGTTTCAGACATATAAAACAGAGAACTCTCTATTACAAAGATGTTAGAAAAATAAATAAAAATATCTGCTGGAATTAATGAAAGTTTTTTTTCCCCAGTCTCTTCTATAAATATGTACAGTGTTTCCTGCTTTTTAATTTACCAAATATATTTATATAATCCTGCTGCTTATAATGTAAAGATTAAACATGAGAAAAAAAGAGGTATACTTGTGGTACACAAGAGATTCTGCTGATGCTAGAAATCCAGAGCAACACACACAAAATGTTAGAGGAACTCAGCGTGTCAGGCAATACCTGTGGAAATAAATAAACAGTTGACATTTCAGGCTGAGACCTTTCATCAGGACTGGAAAGTAATGAGGAAGATGCCAGAATAAGGAGGATGGAGGAGGGGTAGGAGCACTAGCTGGGTGATTAGGTGGTGGGGTGGGGGTTAAGGTGAGAAGCTGGGAGGTAATAGGTAGAAGAGGTAAAGGACTGGTGAAGATAGAAGAGGAGAGTGGACCATGGGGAGGAAGGGAAGAAAGATGGGCACCAGAGGGAGCTGATAGGCAGGTAAGGAGAAGAGGTAAGATGATAGCCACAGTGGGGAATTGAAGCAGAGAGAAAAGGAAGGGGGAAAAATTACTGGAAGTTGGAGAAATTAATTTCATGCCGTCAGGTTGAAGGCTAATTAGATGGAAAATGAGGTGTTGCTCCACTAACCTGAGAATGGCCTCATCATGCAAAGGAGGAGACCATGAGTTGATGGGCCAGGATGGGAATGGAAACTGGAATTAAAATGGCTGCCACCAGGAAATCCTGTTTATTTTTAGATAAGAGTGAAGGTTCTTGACAAAGTGGTCCTCCAACCTATGATGGGTCTCACCAATCTAGGAAAGGCCAGATACTGTAGATGACCCCAATGGATTTGCAGGTGGTGTTGCCTCAAAATGGAAGGACTGTTTGGGGCCCTGATTGGTCTGTTGTCAAGAAAGATAGCTTTAAGGCCTAGTTGTTGTCAAGAAAGATAGCCTTAAGGCCTAATTGATGGGGGATAGAAGTGTATAGGGACTGGACATCCATGCAGAGAAAAAGGCGACGAGGACCAGGGAACTGAAAGTTGTTGAGGAGACCGAGAGCATGTGAACCGCCGTGGATGTAAGAGGGAAGGGATTGAACCAAGAGGAATAAAATGGAGTCAAGGTGTGGAGACAGCGGATCAGCAGGACAGCAGTAGACAGAAGCAAAGGGCCTATCCGGAAAATTAGGTTTGGGATCTCAAGTATGAGGCAGAAACAAGCAGAGTGGGGTAAGGTCATGTTTCAAAGAATGGGGTTTCCTTTCCTCCACCATTGATGCAGCCCTCATTCACATTTCTTCCATTTCCCCGACATCCATGCTTACCCCATCTTCCTGGCATCTTAACAGGGATAAAGTTCCTCTTGTCCTCACCGACCACCACATCTAACACATCGTTCATTCTCTGTAACTTATGCCATCTTCAGGCCCCTACCACCAAACTCATCTTCACCTCTCCACCCTCCCCCCAACTTTCTGTCTTTGCGGGGCTCGCTCCCTCTGTGATTCCTTTATCCATTCACCCCCCCCCACTATTCTTCATCCTTTACTTTATCCAACAATCACATCCCAGCTTTCTTCCTCATCACCCTCCCCCACATACCTGGCTTCCCCTATCACCTTCTAGCTTGTTCTCCTTCCCCTGCCCCAGCCTCCTTGCTCGGGCACCTTCCCTCTTCGTTTCCAGTCCTGATGAAAGGTCCAAATCATTGACTGCGTATTCGTGATCCATAGCTGCTGCCTCATCTGCTGAGTTCCTCCAGCATTTTGTGCACTATACTAGTGGTAAATTTTCTGTGCAGCGCTTATGGTATTATGGTAAAAAAAAATAGAACTTCTGTAATGTCTAAAAACATGAAAAGCATAAAATATATCCAAAATGAGAGATTAACACTAACAAACTACTTTAAGCAATTCTTCAAATGACCCACTTCATATTACACTCAATTTTATAGGCTGAATTAGTTGATATCAAAATATCATGTCAGTAAGTTCACAGTCACTTACTTACATGGATTGTGCTCACTGAGCCAGACTCAACATGATGTGTTTATGTATTGTTACCCTTGTCCACGAGTCTAACCAGTGGGCCACCTACCTGTTCATACAAAAGGATGTAGAAAGTCAATCCAAAAGCAAAGACGAGGAAGAAAAATATGCTCATGATATGAAGCAAGGTTTTCAGAATCTCTGCAAACATTACTACATAGATCCCACAAATATCGAATCTGAAAGAAACAGAGACAATCTCAGAATTTGCACTGAGCAGAAAATTACTGTGACATTTAACACTGTGCATATTCCTTGCATTGACTGAAATTAATGATATCACTGGATGCCAGAATCAGTGCTGTTGGTGGGCAAAATTATGTTCTGCTCGCTGGAAAACTGAGTTTTAAATTTCAAACGATCTAGTGCTCAGAGATCATTGAGCTGACGGAATGCAATAGTTCCAGGGAGAACTGTTGATCTCCAGTGGTTGTGGCTCAGTTTTCTTTGGATCTCCTCTGGAAGTCGGATGTCAGTATACCTAGAGATGTCACAGGCTGGGATGTGGGGCTGTCCCATTTGGTCTCTCAACTCTCTCTCATACAGGTAATAGCTTCAATCACTAGGTGTCTCTATACAACTATCTTACACTATTTCATTGCCTTTAACATTTATGCCAATTTAACAGTTTTAATTAACTTCATTTGATAATTATTATAAATATTTAATGATCTTTAGACTTTCTATATGTCTTTATCAGGAGTGTTTAAGAACAGCTCAAAGGATTCTGCGACCTGCGACAGACTGCCAATGCAAGCTGGGATGGAACATCAATGGAAGGTTGTCGGTGCCTAGTCACTGCTCAGAGCCCACTCCATCTCACTTAAAACCTCTGGAGTCTGGAGGTTTCCATCAACTGGCCACCCACATCCAGTAAAGTTACACACGAGTGGCCCAGGTTGGGACTGGGGTCAGTGCTTTCAGCAAGAACTGGTGATGGGTTGGTTACAATGAGATCTGGCCCAGTGAGGAAGGTTCAAATGTTGGCCTTGGCCTCTTGCCTCGTCATGGAAATCCAGAGCCAGATTGTGCCCCTGCTTCCTTCTGATCCTCAAGAAGCTATAAAACATACAGTATACAACTAGTCTCAGGGAAGTCTCAACCAACTTCAGGGCTCCAATTAATATGATAGTTGTGTTCTGATGACATCATGGGCTTGGTTTGAATATTTATGGAAGAACCAAGCATCTCACATAGCCCCACTCTCCTGCACAAAGGGGAAGGTTAGCATGAGGTCATGCTGGGATATCAGCAGGATCAGAGCAGAGAATGACATAGATCATAGAGCAGCCTACGCTGCTGACATTATAACCCACTCAAAGATCAATCTCAAACTCCATTCGACATATTCCTCCATTTCCTTTCATCCCTGTGCCTGCCTAAGAATTTCTAAAATGTCCCTAATGTGTCTGACTGTGCCGCCACTCCTGTCAGTGTGATCCATGCACTTACCTCTCTCTGTGTAAAAAATCTGCTTCTGACATCCCTCCTAAACTTCACTCCAATCACCTTAAAATTACGCACTCTCTTATTACCCATTTCTGCTCTGGGAAATAGGTGCCTGCTGTCCACTCTCTTTAGGCATCTTACTGACTAATAAATCTCTTTCAAATCACCTCTCATCCTCCTTCACTCCAAAGAGAAAAGCCATCTTTCCATCTCTCTCCATCTTTCTTCTTAGGACATACTCTCTAATCAGAATCAGGTTTATTATCACCAGCATGTGTCATAAACTTAGCAGCAGCAGTTAAATGAAATACATAATATAGAAGAAGAAGAAATAAAATAAATAAATAAATTGATTGATTGATAGATATATTACTATACACATATATTGAATAGATTTAAAATCATGCAAAAACAGAAATAATATACGAGGGGTGATTGATAAGTTTGTGGCCCAAGGTAGAAGGAGTCAATTTTAGAAAACCTAGAACATTTATTTTTCCTACATTTACACACGGTTGTGGAGCATACGGATCCCTTCTTTGTAGAAGTCGGCGTCTTGGACCTCCAGAAGTGGTCCACAGCATGGGGTGATTGATAAGTTCATGGCCTAAGGCAGAAGGAGATGAGTTATTACAAACTTTCTGCGTTTTCACTCAAAGAGTTGACCTGCATGTGCATGGAACAAGAGCTGTATAACTCATCTCCTTCTACCTTAGGCCACAAACTTATCAATCACCCCTTCTGTGGACCACCTGGATGTCCAAGATGCTCTCGTATATTAAAAAAGTGAGGTAGTGTTTACAGGTTCAATGTCCATTTAGGAATCGGGTGGCAGAAGGGAAGAAGCTGTTCCTGAACCGCTGAGTGTGTGCCTTCAGGCTTCTGTACTTCCTACCTGATGGTAACAGTGAGAAAAGGGCATGCCCTGGGTGCCTGAGGTCCTTAATAATGGATGCTGCCTTTCTGAGACACCACTCCTTGAAGATGTCCTGGGTACTTTGTAGGCTAGTGCCCAAGATGGAGCTGACTAGATTTACAACCTTCCACAGCTTCTTTCGGTCCTGTGCAGTAGCCCCTCCATACCAGACAGTGATAATCTAGGCAGCATCCTGGTAAATCTCCTCAGTTTAGTAATGGTCTCAGTTGAGTGGCCTTCCATAAGTTGAATTCAAGATTACTTCACCCTTGCATCTTCTGTTGGGCCCATTTATCAAAACAAGGTTGAGAATTATAATGCTGAGCATGCAGGGCCCTGTATTTCAAATACTCTGGATAGTTGTTCTTTGTGGATGGTTCCTGAGAAGCATACCGGCCCTGCACTTCCACATTGAAATACTTTCAGGGAAGAACCTGATGGATTTGGTTGCAAACCCGCTATCATTGTGAGCACAACAATGTAAAATACAAGACATTCTGCAAATGCTGGAAAGCCAGAGCAACACACACAAAATGCTGGAGGAAATCAGCAGGTCAAGTAGCATCTATGGTGAGGAATAAACAGTCCTGATTCAGGGTCTCAACCCAAAACATTTACTCTTGATTCCTCTCTATAGATGCTGCCTGACCTGCTGAGTTCCACCAGCATTTTGTGGGTGTTGCATAACAAGGTTAATTTATATTCAACAGTTATGCAAATGTTCATGACATATGCCAGTGATATTAACCCCGATTCTGAAATGTTACCCTACTACTCTATGGATTCTGACTTTATGCTCAGTTTCCTGTTTCAGCTATGACCCACTAAAAGCTGAGACCCACAAGTTTTCAAGGATTTCTGGACATAGAACATGAAACATAGAAATTTACAGCACATTACAGGCCCTTCGGCCCACAATGTTGTGCCGACCACGTAACCTACTCTAGAAACTGCTGAGAATTTCCCTACTGCACAGCCCACTATTTTGCTAAGCTCCATGTGCCTATCTCTTCTTGTATCCACGTCTACCTCCGTCACTGGCAGTGCATTCCACATACCCAGCACTCTCTGTGTGAAAAACATGCCTCTTACAATCCACCCTATACCTACTTCCAAGCACCTTAAAACGATGTCCCCTCGTCTTAGCCATTTCAGCCCTGGGAAAAAGCTTCTGGCTATCAACATGCCTCTCATCATCTATACACCTCTATCTGTTCACCTCTCATCCTCCGTCGCTCCAAGGAGAAAAGACTAGGTTCACTCAACCTGTTCTCATAAGGCATGCTCTCCAGTCCAAGCAACGTCCCTTTAAATCTCCTCTGCACTCTCTTTATAGTATCTACATCCTTCCTGTAGTGAGGTGACCAGAATTGAACACAGTACTGTACTCCAAGTGGGGTCTAACTAAGGTCTTACATAGTTGTAACATTACCTTACGGCTCTTGAACTCAATCCCATGGTTGACGTATACCCAACATACCAAACGCCTTCTTAACAACACTGTCAACCTGCACAGCAGTTCTGAATGGCCTATCGACACGGACCCCAAGATCTCTCTGATCCTCCACACTGCCAAGAGTCTTACCATTAATGTTATATTCTGTCTTCAAATTTTACCTACCAAAATGAACCACTTTACACTTATCTAGGTTGAACCCAGCCCAGTTCTGCATCCTATTGATGTCCCACTGTAACTTCTGACAACTCTCCACAACCCCCCCCCCCCAACTTTTGTGTCATCAGCAAACTTACTAACCCACCTTTCTATTTCCCTATCTAGGTCATTTATAAACATCGCAAAGAGGAGAGGTCCCAGAACGGATCCCTGCAGAACACCACTGGTCAGCAACCACCACGCAAAATACAAACCATCTACAACCACCCTTTGCCTTCTATGGTCAAGCTAATTCTAAACCCGCAAAGGTACTAAGGTATAGAATGTAGCTTCTTCTGTTACATCCTGGTTGGGCAATGGCTTAACTATTAAGAAGACAGTATATTTTTGCTGAAATATAAAATATATGATACCTTTGAAGATAGAGTAGGAAGTTCACCCATGATGTAAATGCAGAAATCATACCACACTGCCACTGTAGTGAATGAGAGATCCGGAACACCCAGGGAATTACAAACAGAATGGATGTCACGTACATAACACCGTCTAAAAAATTGGATGAATCATGGATGTATTGCCATCGCTGTTTATTAAGACAAGAAAAAATTAGCAGCAATTAATGAAGTCAAAATAGCATATACCTTATTAATTTATTTCCTGAATTAGTATAGAGATAGATCAGTTTAACATGTTACATTCTACCATCTTCCAGATGACAAATACTTCCATTACACCACAGATATCCTAACTTTTCAAATTATTTTATTTCTTTTATGTTTTACTGAGCTATTTTAAACTGCATCTTATCATGTCAATGAACATGTAGTGCTGCTTTAGAGTTCCTAAATCTATTTCACAATGGTATTTGATTTCTTTAGCAGATTGGCCTCCCTAATTGTATCAGGTACTGTAGATCTGCTTAAATAAAAAACGCTGTGTTATACACATTTCCCACCCATTTGAAAAGCAAAATAAATATTCATTTCAGTCTTTAATTTTAAGAGAATAAATATATAAAAACCAGTATGAAAAGAAGGAAATAAAGAAGGGATAGTTACACCAAGAAAGGTTTGGTGATCTTGTCATGAAGGTGCAGAGTTTTCCTGGCAGATTGCCTTGCATTGGGAGGAAGGGAACAGCCTGAGGGAATAACCTTCTTGTCTTCACACAAGCACACAAGTAAAATGGAGCAGATGTAGGTCACCAGGACCTTCAAGCTTGCCTCTCCTTTCATCACCATCTTAGCCCAGGCCTCCGCTTTTCTTCTGTTCCAGTTCAACACGGCTCTCAACAAAAAAAGATCTACTTTCTCTATAAATACCTTCAGTGAACTAGTCTCCACAATCCACTAAGTTTTCAGAGGCTCAGTACCATCAACAACCAAAGTGTAGAGGAATCTTAGTTGTTTAATACTAAAATGTAGAAGAAATTCCTCTACACTTCAGTTTTAAACAACAGCTACCCCTTCCCCTGGCCTCTCACTCCATCTTGTAACTATGGCCTCTTGCCTGAGACTCTACCACTAACATTTACCAACATTTTAACAGCTCCACTTAGGATTTTACATATTTCCATAAGATCTAAGCTCCAAAGAATAGACTCACATTTTTAGCCTTTTAGTAATAAGACAATCTGCTCATCCGAAGAATTATCCCAATGGATTTTTTCTAAATCACCTTTCTTATATAGGGGTCCAAACCTGTACACAGTACTCGAGATGCAACTTGCTGAACGATTGTAACAAATTTTCTGGTTTTTATTTCCAGTTCCTGATTAAAGAAGTCCATTATGTCATTTGACTCAATTACTTACTGCTTACCTTGTGTTTCAAGCCCAAGAATACTACAGTTTCTCTGAACTCCGCTCATTTTCAGTTTCCTTTTTATTTTATTTATTGAGATACAGCCTGGAGGAGGCCCTCCTGCCCTCTGAGCCGTGCTGCCCAGCAACCCCCAACTTAAACCTCGTCTTATCACATGAAAGATCACAATGACCAATTAACCTATCAACTGGTAGCCTTTGGACTGTGGGAGGAAACCCAGAACCCAGAGGAAACCCACACGGTCTCAGGGAGAAGATATACACTCCTTACAGGCAGTGGTGGGAATTGAACCTAGTTAAACTCCATATGCCCAGCTTTGCACAGAACTTCAAACGTGTTGCAAGTTCTTAATATATCCATTGCAACATGCCCTTCCGCACCCACTTCTATGCCAACAGTGAAGTTATATACTGTACATAATACTTTTCTCCTTTCTCCACGTCATTAATATACTGGCCAATAATAGTGGCCAAAAGACTGACATTTGTAGCAATAATTAAGGCCTGAAAAAGAGCATTTTCTCTGACTTTGTTTCTTTCTTGTAATAACCTGACTTTGAGTATTTTTATCCTTGGGTAATGTGAACTCATTTTTTTTGCACTAGCATTTTGTTAAGCTACTTGTAAAAAGGTTTTTGAAAAAATACACCATATTCAGTAGTTCCTCGCTATCAGCTCCAGCAAATTTGTCAAACTTATTTCATAAAACTGTCTCGACTTAATTAGCTTGCATTAAGCCTTTCTAAATGATAATCTAATTCTTCCTTAATTAAAGACACCAGCATCTTCCCAGTAGCGGAGGTAATTTTCTGCTTTTTGCCTCCCTTCCTACTTGAGCAAAAATGGCACATTCGCAGTTATTCACACTGTAGGTTCCCTCCCATAACTTTGTGAATTTGGAAGAACTTCAGTCATGGATCTACTGACCCTGAAGATGCTTCCATTAAAAGACTTGGATACAGGCCTTTGGGTCCTGACAATTTGTCTGCTTTTAGTGTGCTGGAGTCGCTGTTATTTCATCTGTTGACTTTGGGATCATTACATATTATTAGTTCCTGCTTAAAAATACCCTCTGGGTGACACAAAGTATTGTTTTAAATTATTTTGCTTTCTTTTTTCGTATTACCCTCCACTGCAAACCTTTCAAAAGTGGCAAGGCTATCACAGATGATGAAAAGGGGGCCTTTACTTTTCTGTATTATAGATCATCAATTCTTATAAGAGTCAACCTGTTATCTCAATCCTGGATTTTTTTTGGAAGTTTTTTGCACATGCAAACTCGTAGAGGATTTTTTAAAGGAACAGAACACAAAACAGACCTTTTACCAAAGGGAAGTCCCATCAAATCTAAAGTAATGTTTAAGCCAAGCATGCTGTCCTGAAGATTGGGATTCTATGTGTGTGTGTGTGTGTGTGTGTGTTTTTTTTTAAACGCACAACAACCTTTCTCAGTTTCGGGTATATATGTAACAAAATTTAAATTTTGTGCACGGATTACCTGTTGCAAAATTTGGAACATTTCCTTGCATATACCCAGGATGCACATGGCAAATACAATTATTGTGCATATTCTATGGAATGAAAATTCCTGTGGAAGGAACAATAGTTCAAAATGGACAACAAGTTAATGTTATATCAGTGTTCTATCTCACACAAGTAAAACATTAAAATCATTCCACTTTTGGCATAAAATTTGCATAACCTGGGAATAAGATACAGGAGCAGAATTAGGCCACTTAACCCATCGAGTCTGCTGCAACATTCCATCATGGCTGATTCATCATTCCTCTCAGCCCCAGTCTCCAGCCTTCTCCTGTAATCTTTGACACCTTTAGTAATCAAGAACCCATCAACCTCAGCTTTAAGTATACTCAATGACTTGGCCTTCACAGCCATCCACGGCAATGAATTCCATAGATTCACCACCCTCTGGCTAAAGAAAACCCTCTTCCTCTCTGTCCTAAAAAGACATCCTTCTGTTCTGAGGCTATGCCCTCTGTTCCTAGACTCCTCCACTACAGAAAATACCCTTTCCACATTCACTCTATTGAGGTCTTTCAAATTTGATGGGTTTCATTGGGATTTCCCCCCATTCTTCTAAACACCAGCAAGTACAGACCCAGAGCCATCAAAAGACCGAGTTTCAACCTATTTATATTGGGATTATGATTAATTCTTCCTGCCTTTAGAAGAGACGCACAACAGGAATAGAAAGAGTTTTATATGTAATCCAGCCAGATTGGCTTGAGAACTCCCGAATTATCCTCCATTCCAGGAATGCTACAAAAACATGTGCTTTCATAAAAGCAAGCCCCATAATAAAGCTGCAACTGGCCAGCTGAGAGAGTGCCCTCTTTCATTTGTGACTCTGTACCCAGGATTGACATTGGGTCCAACCCAGGCAGGCAAGTAGAAAGGAGTCCCAGTGTCTCATTGAATCAGTCTGGCAAGGTGTTCAGAAAACTAGGCTAGATTATTTATTTATCGATTGAGGTCCTTCCAGCATTTCCGGCCCTTCAAGCTGCACCGCCCAGCAAACCCAAATTTAACCCTAGCCTAATCTTGGGGCAATTTACAATAACCAACCAGTCTTTGGACCATGGGAGAAAACCGGAGCACCCAGAGGAAACCCATGCAGTCATGAGGAGAACATACTTGTTTGATACCTTCACTCATTTTCTGTGGACTCCCCACATTTTTCATAACTAGGGTTGTTTCCTAACTAAATGGATTTGGAGAGTTAATGCAAAGTGTCCGAAATTGCAGATGATACTAAACCAGGAGAAACAATGAAATCAAAGTGATACTGAAGAAATTACAAATAATATTCAAGAGAGTGCAAATATTTCTGGCACATCAGAGCCTAACAAAATGAAGCCAAACCCAATTCCTATCTTGAACCAAAGAATAGCCATACAGTGATCAGACCTGATTTTTCTTGTCGAACATTTCCAGTGTTTCCATAGAGTTGAGGGCATTCTGCGTTTCATTGGCGAAAGCAAAGGGCCGTGAAACAACGATGATGTATGTTATTGGTAGCAGTAGTAATGAAAAGAGAGCCATGTTAAAAACATGTGCCCTAAGTCCATACACTCGCCTAGTAAAATAGAAATAGATTTAGACTTCTGCAAATATCAAAATTAACATAAATGTAGAAACGTATTTACCCTCCCATATACATATTTTCATGTTATGTTAGGTAATATGTTTTTGTAAGTGAAAGTAAAACTAAACTATGATGCTTACAAATTGTTTTGTCATTAATTATAATTAATTTTTTGTCACTTAGAATTGAAAAAGAACACATTCAGCTTTTCTGGATGCTGGTGCAATCAATAGACTTGGGTGCAATGGAACTTGAGAAAAAATGGTTTGTAGACAACAAACAAGAGAAAGTCTGCAGATGCTGGAAATCAAAGCAACACACACAAAATGCTGGAGGAACTCAGCAGGCCAGGCAGCATCTATGAAAAAAATGTACAACCGAAGTTTCGGGAGAAAGCGAAGGACGAAGAACGAATGTTTCTCAGCCCGAAACATCGACTGTACTCCTTTCCATAGATGCTGCCTGGCCTGCTGAGTTCCTCCAGCACTTTTTGTGTGGGTTGCTTGTTAACAACACAAGGTTCCAACCTGTCAGCAGATTTTGTAAGAGGAGAAGATGTTCAAAACTTGCTGGGTTTTATTTACTTTTTTATTATTTGTCTTACACAAATTGCAGCTCACCTTTACCCTGACATTATTTTTAAGAATATGCAGGAGTTGCATATAGATTTTCTATTAAACTTGCCCACAGTAATTACCAGTGCAAACATTTTATTTTAACAATGTGGTCCTTCGTTGTCCAATGGCAATCTTTCAGCATCAGAATGATTCAGACAGTGGAATCAGATTCCTTCAAATTTTTAAGAATATTAAAAATGATCAATAGTATTTCATTTATATTCAGTTCTTAATTTTCTCTTTCAAGTACATTTCTTTTTCTTTAAATCCCATCCTGTATTTCTACTTTGTTTTGTACCTAATTTAACTGTGATGCAATTTAATTCATCCTTAGCCATGCGTTAAATTATTTCACGGATCACTCAGCAGAGGGATAGCCAGTCTCTCCGGTGGCTTCGCATATTTCACAGCTTGCACCACTACTGATTTACAGCTAAAAGAATTACAAAGTAAATTAGCTAACAGCGCTTTGCTGTGATACTGTACTTTAGATGGGCACTTCCACACTGACTGCAGCTCAAGATAGAGCGTCAGAATGAAATAAATTTGAGAGTTACACTTTGCGGAGTTCCTTAACACAGAAATACAAGGAAAGGGAGCAGGAGTAGGCCATCTGACCCTTCAACCCTGTCCCAGATTTTAATAATATCATGGCTGTTCCTCCCCAGTCTTGAATCCTCTTTATTGCCAATTTCCATATCCTCATTACCTGATCCTTCAAAAAATTATCAGCCCCCCCCCCCTTAATTATCTTCAATGCTCAAATCTTAATAATGCTCTGGAATTTCACAGATTCTGTACCCTCTGCAAGAGGAAATTCCTGTGCCCCCCAGTTTTAACTGACAGAACCCCCCCCCCAACCCCACCTGTAACTTATAGTAACTATGTCCCTTTGAAATCTTCCTGATAGTGAAGATATCTTAATATCTCAATTTTGCAGATAGGATTAGTTTGGATTGACTTTATGGCCAGCACAGACATTGTGGGCCGAAAGGCCTGTTCCAGTATTCTACAGTACTGTGCAAAAGTCTTTGGCACATATCTATAGGTAGGGTGCCTAAGACTTCTGCATAGTATTGTAGTAATTTTATGATGGCACTGTACTTCTGCCACAACATAAACAAATTTCATGACATATGTGAGTGATGATAAGCCTAATCTTGATATGGGTCTCTATTGTGGACTGAGAGTGGGAAGGGGGCAGAGAGAGGGAGTCATGGTTGGGAAAAGGGGAAGGGGGAGGGGAGGGAGCAGGAAGCACCACAGAGACAATCTGTCATGATCAATAAACTAATTGCTTGGAATTAAATGACCTTGCCTGATGTCTCATGGGTGGGTGTGTCTACACCTGTGCCAACCCCTGCCCCAGAATTCCTTCCCACACCTGCCCCACCTGTCCCACACTTTCCCTGCGGTGCTCCACCATCACCATTCCCAACATCCTTTGGTCCAGACAGATTTACAAATTCATTCTCCACTTCACATTGACAAACACAGTACCGTGCACAAGTCTTACGTGTACTGTATATGTGACTAAGATGTTGGCACAGTACTGTATCTACTTTGCCTTTCTGTCACGTCCTCTTGGGATCTTACATCTTCTAAGAAAGATCACCTCTCATTCCTATAAGCTCCAAAGAATACAGATCCAACCTAATGGAAGCTTACGAAAGTATTTAAGGATCGATACATGTTCCAGGATTCTCAGCAGTTGGACTTGGTGATGCTTATAAACCTCAGTTTAACATGCACCATTCCAGATGGAAGATCACTGAGGTATGCCAGGCCAAGAGAAACATACGAATTTCATTGTACCTTGCCAGAGAGGAGAAGCAGCCTGTGTCTGTGGCCCTGTGCCGGCTCCAGGTTTCTGCATGGGTGCAGGGTGCCACTGTTTCTCTGCACAGTGTGCACAGAGTACACCTGCTACTTTCCAGATGGACACGCCGACATACGTACTACAACTAAATGTCTCACACTTCCTCAGCGAGGAGCCGGTGTGTGATCAGATGCAGCACAAAATGGATAGCAGTGCCCGATAAACTGGCAGCACTTGTACAAAGGTCCATTGCACCATCCGCATTTGAGCTACATCAACCACCCATTGAGTGGCTGCAGGCAACGTGCCGCCCACAGATAATATGTTTCAAAGTTGTGTTGTGCAACTCAGGAGTGACACGCAGACGATGAACGCCATGCTGCTTCATTAAATATGATAGAGGCAAACTCTGATATTCTGAAACAATGATCCCACCCTGGAGGACCACTATAGTCTTCAGTCTGCAAGTGTTCGGATTTGTGGTGAACTGCTATTTTGTACACAACCTTGCCATAACAATAGTACAACTCCTGACACCGGGTATAACCAAAGCAAAACAAGAGAAGGAGCAAAGAAGGAAGTGGCCAACTTAGATATTACCTTTCTACCCAAACCATCTGCAAACAACTCATTCAGCTGATGACATTGGTGAACAACTTCAGGAGGGACAGGATGTCTCTCAACTTTCCTTTCCTACTGACCATAACATAGTAAATTTCTTTCAGCTCCTTATTCACTCCACTATTTCAGGAAGGTTTTCTGCATCTTCTCGCATGAAATCTGGATAAAAAATACTTGTTAAATTTTACTCTCATTTCCATTATAACATTTTCCCAGTTTCTGTAAGGAACTTTAGCCATTCCTTTCCTTTATACAGATCTACAGAAATTTGTATCATCTATTTTCTGCTTCTTGTCAGACCATTTACTATTCTGCTTGCTCTTTGCTTATCCTTTCCCAATCATCAGGCTTCCTGCTTTTATGGCAATCTTGAAAGCCTTTTCCTTCAAACTAATACTATCTCTATTTTTCTTGATAGCTACAGTTAAGATTACTTTTCTTAACTGTTTGTATTATTCCTTTAATTGCTCACCACTGCTCATTTCTATCATACCTCTTAAAATAGTCTCCCAATCTACCATGGGATATTCATCATTAATTTTGTGTTGATTTAACACTCTGTTTCAGATTGAACTGAATAACTTTCACTTTTTTATATAAAATTCTATCATGTTACGATCCAATTCTTCAAGGCTATTTAACTATTAAATCAGCAATCAGCAGTTTCTCATTGGATCATAAAAAGTCTAAAATAGTCTTTTCTTCACTGGCTCCTTATCCTGTTGATCACACACACTCCATGGATTTATGCTATGATTTGTAAACTAGGCAAATAAAATTAAGAGAAATATGATGATTATTAAACAAGCATCGAGATTCTTAATGCCCCCACATTTCCACTTTAATTTGGGATTTATGAACACCAGTGTTTCCCATCCCTTACTGTTTCACAACTCTACCCACACACGGCTTTTCTGTGTTAAGTTTCTCTCTCTCTCTACTATCTTTGTCTTCTCCTTATTATCAGGGCTACACCTCCACACCTTCCATTTATCTGTCTCTTCGCAAGTTGCGTATCCTGGAATATTTACTCTTCTTGCTTGGCTACTTTGAAGATTTATCTCCATAATAGTTATCAGGTGGTTCCCATATACTTCTGTTTATAACATTCATTCACCTACCTTTTTACAAATATTGTTTCTGTTTAGATTTAAATAAAGCTTTCAGTTGGTCTTTTAGCCATTCTTCTCAGCCATTCTGCCATTAAAGCCATTCTGACTTTAATTGCAGCTATCATGATTACGTTACCCTGCATTATCATTTTTTCTTTATCTTGCCTCACCAGAACCTTACCCCTTGCCCACTCAATGATTCAATGGCTTATTTAGAGTCCCAGTCATGCAATTTCCTGGAATTTTGATCCCAACCTGTATCAAGTAAAGCCTTTCCCAACATAATAGTTTACCCTTTCCTCAGTAGTTAACACCACTTTCCCATTTCTCCCAAATCAGTGTCTGAGTTACTGATACAGTTCTCTAATTTTGGTTACTCATCTCCAATTTCCACATGGATCAGGTCATAGTCCAGAAGTTATTACACCTGTAGTTCTGCTTTTATTTATACTTTCAGTAATGATGTCCTTCTGTCATGGTCCGGATCAGTTCCCCTTTAAATTTAGTTAGGTTGCGTTATGATCCAGACCATTGACTCCTTGTTCCCTTCTAATTCCGTTTCACGTGTCCCTTGATCTTGGCCATTAGGGTAATCTACTCTTGACCCGAACCGGCAGCTTATAAGCCCCTGGCTTTAGCCGTTCGGGGCGAGAGTGTTAGGAAGCATTAGCAAGTCCCCGTTGCTACCACAAGCTGGAGTGATCTAGCCTGTATCGGAGTGCCGGCCATTCGCCTTCCTTCACCAGAGTGGGTCTGGGCAAGGTCAAACTGCCAGGGGTGAGTTGAAGGCGGAGTCCTGACTCGACGTTCATGCCCAGTGTCCGTGTCTACCCCTCGAAGAAGAGTCCCGGCTCAGTGCCTGAGTTGAAGGCGGTGTCCTGGCTCAACATTCCTGTCCTGTGATTGATGTCCACGTTCTGGCCACGGCGATCCATGGTGTCCATGTTCTGGCTGCGGCGATCCATGATGTCCACGTTCTGGCCGCAGCGATCCATGGTGTCCATGTTCTGGCTGCAGCGATTTAAGTTCCAAAGTCCAAGGTCCGCGGCGGTCCAAGTTCCCACTCTCCAGGTCCAAGGTCTGCGGCGGTCCCAGTCCTCAGGGTCCCAGTCATGGCCGTGACGATCCAAGTTCCCAGTTTCCAAGTCCAAAGTCTGCGGCGATCCAAGTCCCTAGTCTCCTAGTCGGAGATTCGTGTTCCTCTTTGTCCTCCTTGATTTCCCGGTTCTCTGTGTAGCGAGTAATAAACGCTATTTTATTGAACCTAAGAAGGATGTGTTTGTGTCCTGCTTATGGGTCCTCACCCAGCATCCTTGCCCCCACCTTGTGATACCTTCTTTATCCTCCCTACGTCTTTGGTTCCCATTTGGACCATGGAACTTCCCAAGCCAGGTTTCTCTCCAGAGGATAGAGTTCCGGCTCCCAGCAAGCAACACCTCTTTCAGGATACAACCTGACAGGTGTAGAAAACAGTATCAATCCCCCAAAATGTGTAGTTTCCTTTCAACCACTGCACTACTGTTCATTTCCCCAGCTTGAATGGTTCTCAGTCCACAGTGCTTTGATTGGTTTTCTCATCAGCCTTGCAGCCTCCACTCTCCTCCACGCAGACAGAAAGAACCCTGTCCCTTTAGAACAAGAATGTAGCTGCTGCCAGTATGACTGACTCCACACCAGCCTCACACTTGGCAAAACAGCCCTCCTCTCCTGAATGACCATGTTTATGGTTTCTCATTTAAGGAGTGTAACTGCTTCCTAATTTGGATTATAAGACTAGAAGGCCATAAGATACCGGAGTAGAATTAGGACATTTTGCCCATCGAGTCTGTTTCACCATTTCACCCTGGCTGATTCACTTCTCTCTTAGCCTCATTCTCCTGCCTTCTTCCAATATCCCTTCATGCCCTGACTAATCAAGAACCTTTCAACCTCTGCCTCACAGAAACCCAATAACTCGGCCTCCATAGCTGTCTGTGGACATTCACTACTCAGGCTAAAGAAATTCCTTCATGTCTTTGGTCTAAATGAATGTCCCTCTGAGGCTGTGTGCCCTGGTCTTAGACTCCCCACCGTAAGAAATATCCTCTCCCCATCTACCCTCTCAAGGCCTCTCAACATTCGATAGGTTTCAATGAAGTATTCTCTTATTCTACTGAATTTGAATAAGTATAGGCCAAGATACATCAAATGCTCCTCATATGACGGGCCTTTCAAACCCGTGAACCCTTCTTTGAACCCTCTACAATGCCAGCACATCCTTTCTTAGATAAGGGGTCCAAAACTGCTCACAATACTCCAAGTGGCACCTCACCAATGCCTTATAAACCCTCAACATTACATATTTACTTTTATATTCTAGACCTCTCCTAAATAAATGCTAACATTGCATTTGCCTTCCTCACCACTGACTCAACCTGCAAGTTAACCTTTAGGGGATCCTGCACGAGGACTCCCAAGTCCCTTTGCATCTCAGATTTTTGAATTCTCTCTCCATTTAGAAAATAGTCTACCCTTTTATTTCTTCTACCTAAGTGCATGACCATAAATTTCCTGATATTGTATTCCATCTTCCACTTCTTTGCCCATTCCCCTTCTGTACCCATAAAACCATAAGACATAGGAGCAGAATTACACCATTCAACCCATTGAGTCTGCTCCACCATTCTATCATGGCTGATCCTGGATCCCATTCACCTGTCTTCTCACCATATCCTTTGATGCCCTGACTGATCAGGAAACTATCAACTTCCACCTGAAATATACCAAAGGACTTGTTCTCCACTGTAGTCTGTGGCAGAGCATTCCACAGATTCACCATTCTTTGGCTAAAAGAAATCCTCCTTACCTCCTTTCTAAAAGGTTGCCCCTCGATTTGAGGCTGTGCCCTCTAGTTCTGGGTACCCCACCATAGAAAACATCCTCTCCATATTCACCCTATCTAGTCAACATTCAGTAGGTTTCAATGAGATCCCCCCACATCCTTTTTAATTCCAGTGATTACAGGCCCAAAGCTGCCAAACACTCCTCATATTTTAACCACTTCATTCATGGAATCATCCTCGTGAATCTCATCTGGACTCTCTCCAATGACAATACATCCTTTCCGAGGTATGCGGCCCAAAACTGTTGACAATACTCTAAGTAAGGCCTGATTAGTGTCCTGTAAAGGCTCAGCATATTCTCCTTGCTTTTATATTCTATTACCCTTGAAATAAATGCCAACATTACATTTCCCTTCTTTACCACAGACTCAACCTGTAGATTAACCCTCTGGGAGTCTTGAACAAGGATTCCCAAAACCCTCTGTGCCTCTGATGTTTGAAAAGCCTCTCTACTTCCTCAAAATTATCTGTCCCTCCACTCATCTTCATATCATCTGCAAATTTAGCCACAAAGCCATCAACTCCATCATAAATTAAAAAGAAGCAGTCCCAACACAAACCCCTGCGGAAGACCACTACTCACTGGCAGCCAACCCAAAATGGCTCCCTTTATTCCCACTCTTTGCTTCCTGGCAATCAGCCACTGCTCTATGCATGCTGGTGTCTTTCTTGTAATACAATGGGCTCTTAACTTTTTAAGCAGCCTCAAGTGTGGCACCTTGTTCAGTTTACTATCTAGAAAGCTTTCCTACTCTCTGATGCAGTCAGTATGGAGTTGCTGATTCCAGCACATCAACTCCAAGTTTTCTGATCTACAGCGGGTCTTGTTGTGGTTTCCATCAACTGCCATGGTTGCAAACCATCACCTGCCCCCTGACGTACTCATCTCAAATTAATTTCTATATTTAATTGAATCACCTTTATTTAGTTCTGTTGTTATCATTGAATGCTGCACGCAGAGACAGCAAAGAGTCAACCACAGGGATAGGTCTGGAGTCACAAAGGAACAGAAATAGTTTGGATGGCAAATTATCTTCCCTGAAAAATGTGAATCTGGTGGATTTTAACATAACTCAATAGCTATATAGTTGCAAATACTAATTAAACCATCCCGATTATTTTTATTTGAGTTTAAGTTCCCCAACAGCCTTGGGGATATTCAGTTCTGTATCTCCAGATCAGTACAGGCAGAATAACCACTCTCTGACTGTACTCTATAGTGGTCTCCACTAGCAGTCTCCGGAAGTTTGTACAGAGTCAAAATATGGACTCTATACCGTATCAGTACAGAATTAGACAATTCAGCCTGCTGAGTTTGCTCCACCATTCAGCCATGACTGATCTGTTTTTCCTGTCAATCCCACTGTCATGCCTTCTCCCATAACTTTTGATGCCCTTACTAATCAAGGACCTGAAGTCTCCCTAGCTCCTTGTCCCTTTCCACATTCTGTACTTGAGCCTCAGCTATATTACCCCACACATGTGCATTCCCATCTTCTGTGTAGTGACAAGGATTACCCCCAGATGCACTCAGCAAGTCATGCTCCCCACACTAAAAGAAATGAATGAGTTTTAATAGCAAACATGAGGAAATCTGCAGATGCTGGAAATTCAGACGACAACACACAAAATGCTGGTGGAACTCCTTCCGAACGCTCTGCTCTCTGCTCCCTCCGCACCAATCCCAACCTCACTATAAAACCTGCAGATAAGGGGGGAGCTGTTGTTGTCTGGCGTACTGACCTCTACCTGGCAGAGGCACAGCGACAACTCTCTGATACCTCCTCTTATTTACCCCTTGATCATGACCCCACTAAGGAGCACCAGGCCACTGTCTCCTATACCATCACCAACCTTATCAGCTCTAGGGATCTCCCATTCACTGCCACCAACCTCATAGTTCCCACACCCCGCACTTCCTGTTTCTACCTCCTACCCAAGATCCACAAACCTGCCTGTCCAGGTAGACCTATTGTCTCAGCTTGCTCCTGCCCCACCAAACTCATTTCTGCATACCTTGACACTGTCTTATCCCCCCTTGTTCAATCTCTTCCCACCTATGTTCATGACACTTCTCACGCTTTGAATTTTTTCAACGATTTTAAGTTCCCTGGCCCCCACCATCTTATTTTCACCATGGACGTCCAGTCCCTATATACCTCCATCCCCCACCAGGACGGTCTCAAAGCTCTCCGCTTCTTTTTGGATTCCAGACCTAACCAATTCCCCTCTACCACCACTCTGCTTTGTCTAGCGGAATTAGTTCTTACTCTCAATAATTTCTCCTTTGGCTCCTCCCACTTCCACCAAACCAAGGGTGTAGCCATGAGCACCCGCATGGGTCCCAGTTATGCCTGCCTTTTTGTTGGCTTTGTGGAACAGTCCATGTTCCAAGTCTATACGGGTATCCGTCTCCCTCTTTTCCTTCGCTACATCGACAACTGCATTGGTGCTGCCTCCTGCACGCATACTGAGCTCGTTGACTTCATTAACTTTGCCTCCTGTGGTGAACTACATATACCTGTCTGGACACGCCCCCTGATGACTGCTCCTGTGGCTCCTCCCACAGACCCCTGTATAAAGGTGAAGGAGGTCTGAGCCCGGCCTCTCTGTCTCCAGGATGTAGTATAGTAGTCACTCACTGCTTGTTCCTTCTTCCAGTCAATAAAAGCCGATATCTCGCCTTTACGTCACAGAGTGAGTTATTGATGGTGCATCACCTCCAACTTTCACCCTGCCCTCAAATTTACCTGGTCCATTTCTGACACCTCCCTCCCCTTTCTTGATCTTTCTGTCTCCATCTCTGGAGATGGCTTATCTACTGATATCTACTATAAGCCTACAGACTCTCACAGCTACCTGGACTATTCCTCTTCCCACCCTGTCTCTTGCAAAAATGCTATTCCCTTCTCACAATTCCTCCATCTCCACCGCATCTGCTCTCAGGATGAGGTTTTTCTATCCAGGACTAAGGAGATGTCTTCCTTTTTTAAACAAAGGGGCTTCCCTTTTTCCACTATCAACTCTGCTCTCAAACGCATCTTTCCCATTTCCCGCAAATCTGCCCTCACCCCATCCGCCCGCTACCACACTCAGGATAGGGTTCCCCTTGTCCTCACCTACCACCCCACCAGCCTCCAGGTCCAACATATAATTCTCCGTAACGTCCTCCACCTCCAACGGGATCCCACTACCAAGCACATCTTTCCCTCCCCTCCTCTTTCTGCTTTCCGCAGGGATCACTCCCTACGCGACTCCCTTGTCCACTCGTCCCCCCCCATCCCTTCCCACCAATCTCCCTCCTGGCACTTATCCTTGTAAACGGAACAAGTGCTACATCTGCCCTTACACTTCTTCCCTCACCACCATTCAGGGCCCCAGACAGTCCTTCCAGGTGAGGTGATACTTCACCTGTGAGTCAGCTGGTGTGGTATACTGCGTCCGGTGCTCCCGGTGTGGCCTTTTATATATTGGTGAGACCTGACGTAGACTGGGAGACCGTTTCACTGAACACCTACGCTCGTCCACCAGAGAAAGCAGGATCTCCCAGTGGCCACACATTTTAATTCCACGTCCCATTCCCATTCTGATATGTCTATCCATGGCCTCCTCTATTGTCAAAATGAATCCACACTCAGGTTGGAGGAACAACACCTTATATACCAGCTGGGTAGCCTCCAACTTGATGGCATGAACATTGACTTCTCTAACTTCCGTTAATGCCCCTCCTCCCCTTCTTACCCTATCCCTGACATATTTAGTTGTTTGTTTTTTCTCTCTCTCTCTACCCATCACTCTGCCTGTTCTCCATCTCCCTCTGGTGCTCCCCCCCCTCCCCCTTTCTTTCTCCCAAGGCCTCCCGTCCCATGATCCTTTCTCTTCTCCAGCTCTGTATCACTTTCGCCAATCACCTTTCCAGCTCTTAGCTTCATCCCACCCCCTCCGGTCTTCTCCTATCATTTTGCATTTTCCCCCTCCCCCCACTACTTTCAAATCTCTTACTATCTTTCCTTTTGGTTAGTCCTGACGAAGGGTCTCGGCCTGAAACGTCAACAGTGCTTCTCCTTATAGATGCTGCCTGGCCTGCTGTGTTCCACCAGCATTTTGTGTGTGTTGAGTGAGTTTTAATAGTGCATTGTGAGGTCAACACCCATCTTCTGGAGATCATTAAATTTAGTTCTTCCTGTCATTTGGATGTGACATTACACTCAAAAACTTCTATAGATGTACCATGGAGAGCATTCTGTCAGGCTGCATCACTGTTTGGTATGGAGGGGCTACTGAACAGGACCGAAAGAAGCTGCGGAAGGTTGTAAATCTAGTCAGCTCCATCTTGGGCACTAGCCTACAAAGTACTCAGGACATCTTTAGGGAGCGGTGTCTCAGGAAGGCAGTGTCCATCATTAAGGACCTTCAGCACCCAGGGCATGCCCTTTTCTCACTGTTACCATCAGGTAGGAGGTACAGAAGTCTGAAGGCACACACTCAGTGATTCAGGAACCACTTCTTCCCCTCTGCCATCTGATTCCTAAATGGACATTGAATCTTTGGGCACTACCTCACTTTTATTAATATACAGTATTTCTGTTTTTGCATATTTGTAAAAATCTATTCAATATACGTAATTGATTTATTTGTTTATTTATTATTATGTTTTATTTTATTTATTTTTTTTTCTCTATGCTAGATTATGTATTGCATTGAACTGCTGCTGCTAAGTTAACAAATTTTACATCACATGTTGGTGATAATAAACCTGATTTTGATTCTAAATTCTTTCTGCCCAGGGAACAAAGAAGCTTTCCCTTTATTCTGGCCCAACCATTTCACCCCTAAGCAACACCATTAACACAAATTACTTGATGTTTCTTTGATTTTCTCATCTTTGGACCTTGTTTTGTGCAAAATTTGCTAATGAATTTCCAGCATTACTGAGGTGATAATATTTCAAATGCACTTAAATGGCTGTAAAACTCATTGCAAAGCATTCATAATCTCTATATTAAATAGTACCGTCAAATTTTATTACGAACATCCTCAAAGTTTTAATATCCAGTAACCTAGATAGGGATATATTCTAATCATTTATCACTTTTCAATAAAAAGATCCTTTCTTTTATTTGGCTTAAAGTTCATTTCGTTTTTTATTTCATTCTCTTTCTTACCTTTTACATCAGGTTTTGAAGTAATAGTTTGAAATTTATTTTGAAGTAAATAAATGAAGTAAAAAAGTATATATCTAAACTTAATAAACTCAGACAAAAATCTAACCATTAATATTTCTTTCAAGACTTTAGGACTTGACATTCTTTGCAGTCTTCTCAGAGGTTTAAATTTCAATTGATCTTTTTTTTCTGTTCTTAGCATGAACCTGGGGAAATTTGTTCTTCCCAAACATAGAACCTTACTCACAAATGCAAAAATGAAAGATTTCAGCATGCCATTATATTTACGTGAATATGGTAAATCAAAAAGTGCATTAAGTGCATCAAAAATAGGTGTATAATTTACTGTAGCATGATAGTATTAAGTTTCAATTACGATTTGAATATGCAGATTATATCAGGACATGTAGACAACCTGTTAGCTTAATCCAACCAAATGCATACCATTTCATTTTCAGAAACTCTTCACAGACAGGATGATTCAAAAGGTCAACTTGATTGTAATATATCATAGCCTAAAAGAAAAGCTCAGAATCAATTTTAAAATAAAGAGTAGCATGCAAAATGTGCATTTGTGTATAACAAAGAGGTGAAACAGTTATCCACTAAGATTTAAGAACACTTTGCCTTAGAATACACTACAGACTTGTATAAGATATTAAGTCCTTATTGGGGCGGCATGTAGCATAGTGGTTAGCACAACGCTTTACAGGACAGGTGACTGCGGTTCAATTCCCACTGCTGCCAGTAAGCAGTTTGTATGTTCTCCCTGTGACTGTGTTTCCTCCAAGTGCTCTGGTTTCCTCCCACAGTCCAAAGAGGTACCGGTTGGTAGGTTAAATGTTCATTGTAAATAGGATTAAATCGGGGGTTGCTGGGTGGCGTGGCTTGAAGGGCCGGAAAGGCCTATTCCATACTGTATCTCAATAAATAATAAATTAAATTTATTATTGATTTGGCAGATAAAATCTGTTCTGTTTACCACACCCTAGATGTTTCAGTTAGCTTGCTTGGTCCTGATGAAGTGTCTTGGACCAAAATGCTGACTCTTTATTCCTTTCCATAGATGCTGCCTGACCTGCTGAGTTCATCCAGCATTTTGTGGTGTCACTCATTATGCAGACATTTTGTGTCTTCCCCACAGCTCACTTTCTCATTGAACTTCACATTGCCCTTTTTGTACTTGTTAGGGTTCTGGGATTTGGAACACTGCTGTTGCAAATCTTCCTCCATTATGAACATGAAGAGTGCAGCTTTGCCTTTGTGAGATGACATTCTTTTAAATTATTTATTATTTATTGTGATACAGCATGGAGTGGGCCCCTTTGCACCCCCCTTAGCCCCACCACCCACGAATCGCCTGATTTTTAATCCTAGCCTAATCACGGGACACCTCCAAGAGGACCATAACATTGTCATGGTTTGGAGGCTTGTGTGCCTCAATGACTCGGAGAGCTATGCCGGCTGGAGTCAGGGCTTCATGCTTTGGCTCTTGGAGGGTCACCCATGCCAAACAGGTCATAGGGTAGGAGCCAGACCAAGAGTGGGCCCACTGATCCTCTGTATTTGGGGTTTCAGCTCGGGGCTAACAATCCTGACTGGTCAAACAAAACTGTTACAGAAACAGCAATGAGCAATTCTACATCTGTGTGCGACAGTATTCCTGACTCTTTACCCAGGGCTTGTATGACTGACAGTAAACTGAGAGGAAGCTACTAACAAGATGAAGGAAGCCATGAACACCGTCAGATGGAGGACTTTCATTGATGCCCTAAACGCCACTGGCGTAACGGGACAAGGGGGGAATCGCAGGACAATTTACAAAGACCAATTAATCCAGCAACCTGAATACTTATTCAGCTTGCCCACTATTTTTTGTCCTTTAATACTGCCTCTCCAGCATAATTTTAAAGTGGTCCAATATCCACCCTGGCCTCTCTATTACTCTTTATATATCTGATAAAAACTTTTGGTATCTTCTTTTATGTTGTTGCCTAGCTTGCCTTCATATTTCATCTTGTCTCTCCTTATGGCTTTTTCAGTTACCTACTGTTGGTTTTTAAATGCTTCCTAATCCTCCAACTTCCCACTAATTTTTGCTATATTATATGCCCTCTCTTTTGCTTTTATACTGTGTTTGACTTCCTTTGTCAGCCATGGTTGCCTTATCCTCCCTTTAGAGTATTTCTTCACCTTTTGGATGTATCTTTCCTGCACCTTCCAAATTGCCCCAAGAAACTCCAGCCATTGCTGCCCCGCCATCATCCCTGCTGGTGTTCCCTTCCAATCAACTTTTGCCAGCTCCTTTGCCATGCCTCTGTAATTCCCTTTTCTTAACTATAATACTGATACATCTGACTTTTTCTTCTTCCTCTCAGACTGCAGGTTGAATTCTATCATATTATATTTACTGTATTGAAAGGGTTCCTTTACCTTAAACTCCCTAATCAAATCAAATTACACAACACCCAATCCAGAATAGCCTTTCCCCTTGTAGGCTCAACCACAAGCTGCACTAAAAAAACAATCTTGCAGGCATTCTACAAATTCCCGCTTGGGATCCATCACCAACCTGATTTTCCCAATCTACCTGCGTATGAAGATCCCCTATGACTGTAGTAACATTGCCCTTATTACATGCCTTTTCTATCTCACCATGTCCTAGCTACTGTTCAGAGGCATGCTTATAACCTTGCAGGCTCTTAACTCTACCCACAAGGATTCTACATTTTCCTATCCTGTGTCACCTCTTTCTAAGGTTTTGATTTCAGTTTTTTTACCAACAGAGTCACCCACCCCCTCTGTCCTTTTGATACAAGGTGTACCTTTGGATGTTAAGCTCCCAACTATGATCTTCTTTCAGCCACAACTCAGAGATGCCCACAACATAATGATTGGCAATTCCCTAACTATGCTGCAAGATCATCTACCTTATTCTATATACTACATGCATTCAGATATAAAACCTTCTGTTGTGTATTCATCATCCTTTTCTATTTTGTCCCCCGTTACACTTCATCTCATCCCACTGACTGCAATTTTGCCCTATTATCTGCCTGTCCTTCCTCAAAGTCTCGCTACACACTGCATTGACTTGTGTAACAACTACCCCATCCTCAGCCTTATTACTCCAGTTCCCATTCCCCTGCCAAATTATTGTACTCCCCGCCCCCAAATATTAATGCAAACCTCTCCACAAGGATATTGGACCCCCCTAGAGTTCAGGTGTAACCCGTCCTTTGTGTATAAGTTACACTTTCCTCTGAAGAAATCCCTATGATGCAGAAATCTGAAATCCTGTTCCCTGCACCATTTCCTCAGCCTGTCATTCATCTGTACTATTATTATTCCTGCCCTGATGAACACATGGTACTGGGAGTAATCTGTCCTGCTCTTCAGCCTTTTCTGTAACTCCCTATTCTCACAGTGCAAGACCTCTTCCCCTTTTCTACCTATGTCACTTGTGCCAATTTGTACCACAACCTCTGGCTACTCATCCTCCCCTCTTGAGAACCTTCTGTAACGGCCCTAAGACATCCTGGACCCTAGCTCCTGGGAGGCAACACACCATCCTGTCATCTTACTCTTGGCCGCTGAATTTCTTGTCTATCCTCCTAATTATCTGCCTGACTTTACCCTTCCCTGCTGAGTCTCAGAGATAGCCACAGTACAACTTGCCTGGCTGCTACTGCTGTGTCCTGATAGGCAGAATCCAAAGGGGTACATGTGTGTTGAGGGGAATGACCACAGGGTAAACCTGCACTGACTGTTTACTCTCTTCACTTCTCCTGGTGGTCACCCATCTACTCTCTGATGCCTGCACTCTGGGTCTGACCACCTCAGTAAGTGTCTCATCGATGAGGTTTTCCACCTGAGTACATCCAACTCCAGCTCCGGTTCCTTGACCTTGTCAGTCAGAAGCTGCAATTGGGTACGCATCCGCCAGATGTAGTCATCAAGGAGACTGTTGGGTACCCTGAAGTCCCATATCCGACAGGAGAAGATTCAGTGTAAATTTATTATCAAAGAACATACTGTCACCATGTACTGAGATTCATCTTCTGGTGTGCATACGCAGAAACACGATAGAGTCAATAAAAGATCGTACGCAACAGAACAGACAAACAAACAATGTGGAAAAGCAACAAAACTATGTAGGTACAAAAGAAATAATAAATACATAAATATTGAGAACAGGAGATGAAGAGTCATTGAAAGTGAGTCCATAGGTTGTGGGAACAAGTGAGGTTGAGTGAAGTTATCCCCACTAGTTCAAGAGCCTGGTGGTTGAGGGGCAGTAACTGTTCCTGAACCTGGTGGTGTGGGTCCTGATGATGATGACAGCAGTAAGAAGAGAGCATGGCCTGGCTGGTGGGGGTCCTCGATGATGGATGATGCTTTCTTGTGATGTCACTCCTTATAGGTGTGCTCAATGGTACAGAGAGCTTTACCCATGATGGACTGCGCTGTATCCATTACTTTTTGTAGGCTTTTCCATTCAAGGGTATTGGTGTTTCCATACCAGGCCATGATGCAACCCATCAGTATGCTCTGTACTGCACATCTATAGAAGCTTGCCAAAGTTTTAGATGAGATACCGAATCTTCGCAAACTTCTAAGTAAGTGGAGGAGCTGCTGTGCTACCTTTGTAATTGTATTTACATGCTGGACCCAGGACAGATGATAAAATCTGAAAGGAAAATGCCAGGGAATTTGAAGTTGCCTACCCTCTCCACCTCTGATCTCCTGGTGAGGATTGGCACATGGACATCTGTTTTCATCCTGTTGAAGTTAATAATCAGCTCTTTAGTTTTGCTGACATTGAGTGAGAGGTTGTTCACTGCTCAGCCAGATTTGCAATCCACCCTCCTCTATGTTGATTCATCACCATCTTTAATTTGGCCAATGACAGTGGTGTCGTTAGCAAACTTAAATATAACATTGGAGCTGTGCTTTGCCTCACAGTCATAAATGAAAAGCAAGCCCGGGCCTTGCAATGCACTTGTGCTGATGGTGATCATGGACAGGATGTTGCCAATCCAAACTGACAAGCATCTGCAAGTGTGGAAATTGAGGATCCAGTTGCACAAGGAGGTATTGAAGCCTGGGTCTCTGAGATTATTGATTAGCTTTGAGGGGATAATGGTATTAAATGTGAAAGTGTAGTTAATGAAGAGCATTTTGTTGTATACCTCTTCACTGTCCAGATGTTCCAGGGTTGAGTCCAATGAAATGGCATCTGCTGTTGACTTCTTGTGATAGTAGGCAAATGGGGGTGGAGCTGAGTTGCTCCTCAGGCAAGAGTTAATCTGTTTCCTCTCCATCCTCTCAAAGCACTTCATCATGGTGGATGTACTGTAAGTGCTACTGGACAATAGTCATTGAGCCAGGTTACTACATTCTTAGGAACTCGCTCAACAGAAGCAACACACTGAAGATGCTGCAGAAACTCAGCAGGCCAGGGAGCATCTATGGAAAAGAGTGCAGTCAATGTTTCGGGCCGAGACCCTTCGCCAGGACTGCCTGATATAACTGAAGCCTGCTTGAAGCAGGAGGATACCGCAGACTGCCAAAGCAAGATGTTAAAGTTATCACTGAACACTCAGTTGATTAGCATGGGTCTTCAGTACTTGTCCAGGTACGCCATCTGAGCCACATGCTTTCCATGGGATCACTGTCCTGAAGGATGCTCTCACGTCAGCCTGAGACTGAAATCACAGTGTCGCCGTGGTCTGTGAGAGTTTGTGAAGTTGCTTCGTTTTGTCAGTTAAAGTGAGCATAAAAGAAATTGAGCTAATTGGAATATAGAGTCAGGATGTGTATGGTCATGCACTTTGATAGAATAAATGAAAGAGTAGACTATTTTCTAAATGGACAGAAAATTCGAAAATCTGAGGTGAAAAGGGACTTGTGCATAATTCCCTAAAGGATAATTTGCAGGTTGAGTCAGTGGTGAGGAAGGCAAATGCAATGTTAACATTCATTTCAAGAGGACTAGAATATAAAAGCAAGGATGTAATGTTGAGAATTCATAAAGCCCTGGTGAGGCCTCACTTCAAGTATTGTGAGCAGTTTAGGGCCCCTGCTCTTAGAAGGGATGAGCTGACACTGGAGAGGGTTCAAAGGAGTTTCACTAAAATGATTCTAGGATTGAATGGCTTGTCATATGAAGAGCATTTGATGGCTCTGTGCTTGTATTCACTAGAATTCAGAAGAATGAGTGGTGACCTAATTGAAACGTATTGAATGGTAAAAGGTCTTGATAGACTGGATGTGGAGAGTCTCGGACCAGAGGACACAGCCTCAGAATAGAACGGACTTGAGGAGGAATTTCCTTAGCGAGAGAATCTGTGAAATTCGTTGCCACTGGCGGCTGTGGAGGCATAGATTCTTGATTGGTCAGTGCATGAAGGGATACAGGGAGAAGATAGGAGACTGGGGCCAAGAGGGAAAATGGATTAGCCATAATGAAATGGCAGAGAAGACTCAATGGCCCAAATGGCCTAATTCTGCTCCTATTTCTTATCATCTTATGATCTTAAACTGTAAGGGGAAGGCCCTTTCCTTCCTCAAATACTTTCAGCTTTGATCTATGTCAACTATGTCAAGTATGCATAATGTTTGTCCAGACCACAATGCTACACATGACTAAGCTAAATACAATTTACTAGGGATTGAACCACTTTCTCAGTAATAATATTAACACAGATCCCTGTGGCAGCCCACTAGCAATTATAACATTCAGATCCCATAAATCCAGAATGTTTTCTTGTCTGTGAGTTTGCAGCTCTTTTAACCCATCATTGCTATTTTTCTTTTAATTCCAAAGGATTTTGACCTGTAGAGTAATTTAGAAAGTGTTTCTGGAATCCATTTAGACAATATAAAGGGAAACCCACTGAATATTTCAATCAACTGCTAAATATTAAAAATGTACTTACATTTAAAGTTGCTAGGGGTGGATATTCCATCTGCGTGTCCTCCTTCACAAGTTTTCTATACTTAAGTGGACATTGTAGGTATTTGAAGTTATATTCAATCTGCATAGTAGAATTAAACCGTTAAAGCTATATCATCATTAAAACATGGGCAATTCTAGATTCCGATAAAATGTTCACTTACTGAGTAGTCTATACTTTTCTTGTCATCTGAGGATTCTGTCATGCATATGTCCAAAAGACCCTTAAAATGAATGGAATAGATCCTTACAGAAAGTGATACATTTTACAAGGTAACACAATATGATTATCACACATTACTAAAGCAACAGGGAAAAATAGAAATTTGTAAATAAAAACAAAGAAAGTTAGATATGTGAGGGAGTAAACGGAATGGAATAATAAACTTAGAGTATTAAGGATGCCAGATTTTGAAGAAGAAGACTTGTGCAGTGCCCCTTCACAAATATTTCAGAAGGTTATGAAGAACTTTATTGCTAATGATATATTTGTAAGACCAAAAGGACGGGTTGCACTTGAATCCTAGGGGGACCAATATCCCGGTGGGGAGATTTGCTAAGGCTACCGGGGAGACTTTAAACTAGAATGGTTGGGGGGTGGGAACCAAATTAAAGAAACTAGGAAAGAGGAGGTTAGTTCACAAATAGAGAAAGCTTGTAGACAGTGTGTGAGGGAGGATAGGCAGGTGATAGAGAAGGGGAGCGCTCAGACCGAAGATATAGGGGAGAAGGAAGGAAAAGAAGATAGTAAAGTTGTTTGTACTGTTAGGGACAAACAGAAAGTAAGAGGTGGAGAATTTCTTAAGTGCATTTATTTTAATGCTAGGAGCATTGAAAGAAAGGTGGATGAGCTTAAAGCATGGATTGATACCTGGAAATATGATGTTGTAGCTATTAGTGAAACATGGTTGCAGGAGGGGTGTGAATGGCAACTAAATATTCTTGGATTTCGTTGCTTCAGGTGTGATAGAATCGGAGGGGCAAGAGGAGGAGGTGCTGCATTGCTTGTCAGAGAAGATATTACAGCGGTGCTTTATAACCATATAAACATATAACAATTACAGCACGAAAACAGGCCATCTCGGCCCTTCTAGTCCATGCTAAATGCTTACTCTCACCTAATCCCACTGACCTGCACTCAGCCCATAACCCTCCATTCCTTTCCTGTCCATATAGCTATCCAATTTTACTTCAAATGACAATATCGAACCTGCCTCTACCACTTCTACTGGAAGCTTGTTCCACACAGCTACCACTCTCTGAGTAAAGAAGTTCCCCCTCGTGTTACTCCTAAACTTTTTCCCCTTAACTCTCAATTCATGTCTTCTTATTTGAATCTCCCCTACTCTCAATGGAAAAAGCCTATCCACATCAACTCTATCTATCTATCTATCCCCCTCATAATTTGGCAGGATAGATTAGAGGGCTCATCTAGGGAGGTGATTTGGGTGGAATTGAGGGATGGGAAAGGTGTAGTAACACTTATAGGGGTGTATTATAGACCACCTAATGGGGAGTGAGAATTGGAGGAGTAAATTTGTAAGATGATAGCAGATATTTGTAGTAAGCACAAGGTTGTGATTGTGGGAGATTTTAATTTTCCACACATAGACGGGGAAGCCCATTCTGTAAAAGGGCTGGATGGTTTGGAGTTTGTAAAATGTGTGCAGGATAGTTTTTTGCAGCAATACATAGAGGTACCAACTAGAGAAGGGGCAGTGTTGGATCTCCTGTTAGGGAATGAGATAGGTCAGGTGACAGAGGTATGTGTTGGGAAGCGCTTCGGTTCCAGTGATCACAATGCCATTAGTTTCAATACAATTATGGAGAAGGATAGGTCTGGACCCAGGGTTGAGATTTTTGATTGGGAAAAGGCTAACTTTGAGGAGAATTGAAAGGATTTAGGAGGAGTGGATTGGGACATTTTGTTTTATGGGAAGGATGTAATAGAGAAATGGAGGTCATTTAAAGGTGACATTTTGAGGGTACAGAATCTTTATGTTCCTGTTAGGTTGAAAGGAAAGGTTAAATGTTTGAGAGAGCCATGGTTTTCAAGGGATATTGGAAACTTGGTTCAGAAAAAGAGAGAGATCTACAATAAATATAGGCAGCATGGAGTAAATGAGGTGCTTGAGGAATATAAAGAATGTAAAAAGAATCTTAAGAAAGAAATTAGAAAAGCTAAAAGAAGATATGAGGTTGCTTTGGCAAGTAAGGTGAAAATAAATCCAAAGGGTTTCTACAGTTATATTAATAGTAAAAGGATAGTGAGTGATAAAATTGGTCACTCAGAGAATCAGAGTGGACAGCTGTGTGTGGAGCCAAAAGAGATGGGGAGATTTTAAACAAATTCTTTTCTTCGGTATTCACTAAGGAGAAGGATATTGAATTGTGTAAGGCAAGGGAAACAAGCAGGGTAGTTATGGAAACTATGATGATTAAAGACGAGGAAGTACCGGTGCTTTTAAAGAATATAAAAGTGGATAAATCTCCGGGTCCTGACAGGATGTCCCCTAGGACCTTGAAGGAAGTTAGTGTAGAAATAGCAGGAGCTCTGACAGAAATATTTCAAATGTCATTAGAAACAGGGAAGGTGCCAGAGGATTGGCATATTGCTCATGTGGTTCCATTGTTTAAAAAGGTTTCTAAGAGTAAACCTAGCAATTATTGGCCTGTAAGTTTGACATCAGTGGTGGGTAAATTAATGGAAAGTATTCTTAGAAATGGTATATATAATTATCTGGATAGGCAGGGTCTGATTAGGAACAGTCAACATGGATTTGTGCGTAGAAGGTCATGTTTGACAAATCTTATTGAATTTTTTGAAGAGGTTACGAGGAAAGTTGATGAGGGTAAAGCAGTGGATGTTGTCTATATGGACTTCAGTAAGGCCTTTGACAAGGTTCCGCACGGAAGGTTAGTTAGGAAGGTTCAATCATTAGGTATTAATATTGAAGTAGGAAAATGGATTCAACAGTGGCTGGATGGGAGATGCCAGAGAGTAGTGGTGGATAACTGTTTGTCAGGTTGGAGGCCGGTGGCGTTGTGAATAATAAAGTAAGTTTTCAAAGCTTGCAGAGAGATTTAGGCCAGTTAGAAGAGTGGACTGAAAGATGGCAGATAGAGTTTAATGCTGATTTTAATGAGGTGCTACATTTTGGTAGGAATAATCAAAATAGGACATACATGGTAAATGGTAGGGCATTGAAGAATGCAGTAGAACAGAGTTATCTAGGAATAATGGTACATAGTTCCCTGAAGGTGGAATCTCATGTGGATAGGGTGGTGAAGAAAGCTTTTGGTATGCTGGCCTTTATAAATCAGAGCATTGAGTATAGGAGTTGAGATGTAATGTTAAAATTGTACAAGGTATTGGTGAGGCCAAATTTGGGGTATTATGTACAGTTCTGGTCACCGAATTATAGGAAAGAAAAAATAGAGAGAGTACAGAGAAGATTTACTAGAATGTTACCTGGGTTTCAGCACCTAAGTTACAGAGAAAGGTTGAACAAGTTAAGTCTTTATTCTTTGGAGCGTAGAAGGTTGAGGGGGGACTTGATAGAGATATTTAAAATTATGAGGGGGATAGATAGAGTTGATGTGGATAGGCTTTTTCCATTGAGAGTAGGGGAGATTCAAACAAGGGGACATGAGTTGAGAGTTAAGGTGAAAAATTTTAGGAGTAACACAAGGGGGAACTTCTTTACTCAGAGAGTGGTAGCTGTGTGGAATGAGCTTCCAGTAGAAGTGGTAGAGGCAGGTTTGACATTGTCATTTAAAATAGGTATATGGACAGGAAAGGAATGGAGGGTTATGGGCTGAGTGCAGGTTGGTGGGACTAGGTGAGAGTAAGCGTTCAGCACGGACTAGAAGGTCCGAGATGGCCTGTTTCCATGCTGTCATTGTTAAATGGTTATATGGTTATTATACTGTTTAACATAAGAAAAGGTGGGAATAAGTAGAGAGTGAAAGTAAGGAATTAATTATGCAAAATTATAAAATCCAAAACGTTTTTCAATTTGCATTCAATTCAATTTCAGATGATTTGTCAATTTAAAACCCACAAAAGCACTAAAAGGCCAAGGTTAATAGAAGCTTGCGGCAGATTAGACTTATTCTGGAGCAGCCTCTTCTATGGAGCTGTACAAACAGAAAGAGTGCATAAGTCACATTACAAAAATATTTCAAGCGATTTGATAGAATCGATGAGCATCTAAACAATAATGCAATGATTATTTCAAAAGCTGACTTACAGCAAAGGCTTCTGGGAGATGTTCAATCATTTCCAGTATTGGGCATTGCATAGAAGAACCATGTAAAAAGGCTTGTACAGATTCATCAAATCTAAAATGAGAAAAGATAACAAAATTCAAATAGTGAATCCCATGGCATTCTGTCTGTTATATGTGCCTTTGAATTAATTATTCTGAGCCTGGTATTGTTCCATTCCCTGCAGGGAGTTACCTAACTGTCATCTGAGTCATATCTACCCATTCTTGCAAGATCTTTGTTTAAACCGAAATTGTCAAGTCTCCTCTGCATCTTCACTTGTGTTTGCAATCCCAAGGCTTTTTACGTCAAATATTGGCTACCCAGAGTCACACATGTTGCTGAAGCACCTTAAAATCTCTTCACATTTTCCACTCCCACTTCACTCCCATAATATTTTGGCACAGAATGGGGAGTCAATAGTGTGGATTTGGTAGCAAAATGATTGAGTCATAGTCTCTCTTTGACTCTTTGACTATGAGAATCTGATTGATCCCTCTAACAGGAGAGGATAGTGTCGCCACCTCACAAACTCGAACAGGAAAAGCACGCACAAGCAATATCACTGGCAGAGAGGTGGCAAACAGAACTGAGCATGCTCGATCTGGAGGACATACAAAGCAGAACTGGCCTTTTCTTTTTCCACCTAACCCTCACATTTGAACATTGTTTTGTTCACACTCAGCAAAACAATCATAGAGCAACCTCTAACAGTGGCACATCGACCGTCCAGCAGAACTCTGAAGCAACCAATCTTTGTGTGGCACATCACCTGTTCTCCTTTTGCTGCACACAGTAGGCCTTATTGCCTGGATGTTGTCACCTCCTTATTGCTACGAAGGCCTACTGCGGAAGAACAATCTGGATGTATATTTAATAACTGATAATTTGGCCAGTGCCGATGCATTTAATTCTGTCTTTTTTGTAGAGATGATACTTAAACTAAATATTTTGATAATAAATTGTTTCAAAAATTTACATAAGCACAGCAATAAGTGAAATATCACATTCGTACCTTTCACTTTGGATAATAACTAAAGCGGTATCCTTTCTTTTATTGCGAATTGCTTCATGAAAAAAGGAAGCTTCATTCTTGTTCAGGGTAATCGCAGCTCCCCTGGCTAGCAAGAGGCGCACTGCACCATTATGTCCTCCTTTTGCAGCCAAGTGGAGAGCCGTGTTCTTTGGAATGAATAATAAAGAAGGTTTTTGTGAATTATTTAAATAATACAGGGAAAAATATAATGCCATCTGTACCACTGGAATGATTAACTATCTTTATAAAATGCTGATAACTTCTATCTGACCAGGTACAATGTGAAAACTACAATCTTTTCTATCCCTTTGGAATGGCTGAACGACAATGAAAGATGATTGAAGATTAACCGACAAAAAGTTCTCACTTACACCACAAAATTACAGATGTTTTCCTTGCCATCGGTATTAGTGGTATTGTGAGTCCTTTAACATTTTTAATCAGCTGAAAATCACACCATCGGTCAATGGCTAATCAGTATGGCTAAACTTTTAATTAGCATGAAGTAAATTGAACTGATGACTGTATTCAACTCTCCTCCCACCCCATTCATATCTGAAAGGATGAGTTAAAATTTCTCCCTGTATTTCAACATGCAGCACTATAGAACACATTATAGCTATCTGATGTATCTTAACACAACATATTTGTTAAATACCATATTTCTTAAGGTTGTTATAGCCAGGGTTGGTAGTGGGGACAAGCTCTCAGTGGTGTGCGCTTCAAGTAGCCTCTGACAACCAAGTCCAGGTCCTGGCCTTCACGTGTGGCTTAGCTACTAAGCCTGGCGGAACAGTTTCTACTGACAGGAGAAGGGGCAAAGGCGGGTTACTGGCATCTTAAAACCAGTTGCTTCAGATGGATGGGGATCATCAGCCGTGGCTGGCAGCACATCTAGAAGAAGGAAAACTCTGATCTCAAACCTCCGCTGCCTTGCAGCTGTTCCCACTCATGGGGAAGACTTTGGGAGGAAATCCTAAGGGAAAATTCCGGAGCTGGAGTCCCTAAGACAGTTCTACATTGAGTTGAACGCTGACTGGCAACTCCTGCAACCCTGCTGCTACCAAACTGCATGGGTCTCTGCCATTCCTTTGGATTCATCAGGGCCGTGGATAGGGGGAGTTTGCTACGTGGGTAACAAGCTTGCTCTCCATATCGTATTGCCCAGGTTTGTGTATCTAGACAGCTAGGATGCAATATCCATGGTCAACTCTGACTGACAAAGGCCTCAGACTGAGAATTTACCTAATTCCAACCTCCTGTCCCCTCCTGCGGCAGATATATATTTCAAAACCACATTTCCCTTTAAACTAGAAATACAGATGGAGTTTTTTCCATAAGCACTTAGTTACTTATGGCCACAATGTATCAGTGTTATCCAATCAAAAGAAGTCTGTGTGGAGACTTTGCTGATTTTACTTTACTTTTACTTGGTCAATTAATGGCCTCTCTCTCTAATAAAGGTGTTCGCAACCGAGCGCTGGTCGGTCAGCAAGGTGAACCTTCTGCCGGCGAGATAGTGCCTCCAGTGCCGAATAGCTTCCACTATGGCTTGGGCTTCTTTCTCCACCGTGGAGTGCCGAAGTTCAGAGCCTTGAAGGGTACGGGAAAAAAACGCCACTGGCCTGCCTTCCTGATTGAGGGTAGCAGCCAGCGCGACGTCAGAGGCGTCACTCTCTACTTGGAAGGGAATGGTCTCGTCTACCGCATGCATCGTTGCTTTGGCAATGTCCCCTTTAATGCAGCTGAAGGCCGCGCGGGCCTCGGCAGAGAGGGGAAAGGTGGTAGACTTGACCAGGGGGCGGGCCTTGTCTGCGTAATGGGGAACCCATTGGGCGTAATAGGAAAAAAAACCCAGGCACCGCCGGAGGGCCTTGAGAGTAGTGGGAAGAGGGAGTTCTAACAGGGGGCGCATACGGTCGGGGTCAGGGCCAATGACCCCGTTCTCCACGACATACCCAAGGATAGCGAGTCGTGTGGTTCTGAACACACACTTGTCCTTGTTATAAGTCAGGTTCAAAGCATCGGCCACCTGGAAAAAACGTTGGAGGTTGGCGTCATGGTCCGACCAGTCGCGACCACAGATGGTGATGTTATCTAGATAGGGAAATGTGGCCGTCAGTTTGTACTGGTCCACCATCCGGTCCATCTCCCTCTGGAAGACCGAGACCCCATTTGTGACACCAAACGGGACGCGCAGAAAGTGATAGAGCCTGCCACCCGCCTCGAAGGCGGTGTAGGGGCGGTCCTCTGGGCGGATGGGGAGCTGGTGATAAGCGGATTTCAGATCAATTGTCGAGTACACCTTGTACTGAGCTATCTGGTTGACCATATCCGCGATGCGGGGTAGGGGGTACGCGTCAAGCTGCGTGAATCTATTGATGGTCTGGCTGTAGTCCACAACCATCCTATTTTTCTGCCCAGTCCGAACAACGACCACCTGGGACCGCCATGGGCTTGTGCTTGGCTCAATGATCCCCTCCCTGAGCAGCCGCTGCACCTCTGAATGAATAAAGGCCCTGTCCCCCGCACTGTACCTCCTACTTTTAGTTGCCACAGGTTTACAGTCGGGGGTCAGGTTGGTGAACAGCGATGGGGGAGGGATCTTGAGGGTGGAGAGGTTGCAAATAGTGTCAGCAGCACAGCTATCGGCATGGTGCTGGGCGGGATGTGGGGTTCGGGGTGTATGTGTGTGCGGTAACGGGGTATATGGCGAAGTCCCACCAAACTGAGGATTCCTGACAGTGAGTGGTGGGAGGGGCCCGTCATATGCCATAGTCACACTTTCGAGATGGCTCTGGAAGTCCAGCCCCAATAGCACAGGTGCGCACAGCCGAGGCATGACCAGGAATGCAAAGTTCCGATATTCTGTGCCCTGCACCACCAATGTCGCTACACAACCCACCCGGATGTCTGTGGAATGCGACCCGGAAGCCAAGGTGATCTTCTGACGGACCGGCCGTGTAACGAGTCCGCAGCGTTTCACTGTGGCCGGGTCAATAAAACTCTCAGTGCTGCCCGTGTCAAACAGGCAGCTAGTCCTGTGCCCCTCCACCAGGATGTCCATCATCGACCTTGCGAGCTGGTGCGGAGCGCTTTGATCGAGGGTCACGGAAGCCAGCGTTGAACGGGGCGTGTCGGGGGCGGGGCCTGGTGACGCCGGCAAAGATGGCCGCTCACATCCGGGCATGCAAGATGGCGGCTCCCAGGTCGCACACGGGTAGGTAGGGGCGGGGCCAGGTGACGCCGGCAAAGATGGTTGTCCACATCCGGTCATGCAAAATGGCGGCCCCCAGGTCTCAGACGCGGCGCTGCTCGACCCCGGGCGCGGTTTAGATTTACAGACCTTGGCGAAATGGCCCTTCTTCCCACAGCTGGAACATGTCGCTTCGCGCGCCGGACAGCTTTCCCGGGCATGTTTCCGAAGCCCACAAAAGTAACAGAGTTTCGTACCTGGCGAATTCGTGGGGTTTGAGATACCGCGACTGGCAGCGGCGTTGGCAAATTCGCTCGGAACCGGGGAATGGCTCGGTTGGACTTCTTCGGCGTACAGTTGCGCAGCCTCTATCGAATCGGCCGTCTCTATCGCGGAGCGTAAGGTAAGATCAGCTTTTTCCAGCAGCCACTGGCGGATACACACTGACCGAACCCCAGTCACAAAAGCGTCTCGGACCAAGAGTTCCTTATGCTGTTCCGCTGTGAGCGCTTTGCAGTCACAGTCCCGCGCTAGGGTCAGTAACTCGCGGAAAAATTCAGCAGTCGACTCCGTAGGCCGCTGTTTTCGCGTTGCCAAGCGGTGCCGTGCATAAACTGGATTTACTGGCCGCAGGTACTGTCTTTGGAGGGCGGCAAGCGCCTCCTCGTAGGTGGATATGTCCCTGATGAACGAATAAACTTTTGGAAGCACACCAGCCAGTGTTCAAAAGCAAGAGCTGCTCCAGGGTCTCGGGGGTCCAAGTCTAGGCGTTCTGGGCGTAAAGCGGTTTCCATGTTGTAACTTTCAGTCAATAAAATTGATGCACCATCAATAACTCACGCCGAGACTTAGGAGGTGAGATATCGGCTTTTATTGACTGAAGAACACTACATCCTGGGGAAATGAGGGAGAGCAGCAGGCCACATTCGCCTTCATACAGGGGTCTGTGGGAGGAGCCACAGGGGTAGTCAGCAGGGTCTGTGGGAGGAGCCACAGGAGCAGTCAGACAGGTATATCTAGTTCACCACACTTTTTATTGGCTTAATCTGCTCTGAGGGTAGCTGGCAACATGGAATTAATGAAGATGGTGAGGTTTAAGGCAGTAGAGAGAGTTGAGTAGGATGAGGAATGGTGTGGCAAGGGAAAAATGAGAGCTTCATTTGTTAAACAGAAGGTTAGATCAATAGGGCCTTGGGTATGTGAACAGAAAATTTAATTAAAAAAGTGCTTTGGTTTACTAAGCATCAAAGTTGTACAAGTAACGTATTGGGGTCTTACACATCAACAAAAACTAAGTAGCATGGACAAAATGAAAATAAATGAAACATATTCACTTACTCCTTTTTCATCCACCTGGTCAAGAAGTGATGTATTACACCGTAATAATACTTCCATTGTTCGAGAATATCCTCCAAATGCAGCATAATGTAAAGCTGTCCAACACTTGTAGTCACTTCAATGGATCGAAAAATAAAGCAAAAGCTTATTTATCTGTCCAACTAGATTTCGGATAGTATAGAAAAGTTAAGCAATGCCATATTCTATTAGAGTAAAGTGAGTTGATCTGGTGTATCAGAAACGTTTGCCTCACTAGACACTAGAATACTACAGCACAGTACAGGCCCTTCAGCCCTCGATGTTCTGCCGACCCATATATTCCTTAAAAAAAACTAAACCCACACTACGCCGTAACCCTCTATTTTTCTTCCATCCATGTGCCTGTCCAAGAGGATCTTAAATATCCCTAATGTTTTAGCCTCCACCACCATCCCTGGCAAGTCATTCCAGGCACTCACAATCCTCTGCGTAAAAAACTTACCCCTGATGTCTCCCCTAAACTTCCCTCCCTTAACTTTGTACGTATGCCCTCTGGTGTTTGCTGGGAAACAGGTAATGGCTATCCACCCTAATCTATGCCTCTCATAATCTTGTAGACCTCTATCAAGTCCCCTCTCATCCTTCTACGCTTCAAAGAGAAAAGTCCCAGTTCTGCTAACCTTGCCTCATAAGACTCGTTTTCCAATCCAGGCAACATCCTGGTAAATCTCCTCTGCACCCTCTCCATAGCTTCCACATCCTTCCTATAATGAGGTGACCAGAACTGAACACAATACTCTAAGTGCGGTCTCACCAGAGATTTGTAGAGTTACAACATGACCTCTCTACTCTTGGACTCAGTCATCCTATTAATGAAGCCTAGCATCCCATAGGCCTTCTTAACTACCCTATCACAGAGGTCATGAGTTGCAGAACTTGTATTGTCCATTCTGCACACATATGAGATCTGATAATTGTAATCCCTTTGAGTGGTTAACAACCAGCATGCGGAAATGCTCCAGACCCAGCTAAAAAGGACAATATTTGAAAAGAACAGTGGCCACTCTGGTCTGCAGTCCTGCTTACACAGCAGGAGCTCAGAAATTTTCTATACCTGTTTCCCTCCTCATGGATGCTGCCTGGCCTGCTAATCATTAGTGCCCCATGTCACTTCCCTTTCTGACCATCACTAATGAGGTCAACCAATCACTATGTTGAATCTTCAGCAGCACCATTTTGTTCCACCTTGTGCTATTCTTCCTCCAGATGTTGTTTAAGATCACAAGGAAGTGGACTCGAATGATATTAATTGTGCTTGACTCTGGAGAAAAACAAATGTGAGTGTAACATCCAACAATGTTGGACACAGGAACAAAGTGCTTCTGTAGGTCCTCAGGAGTTCCAGTATTAGTGTCAATGTGCAGTGCCTTGAGCCAGTCCGCTTCCATCGGTATCAGCTGCTGTGTGTAAACGCGGGTGTCCACTTACAGTCGCTCACTGCTTCCTCCCTATGTCCTTACATAATACATGCAGGGTCTATTGCATACCATTTGCTGAATGGCGCTGCTCACAAAAATGGAGTCATACTGAAGAAAGGCTGTGCTGACATTGGAGAGGGTTCAAAGCAGCTTCCAGGATTGAAAGGCGTATCATATGAGGAGCATTTGATAGCTCTGGGCCAGTACTCACTGGAATTTAGAAGAATGGGGGAGGGATCTTATTGAAACCTACTGATTGCTGAAAGGTCTCAATAGAGTGTGATGTGGAGAGGATGTTACCAATGGTGGGAGAGCCGAGGATCAGAGGACGCAGCCTCAGAACAGAGGGGTGTCTATTTAGAATGGAGACAAGGAAGAATTTCTTTAGCCAGAGAGTGATGAATTGGTAGAACTTATCAACACAGGTGACTGTGGAGGCCAAGTCATTGGGTACGTTTAAGACGGAGTTTGATAGATTCTTGATTAGTCAGGGCATGAAGGGATACGGGGAGAAGGCAGGAGATTCGGGCTGAGAGGAAAGTGGATCAGCCAAGATGAAATGGTGGAGCAAACTCAATGGGCCAAATGGCGTAATTCTGCTCCTGCATCGTAAGGTCTAATCATTTGTATATGTTGCCACACAATCACATGTGCCACAAAAGGCACAAATGATCCACATCCCCTCAGTCACTCATCTTCATCTTCATACAGTAGCTTCACTACTGGAATGGTTTGAAACTACGGTATGCTCTTGAGTACTACCTCCAAGGCAGAGCTCATCGTGCTGTCTTTAGCCTGACTATGTATTAACCTATCCGTTCCCGTGATTACATGAGCCAAATCTCTACAGGGCACTACATGAAGCCATGAGAGCAGGTGATGGATGGAATTTGAGCAGCTGGTACATATCACAAGTCCTGCTTATGTGACCACTGACACCAGGCAGACAGTCTGGGAAGTGTTAATAATGGCTGGGGTCACCCATCTTGTAAAGATACTGCCCATAAGAAGGCAATTGCAAACTACTTCAGTAGAAAAGTTTGCCAAGAACGTTCATGGTCATACGGCGCATCCCATAATAATGATGTCTACGTTAGTGTATCCCTTTAATGAATTTACTATAACCTGCAAAAGAGACCATGTCTGTAAGTTATGGCACAAGTAGACAGGCTAACATTTTGCATGTTTCAGACCCTACTGCCAGTGATAACATCGCCCTCCTTTCTTCACTCATGTTATTTCCCTAAATCTTAGAGATCCATGGAAATCATTGATCTTTACTGCCATTCCCTCCACTGTAATCTTACAATGGCAGTATGACTGTAGACAAGTGGAATCGAGAATTGTCCCTGTTGCTTCCAGCTGGAAGGAAAATAGTGTGGGACCTTTCTCTCCAGGTTGCCTTAAAGGCTTGCTGTCCTGACGTGCTTGGGCCAGTGTCTAGTCCATTGTGGAAGGTGACTGGCAGCATTGCTGATCGTCTCGGTTGATTTATTTCAGTGACCATGTGTACCCACGTAAGGTTCGTTACTTACGCAGTTCCTTTTGATGCATTTTATTTCACACTGTGATGGACAGATGAGACTTCAGTCTTGTATGAGCCATAAGCTAAAGATAGTACTATTGCATTTTATTTGATCTGATGGTAACTCAGAAGCTGTATTTAATTTGAAATCAGACTTGTCTCTCTCTGTTTGTTAATAAAATTTGTTATAACTTTGTACTATGTTCTCTGTTCGCCTGCCTTAAAGAGATGCAGAACCTTTGCCTGTACAGCTAGCTCAGTAGTTACATGAGGTTCCACCTATAGCTAGGTCACATGGGAACTGCCAGTTCAGTGTCTGAAAATAAATTATCATTAAAAGACCGATCTCTTAATGCATACAGGTCATATCAGAAACAATAAACTAGACCAGAATCTATAACAAATTTCAAAAGGGAATCTGACAAATAGCTAATTAAAAAAAAAAACAGGCAAATGAGAAGTTAGAGGAACGAGAACAAACCAGAACTATCTCAGGGAGCTGGTGGAGAACAGTAGGCAAAAGATAATCCGCAATGCTGTAGAAATCTGATTCCGAAACGGAATGGCAGCTATTGAATAAGGCTCACCAGCAATAGGGCAGGCATCAAATTATAAGACCTTAAGATGAAGAGGCAGAATTAGCTCATTTGGCCCACATAACCATAGCCATTCCATCATGGCTGATTTATTATCCATCTCAGCCCTATTATCCAGATATTAGAAAAAAATCCTCCTCCAAGGATTTTGGAGTAACGCTGCTTCAAAACATGAACCATTCTGCAAGGGTTATGCATGGGCATTATGTTTGCCAAGAGAAATCTGAGTGAAAGCTGGCGCAGGTAAAGAAATATGTGATCATTGGGAAGAACTGCAGATGATGTAGATCTGAGATAAAACAGAAAATACTAAGATAAGGGGGTCAGGAAGCATCTGTAAAAAGGGAAGCAGTTGAAATTTCAGATAAGGGACTCTTCAGCAGGCCTGATAAAGAGAAATACATCTTACTGAGTGACAGGAAGAGCAAAGGGAATTTCTGATAGAGGAAAACCAGGTGGCAGATGAGATCAGATTAAACTGGTTAGGTCTGTGTATCTTTGCTGAAGTGGTTCAGGGGCATGAACAATAAGGAAAAAGGATGGCAGGAAGAAATATAGACAGGTAGTAAGAATAAGAGGAAAATAAAGGGTTACATTAGAATAGTGAGCTGTATTTGTTTGAAGTGGCGATTGTTTTACTGTATGTTACATGGAGAGAATAGAGAAAACCTATTCTGAGTGCAAATAATGAGAAAGTGATCTAATCCAATCAATGACAAATGTTATTAAGTTTAGCAAGAAAGTGAAATGAGTGAGAAGTCTTCCCTTTCTCATTTTCTTCCGTAGTCAGTGTGGTAGAGAATGAAGACGTGGCGTCGCCTCACCACTCACCGCATGAGGAGAGCTCCTTTCCTGAGGAGCAGCTGCACCACGTCGGTGTGCCCGTTCTGTGCCGCCAACAGCAGCGGCGTCATTCCTTTCTCATCCCCCTCGTTCAGTAGCTTAGAGTCATTTATAGCCTGCAACAGCAGTTTGCATGTATGGAGCCGGCCATAGCTGCAATTAAAAGTATATTGGTGTCAGTGGGTTTCACTTTTATTTTGATTTGTTTTTTGAGATAAGAGGCAGAATTGGCTCTTCTGGCCCTTCAAACCACACCATCCAGCACCCCCTGATTTAACCCTAGCCTTAGCACTGGACGATTTACAGTGACTAATTAACCTACCAACTGGTATGTCTTTGGACCGTGGGAGAAAACTGGAGCACACCGAGGAAACCCTCACTGTCATGAAGAGAACGTACAAAGTCCAGTGGCGTGAATTGCTAAGTAAGCTTAGCTCCTCCTGAATACAGACTCTAAACCCACCTTAAGATCTCTTCCTGCCCCATTTCCAGATCCCATTCTTCTTTGAAGAACTTCACCCACTTCCTCCTGGCCCCGATCCTTCTTCCAGACAGCACCTGCATCCCCCTCATGTGCAACTTATCTACCATAGAAACCTGACCCCCAGTTCCTTGCCTTTGTCTCTCTGCTCACTTCTGTCTGAACCCAGAGGCTTTGATCTCAGAAGTCATTTTTTTCCATGATGGGAAATTCATATTTCTTGGAATAATGCCAAAGCTCTTAAGCAGAAATTCGCAATGAACACTGAGAAGGTGCTACAAATGTAGAATCTAGAATATCGTATTATGAGGAAGCATTAGACAGACCAGGTTTGTATCTACCTTACATTAGAAATGTGACAGCCACCATGACTGACACATATAGATCCTGGGAATTCTTGACAGGGTGAACACTGAGAGTATTACAGTTACAGGGAAAGTGCAGAGCAAGTAGGAAATAAGGTCAAGAGTCCATTTTATCTAAACTAAGAAGAAACTAAACTTGGAGGTTACTGGTTGGGAAAAAGGGATTGCAATTTAAAACAGGGTTGATGTTATTGTCTTTTCTCTCAGAGGGTTGTGGCTCTTTGCAACTATTTTCCTTGAAATACAGTGGAAACTTTGAATACTTTTTAGGTGGAGTTTGATTCTTGTTGTGCAAAGGGACAAAAAATTATGGAGTTAAGTGGGATTGTGGAATACAAGTCTCAGTGATCTGGTCATTGATTTCATTAATGCCTGTGCTCCTGGTTACATCAACAGTACTGAACAGGTCAAGAGTTTCAAATTCCTGGGGGTGAACATCACCAATAGCCAGTCCTAGTCCAACCATGTTGAAGATGTGGCTAAGAAAGCTCTCCAGAGCCTCCACTTCCTCAGGAATCTAAAAAAATTTTGCTTGTCTCCTTTGACCCTCATCAATTTTTATCAAAGCACCATAAAAAGCATCCTATCCAAATGTGTCATGGCTTATTGTGACAACTGCATTCTTTGTGACTGCAATAAAATGCAGAGAGCTGTGGACACTGCCTATAATTCTTACTACCTCAATAAAACAGCTATTATAAGCAGACACCACCCAGCTGAGACAGTCTTTCTTCTCCTCCTCCCATTGAGCAGAAGATACAATAGCTTGAAACATGTAGCACCAGCCAAAGGAAAACTTCTGTCCCATGGAATCTTTTCCCCAGTACGATGAAACGAAACCATGACCTCAATCTACCTCGTTATAACCTTGTTCCTTATTGCCTGCCTGCACTACACTTTCTGTATAACTGCAACTCGTTATTCTGCGCTCTGCCATGCTTTCCCTTGTATTACCTCAAAGCACTGTTGTAATGAATCCATCTGTTTGAAAGGTATGTGAGGCAAGTTTTGCGCTGTACTTTGATACATGTGACAAAAAAAATTGATTAAGTAATCAAGCAGAGAAGAGGGGATGAATGGCTTACTCCTGTCCCTAATTTGTATGCTAACTGAGGGACACTTTGAAAAAATGCCATGGAATCTTTAATGCTCACCAAAGATAAGCATTTATTTCCAAAGTATTTAAATTTATTGCAACTTACATATACACAACCTTAAGGTTGTTATAGCCAGAGGAGGTAATGGGGATAAGCTCCCACTACCTACTAAATGCTCCCAATGGCATGCAATCTCAAATAACCTCTAACAACCAAGTCCAGCTCTTGGTTTCCATGTGTAGCCTAGCTATGAAGCCCAGTGGAACCATTTCTACTGACAGGAGAAGGGGGCAATGTCAGGTTATTGGCACCTTAAAGCCAGCCACTCTGTGAAGATGGGCTCGTCACCCCTGGTTGGCAGCTCATCTAGGAGAAGGAACACTCTGATCTCAAACCTGCACTGCCTTGTGGCTACACCCAACAATGGGGAAGACTTCAGGAGTAAACCCCAAGGGGAAAATCCAGATCTGAAGTCCCTAAGGCAGTCCTATGTTGAGTTCAACACTGACTGGCAACTTTCGTGATGCTGCTGGTCCCAAACTGCACTGGTCTCTACCATTCCTTTTGGTTCATCAGATGCATAGAGAGGGTGAGCTTGCTACGTGGGCAACAGCTTGCTCTCCATTGCAAGCTTTGGCTTGTGTATCTAGACAGATAGGATGTGATATCCTTGGCAGACCCTGACCAACAGAAGCTCAGACATATAAAGAAGCTAAATCTTATAATCAAAGCAATACATTTGAGATATGTGAGCTAACCTACCTTGCTGCAAAATGCAGTGATGATCTCTTGTCTGTTGTTTTCAAGTGAAGAGATACATTTAGTGCCAACATTTTAACTACAGAGTCTGTTAGACCCTGTTTACATACATAGTGCAATGGAGTACAGCCATTAATATCTTTGTCATTCAAGAGCTCACGCACTTCGACGGACTGCAAAAGACACAAAAGATAAAATGGTAAATGGATTAGAAATTAACAGACCCACAAAATATTTGTTTAAACATGTCAAAATTGCTGATACACCTTTCTCCCCAAACTTGTAGCTTTAGAACAAACTGGGTTTGAATTTTCAGATACTAGCCCAATTTTTAATAATTATGGAAAAATAGAGGTCTAAAAGCTGTCAAAGTAGAAGCACAAATAATCATTTACCTGAAGTATTTCTTCACTGAGGTTTTGTAACCCTTTGGGCTGCAGGACAGTTAAATGAAGGAAGTTGCATTGCATATTATTCTTAATTTTTACATTAGCTCCTAAGAAAACAGATTGTTATACAAGTTATAAATATTATCAGCTATAATAAAAGTCATGGAATGATTCTTACAATAGCAAAAATTCATAATATACAATACCAAATCAATTACCTCAATGGTAGCATAATCTGCTCCCTTACTGAATGCAGAAGATCTGTGAAGAACTTCTGAAGTATCTCTGACCCTAGAAAGCTTGGCCTGTGAGTGTATTTCCTTAGCATGAGTGTAGCTGGTTGACAGGTGGCTTTAAGAGCTGGAGCATCTGATGCTAATAAAAAATTGCACCAGACACACAGCAATGCCTCAGTAACAAATGTTTACCATGCAGCGATGGCAAATGCAGATTGCCACGTGCATGTCACACAAATGTGCATTTGTCCCAGTTTTGGAAATGCAGTAAGAAATCACAAGTCTCCCATGTAGTTCCATATTAGCAGATCTACTTAATGTGTAAGAACTTCCAGTTCTTTAGCTTCACTTTAACCTGACTTCAACTGATGAGACAGATTACCCACAGTAAAGCAGATTCTCTGGTGAAACTATTGAAACTCATGTCGGGGGTATTCAGAACAGAATTTACCATGGTACAGAACCAAATATTCTGCAAGCTTAATCGTAGTCTTGGAAATCCAAAGGCAAGGAAGCACACAAAAGGAAAGGGAAGAGCATGTAAATTGCAAAAATTAAAATAAATCCTGTTTCTGAAGCACAATGGGTATGACAAGACCATGCCACCCACTATTTGGATATAGATAATTCTCACCCATTACTTGGATGAGAAATAGCCCAACAATACTGACTGAAAATAAATCTGCAATTAACAGCTCAAGTTACGAGCAATTTTTTTTTTTGTGGAAGGCTACTGCCTGTCCCTGGTTATAGATATCCAGCATTAAGATTCCTGTTAATTCATAAAGTTTTGATAAACTGCTATCCAGATGCATGAAAACACAACACAACAGAAATCAGACTAATGCTGTAAGAAACTGACAACAGCAGCAGCGGACCTCTCTTCACCAGAGTTTTCACAGTATTCCAGGCTCCATGTGAAGTCGCCCACAAAAGTGGGGTGTGGGATTCACTGTCAGTCATATTCATATCCGCTCCCTGGAATTAAAAGAGCCCCAAAATTACTTGCACATGAATTAATTAGTATTCGTTGCTTGCATATAAACCAATGAATTTTACAAGTACATTCTAGTTGAGTATTTGTTGAAAATATGCTTCCCTTGCTCAGAAAAGTCCAATTAATGGCTTTAGAATTTGTAAGAAATGGAAGAAGTACTTCCAAAGTTTAAAATAAAATCACCAAATGTCTGAAACACTCAAAAGGTTATGTATCATTTGTGGAAAGGAGGAACAATTTACATTTCAGTTCTGAAACCCTTCATAGAAACAGACACATAGAAAACCTACAGCCCTTCGGCCTATAAAGTTATGCCGAACCTTAGAAATTACTAGGCTTACCTATAGCCCCCTATTTTTCTAAGCTCCATGTACCTATCTAAAAGTCTCTTAAAAGACCCTGTCATATCTGCCTTCACCACTGTTGCTAGCAGCCCATTCCACACACTCACCACTCTCTGAGTAAAAAACTTACCCCTGACATCTCCTCTGTACCTACTCCCCAGCACCTTAAACCTGTGTCCTCTTGTGGCAACCATTTCAGCCCTGGGAAAAAGCCTCTAACTATCCACATGATCAATGCCTCTCATCATCTTATACACCTCTATCAGGTCACCTCTCATCTTCCGTCGCTCCAAGGAGAAAAGGCCGAGTTCACTCAACCTATTCTCATAAGGCATGCTCCCCAATCCAGACAACATCCTTGTAAATCTCCTCTGCACCCTTTCTATGGCTTCCACATCCTTCCTGTAGTGAGACGACCAGAACTGAGCACAGTACTCCAAGTGGGGTCTGACCAGGGTCCTATGTAGCTGCCACATTACCTCTCAGCTCTTAAACTCAATCCCACGATTGATGAAGGCCAATGCATCATATGCCTTCTTAACCACAGCATTAACTTGCGCAGCTGCTTTGAGCCTGCTATGGACTCGGACGACAAGATCCCTCTGATCATCCACGCTGCCAAGAGTCTTACCATTAATATTATATTCTGCCATCATATTTGACCTACCAAAATGAACCACTTCACACTTATCTGGGTTGAACTCCATCTGCCACTTCTCAGCCCAGTTTTGCATCCGATCAATGTCCCACTGTAACCTCTGACGGCCCTCCACACTATCCACAACACCTCCAACCTTTGTGTCATCAGCAAACTTACTAACCCATCCCTCCACTTCCTCATCCAGGTCATTTATAAAGATCACGAAGAGTAAGGGTCCCAGAACGGGACCCTGAGGCACACCATTGGTCATCAACCTCTATGCAGAATATGACCCATCTACAACCACTCTTTGCCTTCTGTGGGCAAGCCAGTTCTGGATCCACAAAGCAATGTCCCCTTGAATCCCATGCCTCCTTACTTTCTCAATAAGCCTTGTATGGGGTATCTTATCAAATGCCTTGCAGAAATCCATATACACTACATGTACTGCTCTTTCTTCATCAATGTGTTTAGTCACATCCTCAAAAAATTCAATCAGGCTCGTAAGGCACGACCTGCCCTTGACAAAGCCATGCTGACTATTCCTAATCATATTATACCTCTCCGAATTTTCATAAATCCTGCCTCTCAGGATCTTCTCCATCAACTTACCAACCACTGAAGTAAGACTCACTGGTCTATAATTTCCTGGGCTATCTCTGCTTCCTTTCTTGAATAAAGGAACAACATCTGCAATCCTCCAATTCTCTGGAACCTCTCCTGTCCCCATTGATGATGCAAAGATCCTGGCGACTTAACCAACTTGATGTTTTCCAAAAGCTCCAGCACATCCTCTTTCTTAATATCTACATGCTCAAGATTTTCAGTCCACTGCAAGTCATCACTACAATCACCAAGATCCTTTTCCGTAGTGAACACTGAAGTAAAGTATTCATTAAGTACCTCTGCTATTTCCTACAGTCGCACTTGATAGGTCCTATTCTTTCACGTCTTATCCTCTTGCTCTTTACATTCTTGTAGAATGCCTTGGGGTTTTGCCTAATCCTGCCTCTATGGCCTTCTCATGGCCCCTTCTGGTTCTCCTAATTTCCTTCTTAAGCTCCTTCCTGTTAGCCTTATAACCTTCTAGATCTCTAACACTACCTAGCTCTCAGAACCTTTTGTAAGCTTTTCTTTTCTTCTTGACTAGATTTATTCTAGCCTTTGTACATCACGGTTCCTGTACCCTACCATAACTTCCTTGTCTCATTGGAACGTAACTATGGCAGAACTCCACACAAATATCCCCTGAACATTTGCCATATTTCTTCCGTACTTTTCCCTGAGAACATCTGTTCTCAATTTAAGCTTCCAATTTCTTGCTGATAGCCTCATAATTCCCCCTACTCCAATTAAACGCTTTTCTAACTTGTCTGTTCCTATCTCGCTCCAATGCTATTGTAAAGGAGATAGAATTATGATTACTATCTCCAAAATGCTCTCCCACTGAGAGATCTGACACCTGACCAGGTTCATTTCCCAATACCAAATCAAGTACAGTCTCTCCTGTTGTAGGCTTATCTACATATTGTGTCAAGAAACCTTCCTGAGCGCACCTAACAAACTCCATCCCATCTAAACCCCTTGCTCTAGGGAGATGATAATTGATATTTGGGAAATTAAATCTCCCATCATGACAACTCTGTTATTATTACACCTTTCCAGGATCTGTTTCCCTATCTGCTCCTTGATATCCCTGTTATTATTGGGCGGCCTATAAAAAACAACTAGTAAAGTTATTGCCCCTTCCTGTTCCTAACCTCCACCCCCAGAGACTCCGTAGACAACCCCTCCATGACGTCCATCTTTTCTGCAGCCGCAACACTATCTCTGATCAACAGTGCCACGCCCCCACTTCTTTTGCCTCCTCCCCTGTCCTTTCTGAAACATCCAAAACCTGGCACTTGAAGGAACCATTCCTGTCCCTGAGCCATCCAAGTCTCTGTAATGGCTACCACATCATAGCTCCAAGTACTGATCCATGCTCTAAGCTCATCCGCTTTGTTCACAATACTCCTTGCGTTAAAATAGATACATCTCAAACTGTCGGTCTGAGTGCGTCCCTTCTCTATCACCTCCCTCACACACGGTCTCTAAGCTTTCTCTTTTTGTGAGCCAACAGCCTCTTCCCCAGTCTCTTCAGTTTGGTTCCCACCCCCCAACAATTCTCTCTCCCCAGTAGCCTTAGCAAACCTCCCTGCCAGGATATTGGTCCCCCTGGGATTCAAATGCAACCCGTCCTTTTTGTACAGATCACACTTGCCTCAAAAGAGGTCCCAATGATCCAGAAATTTGAATCCCTGCCCCCTGCTCCAATCCCTCAGCCACGCATTTATCCTCCAGCTCATTCTATTCCTAAACTCACCTTCATCTTAGTGTTTCACTTTCCATAGCAGTTACTTTACATTATGAACATTTTCATCATTTTCTATTCTCATTTCAGTTTTCTGGTAGCTATGGTCAATTTTAACATTTATTTTTTAAAGTTTAGCCATTATTGTAATTTAGGAAAAGCAGCACTGAATTGTACAGATCAAGGGACACTTAAGAGAACAAAATGATGATGTTCAGTAATTCTGTTTTAGTGCTGTAGTTTGAGGGTTAACATTTGCTTCTTTGACAACAGCCGTGCATCTTCCACATGGATCTCAAATGAATATATCATCCAAAATGTAGCACTGTACCACTATCTGAGGTTTTACTTAAGAACACTGTGCAATGGTGTGGGGAATGAGCTTAAATGATCCTTTTCTCACATGATTATCATGAACATTAATATTCAGGCATGGGCATGAACAAGGAACGTAGGACATTACAGCACAGTGCAGGATCTTCAACACACGATATTGCACAGATCTTCTAATCTATTCCAAAATCAATCTAACACATCTTTCCAACATAGGCCTCTATTTTTCTATCATCCATGTGTCAATCTAAAAATTCCCTAAATGTCCATTACATCCTGCTTCTACCACCATCCCCAGCAGGGTGTTCCGTGCACTCAGATTCTCTATGTACCTCTGACATCCCCCTGGCACTTTGCTCCAATCAACTTAAAGTTATGGCCCCTCTATTTGCCACTGGGAAAAAAGTCTCTGGTTATCCATTTGATCTATTCTTCTCATCTTGTACCCTCAGTCCTAACTGGATCATGAAATTCACCAAATTCCGGCCCTTATCTGTGGCAATAGAAGTTAATTGTTAAACTTACATCATATGAACAACTGAGATCATCAATTTCATCTTAGACTGGAAATCACTTTGTTTATCTTGATAGTTGAGTCATTATGTGGTCTTTTGTCAGTTAGTCTTTTATCAATTATGGTATTGTCTGCACTGTTGAAACTATATGTTAACTATAACTATATGTAACTATGTGGTTTTGTGTGTGTCTTGTAGCTTTAGGTTTGTCTGATGGGTTTGTAGTTCCTTTCCGGGGAATGTGCTAAGACGGTAGCGCGATATCGATACACAGCAGCCTCTCCGGACTCTGGATTGGGGATTACCAAACGTAATGTGCTTTTCCTTGTGTGGTCTGTTTTGTGCTTTTTTGTGATATCATTCTGGAGAATGTTGTCTCATTTTTTAACTGCATTGTATTTGTGGTTATAAATGACAATAAACTGAATCTGAATCTGAATTCACACTCAGACATTTTTGAAGATTACCTTGCTCTTAGAATATTTTTCATCAAATTCTCTATCCAGAATAGAGCTCATTAAATTTATCATTTGTAATTGTTTAGATGAATGATGATAGAATACCTGTTCAATTAAGTATTCCACTAGGTCTGAAGAATCATACGTGGCAGCCCTTCAGGTTAAAAAAAATACACATTATTCATTAAAAATTTGTAATGACACTCATAATCTATTGAACAGATTGAATTCTTTAACTAGGCACGGTCAATTTTAAGTTAGTCTTATCTTACTTGTGTAGTGGTGTTTGTTTAATACCATCCAAAATATGAAGTATGTTTTTCTCTCCTTTGTACTTAGAAAGCATGAACTTGACAGCCTCAAAAGCCCCTTGCAAGCAGGCAAAGTGAAGGGGAGTTGATTTATCCTTCTGCTAATAAGAAAGAGAAATAATGTTGACTCTGTTACGAAGTTTAATAACTTTAAACTTTAAGCAATTAAGGATAATCATTTATGAGAAAAACTTCATCAGTATCACTGATATACTTACAGTGCTGGATCACTTTCCAATGGAAATGTGCTTGGAAGTAATTTCCATTATTTGTATGACTTCAGATTGCGACAAGCTGACTGACCACTAAACCCTCTGCCTCTGCTCCTCCTCTGCATATAAAGGCTTGGAGCCCCAGTTTAAAGCTATCCACAATTCACCTTCCAAGCTCCGCAAAATGCTCACGTATGTTCTGACTTCTACCACCCAGTGGCACTGTATGACAAACTTCCTGCTTTTCTGCCTTTCCTGCACTTCAGGAAAAGCAGCAGATTGGATTTCACATCATCTAATCCAAATGCAGGAGAATAGTGTAAGGCTGAAGAAATTACATTTAATTATTTCCAGAGTTTAAAATATATTTTCCTTTTTTTTTTACAGTTACTGAGACAACTTCTTTGTTCAGATATCACAGCCTCACCCTCATTCAACTGTGTGCAACTGAAAGATTAGTTAACCAAACAAATTTTTAAATCACAGACATCTTAAAAATATCTTTGCAACATTAAACAAGGAGCAGAGAACTGACCACTGAAAACACATAATAGTATGTGTGAGACGGTCCGTTTATCATAGGGTTGCTGGCTTCCATATAGTAGAAATGTCCTATCAATGACATCCATAATGCATTGAACACCCTAATCTCTGTAAACTGGAACGGATTCAATCCTTGAGCATGCTCATATTTGGGACGCCATTCAGCAGTCTGTTTATGTCAATGCCTAGTTTACAGGAAACCCTTGGTTTTGGCCTGAAACGTCGTCACTACTTCCTCCCATAGATGCTGTCTGGCCTGCTGAGTTCTGCCAGCATTTTGTGTTTTTATTTATTTCCAGCATCTGCAGATTCACTCGTGTTGCCTTATCCATAAAACCAGAATTTTGCCACAATTTTACAATTGTGGTAAATTGGGAGTACAGGTGTCCCCCTCTTTACAAAGGTAGAGCGTTCCTATGAAACCTTTCTTAAGCCGAAGTGGTGTATAGCAAAGAACCATTAATTTATATGGGAAAAATTTTCGTAAAAGCGAAAATCCTCTTTGTGATGCGAAAACAGGTTACTAATGTAGGTCTTTTGTAAAAGCGAAGTGGCGTAAAACGAACATTCGTAAAGCGGGGGGGGCACCTGAATACACACGTACTGTATGAAATTAAATTTCATAATCTTGCATTTTCTCTCATTCATAAATCTTTGTTGATTACACTGGACAACAAATTTATTTGGAAGTGTTGCTTCCTCAGAAATGTTTTGTTTGTGATAAACCTCTTGAAGCTGAACACAAATGTAATTTTAGAATACTTGTATCACATATGAATTTGGAGAAAAAAGAAATTAACTTTTATTGACTATAATGCATTTAATTGCATAATGGTGCTGACGCTTTGCTAAGCTAAATATGTTTTTCATTTGTACTCAGTACCTGAGACTTCTCGCTTAAGTGTCCAACAATAATCAGCCGGCATTGATGGATTCCAATTGCCCTGATACTTTTTCTCCATGACCACAATCTTCTGGTGAAATCTTTCACCATACTCATCACTGGTAGCGCCACGATTTGCAAGGAAGAAGTCCAAATGGGAATGCAGAAAACGAATCGATGACCTCATTTGCACCAGGTGCATCAAGATGCAGCTCCTCAGAGACGTGTTAAGCAACTGAAGCTGCAGCTCGATGACCTTTGGCTTGTTAGGGAAAGTGAAGAGGTAATAGACAGGAGATACAGAGATGTGGTCACTCAAGACTCCAGGAGACAGATAAATGGGTGATTGTCAGGAGAGAGAGGGGAAGAGGTCAGATAGTGGAGAGCACCCCTTTGGCTGTCCCCCTCAACACTAAGCACTTCATTTTGAGTACTGTTGGGGGAGATGACCTAGCAGGATGAAGCAACAGCAGCCGTGCCTCTGGCACTGAGTCTGGCCCCATGGCTCGGAAGTGTAGGGAACTGAAGAGGATGGAGGCAGTAAAATATAGAGGACTCTATATAGGGAGATAGATAGGCAATTAAGTGGATGCGAAAAAGAAACATGGATGGTGGTTTGCCTCCCAGATGCCAGGGTCTCTGACGTTTCTGAACGTGTCCACAATATCCTGAAAGGGGAGAATGAGCAGCAGTAAGTTGTGGCACATATTCGTACCAGCGACATGGGTAGAAAAGGGGAGGAGATCCCGAAAACAGATTACAGGGAGTTCGGAAGGAAGCTGAGAAGCAGGACGTTAAGAGCAGTAATCTCAGGATTTCTGCCTGTGCCACGTGACAGTGAGGACAGGAGTAGAACGAGGTGGCAAAATTCAAAAGGGCAAAGAACACAGGACTGAAGGTGTTGTATTCAAATGCACATAGCACTCAGAATGAGGTGGATGAACTTGTGGCGCAATTAGAGATTGGTCAGTATGACATTGTGGGCATCACTGAGTCATGACTGAAAGAAGGCCAAAGTTGGGAGCATAACGTCAAAGGATACACTTTGTATCGAAAGGACAAGCAGGAAGGCATAAGGGGTGCTGTGGCTCTGTTGGAAGAAGGAGGTGATGTAGGGACATAGAATATGGAATCTTTGTTGGTGCAATTAAAAAACTGCAAGGGTTAAAAAACATTATAGGAATCAAATATACACTCCAAATAATAGCCAAGATGTAGGGTTGAAATTGCAAAGGGAGCTGGAAAGGGCATGTCATGGTTATAATGGGGGAGTTCAATATGCAAGGGAATTGGGAAAATCAGGTTGGTGTCAGATCACAAGAGGAGGAAGTTGTTGAATATCTATGAGATGGCTTCTTAGAGCAGCTTGTGCTTCAGCCTACTCGGGGAAAGGCCATCTTAAGATTGGGTGCTGTGTAATAACCCAGATCTTATTAGGAAGCATGATATAAAGGAATCCTGATGAGGCAGTGATCATAATTGATACGGCAAGTTGAAAGGGAGGAGCACAAGTCACATGTATCAGTATCTCAATGGAATAAGTGGAATTGGAGAGACGTGAGAGAGCAGCTTGCCCAGGTGGATTGGAGGGGGTTCCTGGCAAGGATGAAGACAGAGCAGAGGTGGCTGAAGTTTGTGGGAGTAGGTCACAAGCCACAGGATAAATACATCCCACAGAAGAAGTCGTTCTCAAATAGCAGGGGTAGGTAACTGTGGCTGACAATGGAAGTTATGGACTGCATAAAAGCCAAGGAAAGGGAATATAAAGTAGCAACAGCGAATGAGAAGTTGGATGATTGGGAAGCTTTTAAAATCCAACAAAAGGCAACTAAAAAGCTATAAGATGGGGAAATATGAAATATGAGGGCTATCTAGCCAATAATATAAAGCAGGATGCTAAAAGTTTTTCAGTTATAAAGAATAAATGGGAGGTGAGGATTGATACTGGACCACTGGAAAATGATGTTACTGAGGCAGTAATAGTGGACAAAGAAATGACAGATAAATTAATGAGTATTTTGCATCTGTCTTCACTGTGGAAGGCACTAGCTGACTGCCAGAGGTCTGTGAATGTCAGGGAGCGGGAGTGAGTGTCATTGCTATTACAAAGGAAAAAGTGTTGGGCAGACTCAAAGGTCTTAAAGGTGGATAAGTCACCTGGACCAGATGGACTACATCCCAGAGACCTGAGAGAGGTTGCTGAAGAGATAACGGATGCATTGGTCATGATCTTTCAAGAATCACTTGATTCTGGTATGGTCCCAGAGGCCTGGAAGATTGCAAATGACACTCCACTTGAGAGAGGAAGGCAAAAAAAAGGAAATTATAGGCCAGTTAGTCTAATCTCAATGGTTGGGAAAGTCTTGGTGTCTATTATTAACGATGAGGTTTGGGGTACTTGGAGACTAATAATAAAATAAATCGAAGTCAGCATGGTTTCTGCAAGGGAAATCTTGCCTGACAAATCTGTTAGAGTTCTTTGAGGAAGTAACAAGCAGGGTGGGCAAAGGAGAGGCAGTGGATGTCGTTTACTTGATTTCCAGAAGGCATTTGATAAGATGCCACACATGAAGCTGCCTAACAAGATAAAATCCTATGGCATGACAGGAAAGATACTGGAATGGCTAGAGGAATGGCTGACAGCCTTGAGTCAGCGAGTGGGAATAAAGTGGGCCTTTTCTGGTTGGCTGCCAGTGACTAGAGGTGTCCCTCAGGTGTTTGCGTTGGGACTACTGCATTTCACATTATTTGTCAATGATTTAGATAATGGAATCGATAGCTTTGTGGCAAAGCAGCAGGACTTAGATGAATTGAAAGACTGGGCAAATAAGTGGCAGATGGAAATCTTTTATGGGAAATGTATGATAATGCATTTTGGTAAAAGAAACAATAGTGAAGACTATTATCTATGTGTGGAGAAGAGTCAAACATTAGAGGTGCAGAGGGACTTGGGAGTCCTTGTGCAAGACTCTCAGAAAGTTACCGTAATTTGCAGGTTGAGTCTGTGGTAAATAAAGCAAATGCAATGTTGGCATTTATTTCAAGGGGAATAGAAGATAAAAGCAAGGAGAAAATGCTGAGGCCTTATAAGACACTAGTCAGGCCACACTTGAGTATTGTCAACAATTTTGGGCCCTATATCTCAGAAAGGATGTATTGTCTTTGGAGAGAGTCCACAGGAGGTTCACATAGATGATTCAGGAAATGAAAGAGTTAACATATGAGGAGTGTTTGGCAGTTTTGAGCCTGTAGTTACAGGAATTTAGAAGAATGGATGGGGGGGGGGGGGGGTGGTGTATCCCTTAAATCCTACCGAATGTTGAAATGACTAGATAGGGTGGATGTGGAGAGGATGTTTCCTATCGTGGGGTCAGCCTCAAAATTGAGGGGCAACCTTTTAGAACTGAGGTAAGGAGGAATTTTTTTTAGCCAGAGAGTGGTGAATCTGTGGAATGCTCTGCCACAGACTGCATTGGAGACCAAGTCCGTGGGTATATCTGAGGTAGAAATTGTTAGTTTCCTGATCGGTCAGGCACCAAAGGATCTGGCAAGAAGGCAGGTGTATGGGGTTGAGTGGCTTCCAGGATCAGCCATGATGGAATGGCAGAGAGGACTCGATGGGCTGAATGGCCTAATTCTGCTCCTGTGTCTTAAGGACTTAATCTTTACTGACGTGTGGCACTTCATGGTTTTGGATGCTTGAAGCATGTTGTCAACCAGCTACATATAGTTCGGTGCTCTGTGGTTGCCAAGAAAATTTTCATCAACATCCTTGAATGCCTTCCATGTGATTTTCTCCAGTCCCACTAGATGTTCTTTAAATTGCCTGTCATTGATGACCTGTTTGATTTTTGGACCAACAAAAATGCTTTCCTTAATCTTGGCATCAGTTATGCTGACTTGGAGTATGAATTGAAATAACAATTATAGGTGATTTTTAAATAAGGATGCACGATAGGGAAATTTCCTGGTGATTTTCATAATTAGCAGCCCAAAATCCGTAAGACCATAAGATAGAGGAGCAGAATTAGGTCATCTGGCCCATCGAGTCTGCTCCACCATTCAATCATGGCTGATCCTTTCTTTCTACCTTCTCCTCAGCTCCAGTTCTCCCCGTAACCTTTGATGCCATATCCAATCAAGAACTTACCCCCCCGCCTTAAATACACCCAACAACCTGCCCTGCCCTCCACAGCTGCATGTGGCAACAAATTCCACAAATTCACCACCCTTTGGTTAAAGAAATTTCTCTGCATCTTTGTTTTGAAAGGGCGCCCCTCTATCCTGAGGCTGTGTCCTCTTGTCCTAGACTCTCCCACCATGGGAAACATCTTTTCCACATCTACTCTGTCTAGGCCTTTCAACATTCGAAAGGTTTCAATGAGATAAATCCAACAGAAGCACTCAAAGGTATCCAGGAAGTAAAGTGAGGACTGTTGACCAATGGTATTTATCTCCCTTATGTCTTATTTCCTGCAGCTGTCAGACAATTAAACTCATTGTTTTTGGTAGATCAACTTCTAATCCTTAATGTTTCCTCTTGTTCTTCCAAACATCGATTCTTTACGTCTGATTCTTAATATTTAGAAGCAAAATTGGCAAGAGCAATACAAATAATAAAAGATGAGTTTCAGCTTGTGAAATACGTATTGTCAAGCTTCCTGGTTCTAATGAGGAGTTATCCTTCAAACAGTGCATATTAGTTCAAATATTGACAGTTCATCTGTTCAATTAGGATTTCTTTTTCCTACTTCTAACATCATTTATTTTTAGGTTTTGTTCATGTTACCCCTCATTTGGTTCACACATACCTCTTGTAAATCAATTTTTGCTCCATTTTCAATGCAGGTTTTAATTGTCTCAATTTTTCCACCAAGTAAAGCCAGATGAAGAGGAGTATGCAGTCCTTTATCAAGACAATTAGTATGTTTTTCACGAGAGTAACCATGTTCCTCACCTTGAGAAACAAATAGCACGTGAGTCGCTGCTTACATACAGTAGGTAAAGCCGTAAAGGCAAATGCTTCAATAATAATAACATTTTTACCAACCTTTCTGAATTATTATTTCCAATGTCCTGTTTGCTCCTGAAAATGCAGCTTCATGAATAGGTAAACGGCCCAGTCTATTCTCTTTGCATAACAATGCTCCGTGCTTGAGCTAGTAAAAGGTAATCAAGCGGTAAATTTACTCCAGTTCTAGAAAATGTGATTTAGATACATGAATCTGAGCAATGCTCTTAACAACCAGCTTCATAACTATAGGAATTGAGTTAAACATCACATACAGTTTTGGGGCACTGATTTAGAACATTAGTCTTAAATACAGTTTAGTCCAAATAAGTTGCTAATAATATTTCTTCTGATATGAATTCCAGATTTTATAGAACCCAGATCAGCATGATCAGCTTTAGTCTATGTTGGTTATATTTTGCAAATCCATTTCCTTTTACTTTTAGCAACCTGTTCAAAAAATAAGAAAACTATTTACACTAAGGTTCTGAAAAAAGCGTCTGACATGAATGGTTAACGCTTTCCACAGATGATGCCAGAGTTGCTGAGTATTTCCAGCATTTTCTGGTTTTATTTCACATTTGAAGTTCCACCACCTTTCAGTTATATCATGGCCAGCCTGCAATTAACATTCAATTACCATGTTGGCTCCAGCAACCTTGGTGCACGTAACTAACAAAACATGTTAATTCTAGACTGGAAGCTGCAATGTTCACAACATCTAAAGGTGAGCAGAGAGTTCCAGATTACCAGACCTTCCTTTCAAGTTCGACTTAGTTTAAATATGAAATACTTATTTAAGAAATTTGTGTTGTCGCTAGAGAGTGTAGGTCTGCTGGCCTTTTCAATGCGTTCATTCATTGTTTTAACAGTTGCATTTATTTATTCACTTTTATTAACCTAACAGTCCTGTTTTCACTTGTAGGAAGTCAGTATGGTGAACTTGTCATTTGGATTATGTGCACCTTTAAAACAATATTATTCCTTCCTTGTCAATCATTCAGATAAACCACGATGTAAAAAGAGAATTAAATGAAGTATAGTGGCAAAACCAAAACAGAACAGTTGCCACTACTGAGTTGTTATACTTGCATGACGCACCACCAGCTCCAATGAAATGATTGGTCCAAAGAGTTGAATTGTTTATTCAATCCTTTGTTAGCAACTAGCAAACATACAATCTTGAAGTGATGAACTTAGTCGTAGACATGTAAGCTAAGCATTACTCAGCAATATTAAGCGGTCAGCAAAAAGTATGACCCCTGCCGGTCCCAAACCACAAACTGCCTCGAAATAAGCAGGGATACGTAACTTCTTCCCTTAGCCTTTACCACGCCCCACTCATGGGACCAATTACCGTGATAAACCTAATAAACCCAGGACACAGATAGAGAACAGACACATGGCTCCTACATAAAGTACGACTGAGATCAGAGAATTGACCTTTCAAATCTCTCAGCAATAATGTGACCTTCTTAAAAAATAAGTATTTCCCTTAAACCTTGTCCAAAGAACAAATCAGCAGGCTGTAAGATAATTCCAGTTTTGGTAATTCCTAGGTCAGATCCAGAGGCAAAATTCACTGTTGATGATTTCCCTGATTATTAATCTGATTGATGATGTGACAGAAGGTAATTTTCGGGAAATCATCTGGATTTTATAACTCCTATCAGGACTACAGGCACTTTAAACCTAATGAATTATTGTTGCAATGTAAGAGACACCAGAGTCAATTTCACATAACAAACCTCCACACACAATAACCAAGAAAATATTGAAATATACACAGCAGATCAGGCAGCATCTGTGGATAGATAAAATTCAAATTTCAGATTTCAGCATTTCAGATTGAAGATCCCGGCAATTGACATTCCCTTTCATAAAATTACATTAGTGATGTCAGTATAGAGGCTAGTTTTGGCCAGGATGCCAAGGTTAACACTGAGCTCCTCTCCAAAATGGTGGCATGTGATATTCTAATTTCCACATGGGGGAGTACATTGGGATTCAGTAAGTCACCTCATCTGCATATCTAAAACAACACACACAAAATGCTGGAGGAACTCTGCAGGTCAGGCATCTATGGAAATGAATAAACAGTCAAAATTTCCAGCATCTACAGAATCCCTCGTGTTTATCATCTGCACATCTGTTAAAGCAGTTCAGCGTCAGTAATGAATCATGTTGCACTTCAGTCTCAAGAGCAGGACTGGAACATGCTAGAGAGCTTCTGCCTCAGTGATCAGAGTGCTGGGATCTGTAAGCATCTGCAACTTGTTAATTCTGTATAGACTGCTCATAAACATAGGAAACAGACTTTATACGGCTTGATGAGAATAAGACCTGCTGTATATGCATCCATATCACAAGTTATATCTGTCATGTAGGTATTAAGCTGAAGCAAATGGTCCTCGGAAGCAACTACTTGTAATACAGTTCTTGCCTCCAAAGTATATGCTACATAGGTGCCAAACTTTCTCTATGATGTTACAGCAGGTAATGTCAGGAAGATATATATTAAGAACATAACATAAGAAATAGGAGCTGGAATAGGTCACTTGGCCCATTGAGCTGGCTCCACCATTCAATAAAATCATGGCTGATCTGACCATAGCTCATCTCCGCCTACTTGCCTTTATCCCATAACCCTTAATTCCCTTAAGGATAACTAATAGAAACATAGAAAACCTACAGCACAATACAGGCCCTTCGGCCCACAAAGTTGTGCCGAGCATGTCCCTACCTTTGAAATTACTAGGATTATCCATAGCCCTCAATTTTGCTAAGCTCCATGTACTTATCTAAAAGTCTCTTAAAAGGCCCTATCATATTCACCTCCACCACCGTTGCCAGCTGCCCATTCCACACACTCACCACTCTGAGTAAAAAACTTCTCCTCTGTACCTACAGTACATCTACTCTGTACCTACTCCAAAGCACCTTAAACCTGTGCCCTCTTGTGGCAGCCATTTCAGCCCTGGGAAAAAGACTCTGACTATCAACATGATCAATGCCTCTCATCATCTTATACACCTCTATCAGGTCACCTCTCATCCTCTGTCACTCCAAGGAGAAAAGGCTGAGTTCACTCAACCTGTTTTTATAAGGCATGCTCCCCAATCTAGGCAACATCCTTGTAAATCTTCTCTGCAACCTTTCTATGGTTTCTGCATCCTTCCTGTAGTGAAGCGACCAGAACTGAGCACAGTGCTCCAAGTGGGGTCTGACCAAGGTCCTACATAGCTCTCAGCTCCTATATTACCTCTCAGCTCCTAAATTCAATTCCACGATTAATGAAGACCAATACACAAATGCCTTCTTAACCGCAGAGTCAATGTGCACAGCTGCTTTGAGCATCCTATGGACTCGGACCCCAAGATCCCTTTGACCCTCCACACTGCCAAGAGTCTTACCATTAATACTATATTCTGCCATCATATTTGACCTACCAAAATGAACCACTTCACACTTATCTGGGTTGAACTCCATCTGCCACTTCTCAGTCCAGTTTTGCATCCCATCAATATCCCGCCATAACCTTTGACAGCCCCACAACACCCACAACATTTGTGTCATCAGCAAACTTACTAACCCATTGCTCCACTTCCTCATCCAGGTCATTTATAAAAATCATGAAGAGTAAGGGTCCCAGAACAGATCCCTGAGGCACACCACTGGTCATCAACCTCCATGCAGAATATGACCCGTCTACAACCATGTAATGAAAATAAGGCAAATAATAAACTTAGTTAATGGACTTAGTGGATAGTAGAGATATGGAGGGCTATGGTCCCAGTGCAGGTCGATGAGAGTAGGTAGTTTAAATGAGTTCAGCATGGACTAAATGGGCTGAAGGACCTGTTTCTGTGCTGTACATCTCTATGACTCTATTAGAACATCAAATGAGAAAAGACCTGTGGGGGAAAGGAAAGAGCAGACAAATAGAAGGAAATATCTTAATGAAGAAAGCCATTTCAAGAAAAGAAGCACAAGCCTATTTGTAGAACGTTAGAAAGTTTTTGACAAGAACCGGCCATTCGGCCCAACAAAGCTTGCCAAATTCCTATTCACGTAGTCTGTTGAAATAACTATCAAATTTAGATTTAAAAGTCTCTAAGGTACTACTCTCAACTACACAACTAGGTAGTTTGTTCCATGTGTCCACAACTCACTGTGTAAAGAAATGCTTCTCGATGTTAGTCTGAGATCTCCACTGAGCCAGTCTTCACCTATGGCCCCGTGTCTTTGGTGAAGGGTTAATTTTGAAATAGCAACCAGCATCCACCTTACTTTTACCCTTATGGACTTTGAATACTTCTATTATGTCTCCTCCCATTCTACATCTACTTAGGCTAAAAAGATTTAATCCTTTCAATCCTTCTTCATAGCTCATACCCTGCAGACCTGGAATGAGTCTCGTCACCCTTCTCTGAACTCTCTCCAGTGCCTTCACATCCCTCATACAATATGTACACAGCTGTACTCAGTACTCAAAGTGTGGCCTCACAAGCTCGTTATACAGCTTAATAACACCTCTTGACTTGAATTCCACTGAGCACATTATATAGCCCAACATTGATGATAGCTCTCATATTTTCATATGCCCTACAGTTAACATGATTACTATTTTTTGTATTCCTTCTATAGCTAATTTTTCTTCAATAATTTTTTATGTTCATCTTTATTCATCTATGTAGTTGATCTACTGTTTTTCTTGCTTCTCCCAATCTTGGGTATGAACATTTCCTGCACTGCATGTATTACCTGTTGAAGTCGACACTATTGTTCTTCAACCGACTCAACATCAAGCCGTTGCTTCCAGATTACCTTCTGAAGTCTTTGCCGCATCTGCAGAAACTTTCCCTTTCTGAAATTCAATTTAATGGCTTTGGTTTTTACTGATAAACGCCCAAAAAAACTTCAAGACTAACAATGTTATGATCACTTGTTCCTAAAGGATCAGCAATCTGTACTCAAAATTCTTTCCTGATTGTGACAGAATATCAAATCTAGATGGACCTCCATCTTGTTGGTGCACTAACATACTGGGTTAAATAACAATCATTCAATAACTCAATTCACTTTTGTTTCATTCATTAATCATTGGGCTCTCCCACTTCAATATGGGAAATTAGAGTCATTCATAACTATTACATTACTTCAGAAATTGCTTTTTTAATATTTTGATAGAGTTGTTTATTAAAATCACCATCAGCATTACAGGTCTGTAACATACACCCAATGATTTTTCTTTATCCTCATAAGGAGGGTTTCTGTAAATACAAGTTCTAAGGAGCTTACAGCCTGAACAGGGGATTTTATATTCAGCATACTCGGTGGCCAGCTTTAGGTACAGGAATGGAGCCCAGTGCGATCTTCTGATGCTCTAGCCAAAGTTTAACATGCTGTGTGTTTAGAGATGCTCTTCTGCACCCTACTGTTGTAATGTGTGGTTATTTGAGTTAATGTTGCCTCCCTGTCCTCTTGAACCAGTCTGGCCAACCTCCTCTGACCTCCTCATTAATAAGGCAATCGCCCACAGAACTGCCGCTCACCGGATCTTTTTTTGTTGTTCGCACACCATTCTCTGTGAACTCTAGAGACTGTTACATAGAAACATAGAAAATCTACAGCACAATACAGGCCCTTCAGCCCACAAAGATGTGCCAAACATGTCCCTACCTTAGAAATTACTAGGCTTGCCCATAGCCTCTATTTTACTAAACTCCATGTACCTATCTAAAAGCCTCTTTAAAGATCCTATCGTATCCACCTCCACCACCGTTGCCGGCAGCCCATTCCACACACTCACCACTCTCTGCATAAAAAAGTTACCCCTGACATCTCCTCTGTACCTACTCCCCAGCACCTTAAACCTGTGTCCTCTTGTGACAATCATTTCAGCCCTGGGAAAAAACCTCTGACAATCCACACGATCAATGCCTCTCATCATCTTATACACCTCTATCAGGTCACCTCTCATCCTCTGTCACTCCAAGGAGAAAAGGCTGAGTTCACTCAACCTATTCTCATAAGGCATGCTTCCCAATCCAGGCAACATCCTTGTAAATCTCCTCTGGACCCTTTCTATGGTTTCCACATTCTTCCTGTAGTGAGGCGACCAGAACTGAACACAGTTCTCCAAGTGTGGTCTGACCAGGGTCCTATATAGCTGCAATATTACCTCTTGGCTCTTAAACTCAATCCCACGGTTGATGAAAGCCAATGCACCATATGCCTTTTTAACCACGGGGTCAACTTGCGCAGCAGCTTTGAGTGTCCTATGGACTCTGACCCCAAGATCCCTCTGATCCTCCACACTGCCAAGAGTCTACCGTTAATACTATATTCTGCCATCATATTTGACCTACCAAAATGAACCACTTCACACTTATCTGGGTTAAACTCCATCTGCCATTTCTCAGCCCAGTTTTGCATCCTATCAATGTCCCGCTGTAACCTTTAACAGTTCTCCACACTATCCACAACACCTCCAACCTTTGTGTCATCAGCAAACTTACTAACCCACCCCTCCACTTCCTCATCCAGGTCATTTATAAAAATCACGAAGAGTAAGAGTCCCAGTACAGATCCCTGAGGCACATCATTGGTCACTGACCTCCATGCAGAATATGACCCGTCTACAACCACTCTTTGCCTTCTGTGGGCAACCCAGTTCTGGATCCACAAAGCAATGTCCCCTTGGATCCCGTGCCTCCTTACTTTCTCAGTAAGTGTGTGTGAAAATCCCAGGAGATCAGCAGTTTCTGAGATACTCAAACCAACCCATAAGGCACCAATACTTATTCTAAGGTCAAATCAATTAGATCACTTTTAGACCCCAGTTCTGATAAAGGATCTTGGCCTGAAACATCATCTGTTTTCTCTTTTTCATAGATGCTGCCTGGCCATCTGAGTCCCTCAGCATTTTTGTGTGTTGCTTGGATTTCCAGTATCTGCAGATTTTCACGTGTTTTAGATCACTTTTCTTCCCCGTTCTGATGTTTGGTCTGAACAACAACTGAACCTCTTGACCATGTCTGCATGCTCTTATGCATTGAGTTGCTGCAACATGATTGGCTGATTAGGTATTTGCTCTACCAAGCAGGGGTATAGATGTACCTAATAAATTGCCTACTGGAGTGTATATGAACTATATGTACGATACTCCTATATATAGTGGCTCCGGCAAGAATTGTCTAGGGTTAATTTGCAGGCTGAATTTTCATTAGACTTTCTTTTTGGATATTCAAATCTGTTCCTTGGCAAGAGGTTTTGTGATCATGAGAAAGTGACTATTTTTGGATTGGGCAAATGTCAGTGCAGTAAGAATTTAAAGGGCTGCAAGGATTTTCAGAAAACATTGATTTCTTCCAAGCAAATATTGAAAGCACTTCTATAACTGTATTATAATCCTTCCATAATATTTTACAAGTCCAACATACGTGCTAGAGCTCTTCTGTTTTTAATAAATGCATCATAATGAAGGATATGAGGAACACTACATCAAAATTTGTTGTCAAAATGAAGCCAGGGGTTCATCAGTTTAAGAGGCAGACCATAACAGTCACAGAGAAGTAAATGAATAGAACTGACATCATGGCCCAGAGCAAGGTTACACAGTGTCTTAAAGTTCATGACTTTGCCATTCAAAGAATCACGTATATAATTCTAATGAATATTAAAGTGATCCAAAAGAATAAGAGCAAAGAAAAGTACTGTAAAGGACAGAGATGATCATAACTTTCTATTGAACATCTGTTGATCAATGGTTAGAGTTAGTTATGTGAAAAGCACAGGAAGAGCATGCACTGTAAGTCGGAGAGGGAGGTAAATCGATAGTCATTTGGCCCCATTAAGTCCATGCTGGCTCTCTCCCAGGACAACTGTCTAATTCCAACTACATCCTTAGTTTCCACCATACCTGAAGGTAGCTCATTTCAGATTCCAGCCATATGCTGCGTAAGAATTGCTTTTTCTCAAGCCACATAATTCTCTATCCTTTTATTGTGACCTCTCACGGTTGATCCTATCAACAGCAAGACTGGCCTTCCATCATGTCCTTTGTCTGGACTCCTCATGATTTCCCTGTATTTGTGCTCTATGACTTTTATTAAGGCCCAGAATTCTTGACCACTTTCTCAACAACCCCTGTCATTTTTCATGACTTGCATATCCATATCCCCAGGTCCCTCTATTCATGTACCTCTTTTAGAGTATTTTATTCTGTTTTGCCTCTCCACAGCCTTTCTTCCAACATGCAACACCTCACATTTTCTGCATTAAACTTCATCTGCCAAATGCCTGCCCACTTCACCAGCTTTCTTATACTTTGCACAATCCCCTTCCCAGTTCGTAATACTGAAATGTTCCATGCTTACAATATGTCCATGGAATTAAACATGGCTGAAAATAATGAACAAAGCCTAGTTTGAAACTTGAAACTATTTTCTGTTATCAATGCCACATATTCATCAATTTCTAATATGCACTGAACAGCAGGAATATGTTTAGGAAAACATATTGTAAAAAGAGTTAGTGTGTATAGGTGCAGGAAATAGTTTTGGTGGAAAGTATTGGTCATTTTAAAAGAAAAGTGGGTCAATATTTCAATCATGAGGATATGGTTGTCCAAAGGAAAGAGAAGAACTTTAATTATAAACTCAGAAGTCATATTCAATTTAAAGTATTGCCTTACAGTAAAGATATAAAAGCAAAAGGAATAGTAAAACTGGGTTTATTGATAGTAAATGTGCTCCTGACAAATGCCCTCGGGATTGCAAAGTATAATGATTAATTGAGTAATAATAGATCATTTACACTTGTCAAAAATATCTACAAATTGAAGGTGATCATAAAATTAATTAAGATATACAAAGAGAATGGCTAGAAGGCAGTGTTTGAAGATAAATTATTAATGAAGCTAAGACATTAAACATTTAAAAAGTCGTCAGTCACTGGAAGTTAAGGAATAGAAAAGAGCACAGGAAGTTTCTGAGCTGCAACAAACCTTAACTCCTTGAGGGACACTAGTGAAAGTGGGGAGCATTCCAATGAAGGAGATGTCAGAGGGCTGATAGCTTTGAACTGCCTTATTTAAATGGCACTAATCAGTGGCTCTCAAGTCTACCTAAGACTGAGTTGTGAATGCAGTCAGGTCCATCACACAAAACAACCTTCCCCCCACTAACTCTATCTATTTCACCCACTGCCTTAGGAAAGCAGCAAATATAACCACAGACCCCTCCCACCCAATCATTCTCTCTTCTCCCCCCTCCTGTCAGACAAGAGATTCCACCAGTCTCAAGGACAGCTTCTATTCTACTGTTATCAGATTCCTGAAAAAGGTCTCCAATTTGCTTAAAGTTGAACTCTTGATCTCTGAATCTATTTCACCTGGACCCTTGCACATTCTTTGTCACTGCAACACTATATTGCATTTTGTTTTCGTTTTACTACCTCAACGTACTTATGTATGGCATGAATCTATCTGGATGGCACACAAACAAAAGCTTCTCACTGTGACAGCAATATACTAATACCACCCTCAAGAAGCAGAATACACCATGAGTTAATTCAGACTTTAGAGTCTGGCACTGAAGCTTCTTCACATTCAAATTTAGGCAGCTGGCTTTCTCACTTCAGGGATTTGGGCTTTTGCTGCAAAGTTGTCTGTCTGAACAAGAAAGAGTACTCGAGCAGTGTTCTCTCAGGAAGATCCATTGATATTCAAGAATGACTTTTCTGGAAGGTCTTGTAGATTCAATGTTCTAATACAACCTTGATTTGATTGGGCATCTGAGGATCTGTCTCGGGTCACCAGTACTATGTCCTGTGATCACACGGTTGATTTGGATTCACTCTTTGACCACAGGTCATGATACAGTCTGATAGTTTTGGGAGTTTTAAGCTGTGCTTTTTTCACTGCTCCCAGCTGAAGGAGGTTGCATTCAAAAGAATTGTAGATGCTTACTGCAACCTACATAATCCTGTATCACAAAAGGATTCTGACATACAAAGCATTATGCTTCACAAAGGCTATTAACAAAGGAGCTCAAGAGTAAGTCAAGAGGAACTCAAGGGAAGGGATACAGGGAGATCGGGGCTGAGAGGGAAAATGGATCAGCCATTATAAATGGCAGAGGAGACTCGATGGGCCAGATGGCCTAATTTTGCTCCTTAGTCTTATGGTGCTATTGTCAAATATTGTCTTCAAACTAAAAGAACATAGAAAACAATTTGACCAAGTCACAAAAGCAATAGAACCTCCATTTTGTAATTATACATTTTGCTTTCCAACAAATTATATCACTTTTACCGAAATTACATACAGGAATCAGAACAGAGGGGAGAGTTGGAGCAGGTGGAAAGGCTGGGAATTGTGGTATTACATCACAACCAATGGTGAGAATTTATCAGCACGGCTATCTGGATTACAAAATAAGCTACAATTCCACATCCAATACCTGAGAACTGATACAGGCGCTAGCTGTAGATGCAATATTTCTAATATTGTAAAATACGCTGAAATAAAGCACTTCATGAATAACATATGTTCTAAGTTAAGAAACATTGTGTACCTAATAAAGTAGCCACTGAGTGTACGCTCAGGGCCTTCTGCTGCTGTAGCCCATCCACTTCAAGGCTTAATGTGTTGAGCATTCAGAGATTCCCTTCTACACATCACTGTTTAACGTACGGTTACTTGAGTTCCTATTGCTTTCCTGTCAGCTTGAACCAGTCTGGCCATTCTCCTCTGACCTCTCTCATCCACGAAGGTGTTTTCTCCCATAGAACTGCCTCACTGGATATTTTTCTGTTTTTTGCACCATTCTCTATAAATTCTAGAAATCTGATAACGGATAGTCAGCATGGCTTTGCCAAGGGCAGGTCGTGCCTTACGAGCCTGATTGAATTCTTTGAGGATGTAACAAAACACATTGACGAAGGTAGTTTATATGGATTTCAGTAAAACATTTGATAAGATTCCCCATGCAAGGTTCATTCAGAAACATGGGATCCAAGGAGACCTTGCTTTGTAGGTCCAGAAATGGCTTGCCTACAGAAGGCAAAGGGTGGTTGTCGATGGTTCGCATTCTGTATGGAGGAAGGTGACCAGTGGTGTTCCACAGGGATCTGTTCTGGGACCCCTCCTTTTTGAAATTTTTATAAATGACCTTGATGAGGAAGTAGAAGGTGGGTTAGTAAATTTGCTGATGACACAAAGGTTGGGGGTGATGTGGATAGTGTGGAGGGCCGTCAGAGGTTACAGTGCAACATTGATAGGACGCTGAACTGGGCTGAGAAGTGGCAGGTGGAGTTCAACTCAGATAAGTATGAAGTGTTTCATTTTGGTAGGTCAAATATGAAGACAGAATATAATATTAATTGTCAGTGTGGAGGATCGGCAAGATCTTGGGATCCATGTCCATAGGACACTCAAAGCTGCTGCGCGGGTTGACAGTGTTAAGAAGGCTTATGGTGTGATGGCCTTCATCAACCATGGAACTGAGTTCAAGAGTCTTGAGGTGATGTTAAAGTTATGTAAGACCTTAATTAGATCCCACTTGGAGTACTGTGTTCAGTTCTGGTCACCTCACTACAGGAAGGATGTAGATACTATAAAGAGAGTGCAGAGGAGATTTACAAGGATGTTGCCTGGAGAGCATGCCTTATGTGAACAGGTTGAGTGACCTGACCTGATAGAGGTGTATAAGATGATGAGAGGCATTGATTGAGTGGATAGCCAGAGACTTTTTTTCCCAGGACTGAAATGGCTAACATGAGGGAGTATAGCTTTAAGGTGCTTGGAAGTAGGTACTAGGGGAATGTCAGAGATATGTTTTTCATACAGAGAGTGGTGGGTGCGTGGAATGCACTGTTAGTGACGGTGGTAAAGGCGGATACAATAGGGTCTTTTAAGAGACCTAGAGTAGGCTACATGGTCAGCACAACATTGTGGGCTGAAGGGCCTCTAATGTGCTGTACATTTCTATGTTGTATGTGAAAATCCCTTGAGATCTGTATTTTAGGAGATTTCTGGCACCAAAGGTGGTCAAAATCACCTCGATCACATTTCTTCCTGATTCTGATGTTTGGCCTGAAACAACTGAACCTCTTGGCCATATGTGCATGCTTTTATGCATTGAGTTGCTGCCACATGATAAGTTGATTAGATATTTGCATTAACAGGCAGGTGTACCTAATAGAGTGGCCACTGAGTCTATCTTACATATATTAAAGGTCAACAATTAGTTGTGCTGATAGATTTGGGAGCACAGATGCCATTTTAAGACTCCAGCATTTCCAAAGCCACTGCTAAAAATGATTCCTCTACAAGAAGAAAATGTCATAGCTCATGGGAATTTTTCAGTGATTTGCCATCTTATCAGGAAATAACTGACCTTAATTCGGCACTTTCACTGACACATTTTTTCTGTCTGTGGGAAATCTGCAGACTGTTACCAAAATAAACCACTTGCCTTTCCAGGGCATATAATACCATGTTGTCTTTCTTCTCTCATCTTCAATTAGATTAGTGCAAGCTTGTGCAGAGCTTTTTTTAAACTTTATTAACTTTGAATGACTGTTCAATATTTCCAGGTCATATCTGGCACAGAATGGGCACAACGCAACTCTCCTTTTACTGACCCCAGGATAGTAACGTAGCTCAAACTGAGCCCAGGAAAGAGCACGGTCATTGCATTATGGCAGCACTTTACAAATCATCGTGAGGTGAGGTGCTGAGCTGAAATTATCAGATGATAGGTGGAGGGGTAGGAAGTGCTGAGGAAGCAATGCAATCACTGCACGACTTGGACGAGTTAGAAGAATGGGCAAAATATGGCAGATGGAATACAGTGTTGGGAAATGTACAATGATGCATTTTGGTAAACAGAACAATATTGCAGACTATCACCTAGGTGGGGAGAAGGTTCAAACATCAGAGGTGCAGAGGAACTTAGGAATCCTCGTGCAAGACTCCCTGAAGGTTAATTGACAGGTTGAGTCTGTGGTAAAGAGAGCAAGTACAATGTTGGCACTTATTTCATGGAGAATAGACTATAAAAGCAAGGAGATAATACTGAGGCTATAAGGCACTAGTCAGGCCACACTTGGAGTATCACGAACAGCCTTGGGCCCCATATCTCAGAAAGGGTGTGTTCTCATTGGAGAGAGTCCACAGGAGGTTCACATGGATGAATCCAGAATGAAGGGGTTAACATATGAGGAACATTTGGCAGCTTTGGGCCTGTACTCACTGGAATTTAAAAGAATGCATGGGGATCTCATGAAACCTACCAAATGTCGAAAGGGTGGGTGTGGAGAGGATGCATCCTATGGTGGGGGGATCCAGAACTAGAGGGCACAGCCTCAAATTTTAGAACAGAGGTAAGGAGGAATTTTTTTTTAGCCGGAGTGTAGTGAATCTGTGGAATGTTCTGCCACAGACTGCAGTGGAGACCAAGCCCATGTGTATATTTAAGGTGGAAGTTGATAATTTTCTGATTGGTCAGGGCACCAAAGGATCTGGCAAGAAGGCAGGTGTATGGGGTTGAGTGGGATCCGGGATCAGCCATGATGGAATGGCAGAGCAGACTCGATGGGCTGAATGGTGTAATTTGCTCCTATGTCTTATGGTCCCATATCATAGATAACATTGCAGTTTAAATCCTTGAAAACTTTATTAAGATCACAGAAATTCAACTTGCATGGGAACCTTTCAGGAATAGATTGGGAGACGTTCAGAGGCAGAGAGTAATAGAGCACTGGAAAAGGCCCTTCAACCCAACTCATCCATGCTGACCAGGTGCCTATTAAGCTAGTTCAATTTGCCTGTGTTTGGCATTCATAGAAAAATTCTTAGGCATTTAACCATACTTATCTAAATGCCTCCTATATGTTGTTATTGTACCCATCTCAAATGCCTTCTCCGGCAGCTCAATCCTCCTGAGTGAAAAAGCCTAAATGTTCTGGTTTAGCTTCAAATCCGCCTCTCAAAGATAAGCATTACTTCTTTTTTAAAAAAATCGTTTATATTATCACAGACTGAAAAACAGTGAAACTCATTTACGTTTGTTACATTTTGATGGTCATGTCTAGAAGGACACAGCCAGCGCAGGCAACAATAAGGATACATACCAATATGGACAATCCTTCAGAATTATCTTTCGAACATGCTAACATCACTGGTGTATTATTAAGATCGCCTTCCAGGTCCAGATCTGTAGCTTTTTGTGAGGCTAGTGTCTAAGGGGAAATTAGTAAGATCATTTAAATGAACTTCAATATACAAAATACGTAAGGGTAGACCCCCAACAGTACAATAATGTAAATGGTTGATAATGTGGCCCATTAAACATCTTACCCATAAGCAGTTGTAAAATAGATTTCCATATTGTTATCATCCATAGTACACAATAATCCAAAGTTAAGGTCTATCCTATGTACTGAAACAGAAATTTCAATTCAACTGGACCCAAATAATTCTTATTAGAATTACTGTTGCAAGGAATATTTCAGTTTCCTATTGATTGTTCCACCAATAGTGGGGTGGGAAAGCAGAATTCAAAATTGCAAGTTACGTACAACAGAGGTGCACATGATTGGACTGTTTTCTATTCTTTTGTGGAATATGGGGCTTGAGGGAAAAATAACATTTATTTTCCACCTCTAATTGAAAAGATAATAATGATCCGTTAGTCTGGAACTATTGTGGCAGAGAATGGATCAATACTCCTTCTAGGTTGTAAAAGCCATATGATTGAGATGTGATAGGTAATGGCTTGGCAGATAGATATGGTGTTTATTGTAGAGGTACACAATGTGCTGGTGGTGATTAATAGTAATGTTTAAAGAATGTAACCATATAGGTCGCATTGTATTGTATCAGACTTCTTAAGTGATACTGGAGACAGACACATCCAGAAAAGAAAACAATACTTTATTACATTCTTAACATACCTTTCTCGGTGGTGAAAAGACTTGGGGGAGTCAAGAGATGAGTTATTTTGCCGAGGAAATCCAACCTCAAATTTCCTCTCCTAACCCACAGCTTTTCTGTAGTTGGTCTTGTTAAGATTTTGACCAGTTGTAACCCTCAGAATATTAATAGCAGTGAACTGGATAATGTTAATATTGCTCAATATCAAACCAAGGTGATCACCTCTATCTTGCTGGGCCACAGAACAATCATCTCCAAGTTTAGTCACCTTCTATCTCAAGCATAAATGTTGTCTAAAATGTGCTGCTTTTGTCACAAAACTCTTCACAAACAGAAAAATTTCAAAGATACTGAATATTATGTAAGTAGTTAACATCCACGTTTTTTAAACTTATATGGAAAGAAAAGGACTGAAAGGAAGAAAGGAAACAAATGACTCGTAGCTGTTTCCAGGACAGTACCCTGAGGGACTCCTGTGGTGAACTACATATACCTGTCTGGACACGCCCCCCCGCTGACTGCTCCTGTGGCCCCTCCCACTGACCGTGGCTCCTCCCACGGACCCCGGTATAAAGGCGATTGGAGCCTGAGCCCTGGCCTCAGTCTCCAGGATGTAGTGTGGTGGTCAGTTGCTGCTTGTTCTTCCTTCCAGCCAATAAAAGCCTATATCTCGCCTCACGTCTCCGAGAGTTATTGATGGTGCATCAACTCCTTAGCAATAATTGGCTCCCAAAGCCACAATCAGCTTACTTTATGTATATGAAATCCAACTCCAACCAGCAGAGGGTCTTTTCCTAGAGTTAAATGCCTTTAACTCTCCATGAATTCCTTGATTTGAGATGTCAACAGCAGTTCCCAGCTCAACCCTAGAATTTCACTCTTTTGATCATGCTTGGATCAAGTCAAATTCAAAACATGAGAGAGCTAATTTATAGTGACCGGTTGGCATTTGATAATATTATCAATGTGACATGTCATCACTTGGCTAGTGCTACAGAATAGGTTCCATTCATTCATTTTTAACAGGTTGTCAAGAATGGGTATTTTCTATATTATCAGTTAGAAATCAGTGACAGCACAGTGCTGTCTTAATAGATGTCTTAATAGAGCTGGAGGACAAGTCTGCAGTACTTCAGTGAAGGATATTGTATGGAGCCTTGACCTTACTGTTTACAAAACACTCGGCTATTTCTTGATATTAACAGGAGTAAATTGAATTGCTTAATCATTGCTTCTATAAAGGTAGAGGGGGAAGGAGGCTAAATAGAAGGTGATAAGTGAAGTCAGGTAGGTAGGAATTGTCAAAGGCTGGAAAAGAAGGAATCTGATCTGAGAGAAAAGTGGACCATAGAGAAAGGGACCAAGGGGGATAGGCAGGTGAGAAGAAGTAAAAGGCCAGAGTGGGGAACAGAGGAAGAGGGGAGGGGGAGGAGTGAATTTTTTTTTGTCAGTAGGAGAAATTGAGAGGGAGAGAAAACCCTTAAAATTCCATTTATTATATATTGCAACGCTACTGATATTTGGGGAAGTTTTACAGTTGGAAAAATAAACTCGTAGGAGCCCAAAAATCCCTCTGAAAAATCAGGATATATCTTTCCTCAATGGGTCTAGATTACCTAGAAGAGTGAGCAAAATTGCTCTACTTCAGAGTGTTAGTGTTCAGTAACGTAACTCAGTTTTGCAGAATCATGCCAGCAGATTGTTTGATTTTAGTCTACATTGGCAAACTCAGTTCAAATATGAAGCAGTAATATGATTAGAGCATCCGGGCATCATTATATTTCCTTTGTCAGAGCTTAAGAGGGAGAGAGAAATATAACAATTGTTTCAGATCAATAACCACTCAGCAAAATTATCACTGACCTGAAATGTTAATTGATTTTGCCTCAGATGCTGAGTATTTCCAGCCCTGCTTGTTTTCATTTCATTTGTAGTTTTATTTTGATTTTCCAAGTAAAGTGTATGGATGTGTTTAAATCATGTGAGTTGTAATCAGGTTCATAAAATTAGTGTTTGGGGCAGATAAAAACATGAATTCAAATCCAGTTTACTGCAATTCAGCCATCAACTTTATGACACTGAGAAATGAAGCTGCTTATTATAAACCTGTATGAGACAATTGTAAATAAAACAATTTTTTTTGGTTTCTTTCTAACTCAATAAGTCCAGACTCAATTTGATCAGTAAAACTATCAACATCTAATAGACATATTTGCCCTGCTGCTGTGCTAATCTCTTTCCTCATCTGAATTTTACAAATACATTTGAATAGAATACATTTGAATTGAATAGAATAAATTTAATTTCATCCCTTTAATGAGATTTCTTATGAGATCATTCTGAGTGAAGTTGCTTTCTAAGGGAAGCTGTAATCATGGGCTACTTTATTGAACCTTTTATCATTCACGTTTCCTTTCCAACTCTACTTCCTCTTGCATTCACCACTGGGCCAACCTTCCCCTCAGTCACTTCTACTCATAATGCAAGACTCTAATAATCTTCAATCCATTGAGACTATGGTTCATCAGGTAACATTTGCAGGGTTCCCTTTCAACTCATCAGGATCTGTAGCATACTAGATTTTGTAAGACACTGAATGAATGTCTGTCCAGTCAAATGACACTTAACTCTTTCTGATCTTGTACCATGTGAGGTCTGTTATTAACTAATGTCTGTTGGTGAGTTAACACTGAGAATGCCTGTTAAGTGGTTCGATAGCTGGATTCATGGATTCTTTTTGGATTCAGACTTTTGTTTATATATGTAAACTTTAATGTGCTTTGTAAGCCCAAGGAATGTTGTGTGCTACATTAAAATGTCTTATTGATTTAAGAAGGTATGCTGAATACTGTGTTAATGGACACAGGTGTTGTTTGAAGGATAGAAACCGGACTGTGTTAATGGACGAGAACAAAGAGTTTTTCTGCTTCATTGTTGCCCTGCATGAATATATCAGACTGCTTTTTGACTTTACCCAGACTGGGATCATGATCGGTGCCCAGGGCTCAGGGGTGGTTTCATGAGCAAGTCAGAAATCAGAGTTGTGCCAACAGTATCCGCTGAGTGGTGAAGAAATGATGAGGCCAGAAACCTTTGTGATTTGCTATGTAGTAATTTGGGTGGTTTATTTGTGCTACCTATTTGATGATAATAAATTGGGCGTAAGTTACTTTGTTACGCTTGTACACTCATTACTAGCAAACACAAAGTACACTGCAGATGCTGTGGTCAAATCAAGACGTACAAAAAAGCTGGATCCTGATGAAGGGTCTCGACTCGAAACGTTGACTGCTTCTTTCAACGGATGCTGCCCGACCTGCTGAGTTCATCCAGGGTTTTTGTACGTCTTGATACACTCATTACTACATTTCTAGACACTCGTACAGTTGGGCCTGATTAATCTGGCCTGTTACAGGGCCCCAATTCTGCACTTCCATCACATCAGCACTCACGTACACCCTGTCTGAATGCCCCCCCACCCTCCCCACCCCACAACTCGCAAACACACTCTCATCTTGCACTGGTCACTTTTCATCTTTTATTACACAATTGTTTCACATATTTGCACTACTGCTTGTTTCATTATAATATTACCAGTAACATTATACTGTCTTACAGAAACACTTTTACCTCACACTTTATGTCAATCTGCCAATACTCAGGCCATGCCAGTGCTGGATTATAACTCTACAGTATGTACTGTGTTTTCCACCTTGGCTTCAGACGAACAAGGTTTTGTTTAGCTCTATACATGTGTATGGTTGAAAAACAATAAACTTGAACTATCAGGGAAGTAGTTCCCATGGATTCCCACATCTATTAACCCTAAACCCAGACTCTGCATTCCTTTGCATTCACTAAGACCTCAGTTCCCTTGCCTTATTTCACCTTATCTGGTTCACTGGAGAATTTAGTAATAGTGTAACATCCAACTAAATTTCTTCATCATCTTGTTTTCCAACACTTAAAGATGTTAACTAAGTGAGGATTTTTGTTGATAATTTATATCATTGTGTTCGGTTCTAGACTGACAGTATAGAAGAAAAGGCTGGAGCAAAACAAACGAGGCTTTGATCACACTGCTCTGCTGTGGTGAAGGTTACCATTTTCTCTGGGCTCTGCAGCTGTCAAAGTGGTTATAAGCTGAAAATATGCATGTGAGCCACACAAAAGTAGTGAAGTAAAACAGATAGGTTTCCAAAAGACATCACCTGCCTGACCCCACTTTCCTAGAAAACTCTAAAGCAGAAGAGGTAAGAAGTGTCAATTGAAGGAAAATCACTATGTTCACTACCAACATGCACAAGAATAGCAGTCACAAGATGATAGAATTTAATTATCTTACCTTCACCACCGCATTATGATTTAAAGACAAAGCCACGTGAAGAGGTGATAGATACATATTGTTCAGAATGTTAGGGTTTGCACCTCTGTCGAGTAGAGTTTGTACAATATGCGCTTGATTTTTTTCTGCAGCCCAGTGCAAAGGCGTGTTTCCATTGGAATCAATGACATTCAGTACTGGGAAAGGAAACAAACCTCAATTTATCATAGGATCACAACAATGTGTCTTTAGACCAGAGATCATGACACCAATCTTGTGTTCATTCGAGAGTTATTTATTATCAAAGAATGTATATTTATACAACCTTGAGATTTGCTTGCTCACAGGTAGCCACAAAGCAAGAAACTCAAAAGATCCCAATTTAAAGAAACAAAATAAAATATATTTAAAAAATAAAAGACCAACATTCAATAGGCAAGAGAAAGCAAAAATACAAATCTTGCAAACAATTGAAATAGCATTCTGAACCAAAATTGAGTCCTCAGATCTGAAGCCTGGAGTAGGACCAAAGCCTTGTTAATCAGTTTATCATGTAGCAGCTGGGGCAGTCTTCATAGCCTCAGCGCCATGCAGATGACCATCATAGAGAACGAGTTAAATCAGCTCTTGTTCTGACCAGCACCCTGTGCTTTCAGTCTATCTGTGTCTATCTATCAGCTCAGGACATTGACCTCATGCTGAATACAGATTAAGCTTCATTTTGAAGCCCCTTTCAAATTTTACATAAAAGCTATTTCTTCAGCTTGACATGGCAGGAGGATGGTATGGACAAACTGTACATACACATCAAGGACAGGAACTTCCATGGGTTTATAATCATGTCCCTAATGCAATTCAGCTAACATTAGCCACAGGACAAAAGAAGCAATGTTTTTAAATCAAAAATCCATTCAGCACAAATCCCTTTATTATAATTTTTGATGCATGTTTGTAAGTCATTGCATATAAAACGAGAGCAGCCCAGAAGTCCCATCCCAGATAAAAATCAGTCTCCTCTGCTGTGTTCATTTGAGTGGGTCTTAGAGGATGCTTTTAAAGCAAAGTGTTTTTGTTCGTGGCTAAGCACAAATTTTCTTTGCCCTTTTAAAAGCTATTAAATATTATTGTTTAATCTACTCAGAAAATGAGCACTGAACACCAATGAAACTAATACCTGCATACATTTTTAAAGTCATTTTCAGTTTTCTAAAATTGAATCAATTGCCTAAAAGCATTGACTAATAGTATTTTTTGCACTAAACCCCTTTTCAGCAGACCGAATCAACTTATTAATCTGATATCAAGGAATATCTTTTAAACTAAAACTTAAGATATAAATTCAGTCCAATACATATGTTTACGGAAGCTTTCATGTAGCACAACAAACAAATGATTTAAACAAAAGTCCTTAGGTTGGAGGCTGCCCTGACACAACATGAAGTGTGCTTCTCCTCCCTGAGAGTGGCCTCATCATGGTGGCAGAGACAAGGGCGCGGACCAACATCTCAGAATGGAAATGGGCAGTGGAATTAAAACGGTTTGCCGCTGGGACATCCTGCTTGTTGTAGATGGAGCGAATATGCTCGACAAAGCAGTACCCCACTCTCCATCGGGTCTTACCGATGTGGAAAGGGGCACACAAGGAGAACCAGATGCAGTAGAAGACCCCCCAGCTGACTCGCAGGTGAATTGTTGCCTCACCCGGAAGGATTGTTTGGGATCCTGAATGGAGTAGAGGCAGGGTAGATTAGGGTGAATGTTTTCAAAGTAAAATCATTTTTTCTCTCTTTTGGCACTTCTTTGCTATAAAATAAATGTCCAAATCAGAATTAATTAGATAAATGATCCATTAACATTTCCTATTCACAGTTGCCCATCCAGCAATTCCCTCTCTTCTCAAACTTTCCTAACTACTCTAGCTCCTGATCTTAAATTTTCTAATCTCCCACTTACCCACTGCCACTCCTAAACCCGAGAAGCACTTCTCTCAATTTTTCCATGCACCACTCTCCTGAGCCTTGACCCCAGTCCCGCCAAACAACCGCCAAACAAAGGCTCCTGTTGCCCTCTCCACCACTAGCCACTAAACTCTGCCCATCACAGGAAATTTTGAAAATGTGCAACACCACCCTGGGCATCCATCTGAGCACAACTAATTTTGAGATATTCCAGTGGCATACAACATTTTTACAAATATACTTTGCGTCTATTGCATTCATGAATCAAAGTCGGAATGAACCTCAGAAGAATTGCCTTCTTTGTGCTCAGTGTTATTCTGTTAATATATATAATGACTTGAATGGGTAAAGTCACATCCATAAGAACTCAATTTAATCTAGAGTGCACTGGATGTCAGAGGTAATAAATTTTATAAATTGCAAACATGAGTGCACACATACAACACGGTGATAAGTTTATGACCCTACTGACTTGACAGAAACCAATACTCCATCAGCAGAAAGTTAATGTAAAATCATTAAATGAAAATATGAGGACTTGAGTTATAGACAAAGGTTGAAAAGATTAGGGATTTATTCCCTGGAGTGCAGAGAGTGAATACAGTTCTTATAGAGATATACACAATTGTGTGGGGTATAGATAGGGTAAATAACACGCAGACTTTTCTCCCCCGAGGTTAGGCAAGACCAGAACTACAATTATAGGTTCAGAGTGAAATGTGAAATAATTAAGAGAAATCCAAGGGGAAGCTTCTTCACTCAAAGGGTGACGCTCATGTGAAATGAGCTGCCTTCAGAAGTGGATGTGGGTTCGATTGCAACATCCCAGGGAAGTTTGGATAGGTACATGGGAGAAAAGGATATTGAAGTCTATGGACCGGGAGCAGGTAGAACTAGACAGAGAAATAGGTCAGCATGGGCCAGATGGGCCAAAAGGTCTGTTTCTGTGCTGTAGCTCTCTATGAATCTATGTGGCGTTACTTTTACAATGTATTTGAGAATAGGTCTTTCTCCAGTGTTCGTTGGCCTCAAGTGGACTAGAAGGCAACAGTACTTACTACCCACTAGGGATAAGGCCACTGACAGTGGCTCACCAGGGTCCTCGATCCTGGGCCTGTCTTTAGTGTTGCCTCCAGGTGTAACCCATCTTCTTGATGTACCCTTCCTTGCCCAGGAATGAGGTCTTTAGAGCTTCTGCTGGTGTTTCTGTAGCACTGGGTTTTTCCCGGGATGGAGTTGCTCGCCCCATGCCCAACCCACCTCCTTTCACATCTGGGTTTGGAACCATTCATGCCGGAGTTTAATTATCCTTTTTCCCTTTTTTTTCTTTTCCCTTCTCTCTAAACCATTTTTTTGCTCCCCCCCACCCCCCGCAGCAGCTGAATAACTGGGCTGGTAAAGTTTTTGGGAAACAGAAGCAGAAAAGGGATGCCCGCTGGTCTCAGTGTGCCAGTTTCATTTTAAGACTAGATGTCCCACTCTTTCCCTATGAAGGTGGAAATTATGTTCGGGCCAGTAATGAAATTGAACTCCACTAGACACTTTCGACTACCATATGAGGAATGCTTGGTTCACAGGAACAGTTTAAAATAAAAACAAGTTTGCACTTCCATGGAATATCCAAGTTTCCTGCAGTGTTAACACTGTCCACTGCCAGCTTTTGCTGTAAAGTTTGAAATTGTGATTCAGCCTATATTAAGGTGCCATCTAAGAAAGGATTTTGTCACCATGGTTCACACGGTCTTTTCAAACCTGTCTTCGTGTAACGTAGGATGTCAAATGGCTATAAGTGCATCCTCTGCAGGGTGGAAATGTGAAATTATCCCCTTATAAACTGCATACAATGTAAAAAAACTGTCCTTTTATTTTTAACTTATTTTACCTAGTGACCACTTACCTTCAGGGTCCGTATGTTCAATGATTAATGTCAAGATGTTATGGTGACCTGCTCCAGCAGCGTGATGCAATGGGGTTGATTTATGCTCATCCATTCGGCTCAGGCAGTCACCATCTACTTCCATTAACTTTTCAATCCGTGTTATATCACCATGGTCAACCAGCTAAGAATACAATTAAGCATCTTAATTACCTACTCACACATAAAGAGTTCAATCTTTTCTCATTTTTGAAAGATTTAAGGATTAAATCTGGATTATTTCAGGAACACACAGGATTTATATTAGCAAAGTGTAGATTCCATATTTCATTCATTCAGTAATTTGATTTTATTCAGAATGCTTCATACAATTACCTTGAATATGCTAAAGTTCTTCTGTGAAGAACATTCATCCATATTTTGTATTGAAGAATAAGAACAAGCATTTTGTTGCCCACTTGGTATAATATATTGCATCGTTCTTCAGCAAATAATTAAACTTGTTTCCCCAAGTAGAATCTAATTTCTTTTCAGGCACTCATTGACACATTCTTAATCCTAGAAAGACACAATAGGAACACTCTAAACATTATTAGCAAAGCATTTAAAATCATGACATTTTGATAGCAGTTAGTGTAAGTTCTCTCATTATTTTGGTGAGATCATATGAGGAAAGTCTGGCAGTTCTTGGGCTGTATTCCCTGGAGTTCAGAAGAGTGATGGGGGACCTCATAAAAACATTCTGAATGTTAAAAGGCCTGAGCAGATTAGATATAGCAAAGATAGTTCCCATGGTAGGGGATTCTAGGACAAGAGGGCATGACTTTAGGATTGAAGGATGTTCATTTAGAACAAAGATGCAAAGAAATTACTTTAGTCAGAGAGTGATAAATCTATGGGATTTGCTGCTACGAGCAGCTGTGGAGACCAAGTCATTAGGTAAATTTAAAGCAGAGATAGATAGGTTCTTGATTAGCCAGGGCATCAAAGGGTATGGGGAGAAGGCAGGGGAGTTGGGATGACTGGAAGAATTGGATCAGCCCATGATTGCCTGGTGGAGCAGACTCGATAGGCTCTCTTGATAGCCCTGCGAACCTTCCATTCAAATTGTCAGCTATTTCTCATTTGAATACTGCAGTCAAATCTACCTCTGCTGATACTCCAGGCTACATACCCCTGAGCCCAACCACTCACAGAAAAACATAATTTCCCTCATGCTACTTCTGGTTCTTTTGGCAAATACCAACAATTTATGGTTCTTGACATCTTTGCCAATGAAAATAATTTCTCCCTCTCTCTACTCCCCTGTGCACCCTTCATGTTTGTTAGTACAGCTATGAGATCTCCTCTTAATCTCCTCTGGTCTAAGAACAACCCGAATTTCTCCAATCCATCTGAATAAATGAACTCCCTCTTCTCTAGGATCATTTTCTGAAATCATTTCTGCACACACTAAAGCTACTAATCTTATCTAAAGTGTAGCATCCAGAATTCCAATTATGGACAAAACACTTTTATGATAAAATTTAAAAATGTTATCTCATCCTCTGTGGCACTACTTATAAAACCCATGATTGTGTATGGTGCTTTAACTACTTTCTCAACTTTGTCCATAACTTACAATGAGTACCCCCAAGTGTCTTTGTTAGACCATAAGGCCATAAGACATAGGAGCACAATTAGGCCATTTAGCTCATCAAGTCTGCTCTGCCATTTCATCGTGGCTGATCCATTTCCCTCTTAATCCCGTTCTCCTGCCCTCTCCCCATAACATTTCATGCCCCGACCTCTCAACCTCGACTTTAAATTCACCCAATAACCTGGCCTCCACAGCTGCCGATGGCAACAAATTCCACAGATTCACCACCTTCTGGCTAAAGAAATTCCTCCTCATCTCTGTTCGAAAGTGACATTTTTCTATTCTGCTGCTGTGCCCTCTGGTCCTATAATGCCCCACTATAGGAAACATCCTCTCCACATCCACTCTATTTAAGCCTTTCAACATTCGGTAGGTTTCAATGAGTTCAATGGTTCTTGTATTCCTTTATGCAGTTATTTTTTCTTTTCTTTTTCTTGCTAGCAAAATGTCATATTTGTTACGTATACTACCATTCCACCGAACTATCTCCATTTCCCTCAAATCCACAACCATGCTGTTGAAAATTCACTATACTCTCAAATTTTGTTTCATCTGCAAATAAGTAAATGGTTCTCTGTGCAAACAAGACTGAGTCATTAACACGTTCAAAGAAAAATACTGGCCCAGCTATCCAGGCACCTTATCCACATTTCCCTCCAGCCCAAGCATTTTTTAACAAATATCTGCAGGCTTTCAGTGAGAAATGTACGCCTTCATGCTAATTCTATCCTTGTTTATTGATTCTTCAACTCTCTTGAACACTCTGATGTTAAACTGATGCCTTGAAGTTACTGCATGTTTCTTTTTGAATAAGGGTGTAACATTTGACATTTTCCAGTCCTCAGGTACCACCTATAGATGCCTAGAAGATTACGGCCAGGGTCTCCGTAATTTTATCCCTTGCTTTCCACAGCAACCTAGAATACATCCCATCTTGATCAGATAATTTGTCCAGCTTAAGTGAAACTAGCCCCTCTAATATCACCTCTTTGTTAATATTTAGCATTCCAGAATCCCAACATCTTCTTTTGATGAGACTTCAGCTGCAAATTCTTCCTCAATAAAAAATAGTGAAAATATTCATATACCCCGCCTCAAATTTTGGTCTCTGTTATTTAGTCAACCTCTCTTAAAAACCTCTTTTCACACATGCATAGATTGGATTCAGATATACTTTAAAATCTACTGCCAGTCTTCTCTGACGCTCTCTATTTGCCTCTTTTGCTTGAATTTTTCCTCCTTCTGCTGATTTCTAGCTTCCAATTTGTTACAGAAAATACTTCACTGATCTCTCAAAATCTCAGTTCTCCCAAAGCAATTTACTCATCCTTCCTTCCAAACTGTAACTCCCAGTTCACCAAAACATATGTGTTGTTCTCTGGCTCCCAATTTCTCCAGAATAACCTTTGACAGCATTGGGTCACAATTTTCCAAAAACTCATTTGGAAGTGATCTCTCACTTCAAATTCCCCAAGAATATATCATTAGTATCCGGTTGCCAATTTTCCAAAACAATAGTGAGTCATTCGGATATGAATTGTTATAAAGTAATTTGTTATGTCTTCTGCACTCTATATTCTGTGTCTTGAAAACCTTGAAAAAAAGCATGTAAGCTCTTGACACCTTAATAGATATCATTACCAAGGCCTGCAAAATCAATAATCTGGAAAATCTGTAATGACCCGAAATGCTGAGGTTAATGTTGCGGCTATTAGAGCAGAGTGCTTGACATGTGACTCAGCTCTTGCATCATCTACAAAGCAAAACATCAGATGGGGGTGCTGGAACACCTTCTACAGATGTACCGTGGACAGCATTCTGACAGGCTGCATCACTGTCTGATGTGAAGGGGCTACTGCACAGGTCCAAAAGAAGCTGCAGAGGGTTGTACATTTAGTCAGCTCCATCTTGGGCACTAGCCTACAAAGAATCCTGGACATCTTCAAGGAGCGGTGTCTTAGAAAGGCAGCTTCCATTATTAAGGACCTCCAGCACCCAGGACATGCCCTTTTCTCACTGTTGCCATCGGGTAGGAGGTACAGAAGCCTGAAGACGCACACTCAGCGATTCAGGAACAGCTTCTTCCCCTCTGTTATCCAATTTCTAAATGGACATTGAACCTGTGAATACTACTTTACTTTTTTAATATATTTTATTTCTGTTTTTGCACAATTTCTAATCTATTCAATATATGTTTACTGTAATTTATACATTTATTTATTATTATTTTATTTTTTCTTCTTCTATATTATGTATTGCATTGAACTGCTGCTGCTAAATTAACCAATTTCCCAACACATGCCAGTGATAATAAACCTGATTCTGATTCTGAAGCTGTAACAATATTCGCATGGCATTCAAGTTAAAGTAACCTGCTAGTACAGTATCCAAAACACCTCTCTTCTCTCTTCGGTTGTCCATCGGAATCCAATGACGACATCCACTCCTTTAACAGTGAGATCTTTGATGACTATACAGTCCTATCCTGGACCCACAAGCTCTATTGCAGGTGGGACATGTGCATGTGGTAGTGGTGGTAGTGATGACAACCATGGCTGCATTTCTCCTGGCTCTCTTCAGCTGTCTTCTGGTTGTTCTTTCCATCTTTAGATTATGAACCCCATCCCTACACAGCTGTTGCGAAGTGTTACGGTCAACAGCAACATCCTCCAGGTCCTCAGGTCTGATCTTGCACTTCCTTAAAGCATTCTTCATCTGATCCTTATAGTGCTTCTTTGGCCCTCCAGCTGAGCGTCGACCATGATGTAGCTGGCCGTATAACACTCTGCGGGGTAGCCGACATGGGGGCATCCTTATCACATGCCCCAGCCACTGCAGCTGATACTGGGTGATCATGGCCTCAAAACTTCTGCAGTTGGTCTTTACAAGTATTTCAGTGTGATGCACCCGCTCACGCCAAGTAATTCCCAGGATGCGCTGAAGGCAGCTCATGTGGAAGCGCTCCAAGGACTTGATGTGACGGCTGTAGGTTACCCAAGCTTCACAGCCATAAAGGAGGGTGGTGACACAGACCGCTTGGTATACGGTGACCTTTGTGGAGGGACGAAGGCTCCTGTTCTGAAAGACTCTACGCTGAAGTCTCCCAAAGGCAGCTGATGCCTGTTTAATGTGGCTCTGGATGTCGTTGTCAATGCCGCTATCCTCAGAGAGAATGCTTCCCAGATATTTGAAAGATGGTACTACTGACAGCTTTCCATCACCAACGGCGAAGGCAGGTAGGGTGGGTGGGACACTGGCACTCCATTGGCAAACCAGTTCTGTCTTGGTGGCATTGACGGTCAGCCCCATCCCGCTGTACGCTCTCACCGCCACAGCAAGGACAGTGTGAAGATCCTCCAGAGTGTGGGCCACAAGAGCACAGTCATCTGCAGACTGCAGCTCCAGGACCCGTTCTCTGTGGAGTTTGGTGGTTGCGTGGAGCCTCCTGATTTTAAAGAGGTTGCTATCTAATCTGACATCCACTGCCACACCACATTCAACAGTCTTTCCCTTTCTTCCATCATGAGCACATCTAAAGGATCCAGAGCAAATGTTTTGCTGGACATTTAAAAATCATCTTCATCAGCTTCCAGAACAATCCTGGCAAAGCAGATGCATGGAATCAGTATGCTAGTAAAATTATGTTAATCCAGCACGCTTGGGACTTTGTCATGCCAAAGTAGCATTATTGGACGTTAATTTAATTACACTCCAGTATACATTTAAATTAGTTTTGTAAAAGATGTGACAGACTAACGTTTAATTGAACATATGAAGTTTCAATACAGCATGTTCGACAGAACCAGGGGAGTTTAAAGGAAACATAGAACATTACAGCATATTGGCTCACGGTGTTGTGCTGAACTTTTACCCTATTCTAAAATTATTCTAGCCCTTCCTTCCCCATCGCACTCCAGTTTCTTTCACCCATGTCCTTATCTACGAGCTGCTTAAATGTCACTAATGTATCTCTCTCTACCAATACCCTTGGCAGTGCGTTCCACACACCTACCATTCTCTGTATAAAATATCTACCTCTGACACCCTATGCTTTCCTCTAATCACCTTAAAATGATGCTCACTGGTATTAGCCATTTCTACCCTGGAAGAATGTCTTTGGCTGTGTACTCTATCTACACGTCCTATCATCTTATACACCTCTATCGAATCACCTCTCATCCTCTTTAGCTCTAAAGAGAACAGACTTAGCATCCTCAACCTATCCTTATAAGACAAGTTCTCTAACACAGGCAGTAAATCGCCTCTGCACCTTCTCTAAAGTTTCCACATCCTCCCTAAAATGAGGCAACCAGAACTGAACAAAATACTCCAAGTGTGGCTAACCAGGGTCTGCAATGAACTAAACCAGGGCCTTGCAGCTCTTGAACTAAATCCCCCAGCTAATGAAGGCCAACACTTCATTTAACTACAGTGCATGTGGATCCAGATGTCCAGTAAGAGGAAGGGAGCACAGGAAATGAGTACTGAGCAGGAAGAGAGGATAAAAACAGGGTACTGGTGAAGGGAGAATAGATAGATAGATAGATAGATACTTTATTCATCCCCATTGGGAAATTCAACTTTTTTTCCAATGTCCCATACACTTGTTGTAGCAAAATTAATTACATACAATACTTAACTCAGTAAAAAATATGATATGCATCTAAATCACTATCTCAAAAAGCATTAATAATAGCTTTTAAAAAGTTCTTAAGACCTGGCGGTTGAATTGTAAAGCCTAATGGCATTGGGGAGTATTGACCTCTTCATCCTGTCTGAGGAGCATTGCATCGATAGTAACCTGTCGCTGAAACTGCTTCTCTGTCTCTGGATGGTGCTATGTAGAGGATGCTCAGAGTTTTCCATAATTAACCGTAACCTACTCAGTGCCCTTCGCTCAGCTACCGATGTTAAACTCTCCAGTACTTTGCCCACGACAGAGCCCGCCTTCCTTACCAGCTTATTAAGACTTGAGGCGTCCCTCTTCTTAATGCTTCCTCCCCAACACGCCACCACAAAGAAGAGGGCGCTCTCCACAACTGACCTATAGAACATCTTCAGCATCTCACTACAGACATTGAATGATGCCAACCTTCTAAGGAAGTACAGTCGACTCTGTGCCTTCCTGCACAAGGCATCTGTGTTGGCAGTCCAGTCTAGCTTCTCGTCTAACTGTACTCTAACTCCAGTAAATGTTCAGAGAATGCAGGGACTGTTGTTCTGGTGACTGCTCAGGAAGTGCAGGAACTAGGGTCTGGGGAGGTGGAAGACAGCACAGAAGAAAGCCTTGGAAATTGCAAACACTCTGCCAAACCACTGGAATTTCTGAATAATTGGATCACAGATTATGGGAGTTTTACAAATGGATCACTCTGTCTTGTAAATACAGCATTTTGGATACTGGGTCATGATCCCAGACCTTTCCATGAAGCAATACCATGGCAAACTTTCAACACACAGACTACACCAGTTTAGGGAGTGGAGTGGATCTCTGTAACCATTTCAGGGCCAACCAAGGATGGACAGTAAAGAATGTTTACAAAAATAAACATGATGAGATAACGAGAGGCATTGATCATGTGGATAGTCAAAGGCTTTATTCCAGGGATGAAATGGCTAGCACGAGAGGGCACAGTTTTAAGGTGCTTGGAAGTAGGTACAGAGGAGAAGTCAGATTTTTTTTACACAGAGAGTAGTGAGAGCGTGAAATGGGCTGTTGGTAGCAGTGGTGGAGGCAGAAACGATAGGGTCTTTTAAGAGACTCCTGGATGAATACATGGAACTTAGAAAAATAGAGGGCTATGGGTAACCCTAGGTAATTTCTAAGGTAAGGACATGTTCGGCACAGCTTTGTGGGCCGAAGGGCCTGTATTGTGCTGCAGGTTTTCTACGTTTCTATGTTTCTACTTTTTTTTGCTGATATTGGGGTTGCTGTCATGACAGTGTCATTACAGAGTTGATTAACTATTTTATTTCTAGCAATAGGACAAGACCATATTTTATTACAAAACATTCAGACTGGGCTATTAATAGCTGGTAGACTGTTAAGAACTAGAAGCAACAAAGAACGGAGGATGAATAAGAGTCTTAATCAGTGACAACAGGTCATCAGAACAATGTTATCTTCTAAACAAAGACTTAGAAGTTCCTCTTACGAGTATTAGTCCTGTTCCAGCAGCTTTGATATTTATCAAACACCTTACTGAAATTGATACACACCACATCCACAGCTCTACATTCATCAATGTGCTTAGTCACATCCTCAAGGAATTTAATCAAGCTCAGAAGGAATGACCTGACCATCACAAAACCATGATGTCTATTCCAAATTTGTGTTTCTCTAAAAGCTTGTAAATCCTTTCTCTAAGAATCTTCTCCAATAGTTTTTCCAAAGCACTTCTTATGGACTTTCTGGTCTATAAGCCCCAAGTTATCCCTATTCTACTTTCTTGAACAAAGGAATGTTATATGCCACCCTCCAAATATCTGGTTAACGTTAGGAGAAATAAAGAGAAAATAAAACTAAAGCTTTAAATGATGATAGTGAAATTGGTAATGATAGCTAGTCTGAAATAAGTGAGAGAGCATATATTCATAAGATTATATCTTAACATAATGTTAAAAAGGGAATAAATGATAAAAACATAAAGCTGAAGGTGTTTTATGTGAACACACTCAGTATTCACTAGATAAATAATTGGTGTCAGGAAGAAGTTTGAGTAACCTAACATTTTTGCAGCCAATGAGAAGGTAATATACCATTTTGGTGAAGGTTGTTTTAGTATAATGGACTAATTACACCAAAAAGCTAATTACAAATTCTCCCAAAGGGATATTCAGAAGAGGTAATTCTGGGAAGTAACAAAGGGATTTCAAAAGGAAAGAGCGATTAGATATTAAAAATAGCAAAGGAGGTTAAAGGATTGTTAAATATAATGATAGGAGCATTTATGAATAGTTGTGCCTAAGAAGGTATTCAAAATTATGTAAATTCTCATTCAAGAGAACTCCCAAAGTGAATGAGCTCAGAATAATCCTGATATGCTATTGTTTTTGGCTAAATTCACCGAGAATTTTCCAGTGATACTCATTACATTCAGCCAGGAAACTTTTGTTTTGTAATTTCAAATCAATAAACTAATTCAAGGGAAAGCACAGGAGTCAGACAACGCGGGTCTAGCTTCACGTTTACTTTAAGCGAAGCATGTACATATCACATGGTAGTGTGATGATCTATGCAATTCACGTATTTATACATATAATGCATAAGGAATTATTTAAACAAAGGAAGGATGCTTAATCAACAGCATATTTACAAAATTACTCAGATATTATCAAAATATTAAATACACAACACTCCTCTGTGCTTAGCTATAAACTCAGATTAAATAGAGAATGCATCTCAGCTATATATACTATGTACAGACATCCACAGAATGGTAAATTGTTAAATTATCCTATTCAGGCCTAAAGATTTAATCGCTAGGGAGGCTTTCTTACTCTTGTGGGATAATGTCTTTTCTGACAAGAGCAGTCACTTTGCTTGGCAGTTGAGACTTGTGGCTATAAAAACAATCTCAAGTTCTGGGGCTTCCTCCATGGTGGTTGAAGGAGTTGACTCTGAGACTGCAGGAAGTGGTTCTTTCAGCTCTGGACACCTTTCTTCTCCTTTTCTCTCTCTGCATCTACTTTGATCCCTTTCTTTTTCCTTCTGATGTTCCTTCTCTCTTTCACATCAATCTCTTTTCTTGTTTACATTCTTTCTCTCTATCTCTTCCTTTTCTCTTCTTCTAGTTTGTGCATCTTGATCTTGGGGAGCTCCATTTAGTTCACTGGAGAATTGACTTGTTAATCCTTCTATTGCTCCTTTTATGCTCTGATCTCTCCTCTTGGTTTCCTCATCCACAACATCACCTGAAAAATCCCCTGTTTTCATATCTCCATCGAATCCTCTCTTTTTGGCCTTCGATTCATCCAGCTGGGCTGTGGTCTTTGCATCTAATTTTAAAAGCACTCTTTTATCTCCCACTTGATGTAGTACATGATTGTTTATACTCACAAAAGCCAAATATTTGCAACTTTCCTGAAGCTCCTTGAACTCTCTTTCACAGAGTCATTGAGAAGAACAGCACAAAAAAACTGTTTAACACGAAGCCACATTTTTCAAGTAACTGCCTGATTAACACCAGAAGCTTTCTCAGATATGTTGCCTACAAAATCTGTTGTTGTCAAACCACTACTTTCCTTGGTCAATTTGCTTTCCAACCAGAGATATGGAGGTTGGCACCAACACCTATTTATCCATTATTGGGCAATGGTTCATGGTGTTCAGCATGGAGACAGTTGTGGCATCATCAGGTGTCGTTCTTAATTAGTTGGCTTCATTGCAGAGATGTGGTGTGCAAGTGATGGGTGGATCTCCAATCAAGTTGTAATTGTCTCAGCCAATCATGTCCCTACAATGCTGGTCCTCCTGTTTTTACCACATACAAGCTCAATGTGGTTTGTTGGTTGTTATATTTCACTGTTGCAAAAGTCATTCTCACAGGAGTTATCTTTTCTCCAGTATAAATTCTTAGTTGGATATCTGCAGGCTTCTGTTTGGTATCTTTGAAATGCTGTTCAAACTCAATTTGTGGAGTGACTGAAACAGCTAAACATATGTCCAATTCCATTTTAATTAATTTGCCATTCATTTCTGGTGTAAGCCATATTGCTTGGCTATGGTTAGTTTTCACATTGTAAATCTCAAGGCTAGTCAGTCCCATGTCGCTCTCATCTTTATCAGATTTTTCATCAACAGCTTGTAGATCAGTGCTCTTTTTGAAACTGCACTTTGATTGTTTAGCTTTTCTCTTCCCTGTGTAGTTCATTTATTTTTGTCTGCCCGGCATACTCTTTGTACGTGCCCTACCTTGTTGTAATTTTTGCTTTTAGCCCACATTGATCTGTTGAATGTGAGTCCCTGTCCTGAAGGTAACACTATTTGTTCAGCCTTGCCAGTTTCAGTATAGACTTTGCAATTTTGTTCACACTGTCATACCTGGCTCAGTTGTGTCTCACTCTGCAGTTTCCATTGAATAGCAATTTCAACTCCTTTTAAATGTAAGTTGTACTTCAGTTAGGAGCCATTTTTGAAAGCTTTCTTGTAAGATTCCATGAACTAAATGATCTCTTTGTGCATGATTAAGCCCATTACAAACTGACTGTACTCAGACAATCTCTTCAATTCAGCGACATACACTGAAATGGAATCCCCTTCTTTATAATTCTGCTTAAGGAACCTAAAGCATTCTGCAATTAACAATGATGTTTTAAATTTTCCTGTATTACTTTGACAACATCAGCTCTTTTCTATGATTATTATCTGCCAGTATTTACTCTTTTTGAACCTGTGAACTGTTCTGTTTATTATGGTTACAGTTACAGATTGCACAAGCTACATGGGTCATAGGGGTGCTGTACAAATGAGTGCTGCACAAGTTGTCTCCATCTCTCACGGTTGTGGGTGAGTGCCTGGGTTGTGGCAAAGCTCTCTCTGGTCCACTCTGCAATGTTGTCTGTCCATTTTTTCCTCTCACTGCCCCTTTTTTCTTTTCCCCTGCGCCATTCTCTGAAGAATGGTCTTTGAGAGTCCACTTGGTCCTGTTATGTGGCCGTACCATCTCAAATTCCTCTTCTTTACCGTGGGGAGTAGATCTTATAACCATATAACAATTACAGCACTGAAACAGGCCATCTCGGCCCTTCTAGCCTTCATAGTGAAGCTTTTTGTACTTCATCGTTTGAGACATGGTCTGTACAGGAGATGCCGAGGAGCCTTCTGAAGCATCTCATTTCTACTGCCTGGATCTTATTTTGCAGTTCTGCTGTCAAAGTCCACAATTTGCATGCATACAAGAAGATGGAGAGCACAAGTGTATACAAGAATTTCAACTTGGATCTGAGAGTGATGCTATTATCTCTCCAGATTGGTTTTATGTCAGCCAGCATTGCTGTAGTTTGGGCTGCCCTTGCAAGGACTTCAAGCCTTGATCCTTCTTGGTTGATGATGAGCCAAAACTTGTGAACTGTTTGACAGTCTCTAGTTCTTGCCCAGTCCCTGTGATTTTTGTTGTGATTGGTTCACCAATGTGTCTCATCAGCTTGGTTTTCTCTGTGCTGGTTTCCATGCCATATCTGGTAGACGGTTCACAAGGCATCCTCACTTCCTGCCAGCCCATCAATGTCATCAGCGAACCTGAGGTTGGTTATGATTTATCTTCCGATGCCAACTGTGCTGATATCAGGGCATCTGTCATTACTTGCTCCTGGAAAATGGTGAACAGCATGTGTGAAAGGAGGCAGCCTCATCGGACTCCAACTGATGCGTGGAACCACTCTCCGACTGTGCTTTGAAAATCACCACAGCACTAGCTTTGATGTAAAGCTGCTTACTGGTTTGCATCAGCTTCTGGCTCATGTCGTATCTTTTCACTGTGGTCCAGAGTGCATCATGCCACACCCTAATTGCATGCCCTCTTGAAGTCTATGAACACATGCAGGATGTCCTGTTGATGTTGATATTTCTGTTTTCTGATATTTTCTAAAAACTCGTCTCTTCCCTTCCAAAGAACATGTGCTGTTTTGTTTCACAGTGCCTTGCTGCAATTTTTAGAAAACTTGAATGCCTCGTTGTGCTTCAACAGGTCGGAAGCCTTCCAGGGTTCATGTTAAAAACACCTCATCGCCAAAGTTATGTTTAGTAATTTCAAAACATTAAATTGGTTGAAAGGAAGACACAGGAGTCCAGGAATGCAGGTCTAACTTTGAGTTTACTTTAAGCAAGGTGTGCACATATCACATGTAAGTGATGACATGTGATTCACGTGTTTATACATATAATTTGTAATGAATTATTTAAACAATGAAAGAATGCTTAATCAACAACATATTTACAAAATTACCCAAATATCACTGAAATATTAAATACACAACAGCTACTTAGTGTTGGTGAAGCAGGAAATCTGCAGCAAGGCATGGACAGATTAGAAGAACGGGCAAGGAGGTGGTAGATGGAGGTTACGGCCACGCAGTTTGGTAGAAGGAATAAAAATTTTCTAATCAGGAAGCAAATACAGAACTTGGAGGTGCAAGTGGACTTGGAAGTCCTCAAGTAGGATTCCCTAAATGTTAACTTGTAGGTTGAGTTAGTAGTAAGGAAAGCAAATGCATTAGTTTCAAGGGGACTGGAATAGGATGAAATACTAAGTCTCTATAAGGCATTGGTCAGACGACACTGGAGTATTGTGAACAGTTTTGGACTGTTGGCCAGAAGAACTACAATCAGCAAACAGGAAATGAAATGGCCATTTTGTGAGCATGTCCTTGCAACTGCTATTCTGCGCACTGTTTAGTGAATTGATTCTAGCTCTGAGCAATGAACATGGACACAAGAAGTTTCTGCTACTGATCCGTTAAACCTAAGGCCATTCTCAGATGAGCTGATTATTGTGCATAATGGTAGGTTTGCAGAAGTAATCTCATGTTCTTGGGCCAGTGTCTTCATGACCTAATTTAACTGGTTTGAACCAGTCAGATTTGAATAGAACAAAAGAAAAAGGATCTAGTTCCTTCCCAGCATATATGATGAATAAACTCTCCTTGTGCTTCCAACCAAAAGAAGTTACCTAAGGTGCAAAGTTGAATATGGGACATAACATAATAATACTTATAGCCCCTGAGCTATATCCAATGAAATCTGACACAGGTAAGTCAGATGACCTTGAGCCAACAAAATTGAAAGGACCATAAGATATAGCAGCAGAATTAGACCAGGCTATTTGCCCTATCGCATCTGCTCTGCCATTTTATCTTGGCTGATCCAATTTTACTCTCAGACCCAATCTCCTGCCTTCTCCCCATATCCCTTCATGCTCTGACCAATCAAGAATTAGTCAACCTCTGCCTTAAATATACATAAAGTTGCCTCCACAACTGCCTGTGGCAAAGAATTCCACAGATTCAGAAATTCCTCCTCACCTCCATTCTAAAAGGATGCTCCTCTATTCTGAGGCTGTGTCCTCTGGTCTTTGACTCTCCCGCCATTGGAAACATCCTCTCACATCCACTCTAACAACAATCGTTACAGAAAATCTTTCCTACCAAATGCAAAAGCATATACAACAGCTCATCTCTTTGTGACAGGAGAACACACATCATAGAAAATATTATTTTGTACATTATTATTGCACATTGTGTGTTAAACACACTATTATTGTATATATTATTATTCGGTACTTTATTATTAGTTAAGTCTGCACACTATTGTGTTTTCTTAAATATTGCTGCTGTAACGAAAGAATTTCCCACTCAGAATCAATAAAACACATTATTATTGTATTCTAGTCTTCTTGAAATGAATGGTAACATTACATTTGCCTTCCTCACCGCTGAGTCAACCTGCAAATTAGTGAATCCTGCACAAGGACTTTCAAGTCCCTTTGTACCTGTTTTTTGTATTTTCTCTCCATTTCAAAAATAGTCAATCCTTTCATTTCTTCTACCAAAGTTCATGCCCATACACTTCCTGATACTGTATTCCATCTGCCATTTCTTTACCCATTCTCCTAAACTGTCTAAGTTCTTCTGTAGCCTCTCTACTACCTCAAAACTACCTATCATCTGCAAACTTTGCAACAAAGCCATCAATTCCATCATCCAAATCATTGATATATAACATAAAAAGAATCTGTCCCAACACAGACCCCCTGTGGAACAGTACTGGTCAGCAACAGCCAGCCAGAAAAGGCTCCCTTCATTCCCACCATTTGCGTCCTGCCAATAGCCACTGCTTTATCTACGCTGAAGTCTTTCCTGTAATACCATGGGCTCATTGTTTGTTAGGCAGCCTCATGTGTGGCTCCTTGTCAAAGGCCTTCTCAAAATCAAAGTATACAACATCAACTGATCCTGATTCAGTTTCCAGACTGAGGATAATTTTCAGATAGAAGATGGATCGCTGGGGATCTGTTCAGTGGGGAGAGACTGATGCACTGTAGCGGTGTGCTACGCGCAGCGCTGAAATTACGACACGGAGTCGGTAAACTGCAACCACGGAAAAAGTTTATTTCAAAAACACAGTCTTGCTTTAAAGCCTGTCTCCCCCCACTCGATACTTCGAGAGGCACGTAACTGAAACTCCTTGAGGCTATGTATCTTTGTCTCTGGCTCTGGCTAATTGTCAGCCGGTTCGAGTGTGCTAGTAATTGGGTCGCCACATAACCCCCCCCCCCCCAGAACCGGCGGTAGACCCCCCAATGTCCACAGTCTGGGCCGGGCCCTGTTTGGGAGGTCGGCCTCTGCGCCGCGGTGCCGGAAACTCGACCGGTTGCGCCAAGTCCACATGGGCCGGTTTGAGTCGGTCCACCGTGAAAACCTCCTCTCTCCCCCCAACGTCCAGCACGAACGTGGACCCGTCGTTTCTGAGCACCGTAAATGGCCCCTCGTAGGGCCGTTGCAGCGGTGGCCGATGCCCGCCCCGGCGTACAAACACAAACTTACAGTTCTGCAGATCTTTGGGTACGCAGGTCGGGTGCTGCCCATGCTGCGAAGTGGGCATGGGGGCCAGGGCACCGAGTCTCTCGCGTAGTCTGCCCAGGACCGCTGCGGGTTCTTCCTCTCGCCCCCTTGGGGCTGGTATGAACTCCCCGGGGACGACCAGGGGCGCGCCGTACACCAACTCGGCCGACGAAGCGTGCAGATCGTCTTTGGGCGCCGTGCGGACGCCGAGCAGGACCCAGGGAAGCTCGTCCGCCCAGTTAGCTCCTCGCAGGCGGGCCATGAGAGCCGACTTCAGGTGGCGGTGGAAACGCTCCACCAGTCCGTTCGACTGTGGGTGGTAGGCAGTGGTGTGTTGCAGCTGAGTCCCCAACAGGTTGGCCATCGCTGACCAGAGGCTGGAGGTGAACTGGGCTCCTCTGTCGGAGGTAATGTGGGCCAGGACACCAAAGCGGGACACCCAGGTGGCGATCAGTGCCCGGGCGCAAGATTCGGAGGTGGTGTCGGTGAGCAGGACCGCCTCTGGCCATCTTGTGAACCTGTCCACGATAGTCAGGAGGTGCCGCGCCCCGCGTGACACTGGCAGGGGGCCCACGATATCCACATGAATGTGGTCGAAACGCCGGTGGGTGGGGTGGAACTGCTGCGGCGGGGCCTTGGTGTGTCGCTGCACCTTGGCCGTCTGGCAGTGCAGGCACGTTCTGGCCCAGTCACGGACCTGCTTGCGGAGTCCGTGCCAAACGAACCTGCTGGAGACCATCCGAACGGTAGTGCGGATGGAGGGGTGGGCCAAGTTATGAATGGAGTCGAACACACGTCGTCGCCAAGGTGCCGGGACGACGGGACGGGGCTGGCCGGTGGCGACGTCACACAGTAGGGTCCTCTCACCTGGGCCTACGGGGAGGTCCTGGAGCTGCAAACCGGAGACTGCGGTTCTGTAACACGGGATCTCCTCATCTGCCAACTGTGCCTCAGCCAGTGCCTCAAAGTCTACCCCTTGGGAAAGGGCGTGAATGTTAGAGCGAGAGAGCGCGTCCGCCACGACATTGTCCTTACCCGAGACGTGCTGGACGTCTGTCGTGTATTCAGAGATGTAGGACAGATGGCGCTGCTGGCGGGACGACCAGGGATCGGACACCTTTGTGAATGTAAAGGTAAGCGGTTTGTGGTCCGTGAACGCGGTGAAGGGCCTACCTTCTAAGAAGTACCTGAAATGCCGGATTGCCAGGTATAGCACCAACAGCTCCCGGTCGAAAGCACTGTACTTGAGCTTGGGTGGCCACAGGTGTTTGCTGAAAAACACCAGGGGTTGCCAGCGGCCCGCGATGAGCTGCTCCAGTACCCCACCGACTGCCGTGTTAGAGGCGTCCACCGTGAGGGCGGTAGGGACGTCCATTCTGGGGTGCACTAGCATCGTGGCATTCGCCAAGGCATCCTTCGTTTGAATGAAAGCGGCGGCGGACACCTCGTCCCAGGTAATGTCCTTGCCCGGACCGGACAGCAAGGCGAACAGGGGGCGCATGATCCGGGCAGCTGAAGGGAGGAAGCGGTGGTAGAAATTGACCATACCTACGAATTCCTGGAGGCCTTTGACCGTGGTGGGTCGGGGGAAATGACGGACCGCATCTACCTTAGCGGGCAGAGGGGTTGCCCCGTCTGTGGTAATCCTGTGGCCCAGGAAGTCAATAGTGTCGAGCCCGAACTGGCATTTGGCCAGGTTGATCGTTAGACCGTAGTCACTCAGCCGGGCAAAGAGCTGTCGGAGGTGGGACAGATGCTCCTGACGACTGCTGCTGGCTATGAGGATGTCGTCCAAATAGATGAATGCGAAGTCCAGTCGCGTCCCACCGCGTCCATCAACCGCTGGAACGTCTGTGCGGCATTCTTCAGGCCGAACGGCATGCGGAGGAACTCGAAAAGGCCAAACGGGGTGATGAGAGCCGTTTTGGGGACGTCGTCTGGATGCATCGTTATTTGATGGTATCCGCGGATGAGGTCTACCTTGGAGAAGATCCGTGCGCCGTGCAGGTTTGCTGCAAAGTCCTGAATGTACGGCACAGGGTAGTGGTCCGGTGTTGTAGCCTCGTTCAGCCTGCGGTAGTCGCCGCACAGTCTCCAGCCCCCTGTCGCTTTGGGCACCATGTGCAGGGGGGAGGCCCATGGGCTGTCGGACCGCCGAATTATCCCCAATTCCTCCATCCGCGTGAACTCCTCCTTCGCCAGTCGGAGCTTGTCCGGGGGAAGCCGCCGAGTGCGGGCATGGAGGGGTGGTCCCTGGGTCAGGATGTGGTGCTGTACACCGTGTCGGGGCATGGCTGCCGTGAACTGTGGTGCCAGAACCGATGGGAAATCCGCCAGGACCCTGGTGAAGTCGTTGCCGGACAGCGTGATGGAGCCGAGGTGAGGGGCTGGCAACTGGGCTGCACCCAGGGGGAATGTCTGAAAGGTCTCGGCGTGAACCAGTCTCTTCCTGGGCAGGTCGACCAGTAGGCTGTGAGCCCGCAAGAAATCCGCACCCAGAAGCGGTTGGGCTATGGCGGCCAGTGTGAAGTCCCACGAGAACTGGCTGGAGTCGAACCGTAGCTGCACCGGACGGGTGCCATAAGTCCTTATGGTGCTGCCGTTCGCGGCCCGTAGGGGGGGAACCGGCGCCCTGCTGCGGGTGTCGTAACTCGTCGGAGGTATGACGCTGATCTCGGCACCGGTGTCGACCAAAAACCGGCGTCCCGACTGTTTGTCCCAGACATACAGGAGGCTATCCCGATGGCCAGCCGTCGTAGCCATCAGCGACGGCTGGCCCTGGCGTTTCCCGTGGAACTGGCAGGGCGGGCGACAATGGTGGGTATCTGCGCCCCACCGCTGGTGGTAGAAACACCAGTGTTCGTTGGGCTCCACACCCCGGCCTCTGGGTTTAGCGGGCTCTGCGGCCGGGCCTGGACTGGTTTGCCGCTGGGAGCGTGGCCGGGTGATCTGTGCGATGGGCGCCCCACTCACCTTCTTGGCGTTCCACAGCGCGTCCGCCCGGGCTGCCACCTTCCGGGGGTCGCTGAAATCCGCGTCGGACAGCAGCAGGTGTATGTCCTCGGGCAGCTGCTCCAGGAAAGCCTGCTCAAACATGAGGCAGGGTGTGTGTCCGTCGGCCAGAGACAACATTTCATTCATTAAAGCCGATGGAGGTCTGTCTCCCAAACCATCCAGGTGCAGTAAACGGGCAGCTCGCTCGCGGCGGGAGAGCCCGAAAGTCCTTATGAGCAGGGCTTTGAATTCCGTGTACTTGCCGTCCGCCGGGGGAGACTGTACGAACTCCGCGACCTGGGCCGCTGTGTCCTGGTCGAGGGAGCTCACCACGTAGTAGTAACGGGTGTCCTCTGAGGTTATTTGCCGAACATGGAATTGGGCTTCTGCTTGCTGAAACCATAGGTGAGGTCGTAGCGTCCAGAAGCTTGGCAGCTTCAAGGAAACCGCGTTAACAAATGCAGCGTCTGCCATCTCCGGTCCAAAAAAACGGTTGGACCATCGGGGTCACCAATGTAGCGATGTGCTACGCGCAGCGCTGAAATTACGACACGGAGTCGGTAAACTGCAACCACGGAAAAAGTTTATTTCAAAAACACAGTCTTGCTTTAAAGCCTGTCTCCCCCCACTCGATACTTCGAGAGGCACGTAACTGAAACTCCTTGAGGCTATGTATCTTTGTCTCTGGCTCTGGCTAATTGTCAGCCGGTTCGAGTGTGCTAGTAATTGGGTCGCCACAGCACCATCAATAACTCACGCTGAGACTTAGGAAGCGAGTTATCGGCTTTTATTGACTGGAAGAATAAACAGCACTACATCCTGGGGAAAATGAGGGAGAGCAGCAGCCCACAGTCGCCTTTATACAGGGGTCTGTGGGAGGAGCCACAGGAGCAGTCAGACAGGTATATCTAGTTCACCACAGAGACACAAAGGATTGTTGAAACACCTTGATCAATAACAGTAAGCCAACATCACTTAATTTTTAAATTTAAGCTTTTTAATTAATTGCTTTAGTCATAGTAATCACCTTGTTTATGGACGCCTCGATACAAACTGTTCATCTCTGAACAATGCAGGAATAGTAGATTTCCAACTTACTGAAGGGTATGATTTGCAGGAAGTAGTTCAATGATAATTTTAAAATTTCAACATTTTATTCACTGTATTTTCAGGATTTTTTTGGAATTTACCTCATGTTTCCATGCAACAAATAATTTTAGAATGACAGCAGATGCTCTGCATATTAACGTGAGTACTTTATAAGAAGGAAAACAAATTTGCCCTGGATCAAATGTGTAAACAAATCATTTTAGCTCATGGATTTTTGAACATGTGTATGAATTAATCCAAAACAAAGCACTACATTCACAAAACCAATCTGGTTTACCGATTATCATAAACACGGAGATTCGGCAGATGCTGGAAACCCAGAGTAACACACAAGATGCTGGAGGAACTCAGCAGATCAGGCAGTATCTATGGAGAGGAATAATTTCAGGCCCAGACCTGGAAAGGAAGAGAGAAGAAGAGGGGAAGGAATATAAGCCAGAAGGTGATACTGAAGCCAGATGAGCCGTAAGGTAGGTGGTTGGGGAAGGGAGCATGAAGGTGTAGATGGAAAATGTGAACGGCTGAAGAAGAAGGAATCTGATCAGAACGAGTGGACAACAGGAGAAAGGGAAGGGTGAGGGGCACCAGAGGGGGCTGATAGATATGTGAGGAGAAGAGAAGGGGTAAGTTGGAAGACAAGGTGGAAAGTAGAAAAAGAGAGGGGGGAGGAGAAATTGCCATATGTTGGAGAAACCGATGCTTATGCCGTCAGTTCAGACTACCCAAACAGAATATGAAGCGTTGTTCTTCCATCCTGAGGATGGTCTCATTATGGCAGTAGAGGAGGCATTGGTCGACATGCCAGAATGAGTTTGTGGAGTGGGATTAAAATGTCTGGCCACCGGGATATCCTCCCTGTTGCAGATGGAGCTAAGGTGCTTGACAATGCAGTCCCCCAATCTACATTGGGTTTCATCGGAGCTTATTACTGCTCCAACACCAGCCACAGTAGAATGCAAATTATTTCCAAGTAGTTTCTAGAGGGATTGAGTAAATCAATCACATCAAAACCAAAAGCTTGAGTTCTGAATTCTTCATAATAAGACTGGAATAGTGGAATAGAAAGTTGCATACTAACTAGACAATCTTTAGTTTTATTACTGTAAGTTTATTGTAGATATGTTTTGAGAAAATGCTGGCATAAACAAGCGTGTCTAACAATCACCAAGTTTTACTTCTGAATAATTAAGGAGCTGAAATATGGGTTGACCATGACTATACATACTCGATCTGAGTGAAAAACACAAAAATGGACATTTTTTCAGCATTGTATATGCACATTAAGGCAAATTACAGGTCAGGTTTGAACTTGTTTCATCTTAACCAATAAAACATGAAACGGTAAGAATACAACTATGATATACAAGTCCCCTTTGCAACAACCATTTGCCAGATGCTTTGGAAAATTATTTGCAGAGCATTGTTAAAAAAAGGCCATTAAGCTATTAGCCTCAATGAAAATACTTAGATACATTGCAATCCAGCTTTAAATATCTTATTTACTTCAATAATGACAAGACCAATAATGGGGAAAAGCTGATATGCAAATGGTAAAAGTTTGTTCATACCTTCTCATCATGTTGCTTCAAGAGACAAAATTGCAATAAAAATTGTTTTATAATGACTGAAGCTTTTAAAAATCTGTAATCAACCAATTGTGTCAAATACTGATAAAAAATAAAATGCTATCCCTGAAATGAACCAGAAATAAAAAATATAAAAATAGTTGGATTGTTGGTTAGTACACTTAATGAATAATAAATATACCTATAGTTAACTTGTTAATTTATGTTTTTTTGTCTGATTGGTCTAATTAGTCAGATACTTTTGAGCCAATTCTTTTGAAGATTAGTATAACTGATTAGTTCTTGTTTTTTAGTAGTCCTTGGTAATTTATTTAGTTGTAGGATTTGTGTTTTAGTGTTAACTGTGCAACTAAAACAGTACTAAAACTAAATAAATCTGTACATAAATGTTATTTGCAAATAATGTGTATGTAGTTATGGTGGTACAGGTTATGTGTCTGGAATAAAGTATATGGAATTTTGGGAACACAGTGTATCCCAAGCAAAAATCTTTACTAATAAAACCCTTGTCTCTGAACTTTCTGGCTTTTTTGTTAAACTGGAACAAATTGGAGACCCTCTAACGCAAAAATGAAGTGGATGCATATCTGGACAACTTACTCCAAACCTCGGTCACTCGCTACAGAGACGGGCAGATGGCTAATATAGTAAAAGGTAAGGGAAACTTTGGTGGACCAGATGAGGATTACTAGATATTAATACTATTTGGGAGGGCAAATATACTTGCTACTTTTGAGAATCAGAATACAGTCCATTCAAATGATTGGTGGAATGCTGGACATGGCATTTTGAAGCAAGAAGTCATCCAGAAAAAGAGGAATGGAATAATAAGATAGTAGTTTTCAAGGATTCAATAGTGAGAAGAACAATCAATCCTTCTTGTAGCTATTAATCATTCTCTGTGCAAATCACACCCTCCCCACTCCCAAACCCCCTTCAAAACTCCTTTCTGCCACCTCCTACCTATGCTCCCTCTTGTTTTTGTGGAAAAAGAAACCAAATTGGTAATGAGGAGGCATACAGGAGTCAGATCGGTTGGATGGGTGAGTGGTGTTGCAACAACTTCAGCAAGCCAAGGAAGTGATTGTGGTCTTCAGGAAGAGCGGTTAAGAGTGGAACGTTTAAGCAGATTCAGGTTCTTGGGTGTCTAGATACCAGACGATGTATCCCAGGACCAACACACTAAAGGTAAAGACATTAGCTTCATTTATCACACGTATATTGAAACCTCAAAACAGACAGTGAAATGTGTTGTTTGTGTGATATGTATCCAGAGAGCTGCCTTGTGGGGATTAGAGACGGGGGACCAAAAAAGACTAAAACACCGTCTGACTCTTAGAAAAGGCGAGAGACGAAGCACGGGGTCATAAAGGGCTCCATCTTAAAGCAGCAAGGAAGACTGAAGCACCGAGGCAATTGCAGAAGGGATCAGTGATGGCTCCCAATGGAGATGGCCAGCAGATGGATCGGCCCCAGATTTGCAGTCACCCATTACAAAAGGACTAACTTTGTGCGACTCCTCTCCTCGTATGCAGATGAAAAGATGTTTCTGCTATTCTGATATTGATGTGATTTTTGGACTGTGCTTTAAGTCGGTTTCCTTCAGGTTTTCAATGTTTTCTTTCTTGTGGACGATTGGCAGGTGGGTGATCTGTTAAGTTTTTGTGTGTAAGAGGAGTGGTTGGGGGTTTTGATGCTAGAGTTGATGTTCTTTTCTGCGAGTGAGGGAGTGAGAGAGGATGATTGTTATTGTTGTTATTTTTTTCTGTGAGTGAGGAGATCAGGCACTGTTACTGTCACTGTCATTTTCTGCGGGGGGGGGGAGGGGCGGGATTATTTTTGGGTCTGCAAGTTTTGTTTCTTTTCTTTTTCGTGCCACGAAGTGGGGGGGGGGATTTGATGTTTTCTTTCATCAGCTTCCATGGTCTTTCTGTATTTACTGGCTATCTGGAGAAGACAAATATCTGAGTTGTATTGTACATGCATACCTTGACAATAAAATGAACCTTCGAAAGCGATCAGTGAGGATTGTGCTGTGTAGTCTGCAAATGTCACCATGCTTCCAGCATCAAAATATCATGCCTACAACTCACTAATCGCAACCATACATCTTTTGAATGTAGGAGGAAACCCATGTGGAACATCAAATCTCCTTATGGGCAGTGGCGGGAATTGAACCCTGATCGGTCACTGGCAGTGCAAAGTGATGTGCTAACCACCACGTTACCATGCCGTCCCAACGTAACCATGAAGAAGGCACAGCAATGGTTTTACTTTATTAGGAGTTTGAGGAGATTTGGTATGTCACCAAAGACTCTACAGATTTGCAGGAAGATTACAGTGGAAAGCATTCTGATTGGTTTCATCACGGTCAGGAGTGGAGTCTTCAACACACAGGAGCACGAGAGGCTGCAAAGGGCTCATGCAACTCCATCGTGGGCAAAACCCACGGACTTCTTCAAGAGGTGGTGCCTCAAAAACGTGGTATCAACCTCTAAGGATCACCAGCATCCAGGACATACTCTCTAACCCACACTCAATAATTCAGAAACTGTTTCTTCCCCTCTACCACTGGATTTGTGAACACATGAAAAATACCACCTTGTTCCTTATTTTTATTCATTTATCTTTGTACTTTATAGTACATTCATATCTTTGCACTATACTGCTGATGAGCAAAACTACAGTTTTGATATGTCAGTGATAATAGCTGTGATTCTGATTCAAACATTCCTCACGCTATAACAGGATACAAACTCCAGTTTCCTATCGGAGGATGCATAATCTCTCCTAAATCATCCTTTTCTTCTCAGAGAAATTCCTTTAAATTAAAGAAATATACAGTATGTCAGTTCTGACCTAATTGCGGAACCCTGTGGAAAGCAGGAACGGATGGGGGGTGGGGGGAGGAAGATATGACTGGTAGTGGGATCATTTTGTAGCAGTTGCGCATTGAAATATAGGAAATGGAGAATCATGTGTAAAAACACTTGTTTTTAGTAACATATTAATTGATTGCAAATTAAAACTCTTCCTCATGGCCTCCCATGTTGATGCAGTTTCTGAGTCAAACCACTAGATTCATTTAGGTGTATACTTACATTGAGCAGACAGGAGTTAAATTACTGCGTAGTACTCAGTTCCAAAGCTTGGCACAGAGCACTACTCAGAGATGATGACCGCTGAAGGTGGAACTCTTAAGACGAAGAAATTTTGTTTGCAATATTTATTAATTAATATACTTATTCCAGAATATTTTTTTAAATAATTGATGGCTGTAAATGTTGAATAGATAATGCCAACTAACACTATTTATAATATCTTTCCGGTGAACATCCAGTTCTTTTCATCTTTTACATCAAAAACTATAAAAGAATTAGCAATTACTTAAAAAATACTTCTTGCACCAATGTGCAGATGGGGTAGTTTCTTGAATATTCTGTGTTTCAGAAACATGTGTAATTGGAACTGGAAGTCTTACAAAAGATCCTACATTCCCTTCCTTACTATTCATGAGGAAGCTGCCTCGTGCTGTCACCACGTCTATTTACAACACCACAGTGTTTCCTTGAAGCAACATGGGTGAGAGGAAACATGATGCACCCTCCAGGCATTGAATTAGCTTATTCATTATAATTTTTAATTTGTATTTATTTTGGAATACTGATTAAAAATTTTGGTGAAAGATACCCTGGGGAACTTGAGAAAAATATTGTTAGCCAGAGAACAATTAGCCATTACCTGTAAGAATTGTGGAAAAACATCAGTGATTGCCTGCAAAAGGGAATGAACATGTTGGAAAGCAAAAGAAAAGATAATTCACAGGACTATGAGACATAAATTCAATAAGCTGAATTAAGTCCCTCCATGCTGTTACATTTCTATAATTCTAAGTTGTCATACTTAAGTTCATCTGGTCAACAGAAGCATCAAACTTGTATCATAGAACAACTATCAAAATATTATTCAAACATAATCAATTCCTTGTCTGGAACAAAAAGTGCTTAAGATCCCTCTTCAGTTGTGTAACAGATAAGGAAATATTGGAAAGCGTAAGGATAAATCAGATTTTTCCAAGTTTACTCTGAAATCTGTTCAGAGTGGGGCAGAAAACAACCATCATTTCAATTTATGTATTATTTTACAGCTGTGATTACTTTTTCTCTTAGTGACACTAAAAGCACTAAAGCGCACTTTCCAATCATTTATCCATACTCAAGTCTATTTAAGTCTGACTTCAGTTAAATTGTATTGATCTCTTTTCAGAAAAAAAACCCTTTTCACAAAACAAAATTAAAAACTAAATGGCTGATGTGTATATTTTGCTTAAAATGATGTTAAAATTGCAGAGATAGTCTGCAAAACAATATTTAAATATAAGTCATTATTTTTATAAATAATATTATCTTAAAATAAACAATCAGATTAGAAGTGCTCCTTAAACATTACAATCTAGTATCACACACTATTTTTAAAAAATACTCACATAATATTCATCTTCCAGGCATCTCAAGTTTATGCTGCAAATTAAAGTTCTAAAGAAGACGAGTCTATTTATGCACAGCAGTGGCACAAAGGCTTGCTAGATTTCCTGTTATTCTTTGTTTCAGAAGGTAGACCTACTATCTAAATGGTGGGAGGTGCCAGAACATTTATAATGCTGCTCTGCCTACTTGCTGTCCCAATGACATCATGTGATATTAACAAATGAAATCATTAATTAGAATTCCAACATTCCATTGAAAACTGAACAAAAGACAAAATAAAAACAAGCACTTGAAGAATGAAAATTAAAATAACATATTATAACAATTTTCTTATTTCAAATATTTCTTAATCAAAATAAAGTTAAATCATGGGAAAGATGAAAGTGTTATTTTACAGTGTAAGTTGCAAGTCAGGCACCAGTTCTGAAGAAGGTCTTCAAGCTGAGGTGTTAACGACTTCTCTTTCCACAGATGCTACCTGACTTGTTGATCTTTTCCAGCATATCTGAAAAAGTTGCTTTAGAGGGTTGGAGCTACATCTGATGAAGCAGTGTCAATAGAGATGGCATCAATGCTTTAAAGGAAGAATGAAGGGACCAAAAATTACCTGCAGGTCCTCTTTGGTAACAATTCTTGCTTTCTTACAATAATGGTAGCCCAATATCTTTCTATGCACTTGTACCTTCTACTAAATTGCACCCACCTAGGACTAGAACTAATATCCATAAAACAAAATTGATGGGGCACTTTCTGCCCACAAAGTTTCAAAATGTGTTATAATGTTCGTATTTCTGGTCACTGAAGTTGACCATAACACAGCATATACCAATAAATCAGAGGGGCGCGGTTTGGTAGTTTATGAGCTATGGCGAATGCCTTTCAAGATGTTTGCTTGGTGATGACTCTAGAGGCTAAAAAAATCTCAATATGCCTGTGCTCTGCTGCTCTTTGTGGCCGTCTAGTCATGGTGTCATGAGAACAACATACTGGAAAAACCTAGCAAGTCTGGCAGCATATGTGGAAAGTGAAAGAGTTCATCTTTGAGGTTGTTGTCCTGAACTGCTGAGTGTTTCCAAAATTCTCTGCTTTTATTTCAGATCTCAGCAAAGTTTCAGTAAGGGAAATCATATTGCTTGAGAACCAATATTGTTCAAATGAGATAGGTCAAATAATTTTGACAGATGGCTAGTGATGTTGGACCAGGAGGAAGCAAAGCCTGCCTTTATTCATCATTTTGTCACCCTTGAAAATGCTCCAGAGCACTATAGAGTTGAGGGATTACTAGGCAAATCTAGACACATGCACAGCATTGGGTATGATAAACACTCATCAAGTGTTCTTTGATAATGATAATTTTGGATGACAACTAAATTAACTCCTGTGTTTCCTTCTCACACTGCATTGGGATAATTTATTTGAACACAGCATCTATCTGGTCTTTCTCAATGGTTTTGAAATGTTAATCCATTTAGACAATAAGATCAAGATTGTAAGACTAAGGAGCAGATTCAGTTCATTCAGCCCATCAAGTCCTCTCTGCTATCCCATGTGCCTAATTTATTATCACTTTCAATCCCATTCTCCTGCTTTCATTCCGCAACCTTTGACGCCCCTACTAATCAAGAACCTAGCAAGTTTCACTTTAAATATACTCAATTACTTGTCGTTTGTGACAATGTCATACACAGATTTACCACTCTAGCCAAAGAGATGCCTCCTAATCTCTGTTCTAAAGGGACAACCTTTTCGTCTGAGGCTGTGTCTTCTGGTTCCAGACCCCCTCCCCCCAACTATAGGAAACATTCTCTCAACATCCATTCTATCTGGGCCTTTCAATATTCGATAGGTTCCAATGATATTCCCCCATCCCCATTCTTCTAAACTCCAGCGAGTGCAGACACAGATCAATTAAACACTCCTGATATGTTAAACCTTTCATTCTTAGGATCATTTTTGTGAATCTCCTCTGGATCTTCTCCAATGCCAGCAGATCCTATCTTAGATAAGGGACCCAAAATTACTCACGATACTGCATGTCTGATCTGACATTACATCCTTGATTTATATTCTAGTCCTAAATGCTAACATTGTGTTTGCCTTTCTTACCACCGACTCAACCTGCAAGTTAACCTTTAGGGAATACTGCACAAGGACTCCCAAGTGCCTGTGCACTTCTGATTTCTGTATTTGCTCCCCATTTAGAAAATAGTCTACACCTTTATTTATTCAACAAAAACTGCATGACCATACAATTTCCTACACGGTATTCTATCTGCCACTTCTATGTTCATTCTCCTAATCCAAGTCCTTCTGCAGATCCCCGCTTCCTCAACACAACCTACCCCTCCACCAGTCTTTGCATCATCCACAAACTTGGCCACAAGCCATCGATTCCATCACTCAAATCATTGACATATAATGTGAAAAGAGGCAGTCCCAATACATGTGGGACACGACTAGTCACCGGCAGCCAACTAGAAAATGCCCCTTTGATTCCCATTCTCGGCCTTCTGCCAGTCAGCCAATCTTCTATTCATGCTATTATCTTTCCTGTAATGCCATAAACTCTTATCTTGTTCAGCAGCCTCATGTGTAGCACCTTGTCAAAGGCCTTCTGAAAATCCAAAAATAACAACATCCACCTACTCTCCTTTGTCCATCTTGCTTATTCTTTTCAACTAGAATTGCAACAGATTTGTCAGGCAAGATTTCCCCTTAAGGAAACCATGCTGACTTCAGCCACTTTTCTCATGTACCTCCAAGTACCCCAAACCCTCCTCATTAATAATGGACTCCAACATTTTCCCAACCACTGAAGTCAGGCTAACTGGTCTATAATTTCCTTTCTTCTGTCTCCATCACTTCTGAAAGGGTGGAGTGACATATGAAATTTTCCAGTCTTCCAGAACCATTATAGAATTTAGTGATTTTTGAAAGATAATTGCTAATGCCTCCCCAGTCTCTTCAGCTACATCTGTCTGAACCCTGGGGTGTAGTCATCTGGTCTAGGTGACTTATCTACCTTTAGAATTTTCAGCTTTCCAAGTACCTTTTCCTTAGTAATAACAATAATGCTCACTTCTACCACCCCCCCCCCCCCCCACTACCGACACTCTCAAATGTCTGGCATATAGCTAGTATCTATCACAGTGAAGACTGACAAAGATATTTATGGAGTTCCTCCCCTCATTTCTTTGTCCTCCATTACTAACACTCCAACTCATTTTGAAGCTGTTCAACATCCACTCTTGCCTCTGTTTTACTCTTTATATATCTGAAAGATAACTTTTGGCACCCTCTTTGATACGTTTGTCTAGCTTACCTTCATATTTCATCTATACTCTCCTTATCTTTTCTCTAGTTGCCTTCTGTTGTTTTTTAAAAGCTTCTTAATCTTCTAACTTCCCACTAAATTTTGCTTTTCTTTCCTTGGCACCCACCTTTGAATCATTCTCCTTTTAGAATACCTCTTTATTTTCAGAATCTATTTCTACTGTGCTTTCAGTACTTCCCACAGAAACACCAGCTGTTCTGCCATCATCCCTGCTTGGGTCCTCTTCCAATCAACTTTGGCTGGCTCCTCTCTCAAGCCTCTGTAATTCCCTTTACTCTACCATAATACTGATACTTCTGACTTTATCTCCTCCCTCTCAAAATGCAGGATGAATTCTATCATATTATGATCACTGCTTCCTAAGGGTTCTTTTACCTTAAGCTCCCTAATCAAACCTATTCATTACACAATGCCCAGTCCAGAATTACCTTTCCCCTAGTGGGCTCAATTACAAGATTCTCTAAAAAGCCATCTCATAGGCCTTCTACGTCTCTTGGGATCCAGCACCAATCTAATTTCCCCAATCTACATGCATATTGAAATCCCCATGACTATCACAACATTCCCCTTTTCACACACGTTTTCTATCTCCTGTTGGAGTTTGTATCCCACATCCTGGCTACTATTTGAAGGCCTGTATATAACTCCCATTAAGGACATTTTACCCTTGCAATTTCTTTTCTCTACCCAAATGATTCTGCAATTTCTGATCCTATGCCACCTTTTTCTAAGGATTTGATTTCATTTTATACCAACAGAGCCACCACATCCCCTTTGCCTACCTCTCTGTCCTTTTGATACAAGGCATGTCCTGTGTGGTGGGGGTCCTTAATGATGGACAGTGCCTTTCTGAGGCACTGCTTCTTGAAGATGTCTTGGATACTATGGAGGCTAGTACCTATGATGGAACTGACTAATTTTACAACTCTCCTGCAGCTTACTTCAATCCTTTACAGTAGCTCATCCCAGAATATGATGCAGCCAGTCGTTATGCTCTCTAAGTAACACCTGTAGAACTTTCGGGAGACAAACCAAATCTCCTCAATCTCCTAATGAAATATAACTGCATCTTGTCTTCTTTATAGCTGCATCAATGCTTTGAGTTCCCTCATCTTACCCTTTTTGAAGTCCACAAACAGTTCTTTGATCTTACTGACAATGAGTGCAAGGTTGTTGCTGCGATACCACTCAGCTTGCTGGTACATCTTGTTCTGGGCCCTTTCTCTGAGAAAAGATGACACTGGGCAGAATCCAGAGGAGGTTCATGAGAATGATCCTGGGGATGAAAGGGTTAATGTATGACCAGTGTTTCATGGCTTTGGCCTGAACTCACTGGTGTTTAGAAGAATGAAGGGAGATCGCATTGAAACCTACCAAATATTGAAAGGTCTGGATAGAGTGGACGTAGGGAGGATGTTTCCTATATTGGGTGAGTCTAGGACCATAGGGCACAGCCTCAGAATGGAGGGACATCAATTTAGAATAGAGATGAGGAGTTATTTCTTTAGCCAGACATGACTAAACCAATGGCCTAATGCCTGATAGTCCTATGGTCTTAAAATCTGTGGCACTCATCAAGATATGACTGCAGGAAACTTTGGAGATAAGCAGCTAATACATCATGTGAGTCTTTACAGGAAATGACTGAGTAGCTTTTGCACATAAATCAGCATGGTCAAGGCCTCTTTGGATACATCTGACCTCTTGCTTCACCTCTCAATCTACAAAGGCCGAGAACTCTACGTAGCTCTGGCTGCAATTGCACAGGTGCCAGAGGTGGTGTTTGCACCGGAGGCGGAGAGTGGGTTGGTTCTGTCCCAACTGGAGGTGTCAGGGATCCCTTGTGTGTGTGCGAGGTCCCTGGAATAGACGCATACGAGATGCCCGGTACATGAGCGTCGTGAGGAGTCTGTGTGTGGCACGGTGTGTGCGGTGTCACCTCGGGTTCAGGGTTCATAGTTACCGTGGAATGTTCGGGGTAGTGGTCTGCTGCTCCGGCGGGCGCCAGGTCGCGGACAGAGACCGTGTCCTCCCGCCCATCAGGCAAGACCATGTAGGCATACTGGGGATTAGCATGCAGGAGGTGAACCCTCTCGACCAGCGGGGAGTACTTATTACTCCTCGCATGTTTACGTAGCAGCACTGGCCCCGGGGACGTCAGCCAAACTGGTAGGGTGGTCCCAGTGACAGACTTCCTGGGAAAAGAGAATAGGCGTTCGTGAGGGGTGGCATTAGTGGACGTACACAACAGGGAGCGGATAGAGTGGAGTGCCTCAGGGAGGACCTCCTGCCATCGGGAGACCGGCAACCCTTTTGACTTAAGGGCTAAAAGTGTGGCCTTCCACACTGTGGCATTCTCCCTCTCCACCTGGCCATTCCCCCGGGGATTATAACTCGTGGTGCGACTAGTAGCAATGCCCCTAGCAAGCAGGAACCGGCGCAACTCGTCACTCATAAAGGAGGACCCTCTATCACTGTGGACATAGCAGGGATATCCGAACAGAGTGAAGAGCTGGCGCAGGACTTTTATGACCGACGTGGTAGTAGTGTCGGGGCAGGGAACGGCAAAGGGGAATCGCGAGTACTCGTCAATAATACTGAGAAAGTAGACATTGCGGTCGGTGGAGGGAAGGGGGCCCTTAAAGTCAACACTCAGTCGCTCAAAAGGGCGGGTGGCCTTGACAAGCTGCGCAGTGTCAGGACGGTAGAAGTGCGGTTTGCACTCAGCGCAGATCTGGCAGTCCCTGGTCATCATCCTGATGTCCTCCAGGGAGTACGGCAGGTTCCGGGCTTTAATGAAATGGTAAAATCGGGTGACCCCCGGATGGCAAAGATGGGCATGAAGGGCATACAGCTGGTCGAGCTGTGCGCTAGCACACGTTCCCCGGGATAGGGCATCAGGGGGCTCATTGAGTCTGCCAGGCCGGTACAGGATATCATAGTTGTAGGTGGAGAGTTCTATTCTCCATCGCAAAATTTTATCATTTTTGATTTTGCCCCGCTGTTGGTTGCTGAACATGAACGCAACCGAGCGCTGGTCGGTCAGCAAGGTGAACCTTTTGCCGGCGAGATAGTGCCTCCAGTGCCTAATAGCTTCCACTATGGCTTGGGCTTCTTTCTCCGCCGCGGAGTGCCGAAGTTCAGAGCCTTGAAGGGTACGAGAAAAAAACGCCACTGGTCTGCCTTCCTGATTGAGGGTATCAGCCAGCGCGACGTCAGAGGCATCACTCTCTACTTGGAAGGGAATGGTCTCGTCCACCGCATGCATCGTTGCTTTGGCAATGTCCCCTTTAATGCAGCTGAAGGCCGCGCGGGCCTCGGCAGAGAGGGGAAAAGTGGTAGACCTGACCAGGGGGCGGGCCTTGTCTGCGTAATGGGGGACCCATTGGGCGTAATAGGAAAAAAAAACCAGGCACCGCCGGAGGGCCTTGAGAGTGGTGGGAAGAGGGAGTTCTAACAGGGGACGCATACGGTCGGGGTCAGGGCCAATGACCCCGATCTCCACGACATACCCAAGGATAGCGAGTCGTGTGGTTCTGAACACACACTTGTCCTTGTTATAAGTGAGGTTCAAAGCTTCGGCCACTTGGAAAAATCATTGGAGGTTGGTGTCGTGATCCGACCAGTCGCGACCACAGATGGTGATGTTATCTAGATAGGGAAATGTGGCCTTCAGTTTGTACTGGTCCACCATCCGGTCCATCTCCCTCTGGAAGACCGAGACCCCATTTGTGACACCAAATGGGACGCGCAGGAAGTGATAGAGCCAGCCACCCGCCTCGAAGGCGGTGTAGGGGCGGTCCTCTGGGCGGATGAGGAGCTGGTGATAAGCGGATTTCAGATCTATTGTCGAGTACACCTTGTACTGAGCTATCTGGTTGACCATATCCGCGATGCGGGGTAGGGGGTACGCGTCAAGCTGCGTGAACCTATTGATGGTTTGACTATAGTCCACGACCATCCTATTTTTCTGCCCAGTCCGAACAACAACCACCTGGGACCGCCATGGGCTTGTGCTTGGCTCAATGATCCCCTCCCCGAGCAGCCGCTGCACCTCTGAATGAATAAAGGCCCTGTCCCCTGCGCTGTACCTCCTGCTTTTAGTCGCCACCGGTTTACAGTCGGGGGTCAGGTTGGTGAACAGCGATGGGGGAGGGATCTTGAGGGTGGAGAGGCTGCAAGTAGTGTCAGTAGCACAGCTATCGGCATGGTGCTGGGCGGGATGTGTGGTTCAGTGTGTATGTGCGTGTGGTAACGGAGTATATGGCGAAGTCCCACCAAACTGAGGATTCCTGACAGTGAGTGGTGGGAGGGGACCATCATATGCCATAGTCACACTTTTGAGATGGCTCTGGAAGTCGAGCCCCAACAGCACAGGTGCGCACAGTCGAGGCATGACCAGGAACGCAAAGTTCCGATACTCTGTGCCCTGCACCACCAATGTCGTTACACAACCCACCCGGATGTCTGTGGAATGCGACCCAGAAGCCAAGGTGATCCTGTGACTTACCGGCCGTGTCACGAGTCCACAGCGTTGCACTGTGGCCGGGTCAATAAAACTCTCAGTGCTGGCCATGTCAAACAGGCAGCTAGTCCTGTGCCCCTCCACCAGGATGTCCATCATCAACCTTGCGAGCTGGTGCGGAGCGCTTTGATCAAGGGTCACGGTAGCCAGCATTGAACGGGGCGAGTCGGGGGCGGGGCCTGGTGACACCGGCAAAGGTGGCCGCTCACATCCGGGCATGCAAGATGGCGGCTCCCAGGTCGCACACGGGTAGGTAGGGGCGGGGCATGGTGACGCCGGCAAAGATGGTTGTCCACATCCGGGCATGCAAAATGGCGGCCCCCAGGTCTCAGACGCAGCGCTGCTCGACCCCGGGCGCGGTTTAGATTTACAGACCTTGGCGAAATGGCCCTTCTTCCCGCAGCTGGAACAAGTCGCTTCGCGAGCTGGGCAGCTGTTTCTGGAATGTTTCTGAAGCCCACAAAAGTAACAGAGTTTTATGCCTGGCGAATTCGAGGAGTTCATGATACCGCGACTGGCAGCGGCGTTGGCGAATTCGCTCGGAACCAGGGAATCGCGCGGCTGGACCACCTCGGCGTACAGCTGTGCAGCCTCCAGCGTATCAGCCGTCTCTATCGCTGAGCGTAAGGTAAGATCAGCTTTTTCCAGCAGCCGCTGGCGCAAATACACTGACCTGACTCCAGTCACAAAAGCGTCTCGGACCAAGAGTTCCGTATGCTGTTCCGCTGTGAGCGTTTTGCAGTCACAAGTCCGCACGAGTGCCTGTAGAGCTCGGAGAAATTCAGCAGTAGACTCCGTAGGCCGCTGTTTTCGTGTTGCCAAGTGATGCCGGGCATAAACTGCGTTCACCGGCCGCAGGTACTGTCTTTTGAGAGTGTCAAGCGCCCCCTCGTAGGTCGAGAGGTCCCTGATGAATGAATAAACTTTTGGGGCGACCCTCGAGAGGAGAAGTCTAAGCCTAACAGCTGAGTCGGTGGCACGAACCTCCTCCAAGTATGATTGGAAGCATACAAGCCAGTGTTCAAAGGCAAGAGCTGCTTCAGGGTCTTGGGGGTCCAAATCTAAGCGTTCTGGGCGTAAAACGGTTTCCATGTTTTAACTTCCAGTCAATAAAATTGATGCACCATCAATAACTCACGCTGAGACTTAGGAAGCGAGATATCGGCTTTTATTGACTGGAAGAATAAACAACACTACATCCTGGGGAAAATGAGGGAGAGCAGCAGCCCACAGTCGCCTTTATACAGGGGTCTGTGGGAGGAGCCACAGGAGCAGTCAGCAGGGGTCTGTGGGAGGAGCCACAGGAGCAGTCAGACAGGTATATCTAGTTCACCACACAGGAAATGACTGAGTAGCTTTTGCACATAAATCAGCATGGTCAAGGCCTCTTTGGATACATCTGACCTCTTGCTTCACCTCTCAATCTACAAAGGCCGAGAACTGGACACATTTTGTATTTGTCCTCTCAGACGTACACTGGACATAGCTGGTGCACTCATTTAAAACACCATCTTTGTTGGAAAGCTATGCTCAGCTAAATTCTCTATTTTTCCTTTGTTCACTATATATTTATGTTTCGATTAATCAATAATAATTTAAGATTTGTGTTGAACTACATATACCTGTCTGGACATGCTCCCTGCTGACTGCTCCTGTGGCTCCTCCCACAGACCCCGGTATAAAGGCGATTGAGGCCTGAGCCCGGCCCTCATTCTCCAGGATGTGGTATGGTGGTCAACTACTGCTTGTTCTTTCTTCCAGTCAATAAAAGCCGATATCTCGATTTCACATCTCAGAGAGAGTTATTGATGGTGCATCAAGATTATATTAATTAAATGTATTTTTCTCATTTTAAATTACTTCATTCAATGTTAGCTGCTTGATAATATCTCTGATTATCAGTGTAAAAGAATATTGACAGCATGAGCTGCCAAGGCTCTTAGGGTATTGTTGGGGGTGGGTTTGCACAAGGTAATGCGTTTGATATTGAGAGAGACATCAGCACACCAGCCTTGCAGGATCTTCAACTGAACTTTATTGACAATGCTGGCTCCTCCCAGTGGGAGCAGCAGGGGATAAACATAAAACAGAATTGCCAAATTTCTTTTCCACCAATTCCCTTTTTTTAAGGACTGTCTCATTTTTTGAAATGTTTTCAAAATTAGAACTCTTTTAAAACAAAACACTAAATCTAATGGTAGTCAGAGTGGAGTGCCTGAAGAGACCAGCAAAGTGAGAAGATGATTCTGCCTCTTTAGTCACAGGGTTCTATGGACTATTTGTCTGGTGTTTGAAATCATAGTCGCAAGCAAAGCTTTGTATTCTGAGCAGCTGAATCATGGACTTTGTCTCTTGTATTCCATGGTGAGTGAATACAGCCTTCAGGTGCCGTATAACTGCTGTTGAGGATGTAGAGAACAGCTTGAACAACTCAACATTCTGTCGGTAGTAATCCACAGTGAAAGACATTAGTCTCTTTTCAGCTCAAGAGTGTCTGAACCCACAAGTTGCCAGGAAAGTCTGGGAATTCTGTGGGATGGAGAGGTTCAGTGTGATTTGTGTGCAGTTTTCTGCATGCTTCACATTGCTTTACATAATCTCCCAGCTGTGTGCTCAAGCCAGGCCACCACACAGACTGTCTTGCTCTTATGCAACATTCTTCAATGCCTTGATGTCCTCAGTGAATTTGCTGATGATTTTCATGTGCATGGAAGCAGGAAAGATGTCTGGAACTCTTTAGCAGCAAACGATCGGGAATGGTGAGTTTGTCTCTTTCAAACCAGTAAGTTCTGAGTTCATAAGCTCCTTTTGGAACAGCTGGCCATTCATGCTCACAGTATTGTGTGTGGGATATAAATTAGTGGGAGAGGGAAAAGGCATGCAAAAAGGGCGATGTTACGATAGTCAAGGGGGATTTTAATATGCAGGTAGATTGGGAAAATCAGGTTGGAGCTGGGATCCCAAGAGAGGGTATTTGCAGAAGGCCTATGAGCATCATTAGAGCAAGGAGAATTACAGAAGCAAGAGAGAGGAGTTGGTCAAAGTTGATTGGAAGGGGACACCAGCAGCGATAATGGCAGAACAGTTGTATGGAGTTTCTGAGAGCAATTCAGAAAGTGCGGGAAGGAGACATTCCAAAGATGAAGAAGTATTCTAAAGGGAGGATGAGGCAACTGTGGCTGACAAGGGAAGTCAAAAACAGCATAAAAGCAAAAGAGAAGGCATATAATATAGCAAAAATTAGTGGAAAGTTAGATGATTGGGAAGCTTTTAAAAAACCACAGAAGACAACTTAAAAAAAAAACATAAGGGGAGAAAAGATGAAATACGAAGGTAAGCTACCCAAAAATATCAGAGGGTAACAACATTTTTTCAGATATAAAAAGAGTAAAATAGAGACACAGGTGCATACTGGACTGCTGGAAAATGATGTAGGAGAGGTAGTAATGGGGGACAAAAATGGCAGGTGAACTTAATAAGTATTTTCTATCAGTATTCTTTGTGGTAGACACTAACAGAATGCCAGAAATGCCAGAGTGTCAAGGGGGGAAAGGTGAGTGTCATTGCTATCACTAAGGAGAAGGTGCCTGGGAAGCTGAAAAGTCTAAAGTTAGGTAAGTCACCTTGGACCAGAAGGATTACACTCTGGGATTCTGGCAGAGGAAGGTGAAGAAATTGTGGAGGCATTAGCAATTATCTTTTAGGAATCACTAGATTCTGGAATGGTTCCGGAAGACTGGAAAATGGCAAATATCTTTGAGAATGGAGGGAGGCAGAAGAATGGAAATTATAGACCAGTTAGCCTGACTTCAATGGTTGAAAAGATGTTGGAGTCTATTATTAAGAAGGAGGTTTTGGGGCACATGACAAAATAGCCCAGCATCAGCATGGATTCCTTAAGGTGAAATCTTGCTTGACAAATCTGTTGGAATTCTTTGAAGCAATAACAGGTAGGATGGAAAAAGAAGATGGCCTGGAACTGTGTCAGTAGATATTGTTTACTTGGATCTTTAAGACCTTTGACAAGGTGCCGCGCATAAGGCTTCATAACAAGATAAAAACCCATGGTATTACAGGAAAGTAACGAGCATGATAGAAGATCAGCTGGCTGACAGGAGAAGCAAAGTGTTGGAATAAAGGTTTTTTTTTCTAGTTGGCTGCCAATGACTAGTGGTTTACCACAGGGGTTGGTGTTGGAACTACTTATTTGCCTGTTAGATGTCAATGATTTGGATGAAGGAATTGATTTCTTTGTGGCCAAGTTTGTGGATGATACAAATATAGGTGCGGAGAGGCAGGTAGTGTTAAGGAAGCAGGAAGTCTACAGAATGACTTATGGGAGTATGGGAAGAGGTGGCTATAGGAATGTAGTGTAGGGAAGTGCATGGTCATGCATTTTAGTAATAGGAATAAAGATGTAGACTATTTTCTAAATGGGGGAAAATTTAAAACTCAAACTTGGGAGTTCTTGTACAGGATTCCCTAATGGTTAACTTGCAGGTTGAGTCAGTTGTAAGGAAGGCAAATCCAATGTTATCATTCATTTTGAAAGGACTAGAATATCAAAACGAGGATGTATTCTGAGGCTTTATAAGGTATTAGTCAGAATGCATTTGGAGTATTGTGACTAAATTTTGAGCTCCTTTATGTGCTGGCATTGGAGGGGATCCAAAGGAGGTTCATGGGAATGATCCCTGGAATAAAAGGGTTCACATCTGAGGTTTGGGGCATGTACTCACTGGAGTTTAGAAAAATGAGTGAGGAAATCTACTGAATATTGAAAGGCATGGATAGAATTGTGGAGAGGATGTTTCCTCGAGTGGGGGATTTGAGGACCAGAGGGCACAATGGGAGAATAGAGGGACATCCATTTAACACAGAGATGAAGAAAAATTCTTCAGCCAGAGGGTGGTGAATCTATGGAATTCATTGCCACCGACAGCTGCGCAGGCCAAGTCATTGGCTTTATCTAAGGTGGATATTAACAGGTTTTTGATTAAACAGGGCATCAAAAGTTATGGGGAGAAGTCAAGAGAATGGGGTTGAGAGGAATAATGAATCAGCTCTGATGTAGTGGTGGAGCAGACTCAATGGTCTGAATGGTCTAATTCTGCTCCTTATGGCCTTATCAATGCACTTCCAGGCTGGTCCATTTTCAAAACTGTCAGAGAGGTTGAACAGAAAACACTCTGCAGATGCTGGAAATCCAGAGGAACACACTCAATATGGTGGAGGAACTCAGCAGGGCAGGCAGCATCTCTGGAAAGAAATAAACAGTCAACGTTTCATGTTGAGAGCCCTGATAAAAAGAGATTTAATATTGATGAATGCATTTGATAATCAAATCTTCAAAATAATACTTTAAAATCATTTTAACAACAAATATTGTAACACTACGTAATGCCCTGGTTAAGATTTTACTGCTAATGTTATAGGGTATTTCATTTAATAGTTTGATGTAGAAGCAATGTGTTCTGCTGGTAGTGCTTGGGTTACCGTTAAAAATAAGGGGTTGCGATGTTCATGCTTAGGAATGTAGTGTCATCTATTCAGAATGGTGGAATTGGGAGAAGGTCTAGAGAACACTGAGCAGAGAGGTTTTTATGATGGACACTGGGTCAAGGTCTTTTTGGTAAGAGATAGAGAGAGAAGAAGCTCGAGAGAACTGGCCATAGGATTCAATCCAACAGGAATGTGCGATTCGATGGAGTCCAAGAGGGGATCTCCTACCAGTGATCGGTGAATAGGAGTTGGTGCCATTTGTCCATTGGACACGTCAGCTTTTGGAAGACTTGAAATCCAACCTTGTGCAGATTTGACTGTTTTAATTTTTTTTTGTTTTTTTTTCTCCTTTTTCTTTCTTCTTTAATAATAGTTTGGTTAAGTTAACATTCATTGATCTATTTTCTTTATAATTGTATGCAGGGTGTGATCTGTTATTTCTTGCCAATGGGAAATTGCATGGGGTACACAGTATTCACTCAGATTGGGGTTCCGGTGGGAGAAACATCCCAACTTCCCGATTTAGTGGGCGCCAAGTCATATCGACCCTAGAGGTACGGAGTCTGAAAAGTCCGGTGGCTATTAGTGAGGGGCTAAGGAGCCACTTTTCTAGGGTCACCCGGTAAAAAAGGGTTTCACCTAATACCATATAACCATATAACAATCACAGCACGGAAACAGGCCATTCCGGCCCTCCTAGTCCACGCCGAACTCTTAATCTCACCTAGTCCCACCTACCCGCACTCAGCCCATAACCCTCCACTCCTTTCCTGTCCATATACCTATCCAATTTTACCTTAAATGACACAACTGAACTGGCCTCTACTACTTCTACAGGAAGCTCATTCCACACAGCTATCACTCTCTGAGTAAAGAAATACCCCCTCGTGTTTCCCTTAAACTTTTGCCCCCTAACTCTCAAATCATGTCCTCTCGTTTGAATCTCCCCTACTCTCAATGGAAACAGCCTATTCACATCAACTCTATCTATCCCTCTCAACATTTTAAATACCTCGATCAAATCCCCCCTCAACCTTCTACGCTCCAATGAATAGAGACCTAACTTGTTCAACCTTTCTCTGTAACTTAAGTGCTGAAACCCAGGTAACATCCTAGAAAATCGTCTCTGCACTCTCTCTAATTTATTGATATCTTTCCTATAATTCGGTGACCAGAACTGTACACAATATTCCAAATTTGGCCTTACCAATGCCTTGTACAATTTTAACATTACATCCCAACTTCTGTACTCAATGCTCTGACTTATAAAGGCCAGTGTTCCAAAAGCCTTCTTCACCACCCTATCTACATGAGACTCCACCTTCAGGGAACTATGCACTGTTATTCCTAGATCTCTCTGTTCCACTGCATTCCTAAATGCCCTACCATTTACCCTGTAATATACTTAAAAACAATTAGTCACATTAAAATTAACTTGATTAGACCAAATAATTCTTCCTTTGCCATTTATTTCATTTGGTGCCTTGTAGATATGCCAGGTTTAACCTTAAAAGCAGACAGCTCTGCCAAGTTTTAACTGGAAGATCAACCCCAATGTTGTAAGCACCCATTTGGGCTTATTACTTCCTGTGGTTTTGGATGTAATAAGCTATTGGCTATTAACTGTCTTTTACTCTTTCTTACCAAGCACTCTCCCTGACATAATCCTCCTCCACCACTCAACTCACCAGACGCTCAACCTTCAGAGGCACCAAGACTTTTAAGAAACTTCAATAGATTGTCCCACTCTTTATGCAACAGGATGCATGATTCATAACTTTTCAGAAAACACTCTGTCCGTCAGATCTAGAGCTGAATTTCCCTGAACTCAGACCCACACAGATCATTTTATTGGACGCCTGGTGAGAGAATCTGATATCAGTGCATTTTCAGTGCCACAGGCTGCGGTGTAAGTGGCTTACTTACTTGATGAAGGACGCCTCATTGTCTTCCTCTGCTTCCTCATTTATTTTCTTCTTTTCCACAGATGATTAAGATGCATTTTCAGCTTTCACTGGCTGCAATTCTCCCTGGTGCATGAAGTTACATTGGATGAAGTACAACAGATCTGTCCCTGAGATTCTCATTGGTTGGGGAAAAGAGCACCTATAAAATTAGCTCTGAAATGTAGCTCCACGTTTCACTCTACAACCTGGCCACTTTGCTCTGTTATAATGAACATGCTAATGTGCATTTTACAGAGGAGCCATTTTTGAAGGTAGTATTTTTGTCTCATATGAGCCACCACTATGTCTTACTCTTTAAATAGATACATCTGGAATAATGGCTGCCTGAGGAGGAAGATGTCATGACATTTTACTGGAAATCATGTCTGCCAACAGAAGTGTCTCCTTGTGGTTGCACACTATCTATATTTTGTTGGAAGAAAACCTGCTGTCTGACACAAACTTCAAAGTATGTATATAGTATACAACTTTGAGATTTGCCTTCTCACAGGCAGCCACAAAAGCAAATCAACACAATAAAACTCATTCAAATAAAAATCCTCTACCACAAGACCATCAAACACCCAATGTTCTACAAAAAGTGAACAAATCGTGCAAACAGTACTAAGTCAACAAATAACATTACCGCAGAGTTCCTGAAAGTGAGTCCTCAGCCACGAAGCCAATGCTTGCAGATCACAACAGCGGAGTCAACTCAGCATTGAAGCATCCCAATCAGATCACGCAAATAGAGATAAAAGAAGTAAACAAAAACACAAGGGCCATGAACTACAGGGTCCTGGAAAGTGGGTGCACAGCTGAGGAGTGCATTCAGCACTGAGGCAAGTGAAACCTGTCCAGAAGCCTGAAGGTTGCCATAGCTGTACTTCAACCCCACGGCGTGCAACCCAACACTCCTGCACCTTCCAGCCAGCGGTAGCAGCAAGAGATCAACCACAGGGTGGTAGTGCTGATCTTCTATTTGTTTTCCTCTCTAGCCCTTGAGTTTAACCTTGCTCGACACTTAATGGAGCTGGGAAGGGACAGAGTCAGTCTAGTAATAAAAGAAAAGAAAAAAATTCAATTTCATGGATTCATAACAATGCCTATTGGGTCATAGTAACAGTACATAAATTTTAAAAAGAAGATATGTCTGGCAACATCGGAAAGATAGATGCATTCACTTGCCTAATGGATAACTGGCTGATGTATATTGAGCAAATTGAGTAATATTTTAATACAAATGAAATAGTCAATGAAAAGTGAGTGTAGTTGGTGGAAGTGCATACAGTTTGTTTAGAAGTTTGACTGCACTAACCAAACCTGCACAAGTTAGCTTTGATGATATTGTGAAAGTAATGTCAGAACATCTAGAACTGAAACCATTGTTGATTGCAGAACACTTTATTTTTCTTAAGCAGAATCAAAAGGAAGGGAAGTCCATTTCAGCATAGGTGGCTAAGTTGAAGCAAAAGTCTGAGTATTGTCAGTTCAGTTATGGGCTTAATGATGCACTGAGAGATCATTCTGTTTGTGGAATCTTACAAGAACACATTCAAAAATGGCCCCTAACTGAAGCATTAATCACATTTAAATGAGCAGTTGAAATTGTTATATCAATGGATACAGCAGCTAAAGATGCAATTGAGTTGTAGTCAGGAATGAAAGTGAGTGTGCACAAAATTGCAACACTGAACAGAAACCTGCTTGGGTAAACACATTGTGTTACCATTGTGGCAGGGGCTCACATACACCAGCCCAATGTAGGTTTAAAGATGAAACTTGCAGAAAATGCAACAAAGTAGGACACATACAAAGAGCATGTCAGGCAGACAAAAAAATAAATGAACTGCACAGGAAGAGATAAAGATAAAAATCAAGTTGCTGTTTCAAACGGAGCACGAATCTGCATGAAGTGAAGAGAAATCTGATAATGCTGAGAATGACACAGGACAGAGCAGCCTTGAAATTTACATTGAGAAAGCTAACAATAGAAAAGCAATATTATTTATACAAGATGTATTAATTGAGGTGGAATTGGTCACTGGCTCAGCTGTTTCCACAAAATGAGTTTGAATGGCATTTCAAAGATTCTCATCAGAAGCCTGCAGATGCCTAACTAAGAACTAGAGAAGAGATCATTCCTGTGGGAATGACATTCATAGCGGTGAAATACAACAACCAACAAGCCTCTTTGGGCTTTTATGTGGTTGAAAAACAGAACGGCCGGGATTGTGGGGTCATGATTGGCTCAGACAACTATAACTTGATTTGAGATCCATCCACAATTTGTATGCAACATCCCCTGCAATAGAATCAACTGAAAGCAAATTAAGAAAGTTACTGGATCATGCAGCAGCAGTGTTTAGATGTGACATTGGAAAGCTCAAACATATAGTGTTTAAAATAGTGTTCAATAAAAATGCCACATCCAAGTTCTACAAGGCCCATCCAGTTCCTTATACTATCCATAATAACATAGTCAGTGAGCTACATTGCATGGAAGCTAAAGAGATTCCTGGCTAAATAGAGCCCATGGGCAATGCACCTGCTCCCCGTAGCCAAGAAGAATGAGTCAGTCTGGATCCATGGTGATTTTAAGTTCACCATCAACCCAGTACTGGAAGTAGATCATCCCAGTATAGAGGATATCGGTGAAAACTATTCCTGAGGAAAACACTTCAGCAAAGAGGGCTTAGCTGAGTCCTGCCTACAGATGGAGATGGGAGTTCAAACTGTTTCTCAATATAAACACTCACAAGGGGCTTTATCGCTATAATATGCTTATTCTGGGAGCAGCATTTGCACCTGCACTCTGACAGAAAGCTATGGACCAGGTGCTGCAAGGCTGCCCAGGTGCTCAGTGTTACCTGGATGGCATCATCATTAACAGTAATGATGACAGGTATATCTCCAAAATCTCAAAACGGTATTAAAAGGATTAGTAGGTTATGGGCTTAATGCACAACACAATTGTGAATTCTTTAAACCAAGCATCACTTTCTGTGGTCACACCATCGATGCACAAGGATTACACACACAGGTGTGCTGTGAAAATTTAAGCAGTAGTGGATGCCCCAAGGCCAAAGGATGTGTCACAGTTGTGGTCCTATTTAGGATTTATCAATTACTATAACAAGTTCCTGCCAAACCTGACTACTGTGGTCCACCCTTTGAGCTCACTACTGCATAAAAAGGTGAAATTGCAAGCTGTGAGGTGGTTTTCAAAAAGGTAAGGGAAACAGTGACGTCAGACACTGTACTCACACATTATGATCCACGTCATCCAGTGAAGCTTGGCTGTGATGCCTGCCTTATGATACAGTCATGTCACATATTATGAGTGATGGAAGTGAGTGCTATCATCACATTACCTTACGCAAAGGTTGACAGACACGCTTTGAGTCTGGTTTGGGGTGTGAAATATTTAACCAGTACTTGTACAGGAGAACGTTTATCCCATTTCTGATCATCAACCACTAGTGTCCATTTGCAACCTACAGTTACACTAACAGCAGCAGCATGAGATCACAGACAGGCTCTGTTTGTTGGATCAAACAGGGTGAGATCAAATTCAACAGGGTGAGTAAATATGGAAATGATGATGCATTGTCCTGTTTACCCTTGCAAAAGTAAATACCTGAAAAAGTTACAAAAGACGATGCTCCTCTTGATATATTCTCCCTAATGCAAATCGAAAGTCTCCCTATTATGGTAAATATTATCCAAAGAGAAACCAGAAAAGGCCCCACACTGTCTTAGGTCTACATCACCCCACAAAATGGCAGAAAAGGCCCCACACTGTCTTAGGTCTACATCACCCCACAAAATGGCAGAAAAGGCCCCACACTGTCTTAAGTCTACATCACCCCACAAAATGGCTGGAAAGGCCCCACACTGTCTTAGGTCTACATCACCCCACAAAATGGCAGAAAAGGCCCCACGCTGTCTTAAGTCTACATCACCCCACAAAATGGCTGGAAAGGCCCCACACTGTCTTAGGTCTACATCACCCCACAAAATGGCAGAAAAGGCCCCACGTTGTCTTAGGTCTACATCACCCCACAAAATGGCAGAAAAGGCCCCACACTGTCTTAAGTCTACATCACTCCACAAAATGGCAGAAAAGGCCCCACACTGTCTTAGGTCTACATCACCCCACAAAATGGCTGGAAAGGCCCCACACTGTCTTAGGTCTACATCACCCCACAAAATGGCTGGAAAGGCCCCACACTGTCTTAGGTCTACATCACCCCACAAAATGGCAGAAAAGGCCCCACACTGTCTTAGGTCTACATCACCCCACAAAATGGCTGGAAAGTGCAACAGAATTTCCAGTTCGCCCATTTTTACCAGAGCCCAGATGAACTTGCCCTTATCGGAGATTGCATTATGTGGGGATCGAGAGTTGTTGTGCCATCCAAGCTGAGAGCTAAAGTGTTGGAGGAACTAAATAGCACTCATGCAGTTGTTTCAAAATGAAAGCACTGGCTCAAAGCTTTGTCTGCTGGCCAGGGATAGACCAGCAGATCAAGCAGCTTGCCGCGTACTCTTCAGATTGCTAACGCATTCAGAAGGAAGATGTCCAGAGCTGTCACAGCTCCTTCCTGCAGTCCCAGTGTCAACTCATGCAACAATCACTGAAGAGGCCTCAGAACTTGAGAATGTTTCACAGCCACAAGTCTCACCTGCCTGGCAGATTGACCTCCCTGGTCAGGAAAGAAGTTATCCCAAAAGCATAAGAAATCCACCCCTGCAATTAAATCTTTAGGCCTGAATGGGACAATTTAAAATTTACAATGAGGTGGATGTCTATGATGATGAGGCCTCCATCAGTCAGAGCCAACCATGGATATTGTGTCCTACACCAGCCAGAGTACTACAATAATGAGAGCAAGCTGTTACCCATGTAGCAAGCTCCCCCTCCCCATGCTTCTGATGAACGGCAGAGACTGATACAGTTTGGCACCAGCAGCATCACAGGAGTTGCCTGTCTGCTTTGAACTCAATGAAGGGACTTCAGCTCTGGATTTACTCTCAAAGCCTTGAATGAGCAAGGTAGCGGAGGTTTGAGATCAGGGTTTTCCTTCTCCTAGATGAGCTGCCAACCACAGCTGCTGAGCCCCATCTGTCTGAAGCGACTGGTTTTAAGGTCCCAGTAACCTACCATGGCCTCTTCTCTTGTCAGTAGGAATGGTTCCGCCAGGCTTAGTAGCTAAGCCACATGTAAAGGCCAGGAACTGGACTTTGTTGTCAGAAGCTATTTGAGGTGCACAATATTGGGAGCATTTAATAGGCAGTGGGAGCTTAACCCCACTTCTACACCCAGCTATAACTATCTTAAGGATATCTACAAATGTTCGTATATTGTAATTGTACAATATACAGTAGTATACTGTGTATAGTTGAGACGCATTCTATACTAAGCTGCAGTTTATAGCTAAACAGAGGAGTGTTGTGTATTTAATATATCAGTAATATTTGAGTAATGTTGTAAGTGATCTTGACTTATTGATCGTTCTTGGTTTAAAAAATTCATTACAGGTTATATGTAAAAGTTTGTGACTGGCACATGTCATTATGACACCATATTATAAGTGTGCAGCTCACTAGAAATAAAACAAAAGTAAGACATGAATCTCCTGGCTCTGTGTTTTTCTTTCAATGAGTATTATGTTTTGGAGTTTTAAAACAACAAATCTCTGTTCATAACATGCAAATTAACATGAATCCCCAAAAAGCCCAATGTGTGAAACTGGTTTAGATCTGAGACAGTTAAATCACTAATTTTAATCTTGTACTCCAGGTCCAGAATATGAATGTCTATCTAAATTGACAGCAATCCTACTGCCAACTACAATATCAGATGGACTCAGTGACCAAAGATTACCACTGCATCTCAAAGTGGAACGATGATAGGAATGGAAGTTTGAGGAGGATCGATATTAGGTCTCTGCTTAATGAACATCAGCAACACTAACAGCACTCTGAGGATTGAGTGCTTCAGAATATTGCATTCTTCAGTCTTTTAACAACTCTCTTCATGCCATGAGACATCAGACTTCAACTGTCATTTGGATGCTGCAGTTAGCCGCAACCATCCTCCAGCCAGGGTGGTATTCATCTCCAGCGTCATCTTAATTGACCGCAGTTCTTCCTGCTTAGACACCGCTGGGTAGACATTGAAGCCAGCTTGCCAAAGGCCGGAGATGGGAACTTTAGGGAATGGATCTCAATCCTCAACTTAAACATTAGGAAGGGGAGCTGGTCAGCTACAGGGGAAGAAACAGAAAATGCTAAAAATGCTAGAAAATCAGATTTATTCACAAACATATCCTGATGTTATGTGGTAAAAGGTGTTCCCCCTCTGATTTTTATTCTATTTCACTGGCTGTATGGTTCACAATTCTGTTGCCTTTCATGAATGCATTTCCATTGCAAATTATTCCATGTCATGTTGTGAAACTCATTTTGAGCATGGCAAGTGCTGTTCTACTACAGGAGACTGAATCGGGCTCAGCAGGATTGGTGTCAGCAACATATGTTTGAAGGTCACAGCAACTTGTTAAAGTTGTGAAACTGATTCCAAGCTCAAGTTCCACATTCAAGTATTAAGACCATAAGACATTGGAGCAGAATTACGCCATTTGGCCAGTTAAGTCTGTTCCAAAATTTAATCATGGCTGATCCATTTTCCTCTCAACCCCATTCTCCTACCTTCTGCCTGTAACCTTTCACACACTAACTTATCAAGAAAATATCAACCTAATGTTTAAATGCACTCAATAACCTGGCCTCTATAACCAACTGTGGCAACAAATTCCACAGATTCTCCACCATCTGGCTGAAGAAATTCCTCCTCATCTCTGTTCTAAATGGATGTCGCTCAGTTCTGAAGTTGTGCCAGGAATGCCAGTCTTTCCGTGATAACCTCTTATTACACGTGCAAGATGGGAGCCTATGAAGGCACTCCCCCACTATAGGAAACACCCTATTCACATCAACTCTATCCAGGCCTTTCAATGTTCTATAGGTTTCAATGAGATCCCCCCTCATTCTTCTAAATTCCAGCGAGTATAGGCCCAGAGGCATCGAACACTCCTCATATGAGAAGTCCTTCAACCTCCTTTGAACCCTTTCCAATGACAGCACATCCTTTCTTAAATAAGGGGCCCAAAGCGGCTCACCTTACTCCAAGAGCGGCCTCACCAGTGCTTTCTAAGGTCTCAACATTACATCCTTGCTTTTATGTCCAGACTACTTCCTCCGCCTACCTGCCTGCCCTTTCAAAACAATGTGTATGCTTGGACATTAAGCTCCCAAGTAGGATCTTCTTTCAGCCACAACTCAGTGATGCCCTCAAAGTCATTACTGCCAACCTCTAACTGCACTACAAGATCATCTACCTTATTCCATATACTGCGAGCATTCAAATATAACACCTTCAGTCCTGCGTTTGTCCCCCTTTTTGATTTTTCTCCCATGTTACACTGCAACTCACTATCTACATTTTTACCCTATCATCTGCATGTGCTTCTGCCTCTGCTTGTACACCAACTGCCCCATCCTCAGCCCTGTCACTCCGGTTCCCGTCCCCCTGCCATATTAGTTTAAACCCTCCCCAACAGTTCGAGCAAACCTGCCCACAAGGATATTGGTCCCCTTTGGGTTCAGGTGTAACCCATCATTTCTGTGCAGGTCATACCTTCCGCAGAAGAGATCCCAGCGATCAAGAAATATGAACCCTTGCCCCTGCACCAGTTCCTCAGCTACGTAATCATCTGCCAAATCTTCCTGATCTTACCCTCACTGGCACATGGCACAGCCAGCAATCTAGAGATTACTCTCCTGGAGGTCCTTCTTTTCAGCTTTCTGTCTAGCTCCCTAAATTCTCTCTTTGGGACCTCTTCCTTTTTCACATCTATGCTCTTGGTGCCAATATGTAACAAGTCTTCTGGCTGCTCATTCTCTCCGTTTAGAATTCTGTGGTCCTGATCTGAGATGACCCTGAACCTGGCACCTGGGATGCAACATGCCATCTGGACACCTCTGTTGTGTCCACAGACCTCATATCTATTCCTCTTACAATGGAATTTCCCATCACTACAGCAGTCCTCTTCTCCACCCCTCCCTTCTGAGGCAGAGTGTCTGAGATCCGATCGCTGAGGCTTCCCTCTAGTAGTGCCCCCCTAAACATGAAGCAAAGATGTATACTTATTATTGAGGGAACTCTGTACCTGCTGCCCATTTAATGAGAGAAGATAAGAGGAGTTATGGTCAATTCTGATTTGATGGCGCTGGTAAAGCACAGCAACAACTTGCTGGCAACAAACAAAATTACTGATTATTTTATGAATCACTCTTTTTCTCGAAATGATGTCAATAGGCTTTAACTTTTCTTTTGGAGCTGAACATTTGAATCACCAGTACGACCTGGCATCTTTGCAGTGTGAATTAAAGTTTTGGAAGTGCAGGACAGCTGTGACGGGTCGAATTGAGGTGGTGGGGCCCAAACCTGAGAGCGGGGAACAAGCCAAAGTTTGGACATCACTGGAGCTAATTTGAAGCGGTAATTCGAAGTGAGGCAGGGGTGAGGTGGCAGGGCCCAGGCCTGAGCCTGATGAACAAGCTGATATCTGACCGATTTAAGCACCAGGCCTGACTGGAAAGGTTAGATATGGGCCGAATCGACATGGCGGGTCTCAGCTGACAGCATGTCAAAGTGGCAGGGCCAGGTCTAAGAACGAGGAACGACATGTTGATTAGCTGATTTAAGCAGCAAGCCAGATCAAACAGTCAGGATTTCAGAGCCAGAGGTTTACTTGTCTCCACACTGAACTGAGGCTGTGGCCTGTAACTAACAGGCTCCTGGATTAGCTGTGACTGGCTTCATGGCTGTAGACTCACTTTTGTGAACTTCAGTTCAGAATGTTATTTGCTTACTTTTATTGTTTGCGAGATTTGTTTTATCCCAGCACACTGGTTGTATGACAGATTCTTTAAAGTAAGTTCTACTGGGTTTCTTAGTTTTGCAGCTGCCTGTAAGGAGATGAATCTCAAGGTTGTATACAGTATGCATACATTGATAATACATGTACTTTGAACTTCGAACTTTGAAAAGCCAAACATGATGAAAATTAACACAAATTATTTCAAATGAAAAGAATTATGTATGTATGGCATTGAAATGGTTCCAGCTAAAATTGCTTGGGGCCTTAAAAAGTTGTGTTTATTGGTTCATTGAAGATTAGCATTCATTACAGAATGTTATATTTTTAATATTTTTTTATCATCACTCCTGAATAAATCAAAGGATATTATAATAAAAGCAGAATTAGTCAGGTCACCTTAAGAACATCCTGTTGACTACATTGTAAGACAAGAGTGCCAAGTACTGCATATAGGGCATAGAAGTGCTCAAAATTTAATCTTTGATGTCAGGATTGAAGAAAGTTTGAAAAATGTTCACCTGATCATTTATACATCTAAATTCCAAGTAATGCAGACTTATTTTCTATAATATTTCATTGTGTTTTCAAACTTTTAAGAAAATCCTCCATAAAAATAAAGAAATTTGTCTCAAAATTGTTGGAGAAGATTCTGAGGGGCAGGATTTATGAGCATTTGGAGAGGTATAATCTGATTAGGGATGGCCAGCATGGCTTTGTCAAGGGCAGGTCGTGCCTTACGAGCCTAATTGAATTCTTTGAGGATGTAACAACACACATTGACAAAGGTAGAGCACTGGATGTAGTTTATATGAATTTCAGTAAGGCATTTGATAAAGTTCCCCATGCAAGGCTCCTTCAGAAAGTAAGGAGGCATGGGATCCAAGGAGACCTTGCTTTGTGGATCCAGAATTGGCTTGTCCACAGAAGGTGGTTATAGATGGTTCGTATTCTGCATGGAGGTCAGTGACCAGTGGTGTTCCACAGAGATCTGTTGTGGGACCTGATTTTTATAAATGACCTGGATGAAGATGTAGAAGGGATGAGTTAGTAAGTTTGCTGATGACACAATGGTTGTGGATAGTCCGGAGGGTTGTCAGAGGTTACAGCTAGACATCGATAGGATGCAGAACTGGGCTGAGAAGTGGCAGATGGTCTTCAACCCAGATAAGTATAAAATGGTTCATTTTGGTTGGTCAAATTTGAGGACAGAATATAAATGTTAAGACTCTTGGCACTGTGGAGGATCAGAGAGATCTTATGTCCATGTTGATAAGACACTCAAAGCTGCTGCACAGGTTGACAGTGTTGTTAAGAAGCTGTGTGGTGTATGGCATTCAACAACCATGGGATTAAGTTCAAGAGCTGTGAGGTAATGTTACAGCTATATAGGACCCCGGACAGACCCCACTTGGAGTACTGTGTTCAGTTCTGGTCACTTCACTACAGGAAGGATGTGGATACTATAGAGAGAGTGCAGAAGAGATTTACAAGGATATTGCCTGGATTGGAGGGTGTACCTCATGAGAATAGGTTGAGTGAACTTGGCCTTTTCTCCTTGGAGCGACAGAGGATGAGAGGTGTCCTGACAGAGGTGTATAAGATGATGAGGGGCATTGAAGAGGCTTTTTCCCAGGGAAGAAATGGCTAACATGAAGGGGCATAGTTTTAAGGTGCTTGGAAATAGGTACAGAGGGGATGTCAGGGGTAAGTTTTTCACACAGAGAGTGGTGAGTGTGTGGAATGCACTGCTGGTAGCGGTGGTGGAAGTGGATACAATAGGGTCTTTTAAGAACCTCTTAGATAGGTACATGGAGCTTAGAAAAATAGAGGGCTCTGCACTAGGGAAATTCTAGGCAGTTTCTGGAGTAGGTTACATGGTTGGCACAATGTTGTGGGCCAAAGGGCCTGTAATGTGCCGTAGATTTCTGTGTTCTATGTTCAAATGCTTTCTCCTTTAATTACTTACATTCACTTCTTTAAGCACTCCTGTTTAGTTTTGCAGTACAAGATTCATACCTAGCCAAAAATAACTGAGCAGGCATCCACTTTTTCACAGAAACTTCCGGAAGGGTTCATCTCCTCTGAGGAAGTATCACCACTGACTTCCATCAACTTCTGCAAAGCACACAAAGGCCCCAGAAATAAGAGAAGATCTTCAGATGCTGGAAATCCAAGCAGTACACACAAAGTGCTGGAGGAACTCAGCAGCCCAGGCAGCATCTATGGTAAAGAGTAGACAGTGGACCTTTTGGGCCGTGTCCTGATGAAGGGTATCATCCCAAAATGTCAACTGTTTACTCTTTTCCATAGATGCTGCCTGGCCTGCTGAGATCCTCCAGCATTTTGTGTGTGTTGCAAGGCCCCAGAAATAGTACTGTATATTTAGAACCAGGCAACTTATCATTTTGAAGTTGATTATATTTCACCTAAATAATTTAACATGATGGAGTGTGGGCTGCTGATGCTAACTATATCAATAGGCAACTGGCAGCTTACTGCCTCCCCAACCCAACCGCCAGGAATGCCAGTCTTTCTGTGATATCTTCTTAGACATGCAAGATAGGAACCTGTGAAGGCACACCTCCAAGAGTTCTTTATATCTCTGGTGCTCTTTGATCTCTTCTTACAGCAAGGGAAAGAGCAAAATGAAGAATATGTATTGTAACATGCAGTATGTTTCACTGATGATTTGAATATAACACATATTCGTAGGTTATGCGAGTTAGGGCTTTTCTGTTTGGAGTGAAGGAAAACGAGAGGTGACTTGATAGAGGTGTAAGAGACATAAGAGGCATAGATAGGGTGGATAGCCAAGGGGACATCATTTTAAGGTGTCTGGAGGAAAGCATGGGGGGGAATGAAGAGATAAGTTCTTTACACAAGGAGTGGTGAGTGCATGGAACACCCTTGCTGGGGGAATATGGTAGAGGCAGACACAATAGTGGCCTTTAAGAAATTCTTGGATCAGCAAATGGATGATAGAAAAATGGAGGGTTATGTAGTAGGGAAGGGCTAGATTCATTTTAGAGTAGGCTAAAAGATCAGCACAACATTTTGGGCCTAAGGCCTCTACTGTGCTACAATGTTCTGTGATATATAACACAGTTAAAAATTTCAAACTGCAGAATCAGAAAATTATCACCGGAATATGTCATGAAATCTGTTGTCTTTGCAGCAGCAGTGCAATGCAATACATAAAAATAGAAAAAAACACAAATTACAGTAAAAGAATATATATACTGTATATTAAATGGTTGAATTAAATAAGTAGTGCAAAAATGAATAAAAATACAAAAGTAGTGAGGCAGTGTTCATTCTGAAATCAGATGACAGAGGGGAAGAAACTGTTCCCGAAATTCAAAGTAAATTTATTACTGAAGAGTACATGTGCCACCATATACAACATTGAGGTTCATTTTCTTAGGGGACATATTAATAAATAGAATAATAGAAGAGTAGCTATAACAGAACCAATGGAAGACCACTTGGGCATTCAACCAGTGTGCAAAAGACAACACTGCAAAGACAAAAAGAAAGAAATAATAAATATCAAAGAATAAATATCTAAGGAATAAATATTGAGAGCAATGAAGAGTCCTTGAAAGTGAGTCCATAGACTGCGGAACAATTCAATGATGGGGCAAGTGAAGTTGAGCAAATTATCCCCTTTGTCTTTAGAGCCTGATGGTTCACTCCAAACTGTTCCTGAATCTGGCAGTATGAGTCCTGAGGCTCCTGTACCTTCTTCCTGATGGCAGCAGAAAAAGAGAGCATGTCCTGGATGGTGGGGTCCCTGATGTTGTTCGTCCTTCGGAGTCGAAGACAACCACGACTTCTGTCAGGTGGAGGGTTTGTGACTGTGGGTCCGGAGGTGACTGGTGAGGCCAATCCGGGCTCTGAAAGCTCGCCCACATGTGGGACACATGAGGGTATGTGCTGATAATGGATGCTGCTCTCCTGTGGCAATGCTCCATGTAGATGTGCTCAATAGTGGGGAGGGCTTTACCCATGATGGACTGAGCTGTGTTCACTACTTTCGTAGGATTTTCTATTCAAGGGTACTCTATTCAAGTTCATCAAAGTTTTAGATGTCATGCTAAGTCTTTCTCATTCCAAATGCCATTCCGAATTAGCACCTCCATTTCATCCTATTGCTAGAAGTGTATTTCTCTGTAATTCCCCTCAACCCCCAGTACTGCATTAAAAAAGTGGCACAATCTCTGCTCAACTCTAAACAATCAATGAACTTTCTTTTGCTTTGCTGAATTCAAACTCCTCTAAATTGCAGCTTAAAAATATTACAGCCGAGTTCACATGAGTCTTCAGACCACTACTGACCTACTCGCAGAATTTTTAGGTCCTACAAGTGATTTTTGATCCTTCCGCTCCCAACGTATTTCCTAGTAACAACTTACTAATTTTATCTTTGTGAGTGTTGGTAGTAAAAGGGTTAATTTTTTAAATTCTGTGTACGTGTGTCAGATTGCTCAGTGATCCTTAGGATTCCTTTATGTTTGCAGCAGGAAAAGCTCAGTTGCTAATAGCTTTTTATCATAAAATAAATATAGCAGAACAGAAAGTGTTAACAAAGCTCTAGTTAATTTCCTGTATTAACCTCAGCAATATTGTGAATGATTAACTCTTGGGCGACTTTTAATTAACGTGTATTCATCCATGACATGAGCTGGCAGATGTTACCAGATGCCTATTGATCTTTGTTTTAAATTCTAAATCCAGGTTAAACAGAATTTTTAAAAAAGTTAGCGTACAATGATCCATTAATACTTTATTTATGAATACAATTGAATTTTCAGCAATGACCGGAAAGAACAAATGGATGACATTACATCAAAGAGTAGCAACCTTATGGAGAGCTTTTACCATGCGCTATTGTTGGTAACGTACAAATGATCATTTGAGAATTTATCATCATCACCCACACCTCCTTGACAACAGTTCTGCACAAATGAAACTCCTTTCTTGTTTACCTCCCCACAGCAAGAAGCACTATGATTTTCAGAATGCTTTAGTGTGAATGTGATGCTTATTTAAAATACAAATGTTCATCTTTAGCCTGTGTGGTCTAAATTAATGAAGAGTGTGTTTCAGAGGGGAATAGATGGATATTATTTACTTGGATTTTAGAAGGCGTTCGATAAGGTGCCACATAAAAAAACTATCCATAAGATAAGGATGCATAGAGTTGTGGATGATGTATTAGCATGGACAGAGGATTGATTAAATGATAGAAAGCAGAGAGTTGGGATATGTGGGTATTACTCTGGTTGGCAATCAGTGGTGAGCGGTGTGCCGCAGGGGTCGTTGCTGGGCCCGCAACTGTTCACGATATACATTAACGATCTGGCAGAGGGGACCAAGTGTAGTGTATCTAAGTTTGATGATGATGCTAAATTGATTAGAAAATCAAATTGTGCAGAGGATACGGAGAGTCTGCAGAGAGATATAGATAGGTTAACTGAGTGGACGAGGGTCTGGCAGATGGGGTACAATGTTGGTAAATGTGAGGTCATCTACTTTGGAAGGAAAAATGATGGAAGAGCAGATTATTATTTAAATGGTAAAAAATTGCAGCATGCTGCTATGCAGAGAGAATTGGGAGTGCTTGTGCATGAATCACAAAAGATTGGTTTGCAGGTGCAGCAGGTTATCAAAAAGGCAAACAGAATGTTGCTCTTCATTGCTAGAGGGATTGAATTTAAGAGCAGGGAGGCTAGGCTGCAATTGTACAGGGTACTGGTGAGGCAGCACCTGGAGTACTGTGTTAAGTTCTGGTCTCCTTACCTAAGGAAGGATATACTGGCTCAGGAGGCGGTGCAGAGGAGGTTCACCAGGTTGTTTCCAGAGATGAAGGGGTCAGACTATGAGGAGAGATTGAGTCACCTGGGATGGTACTTGCTGGGATTCAGAAGAATGGGAGGAGATCTTACAGAAACATATAAAATTATGAAAGGGATAGATAAGATAGAGGCAGAAAGTGGTTTCCACTGGTAGGTGAGACTAGAACTAAGAGACATAGCCTTAAGATTCGGCAGAGTAGATTTAGGATGGAGATGAGGAGGAACTGCTTTTCCCAGAGAGTGGTGAATCTCTGGAATCTGCCCAATGAAGCAGTGGAGGCTACCTCAGTAAGTATATTTAAGACAAGATCGGATAGATTTTTGCATAGTATGGGAATTAAGGGTTATGGAGAAAAGGCAGGTAAGTAAAGATGAGTCCATGGTAGATCAGCCAGGATCCAATTAAATGGCAGAGCAGGCTCGGTAGGCCAGATGGCCAACTCCTGCTTCTATTTCTTATGTTCTTATGTTCAGGTGAAACAGGATCTAAAAATGTAGCACTAATTGGATGACAGTGTATGTTTTAAAATATTCAGTCTGTGTTCATTTTTACACCTGTTTTATAAATTTTCTTTTTACAGTTAGCACCAGGAAGTACATACATAGTGAAAGCCCTCAAAATTCATCAGTGCAGTAGTCGGCAATGTAAATTAGTCATCAGGCAATTGCATCTTCCTGCCGCCAAAAAGCACTCTTGGCTCTATCTAATGGGTTCAGAAACAGTGTGAGAGGATTACATAGGGCACCTTCCATTACAATTGCTGGCATACTGTAAGTATTTTCAACAGGAAGTGTAATGTAGACAGAGTAATTTGACCAAATTCTCTTATCATTATTATATGGTTATGAGTCATAGATAGGGCAGGAGTGCAGCTTGTGAGGTGGTGCACTCCTTCAACCCTTCACTGATAGTCTCTATTGCATAAACTTAAAGTTCTCAAAACACGTTGAAAGCTCCTTATCCACTACGAGAGGTCATAAACAAGAGATCTGAACAGTGAGAAAGCTTCAATTTTTTCCACTGTAGCTTTGAGTACATCTTGAAATTTTTTTTTCTCTCTTCCCCTGACAAAGCTAGGAACAGAGTGCTTGTTAACATCAGACATATCACCAGCATAGGCTGGCCAAAAGGGCTAGCTAGATGTAGCAAGTGATGGGAATGTTGGGATAAGAGAGAAAATCGGGATTGGTTTATTTAGAATTTCAATTAATTTAAAGGATTTTGCTGAGGTAGTTTTGTTGGCATCTTTCCATTGCCTTGTGGTACCAGCTATAGGCAGCCCAGGTCTCAGAAGCATATAGAAAGACAGGAATTCTTCTGACAATAGACTGTGTGCATCCACAAAGCCCGAAACCTTGATTGTCAAACATTCTGTACTGATTTGGACAGTGGTGTTGTATACCAGAAGACCTTTCATCTGAATGCATCAGTGAAAAAGTTAATAACGAACTGGAGTTCAACTTTGCAACTCACACATCATCTGTATAATTGAAGTTCAGTTAGCTATGTTTCTGGAATTGCCACAGGCTGAACCGTTTCCCTTTAGTTCTGAAGGAGGCCACTGAGAATGACTTCCATTTTGGTGGACCACAGGAAGAAACTACTATAGTTACCACAGTTGAAATTGTCCCTTTTCTTGATGATGGACAGGACTGTGGCATCTCTAAGATATCCTGGAAACCATTACCTTCTCAGATGTGAACAATGATATTGTGGGTTTGTGACTGAAGCTCTTCACGCTCACCAGGGATACCATCATCTCCCAAAGCCTAAGTGTTTTAGTTGGGATACAAACTTTTCAACGTATTGTTAGTCCTGAGTGACAGCATGGCTGGATCAAATTGGCTTCTGTGGGATGTGGTGAAGGACAGAGTCATAGCTGAGGACTCCTTCAAATTAATTTCTCCTAGTATACATTGCCTTTTATTCATGAAATGCTGACCTCAGTACTTGGCTCTCCACAGGGTGGGAACTTGGAGCTTGCATCATAGATGGCCTTGGCAGTGCTGAAAAACTGTTCACATCAGAGATACCAGTGAGATGCAGAGCCTCCCATGCTCTCTCTTTAGGTCGCAGCTTGTCTGTTGGCAATTCACATTCAATTGCCTGTGAGGATGTTTCTTTTCTCCTGAGGAATGGAAGAACTCAAAATCTAGGAGCATCTTATGTTGTGGTTAATTATGTCCTCAGTCTTCCAATCTTTCTAATCAGATCAGTCCTTGTTTTGCTTGGTAGAGAAACCAAGTGGTTTTTCAGAGGGCTCAGTATGGGTCACATACAATGTATGAATTGTGGCTTTTGTTGGCTGGAAGTTGTTAAGCTGATTGTGAGGCTTTGTCTGAAAAGAGCCAACTTTATGGTATCCTATGGAGCAATGTGAATGATCTTGTGACAACATCTCTGCTGCTGATGTTTTTGAGCCAGGTCAATGGAGGTAAAGCACATATTAGGTGGTGGTTGTTCCTGCAGTCATTAACACATATCAGAGTTATTTGGGACATCCTTGTGGAACCTCACCCACACAATTACATAATCTAACATCCCAGTGCATGGACTGGCAGTGTTGCCGTAAGTGTTCACATGCTTGTCCCTTTAAATATGATTTATGGAAAAAAACATGCTTCAAGCATTTTGTTGGGAGAAGAACCCAAATTTGCTGTCCATTAAGCAATCCAATTTTCAAGAGAACAAAAGTGAAATTTCTCAGGTTATGTTTGCACCTCAGAAGGAGTAAAACCCTATAGCTAGATATAAAGACATATTATAGTGCAAAGTTGCATTTAAAAATTATTAACTCATGAGATTTGGCAGATACTAGAAATCCTAAGGAACATATACAAATGCTGGAGGAGCAAACGCTGGTAAACTGTTGGCATTTTGGGCCAAGACATTTCATCAGGACCTGATGAATAATTTAAAAATTATTATGATCTATTCTTCTAAGAAAGGGTTCTACTTGTTTGGCAGCTGTGAGATGGTGTAAATGACAATGGTTTGCATTTCCCAAAATGAATAGTTATGAATCTTTTAAAAAGCAATTTGATTGTATGACATCAATCGTTCAGAATGTCAATATATGGACTTTGTTTTATCACAGGTGGTTGAGGAACTGAGTGAGTTCATAAATCTAATTGAAGTGATATTGCATTATAGGGTTGCCAGACTAATTTACTCTTTATTACTTCAGAAATAGAATATAGCAATCATTATATTAAGGTAATTTTAATCTAAGTGTTATGATCATTGACTACATTTACATGATTTCACAAAGAGCTGAATAAGTCAAATTTATTCAATGACAGAAAAATAATTGAATAAATGCATTGTTTTACAAATGTGAGGACAGCTAGATTTAGGTATATCTTATGGACTGGTGAACCTGAATTTGTTTTGCTTGGGACAGAGGGGTTTAAGCAAAATGTGAAAAAGGATCATTAAATTGTGAAGGGTCTAAATAGACCAGATGGAGAGGAACAGTTCCCAGCAACAGAACGCTTGAGAACCAGAGGACAGAAAGTGAAGATGGTTGACAAAGGTGAAAACTTATACAAGGAAAAACATGGTTACACATTTGGAATGCTGAGAATGCACTAACTTCACGGATTATGGGTGGGTGGGGCTACTTCTAGAGGCAGCGTTATTCCGGTCGGTCAGAAGAACAGCCACTTCCCTTCAACTAATCAGTTCCTGAACTATGACAACTTTGCACTATAAAAAAATGTTTTTGTTCTAAATGTGTTTTCTTGTATAAATTCTATATTGTTTACGTTCACTTGCATTTCTTCTGAATGCCGCTTAGATGGTACTATGTACCTAAATTCCTACGGCACGTCGTTTTTCTCATTGCATCTAAGCATACTTGTACTTGTGCATGTGACAATAAAGTCAGCTTTGAGTTTGAACTATGATAAGCTTGTGTCTCTGTGAGACGCGAGAGGAGACTGGAACATGCAGAGGAGATCCATGATGTTACTGGGAAAATATTCAAAATCCAATCCGTTGCAAATTTTTACTTGACTTCTGTTTTGTGCGGAAACAATGATCAATATACTGACAACTTTAAATACAGCAGCAGTTAAATTATTCACACAGCTATCCAAAATAAGTGCACTAATACCTATAATGGCACAAATAACATAACTGCAAATAACCTCAAATTAAATAACCCACATTAGCTGGAGAGTTGGAGAACAGAAAAGCATGTTTTCAAACCACATTACTGGATTGAAAACTGACTGACAGTAAATATTCTGATGAGGTTTCCTTGGGGAAAAGGCAAATAGTTGGAGATGAGTCCATGGCCAGATCAGCCATGACCTTATTGAATAGTGGAGCTGGCTCCCCGGGTCGGATGCCCTACTCCTGCTCCTGTTCTTATGAGGTTTCCCAGAAACAGTCTAAGCGGTTAGCAATTTACAAATCATGCAGAATGAAAAGAAAATTAGTTTAAGTTATGTGATCTGAAGAAACTAGAGGAACAATTATTTTAAATTTGTTCTGCTTAATCCTTGATGACAATGGCTTTTTGTGATGTTATATATTTTGAACCCTATTTTCTGGTCAAAAGTAATATTGTGAAGCACTTGCTGTTCCAGATTCATTGCTCATTGCTCATTGACCTAACTATAAGTTTTTTTTTGGATAAATTGATTTGGAAGTTGTAATGTAGAAATACTGTTAGCAGACTTATCACATGAATGTTTAATATCAATTTTAGGAGAACACCATTAAAAAAAATGGAGAGAGGAATTTGATAGGAATGCATTAAGAATTCATATTCAATACTGCCAAGATATTTCCACCCTTAACTCTATTAATTTTAGATCAGCTGAAAACAAGAGAACGCCTTGACTATGTAGGGCTGGAAATTCTATCATGTATTACAATATTTTACTGCAATTTCACGATAAAAGCTTATATAAAAATTGCAACACAACACAGAAAACAGAGATGTATTACAATGATATCACCTACCATGCGATGAATGTATTGCAATGATATCACCTACCATGCGATGAATGTATTGCAATGATATCACCTACTATGCGATGAATGTATTGCAATGATATCACCTACCATGCGATGAATGTATTGCAATATCACCTACCATGTGATGAATGTATTGCAATGATATCACCTACCATGCGATGAATGCATTGCAATGATATCACCTACCACGCGATGAATGTATTGCAATGATATCACCTACTATGCGATGAATGTATTGCAATGATATCACCTACCATGCGATGAATGTATTGCAATATCACCTACCATGTGATGAATGTATTGCAATGATATCACCTACCATGCGATGAATGTATTGCAATGATATCACCTACTATGCGATGAATGTATTGCAATGATATCACCTACCATGCGATGAATGTATTGCAATATCACCTACCATGTGATGAATGTATTGCAATGATATCACCTACCATGCGATGAATGTATTGCAATGATATCACCTACCATGCGATGAATGTATTGCAATCATGAAAATGTAATGAAAATGAGTATTCTTTTACTGATGTAAGACCTGAAAACAAGATCAAGTTTTAACAAAGGGGACATAAGTTAAGAAAAATGTAAATTAATGGATTTACCTCTTTCCCTGGTCTGAAGCTGTGGCTTACTTTTATTCAGATGGTCCTGAAGCGGTCTATATGTTGGAGGTTGTCCACTCACAAGAATTGCTTTCTGAGGTGAACCCTTCTTGCGGCACAATATCTATTGAATATCTGTCCTCAATTTCCACCTGTCGCTCGAGGGCAAACTGGACATAGACTTATTAAAAAGGATCCCTATTTGGAAACCATCATTTAAAGAATTTCTGTTATGGTGGAAGAACACCAATAAATATTTTATGTATGATTATACCCAGGAGAATCAGATTTTGTAATTTAATATTCACTCCACTCATTGGATTTGAAGAAACAAGTGCCACTTCCATGTGTGCTTTTACATCCTGAAGGATTTCTAGACTGGTTTTCCTTTATGCAAGTTTACTGCTCTTCTACCAGAGTTGTGAATTTTGACTGAATTAATAATGCTGAACACTTAATGGCTAAGAGAAGAGCATAATGATAGTCAGCTTAGCGGAAGCATGCCACCAAATATAGCTGCAGGGGCTCTGAAGACTTCTGTATTTGGATTGTGGACCAGCTGAGGAAATTTACAGTTATAGTAATGCATGGAAGGAGAGATTGTGGGGAATGAGATGTCACAGGGGCAGGGGTGGTGCCGTGGAATTATTGATCAGAAGTGGGAAGAGGTCAGATTTTTTTTGTAAGGTGAGAGGAGGGAGAAAGAATATTACAGTTCCCTCAATATTACAGTTAGCCCATTGCTCTAGTCTCTGTACACCCACAACTGTATGGCTAGGCACAACTCAAACAGCATCTACAAATTTATCAATGACACAACTATTGTTGGCAAAATTTCAGATGGTGTTGAAGAGGTGTACAGGAGTGAGGTATATCAGCTGGTTTAGTGATCTCACTACAACCTTGCACTCAACATCAAAAAGGCCAAGGAACTGAATGTGGACTTCAGGAAGGGGAAGTCAAGGGAACACACACCAGTACTCATCAAGGGATCAGCAGTGGAAAGGGTGAGCAGTTTCTAGTTCATGGCTTATGTCAATGATATCCCTGATTCTGATTCTGATGCTGGTATTGATACTGGTTGGTTATTGTCCATTGCAAAGATACAATAAAAAGAGTTTGCTTGTATACCATCTAGAAGTACAGCAAGGTAGTGAAAAGGAAAATGAATCTCAGGATTGAATATGGTGACATATACGTACATTGATAAAAAATTTGCTTAACTTTGAACTTTTGAAGGTAAATTGGGAAATCATCTTTGGCATATGAAAAGTTTACTCAAGAGTCTGATAACAGTGGGATAGAAGTTGTCCTTGATTCTGGTGCTATATCCTTATAAGCTTTTCTGTCTGTCATGAGAGAGTAAAAGAGAGGATGGTCTTCGTGAGAGAGGTCCTTAGACTGTCTACTTTCCTAAGGTCACAGGAAGTATAGACAGAGTTATTGGTCTGGAGTTTGGTTTGCACTATATACCAGGCTGAGTTCACAGCTCTCTGCAATTTCTTGGGAAGAGCAGTTGCCATACCAAGCTGTGATGGGTCTGGATAGGACGTTTTCTATAGTGCATCTATAAAAATAGGTAGGTTTCATCAAGGACATGCCAAATTTCCTTAGACTTCTGAAGAAGTAGAGGTGCTGGTGTGATCTCTTGGCAAGGGTGTCCTTGTGGTTGGACCAGCACAAATTGTTGGTGATATTTACACATAGGAATTGGAAACTCTCAGCCATCTCCTTCACAGTGCTATTGACACAGGCAGCGACACAGATTCTGTCCAGCTTCCTGAAGTCAACAGCCATCTTCTTTACTTTGCTGATGTTGAGGGAAAGATTGTTGTCTTGACATCCTGCCATTAAGTTCTTTATCTTCTTCCTGTACACTGTCTCATTGTTGTTTGAGATACAGCTTACTGCGGTGGTAGCAAATTTGCAAATGGAGTCAGAGCAGAATAATTTCACCACACAATCATGAGGGTATAGGAAACAATGTAAAGAGTCGAGGACATAGACTTGCAGGGCACTAATATTGAAGATAATTGTGGAGATGGTGTTTTTGCCTATATTTACTGATTGCAGTCTGCTGGCCAGAAAGTCAAAGATACAGGTGCAGAAAGGAGTGCGGAGTTCTAGGTCTAAGAGTTTGGAGATGACTTTTCTTTGAACTTATGGTTGAATTGAAGTCATAGTCAATAAATAGGAGTCTAATAGTGGTGTCTTTGTTATCAAGACTTCCCAGAGATGAGTGTAGGAACAGGAAGATAATGTTTATCGTAGATGTGTTTCAGCAAAAAGCAAATTGCAGTGGGTTGGAATTGTCTGGGAGGCAGGAGGTGATATATGCAATTACCATCATCTTAAAGTACTTCATGATTCTCAAAGCCTAATACTTTGTGCTAAGTAAGTTATTATATTGGAAGAGATTCTGAATTAAGATATACAAGCTTTTGGAAAGACAAGGGTTAATTAGGGACAACCAGCATCGCTTTGTGCCTGGGAGATCATGTCTCATGAATTTAATTGTGCTTTTTGAAGAAATTACCTAGAAGGTTGATGAAGGCAGAGTAGTAGACATGGTCTACATGGACTTCAGTAAGGCCTTTGATAGGATTATGTGGTAGGGTTATAATGTTATAAAATCAGATGATATGTTGCTACGGAAATTAAGATTACATGGAATCCAGGGAGAGCCAGCTGACTGGATATGCACTATTAGCTGATGGTAGGGAGCAGAGGCTGATGATGGAAGGGAGTTTTCTGACTGAAGGCCCATGACTAGTGATATTTCCTAGGGGGTTGGCGCTAATCCCATTGCTGTTTGTCATCCATATCAATGATTTGGATAAAAATGTAGAAGGCACGGTTAGTAAAGTTGCAGATGACACTAAAATCAAAGGTGTCATTGACAGTAAAGGAGGTTATTGAGATTTACAAAGAGATCTTGATCTGCTGTGTAAGTGGGCATTTGAAGAACAGAAGGATCTAGGAGTACAAGTACATGGTTCTCTGAAAATGGTATCACGTAGACAGGATGATGAAGAAGGATTTTGTCACACTTGCCTTCATCAGTCAGGACACTGAATAGCGAAGTTGAGATAAGTCACACTAGTAAAAGACATGGTGAGTTGGCATTTGGAATATAGTGTTCAGTTTTGGTTACTCTGCTAGAGGAAAGATGTCATTAATTTGGAAAGAATGCAACGGAACCTGAAGAGGTTATTACCAGGATTCAAGATAGTGAGATATGGAGAAAGCTCGAGCAAGTTTGGACTGTTTTCAATGGAACATACTGGAGGAGAATGAAAGGTAATCATAAAGAGGTATAAAATATTCACAGTATTTTCCCAGGGTTGTGGAATTAAGAACTAAAGGGCTTTGGTATAAGTTGAGAGAGGAGATATATAACAGGAAACTAAGAGGAAACTTTTTCAACTAGAAGTTGGTAAGTTTGTGGAATAGTTGTGAAAAAAATAGTTGTGATAGGGTTGGCTACTGAGTCCTTGAACATGGAGCAATCCACTTGACCTATTTCCTCAGATTAACACTGAATAACTTTTTGTACCTGATCCTCACACTTCAGTTTCTGTTTGCAAGCAGAGAGAAGGAGCCTCATGGTCTGATTTCCAGAACACAGGAGAGAGATGGAGCGACAGGTGTCTTTGATGACTGTGTAGCAGCATAGTTGAGCCTCTAGTAGGTCAGGAGATACATAAGTTCATAGTATTTAGGCAGTACTCCCATCATTGAAATCCCAGGCTGTATTGTTACGTATGAGGAGCAATTCTGATGGGCAGAAGGGTGCAAAGTCGCCCCCCCCCCTTTTTGAGAATCGCAAAATCGCTACTATTTCGGGTCTGATACCAAGGAAATGAGAGAGATAACAGCAAAAGATAGTTGTATTTGATAAACAGCTCATGTCAGTTAATGAGAGAGAGACAACGCAGAGATACATAAAGTGGAATGTCTCCTCCTAACAAAAGCGGAACGGAACCACTGATTACTGCTATTGTCTCTTGGAGAAGGATTGTGTATTGAGTACTGTTCTATTCAGTGAAACCCCTCAGGGGGCAACCAGAGGGGGCGGGTTTGATAGGTTGCATCATCCCAACCTGATTGACACCTGAAACCCCGTGAGTGGGGATAAAAGTAGGGTCTGGGGAAACACCCCTCAGACGCACCAGGAGAGATGCTACGAGACCGGTGGGGGCTTGGGTGTGTGTCCACCCTTGCCTGGGTGACGAGTCCACCACGGAATGGTCTAGCTAAAGGACGGAGGGGTCATACGTGAATGGCCACAACAACAACGCATCGACAGATCAAGATCGTAGTCGGCAAGTCAAAAGCTGTTACTGCTCTCTCTCTCTCTCTCTCTCTCTCTCTCTCTCTCTCTCTCTCTCTCTCTCCAACAATTGCAACACAGCGACTAACAACTACCACAGCCTGCATGAACTGAACTGAACTTTATATTTCCATCGGACAATTCATTATCCCCTAGACAACGATAGAGCTTATTTCTTATTGATTATTATTATACCCGCACTTTTAGGTTTAGTATTGATGACGTATATTATCTGTATATTTGCAGTGATATTATTTTTGTGTAATTTTACTAATAAATACTATTGAAAATAGTATCACCAGACTCCAACGGATACTCCTATCTTTGCTGGTAAGATACCCAGTTACGGGGTTCGTAACAACTTGGGGCCTCGTCTCGAGATTTGATACAAAATTGGAGGGCCAGTGAATCGGGCTTTTAAGTCCAGACTTTGATCTGGTTGCGTGGGTAACCAGACAGGAAACCAGCAAAGATGGACGTAGACGAATTTACACAAAACCCGACTTTGAAGGCGCTAGAGGAGGCCACAAAGACGGACTTGGTAAATATTGCGAAAGGACTAAATCTCGCAGAGGTGAGGTCGTCAATGAAAAAATGGGAGATACGGAGGGCCATAACTCAGTATTATATTGAGAAGGATGTGTTTTTGGCTGAGGTATTGGAAAATATCCCTGAAAAGGTACCAGCTATTGGGATGGCTCAGTTAGAGTCGGAAAAATTGAGGCTGAACGCGGAACAGAGGAGAAGGGAGTATGAGCTCCAGCTAAAGGAGTTAGAGGCGAAAAGGGAGTATGAGCTCCAGCTAAAGGAGTTAGAGGTGAAAAGGGAGAAGGAAAGAGCTGAAAAGGAGAAGGAAAGAGCTGAAAACCAGAGGGAGTATGAGGAGAAGGAGAAACAGAGGCAGCATGAGCTGGACATGGAGAAGTTAAAGCAAGAGAGAAGGGTCCAATGGGCAGACCGAGAGGAGAGGTTTAATGTTAGTAGGGAGTTTAGGTTAGTACGTTCGTTCGAGGAGACAGATGTTGATAGTTATTTCTTGCATTTTGAAAAGGTGGCAGTGAATCAGAAGTGGCCCAGAGATCAGTGGGTGGCGTTGTTACAAAGTGTGTTAAAAGGGAAGGCACAACGGGCATATGCGGCGTTGTCTGTGGAGGAGTATGAGAATTACGAGGAAATAAAACAGGCCATTCTTTGGGCCTACGAATTGGTACCTGAGGCATATAGACAAAAGTTCAGAGATTTAAAGAAAGTGTCGAATCAGACGTATGCAGAGTTTGCCTATGAGAAGGGTGTGCTCTTGGATCGTTGGTGTGCGGCAGAAAGGGTGGAAGAGGATTTTCGGCGTTTCAGGGAGTTAATTCTGATTGAGGAATTTAAAGGTTGTGTTTCGGATGATATCCAGATGTATTTGAACGAGAAGCCAAATAAGTCCATATCAGAATTTGCCAGGTTCGCAGATGAATATGCCCTAACCCACAAGACAAAGTTTTCCTCGAATAAGAGTTACCAGAAAGACCGTAAGAACGGTAGAGAAAGCCCGCTGGCTGAGGCAGAAATTCAGCCGGGAGCTAGTGGTAAAAGTAAGGAGGAAGAAAGGCAAGCTCGCAGGAGGGTTCCTGGCTTGACCTGTTTTAATTGTGGAAAGGTTGGTCATATTGCATCTAAGTGCTTTGCTCCGAGGAAGGAGACAGGAAAAGGGAACGCAGCAGTCTCTACAGGGTGTATTGCGTCGATCAGCAAATCAACGAGAAAGCCCCAGGTAGATAAAATACGAGAGGGGCGTGAGAAATTTATTTCAGAAGGGACCGTGTCTGTGAAAGAGGGAGAAACACCAGTTCCAGTGCGGATCTGGAGAGATACTGGAGCTGAGCAGTCATTGATTCTCGGTAAGGTACTAGATTTTGGTCCTGAGACTGGAGAGGTAGTTTTGAGAGGCATAAGAAAAGGGACAGAAGCTGTGCCTTTGCATGGGATCATTATAAATTGTGATCTGGTATCTGGACCAGTTGAAATAGGGGTGCGATCAGAATTCCCGAGAGCTGGCGTGGACATCCTTCTTGGTAATGATTTAGCAGGTAGTGAGGTGTGGTCAGCAATGAAGCTGACGAGCCAGCCTGTAAGTGTTGAGGACCCGCCCCTAGGTTCCAAGATCTATCCGGCATGCGCAACCACTCACAGCATGTCGAGAAAGGCAGCTGAGAAAGAGACCAGTTTAAATCAGTCCAGTGTCGATCTGGTTGAGACATTTTTACCGACCCTGTACCAAGAGGGGTTAGGGGATGGTAAAACGGAGAATAGGGAGGTGAAAGAGAGTAAAGGAGAGGAGGTAGACCTACCCTTAGCCAGGGGGAAATGTATAGAGGCACGGAGTAAAGATGAGAAACAGATAAGGCAGTTAGAAGGTCCAGGGTTGGACATGGATGATCTGTCTTGCTTGACAGAACTGTTTGAAGAAGTTGAAAATTTTAAATGTGTTCCCGATGATGAAATAAGGGCAGTCCTAGATGAAAAGGATGTCATTACCTTGAAGGAGTCTGCTGGGTTAGCAGATGAGGTTGTTTTAACCCGCAGGGTTGAGTTTACTCCGGATGGGAGTTGCCCAGAGAGTAGCTGGGAGGATCAGGGGAACTTAGAATTTGAAAAGGGGATGGGTATTGAAAGCCTGGAAGAGGCAGATGTCCCGTCTGAGTGTGTTCAAGATGTGGATGCACATGGTACTGAACCTAGTAATGAAACACAGGAGAAGTCTGAGGTATCTGATTTGGTTGAAAAGGAACGCAGTCCTTTTGGGTCAGATGGACTTGGTTCAGTGAAGAAAGGGTTAACCTTGGTACCAGTGGGAAGTGAGAATTCCCAGTTGTTTGTGTTAGAAGGTGTGTTAAAAGTTAGTGAGGAGAAGGCTGGTGATGTGAATATTATTATTGAAGGAGAAGGGAAAAGTGTAGTTCCTAAATTGAATGAAGAAAATTTAAAGTCTGGATTGGTTTCAGAAGCAGTAACCAGGCTGAAGGAACAATGGCTTGTTAACGAGGTGCCTGCGAATCAATTACAGTTTGATTTGGAATGTAAGGTACCCCACTCGCTAATGTTATTCAAGGGTGTGCTGTGAAGAGGCAGAATTTGAAATGTTGTTTGGACAAAGAGGGATCACTTGCAGATGTGAAACTGAAAATTAAAAGAATGAAGGGTCCTGAAGATAAAATTAATGACTTGCTTAAAAATAAAGAATTGTGTGGAAGTTCAGAAGATGGGCTAAGTTTGGAAAACATTGTTGATAAAATAACTCCTATGAAAAGAGTACGCGAAAGCCTATTCCACACTGGTGAGCAAGCTAACCACGTGAAAGTTAAGTGGAAAAGAGGCGAAGGTTGACAAAATGCCACTTTAAATAACAGGATCTGGTTTTGAGGGATTTCAACAAAGCATGTAAATAATAAAGACAACACCATGGAAGATTGACTGTTAAGTTTAAAAGTAAAATAAAGATTAGTATTTGCATAAACTTTTGTAATGTACTACAGAATAATCACACATGTATTGGTTCACATTTTGTAATATACACTTAAGCTAAGATCACAATCCTTTAGTTTTGTTTTTGCTGAAGAAAAGGGATAAAAATAGGTGGTTATTAAATTGGAGTCTGATGCTACAAGAATTTATTAAGAATTTGATATTAAGATACAGCATATTAAAGGAAGTGATAATATGCTCGCTGACTGTTTATATAGATGCTAAATTGAATGTATAACTGTATTACTCTGTAGTGAAAACTCTTTTGTATTGTGTTAGATTCTGAAATTCTGTAAGACTCTGTATTAGTTAATTTTCCCCTTTTGGGTGAAAATTCTTAGAAGGATGGGGGTGTTATGAATGAGGAGCAACTCTGATGGGCAGAAGGGTGCAAAGTCGCCCCCCCCCCCTTTTTGAGAATCACAAAATCGCTACTATTTCAGGTCTGATACCAAGGAAATGAGAGAGATAACAGCAAAAGATAGTTGTTATTGATAAACAGCTCATGTCAGTTAATGAGAGAGAGACAACGCAGAGATACATAAAGTGGAATGTCTCCTCCTAACAAAAGCGGAACGGAACCACTGATTACTGCTATTGTCTCTTGGAGAAGGATTGTGTATTGAGTACTGTTCTATTCAGTGAAACCCCTCAGGGGGCAACCAGAGGGGGCGGGTTTGATAGGTTGCATCATCCCAACCTGATTGACACCTGAGACCCCGTGAGTGGGGATAAAAGTATGGTCTGGGGAACACCCCTCAGACGCACCGTAAGAGACGCAACAAGACCGGTGGGGGCTTGTGTGTGTGTCCACCCTTGCCTGGGTGACGAGTCCACCATGGAACGGTCTAGCTAAAGGACGGAGGGGTCATACGTGAATGGCCACAACAACAACGCATCGACAGATCAAGATCGTAAAGTCGGCAAGTCAAAAGCTGTTACTGCTCTCTCTCTCTCTCTCTCTCTCTCTCTCTCTCTCTCTCTCTCTCTCTCTCTCTCTCTCTCTCTCTCTCTCCAACAATTGCAACACAGCGACCAACAACTACCACAGCCTGCATGAACTGAACTGAACTTTATATTTCCATCGGACAATTCATTATCCCCTAGACAACGATAGAGCTTATTTCTTATTGATTATTAGTATACCCGCACTTTTAGGTTTAGTATTGATGACGTATATTATCTGTATATTTGCAGTGATATTATTTTTGTGTAATTTTACTAATAAATACTGTTGAAAATAGTATCACCAGACTCCAACGGATACTCCTATCTTTGCTGGTAAGACACCCAGTTACTGGGTTTGTAAGAGTATTGAATAATACATTATGATACTCTGTTACAAGGATGCAGAGTATAATTGATGAAGTACAAGCATTATTTCAGCCTGTGATGGGAATAGACTGCTTTTGGCTAGCAGAAGTGAATTCATATGGCAGGTAGCAGGGATAGGAAATCAAAGATAGCTATCCCAGGTCTAGTGAGCAAGAATTCACCAGGATCATCATGTTCAAACTCCACAAGGATTTGAGTAGAAAGCAGACTACTCCATCTATTACTTTACCCGAGGATGCAGCGTGATCCATGTGGTGAATTGTGTAGTCAGGTGAAGGAGGAATACGCCGTCTCGGTGATACCTGGAGATGCAATACACATAATGAAGCTGGCAGTCTCACATTATTTTCACTATTTGGCTTCCATCTTCCAAACCAGGTACCAGTAGTAAGTTTAAATTGTGGGCAGCAAATTTAATCGTGGTAAATCTTCCAAGAAGATCTGCTTGGAATCTGGAAGCACCTGCCGTGGGACTTCTACATTGCCTGGCAGTTTCCCTCATGGGCAATCTGTCTCCCAAGCCCACTTTAGATTAATACGGCACAATCAATGGGAGAAATAGTCTGTGGGAAGAAAAGTGAGGAAAACATTTTATTTGACATTAAGATGACTTGGGTCTTAAATGTGTATTTGTGCTTTCAATGTTTCAACCTCACAATTTAAAAAATAATTTTAACCCTTTTAGTCCTGTTTTTAGTGTTTGAATGGTCTTCAGTGCTTCGTGGACATTAAGGTTATTTACAGACATTATATTTAAATATTAGGTTTAACAGCTAGCTTGTCAGGGGTGGGGGAGGAGAAGCAAGTGAGCACGGACTATGCCCAAGACCAGCCTGAAGGGCACAGTAATGTCCAGAACTCAGACCACTGACACAGATGGAGTACAGATTTTCCTCATGTTGCTAACAGTGCCTTGTTTCTTCTTGACAACCCACTTAGGTGCAATTAAACTCTGCCAACCTATAAACAGGAACATACACACACATGCCTGATCGTAGTTCACACATTATATTGTTTTACACACACTAACCTCTTCCATCTGTTTAAGGGCTTCAGTTTCGTAGTCATAAGGTTCAAGCAATATTCTAGGTTATCCGAATAAACAGCATTTGTTTCTGAACTTTTCTTCTTTCTTGTCTTTTCACTTGAAGCTTTAGATTTCAGCTTGTTTATAATAAACTCATCTTGATGAATAAAACTCACAAACCATAACATTCACTGAAAGCAATTCTGACCATTTTACTGCAAAGCTGTATGATCACAAACATCTTTATGTTTTGTACAAAATTTCATTTGGTTTAATGGAAAACAAAATATAATTAAAAATTGGGCATCAGCCGAGAGAACACAAGATCTGTCATTTCTCTTCTACGTCCGTTATGTATCTGTAGTGCTCAAACATGAAACAGTCCAGACCGGGATTGAGGCACAGAACGGTGTGCATGCAGGGCATCCAAGCATATCTCACTGTAAGCAAGTTGTCAGAGATAAAGTCAGGTATTTAGAACTAGCTATTAGATAAGTATTATAGGACAGAATTGTACTGGGTTAGGTATGCCAAAATCTATTTGGATTTCATAAAGCCAAAGCTTAATGCCTGTATTTGCCAAACGAGTGAGGCAGAAGGAATACCACAAAGCTCGAGCTTGTGATCAAAGTTCAAAGTCCATTTATTATCAAAGTACATACATGTCATCATATACAAGCTTGAGATTAATCTTCTTGCAGTCATTCACAGTAAGTACGAGAAATGCAATAGAATCAATAAAAGGCCCTGCCACCCCCCAACAGGACAACAAACAATCTGCAAAAGACAACAAACTGCACATACAAAAAAAAGAATAAAAGAAAATATAATAATATAATAATAATTACTAAATAAGCAATAAATATCGAGAACATGGGATGAATTGTCCTTGAAAGCCAGTCCCTAGATTGTGGAAACTGTTTAGTGATAGGGTCTGTGAAATTGTGTGAAGTTATCCCCTCTGGTTTAAGAACCTGGTGATCGAGGGGTAATAACTGTTCCTGAACCTGGTAGTGTGGGACCTGAGGATCGTATACTTCCCTCTGATGGCAGCAACAAAGTAAGTCACCATCTTGGTGTGGCTGATCCTTCGTGACTGAATTGAATCGTCTTTATTTCTTACATCCTTCACATATGTGAGGAGTAAACATCTGTACCTTGCATCTCTGTCTGAATCTGCAATGCGCAGATTATAGCAACTTGTAATAAATAGTATGTACAGTAGATATACAACAGAACAATCAATATAGCTTAGAAATACAATTGTGTCAGTGTGAATTAATCAGTCTGCTGGCCTGGTGGAAGAAGCTGTCCCAGAGCCTGTTGGTCCTGGCTTTAACGTTGCGATACCATTTCCCTGATGGCAGCAGCTGGAACAGTTTGTGGTTGGGGCAACTCAGGTCCCCAGTGATCCTTTGGGCCCTTTTAACGCACCTGTCACTCTAAATGTCCTGAATAGTGGGAAGTTCACATCCACAGATGCGATGGGCTTTGTCTGCACCACTCTCTACAGGGCCCTGCAATTAAGGGAAGTACAGTTCCCATACCAGGCAGTGATACAGCCAGCCAAGATGCTCTCATTTATGCCCCTGTAGAAAGTCCTTAGAATCTGGCAACTCATGACAAACTTTTTTTAACCGCCTGAGGTGAAAGACGCAGTTGTGCTTTTTTCACCACACAGCCGGTATGTACACACGAAGTGAGGTCCTCGGTGATGTGTATACCAAGGAACTTGAAGCTGTTCACCCTCTCAACCCCAGATCTATTGATGTCAATAGGGGTTAGCCTGTCTCCATTCCTCCTGTCATCCACAACCAGCTCCTTTGTTTTTGCAACATTGAGGGAGAGGTTATTTTCTTAACACCACTGTGTCAGGGTGATGACTTCTTCTCAGTAGGATGCCTCGTTATTATTTGAGATAAGTCCATTCAAGGTAGTATCATCTGCAAATTGAATTAGCAGATTGGAGCTGTGGGTGGCAACACAGTCCTGGGTGTACATGGAGTAAAGGAGGGGGCTTAGGACACAGTCCTGAGGAGCTCCTACATTGAGGGTCAGAGGGACAGAGGTGAGGGAGCCCACTCTTATGATCTGTAGTATTACATGAGTAAGTTGGTTATCAGGATACCATGTCTATTTGGATAATAGAGACATTATGAAACTTATTAAGACATTGCACATTGTGGTCAATAAATGAAGCTATGTTGACACTTCATAATTGTTTTATGACTTTCTAAATTTCTTTCTACCCCAAAAATTGAATTCCAGCCTGTGATTACTCCTTTCTTGAATACTCAAGTAATGTTTGTGAATTTTCATTCTTCTGGAACCTTTTCAGAATCCAAGGAGATTCAGAAGATTTTAACCAAAGCATCCATTATCTTTACAGTCTTTACTTTTAAAATACTAGAATGTAGGTTCATTAGCTGAAGAATTTTTCTTCCAGAATTTCTTCTCCTCAGATAACAGCATGTTAACCATAAGCTGGAACAATTTGATTCATACTGGGAAAAATGGGAAAAAACTACATAATGCCTCATAGGCCTGATTTTATTCTCACAAATCAATGAAACTGTTGTAAAAAAAAGATCACTCCCTACTTGTACATAGTTCTTTCCTTTTGCTTGTTTTTTCTTTTCACTCTTTTCTATAAGTGTATACCTCAGATAAATACTTTGTGTAGATTTGTGATATATATGATTATATGATATACATGTACAATATCTGAAATACATCTCATGGAAATGTTTGTTTGATGATGAACTTCAATTAAAAAATAAATTACAAAAAAAAAGAATTTCTTCTCCTCAAAACCTTGATTTTGAGGAAAAAACACTCCTCAAAATGAGCTGTTACTAACAACTGGTAGTTCATCTACCGAGCTGCTACTAAACCATCTAATAGATTGAATTTATAAATAATAATCATTCTGTTTTTGTAGCATTGTACCTTTTAAATTTTATGTATTTTTTAATGTTATGTATTATATTTTGTTCCATTTTAAGGTGGAAGATGTGTTAATCCCTGTTGAGATCATTTTCTTTCATAGATATTGTGATTCTGTTATTGATTTTCTTTGTTGTTAAATGATGACAGAAAATTAAAATGTTTCACATATAGAGAATCCAGGCTGCCACTTTCACACACAGAACTGAACCACTTTGATCACAACCACAGTGGACAACCCTGAGCTTCTGGTTCCCTATCTCTTTAAATTTCCTCCCTTGTTTCACTTTAACTTTCTATCCTTGGTTTCCTGAAAGCCTACTTAAACTAAGCTGATCTCTGTTATGACTAACACAGTAGTAATAGACTAGTGGGATACAACATGGGGACTATCAAAGACTTGATAGGATGAATGACCTCTTTCTGTGGTAGTTTTTACCGCACCACATACCTTCAAAGTTATCTACAACAACAGATTAGATTTTGTACTGATTCCTTGTAATAGGGCTTAAAATAATAGTCTTTTTGTCCATAGGTGAAAGTAGATGCACTGTAGAAATTATCTTGACAGGCTGTGTCAGGAAAATCAAATAACATTACCTGGGCTTTCAAACTCTCGTACCTTTTCTCCTTCTACCCTCTCAGAAAAGATACAAGAGTTTGAAAGCCCAGGTGACATTGTTTGATAACAGTATTTGCTATTAGACTTCTGACCAATCACCTCTTTCACATCCTCCTCTCTAAGGTTTACTCCCTCTCTTGATTATTCCATTATTGTCACTTTGCTATTTTGTTCTGCGCTCCTTCAGTTTGCACTACTATCTTTGCATCATTCTGTTGCCTTGCTTTTGTCACTGCATTCGCTGTTGTGTTCATTGTTAGCATGCATACTGTTAACTCCCTGAGCTTCACGCGAGCAAGGTATTACACTGCACCCTGGTGTATGTGACAAAGAACAAATCTGAATATGAATAAACATCCAAGTCTTTGCTAAAACACGGAATTCAAAAATGGTAGAGAATGATTTTTCTGTTCCGTTTGTTCCATTCATCAATCCCAGTCTCCATTTTGTCCCTTTATATTTATTTCTATCCATTTTGCATCTGCCATTCAAATTATCACAGACCTTCCTTTCCTACTATTTTTGTTCTCGCCGCTATTTCTAAATTTTAAAGCTTTTTTAAAATCACTCATTTTAATTAATTTCCAATAAAAAGCCAATGAAGAAGAAGGAGAATCTGTAAGCCTTAGCTCCTTGCATCTTTGGGCCAGAAGGCTGAAGCTTCAAGCCCCTTTCCAGAGGTATCACTACAAAGTCTAAGCTGTTGTTCTAGATAGCATTTTATTTTGGATGAGAACATAAATTGATGTTTCACCTGGCCTTTTATTACAGGCAAATATTAAAATAATCAATGGTGAGGTATATAAATCACTCTCCATAGTTACAATTCAGGTGGTTGCCAAGGAGGTAATGACTGCTGTTTATGAATAGTGAAGGCCAGATCCCTAAAAACAGATAAATGAACATGTGCATCACATCTCTGCCTCTTGTACAGGAGCTTCACTCTTCGTCTGCTGGAGTTCAAATTTGATTCCTCTCCGCAGAACAATAAAGATATAAAAGAATAAAATTATAATAATTAATTGACACACTGACTGATAGCTGGATCAGAAGAATAGAAAGATTACACAATCTAGTGGCATTGAAATCCACACTCTGGCTATGACATTTTTAGAATAATTCCTTGATATTATAGTGTTTTCATCATGGTAAAATGTGTTGTTTTTGCTGATTACCTACTCTATATTCAGTGAAATCCAATTGCTGATCATCATTCTTCCCAATTAACCTGGCCTGGTCATTTCACTTGTCTCCAAAGAACTGTTCTTCTGGTCTAACACCTTTGTTTTTAAGTTTTTCTTATTCATGTTCAACTAACATACACTATTATCAAGTCAAGTCAAGTCACTTTTTATTGTCATTTTGACCATAACTGACAATAGACAGTAGGTGCAGGAGTAGGCCATTCAGCCCTTCTAGCCAGCACCGCCATTCACTGTGATCATGGCTGATCATACACAATCAGCACCCCGTTCCTGCCCTCTCCCCATATCCCTTGACCCCGCTATCTATAAGAGGTCTATCTAACTCTCTCTTGAATGCATCCAGACTTGGCCTCCACTGCCTTCTGGGGCAGAGCATTCCACATATCCACCACTCTCTGGGTGAAAAGGTTTTTCCGCATCTCTGTTCTAAATGGCCTACCCCTTATTCTTAAACTGTGGCCTCTAGTTCTGGACTCACCCATCAGCGGGAACATGCTTCCTGCCTCCAGTGTGTCCAATCCCTTAATAATCTTATATATTTCAATCAGATCCCCTCTCATCCTTCTAAATTCCAGTGTATACAAGCCCAGTCGTTCCAGTACAGTACACAGTAAAAATGAGACAACTTTTTTCAGGACCATGGTGCTACATGAAACAGTACAAAAACTACACTGAACTACATGAAAGCAGCACAGAAAAAAAACTACACTGGACTACAGACTGACCCAGGACTGCATAAAGTGCACAAAACAGTGCAGGCATTACAATAAATAATAAACAGGACAATAGGCACAGTAGAGCGCAGTAAATTGGTGTCAGTCCAGACTCTAGGTATTGAGGAGTCTGATAACTTGGGGGAAGAAACTGTTACATAGTCTGGTCGTGAGAGCCCGAATCCTTCGGTGCCTTTTCCTAGATGGAAGGAGGGAGAAGAGTTTGTATGAGGGGTACATGGAGTCCTTCATCATGTTGTTTGCTTTGTGGATGCAGCGTGTAGTATAAATGTCTGTAATGATGGGAACAGAGACCCATGTTCAGCGGAGAGTGGTCGCTCCATGCCCTCCTGAAGTCAACAACCATCTCTTTTGTTTTGTTCACGCTCAGAGACAGGTTGCTGGCTCTGCACAAGTCCGTTAGCCGCTGCACCTCCTCTCTGTATGCTGACTCATCGTTCTTGCTGATGAGACCCACCACGGTCTATTGATCACTACTTCTATTGATTGGCACTTCAGTCCCCAGAGCTATGTTATATATAATTGAAACAATCCCCTTTAACTTCCATTCTAGGACAATCTGAAACTCACACGGTATATTGAGTCTGAATTGTACCAGGTAAGTGTTTTATGGGCAATGTGTCAAATCTGTCAACCAACCTCACTAGTACTAAAAATGAATGAGTGCAGAGTTTCTTTTGTCAGCTCTATGTTTTGTTATTGAGGATATTAAAATACTGTACATTTTATGTAATTTCTGCTTTTTATTTTCATCTCACCTTTAATCCAATCTTTGTTCCCTTCTCCCAATTTCTCTTCCTGTACCTGAAAAGGCTTTGATGTAATTCACTACAGGCAGTCCCAGAGTTACAAACGTCCGACTTACAAACAACTCGTACTTACGATCAGCCTGCCATAAAGCCTATGTATATTAAAAATGCGTCGGCTCAAGGAAGGAGAAAGCCGTCCACCATTTTAAGTCGGATCCCGTTGCCGTTAACACTGTGTTGAGTGTGTAACTTTGTATTTGGCTTAAATTTTTCTTAGCAAGATTCACCCTGACCCCCCTTTTCCAGTCAGCACTTGTCCCATTTAACCTGTCTCAATGCAGGTGGACTTTAGGACCCGGGGGAGCTCAGGACCCACCACCCACGGCTGCTGCTGAATCCGCAGTGTTTCTGTTCTGTTGACGGAAAACAATCACAATTGAAAATAAAGTGGAAATAATAAAGCAATTGGAAAGAGGTGAAATGCCATCGGTCATTGGAAAAGCATTAGGCTACAGTCAGTCAATAACCAAAACAATTTTAAAGGGTAAAGTGAGAATAATGGAGCATGTGAAAGGCCCTGCCCTGATGAAAGCTACAATTATTACTAAGCAACGCAGTGGTTTAATTATTGAAATACATACATTTCTTAAGTGTTTTATATGCATAGAAAGGTAAAATATATACTGTATACTAAGACAAACGTTTGACTAACTGACGCTAAATAATACTGGATGTACCTGTTCCAACTTACATACAAATCTGACTTAAAGACAGACTTAGGAACGGAACTCGTTCGTAACCCAGGGCTGCCTGTATACTTTCTCAGCTTTTAATATTTCCCATTTTACATTCCACCATTTTAAGTGGTTGAGACAATATATATCATTGGTGTCTTTTTTTTCACTTTATTACAGCTGATTCTTATGTTGCTATGTTACCTGCTCATACTCATCATCCTCGATCCATTTAGCATTAAGAAATAAATCTATCTTCTCCTTGAATATATTTAATAACAAGCTATATTGCCATGAATATATTAAATGATAACCTCAATTATCTTCTGTGGTAAGAATTCCATTGGTTCATAAATACCCGAGTGAAGAATTCTTTGCTGATTTCAATTCTAAAAGGCATGTCTCATATCCCTAGGCTGTACCCTTGGTCTAGATTTGTAAGTCACTGAGAACACATTTCCTGTATCTAGTCTGTCTATTCCTGTTAGAACTTCATGTGTTTCTATCAGATCTCCTAACATTCTTCATATCCAATGATTAAGTCTAATCAACTTAATCTCTTCTACTATATTATCCCTGCCATTCCAGGAACAAGTCCAGTAAATCTTTGTTGTATTCCCACTAGGACAAAACATCTGTGCTATGAAAAGAAAATGAAAACTGAACACTGAATAGGATCTCAACAATGCCCTGCAGAATTGCAGTGATGGATTCTTGCTCCTGAACTAAAATCATCTTGCAGCTAAAGCAATTTGCCTTCTTAACCAGTTGCTGCAGAGACCCAGAAAAACCCATCGTTGCTTGGATTGATGCAGGCCAATTAACACAACCCCATGGTCTTAATGTTTGCTGATGCATATGCACACATTTCATCGATACCATTTTGCAAACCATATCTCTTACTGACAGTAGTGTTTTGATTGCAAACATGTTTTTTTAACAAAAACAATTTACTGCTTGCAACTTACACTTTACATTAAGAACTGAAGGCCAGTTCTTGTTTGAATTAATATCTGCTATATTTGCATAACTCTAGAATACTCCCTAACAATCCCCAGTTTTTAAGTTCTTGCAACAAGCAATATCATAAATTAACAGGCAGGTCTGGTGATATCAATATCCAATTCACAACAGTTCTGTTAATAAACATTGTTAGATAATAATTTTAAATTAACTAAATAAATGTTACTTTAGAAGAACTATGTATCACATATGTAGCTATTTTAATAAGCAATATGTCTCAAGCTGAATTCGTATAAGCTTCAATTGTACTAGAGATACTATTATCCTTTCCTTTACAAATGCATTTAAAAAATAATATGCTTATTTTGACTTAAGCCAAAAGCATAAAAATTACAATAGTTAATGAAATATAAATGAACAGATATGTCTAACAGCTGGTTGATCTTGTAATCACCCTTATTATACTTTTCCCTAAAGTCAAAATTATCACGTTACTGCAGAGATTAATCATTTTCAATGCTTGTTTGTTAAATATTTTATAACATCAAAAAATAAGTAACTGATGATACTCTAAGATTGAAAGGGATCTATGATATTGTGAACCAGCAGGATCTTTTCCTTGCATTTGAATTCTGTAGAATTTGACAGACTAGGTTTCCCAATTTCCAATGATCACCAAGATACTGGGTAAATTTAGTTTCAAAGTTATACTACAGTTTAGCTCCAAATGAAATCAGAGCGAGAGGTCATCATCGGTGACATAGGGCAGGGCTTAAAAAGAACTCTGGTGCTTTCGGCTCTTTTTGGCAAGCTGTAATCAGTGCTGAGCCAATAAAAAGAAGGGGGGTGTAAATGGAGCAGCCACTGTGTGAGTGGCCAGTGTTAGATTGACCAGAATTTTGCTCAGCTGGCTTACACGAGAACAGGCTCGGGCAAACACAGGCAGAAGTTCTAAGTAGGTAAGTACGTTTCTAGTAAACTATTTTTTTCTGCTATACATACTGAAGCTAGTGTGTTGAGAATGGTACAGGTTTGCAGTTTGTTCCTTGTGTGAGATGTGTAAACTCTGGGAGACCTCCAGCCACCCTGATAACTACATTTGCATGAGGGAGTTGCAGCTCCTTAGAGACCAAGTTAAGGAACTGGAGCTCCAGCTCAATGACCTTTGGCTCAGACAGGAAAACGAGGAGGTGATAGATATGAGCTACAGGGAAGTACCTGGATGACTGTCAAGAGAGGGAAGGGAATAGTCACTGAGTGCAAAATATCCCCTATAGCCATTTCCTCTCAATAATAAGAATACTGCTTTGAGGGATGACTTACTGGGGGAAGCCATGGTGACCAGGTCTCTGGCACTGTGGCTCAGATGGGAAGAGGGGGAGAAGAGAATTACAGTAGTGACAGGGGTTGCATAATTAGAGGAGCAGACAGCAATTTCTGTGGACGTAAAAGATACACCCAGATGATACGTTGCCTCCCAGGTGCCAGGATCAAGGATGTCTCGGATCGCGTCCTTGGCATTCTAGAGGAGAAGAGTGAACAGCCAAAAGTTGCAGTACATATTGGTACCAAGTAGGAAAGGTGAGCAGATCCTGAAGAGAGAATATAGGAAGTTAGGCAGAAAACTGAAAAGCAGGACCTCCAGGGTAATGATATCTGGATGACTGCCTGTGTCACCTGCCAGTGAGGATAAGAATGGGTTGATTTGATAGACTGTGTGCCTGAGGAATTGGTCCATGGCCAGGGTTTCAGATTACTGGATTATTGGGGTCTCTTCTGAAGAAGAGATGATCTGAACAAAAAGGACGATTTACACCTGAACTCAAGAGGACCCAGTATCCTTTTGGACAGGTTTGCTAGAGTTGTGGGAGAAGGTGTAAACTAAGTTGGCAGGGGGATGGGAACTGGAGTGATAGGGCTGAGGGTGGGGCAGTTGGTATAAACCTGGATGCAGTGTGTAGTGAGATCGTGAGGAAGGACAGGTAGGTGATAGGGGAAAATTGCAGTCAGTGGGATGAGTTAAAGTGAAAGGGGGTCTGAATCAAAAAGGATGATGAATACAGGACTGAAGGTGTCATATTTGAATGCATGCAGTATATATAATAAAGAAGATAGATGATCTTGTTGTTCATTTAGATTTGCAGGTATGGCTTTGTGGGCTTCTCAGAGTCGTGGCTGAAAGAAGATCATAGTGGGGAGCTTAATGTCCAAGTATAAACACTGTATCGAAGGACAGGCAGGTAGGTAGGGGGGCGGGGTGGTAAAAATCAAATCAAATCCTTAGAAAGAGATGACATAGATGATGACTGCCAGTGAGTGACCAGTGGTGTTCCACAGCAGTCAGTGTTGGGACTCATTCTTTTCACATTATACGTCAATGATTTGGATGATGGAAGTTATGGCTGTGTAACCGGAGAGTGTCGGGTATACAGAATGAGCTGCCATAAGAGATGGCAGAGACAGTTACAATTAAAATGTTTAAAAACCTTTCGGACAGATGCATGCGTAGGAAAGGTTTGGAAGGACATAGACCAAACACAGGTAAATAGAATTAGCTTAGGCAAGCAGATTGGTTGGCATGTTTTTGTACCTTAAAACTCTTTAAATTAATCTATGAATGGAATCTATGAAAATCAAAATTGTCTCATTGGGAATCCATGAATTCAGATATACTGTAGGTTTCAATGATGCACATTGCTTTACAGTAAGTGCAAAAAGTTAATAGATGTCAAACTTTAAATCCAGTTCCTGCTGGGATTTCAAAAATAGAAGCCATTACCTTTGATGATGTCATTGCATGCATGACATGCGATAGCAAAATACAAGGACGTGGCCAGACCACAGTGTGACTTGCACTAGAAATAGGCAGAATCATTAAAACAAAAACATTTTGTACAACTTTTGATGTACAATTTATGCATTGCAAAGACACTGACATGTTTTAGGTAAACCATGGAATGTTAATTTAACATTAACTCATTTGATTTGGAGAAAAAATGTTGAAGCAACCACAAAAAAAAATAAAAGCTCACCTTATTATGAATGCACTCCATCACATGCCTCCTTCAATAATGGTGCTTTTGCTTTTCAAGGCAGAAGCTACAATTACAAGGAATGAACGGTGATTCAATGAAGGGTGGACACCACCATGGCATAGCGGTTAGTGTGACACTATTACAGCTCGGTGTGGCAGAGTTCAAAGTTCAATCCTGGCATCCTCTGTAATGAGTCACTGTATGTCCTTCCCGTGGAATGTGTGAGTTTTCTCCAGGTCCTCCAGTTCCCACCCACTGTCCAAAGACATACCAGGTAGGCTAATTGGTTACTGTAAATTGACCTGTAACTAGATTACGGTTAAATCAGGTTTTGCAGGGGTTGTTGGCCAGTGAGGGGCAGAAGAGCCTATTCCACTCTTCCGCTAAGTAAAATAAAATAAAATATTCTTTAATGGCTCACTACCAGTGAAACATCACATTTGCATCATAAGCTGATCTGAGAACCATGGCTGAATGTTGCCCTCCTAATTCCTCCGGTCCTGTTCACCCTGTACACATCAGACTTCCAATATAACTCGGAGTCCTGCCATGTGCAGAAGTTCGCTGATGACACGGCCATAGTGGGGTGTGTCAGGAATGGACAGGAGGAAGAGTATAGGAAACTGATACAGGACTTTGTGATATGGTGCAACTCAAATTACCTGCGTCTCAATATCACCAAGACCAAGGAGATGGTGGTGGACTTTAGGAGATCTAGGCCTCATATGGAGCCAGTGATCATTAATGGAGAATGTGTGGAGCAGGTTAAAACCTACAAGTATCTGGGAGTGCAGTTAGACGAGAAGCTAGACTGGACTGCCAACACAGATGCCTTGTGCAGGAAGGCACAGAGTCAACTGTACTTCCTAAGAAGGTTGGCGTCATTCAATGTCTGTAGTGAGATGCTGAAGATGTTCTATAGGTCAGTTGTGGAGAGCGCCCTCTTCTTTGTGGTGGCGTGTTGGGGAGGCAGCATTAAGAAGAGGGACGCCTCACGTCTTAATAAGCTGGTAAGGAAGGCGGGCTCTGTCGTGGGCACAGAACTGGAGAGTATGACATCGGTAGCAGAGCGAAGGGCGCTGAGTAGGCTGCGGTCAATCATGGAAAACCCTGAACATCCTCTACATAGCACCATCCAGAGACAGAGAAGCAGTTTCAGCGACAGGTTGCTATCGATGCAATGCTCCTCAGACAGGATGAAGAGATCATTACTCCCCAATGCCATTCGGCTTTACAATTCAACCGCCAGGGGTAAGATATGTTAAAGTGCCGGGGTTAGGACTGAGCTTAAGTTACCATTCAATGTATTTTAGTAAACTATTTAAGAACTTTTTAAAAGCTATTTATTAATGCTTTTTGAGAGGGTGATTTTAGATGCATATCATATTTATACTGAGTTAAGTATTGTATGTAATTAGTTTTGCTACAATAAGTGTATGGGACATTGGAAAAAATGTTGAATTTCCCCATGGGGATGAATAAAGTATCTATCTATCTATCTATCTATCTATCTATCTATCTATCTATCTATCTATCTATCTATCTATCTATCTATCTATCTATCTATCTAATTCTGTTTCCCTGCTGTGAGTGCAGGAACACATCCTAATCTTTATGGTGCATTCTGAAGTTGTAATTTACTACAGTAACATTACATGAAGTAAATTAGTTTTGTCTGAAGAAAGAGAAAGATTTTCCAAATGTATTATTTATTGATGGAAACCTAGATCTGTGTATTGCCTGATTATCACAATGAATTACAGGAATAAAGTTAGACACTTTTAGCAGAACCTGAAATCTGATGATTAATTAAAATATGTTAAGAATTTATAAACATCAATATAAGCAGCAAATATTGGAGAGAAAGTAAGTGTTAATAAAAATAATGTTGGGAGTGAATATGGCACCCATTAGCAGCCCCATGCTCTTCCGTTTTCACTGTTTTAACACGAACAGCATAATGGCAACACACCCTTTACAAAAGTCAAGACATCATTATTTCAATTGCCTAAAACAAGAGGCGTGCACACTGTGAAACTTGCCAGTTGAAACTAGTGACTCACTTAATCACTACCTCAGTATAGCAACATGATGACCACTGAACAGCAATCGACATTTTTTTTGGTTCTAATTCTATTCTTTCTTGTAGAAAATTGTGCAAAATTTATGAATAAATCATGCTTTTCTTGTGAGTTTGTGTACCTGATTTGACATGCCTGTGATGTTGCTGCACCAAGAAAGTTTTTTAATTGCGATATAATTGTACATATGACTATACTACCCATTGACAGTGATGAAGTGCTTCGAGAGGTTGGTGATGAAACATATCAACTCCTACCTGAGAAGCATCTTGGATCTCCTCCAAATTGTCTACCATCTCAACAGGTCAACAGTAGATGCCATTTCATTGGCTCTTCACTCTTCATTCTAGAACATTTGGACACAAAGATGCATACATCAGGATGCTCTTCATTGACTACGGCTTGGAATTCAATAAAATCATCCTCTAAAAATTAATCAATAAGCTTCAAGCCCCAGGACTTGAAGACCTATGCCTCATGACACCACTGTTGTTGGCCAAATCAAAGGTGATGAGTCAGCATATAGGAGGGAGACTGAAAATCGGAGTGAGTGGTGCCACATAAACAACCTCTCAGTCAATATCAGTAAGACCAAGGAGCAGAACATTGACTTCAGGAAGAGGAAACCAGGTATCCATGAGTCAGTCCTCACTGGGGCAATCAGAGGGTTATAAGTTTTAATTCCTTGTTTTTATCAGTTCAGAGGTTTTGTGCTGGGTGCATGGCAGTGCCTCTTCTTTCTTAGAAGTTTACAAAGATTTAGCATGTAATCTAAACACTTAACAAACTTCTCTAGAAGTGTGTGAAGAGTATATTGATTGGTTGCATCACGGCCTCGTATGGAAACATCAAGGCCCCCCACCATCCAGGCCATGCTTTCTTCTCACTGCTGCCATCAGAAAGAAGGAACAGGAGCCTCAGGACTCAAACCATGAGGTTCAGGCACAGTTGTTACCTTTTAACCGTCAGGCTCTTAGACCAAAGAGGATGACTTCACTCAGCTTCACTTCCCATCACTGAACTGTTTCCGCAACCTATGGATTCACTTTCAAGGACTCTTCATCTCATGTTCTCAATATTTATTGCCTATTTATTTATTAATATTATTACTTCAGTTTTTTTTCTTTCTTTCTTTATTTTTGCATTTGCAGTTTGTTGTCTTTTGCACATTGATTGTTTGTCCGTCCTGTTGGGAGCAGTCTTTCATTATTGTGTTTCTAATATTTATTGTTAATGCCCACAAGTAAATGAATCTCAGGGTTACATTTCACGACATATACAGTATGCACTTTGAGAATGAATTTACTTTAGAATTTTGACTTTCATTTTTGACTTTAGAGTAACCATGACCAGGAAAGACCCAAGGGGATATGATGCTTTTCTATTATAAGCCTGTAATTGTTCTTCAGATAATGGCTTTGGGGGAACAGGGTCCATTCTTCCTGTCCCATTAATTAAATCTCCAAACCCTCCTCTTAACTTTCTCTCTTCTTTAGCTGTGAGTGGACTGAATCCCTAAGCTGCAGGAAAAGTGTAAGAAAGTGGCAGGTCACATATATAAGTGACCGGAGGAGGAAGGCTGGGAGAACATGAAACAGAGAATAAATAATAAGAAAGTGAGTGGCTAAGTATGTACATTGGAGAGTGTGGTGTGTAAAAGGGAAGGAAGCAAAAGGCAATTTAATGGGAGAGTAAGAGGCAGAGTTAAAAACAAAGCAAGAGAATATTTTTCAGACTTCCAAAATGGTAGAAAAAAATCACAATAGTCAGCTAATTGGCTAGTGAGTGTCAGATGATTCGTGTTTATAGAAATTAGAGCTGAATTCTACAATTAGGTACACAAGTTGTGCAACAACATTCATAGATTCGTAGTGGCAAATAATTAGTTGACTTGAGAGAGAGCATAGCTGCTTTAATCAAATGTTCTAGTTCAAAAGTGTTAACCTACAAGATTAGATTGCACGCACTGTTGTTATATTTCATGCAATTAAAACTGTTGGGAGAAGATTTGGAGATGTGTACAGTATGATGTCATCTTTATACAGCACAAACAGAGCTATTTACACAAACAGATTCCCTGTATATACGAATCAAAATCAGATTTATTATCAGTGACATATGTTATGACATTTGTTCTTTTGTGTCAGTGGTACAGTGCAAAACATAACAATATTTAAAATTAATAGCGCAAAAGAGGAATATGAAGAGGTAGAAGTAGGTTTCCTGGACTGTTCAGAAACATGGAAAACCTACAACACAATACAGGCCCTTCAGCCCACAAAGTTGTGCTGAACATGGCCCTACCTTAGAAATTACTAGGCTTACCTATAGCCCTCTATTTTTCTAAGCTCCATGTAGCTATCCAAAAGTCTCTTAAAAGACCTTATCGTATCCGCCTGCATCACCGTTGCCGGCAGCCTATTCCATGCACTCACCACTCTCTGCATAAAAAACTTACCCCTGTCAATCTCCTCTGTACCTACTTCCAAGCACCTTAAAACTGTGCCCTCTTGTGGCAGCCATTTCAGCCCTGGGAAAAAGCCTCTGACTATCCACAAGATCAATGCCTCTCATGGCACAGATAAATCTGATGGCACAGAGGAAGAAGCTGTTCCTAAAATGTTGAGTTTGGGTCTTCAGGCTCTTTTACCTCCTCCCTGATGGTAGTAATGAGAAGAGGGTGTGTCCCAGGTGGTGAAGGTTCTTAGTGATGGATGCCCCCATCTTGAGTTATTCTTTTGAAAATGTCCTCAATGGTGGACAGGCTTGTGCCCTACCATCAAAGACATCTCTGCTACTGAAAACTTACATATTTTCTGTCTTTCTCCATTCAGGTCTTGGATCTGAAATATTAATTGTTGCTCTTTCCATGGGTGCTGCCTAACCACCCCATCTGAAATTAGTTGATTTAGTAGATCTCTGTTGTGACTTCTGACCTACACAAAAGCCTCTTTTGAAAGGTGTGAGAAATAGAATAGAAAAGTGAATGAAAGGAAGAAGGAAAGTCAATGACGTCATTCCGGAAGGAAGAGAGATTTGAAATGAACACTCACTGAAGAGAAATGTCATAGCAATGAGAGAGCTAAACGTGTGGTAGGAAGTTAAATGGATAGTGGGAAAATTGGGATTCAATGAATGTGAGGGGCTATAGAAGATATGAAGATGGGTGGGGGTGAGGAGATGTGAGTTGAGAATGAAAACAATGTCATTGAAGGTGTCCTACACACATAGGCTGCCATACCCCCTCCAGTGAAAAAACTCTGTTCTATCCATCCTAACAGAATGACAAGATCCCTATTTAAGGAAAGGTGTGAAAACAACACGATGAATTCAACTTTCCTGACATAGGCTGGGACCTCCTTCGTGCAAGAGTTTGTAAGGTGTATCTAGAAGGCATTCAGTACATACACCAATATCTATCAAGGAGTAGGACGTGGAGTAGGGAGATCGGTGTGGAGCATATGAATACACTAGGGCATTTCAAGATAGTGTTGGGCTCCTAAAGAACATTAACGTGATATTCCCAGGGCCTAATTGGATATACACCAGGTAATTGAGAGAGGCAGGAGATGCGATTGCTGGGGCCTTGACCAATATCTTTGCGTCCTCTCCAACCATAGGTTTTGTCCCAGAGAACTGGTGGCTGTGTTGCAGGCACAGCTCAAACACAGTCTATAAATTTACTACTGTTGGCAGAATTTCAGATGATGTTGAGGAGGCATATGGGGATGAGATAGGTCAGCCAGTGTCACAGCAACAACGTCATAAAACCAAGTAATTGATTGTAGACTTCAGGAACGGTAATTCGAGGGAACACACACCAGTCCTCATCAAGGAATCAGCAGCGGAAAGGGTGAGCAGTTTCAAGTTCTTGCATGTCAACATCACTGAGGATCTATCCTGGGCCCAACATATTGATGCAATTACAAAGAAGGCATGACAGCAGCTATATCTCACTAGGAGTTTGAGGAGATTTTGGAATGTCACAAATTTCTACAGAACTTGCTAACTGGTTGCATCACTGTCTGGTATGGAGTGTCCATTGCACAGGATCAGAATAAGCTGCAGCGTTGTAAACTCAGCCAGCTCCATCATAGGCACTAGGCAGTATCATTCATTAAGGACCTCCATCACCCAGGACATGCCCTCTTCTCATTACCACCATCACAGAGGAGGTTCACAGCCTGAAGACTCACACTCAGCATTTCAGGAACAGCTTCTTCCCCTCTGCCATCAGATTTCTGAATGGACAATGAACCCATGCACACTACCTCAGTATCTTTCCCTCTCTTTCACGCTACGTATTTGTTTTTTTAATAATACTTCTTATTGTAATTTATGGCTTTTATTATTATGACAGCAAAGCACTGCTGCCACAAAACAACAAATTTCATGACATATGCTGGTGATATTAAACCTGATTCTAATTCTGATTCTATATTGTTCCATAATTCAAGAAGGGAAATAAGGATCATCCTGGGAGTTATAAACTAGTGAGTCTCACGTCAGTGGTAGAGGAAGTTACTGGAGTGGATTCTTAAGGATATAATTTATGAACATTTGGATAACTACGGCCTAATTAAGGAGAGCCAGCTTGGCATTGTGAGGGGCAAATTGTGTCCTACTAACATGATAGAGATTTTCAGGAAGGTGATAAAGGTGACTGACGAAGGTCAAGTTGTGCATGTTATCTACATCGATTTTAATAAGGTTTTACAAGGCTCCTCTTGGTGGCCTCATCCAGAATATTAATATGCATAGGATTTGAAGGCTGCTTGGATTCTGAATTAGTTTTCCCACAGAAGCCAAAGAGAAATTATGGATGACTGGAGGTCTGTGACTGTTGGTTTTTCATAGGGATCTATGCTGAGAGACCTGCCGCTTGGTAGTGAGCACTTTCGCATTCCAGCTGCACTTTGCTGCAGGGGCCCCGAATTCCATGGTGAATTCAGCGCCAAGCGTGAGCCTCGATTCAGGCAAAGTATCTGACCCACTGCCCCCTTTCCACTTCACGGATGGAACCTGGTGCACCCCAATGGTGAATTCTTCACAATTACTCCCTATGGTGGTTTTATTCTCCCTGTTAGCAAAGGCTCAGGTCAGGGCTCACCCGGTCAGGAGAGAGGTGAACCTTGGCTCACTCTGTAGAATACAGAGATGGCCAGAGCTTCAAGTGTAAGGTGCACTGGGACAAGAAGTTGTGGCATCAGGGTGGGGATCCATTGAGGCGTTCAGGCAGCAGAATCCGGGGCTCTGAGGGAGGAGGCTGTCTGTTATGGGGTTGCCGTGTCGAGAAGAAGAGTTGGTTGAGGATGGAAAGCAGATGATCAATAGTTTCCTGGATCATGTGCTCCTATCAATGGATGACTTCAAGCAATCATACTCTGTTGGGTCAATTGTGTTTTCATACACCCTGCCAAGAATCATAGAGGGGGCTTGATGCAAAAGCAGAGCAGCAGAGACAAGTTAGCAGTAAATGATATTTTACTAATAAACTGCAACACAAGCCACAAGTGGCCACAAAACAGGAGAGAATAGATGCATAACATAACAAAATAACAAGGTAACTTAAGTCTAGGAGCAAACAGTTGAGGCTGGCTGGTTCGATGAGTGAACAAAGAGCTGTGGGTGACAGTCAGGTTTAAATAGGCTGCCGGTGATGAGTTGGAAATGAGTAGCAGGTGAATCCTGTTAATTGAGCGGAGGCTGGGAGATGTCTGCCTGTACAGGTCTGACAGTTGCAGCTTTATAAAACTCTAGTTATCTAGAGTGTTGCATTCAGTGCTAGTCACCCCATTATATGAAGGATGTGGAGGATATGGAAAGGATGCAGAAAAGATTTACCAGGATGCTGCCTGGATTACAGCATATCTGTTGTAAGGAGAGTTTGGACAAACCTAAGTTGTTTTCTCAGGAGCAGCTGAGGCTGAGGGGAAATCTGTAGAGATTTATAAGATAATGAGAAGCATAGATGGAATGGACAGATAGTATCTTTTTCCCATGGTCAAGATGTCTAAAACCAGAGGGCATGTTTTAAGGTGACAGGAGAGATGTTCAAAAGAGATGTGTGGAGAAAGCTTTTTTACACAGAGTGTAGTGGGTGCCAGGAATGTGCTGCCATGGGTGATGGTGGAGACAAATATGATACAGGCATTCAAGGGGCTCTTAGAAAGGCATGTTAATGTACAGGAAATGGAAGGATATCAACATTGTGTAGGCAAAAGGGATTAGTTTAGGTGGGCATTTGATTAATAATTTAAATAGTTCAGCACAACATCATAGGCAGAAGAATCTTTTCCTGTGTAGTGATGTTCCACGCTCTACATTTTATGGTCTAGAGCAGGGCTTCCTAACCTGGGGTCCATGGACCACTTGCTTAATGGTATTGGTCAGTGACATAACAAAGGTTGGTTTTAGAGGGTAAACCCCTGGACTAGGTTGTAAGGGAAATATTGCCAAATGTAAACAGATATCAACATAGAAACAAGTAATCAAGTGACAACATTCTTTGCCTAAGAATTGCACCACCATAAAAATGACAACTTTAAAATTTTGTATTAACTATATTTATTTAATAAAAGACAATGTATCAGAATATAATAACAGCTGTTATAATTCTGCCATAATACATCTATGAATGTTAATGTGCAAGATAAAATGTTGGGAAAACATGAGATGATGCTTTTTTCATTGTAATGCATTTTTATTTCACTTGAGGGGGCCAAAGTATAATCATTCCGCCATTAAGGCAACTTCAAGGCAACAGTTTTGTGCAATATATTGTCCTGTCTTCAGCATTTGCCCTTTTATATATCATTTAGAATTAAAATGCAAGATAACCCCTCAATTAAAGATAGAGTATTCTTTTGGTGTGGCAATTAAATAAGCAATGCATTAACATATGATAAAGTCATAAAGGTATAGAAGAAGGATTAGAAGGGATCATAAATATAACAATAGGTTTACAGCTGTGACACTTAAATTTTGGAGACTTACTCATCATTCTTGGAAGCCATAACCATGTTAACAGCTCTTAATAATGTAGAAAGGCAGAACTCATCCACAATGGTTGCACTACTCTATGAATTATAGTCTGCTATCAACTTCCAACCATAAAACTTATCCAATAAAAATACAAAACTGCAAGCACAGCAGATTCAGTCAGAAGCTGAAGATGATGGAAATACTGTGTGGTAAATCAGCACTCACAAAAGAAAAACATAGATGACTACTTCTGTTACCATGCATCAACAGAACTGGAAATTGAAGCCATTATTAAGTTGGAATGAAAAGTAGACAGAAAATTAATTAATTTAATTCTGTTCTTTATTAGCAAACTGTTAGATTTGGAGAGTGAGCAACATTGTTCATCAGCACTGGTGTCAAACCAGCAACACACAACAGAATACACCAAACCCATTTTTTTTCTTCTATTAAAATCGCAATAGTGGTATAATATCAGCAGCTGATTTGCTAAGTAAAATTTGCCATTTCTGCTTGACCAATTTCAGCCTTAGGAATTTTAAGAGGGACATTAAAAGTGCTGAAAAAGCACAGTACATTTCAGTCCTGAAGAGACCGAAACACGTTAACATGCTCCTGCAAAATTCTATTAAAGCTATGATAACATTGTTAGTCTGATTCCTCTTTCCTTGGATTTCAGGGACTGAAATCCAAGCTGTGTATTGGCTACAATTCCACATGGAATCACCAGCAAATGCTGCTATTAACAACTCTTGAATTATTAGTCTCTCAAATACATGCAAAATTTAATTCAGACTGGAGCCCAGAGATTGCTGAGAGCTCACTTATCTGCCTGGCTGAAACAGTAACAGAGGTTGCTGATAGATGGAGGATAGGTATTCAATTGATTTGGGCAGCTCTGCATCCAATGTGACATGGCATTTGAACACCATTCCCACCATGAGATTTACTAAATGATTCATCTTTTTCATGTCTTGCCTCCATCCTCCTGGGGCCATGTTCTTGACATTGACCTGTGCTGCTAAGTTCTCTCCCTCCTCCTGCAAACATCTGTAGAGTCTCCTGCCTGCACACCCACCAACTCCACTGCCTGTAGATGGGGAAGTTCCATGCATCACCTCTCCCCACCTTTTGCACAAGGACCCTCACTGCACATTCACTTAGAGTTAATCCAGCTTGTCAAAATTCAGCTTTTGAATTCAGATTCTGATTTATTTATCACAAGCATGTTGAAGCATACAGAGAAATGCGCCATTTGCATCAACAGCCAACACACCCAAGTATGTGCTGGGGGCAGACCGCAAGCATTGGCACACATTCTGGTGCCAACATAGCCTGCCCACAATGCTTGGCAGAGCAACACCAAACACAATTAGCAACACAACATCTACAGCACAGCAAGTCAGCTCCGCTCTCCCTCCCACCCAAGCAAGTACTCAGTCTTCTAACCCCAGGACAGGCATTACTTCCCACCAAGCACAACAAGTCTGTCCCTAAATGAGTCGCAGTTTAAGTTAGAGTGGCTTAAATCATTCACAATTGCTTTATTGATGTATGCAGCCAAAGAGCAGTGTGCTGATTCACCTTCAGGCAGCAATCATAGAAAATAGCATGCATTTAAATATAAAGCAACCTGATAAATGGACAATTATCATACTTCAAATTTTTGTATCTTCAAAGTTAAGATTATATCTAATGTTATTAATAGTTGTCTCCTCAAGCTATCATGTCAGAATACCAGAGGTTTGGTTTCCATGCAGCATTTATGGTTTAGAGAAGATGGTCTATTGTTAAGTAGAAACCTTCAAAATTCCTTCATGCTCTGAAAAGCATTGAAGCAAGACAGCAGAATCATAAAGATGTAGAGAAGAGAAACAGGCCCTGCAGTCCAAATAGTCCATGTTGACAATTATGTCCATCTATGCTAGTCCCATTTGCCTGCGTTTGGCCCATATTGCACAAAATCTGTCTTATCCACAGACTTGTCCAACTGTCTTTTACAAGTTGTTTTTGTCTTGGCCTCAATCACTTCCCAGGCAGCTCATACCATATACGTACCACCCTCTGGGTAAACAAGTTGCCCCTCAAGTTCCTATTAAATCTTCCATCTCTCACCTTAAATCTATGCTGCCTAGTTCTTGATTCCTCAGCTCTGGGAATAAGACTGAGTACATTCACTGTATCTATACGCTTATGATCTTATGCACTTCTATAAGATCACCTCTCAGTCTCCTGTTTCCAAGGAAAAAAGTCCTAGTCTCTCCAACTGCTCCCAATAGCTAAGAACTTGGAGTCCTGGCAGCATCTTCCCAATTGCAGTGCAACCAAAACTGAACAGAGTACTCCAAGTGTGTGGCTTCACTGGCATCTTATACAGCCACAATATAACATCCCTATTGTCCTGCATTGGCTACTGAAGCACTTCTTGCATTGGATCTAGAAGTGTACTGCTGGGTCATTCTTTTGGTCCCTGACAACTACAATTTTGTTCTCATCAGCAGGCTGCCTCCTCACATCCATAGGATGAAACACCTTCCTCCTGGCCCTACCAGGACATATCCTGTGTGATTTGGATATTTTGGATCACTTCCTTTTTAATCAGTGGGTTGAGATCTCATGGAATGAGACACCATTACAGCCACAGACACTAAATAGACCAGAAACCCCTGAATAAAAATACAGAGAAGAGATTGACAAAAAGCTCTAAATTTTCCAATGTTCCACACCCTCCCATCATAATCCAGCAAGTTGCACACAGCCCATTATCACTTCTGAACTCTTCACACAAATCACGCCCTACTAGAAATTTTCATATATATCTGATTTGTGACTTGTGCTACTTAGATGAAAATTAATGGGATGAGTGTAAAAGTTCCAACTGTAGTCATAGATCACAACATTAATCAGAATTATTTATTACTATTATTATTATTATTAGTAGTAGTAGTAGTATTTATGAAACATATAAATGTCTCTGGTTCATTTCCAGAAAGGAAAACATCAGTGATTATGGGTCAGATCAGTCCAATGCTGATGCTTGATTCAGTGCTAGTCTCAGTACTATTTGGCATCAATTTCCCCATAAGGATGCCCAGATTGAACCTTTACATGGATCAGCATAGAATAATTCAACTATTAGAGAATAAATACCAGAAAGCAAAATTTAATTCATGGGGATATGAAATAGCAGCTCCATTAAAGTTAGTAATGAACTATTCTGTTTCTATCACCCTGTAAACCCTTGAAATGATAGTCATTGACATATCAAGAATTGCACTATTAGCTGGATACCAATAAGACCAGAATATGATTTGCAACATGCTCCATCTGGAGTCATGGCTTCTGGGAACGTTAATTTGTCATGGAATCGCAGGTCATTCATGAAAATTATGTAGCTCTAAGGCAAGAGTGAACTTCAGCTCACTATAGACTGAGTGCATGTTTATGAGCTCCTGATATTGGAGCTTATGATCCGAAAGCTTTCGGGGTCAGCAAATAATGAGAGCTCCCAGGTATATCTGCCTCTTTCTGTAAGTGGTGATACCAATGGTTGCTAAAGTGTTTGTGAAGACAACTCAAAAGTCAGTTGTTAACCTCTTAATGTGAAAAACTGATCCCTGAAATATCATCTTACTTTTCAAACCCCAGTCTTAACTTACCCTGGCAGATCTCAAAGGTGGAGCTGTTTTGGTCTTTGGTGATTACTGAGTTGCTTTATATGTAGATGGGGCTGGTATTAATTACAATCCCAACTATAACAGACCTCATTGATCCATCATTATGTTGGCAAAATTCCACAATGTGCAACTGGAATCCTACAAGTGAAAATATACCTTGTGCAATTACTACATGGCATAACTGGAATAAATAGCAAACCCTGCCTTTGCGATAGAATTTTATCTGAACAGAAGAAAATTTCATTGCTACACAGCTTTAAACAACTGCTCCCTTTTCTTGTAAAAATGTCCCTACTCTTGGAAACATCTCAACATCTAACTTATTGCTTTTTAGGGTATGTTGCGATATTCCGGATAATTTAGGTCTAGTCTCTTTGCTGTTTTGAAAAATTATCCCTCTTATACCAGGAATTATGAAACTCACTGGACCATCTCCAATGCTAGTATATCCTTCCTTAGAGAACAGGATCAAAACTATACACTGTATTTGAAGAGCAGTCTCATCAACACACTGTACTATTACATTATAAATACTTTTGTATTTTTAAACCACTACTCCCAAACATAAAGACCAATATGCTATTTGCTTTCTAAATACTCGTTGTAACTGCAGACCAACTTTCTGTGTTTCATGAAGAAGAACATTTGGATCCTTCTGTACTCTCTCGCTATCTGCTCTTTGATTCCTCCAACTGAAGTAGATTAACTCATATGTTCCCACATCAAACTCCTCTTACCTAGTATTTGTCCATGCACAAAACCTATCTACATTCTGTTGTAGAGCCCAATTATAGTCAGTCATAGAACTTGACAGCAATGAAACAGGCCCTTTAGCCCATCTTGTCCATGCCAAAATATTAACCTGCCTAATCCCATCAACCTGCACCCAGCCATGTACCTATCTAAATTCCTCTTAAACATTGAAATCAAACTCACATCCATACTTCTACCGGCAGCTCATTCCACACTCACACCACCCTCTGCGTGAAGTAGATTTCCCTCATGTTCCCCTTAAACATTGCACTTTTCACTCTTAACCCATGACCTCTAGTTCTAGTTTCACCCAATCTCAGCGTAAAAAAAGCATGTTTGTATTTACCCTATCTCATAATTTTGCATACCTAGGTAAATTATTGCAGCATACTCTCCCATCTAGTTTCAGGTCTTCAGCAAAATTGGATACAGTACCTTACATTCTGCTCTTTTTCTTCAGTCATTTTAACAAAAACAGCATTAAATAATGAGAGTGAAAGTCTTCCACTGGTTATGTCTTTTTAGTCAGGAAAAGACCATTTGTTCCAACCCTGTCTTTGATATGATAACCAGTCTGCAACCTATTTTAACACACTTACCAATGGGTTTATATCTTGTGAACTGGACTTTTTTTATGTGGTATTGATGGTTTTCTGCAAGTCCAAGTATACTATACTTACAAGTTTTCTTCATCAAGTCTTCATTTTATATCCTTGAAGAACACTGTCTCAAATGAAACTGTTGCAGAGAAACAGCTTTCTCAAACCAGAAATCCATTCTTCTCATGTTTGCTTATCTATTCTTCATGACACAGCCAATTTGTATGTGGTTCAGGTAATAATTCAGAAAGCATCATCTTTGTGCTTGGGTTTTTCAATTTTGTTTGTCATAAGCCCTCAATAAACATTCTGTATCCTACTTACAGTATGTCATTAGTCCTTACATGGATCACAATAACTGGATCCTCCCCCTCACTTCAAAGTTCCTTTCCAATTCAAAAGAAATGTCCTTAAACTCAGATACAGTGCAAACAACACAGTCTTTGGGTCTCTGTGGAGTACCTGCTGCAGTAAGAGGAGTCTAAACCCCTACCCTCATTCACATCACCTGCCATTTCCCAGACAATTGCCCTCACCCCTTCTTCCACCCCCCCCCCCCCCCCGGTGGGAAGAAACTTTTAAGATGGCGCAAAGTCTTTGTTTTACTGTAATAGCCCTAAAGCATTTTCCAGAAGGAAAAGTGAACAGAGTTTCTCTTCCTCCACCATCGATGCTGCCCTCATCCACATTTCCTTCCTCCATTTCCCAAACATCTACGCTCACACCATCTTCCCACAATCTTAACAGTGATAGAGTTCCTCCTGACTTTACCTACCACTCTGCAACCCATACATCATTCTCCACAATGTCTGCCATCTTCAATAGAATTCTACCAGCAAACACATCTTTACCTCTCCCACACTCATCGCTTTTGCAAGGATCATTCCTTCTATGACTCTCTTGTCCATTCACCCTTCCCCACTAATCTCCCGCCTGGCAGTCATCCCTACAAATGAAAGAAGTGCTACACCAGCCCATTCACCTCCTCCCTCACTTCTAATAAATGCCCCAAACAGTCCTTCTAGGCGAGGTAAATTTATTTATTATTTAGAGATACAGTGCAGAATAGGACCTTCCAGCCCAATGAGCTACAACACCCAGCAACACACCTATTTAGCCCTAGTCTAATCACAGGACAACTTACAATGACCAATTAGCCTATGCACCGGTACGTCTTTGAGCTGTGGAAGGAAACCAGAGCACCCAGAGGAAACACACACAGTCACTAGAAGAACATACAAGTTCCTTACAGATGCTGCCGGAATTGAACTGCAGACTCTACTGTCCGGAGTTATAACAGTGCTGTGCAAACCGAGGGCTATGGGTAACCCTTGGTATTTCTAAAGTAAATGATCAGCATAGCATTGTGGGCTGAAAGGCCTGTATTGTGCTGTAGGTTTTCTTTGTTTCTATTTTTCTAAATTGCTGCATCAATGGAAACAGCAGCCGGAGATGCAATTGCATTACGGTCAAAAATGAAAGTGAGTGGAAACAAAATTGCAAAAACAGTCTAAACAGAAGCCTACTTGGCCGAACAAATTGTGTTACCATTGTGGCAGGCGCTTGCATAGAGACACGTTCTCTAATGATAAGTTGATTGTAATCAAATCACCTTGCCGGGTGTCTCAGGGCTGGCTGTGTCTGTGCCCACCCCGGCACTCTTTTTCTGCCACCTGTCCCATACCCCCCCCCCCATGGCTCCACACTCACCATTTTCAACATCCTTTGCTCCCACCCAATTTACCGACTAGCACTCTGCTTCACATTGACAAATGCAGTAACTTTAGCTCCGCAGATCTCCCTAGATAGAGATATATATGTGTGTGTGTTTGCACGCACACATGCATCCCCAAGACTTTTGCACAATATTGGGTGTGTGTGTGTGTATATATATATATATATCCGATTCCTAAATGGACATTGAATCTTTGGACACTACCTCACTTTTTAAAAAATATACAGTATTTCTGTTTTGCACTTTTTTAACATCTATTCAATATATGTAATTGATATACTTGTTTATTTATTATTATTTTTATTTTATTTATTATTTTTTCTCTCTGCTAGATTATGTATTGAATTGAACTGCTGCTGCTGCTAAATTAACGAATTTCACGTCACATGCCAGTGATAATAAACCTGATTCTGATTCTATGTAGATTGAGTTGGAGTTTTTAGCTTAGCAAGAAGGAGCGTGGTGTGTTTAATATTTCAGTTATATTTGAGTAAAATTCAAAATATATTCTTTGATTAAGCATTCGTTGTTTATTTACATAAGTTGTTACAGGTTATCTGTAAGAAATAAGTGAATCCGGTGCATCATTCTGCCAACATGTTATATATGCGCACTTCACTAAAGTAAAGGAAGACTAAATACACATGAGGTATTCCAAGCTCCCATACTTTTCAGTTGATTAATTTCAGCAGTTACAAAGCATAGCACATTACCATTCTGACATGGTCCATGGCCTCTTCTACTGAGACCACTCTCTGGTTGGAGGAGCAACACCATCTTGGTAGCTTCCAAACTGATGGCACGAACATTGATTCCTCTAACTTCCAGTATTTCCCCCCTCCCCTTCCTCTGGCTCCCCTCTTACCTCCTCTTTTCCTCACCTGCCTATCACCTCTCCCTGGCACTCCCCCTCCTTCCCTTTTTCCCATGGTCCACTCTCCTCTCCTATCACATTCCTTCTTCATCCCTTTACTTTTTCCACCTATCGCCTCCAAGTTTCTCACTTAATTTCCCCCAAGCAATCTGGCTTCAACTATCACTTTCTAGCTTGTACTCCTTCTCTTCCCCTCACCTTGTTATTCTGACTTCTTCCCTCTTCGTTTCCAGTCCTGATGAAGGGTCTCGGCCTGAAATGTCAACTTTTCATTCCTTTCCATAGATGTTGCCTGACCTGAGTTCCTCCAGTATGTGTTACCCTGAATTTCCAACATCTGCAGAATATCTTGTTTCTGTTCCTCTAGTCATCCCCTAGCTAAGCTATCCTCTATGACTATTACATTTCTCTTTTCTCCACATTTGAATACCACATTGAGGCAAGGTGCTTTTGAAAATTTAGATATTGTGGGTGCAATGCCTATTCTCACTTGGCTTTTCAAACTCCCACTCTTTATATTCATGTAGTAAGAGTAAGCATTGAAACATAACACAATTATGCAACTAACCACATTAACAACTGCAAAGCGACTGTCACCATTTTACTTAGTTAATAATATATGACAAATTACAGTATTGTATACTTTGTGGTAATGGCCACAATGTTTAATCTGAAGGATACCATCATAATGTTGTATGTTTGTTCTCAATTGTGCTTTAGTAGTCTAAGTATTAATTTTGTAATATTATGTTATTTTATTCAACTTAGCTCCCCTAAGCCATTACTTTCAATTTAATTTTGTTCCAGCCATGACTCTTGTGCCTCTTTGGACATCATTCATATTAAGTGTAAATTGCATGCAAGAAACATAACTTTCACTTTGCAGCTGACCTATTACAACCTTTTCAAGAAGCAAAAGAAAAATATATAAATGAGAATCAGTCACTGATTCGTGGAAACGTTATCCACATTAATGACTTTTATAGAGGGTGGAATGATTCATTTCTGAGACAAGATGAGAATTTTCTTTTAAAACCAGATCATTATAGCGTGATGATTAAAAAAAGTAACATAATAGAAATGAGTAATGTAGACTCATGGTTAAATTACAGACAAGCAACTTCTAGGACATGCAAAATGCAAAATTTAGAATCTAGTCATTTTGATAATCGTAAACATTTTCTTTTTATTATTAAAATTTCAAGTCACCAATGTCCAGCAGAAAGGGGAGCCTACACCCTTACTCAGACTGACACAGTCTGCATTACTACAAGATGCAGTTACCGTTGACTACAATTCCTTCTGTCTTAAAAAAAATGTAGTAATAGTCTCTGATGCAGTCAGTAGCTACACAAATAAAATTGTAAACAGACATTCATCCATGACTAATGATAACAATTAATTGTTTATCAGATGAGAAGTCTCCTTGAATGTCCTTATCTCAAATTGTACTGGAGACCAGCATATGAGAATAAAAGGACTGAAGTACTTATACAATCTTCGGTGAAAAGGGCCCAGTGAATATTTCTTCTTGACATCATCCTGAGGTTCCCTTCTTCACACACAAACCAATCTTCCTTAATGGCATCCTATCAGCCATCTTAAGTACTTAATCCCTATATAACACTCCAATCCATCTTCAGCTATACCTCTCACATCTGAAAAGTGAGAGTATCAAATGTTTAACAAGCTACAAGCTCACAATATTACAGGAAAGATCCTAGCATGGAATAAGCAGTGGCTGATTGGCAGGAGGCAGAGTGGGAATAAAGGGAGCCTTTTATGGTTGGCTGCCAGTGACTACAGGTGTTCCACAGGGGTCTGTGTTAGGACCAATACTTTTTAAGTTATATGTCAATGACTTGGATGACAGAATTGCTGGCTTTGATGATGGCTAAGTTTGTGGACGATATGAAGATAGGTGGAGGGGAAGGTAGTTTTGAGGAAGTAGAATGCTACAGAAAGACTATGACAGATTAGAAAAATAGGCAAAGAAGTTTTAGATGAAATTAAGTATCAGGAATTGTATGGTCATGAACTTTGGTAAAATAAACTAAAGGGTAGACTATTTTCAAAATGGAGATAAAATTCTGAGGGATGAAGGGACTTGGGATTTCTTATGCAGGATTCCCTAAAGGTTGATTCGCAGGTTGAGTCTGTGGTGAGGAAGGCAAGAGGACTAGAATATAAAAGCAAAGATGTAATGTTGAGACATTATAAAGCACTGGTGAGGCTTCACTTGGAGTATTGTGAGCAGTTTTGAGCCTATCATCTTAGAAAGGATGTGCCGAAGCTGGAGAGGGTTCAAAGGAGGTTCACAAAAATTATTCCAGGATTTATCAGCTTTATATATGAAGTGAGTTTGATGGCTCTGGGTCTGTATTCACTAGAATTCAGAAGAATGAGGGAGTGACCTCATTGAAACCTATTGAATAGTGAAAGGCCTTGATAGAGTGGATGTGGAGAGGATGTTTCCTATGATGGTTGTGTCTGAGACCAGAGGACACAGTTTCAGAATAGAGGTGCAGCCTTTTAAAACAGAGATGAGGAGGAATTTCTTTAGACAGACAGTGGTGAATCTGTGGAATTTGGTGCTACAGGAATCTGTAAAGGCCAAGTCTTTCTGTGTATTTAAGGCAGAGGTTGATAGATTTTTGATTGGTCAGGGCATGAAGGGATATGGGGAGACTGCAGGACTTTGGGGCTGAAAGAAAAAATGGATCAGCCATGTTGAAATGGCGGAGCAGACTCAATGAGCCAAGTGGCTTAATTCTGCTCCTATATCTTAATGTCTTATGGTCTAAATTCAAACAAATAGTCTCAAAGCTAGGAATCCCTCTAATCATGTATCAATTAGACCTGGAACTATGGTGAAGATTCTGTATCTCCATGACATGCAGCACTGTGGGAGTGGTTTCACTGGATGCATTGCAATCATTCGTTCATTATGAGTCGAGTCGTATGACGTGGCCGATTATGGTCTTTGCATGACTAGGAGTGTTCCTGGCAAATTTTTCTACAGAAGTGGTTGCCATTGCCTTCTTCTGGGCAGAGTCCTTCCAAGACAGGTGACCCCAGCCATTATCAATACCCCTCAGAGATTGCCTGGCATCAGTGGTCGCATAACCAGGACTTGTGATATGCGCCATTTGCTCGTGGACTGCAGCAGCATGAGAAATAGGCTCACTGTCAACTTCTCAAGAACAATTGCGTGTAGGAAGATTTTTTACCCTTTTCTAGTTATGCAGTATCCGACAAATGAATGGATGTTTAAAAGATTCTCAGACACTCTTGGTTATAGCTTCCTTTAAGTGAAGGATGCTTTTTTCTCACTGTCATAGTAATTGCATGGTGGTTGCAGGCTTCACAATGCTCCAAATTAAGTATAAGCAACATATCTATTTTTTCTCATATCTGATGTCCTTGTATTTCTCCTCTATTAAGAGGATGGGGAGCTCCCTGCAAGTCTGCTGAGCATTTCATTAGCAGGCTGCCTTCCCTTGGAGAATCATGACTAGAGCATTGTGTCACAACCTGTAACAAGATGAGAAATCAACTGTCAGATTTACCAAGATACTGTCTATTTCAGTCAAAAGTGACTGGAGCTCTTAGCTACATTCTATCTCTGATTCCTTCCCACTTGCCACAGGGAAATCTGTGAAGACATGATGCTTCATATATGTCTAGACATTGTTCTTCCCCCATACACATTTGTTGTAGTTACGGAAGTCACTGAGAGCAGAGACAGGTTTTGAATGTCTACGTGTAAGAAGAAAGAGGCACTGTGAGGTGTGCTGCAAGGTATGGAAGGCAGACATGGAGAACAGGAATGAAAAATAATACTGGGGCTTAACTTATTCAGTAAACTTGAGTTTATTCCAGCAATTTTGTTGAGCTGTATTATCATGTACTGAAGTCAGTTCTATGCTATAGTGGTGCTAGATGGTGTGGAAAGGCATCAATTAAAGATACAAGAAGTTCTGCAGATGCTGGAAGTTTTGAGCAACCCACACAAAATGCTGGAGGAATTCAACATCTATGGAGGGGAATAAACACTGGGCCAGAAATGTCGACTGGATATTCCTCTCCATCAATACTAACTGACCTGCTGAATTCCTCCAGTATTTTTTGTGTATTGCCTGACAATTCTACGGTTGGCTACATAGACCTTCTTAGCCACTTTCTACCATTACTACCATTCCAGAAAGTGCACCTCCTCTCTACTAATTGCTTACTACAAAGTTACATCAGCAACTCAAGGATGAAGCTCAGGAGCATTAAAGAAATCCAATAAGATCTTCAGGAGGAACTTTTTTATTCAAAGTAGGCTTGAAATGCGATTCCCTACCACAGGAAGTGGTCCAGTTGATTATTAATGACTCATTTAAGGAGAGGTTTGGTAATGGGAGGCAAGAGGTGATGATGGAGGGTAGTTTCTGTGATTGGGAGCCTTTGCCAGATGTTTACTATGGGGTATGAATGTAGGAGGTGTGGTGATATCACGTGCAATGATGTGCCAGTACACGATTGGACAGAGCACTGAGCATGCGCAGAATTGCTAGAATGTTCCAGCACCTGGCTGGGTTAAAACATGTTTGTTTATTACTGTAAATAAAAGTTCTCTAATTCTTCTAGAATATGATTCTTCATTGTTAACCCATGGTATGTTTAAACAGAAGTAACATAACATAGCGTCAGAAGTGGTTCTGGAAGAATAATATGGGAGAATCGAAGATAATCAAAAAAAAAAGAAAAAAGTTCGAACTGTAAATGTCAAAATGGAAGGTTTGCAACCCCCACCTAAACTTCAGCTGACTGGCAATGTAGCTGAGAGTTGGAGGATATTCAAGCAGCAGTTTGAATTGTACTTATCGGCAATCGATTACGAAGAAAAATTGGAAAAAACCAAAGCTGCGCTTCTGCTCCATGTAATCGGGAATGACGCAGTAGAGGTATATAATAATTTTGACTTTGAAGATGGAGATAATTTCAATTTAAAGTCAATAATGGACAGATTTGAAGTATTTTGTGTACCTGAGCGTAATTTACCGTATGAGCGATATAAATTCTTCACATGTGCGCAGAGAGCTGCTGAAACAATTGATCAGTATGTTACTGAGTTAAGAAAGCATAGTAGAACATGCGAGTTTGGATTGCTCACTGACTCTCTCATTAAAGATAGAATTGTTTGCAGCATTTGAGATAATGCTCTGAGAGAAAGGCTTTGAGAGAGCAAGATTTAAATTTTGGAAAAGCTTTGGTGCTTTGCAAAGCTTCTGAGACGTTGCAGGCTGAAGAGCTTTTTGTCGAAAACTGCAATGTAAACACTGTAAAAAAGTATATCAAGAAATATAATAATACATTGACAAAACTGACAGAGAGCAGGATGGCATTTGAAAGAAAAGCGTCATGTGATCACTGTGCGCCGGAACATCGTCCACATCAGTGTCCCGCATATGGCAAAATTTGTAATGGTTGCAGTAAGATTAATCATTTTCATGCTGTTGTAAAAGTAGATAGAAGGAAAATAAAATAAAACAAATAAATGCAGTGCTTGAAGATGAGCGTGAGGAATTTTATATTGATGTGCTTTGTGAAAATAAACAAAGTAAGAATGACTGGACTATTCCATTGCAAGTGAATCAAAACAATATTCTGTTTAAACTTGATACTGGAGCACAAGTAAATGTTCTTGCAGAATCTGAGTTTAATGCTTTAAAGCCAAGACCGAAGTTACATCAGCCAAATATAAAAGTGACTGCGTATTCAGGTGCAGACATTCCAGTTAAAGGAACATGCCTGGTAAAAGTATCACACAAAAATATTGTGCACACGCTTTCATTCTGGGTTTATCTGCCTGTGAAAGACTTAATTTGGCAAAAAGAATTTTAGTCCTGGATAGTGACACAGAGTCAGATTACAGTGACTTGATGAAAGAGTTTGAGGACTTGTTCAAAGGGCTTGGTTGTCTTCCAGGAGAGCACTCGATTAAAGTTGACAAAATAGTGCAACCCGTAATACATCCATGCAGAAAAGTACCTTTTGCATTACGTCAGCAACTGAAAACAGAGCTAGACAGAACAGAAAGGCTAGGAGTCATAAAAGCAATTGATGAACCAACTGAATGGGTCAATTTGCTTGTCATTGTTGATGAAAAATGGAAAACTGAGGGTTTGTTTAGATCCAAGGGACTTGAATCGGGCCATTAAAAGAGAACATTTCAAATTGCCTACTCGTGAAGCTATTATGTCACAGTTTGCTAATGCAAAGTATCTTAGTAAAGTAGATGCATCCTCTGGATTCTGGCAACTCAAATTAGATGAACTGAGTTCAAAATTGTGTACCTTTAACACTCCTTTTGGCAGATACTGTTTTCCTAGGCTTCCTTTTGGAATTGCATCAGCTCGTGAAGTGTACCATAAAACCATTCACATGTAATACGAGCACATTGAGGGCGTGGATATATCCATGGATGATATTATTATTTGGGGATTGACTAAACAAAAGCATGATGCCAGGCTAAGACAGGTCTTTGAGGCAACATGAAAGGCAAACTTGAAATTGAATAAAGACAAATGTCAGCTAGAAGAGACTGAACTTACATTTGTAGGTGATATCCTCAGCAAAGAGGGTGTGCGTCCTGATCCATTGAAGGTTTCTGCTATTGAAAACATGCCAAGGCCACAATGTAAAAAGGATGTTTAGAGGTTTATGGGAATGGTTAACTGTATGGGAAAATGTATACCCAATCTCTCGGAACAGCTTGCTCCATTGAGGCAGCTAACAGAAAAGAGAAATGAATGGAGCTGGAACCATGAACAGGAAAAGGCATGGCAAAAATCTCAAGAAAGTACTCACAAAAGAACCTGCATTGAAATTTTATGATGCTGAGAGACCCATCAAAATCTGATGTGATGCATCTCAAGCAGGTTTAGGGGCAGTATTACTCCAGAAACATGATAAGGAGTGGCTACTAGTGGCATATGCATCTCATTCTTTAGCTGATCCAGAAACAAAGTATGCCCAAATTGAAAAAGAATTGTCAGTATTCTGTTTGCTTATGAGAGATTTCACCAGTTTGCGTCAGAACAATCTATTGATGTTGAAACTGATCATAAGCCTTTGATTGCATTGTCTAACAAACATTTAAGTGACCGTCCTTTGCGAATTCAGCTAATGTTGATCAAATTGCAAAGATCTGCGTTGAATGTGTCGTACACACCTGGAAAATTCACGTACACAACTGACACACTTTCCAGAGCTGTGGATCCAGCAACAAAAGACAAGTCACAGGAACATTATTGATGTTCAGGTATTTATTGATATGGTTACAGCAACCCGAAGGAGCCACTACATCCACATCCGAATCCTCAGAGACCTTATCAGAAGGTAGGCATTGATCTTTTCGTAACTGACAACAAAGGCTATCTATTAATAACAGATTACTACTCATTGTATCCTGAAGTGTGTTGTTTAGGCAGAACAACTGTAGAAAATGTAATTACATGCATGAAATCAGTTTTTTCCAGACATGGTGTACCTGATGAATTTTTCACAGATAATGGTCCACAATTCAATGGTGAATGCATGAGACATTTTGCTTAGGAATGGGGCTTTGTTCATACAACATCTAGTCCATTTCCCCTCAGTCCAATGGATTAGTTGAGAAATCAGTAGGAATTGTCAAGAAACTGATTTTTGTGGATTTTTGCCTTCTCAGCTCTTGATGGGATGATGTTTGAGATCTAATCTGCCAATGGATGAGAGTCTTCTGAGAACAGAAGGAGGTGAACAAGTGAAAAGATGGAGAGATGAACACAAAGCAAAGCAGAAAATATACTTGGATAGATGTTCTTGTTCATTACCTGAACTGCACCAAGGAGATGAAGTGAGGATACAAGACAAAATGAACACATGGACACAGAAAGCTACAGTACTTGAAGAAGTACAACCCAGATCATACATGGCCCAAACAGAGGAGGGAGCAGGGTTAAGAAAAAATTGCAAAGACCTCAAGAAAGAGCCAACTTCAGAGATTCAGTTATCTGATGAAGACGAGACAAAATGTAAATAATAACAAAGAAATACAAGAACTGTGTGTACCACTTAGAAGGTCTACTCGTGTTCGTAAACCCACAGAGAGACTGATAGATTCTTGTTGAGTTATGTATTTGCTATGATTAACATTGTTAATTGTTTTTTCTTTTATGGAAAGGAAGATGTGGTGATATCACGTGCAATGATGTGCCAGTACATGATTGGACAGAGCACTGAGCATGTGCAGGATTGCTAGAATGTTCCAGCAAGTGGCTGGGTTAAGACATGTTTGTTTATTACTGTAAGTAAGAGTTCTCTAATTCTTCCAGAAGATGATTCTTTATTGTTAACCCACAGTACGTTTAAACAGAAGTAACATAACAGGAGGCAAGTTTAGTACATTCACTGATGACATGAAAATTGGTGGAGTTGTTTATCATATGAAAGATAGTCATAAGCTACAGGATAATACAGCTTCATATGTCTGGGATGAAAATGATAGGAACAGTGATCCAAATCATTTGAAAAGGGTCACCAACCCTGAAGAAAAAGTTTGTGCAGTTCAATGCTTGATTTACTTTATTTGACAGTGTTTGAATGTGACTTAATTGCTTTCTATTGTGTCAATTGATTTAATAATTTCTTTGCAATCATATAATCTAATTGAAGCTTTCTTAAAATATCTGTACACACATAGACTCAGTGGCCACTTTATTAGGTACAGCTGTACACTAACTTGTTAATGCAAATATTTAATCAGTCAATCATGTAACAGTAACTCAATGCAAAAAAGCATGCAGTGATGGTCAAACAGTGGCAATTTAACAAAAAAAGATCAAATGTTAGCATTTATTTCCAGACAGATAGAACAGAAGAATGGCTGTGTTGTGTTAAAATTCTGTTAAATCTGGTTTAGAGCATATCTGGAGAGCTGGTTGAAGAACATATTGAAACACAGAAGAGGGTGCAATAAAAATTAACAAGGATTGTACCTGAAAACTGCATTGATTATACCTTAACCAGAAAGGATGAAAAACTACTTGTGCCTATTATGAATATTCTTACTGAAATTTTAGACAAGAATGAAAACTTAGATTTTGGAAATTTAGACAACGGTTTTATAACGGATGTATTATAATGAGGCATTTTTGCAATGGAGATGCAATAGTAAGGCATTTAAGAAGATGAAGATGCAAGAGATCCATTGTGACTTGATTCAGAACTGGCTTGCCACACACACTTTAAGTAAGCCTTTACAAATGCTTTGTTTTCCTGCCTGCATGTTGTGCACTTTTGATCATTATAATTGTGAAATTCAAAGTTTGAAGTAGATATGGTATATACTACCATATACAACCCTGAGGTTCATTTTCTTTTGTGCATACTTTTTAAATCCATAATAGAATAATAATTGTAACAGAATCAATGGAAGACTGCATTAACTTGGGTGTTCAATCAGTATATAAAGAACAACAAATTGTGCAAATACAAAATTAAAGAAATAATAATAATAATAAATAAGTAAACAATAGATATCAAGAACATGAGATGGAGAGTTTCTGAAAGTGAGTACATAGGTTGTGGGAACATTTTAATGATGGGGCAGGTGAAGTTTAGTGAAGTTATCCCTTTTGGTTCAAGAGCCTGGTGGTTGAGAAGTAGTAACTGTTCCTGAGTCTGGTGCTGTGAGTCCTCAGTCTGCTGTATGTTCTTCCATATTGGCAACAATGAGAAGAGAGCATGGCCTGGTTAGTGGGGATACTTGATGATAATGCTTCCTGTAGATGTGCTGAGTGGTGGGGAGGGATTTACCTGTGATAGACTGCACCATATCCATTACTTTTTGTAGGGTTTTTCGTATAAGGGCATTAATGTTTTCATTGCGCACCATGATGCTAACAGTCAATATACTCTCCAGCATGCATCTATAGAAGTTTGTCAAGGTTTTAGATGGCCTGCCAAATATTTGCAAACTTATAAGAAAGTAGAGGTGCTGTGGTGCTTTCTGCATAATGGCAGTTATGTGCTGGACCCTGGAAAGATTCTCTGAAACGATAACACTGAGGAATTTAAAGTTGCTGACCCACTCCACTCTGATTCCCTGATGAGGACTGGCTGAAAGACCTCCAGCTTCCTCCTCCTGAAGTCAATAATCACCACTCAGCCAGATTTTCAGTCTCCCTCCTATATGCTGATTCATCACCACCTTTCATTCAGCCAATGACAGCGATGTTGTCAGCAAACTTAAATATGGTATTGGAGCTGTGCTTTGCCTCAGTCATAAGTACAAAGCAAGTAGAATTGGCTGGGGGGAGGGGGGTGTTCTAAGCACACAGCCTTGTGTGGCATCTATGCTGGGGAAGATGTTGGAGGAAATGTTGCAAATCCAAGCTGACTGTGGTTAGATACAATTAATATTTTGGGGTTATACTTGTATACAATCAATGTCTAGGTCTGATAAATTAAGTTATATTTTATCCTTTAAGGTCAAATGGAGTGCTTAATTAGATTCAGTTGAAGGTCAAAGTAGAATTGAGAACCCATTTAAAACACTAAATAACATTTGTACAAGCTGACCTTTAAAGCTATGATATAAGTGGAGAATAGAACAGCTGATTTTCAGGATTCCTTCTGCGCCATGACCTTTGCACACCAAAAGCTCCAAAATCTAGCTTTTTAAAACTTATTCTAAAGGAGTTCTAACAACATTCATTCAAAGCACGCTTAGTACTAAACTCAAAAAATCCCCCACACAAATTTAGTATTGACACATAACTCATATTTTTCAGCTGAATATGATTAATGAATATCCCACAGGGACATTACTGGTTTCCTCAAATCAATGCAACATAATTACAGTAAAAAAAATGTTTTTAAGAGAGCAAGTATGGTTAACAAAAGAAGGCACTGGGTCATGCTTACAATGTTTTCTGGGTCAGAATTGCTTCAATAACAGGTAAAGATCAGAGCACAAATTTGACAAGAGCTTATTTGAGCCAAGAAGCAAAATCATGCATGTCATAGGACCATAATGCATGGAAACAAACCCTTTGGCACAGCCTAGCAAATACTAACCTATATTAATCACATTTTTTATCATTTAGTGTTAAAAATCATGTTGCTTCAAGAATCCATTTACATAAACTATAACCTCCCAGCTTGTATTGTCTCTGGCTCAGCTAATGAAGGCCTTATTACCAGCTCACTGCCTTCAATGATCCTTGGACTTTTACACTATAGTTCCACATTTCCTCACTATTTTCTCGTTCCTACCTTTCATTGTGTATATCCTAGCCTTGTTAAGCCTCCCAAAATGTCACAATTCCTTAAAAAAAATTTCGGTTATGCCCAACACATAGCCTATATTCTAAATTTCACCTCTATAGTCAAATGGCGATGCAAGAAATTCTGCAGATACTGTAAATCTGGGACAGCACACAAAATACCAGAAGAACTCAGCAAGTCAGGCAGCATCTATGGAGGGAAATGATAGATAGATAGATAGATAGATAGATAGATAGATACTTTATTCATCCCCATGGGGAAATTCAACATTTTTTCCAATGTCCCATACACTTATTGTAGCAAAACTAATTACATACAATACTTAACTCAGTAAAAATATGATATGCATCTAAAATCACCCTCTCAAAAAGCATTAATAATAGCTTTTAAAAAGTTCTTAAGTAGTTTACTTAAATACATTGAGTCCTAACCCTGGCACTTTAACATATCTTACTCCTGGCGGTTGAATTGTAAAGCCGAATGGCATTGGGGAGTATTGATCTCTTCATCCTGTCTGAGGAGCATTGCATCGATATCAACCTGTCGCTGAAACTGCTTCTCTGTCTCTGGATGGTGCTATGTAGAGGATGTTCAGGGTTTTCCATAATTGACCGTAGCCTACTCAGCGCCCTTCGCTCTGCTACCGATGTTATACTCTCCAGTACTTTGCCCACGACAGAGCCCGCCTTCCTTACCAGCTTATTAAGACGTGAGGCGTCCCTCTTCTTAATGCTGCCTCCCCAACATGCCACCACAAAGAAGAGGGCGCTCTCCACAACTGACCTATAGAACATCTTCAGCATCTCACTACAGACATTGAATGAACAGTCAATGCTTCAGATTGAGACCCTTCTTCAGGACTGAAAAGAAGAAGGGCAGATGGCAAGTATTAAATGGTAAGGGAAGTTGAGGAGGTAGCATAGTGTTTAGCGTAATGCTATTACAGCTCAGGGGTTGGAGTTCAGCATTCAATTCCAACATCAAGTCTGTTCATCTTTCGGTGAAACGTGTGAGCTTTCTCCAGGTCCTTCAGTTGCCTCCCACCTGCCAAAGACATACCAACTAGTAGGTTAATTGGTCATTGTAAATTGTCTCATAATTAGGCTAGGGTTAAATCAAGGTTTGCTGAGCAGTGCAGCTTGAAAGACCAGGAGGGCCTATTCCATGTTGAATCTCTAAATAAAATAAATTTAAAATGGTAGGTAATAGGTAGGTGATCAATATTCATATTGTCAGGCTGGAGACTACCAAGGTAGAATTTGTGGTACTCTTCTTCTAATATGTGTCTAGCATCCATGTCGAAGAAGTGACGATAATAGACCAATTCACCAACTTATTACATTTGAAATCCTCTTCCGAATTAATGACATAGATCATGAACAGCTCAGCGCCAAAATCAATCCCTGCAGGAAACCACTCTGCACAGTCTCCCAAACCAAATATTCCTAGTCTCCATTTTCTGTCCACTAACGAATCTTCAGTCCACACCACATATGCTACCCTTAATTGTATGCTCTCTAATTTTCTTTGGTCACTTTTTGTGCAGAACCTTCTGAAAGCTGACATCCACTAGTTCTCTATTATTTATTCTACCTGTCACAACATAAAAAAGCAGAAACATCAAACATAATTTGCTTTTCATAAATCCATGTTGATTGTCCCCAATCCTTGTTTTTGGAGCACTTCCATAATAATAAATTCCAACATTTTAACTATTGCCAAAACCAGGATGAATGGGCAATAGCATCTTGCTTCTTCTTTCACCTTATTAGATAATGGGATCACCAGCTGGTGGTGTAGAGGCATCCGCACTAGACCTCAGGGCATATGGTTGCCGGTTCGAATCCGGCCAGCTCCTTGCACACTTTCCATCTGTGCTGCGTTGAGTGAATGGCAAGGTTGTTGTCCGATGTGCCAGTGTGGAAAAGGAGGATTAAAAAAAAAGGGATTACATTTGCTACATATCAGTCTTTGAAAATCATAAATTCCTTTAGCTGTCAAGATGAAGCCACACTTAGGTTGGAGGAACAGCACCTTATATTCCATCTGGGTAGCCTCCAACCAGATGGCATGAACATTGATTTCTCTAACTTCCGTCAATGTCCCTCCTCCCCTTCTTACCCCATCCCGGATGTATCTATTTTCCCTCCTCTCCTTTTTTTTCTCTCACTCTGCCCATCACTCTTTACCCGTTCTCCATCTCCCTCTGGTTCTCCCCTTCCCCTTTCTTTCTCCCTAGGCCTCCCGTCCCATGATCCTTTTCCTTCTCCAGCTCTGCATCCCTTTTGCCAATTACCTTTCCAGCTTCACCCCACCCCCTCCTGTCTTCTCCTATCTTTTTGGATTTCCCCCTCCCCTTCCTACTTTCAAATCTCTTACTATCTTCTCTTGTAGTTAGTCCTGACGAAGGGTCTCGGCCTGAAACATCAACAGTGCTTCTTCCTATAGATGCTGCCTGACCTGTTGTGTTCCACCAGCATTTTGTGTGTGTTGCCTGAATTTACAGCAACTGCAGATTTCCTCGTGTTTGCGTTTTTAAATTCCTTTAGCTTCCAGGTTATGTATTAACCACTCTTTATTGTATAATATCTAAAAATGATACTCTTCATTAATTCCTTAACATATTGCTCTAGAAAATCATCTCCATGAATTTGTCTTCAATTTGGTTCACTCATGATTACTGTACTACTTTCACTGCATTGTGATCAAATTTTCTGACATATACTATACATTGCCATGACTCTTTGCAGACAGCCAATAATTTAATAATAATCTCCTGTTTTATATTCCCCTGTTGGATCTCTATTTATTTTCTGATCCTCAGGGTTTTTCTGAAAGTCAAAAATGTTAAGTAGTCTTACTTCCAAGATTTCAGTTTATTTTAGAGTACAAACAAATATACAAATAATAAGCAAACTAAATAAAGAGCTGAGAAATGATACTGAGGGGTATAGACAAAGAACAAAGACGGCACTTCTGAAAAACCTATCCCTTTTTTAGATTTAGACCACCTAGACAATACAAACATCTACGACAGGATGCTGTTCATTGACTATAGCTCAGCATTTAATACCATCATTCCCACAATCCTGATTGAGAAGTTGCAGAACCTGGGCCTCTGAAACCTCCCTCTGCAATTGGATCATCGACTTCCTAACTGGAAGACTACAGTCTGTGCAGATTGGTGATAACATATCCTCCTTGAAAGAAGCTGCAAAGGGTTGTAAATTTAGTTGGCTCCATTTTGGGTACTAGCCTACAAAGTACCCAGGACATCTTCAAGGAATGGTGTCTCAGAAAGGCAGTGTCCATTATTAAGGACCCCCAGCACCCAGGGCATGCCGTTTTCTCACTGTTACCATCAGGTAGGAGGTACAGAAGCCTGAAGGTACATACTCAGTGATTCAGGAACAGCTTCTTCACCTCTGCCATCCAATTCCTAAATGGACATTGAAGCATTGGACACTACCTCACTTTTTTAATATACAGTATTTCTGTTTTTGCACATTTTTAAAAATCTATTCAATATATGTAATTGATTTACTTGTTTATTTATTATGTTTTATTTTATTTATTATTATTTATTTTTTCTCTCTCTCTTCTAGACTATGTATTGCATTGAACTGCTGCTAAGTTAACAAATTTCATGTCAGATGCCGGTGATAATAAACCTGATTCTGATTCTGAGATGAGATAAGAAATTCCTTAGATAATGACAAACCAGTCAATAGACCACACAATTACATCACAAGGAAAAACAATTACATCATGTAAGCAAAGTGCTAATATTCGACCAATGAAAACTGAGAAAAATGATAAACTGTGAGTTTAACTGCTATATCGTTTTCTGCCAGTGAGTGTGGAAAAATGCGAGTTTGTTAAAACGTATAAATCTTATATAAAATATATTATTAAAAACTAGTGGTTTCCAACACCCATAAGACTCTACTAATCACCTGCACACCAGGGGCAATTTACAGTAGTCAACTAAGCCACTAACCCACACATCTTTAGAATGCTGGAGGAACCTGGAGCACCCAAGTGAAACCTGCACAGTTACAGGGAAAAACATGCAAACTCAATGCAGACTGCCTGAGGGGAAACTGAACCTGACCACTGGCATTGTGAGGCAATGGTTCTACTATGTCTCCTTAAATGATTTTCCGACTCTAAGATATGAAATGGGTTCCAATGGTAACAAAGGTAGCCAGTTCATCTCTGAGGCTTGGAGACTTCTTTTCCTCATGTGTCATTATGCAACCTGGACTTGGTTCAGTCCCACGTAGCCACGGAAAGTAAATATCACCATAAAAATGTACGTGGATAAGCACAGCTGGCTGCCTGGATCGGTTATGATCTATTCAAATGTTTTGAATGTTTCACATCATATCAGGGCAATGTACACTAATGGTATACTCTCAAATGGAATCTGTGTGCTAAAAGGAAAATTATCCAGAAATAATTTTGTTTCAGCGATAATTTTACTGGCATACAACAGTTCATCATCTTGATAATTTTCATGTTCAAGCATATTCAAAAACATCTTGAACAACACACACAAATTGCTGGTGGAACGCAGCAGGCCAGGCAGCATCTACAGGAAGAAGTACAGTCGACGTTTCAATGTCAGGACGAAGGTCTCGGCCCGAAACGTCAACTGTACTTCTTCCTGTAGATGCTGCCTGGCCTGCTGCGTTCCACCAGCATTTCGTGTGTGTTGCTGGAATTTCCAGCATCTGCAGATTTCCTCCTGTTTACATCTTGAGCATGTTCATTTTCATAAAAAGTAAGCAATTAAGTAATTACTTACTGATGCAGGCAAACTCTGCTATAAACAACAATTTACCGATTTTCAGTAGACTTCATTTCTGATTGTTATAGACTTACTAAACTGTTTAAAGATCTATCCTATGTCTCATTCTTTCTGTCATGCCTATTTGTATCACACCTGGGTTAGATATTCTCTTTATAAATTGTGATGTCTCATCTATAATGGAAACTGCCTACATTGTTATATCCTTCTGATAATGTTGTCAGCCTTAATTTTGCACTTCACAGATCCCTGCTCTGTCAAAGTGAGAAATGCCTATGTATAATCATTTTTCCTGTTAAATCCTAAAATCATCAGAAAACATTTTAAGTTTAGCTATTTTTTCTGATGCCTCCTTGCTCTCAAAATTAATATGTACTGTGTGTCAAGTATCTCCTCCTTCGCTGTTATTTAGGAAATATCCTCTTCCCTTGTAAAGACAGATGCAAAGAATACATTTAATATCTTAACAGTCCCCTGAATTCTATGCACAAGTTCCCATTTTTGACTTTGATGGGGCCACTCCTTAATGTGTTACTCTTTTTCTATTTATATGTCCATCAAACACTTTTGGATTTCCAGTTATGTTGACAGCTAATCTTTTTCCCACAGACTCTCTTTGTCTCTTATTTTAATTTGCACTACATATGCAACCTTTTTATGATTAATCTGTTTCACAATTACATTTAAAATCAAGCACTTGTCAGTTAGGTTTAATGTCTTCTGCTTTAATCCAGAGAGCTGTAGATGTGTCTGTTTGTCCTTTATCAAACATACTATATGCTCCAACCATACCTGAAGTGTCTTTTTATTGTCCTGTTTCAACTTTAGTTGTTAACTTTTAGTTTAAATTTATTTGGGCTAAATCCATGCTCATTCCTTTGAAATTGGCCTTCTATGAATTGTTTCTTCTCCTTTTCTATAACATTATACAATTAAGGTTAGTTATGATCACTATCTGCTAAAGGCTCCCCAATGAAGACAGTGCTTTTGATCCACTTTGTTCCCCATATCATGAAATGCCTTCTTTCTCATGGATCAGTAAACTGCATTTCAGAAAATTGTCCTGGGCACATTCTAGAAATCCTTCATTTTCTTTGATGTTAATGTTCCTAGTATCCCAATTTAAAATGGGATGATTAAGGTCCCCTTTACAACTAACCTATTCCTATTTGCTCTTCTATATCTCTCCCACTAGGATATTACTAGTAGTGTTTCTTAGCTCTAAGCAGACAGATTGTCTTTGACTTCTCTATGACATTTCCTCTTCAACATCTTACATTTCTTTTCCTTCCTTTTCATTTATGAACACTTTATATCCAGGAATATTTAATGCCCATGTTTCTATTAAAGCCACTGCCTCATATTCAACTTTGCCTGCAGATCACCACCCTTATCTAGCACACTCTGTACATTCTCATACATGCATAGTAAAACAAAGACTCAGTTGGCACTGTTAAGTATCGGCTCAAAACCCATTTATTTAACCTTGTTTTTAATTAACATCATTTTGACTTTTATTTTTATGTTAGGACTTTGATCTATATTCTGTAGATGAAAAGTGTTCCATAAATAAATAAATAATTATTATTATAAATGCAGCTGATATTCGAATTGTTTTCTCTGAAAATCCTTACATTGACCTAAGCAAGTATGAATCACATTTCCCAGTTCGTTTTGCATTATCTTTAATTTTATCTAGTATTTTTTTCTCCATTCTGTGTGTAACACTTACCCAACAGGCTGGTATATGTCTAGGGGAAAAGGAAATCCAGCCACTCACCAACCCCACCTCCCGTACACGCAGATGCTGTGGGAATCAAGTTTATGCCGCGTGCACACACACCATATCAAACTCACACCAGATACCGTTATGGAATGTACTTTAAAGATTTTACTAGAACTAAATGAGTACTAACAATACAGTATATAGGAAGGAAAAGAAAATAAAGTAAAAGGCGCCAAACTTATCAGAGTTCAGTCAGTTTAGTGCACATCGTTGGAGCTCAACCATCGAACCATTCGACCCCTCGTCACTTTCCTCCAACCTCCACGTCCTTGCACCTGGGACCACCCTCGTGGTCAACCGAGCCGTGCAGCGCACGTCCACCTTCTTCGGCGTCTTCTTCCCGACTCCCGAAAAAAAACCCTCCCAGACCCACAGGACAAAATAACAATTCCCCATTGGTTAAGAAATGAATACAATCCCATTATCAGCAGTTCTAAAGCTAAACAACTGCGAGAGAAAGCACTTATCATAACAAAGAAGCATTCCTACTCTTAACAAAACAAAGAAGCCATTTTGATTAACATACGCAGTACATTGTACATGTGTCTCTATTTGTTGGTCCTTGCCTCACATGACCACATGACCATCTACCTTTTCTTACTAGCTGAGCAATATTTTCCTTCTTACTCTACACTCATATGCCCTTGCCCATGCTAAACAAACTTAAATCCTCCTCAATGGCACAAGTAAACTCCCCACAAAAATATCTGTCCCCTTGCTGTTTTGTGAAATCTCTCTGGCTCGTAGAGTTACAAATTCCCCATAAATTCTCAGAAAAGTAGAGATAACTAGGAACTGAGAGGACCTCTCAAGGGTAAAGGACCAAATATGTGCTTTGAGGAGGAAGATGTGAATGAATCCTAAATAAATACTTTGCATCAGAATTTACCAAGGAGGATATGTAAGATCAGTGTGGAAGATAATCAGATTGCAAGATAAAGAAAGCCATTGTGTTGGGTCTCTTAGAGAACATTAAGATGAATAAATCCCCAGGGCCTCATGGGATACACCCCAGGTTATGGAAAGAGGCAGAAGATGAGATCGCTAGAATCTCAATCAAGATTTTCATGTCATCTCTACCCACATGCAAGTCCCCTGAGGAGTGGAAATTAGCTAATGTTGCTCCATTATTCAAGAAGGGAATCATAGAAACTATAGTGACTACTGGTCAGTTGCATATCAGTGGTATGGAAGCTGTTGGAGAGGATTATTGAGGTAGGATTTTTGAGCATTCAGAAAAATCATGGCCTTATTAGGGACAGTCAGTATGGTTTTGTGTATGTCAGGTCATGTTTTACTAGACTGAAATTTCAAGGAGGTGACAAAGGTAATGGACAAACATAGAGCTGTGGATTTTGTCCACACGGATTTTAGTATGGTATCTCCAAAATAATAGAAGTATATTTAATTAAGACGTATTAAAAGACTGAAACATGTGTAAACATAAAACAAAAATAAAATTCATGAAATCATTCATTTACCTCTTTCAGGGGTTCAGTGACCACATCAGCAGTTGAATCCACTGGCAGAACAGTGAGATATGCCAGCATCTGCCCTCCTATTAGCCTCAGGCTTTCCCATTTGACCTTCCCTTTGGAACTGCATGGTTTCAGTGGTGGATTTGGTGATGAGGTTTGGAAATTGCTCAGCATCCTGTCAGCATGGAGGGAGTGCTGCTAGACACATTGTGGTCGACAGGTCAGTGCAATAGCCCAGATCCAGGGAATGCTGCCAATTTAAAGTTCCAGTGCAGTATTTCCAATGACATGAAAGAATGCTGGAAGTTTACATTTATACATTTCACTCGTTTCAATCCAATCAGGATATTGATGAAGTGTTTGAAGATGGGAGAAACCATTTATCAATATGTAAATTTATTAAGAATTTTCAGTTAATACTTACTAATTTTCAGAAAAATGATATTTTAGGAGAAATGTTTAAGTACAGCAGCACAGATTTATAGCTAAATAAAATATCAAAGGTCAACTTCTGTTGCAATAAAGTAAAAACATTCAAGCAGCAGTCAAGAAAAAAAGATGAGAAATTTTAAAATTACAGATTTATTATTGAACTATCAGAGTTGAAAGAAGATAAATAAAATAAAATTATAGATTTTATACTAATTTCACAATCAATTCAAAAGTATTCCAAAATCAATCAACAAGGGATTCTGCTGCCTATTGATTAGGTTTAATGAGTCAAATGATTAATGACGGATACAAATGCAACGTAATTGTGAGCAACATGTACACATTGGCCTGATATTTCCAGGCTTCACTGGAATTGGCTTCTGAAGGCAGTGCACAATGCACATTACTACATAGCTGTTACTACATAGCACACTTACTCCCAGTTACAGGCAATGAATATCTAGCAGGGTGTGCATTTGTACATTATCCTTGTATTAAAGAATTACTTAGGGATATGTGGTGACATTGCTCATGGTGATGGTGTATAGTGGTTGGGAGGAAGATTGGGTAAAGGTTGGTTTCACTTTAAAGGACCGGAAACAAAGATCTTGCTGCTTCATCATATATTTTGCCTCTCACAAGTGTTAACTGCACTGCTTATTAACTAACTTCAATAGAAGGGGACCAAAATATTGGGTGGCTAGCACTAATGAGAAGTACCTTACCCTGCTTAAAGCTGGAGAATTACCTTGTGGTTTGATGAGATGCTTGCAGAAGGAAACATAACTGGAAAATGGTAGAACATGGGAGAGAATGGGCTCTGAATTAAGCCACAAGCTTATATTCAGCAAAAAAAAAATGCACAGACAGGGAAGCAGATGTCACAAAGTAGTTATGATACAGAGAGGTCAGTTGAGGATGACTTCTGGTTGGGCTTGGGCACACACAGTAGAATGTTTCATGCACTGACAAGCCTGCGGAATCCTATACAAACTCTGATTGAGGTTATGTATACGAGTTAGAATCCATCCACAGTGCCAACAGTGGCCACATCCACTTGCCTACTTTTGCAGACAATTGTGATGCAGCTTCGGAGGCCTGTGTCACAGCAGCAGACACTAAATGACAGAGTTGCAGTGGAAGATCAGACTATTCGGAATCAGATTTCTTTATCACAAAACACTGTGTGCCTAATATTTTTGCACAGTTTTTGTCAATGTAGAGTGGAGAGCAAGTTTGTAAATCTGGTGGAAGCAACAGATGTCGGGAATGGTGAGGGTGGCACACTGCTGTAGGACAGGTGGCAGAGAAGGAGTGCCAGGGATGGGGGGAGGGCATGGCACAGGTGCAGACAAACCCAGCCCGGAGACATTTAGCAAGGTCATTTGATTCCAAACAATAGGTTTAGAGATCAGTACAGAATGTCTCTCAGGAGCTTCCCACTCCCTCCCCTCTCCCTTCCCGGTTTCCCAACCACGATTCCCCTCTCCCTAGCCCCTTCACACTCTCAATCCACGATGGTGACCCATATCAGAATCAGATTTATCATCACTCACATATGCCATGGAATTTGTTATTTTTTTTACAGCAGCAGCTGTACAGTGCAATACATAAATTACTACAATACTGTGCAAACATCTTCGGCTCCTTAGCTATATATATGTGTCTAAGACATTTGCACAGTACTATAATATAACAACCACCATTAAATACCTCAGAGTTGTCTCGGAATCTGTGTTCTTAACAGATCATAACTGGTAATGTGCTATTCCAAGAAAAAAACATAAACCTTGGAGGAAACTGTTAATGGCAAAAAAAGCATATGTCATGTTTGCCTTCATAAGTGTGGAATTGAATATAATGGCTAGAGTGTTATGTTACAGTGAGCTGCATTTCTATTATTACATCATGTGATCCAGACTACAGCATGGTTTAAAAATGCTTCTACAAAGATGATGTTCTATTACTGTGAATTCCTGTCCACCATGAGATCATTTTCATTTTACACAATTTGTGAGGTCATTGCTGGTGGTGCCAGAAGATTTTTTAAAAATTGGTCACAGGAATGAATGGGCCTCATTCTAATTCCTCTGCTAATTTATTTTCTCTTCAAGTCTTTGTTATGTCATTATAAATTGGCATCAAAATTCTATTTGTCACGTAATTTTGCAAAGTTGACGACAAAAATAAATGAGAATGTCAAGGCAACCCATTAGTCCCACACTTGTTACACCCTTTCTGGATAAGAGGCCATTGAGTGCTTAAAAGAATCAGTAGACTGTCAGGTTAGCTCTGATAACACCTCCAGAGAGATCCTCCCTTCACCTGCCTTGATCCTATGTAGCCTCAACCCAAAAAAGAATTGGCTAGTATGTTTCTGCTGGGAATGACCAACAATTCAAAAGCCACATATGAGTCTACAAACACATTGCACTGAAAAAAACAGCATTATAAAGAACAATTTCTAACCACAGATATATTCAGAGAACCATTTTGGGATGTGGCTAATAGTGGAAAGATGGACACCTTTTAGCCTTCCACAGATGTTTTGTGTAGTTTGCTTAGATGTAAACTCACCTATCACTAATTTAAATCAACTTCAATTACTTACATTGACATTGTGTGGTTTGGGATTTTAGATCATCTAATATTCAGGTTAGTGGTCAGGTAAAAGACCATTTTGCAAAAAAATTGTCTCTGTTCAAGCCTGGCAGACAACTTGTGGTGTTCGGCCTGGGTTGCAATGGGAATGGTCTCATGTAAATTATTTACAAAGCCAACTAAAATACTTCTTATTTAACATATTGTACTTGATTGGCCGGTGGTATAGATGCATCAGCATTGGACTTTGAGGCAGATCCTGAGTTTGAATCCAGCCAGGTCCCAAACTGAGCAGCAGTACCTGTGCAGAAGTAATCTACTTCCATATCTTGCCACAAAAACCCTACGGACAAATAAACTATCCATAGGGTTGTCACGAGTCAATGACAATCTGACGGCACTCAACAACAATTTGATTATAAAGAGTAAAATAACCCTGAGGGGAAAGTGATCATAATATGAAATACGAGAAGGAGATGTTAACTTCAGATGTATCACTACGACAGTGGAACAAAGGGAATTACAGAACCATGAGAGAGGAGTTGGCCAGAATTGATTAGCAGGGAAATGGCAGAGCAGCAATGATTTGGATGATGGAATTTATGTTGTTGTCGTAAAGTTTGCAGGCAATATGAAGATAGCTGAAGGAGCAGGTAGTTTTGAGGAAGTAGAGAGTTTCTAGTAGGACTAAGACATATCAGAACCAGAATCAGGTTTATTATCACCGGCACATGACGTGAAATTTGTTAACTTAGCAGCAGCAGTTCAATACAATGCATAATCTAGCAGAGAGAAAAAATAAATAAAATAAAAGTAATAATAATAATAATAATAAATAAACAAGTAAATCAATTATGTATATTGAATAGATTTTTTAAAAAACATGTAAAACAGAATTACTGTATATTAAAAAAAAGTGAGGCCATGTCCAAAGATTCAATGTCCATTTGGGAATCGGATATCAGAGGGGAAGAAGCTGTTCCTGAATCGCTGAGTGTGTGCCTTCAGGCTTCTGTACCTCCTACCTGATGGTAACAGTGAGAAAACGGAATGCCCTGGGTGCAGGAGGTCTTTAATAATGGACGCTGCCTTTCTGAGACACCACTCCCTAAAGATGTCCTGGGTAGGCTAGCAAACAAGATGGAGCTGACTAGATTTACAACCTTCTGCAACTTCTTTTGGTCCTGTGCAGTAGCCCCTTCATACCAGATAGTGATGTAGCCTGTCAGAATGCTCTCCACGGTACAACTATTGAGTGAATTTGTTGACATGTCAAATCTGTTCTAATAAAGTATAGCCGCTGCCTTGCCTTCTTTATAACTACATCGATATGTTGGGACCAGGTTAGGTCCGCAGAGATCTTGGCACCCAGGACTTGAAGCTGCTCACTCTCTCCACTTCTGATCCCCCCATTAGGATTGATATGTGTTCCTTTGTCTTACCCTTCCTGAAGTCCACATAGTCATGTGTATATAGAGAGTGTGGGCTAAGCACACACCCCTGAGGTGTGCCAGTGTTGATCGTCAGTAAGGAGGATATGTTACCACTAATCTGCACAGATTGTGGTCTTCCAGTTAGGAAGTCGAGAATCCAATTGCAGAGGGAGGTACAGAGGCCCAGGTTCTGCAACTTCTCAATCGGGATTGTGGGAATGATGGTATTAAATGCTGATCTATAGTCTTAGGAGAATGGGAAAAGAAATGGCAGATGGAATATAGTGTCATAACATGTATGGTCATGCACTTTGGTTAAAGAATTGAAAAGGTTGACTACTTTCTGAATGGAAAGAAAATACAAAAACTGATTTGCAGTGGGACTTGGAAGCCCTTGTGCAGGATTCCCTAAACGTTAGTTTGTAGATTGACTCTGTGGTGAGGAAGGCAAATGCAATCTTGGCATTCATTTCAAGAGGACTAGAATATAAAAGCAAGGATGTAATGTTGAATCTTTATAAAGCACTGGTAAGGCCTCACTTGGAGTATTGTGAGCAGTTTTGGGCCCTTTATCTTAGAAAGGATGTGCTGAAACTGGAGAGGTTTCAAAGGAGGTTCACGAAAATGATTCCAGGATTGAATGATTTGTCGTATGAAGAGTGTTTGATGTTCTGGCCCGCTACTCACTGGAATTCTGAAGAATGAGGAGTGAACTCATTGAAACCTTTCAAACAGTGAAAGGGCTTAATAGAGTGGATCAGGAGAGGATGTTTAATCTGGCGGGACAGTCTAAAATCAGAGGGCACAGCCTCAGAATAGAGGGATGTCGTTTTAGAATGGAGATGAGGAGGAATTTCTTGGCCACAGAGTGATGAACCTGTGGAATTCTTTGCCACAGACATCTGTGGAGGCCAAGTCTGGAGTAAAAACAAAAATGCACTACTCTTGGTCTTTACTACAGTTATCTTACAGACTTTACAATCCTTTAGCCCCTTTAATACATCTGCAGAAGTTTTCTGATGACTCTGCCATAGTTGGATGCATCAGCAAGGGAGATGAGGCTGAGTACAGGGGGATGATGGGAAACTTTGTCACATGGTGTAAGCAGAATCATCTGCAGCTTAATGTGAAAAAGACTAAGGAGCTGGTGGTGGACCTGAGGAGGGCTAAGACACCGGTGACCCATTTCCATCCAAGGGGTCAGTGTGGACATGGTGGAGGATTACAAATACCTGGGGATACAAATTAACAATAAACTGGACTGGTCAAAGAACACTGAGGCTGTCTACAAAAAGGGACAGAGTCGTCTCTATTTCCTGAGGAGACTGAGGTCCTTTAACATCTGCCGGACAATGCTGAGGATGTTCTATGAGTCTGTGGTGGCCAGTGCTATCATGTTTGCTGTTGTGTGCTGGGGCAGCTGGCTGAGGGTAGCGGACACCAACAGAATCAACAAACTCATTTGTAAGGCCAGTGGTGTTGTGGGGGTGCAACTGGACTCTCTGGCGGTGGTGTCTGAAAAGAGGATGCTGTCCAAGTTGCATGCCATCTTGGACAATGACTCCTATCCACTCCATAATGTACTGGTTAGGCACGGGAGTACATTCAGCCAGAGACTCATTCCACCAAGATGCAATACTGAACGTCATAGGAAGTCATTCCTACCTGTGGCCATCAAACTTTACAACTGCTCCCTCGGAGTGTCAGACACCCTGAGCCAATAGGCTGGTCCTGGACTAATTTCCACTTGGCACTATTTACTTATTATTATTTAATTAGTTGTGGTTTTATATTGCTATATTTCTACACTGTTCTTGGTTGGTGCGACTGTAACGAAACCCAATTTCCCTCGGGATCAATAAAGTCTGTCTGTCTGCTCTAACAGATGCAGTGAGCCCATTGCAACATACATTAGCTTCCTTGAGATCAGCTCATGGGATTTTGCATGTTGATATTCCACAGTTGTATGCATGCTTCAGAGAGTGGTATCTCACGAGCATGAAGTTTAAACCATCTTCTGTAAGTTAAAAGAGAATTGCGTTAACAATACTTAAGTTAAAAATAAAACTGCAGGTAAACTAAGATGTAAAAAGAGAGGGACTGATCATGAAATAAATAACTAGGATCAAGTAAAATGCAAAATTTACTTCTGTCATATTTTGACCTTATGAGACTAAAATTTCACTGTGGGATGTTAGCATGTGAACACATTTCTCATTTCAGCAGAGACATGAGCTTAACAGATGTCTCTGCTGAAATGAGTTCAATTTCAGAAATATGTATTAAGCAATCTAAAGTTGGTATTGTAATTTCAAGGCCCATGAAACTCATACATTTCCTGTCTTTTGTTTTGTAATAGCAGTTTATCAAATATAAACTCATATCAATTTCAACCTTGCTCAAAAATAACTAAAATTATAGTGTGATACATTGACACAGAACATTAAGGATAACAGCTGCTCTGGGAGTCAATTACATCCCTGTAACTCTCTTTGCCAGAAGGCTTGTTTTACGTAGCATGAAATATTTAGCCTCACATTCATATTCAGATTTGTAGATTTTTAAAACGTGATCCAGTGTCTACTGAATTTGCAACTGCTTTTAGACCACTGCATGTAAGTTCAATTATGAAGAAAGCACAACAGCACCTCTACTTCCTTAAGAGTTTGCGAAGATTCAGCATGACATCTAAAACTTTGACAAACTTCTACAGATGTGTGGTGGAGAGTGTATTGACTCTCTGTATCACAGCTTGGTATGGAAACACCAAGGCCATTGACCAGAAAATCCTACTAAAAGTAGCGGATATGGCCCAGTCCATCTCAGGTAAAGTCCTCCCCACCATTGAGCATACCTACATGAAGCGTTGTCACAGGAATGCCGCACTCATCATCAGGGAGCCCCACCACCCAGGTCATACTCTCTTCTCACTACTGCCATTAGGAAAAAGGTACAGGAGCCTCAGGACTCACACAGAAACAGTTACTACCCCTCAGCCATCAGGCTCTTGAACCAAAGGAGATAAATTCACTCAACTCCACTTTCCCCATTCTTGAAATGTTTCCATAACCTATGCGCACCCAAGTTGGTATGTTCTTTCATTCTCTTGATTCTATTATGGTTATTACTTTATTATGGATTTATTCAGTATGCACACAAGAAAAGGAATCTCAGGGTTGTACATGGTGACATACGTGTACTTTGATAATAAAATTACTTTGAACTTTGAACAATATAAAGGAAACATGGCAGTTATTAGATATTGTGACATCATTAGAAAGATTTCCTATGCTAATAATTATTGTGGGCAATAATAATTGCAACTATCTTGTTGCAATTTCACAACAATCAGCAAACACAACAGCTTTTACTTCTTGCATCGAGTTGCCCAGTGAAGTTGTAATTTGGTTTCCTTCTCTTCAGTACCAAGTTTTACTAGTGATAACAAATTATGAAATTTGATAGGGGACACCAGCAAAAAATATCTTCTTGACAAAAAAATGTCTGGCTTAGGCACTGTATGTGGATTTCCTGACATCTACTCAGTAACACTGATGGAGCTATAAACATTAACAATTTGGCAACAATACTGAAATTAATTGGGAGAGATGTTTTAGTGCTGCTACCATTGTGATACATTTAAGGTACATTTATTGCTATTGTCTAGACAAATCCTTAAATTTTAATCTGAATTATGTATAATTCAGGTTACCAGTGTTATTGCCTTTCAATAGATAAAAAAATACTGTCATTCTATCCACAGACCATGCCTTATATATTGGTAGCGAGGATGGACTCAACTCGGATTACCTAGCAAGGATTTAAAAGCTGTATTCAAATTGAAGGTGAAGCCTGCTGGCTGTTCATTCAGTGAATAGATCAAAACCTGTAGGAGTTGATTCTAACATCGGTGATCAGATTGTTTTGGGACAACTAGAGGATATTATGTGCACTAAAAGAGAGTGCTTTGGCATTTTGATGTCAACCCATTGATGCTCACCTTTAGCTCAAGCACACCAGAAAACATGCAAGAAACTTAGTTTAGAGAAGTAGGTTGTCAATTACAATATGTGATTTATTAAAATCAAGTTAATTGGGCCATTGGTTAATCAGGGCAGCCGTTTATTTGGCACAATTCTTGAAGTCTTTACTAGTCAAGGCATTGAGTTTAAAAGTCAGGAAGTTATATTGCAGTTTTATAAAACTCTAGTTCTGCCATATATGGAGTATTGCATACAATTCTGGTCACCCCATTACTGGAAGAATGTTGAGGCTTTAGAGAAGATGCTAAAGAGATTCACCAGGAGACTGCCTGGATTAGAGGGCATGGAGGTAGGACAAACTTGGGTTGTTTTCTCTGGAGTGGCAGAGGCTGACAGGACATCTGATAGAGATTTATAAGATTATGAGAGGCATAGATAGAGTAGAGAGACAGCATCTCTTTTTTCCCAGGGCTGAAATGTCTAATCACAAACAGGAGAAAGTCTGCAGATGCTGGAAATCCGAGCAAAACACACAAAATGCTGGAAGAACTCAGAAGGCCTGGCAGCATTTATGGAAAAGAGTACTGTCTGCATTTCGGGCCGAGACCTTGTCAACTGTACTCTTTTCCATAGATGCTGCCTGGCCTGCTGAGTTCCTCCAGCATTGAAATGTCCGATACCAGCTGCACGCACTTAAGATGAGAGGGGATAATTTTATCAGAGATGTGAGAGGCAAGTTGTTTTACACCGAAAGTGGTGGGTGCCTGGAATGCACTACCTGGGGTGCTGGTAAAGACTTTCAAGTAACATTTAGATAGCCACATGAACGTGAGGAAAATGGAGAGATATGGACATTGTGTGGGCCTAAAGGATAAGTTTAGTTGGCCATTTGATTAATATTTTATTTGGTTTGGCACAACAATGTGCAACAAAGGACCCATTTCTGTGCTGTACTCTTCTATAATATTCCATCTGCTGTGCTCTACCCCATTCATACGCTCTGGCTATATCCCCAAAAGTGCTTCTGCATCCTTTTCACAGTTGATGCTACTACCCAGATCTGAATTATTAGTTAATAAGGATATATTATACTAGATCAACTCTCCCAAGCCATTACTAAATACTGTAAACAGATGGGGCTCCAACTAATGACACCCATTCTCAATAAACTGTTAGCATATTAGTCAAGTATGATTTCTCTTCTATAATTCCCTTTTGATTTAGCCTAATCATTCAATGAGGTGCCACAGAAGTGTCGGAGGAGTCAGAGTTCAATTCCAGCACTGTCTGTAAGAAGGTGTAGGTTCTCCCCAGGACCTAGTGGGTTTCTTCTGGGTGTAATAGTTTCCTCCCACAGTCCAAAAGGCATATTGGTTAGTAGGTCAACTGGTCATTGTAAATTATCCTGTGAATAGGCTTGGGTTAAATAGTTGGGTTGCTGGGTGGCACAGCTTGTTGGGCCAAAATAGTCTGTTCCGTGCTGTGTATGTAAATAAATAATTCTATTATTATTTTCACAGTGGTCTGTTTACCACTTCTCAGTAGCAAATTCTAGTGTAACTCTCAGTTTGGCTAATGGCTTAATCTAGGGGATGATAGCCCCTGCCCGGCCAAGCTTAAGAAATCTTGTTTGGGTGGACGCTGCACAATGTGTCTCCTGTTACAAATCAGTACCACGAAATAACAAACAGTACACAATATGCGACTAAAAGATTGAGCTTTATAATTCTTAATTTGACGATATGGTTAGTTAAGAAACAAGAAAAAAGAAAAGGGCCCATTTTCATGAAACAGTCTAATGCACAACGTTGGAGCTCACTGATAAGGCCGTTCATTCACCATCGACCTCCTCTGATCGTCGTTGACCTTCGGACCCTCGCTCCAAGTTCACTCTGTCCGGTGGTCTACCAACTCTCTCCATTTGCGTCTTCTCTCATCTCTCCCTGGCAAAAGACCGTGAATTCCTGGCTTCCAGATACACAAGAAAGAACAACATCCTGCTCATTGGCTAACATGCCCTGTTATCTCTCGTCATAACCGAAAAGTTGCTGCTACAGAGAAAACATTACCTGAGCACTGGAACATTACAGAGAAGTTATTACAATTGCAGTGAAACCTTACAGCGTGCTACACTAGCATTTTACTTAATGACATCAGGCTGTTTGCTTACCTTTGAACGCTTCACCCACCACCTGCCATGTATTACTTTATGTGTGTTTCTGGTTGTAACACCACCAGAAGGATGTGATTACCATGGACAGAGTCCAGAAAGGAGTCATTTAAGGTTTTTGTAAGGCACAGGTCAGACCTCACTTGGAGTATTGTGAGCAGTTTTAGGCTTCTTATCCAAGAAAGGATGCGCTGGCATTGGAGAGGGTACAGTGAAGGTTCACAAGAATGACCTCAGGAATGAAAGGGTTAATGTGTAAGCAGTGCTTGATGGTTCTGGGCCTGTACTCACTGGAGTGTGGGTGAATGAAAGGGTATCTCATTGAAACCTATCGAATATTAAAAGGCCTAGGTGGAGTGGATATGGAGAGGATGGTTCCTGTAACGGAGTCTAGGACCAGAAGCCACAGCCTCAGAATGGAAAGACGTCACTTTAGCCATGAGGCATAGGAGCAGACTCACTGGGCTAAATGACCTAATTCTGCTCCGATGTCTTATGGTCTTCTGGTCGAGGATTCATGTGGAACGAGCTTCTTCCTTTGCTCTATGATTATTATGAATAAGGTGATTACAATTAAGCTTGAGAAAAATGCTAGGGCAATGGCGCACCTTGTTTGACACCAGTCCTTATTGAGACCGACTTTGCAGATGTTTCAAATTAAAAGTACATTTATTATGAGAATGTATAAGTTATACAACCTTGAGACTGGTTTGCTTACAGGTAGCCACAAAGCAAGAAGCTTGAAAGAACCCTATTAAAACAAATAAATGACTAACACCCACTGCACATAAAGGTGGGGAAACACAGAATGTGCAAACAATCGAAGTGAGCAACAAAATTCCAAACCCAATTGAATCCTCGGATCAGAATCCTGGGGCAGCCTGGAAAGAATCAGTATCGGCATATTACTGGTCATGGAGCACAGCAGCTGGAGCAGTCTTGATAGCCTCAGCAGCATGGGGAGAGGAGTGACCATTGCAGAGAACAAGCAAAGTCAGATCTCACCTCCAATCCTGGCACGCTGTCTTTCCAGTCAACCTGGGTCAGGTTGAAATTGTCCATACCTTGCATTAGGACCCAGGAACCGCTGCAGTGAAAAGCTCCGGCACCTTGGAGAGAGGAGTGAACATTATGAAGAGGAAGCAAAATTGGCTCTCACCTCCGACCTGGGCTAGCATTTAGATTGTCGTATTAGGACCCAGGAATTGCTGCTGCAAGGGGCTCAGAGCCTAGACCACACCGCCTAGTGACTTGGTCTGGGCCCAGATTTTCCCCCTCAACCCAAGGCAGTTCTCAAACTCTTCAAATCAATTTGGTGTCCAGTTCAGCCAGTTGTACGGGCATCAGAACTCCTCTACCCTGATTTCTCCTCTCCAAATGGCTCCCTCCATCTCCCTTGATTCTGCAACACACCATCTCAGCTCATATGAGTTGGACTCCTTTGCGGAGAGATTAAACTAGAATTGCTGAGGGGTGGGAACCAAACTAAAGAGATGGAGGAAGAGGCAGTGGGTTCACATATAGAGAAAGCTTGGAGACAGTGTGAGGGAGGCTAGGCAGGTGATAGAGAAGGGATGCACTCTGACCAATGGCTTGAGATGTGTCTATCTTAATGCAATGAGTATTATGAACAAAGCAAATGAGCTTAGAGCATGGATCAGTACTTGGAGCTGTGAATTTGTGGTCATTACAGAGACTTGGATGGTTCAGGGGCAGGAATGGTTACTTTGAGTGCTAGGCTTTAGATGTTTCAGAAAGGACAGGGAGGGAGGAAAGAGGTGGGGGTGTGGCACTGCTGACCAGAGATAGTGTCACAGCTGCAGAAAAGGAGGAAGACATGGAGGAATTGTCTACTGAGTCTCTGTGGGTGGAAGTTAGAAATAGGAAGAGAACAATAACTCTACAGGGTGTTTTTTATAGACCACCCATTAGTAACAAGGACATCAAGGAGCAGATAGGGAGACAGATTCTGGAAAGGTGTAATAATAACAGGGTTGTTGTGGTGGGAAATGTTAATTTTCCCAGATATCGATTGGCATCGCCCTAGAGCAAGGGTTTTAGATGGCATGGAGTTCGTTAGGTGTGTTCAGGAAGGTTTCCTGACATAATATGTAGATAAGCCTACAAGTGGAGAGGCTATATTGTACTTGATCTGGTATTGGGAAATAAACCTCGTCAGGTGTCAGATCTCTCAGTGGGAGAGCATTTTGGAGATAGTGATCACAATTCTATCTCCTTTACCATAGCATTAAAGAGGGATAGGAGTCGACAAGTTAGGAAAATGTTTAATTGGAGTAAGGGGAAATATGAAAGTATCAGGCAGAAGCAGATGTTCTCAGGTAAATGTAAGGTAGAAATGTGGCAGATGTTCAGGGGACATTTGCATGGCATTCTACATATTTATGTTCCAATGAGACAGGAAAGGATGGTAGGGTACAGGAACCATGGTGTACAAAGGCTGTTGAAAATCTAGTCAAGAAGAAACAAAAAGCTTAGAAAAGGTTCAAAAAACTACATGATGATAGAGATCTAGAAAATTATAAGGCTAGCAGGAAGGAGCTTAAGAATGAAATTAGGAGAGCCAGAAGGGGCCATGAGAAGGCCTTGGTGAGCAGGATTAAGGAAAACCCCAAGGTATTCTACAAGTATATGAAGAGCAAGAAGATAAGTCATGAGGGAATAGGACCAATCAAGTGTGACAGTGGAAAAGTGTCTATGGAACCAGAGGAGGTAGTGGAGATACTTAATGAATACTTTGCTTCGGTAAGCACTACGGAAAAGGACCTTGACTATGGTAGGGATGACTTTCAGCAGATTGAAAAACTTGAGCCTGTAGACATTAAGAAAGAAGATATACTGGAGTTTTTGGAAAGCATCAAGTTGGGTAAGTCTCCGGGACCAGATGAGATGTACCCCAGGCTACTGTGGGAGGCGAGGGAGGAGATTGCTGAGCCTCTGATGATGATCTTTGCATCATCAATGGGGACGCGAGTGGTTCTGGAGGATTGGAGGGTTGCTAATGTTGTTCCCTTATTCAAGAAAGGAAGTAGAGATAGCTCAGGAAATTATAGACCAATGAGTCTTACTTCAGCGGTTGGTAAGTTGATGGAGAAAATCCTGAGAGGCAGGATTTATGAACATATGGAGAGGCATAATATGATTAGGAATAGTCAGCATGGCTTTATCAAAGGCAAGCTGTGCCTTGGGATGAATTTTTTGAGGATGTGACTAAACACATTAATGAATGTAAAACAGTAGATGTAGTGTATATGGATTTCAGCAAGGCATTTAACTTGTTTTCTGAATTATTGCATGAGTTCAGTAGCACCATGTTAAGCAGAAGTGTTGGTCAGTATCTTGATTTCTCATAGAGCCGTGGAGAGATACGGCATGGAAACTGATCCAAGATCATCAAGTCCAGACCCACTTTCGCACTGATTCATCATTATTTCTTCATCAGTTACTATATAGTTGGAGCAGTGAGAATGACTCCAGGGGCTTTGTTGTGTTCTTTATGTGAGATGAAGGAATTCTGTAAAACTTCCAGCCTCCTGGATAACCACATCTGCACCAGGTGTACTGCAACTCCTCAGAGAATATGAGATGCAACTCAGTGATGTTCGGCTTATGGGAGACTGAGGGAGTGATAGATAGGAGCTACAGGGAGGCAATCACCACTAGGTTGCAAGAGGCAGGTATGTGGGTGACTATCATGAGAGGTAAAGGAAAAGGGCAGCAAGTGCTGTGTACCGCTGTGGCCACTCTCCTCAATAATAAGTAAACCGTTTTGGATACTGTTGGTGGGGGGGGGGGGGGGGAATGACCTACGGTGGGGTGGAGGTGGGGGAGCCACAACGACCGGCTCTCTGACACTGAGTCTGGCGCTGTGACTCAGAAGTGGAAGGGGGAGGGGGAGGGGAATACTGCAGTAGGGATAGGGAATTGCATACTTAGAGGAGAAGCCATGAGATTCTGTGGATGCAAGAGACCCTGGATAGCATGTTTACTCCCAGGTGGCAGAGTCAGGGAATCTTAGGTCAGGTCCACTGCATTCTGAAGGGGGGCAGTGAGCTGCCAGAAGTCTTGATACATATTGGCACCAATGACATAGGTAGGAAAAGAGAGGACGTCCTGAAGAGGGAATGTAGGGAGTTAGGAAGAAAGCTGAAAAGCTGGACCTTCCAGGGTAGTAATCTCTGGATTTCTGCCTGTGCCATTCAACAGTGAGGTTAAGAACAGGAAGATTTGGCAGATGATTGCATGATTGAAGAACTGGTACAGAGAGCAGGGTTTCAGATTTCAGAATCATTAGGATCTTTTCTGGGGAGGGTTCAGGATAGGTTATACCTGAACTCAAAGGGGCCCAATATCCTTGCAGTCAGGTTTGCTAGAACTGCTGGGGAGGGTTTAAACTAATATGGCAGGGGATGGGAACCAGAGTGATAGGGCTGAGAGTGGGGCAGTTGGTGTACAAGCAGAGGCAGTGTAGTGAGGCTATCAGGAAGGACAATAAAATGATAGGGCAAAATTACAGTTAGTGGAATGAGTTGCAGTGTAACAGGGGGCAAAATCAAAAAGGATGATGAATACAGGACTGAAGCTGTTATATTTGAATGCACACAGTATATGGAATAAGGTAGATGATCTCATCATGCAGTTAGAGATTGGCAGTTATGACTTTGTGGGTATCATTGAGTCATGGCTGAAAGAAGATTATAGTGGGAGCTTAACATCAAGGGATACACATTGTATTGAAATGACAGGCAGGAAGGCAAAGGGAGTAGTGTGATTGTGTTGGTAAAAAATGAAATCAAATCCTTAGAAAGAGGTGGCATACAATCAGATGTAGAATTTTTTTTGGTAGAGTTAAGGAACTGCAAGGGTAAAAAGACTCCAAAGGAAGTTGTATACAGGCCTGTATGTGGGCTACAAATTACAATGGGAGATAGAAAATGCATGTCAAAAGGGCAATGTTACAATTATCATGGGGGATTTCAATCTGTAGGTAGATTGGGAAAATCAGGTTGGTGTTTATTTTGGATCCCATGAGAGGGAATTTGCAGAAAGTCTATGAGATGGCTTCTTAGAGCAGCTTGTGGCTGTGCTCACTGGGGATCAGCTATTCTGGATTGGGTGTTGCGTAATGAACCATGTCTGATTCGGGAGCTTAAAGGAAAGAATCCCTTGGGAGGCAGTGATCTTAATATGATAGAATTCACCCAGCAATTTGAGAGAGAAAAGCTAAAGTCAAAAGTATTAGTAATACAGTGTAGTGAAGGGAATTACAGAGGCATGAGAGAGGAGCTGGCCAAAGTTGATTGGAAGGGAACACCAGCAAGGATGACAATAGAACAGCAACAATAGGCTGGAGATTCTAGGACAATTTGGAAGGCATAGGATTGATACATCCCAAAGAAGTAGTATTCTAAAAGCAGGATTGATGACAAGAAAAGTGAAAACCAACATAAAAACAAAAGAAAGGGCATATAATCAAGCAAAATTTAGTGGGACATTAGCGGTTTGGGAAGCTTTTAAAAATCAACAAAGAAAGTGAAAAAAGCCAAAAGGGGGATAAGATTAAATATAAATGTAATCTAACCAACAATATCAATGAGGATACCATTTTTTTCAGATTATATAGAGTAAAACAGAGGCAAGAATAGATATCAAACCACTGGAAAATGATGCTGGAGTGGTAATAATGAGGGATAAACTGAATAAGTACTTTGCATCAGTCTTCACTGTGGAACACTAGCAGTATGCTGGGAATTCAAGAGTGTCCGAGTGAGTGCAGTTACTATTACTCGGGAAAAGGTGCTTGGGAAGCTGGAAGGCTTGAAGGTAAATAAATCACCTAGACCAGATGGTCTATACAGCTGAGTTTTTGAAAGAGGTGGCTGAAGAGACTGTGGAGGCATTAGTCATGACCTTTCAAGAATCATAACATTCTGGCATGGTTCCAGAAGACTGGAAAATTGCAAATTTTCTGCACATTTTAAGAAGGGAGGGAGGCAGAATAAAGCAAATTATTGGCCAGTTAGTCTGATTTCAGTGTCTGGAAAGCTGTTGGAGTTGTTTGTTAAGGATGATGTTTCAGGGTAATTGGAAGCACATGATAAAATAGGCCTAAGTCAGCATGGTTTCCTTAAGGGACCAGGCATGTTCTGCAGGGGTTGGTGTTGGGACCACTTCTTTTTATGGTGTATGTCAAAGGTTTTGATGACAGAATTGATTGTTTTGTGGACGATACAAAGATAGGGGGAGGGGCAGGTAGGGCTGAGGAAGCAGGGTGGCTGCAAAAGGACTTAGACTGATTAGGAGAATGGACAAAGAAATATCAGATAGAATTATAGTGGCAGGAAGTGTATGGTCATGCACTTCAGTTGAAGGAACAAAGGAGTAGACTATTTTCTAAATGGGCAGAAAATTCAAAAATTTGAGGTGTAAAGGGACTTGGAAGTCCTCTTACAGGATTCCCTAAAGGTTAACATGCAGGTTGAGTCGGTGGGGAAGAAGGCAAATAGAATGTAAGCATTCATTTTAAAGGACTAGAATATAAAAACAAGTATGTAATGCTGAGGCACTTGTGTTGCCCCACTTGGAATAGTGTGAGCAGTTTTAGGCCCCTTATCTAAGAAAGGATGTGCTGACATTGGAGCATGTTCAAAGGAGGTTCATGAAAATGATTCTGGGAATGAAAGGAGTATTTGATGGCTCTGGGCCTGTACTCACTGGAATTCAGTAAAATGGTGGGAGGGTGTCTCATTGAAACCTAGCGAATGTTGATGGGCTTAGATAGAGTGGATGTGGAGAGAATGTTTCCTACAGAGGGCAGAAGCTCAGAATAAAGGGATGTTGATTTAGAACAGAGACAAGGAAGGATTTCTTTAGACGGAGGGTGGTGAATCTGTGGAATTGGATGCTACAGCAACTGTGGAGGCCGTCATTGGGTGTATTTAAGGAGGAGGTTAATAGATTCCTGATAAGTCAGAGCATGAAAGATTACAAGGAGAAAGCAGGAGAATGGGATAGAGAGGGAATTAGGTCAGCCATAACTTGATGGGCTAAATGGCCTAATTCTGATCCTACGTCTTATGGTCTAATTCCAAAGCCATTTATGAGAAGGCCATTCCGCAATCCTGTAGTGAGGTTGAAGATGACCCTGCATAGTGTCTGAAGGATGGTGAAGATCAGAAATGATGCCTTAAATTAGTCATAACAATACATACAACACAGCAAAATGGACTTGCCAGAGCTGGCCTTGAAGCCTCTGAGTTGTTCAAATAGGTAGATTATTAAAGTGAAGTAAGAAAACCTATGCCCGAGGTCTTGTAATGCTCACAGAACATAATTATGTTTGCTCTTGTTTATCTTCAGTTCTGTCTCTCCTGTCAATTATTGTTCCAATTTGGTGGTTGAAATCTGCACTGTCTATTGTCCAACCCCTCCGGCTCTGAACAAGTTCTGCTTTTTGACAATAGGCAAATAGACTGTTGCTGAGAGAATTTCTCCAAATTTCACATTCCCTTGCTAACTAAACATTGGAACTCTCTTGTTTTAATAGCCACAACTGCACTTTTTGATCTACTGCCAGGGAAAGTGGTGGAAATATAATATGTTTTCTCTCTTGGATTTGTAATTAATTGTTGATCAGCAATGATTCATCTGCCCAACTTCAATTCATTAATTGAACTCATGACCTTTCTGAAAGACATGAAACATGGCCATTTTTAATGTCTTTTCCAATATAAGGTTATGCCTATGAAATTTAGTATTTCCCATTTCCATATGTGTATGCATTTGACTATCATGCTGGACCCAGACCCTTCTCCTCTATTCCCTGTTGCTATTGGTAAGGAGGGCTATAGAACACTACCAGTAGAGTGATTGCTCCCTCCCTCGTTCTCTCTTTTATCCACACTGACTCAGTAAACATCCCTCCATGATATTTTCTCATTATGTAGCTGTGATACCATCCCTGATTAGTAATGCCGCTCCCCCACCACTTTTACCTCCTTCCTTGGCCCTATCAAAACATCTAAATTCTGAATATCTAGCAAGCCATCCCTGCTCTTGTAACAGTCAAGTCTTTGTAATGACCACAATGTTGTAGTTCCATGTACTGATCCATGCTCTACGCTCAGCATGTTACGAGATGTTCCCAACAATGCCAGCTTCCAGGATTTAGACGCTGTAACACTCTGCAGTATGGATAGCTGGCACAGCCCCTTTAAGGGATCAGGATGGTCCTGCTAATTGGCAATCATGTTTTGGGCACCAAGAATTGAGTATTTAAAAAGTACCTGAACTGAGGTTTGGTGATCAATTGTAAAGTCCTACACCTGATAGAGTTTGATTTTTGCTCAGATGCAGTTTGATACCATGACTCAATTCTTGTTTCGGATACCCCAGCATCTGGGTCCAAACCATATTAGTCAAGGCCTCTCATCGCAGTATGACTGAGCCAACACGGACCTGAATCAGAATCTTTCATCCAGTCTAGTCAGCCACAGTGAAAGGATTTCTAGACAAGGCCTGGAGACTCATGACCTCCAGGTAGCCCTTCAGCAACTTTTGCAAGGAGGAGGGAGGCCAGGGTTGCTCGGGAGAGCCAGTTGATCCTTCTTTGGAGCCAGCACATCTTCCAACCCTGGAGAGTTTCAGCGGTGACCTGGGTTCTTGCTGCAGCTTCATTACCCAATGCTCATTCGCATTTGAACTCCTGCTGTCCCAGTTTAGTTTGGACCTCAGAAAGGTGTCCTCCATTATCCTGACTGGAAGGGCCCTGGCATAGGCCACCACGCATTGGGAACATAGGTCAGAGATCTGCTCAGATTTGGAGGAATTCATGGCCACCACGAGGAAGCTGTTTCATCACTCTGATAGAGCCAGCTGAGCCTCAGATTGCCTGATGAAGATTCGACAGGGGGATGGTCAGCAGCTGACTACACAGTCAAATTTCGGACCTTGGCATAAGAGAGTGGATGGAACAGGGAGGCCTTGGCCACTCTATGCCACCACAGACTCAGATGAATTGAAGGATCCCTTGCCTTGGGAGAGCCAGAAGAGAACAGAGGTTCCGATTGGCCAGTCCATCTGTTTTGATAATCGTCTGGCAGAGCAAAAGTGGGACCTCTTCAGGAGGTTGAAGAGAGCCAGTTCGAGCCCAATCCCTATGCATCGCTGTTCCAGTCCCCAAGCTTGACCATGACCAGCTAGTGACCTGCTCAAGATCCAGTTGAACACACGCAGGTCCGTTGCACTAGACTCTCCACCGGAGAGAGGTCCCAGCTTTTGCTGCAAGAAAGCAGGACACCTGTGGGTTGAATATCCCAGGCTGCAATCATCAGGAAACTGCTAAGGCTGTCCAGTGTCAGGAGGATTGTGATGGTAGTAGCCACTACTCCAAATTCCACAGATTCTGGTTTCATGCTGAAGGCAGTGTTCACCTGAGGTGAAGGCTTTTGTGGTCTCTGGGGCAGTGGGTAATTTTCTGAATTTAGGAACTGCTTGTTGGTTTGATGTACTGCTGCAAGAGATGAGCCAGTCCATGCCCACAACTGTCTTGGATGACAGCCCACTAAATTCTGGGTAGAACCAGCAACAAAATGCGGATAGGGGATCATGTGGAGGATATTAGTTTCTACATTACTGACTCTTCATTCATAGCCCTGATCTACAAGTACCCTTGGCCATTCCAGCATAACCTATCTGTGGACTGGAGGGAGAGGAGAACCATTACTTGGTCCAATCATTGTAAGAGGGTTTGTTTTGTGGTGTAGTGTTCCGACATCCAGACTCTCCCGTGACCAATGACCAGTCTACCCCCCCCCCCCCCCCCCCGGTACACGCTCGCAATACAGATACCAGACAATACACCCAAAAGCGAGTCAATAATTGCAACTTTATAGTTATTTCTTAGTGATGGGTTAGTAGAAACAGATAATCTAAAGGCGTCAAGTAAATTTATTAGTTTGTGCACATAATATTTTAATACGTTGGAGCTCACCCCTCCGGTTCCATCCACAACAACCCTCCGAGCCTTCGGCCACTGTCCAAACTGCCGACGTCCAGTATCCATCGCTCTGGAACCGCTGTCTGCTCCTCACACGTCCGTCCTCCTCGTTCTCCTCCCAAAAAAATCCATGAACTCCCGCTCAGCTTACACATACAAGATAGCATAACAATTCCCCATTGGTTATTTCCCCCCTTATCGGTAGCCATAACCCAAACATACCAGACACAGAAACCCATTACAGCATTACAGAGAAGCCATTAAATTATAACAATACAGAGAAGCCATTTTGTTAGCCTGAACAGTTAACACCACTGTTACTGGTACTGAGAGTCCTACATGTGTGACCTAACCTGAGACCTCCTGGAGACCTAGTTCTGCCATCAAGGACAGAGAAGCCAGTTCTGGCCAATGGAACTGTGAAAGTTCCAACACTGTCTAGTCAGGACCACGCGGGAACCAGAGAGCGGAATCTCTCGTTCAGGAGAGAACCAAGGAGATGCCAGAGCAATCTGGAAAACTTGCAGCTAAGCTTAAGGAATCTGGCCATCGAGTGTCAAGGCAGGGAAAGATTTTTTATGCCGATCCTTGAAGCCTATTACCCAGGGGTGAGAGGGAGTGTAAGGACCATCTGTGAAGCTTCGCTGCCATCACCTGACGATACAGACGGGGATTTGGATGCTGATTTGGCCACTGTTTCTATGAATGAGCTTTGTGAGCCTAGGGAGAGATCTCTGAGGTTTGTTGAATTTTCTCACCACCGAAGAAGTCCCAGGGACAGTCCTTGAAGGAAGATTGTAAGGGGAAGACAGCGACCTGATTTACAGCCAGGGCAACAGGTCTGGCTGTCCACATGATTTGCCTCTCCTGCTGGAATCTAGAAGATTAGCACACAAGTTCATTGGACCCTTCAAGTTCCTGAGGACAGTAAACCCAGTGGCTTACACTTTGCAGCTCCTCAATACCCTAAAGATCAATGCCACCTTCCATATCTCTAAATTAAAACCTGTCTGCACCAGCCCCTTAGCCCCACCACCATCAGCTCTGCTACAACCCAGGTTTATCGATGGGGATCAGGTCTTCATGGTGAGAAGACTTTTGGACTCATGTACCGGTCAGGGTGTTCGGTAATACCTCATGGACTGGGAAGAATTCGGACCCGAGGAGAGCTGGGTGCCTGAAAGAGACATATTGGATTCATTTCTCATGCACAACTACCATCATCATCTCTCCAAGCAGCTAGGGCCATCAAGAGTCAGCCATAGGGGAGGGAGTCCTGTAATGAGACGCTCCCAACTGCACCAGCTTCCGGGATTTAGATGCTCTAACACTCTGGAGAATGGATAGCTGGCTCAGCCCCTTTAAGGGTTGAGAATAGCCCCACTAAATGGCAATCATGTTTTGGGTGCCAAGAATTAAGTGTTTAAAGAGCTCCAGAACCAAGATTTGGTGCCCAATTGTAAAGCCCTACTCATGATACTGTCTAACTTTTGTTTTGTGCTCAGATCCAGTTTGATACTGTGTCTCAATTCTTGCTTCCAATCCTGAAGCATTTGGGTCCAAATCATCCTCGTCAAGGACTCTCTTCACACATCACTCCTTCCTGATATTTCTTGCATTAAAGTAAATCCATTTAAACCCATACACTGACTGTATTTATGCCCTATCCACTGCCCATCCATCCTTACAGTCCCTCTACGCATTGCATCAACCTTTGTACCAATTCTTTCATCATTTGACCTTTCTGTCTGGTTCCCATCTTCCTACCAACTTAGTTTAATCCCTCCTCAACCGCTCTTGTAAACACTATAATTCCAAGCAGGCTCACCTCTAAATTCCTAGACCTGGAACTCAGCACTTCCCTTTGCAACTAGATCCTTTATTTCCTGACTAACAGACTGTATCATTAAGGATAGACAGCAACACCTCCATCACGCCATATATTATCGAATACGTCACAATACATCACGGGAACATCCGTTGACTTCCCCTTCCTGAAGTCCACAATCCATTCCTTGGTATTACTGACAATGAGTTTTGTTTTGTTTTTTGAGACACCAAACAACTGATTAATCTCACTCCTGTACACCTTCTTGTCACCATCTAAAATTCTACCAACAATAGCTGTGTTATCAGCAAACTTATAGATGACATTTGAGCTGTATCTACTACACAGTTGTGGGTGTAAAGAAAGTAAAACAGTGGGCTAAGTATGGATCCTTGAGATGCACCAGTGTTGATTGTCAATGAAGAGGAGATACTATTTTTGATCCATATTGACTGTGGTCTCCCAATGAGGAAGTCAAGGATCCAGTTGCTGAAGGAGGTAAAGAGACCCAGGGTTTGGAACTTGTTAATTAATACTGAGGATGTAATGGTGTTGAATGCAGAGCTGTAATCAAAGTTCGAAGATCTTGGTAAATCAGTTATTAAAGTCACCTGAGAATCATTTTCTTGTTGCCATACTCAAAAATCAAAGGACCATAATAGAATCAATAAAGGACCATAATAGAATCAATGAAAGACCACAGCCAACAAGGCAGACAACCAGTGTGCAAAAGTCAACAAATTGTGCAAATACAAAAGACAAAAAAGAAATAATAATAAAGCAATAAATATCAAGAATATAAGATGAAGAGTCATTTAAAGTGAGTCTACAGGTTATGGGAACAGCTCAGTATTGGGGCAAGTGAAGTTGAATGAAGTTATCCCCTCTATTTCAAGAGTCTGATGGTTAAAGGATAATAACTGTCCCTGAATCTAATGTGAGTCCTGAGTCAGGTAGCAGTCAAAACGAGCATTGAAGGCATTGAGCTCATCTAGAAGCAAAGCCCTGTTGTCGCTCACGTCCCTTGATTTGGCTTTGTTTGAGGTAATAGCATTCAAGCCCCCTCACAGCTGGTGAGTATCTTTCATTGATTCAAGTTTAATTCAGAAGTCACTTGACCTGTGAGATGGGGCTTTCCAGAGATCATACCTGGACCTCTTGTAACTTTCTTGGTTGCCTGACTTGAATGCCTCTGATCTGCCCTCAGTAAATTGGGGATCTTGTGGTTCATCCAAAGCTTCTAGCTGGAGAAGACTCTGAATGATTTTTGTGGGGAAAAACTTGTCTACAACTGTTTTAATAAAATCCATGATAACCATTCAGATCCACAGATCAGTCCTTGAACACACCCGAGTCCACTAACTTGAAGCAATCCCACATCCACTCCTCTGCTTAACTCTTTGTTGTCCTTATCACTGGAGCCAATAAACAGAAGCCTGATATAGGTATTGCTTTTGTAGGATGATCCATGGGCCATTGGAGAGCCAGTGAGATTACATTCACTATAGACCAATTGTGACAATAGGTAAATTTCAATGGATCAAGGTCCTTGCTTAGGCAGGAGTTGATTCTGGCCGTGACCAATCTCTCAAAGCATTTCTTCACAGTAGATGTGAATGCAACTGGATGATAGTCATTGAGACAGCTCACCTCGGTCTTCTTGGGCACTGTTATGATTGTTGCACTTTTGAAGCAGGTGGGAACCTCCAAGTACAGCATTGAGAGATTGAAGATGTCCTTGAACACTCCCACTAGTTGGTTGGCACAGGTTTACAGAGCCTGACCAGGTACACCATCAGGGTCTGATGCCTTGCAAGCGTTCACCATCTTGAACAATGTTTTGTCATTGGCCTCCAAGTCAGAGATCACAACATCACCAGATGTTTTATTCTCCCTTTCAAAGTGTGTAAAACAACATACCTCAGATATCCCTCCCATATTTTCCTCCAAGCAAATTAAAGTTTTTCCCCATATTAGCCATTTCCACCCTGGGAAAATACCTCTTATCATCATGTACACCTCTATCATCACGTCACATCCTCTTCGCTACAAAGGGGAAATCCCTAACTCAAGCTAAACTCCTATATATAGTGTTAATCAATAATACATCATGTTTACTAATGGCATCCAATTCTGTTTTCCCTCCAGCCCTCCAGACCATTTCACTGTTCCTTTTAGCAATTTGGTTTATCTGCAAATTCACTATCAGACAAGTATAAATTTTTCATAAGTGAACATAGAAAGGATTGAAGATATTGCTTTTGATTAACCACTGAAAATTCATTGTCATTGGCATCTGTACACTTCAAGAGATGATGGAATGACACTTTTCATGATGGTTCTCGGGCTTATAGACCTGGGGCTATTTGCACTTTATACAGTGACTGAAAATTAACGTGTATGTAATATAATATAATATAATAGACATTTTGTTTGTTCTTTATTGCAAGGGATGTGAGTTACAAAGCAGAGATACAGTACTGTGCAAAAGTCTTAGGCACCCTAGATTTTTTTTTATGGTTTCAGATGGCTTGGCCTCAACTGATCCCTGATCTCAACATCACTGTGTCTGTTTGCCATTATAGAAGCATAGAAAACCTACAGCACAATACAGGCCCTTCAGCCCACAATGCTGCGCCGAACATGTACGTACTTTAGAAATTACCTCGGGTTACCCATAGCCCTCTATTTTTCTAAGCACCGTGTACATTACCTGGAGAGACAGAAGCAAAAGAGACAGCCAAAGTCTGCAGGACAATGGCAAGTTCTCCAAGATGCTTGAAACAACCAATTTTTTTTATAAAACTGCAAGACAGAGTACCTAAGAGAATTTATCCAGTTTTAAAGGCAAAGGGTGGTCATGTCAAATATTGATTTGCTATAGTTTTTTTTTTACTGTTTACTGCTCTTCAAGGTAATTTTTTGATATTTAGAAACTTTTCATTTTATTATTGTGAAAGCACATACACTTTACAGAACTTTTTTTTACATGCACAGTATGTAAAAGAATTTTGCACAATACTCTACCTTGATTCAATTACATGGGCTCAAGGTGATACCATATCTAGAATATCATATGCTGATTTTGTTCCTTTATCTAACTGCAGTAGATGGTGTGTCTCAAAGGCATCATATGAGGTGAGATTAAGCAGACTAGGGACTTACTTTATAAACACAAGAGATTCTGCAAGTGCTGGAAATCCAGAACAACATAAACAGATGCAAAATGTTTGAGGAACTCAGCAGGTCAGGCAGCATCCATGGAATGGAATAAACAGTCAAAGTTTTGGGCCAAGACCATCCATCAACTGTTTATTTCCCTCCATAGATACTGCCTGACCTGTTAAGTTCCTCCACCATTTTGTGTTGCGCAAGGCACTTAATTTAGTTAATATAAAAGAAATAGTGGTGATCCAATTGAAACTTTCAAAGTTCTAATAGGATTTAACAGGTTAGATGCAGCTCAAAAGATTATAGATGGACACTGCATCCCTCTGCTTTGCATCCCTGAATGTTCCTGAAGCTGCATCCAGGATGGAAAGTGAGGAATATTCCAGTACACTGCTTTTTAAAATAGTTATCCTCAAGCCTAAAGTTAAAGTTAACTTGCTGCATAATATCCACACTGTAATCTGGTCAGTGGCATGATCATGACATTGATGGTGAGAAACTCTGCAGTGGAATGCTACTGAATATGAAGAGTAATAATCATTCTGTCATTGAAGAAAATCATTGACTGTGTACCATGACTATTGCTTAGCATCGCTAGCCAAATTTTATCTTGGTCTTGGTCTATTCATATAAAAAGAGTTGAACACTATACTAACATAAGCAAACATCCTCAGTTCTGATGAAAGATAGTTGATGATAAAGCAGTAGAAGGTGGGCCGAGAATACTATCCAGTGATATAGAATGCTGCAATGATTGACCACTAATATCCAAGACCACCTGATGAAGATGTTGACTCTTACCTTGACTTTGAAAGTCTGTTATTTGGCTCATATCTGAGATCATGTCAAAATTCAACCCGTAGATTAATGAGTAAGCTCAATTCGAGAACATAGTCTCATTTATCTTCCAGTCCAACTGATGATTAAGAGTAGACTGACAGTACACTAATTAAGCAGACTGAGTTGTGTTTTTTTTCCCACAAACAGGAAATACCTGGGCTCCTTTCCATTGCTGATGCATGCCAGTGCTGTAACTGAAGTGGAGCAGCTTAATTAGAGGCAGGAGTTATCCTTGAGTGCATCATTTCAGTTCTATAGATAGGACTTTGTCTGGTACCACAGACTCAGCTATATTCCACACACACGTTTATATCTCACGGAATAGATTGAATTATGAGATTGGTTGCTTTGCTGGTGCAGGTTCAATAATACCAATCATATTAATGGGAATATGGTAGAAAGGCAAATTTTATATGTCTTATATAAATTTATTTTAATTAAAGATATTTTAAAACAGGAATATTTTAAGTGTATTATTTTTAATAATTTAATGATTTTAATAGTGATTAATTGTTAGTTTTTGTACTGTAGTGAGTGTCAGAGACCTTAAGGATTAGATGGGAACCAATTTCACTGAGAAGTTGCTGTTTGAAGATCTACTTATGGATAATGCAATCTTCAGAGAAGGAGGAATAGCAATTGTTGGCATACCTCATTAAATTTCAGGTAACTATGTTGAATATTGTAATTGTGTCTTAAATTTCCCAAAATTGTATATTTTGCATGGACCACATTTAGAATTGGCTGTAATTGGTACTCCAATATATCACACGTTTATTCCTCACTTGGAGAACCTGCCAGCTTCATTGTAGACTTCATTTTAGAAGACAGTATGTTGTGAATGGAGCCCAATGCTGTGGTGGGGCCAATAGCCTACTTTAGAAAAGCACTTAACACAAAGTACTGTGGTCAAATCAACATGTACAAACAAGCTGGATGAACTCAGCAGGTCGGGCAGCATCCGTTTACAAACAAGCTGGATGAAGGTTCTCGGCCCAAAACGCTGACTGCTCATTTCAATGGATGCTGCCCAACCTGCTTAGAAAAGCACTTAGTATCTGAAAACAGAATTTCAGGAAGAAAATTCTTTCTTTCCTGTTAGGCCAGAGTAACCTATGCTCTTAAAATGTTTGTTGGAATGAAAGTATTTAAATCCTTTTCTTTTCACCAAAGGAGTAATGGATATTGAGCTTAAATGTTATTTCTTTAAGCCTTCAGAGGCTAGAAATCATGGATAATTGATGGATCCTCTGTGCAAGGCATTATGGGAGAGGAAAAGGAATGAAGAAAGAAATAGATTCAAGATTCAAGATAGAACATAGAATAGTACAGCACATTACAGGCCCTTCAGCCCACAATGTTGTGCCGACTCTCAAACCCTGCCTCCCATATACTTGTCTAGTAGTCTCTTAAATTTCACTAGTGTGTCTGCCTCCACCACTGACTCAGGCAGTGCATTCCACGCACCAACCACTCTCTGAGTGAAAAACCTTCCTCTAATATCCCCCTTGAACTTCCCTCCCCTTAACTTAAAGCCATGTCCTCTTGTACTGAGCAGTGGTGCCCTGGGGAAGAGGTGCTGGCTGTCCACTCTGTCTATTCCTCTTAATATCTTGTACACCTCTATCATGTCTCCTCTCATCCTCCTTCTCTCCAAAGAGTAAAGCCCTAGCTCCCTTAATCTCTAATCATAATCCATACTCTCTAAATCAGGCAGCATCCTGGTAAGTCTCCTCTGTACCCTTTCCAATGCTTCTACATCCTTCCTATAGTGAGGCGACCAGAACTGGACACAGTACTCCAAGTGTGGCCTAACTAGAGTTTTATAGAGCTGCATCATTACATCGCGTCTTTTAAACTCTATCCCTCGACTTATGAAAGCTTACACCCCATAAGCTTTCTTAACTACCCTATCTACCTGTGAGGCAACTTTCAGGGATCCATGGACACATACCCCCAGATCCCTCTGCTCCTCCACACTACCAAGCATCCTGCCATTTACTTTGTACTCTGCCTTGGAGTTTGTCCTTCCAAAGTGTACCACCTCACACTTCTCTGGGTTGAACTCCATCTGCCACTGCTCAGCCCACTTCTGCATCCTATCAATGTCTCTCTGCAATCTTCGACAATCCTCTACACTATCTACACCACCACCAACCTTTGTGGCATCTGCAAAACTTGCCAACCCACCCTTCTACCCCCACATCCAGGTCGTTAATAAAAATCACAAAAAGTAGAGGTCCCAGAACCGATCCTTGTGGGACACTACTAGTGATAACCCTCCAATCCGAATGTACTCCCTCCACCACGACCCTCTGCTTTCTGCAGGCAAGCCAATTCTGAATCCACCTGGCCAAACTTCCCTGGATCCCTTGTCTTCTGATTTTCTGAATAAGCCTACCATGTGGAACCTTGTCAAATGCCTTACTAAAATCCATGTAGATCACATCCACTGCACTACCCTCATCTATATGCCTGGTCACCTCCTCAAAGAACTCAATCAGGCTTGTTAGTCAGGATCTGCCCTTCACAAAGCCATGCTGACTGTCCCTGATCAGACCATGATTCTCTAAATGCCCATAGATCCTATCTCTAAGAATCTTTTCCAACAGCTTTCCCACCACAGATGTAAGGCTCACTGGTCTATAATTATCCGGACTATCCCTACTACCTTTTTTGAACAAGGGGACAACATTCGCCTCCCTCCAATCTTCCGGTACCATTCCTGTGGACAACGAGGACATAAAGATCCTAGCCAGAGGCTCAGCAATCTCTTCCCTCGCCTCATGGAACAGCCTGGGGAATATTCTGTCAGGCCCCGGGGACTTATCTGTCTTAATGTATTTTAACAACTCCAACACCTCCTCTCCCTTAATATCAACATGCTCCAGAACATCAACCTCACTCATATTGTCCTCACCATCATCAAGTTCCCTCTCATTGGTGAATACTGAAGAGAAGTATTCATTGAGGGCCTTGCTCACTTCCTCAGCCTCCAGGCACATCTTCTCACTTTTATCGCTAATCGGTCCTACCTTTACTCCTGTCATCCTTTTGTTCTTCATATAATTGAAGAATGCCTTGGGATTTTCCTTTACCCTACTCGCCAAGGCCTTCTCATGACCCCTCCTTGCTCTTCTCAGCCCCTTCTTAAGTTCCTTTCTTGCTACCCTATATTCCTCAATAGACCCATCTGATCCTTGCTTCCTAAACCTCATGTATGCTGCCTTCTTCCACCTGACTAGATTTTCCACTTCACTTGTCACCCATGGTTCCTTCACCCTACCATTCTTTATCTTCCTCACTGGGACAAATTTATCCCTAACATCCTGCAAGATATCCTTAAACATCGACCACATGGCCATAGTACATTTCCCTGCAAAAACATCATCCCAATTCACACCCACAAGTTCTAGCCTTATAGCCTCATAATTTGCCCTTCCCCAATTAAAAATTTTCCTGTCCTCTCTGATTCTATCCTTTTCCATGATAATGCTAAAGGTCAGGGAGCGGTGATCACTGTACCCCAGATGCTCACCCACTGACAGATCTGTGACCTGACCCGGTTCATTACCTAATACTAGATCTAGTATGGCATTCCCCCTAGTCGGCCTGTCAACATACTGTGACAGGAATCCATCCTGGACACACTTAACAAATTCTGCCCCATCTAAACCCTTGGAAATAATCAAGTGCCAATCAATATTAGGGAAGTTAAAGTCACCCATGATAACAACCCTGTTATTTTTGCACCTTTCCAAAATCCAAGATCATTTAATGTAATTTCTTTTACACAATGGTAAGAACAACAAAATAATTGTTACACCAGATCAGATGCAGTACACAAAACAAAGGTAATAATAGTAATAATAATAATAATAATAATAATGCAATTAATTGTTCAACTTTTTTCTAAATATAAAAACATAAACTTTGGACTAGATAAGTGCAGAACATTAAACATGAAGAAAGTTGCCATAGAGCTAGTAGAATATAAAACAGAGCAGCAGTGTATAACACAATCGATGCACAAATATGAAACATATACATATCTGGGATGTCAACAAGCCAAATAAAAGTCATATTGCGATAAAGGGAAAACTTTCAAAATAATTTACTTCAAGGCTTAAGAAAATTTGCCAAAGAAAGCTCAATTATAAAGATATAACAAAGCAATAAGTACTTACTCTACACTCATGTTAAAATATTCTTTTGACATAATATTTTGGTCGGGAACCAAACTAGAAAATTTACAAGAAAGATAAGAACTGAAATGACAAATTTTAAAAACACTATGTACACTTGAATACACTTAGATTAACACTACCTGTCACAGAAGGATGAAAAAGAATAACAGACATAAGAATATTGCACAACAGTCAAATAAAACTTCTGAGGATATATTTTCATTAGCCAAAACAGAATTCAGCACTCCAGATGTGTATATACAATTCTGATAAAGGAGTAAACACCACTAAACTTAATTGTAAGCGCAACCCAGAAAAATGAAAAAAAATATAACTACAAAAGAAAAAGTTAACCAATAGAAGAGCATGACCCTCCTTGGAAGACACCCCCACATATGAGCAGAGTGGATGACAAGGAAGCACCTGCCTGACTCACAGAAGACAGAAGGGTTCCTGGTGGTAAGACTGGACCAGGTGATTAACAGAAAATTATTAAAAAGTATATAATAAAAAACAAATTCAAGATGAGCAATCAGAAACAATCCAACACACAAGATCCTGCAGCACTTTAATTCAATCTGATCACTTACACAGGCACAATCAAGTGGCAAACATCATTCACCAAAATCTTGCTTTAAAATACAAATTCATAAGGAAACCATCCCTTACTATAAATACAAGCCTGATCCAGTTTTAGAGACAGTCTTACAAATAATATTATAACCAATCCATTATTGCAGATAGAACAATCCATAATAACCATCCAGATGTACTATTATAGAATAAACAAGCAAGTAACTTACTTACTAGACATAGCCATTTCAAACACACAACATGCAGGAAACAATAAGTGAAAGACATCAGAAATATGCTGAATGAAAAGAGGAAATTGAAAGACAATGGCACATGAACAGGGTATACATTGCCCGAATGGTAATATCTACAACTGGTATCATCCCAAAGGCACTACATAGCACTATTTGTGTAAATACCAATTAGGCCTACACAGCAATATTTATGTAAATCTCAGAAGGCCACAATATTAAACACCACTGAAATAGGGCGACAGTTCCCAGCAATTGATAAAGGAGTGTGCTTGGCTTTACTCATACCTCAGGTTTTATCAGCTTGAGATGATAAAAAATAAAATTATAATACTGATAAATATAAGCACATAATAAATATAAATAGCTTATGTACTGTACACTGATTGTATGTCCATAAAATGATGCTATGCTGTACATAAGGTGACTTATGAGAAATAATGAAGTAATGGTGGAGTTGGTGGGTGGAGGTGTCGATCAGCCTTACCGCTTGGAGAAAGCACACAACTGTTTTTGATTCTGGTGGTCCTCATGTGGATGCTAATGAGAGTGAGACAAACAGTTCATGAGCAGAGTGTGTTTGATCTTTCATTATGTTACTGGCCCTTTTACAACACCTTTCTGCATACGTCCTTGATTTGGGGGGGGGTTGGGTGGGAGGGTGACCAGTGTTGTATTGGACAGTTTTGACTACCTATTGTAGGGCCTTCCTGTCCACTGCAGTACAGCTTTTGTACCAAGCAGTGATGCAACTTATCCTGATGCTCTCTACTGCGCATCTGTAGAATGACGTGAGTATGGATGTGCGAAGTCCAGCTCTCTTCAATCTCCTCAGAATGAAGAGGCATTGGTGAGCCTTTTTGAATGTGTAGGATGTGTTCTGGGGCCAAGAGAGGCTGTGTGTGATGAGCACTCCCAGCAGTTGAAACTGCTTGGAATTTTCCACTGCTGTGACGCCAATGTAAAAAAACGGGGGGGGGGGGGGGGGCGTGAGTTCTCCTGAAATTAACAACTATATCCTTTGTCTTGTTGACATTAAACAAGAGGTTAATTGCTGGCACCAGGCCTCAAGCTCTTCAACCTCCTCTCTGAAAGCCAGCTCATCGTTGTTGGTGATGAGCACCACCTCTGTCGTGTCATCGGCGAATTTGACGACGTGATTGCTCAGATGTTTGGTCGTGCAGTCATGAGTGAGCAGACTGTACAGCCATGAGCTTAGGCCCAGCTGCCTTACAGGGACTGATTCTCTGCAGAGTGCTGCTGTAACAGACAGTAGCTACTCACCTGGGAGGTTGTGTGGCTGGCGTCGTGTCGTATGCCTTGCAATGTGCATAAAAGTTGCACGCTACAATCTTAAACAGTCTTATAAACCAGCTCAGGCCAGCTTCCATCCTACAACCCCGCCCCCTTCCCACCCCCTAAAAAGAGAAATGAAAGGCCGATTGAGAAACTCAGACTCGTTCAGACCTACTTCAGGAAAAGACACAAATGAGCAGTGGATTTTGAAAGAAGTTTTCATAGAAAGCATATAGAATCACTTCTTCAAGTACAATGTCACTGTTGAACCATTCACATTTGAAATTAATGCCTTTATTTTTCAAGTGATTTATGGAGGTCACATTGTGATCCAGCATTTACAAGCTATAATAAGGAAAGCTATTTGTGATGCTGGTGACTACTATGAAAAGCAATAGCAGGTGTTAACAATTTTATTATTTCAAAGCTTTAAATCTGGATCAATACCAGAAGCAACAATGAACACATGCGTCGTCAGAAATAGCTCCCAGAGAAATTGTAAACCATCCTAACAGCTGTGCACTTTAAGATTATTTTCCCCTCATTTTAATTTAATAAAGAAATGTACAACTAAATCTTTCTATTAATTATACTACACAACATTTATTAACTTAAAGGTCATGAACATATCTATATGCTTATGTCAGAAACTTGTGAATTCCAACCCTCACTTTGGAACTACGCAAGTGATCCAGACTAATATTCAATGTAGAACCGGGCAGTGCATTGTTTAATACCTTGTACTTTAAAGAAGATACTTATTGAGGCCCCAATCACCTTAATAAATATTGCAATCCCTTGCTTAGAATTACAGTTTACAGTGGAATCCAAGTTAAAACATGGTAAATCAGAACTAAGGTCATATGAATCAGAAGAAAATAAAAATGCCTATTTATAACAGCAGTTCATCACAACAGGAAGTTCCAAAGTATTTGCAGCACATTTGCAATCTAATCATTGTTTTAATGTGGGGAAAGCAGCCGCCAATTCGTGCACAATAAAGTCAACAGATTGATAATGACCGGTAAAACCTCTTCTCCGGCGTTCATCAAAGTCTATCCTCTGGCCAGGAACTTTCAGAAAATGCACTGTGAAATGAACTGTCAAAAGAATTAATTTCTCAAAACATATTTTAATAGTTTTACCAATTTTGTCTATTGCTTAATTTGCAAAACAAAATTCAAGTTCAAAAGATTAATCATATACCAATACAATATCTAAATTTACTAAACTGTCTTTTGTAATGTTCTATTCTGCAGAGAACCTGCAGTGAATAGCAGAACACTTGTCAACACATTCTACACTTCTATGCCTGCATGGCACAATGGTTAAACCAAAAACTCTCCTGGTAGCTACCCATTTCAGATTGACTTCCATTCATATTATAAATGTGTGGCCTTCTCCACTGCAATGCTGATGCCAGCACCTCATATTCCGTTAAAGTAGCCTCTGACCTGATGGCATGAACATTGATTCCTCTGTTTTCTGGTAATTTCTGACCAATCTCCCCGTCACTGTTTTTTCATTCCCTATTCTGGTTCCCCTCTCAGATCCCTTTTCTGTTCAGCTGACCATAACCTCCGTCATGTCACATTCCATCCCTTGCTCCCATGCCCCACTGCCCTTTCTTATCAGATTCCTTCTTCTCCAAAAGAACAATTTGCAGATGCTGGAAATCCAAGCAACACACACAAAATGCTAAGGGATCTCAGCAGGCAAGGCAGCATCTATGGAAAAGAGTAAACAATCAACATTTCAGGCCAAGACCCTTCATCAGGACTGGAAAAAAAGATTAAAAGTTAGAGCATGAAGATGGGGGGTGGGGTAGTGGCAAGGAGAGATGAAAGGGGGTAGGTTTAATGGAGGGGGAGGGAGGAGCTAGGAAGTTGATAGGTGAAAAAGGTAAAGGGCTAGAAAGGAGGAATCTAGTAGAAGAGGGTAGAAGACCATGGAAGAAAGGAAAGGGGAGGAGAACCAGAGGGAGGTGATGGGCAGGTAAGTGTATAAGATGAGACAGGGAAATGGGAATAGGGGAATGGTGAAGGGGGATGGGGAGCAATTACTGGAAGTTCGAGAAATCAATGTTTATGCCATCAGGTTGGTGGCTATCCAGACAGAATACAATGTGTTGCTCCTCTAACCAGTGTGGCCTCATCGCAGCATTGGAGGAGGCCATGGACTGACATGTTGGAATGGTAATGGGAAACAAGATTGAAATGGATGACCACCGGGAAAACCTGCTTTCTCTAGTGGAGGGAGCAGAGGTGCTCGGTGAAGTGGTTTCTCAATCTACGTCAGGTCTCACCGATGTACAGGAGGTCACACCAGAAGCACTGGATACAGTAGATGACCCCAAAAGACTCACAGGTAAAGTGTCACCTCCCCTGCAAGGACTGTTTGGGGCCCTGAATGGTAGTGAGGGAGGAGGTGCAGGGATAGGAATGTCAATTGTTCCCTTTGCAAGGATAAGTACCAGGAGGGAGATCAGTGGGGAGGGATGAATGGACAAGAGAGTCATGTAGGGAGTTATCCCTGTGGAAAGCGGAAAGGGTGGGGGGGGGGGGGAAGTGGAAGATATGCTTGGTGGTAGGATCCCTTTGGAGATGGCAGGAGTTACAAAGAATTATGTGCTGGATATGGAGGCTGGTAGGGTAGCAGGCGAGGACAAGAGAAGCCCTATCCCTGGTGAGGTGGGGGGAGGATGGGGTGAGAGCAGTTGTGCATGAAATGGAGAAGCTCCTTTCTTTGAAGAAGGAGGACATCTCATTAGTTCTGGAATGAAGCGCCTCATCCTGAGAGTAGATGCGGCTGAGAAAGAGGAACTGAGAGAAAGGGATGGCATTTTTACAAGTGACAGGGTGGGAAGGTGTGTAGACCAAGTAGCTGTGAGAATCAGTGGGTTTAGAAAAGAGATCAGTAGATAAACTGTCTCCAGAGATAGAGATAGAGACAGAGTTTGAGAAAGCCGAGGGAGGTATCAGAAATGAACCAGGCAAATTTGAGGGCAGGGTGGAAGGAGGTATCGTCAATGTAGTCGTTGATGTGGCTTGGGAAAAGTTGGGGAGTGATACTGGTGCAGGCTTGGAACATAGACTGTTCTTTAGCCTTTTACACCTTCCACCTATACCTTCCCAGCTTTTTATTTTAACCATCCTCTTCCACCTACCTGGTTTCATTTATCATCTGTCAGCTTGTCCTCCTTCCCCTTCTCCCACCTTCTTATTCCACCTTCTGCTCCCTTCTTTTCCAGTCTTGATGAAACATCTCAGTCCAAAATGTTAATTTCCTCCATAGATGCTGCCTGACTTGCTGAATTCTTCCAGCAGAGTCAGAGTAGGAGAGCTTTGGCTCAATGGGACTTAGGCAATAACAGGTCGAGGTGAAGTAGGTTGCCTGTGTAGCATAGAGACAGGAATACATGTGTGAGGCCGGTGTTCTGTACTGGGTGTCAGATGTGGGAAGTGCCAGAGACTCCCAGCCTCCCAGATAGCCACATCTGCGCAGGGTGTGTCAAGCAGCAGCTCCTTAGGGACTGGCTTAGGGAACTGGAGATGCAGCTCGATGACCTTCGTCTGGTCAGGGAGAGTGAGGAGGTGATAGAGAGGAGCTATAGGCAAGTAGTCACACCAGGGCCTCGGGAAACAGTCAGGAGAGGGTAGGGCAAGAGTCAAATACAAGAGAGTACCGCTGTGGCTGTCCCCTTTAACAATAAGTACCCCTGTTTGAGTACTGTTGGAGGAGAAACGACCTAACTGGGAGAAGCAACAGTGGTCGTGCCTCTGGCATAGAGTCTGGCCCTGTGGCTCAGAAAGGTAGGGAAAGAAAGAGGATGGCAGCAGTGATAGCGGATTCTATAGTTAGGAGGTCAGACAGGCGATTCTGTGGATGCAGGAAAGAAAGGTGGATGGTAGTTTGCCTCCCAGGTGCCAGAGTCCAGGATGTTTCTGATCACGTCCACAATATCCTGAAGTGGGAAGGAGAACAGCCAGAGGTCATGGTACATATTGGCACCAATAACATAGGTAGGAAAAGGAAGGAGGTCCTGAAAGCAGACTACCGGGAGTGAATTAGGAAGGAAGTTGAGAACTAGGACCTCAAAGGTAATAATCTCTGGATTACTGCCTGTGCCATGTGACAGTGAGTATAGGAAGAGAATGAGGTGGAGGATAAATGTGTGGCTGAGGGAATGGAGCAGGGGGCAGGGATTCAAATTTCTGGATCATTGGGACCTCTTTTGGGGCAGGTGTGACCTGTACAAAAAGGACAGGTTGCACTTGAATCCCAGGGGGACCAATATCCTGGCTGGGAGGTTTGCTAAGACTATTGGGGAGAGTTTAAACTAGAATTGTTGTGGGGTGGGAACCAAACTGAAGAGACAGTGGAAGGGGCGGTTGGCTCACAAATAGAGAAAGCTTGGAGACAGTGTGAGAGGAAAGATAGGCAGGTGATAGAGAAGGGATGCACTCAGACCGATGGTTTGAGATGTGTCTATTTTAATGCAAGGAGTATTATGAACAAAGCAGATGAGCTTAGAGTGTGGATCAGTACTTGGAGCTATGATGTTGTGGCCATTACATAGACTTGAATGGCTCAGGGGCAGGAATGGTTACTTAGAGTGCCAGGCTGTAGATGTTTCAGAAAGGACAGGGAGGAAGGCAAAAGAAGTGGAGGCATGGCACTGCTGATCAGAGATAGTGTAATGGTTGCAGAAAAAGAGGAAGTCATGGGGATTGACTACTGTGGGCGGAAGGTAGAAACAGGAAGGGGTTAATAACTCTACTGGGTGTTTTTTTATAGACCACCCAATAGTAACAGGGACATTGAGGAGCAGATAGGGAGACAGATTCTGGAAAGGTGTAATAATAACAGGGTTGTCGTGGTGGGAGATTTCAATTTCCCAAATATTAATTGGCATCTCCCTAGAGTAAGGGGTTTAGATGGGGTGGAGTTTGTTAGGTGTGTTCAGGAAGGTTTCCTGACACAATATGTAGATAAGCCTACAAGTGGAGAGGCTGTACTTGATCTGGTATTGGGAAATTAACCTGGTCAGGTGTCAGATCTCTCAGTGAGAAAGCATTTTGGAAATAGTGATCACAATTCTATCTCCTTTACCATAACATTGGAGGGGGATGGGAACAGACAAGTTAGGGAAGCGTTTAATTGGAGTAAGAGGGAATATGAGGCTATCAAGCAGGAACTTGGAAGCATAAATTGGGAACAAATGTTCTCAGGGAAATGTACGGCAGAAATGTGGCAAATGTTCAGGGGACATTTGCATGATGTTCTGTATAGGTACGTTCCAATGAGACAAGGAAAGGATGGTAGGGTACAGGAACCGTGGTGTACAAAGGCTGTTGTAAATCTAGTCAAGAAGAAAAGAAAAGCTTACAAAAAGATTTTAAAAAACTAGGTAATGATAGAGATCTAGAAGACTATAAGGCTAGCAGGAAGGAGCTTAAGAATGAAATTATGAGAGCCAGAAGGGGCCATGAGAAGGCCTTGGTGGACAGGATTAAGGAAAACTCCAAGGCACTCTACAAGTATGTGAAGAGCAAGAGGATAAGACGTGAGAGAATAGGACCAATCAAGTGTGACAGTGGAAAAATGTGTATGGAACCAGAGGAGATTGCAGAAGTACTTAATCAATACTTTGCTTCAGTATTCACTACGGAAAAGGATCTTGGTGATTGTAGGAATGACTTGCAGTGGCCTGAAAAGCTTGAGCATGTAGATATTAAGGAAGAGGATGAGCTGGAGCTTTTGGAAAACATCAAGTTTGATAAGTCACTGGGTCCAGACCAGGCTACTGTGGGAGGCAAGGGAGTAGATTGCTGAGCCTCTGGTAATGATCTTTGCATCATCAATGGGGATGGGAGAGGTTCCGGAGGATTGGAGGGTTGCCGATGTTATGTCCTTATTCAAGAAAGGGAGTAGAGATAGCCCAGGTAATTATAGACCAGTGAGTCTTACTTCAGTGGTTTGTAAGTTGAAGGAAAAGATCCTGAGAGGCAGGATTTATGAACATTTGGAGAGGCATAATTTGATTAGGAATAGTCAGCACGGCTTTGTCAAAGGCAGGTCGTGCCTTATGAGCCTGATTGAATTTTTTGAGGATCTGAAGGTAGAGCAGTAGATGTAGTATATATGGATTTCAGCAAGGCATTTAATAAGGTACCCCTTGCAAGGCTTATTGAGAAAATAAGGAGGCATGGGATCCAAGGGGACATTGCTTTGTGGATCCAGAACTGGCTTGCCCACAGAAGGCAAAGAGTGGTTGTGGACGGGTCATATTCTGCATGGAGGTCGGTGACTAGTGGTATGCTTCAGGGATCTGTTCTGGGACCCCATCTCTTTGTGATTTTTATAAATGACCTGGATGAGGAAATGGAGGGATGCGTTAGTAAATTTGCTGATGACACAAGGTTGGGGGTGTTGTGGATAGTGTGGAGGGCTGTCAGAGGTTACAGCTGGACATTGTTAGGATGCAAAACTGGGCTGAGAAGTGGGGATATGGAGTTCAACCCAGATAAGTGTGAAGTGGTTCATTTTGGTAGGTCAAATACGATGGCAGAATATAGTATTAATGGTACACTCTTGAAGTGTGGGGGATCAGAAGGATCTTGTGATCCAAGACCATAGGACATTCAAATGTTGACTGTGTGGTTAAGAAGGCATACGGTGTATTGGCCTTCATCCACCATGGGACTGAGTTCAAGAGACAAGAGGTAATGTTACAGCTATATAGGACCCTGGTCAGACCCCACTTGGAGTACTGTGCTCTGTTCTGGTAGCCTCACTACAGGAAGGATGTGGAAATCATAGAAAGGGTGCTGAGGAGATTTACAAGGATGTTGCTTGGATCGGGGAGCATGCCTTACAGGAACAGGTTAAGTGAACTCAGTCTTTTCTCCTTGGAGCAACAGAGGATGAGAGGTGACTTGATAGAGGTGTACAAGATGATGAGATGCATTGATTACGTGGCTAGTCAGAGTCTTTTTCCCAGGGCTGTAATGGCTAACACGAGAAGGCACAGTTTTAAGGTGCTTGGAAGTAGGTACAGAGGAGATGTCAGGGGTACGATTTTAACTCAGAGTGTGGTGAGTGCTTGGAATGGGCTGCTGGGACAGTGGTGGAGGTGGATCCGATAGGGCCTTTTAAGAGACTCCTGAATAGGTACATGGAGCTTAGAAAAATAGAGGGCTGTGGGTAACCCTATGTAATTTCTAAAGTAAGGATATGTTTGGCACAGCATTGTGGGCCGAAGGGCCTGTATTGTGCTGTAGGTTTATGTTTCTATGTCTATTTCATGTCAGTTGTGACAAATATCTGGGCTCAGATTTTGCATTTGGACTTATAAATCTAGCGACCCCCAAACTTTGCACAGAAAATTGACCGGCAGATCAATATAATGCAGTACTACAATAGGCCACAATCTTTTAGCAGCAGGTCTTCTACCAAATCTTTGCCAAGTGCAGCACTCTACTGAGATTAGGAATCAATATAGGCACTGGATTCAAAATTCATCTCAGTCAACTTTGCTGAGTTCTCCTTAGCTTGAGTTGTATTTGCACAGGGAGGCAATTCTACAGACGAGCAAAACAAAAGGTCTGTCATAATCATACTCATTAAGTCATATTCCCAGACTCATCTATCACAATTATGGAGTCATAGAGCACAGCAGTACAGAAAAAGGGCCTGCAGCCATTTAGTCCATGCCAACCTGTTATTCTTCCTAGTCCCATTAACCCGCACCTGGACCACAGCCCTCCATAACTGTGTGTAAAGAAGATCCTCCTCAGGTTCCCCTGGAATATTTCATCTTTCACCCTTAACCTATGACCTCTACTTCTAGTCACACCCAACCTCAGTGGAAAGTAGCCTGCTTGAATTCACCCGATCTATAACCAACATAATTTTTTACCCCTCTGATGAAACTCCTCTCATTCTCCTATGCTCCAGGGAACAAAGTTCTAACCTATTCAAACTTTTCCTTAACTCAGGTCCTCAAGTCCCGACAACATCCTTATAGATTTCCTTTGTGATTCTTGGGTAAGTACCACCAAAATGACATAAGTGTTAGTGATTTATTATTGAAAGGGTGTAGCACTGGTAATCTTCCCATTTTGGCGCTGGACCTTATGAAGCTTTAAAGCATTATTGAGGAAAATACAAAGATAGGTGAATGGGCAGATAGTGTTGAGGAAGCCGCAAGTCTGCAGAATGATTTAGACGTATTTGGAGAATAGACAAAGAAGTGACAGATAGAATATAGTGTAGGGAAGTGTATGGTGATGCAATTCTGTAGAAGGAATAAATGTGTAAACTATTTTCTAAATGGGGGCATATTCAGAAAGCAGAGATGCAGAATTCTCTAAAGCTTAAACTTGCAGGTTAAGTCAGTGATATGGAAAGCAAGTGCAATGTTGGAATCCATTTTAAGAGAGCTTGAACATAAAAGCAAGGGTGTAATGTTGAGGCATTGGTCAGACAGCACTTGGAGTATTGTGAGCACCTCTGGACACATTATCTAAGAAAGGATGTGCTGGCATTCGATAGGGTCCAGAGGAGGTTCATGAGAAAGATCCCAGGAATGAAATATTAACATATGAGTTTTTGATGGCTCCGGGCCTGTACTAACTAGAATTTAGAAATATGGGGGGGGGGTATCTCATTGAAATCTATCAAATATTGAAAGCCCTTGTTAAAGTGGACATGGAGAGGTTGTTTCCTACAGTTGTGGGGGGCGGGGTGGGTCTAAGATCAGAGGCCACAGCCTCAGAATAAAAGTATGTCCCTTTAGAACAGAGGTGAAGAGAAATTTCTTTTGCCAGATGGTGGTGTATCTGTAGAATTCAATGCCAAATCATTGGGTGTATTTAAAGCAAAGTTGATAGGTTCTGGATTAGTAAGGGTGTCAAAGGTTATGGGGAGAAGGCAGGAGAATGGATTTAAGAGGGATAATAAATCAGTCATGATGGAAAGCCAGAGCAGCCAGAGGTTGAACGACATAATTCTGCCACCATATCTATGGTCTTTATGGTCATTAGGCATTTAGTAAGTGACTTCCTTGCTCTATATCAGCAGGTGAATCACACTCTAAGCAAAAGAGCTTTGAGTGTCATCATGACCACAGAATATACTCTGAGTGAGCTCCATTAGAACAATGCAACAATGTATACCATGTCAAGGAAGATTCAGAAGTGTCATCAATGACAAAGTCAAAGAATCTCCAGACTGATCCTGCACAATATAGTAAGAGAATAATAGAACATAGAACATTACAGCACAGCACAGCACAGCACAGGCCCTTCAGCCCATGATGTTGTGCCGCACTTTTACCTACTCTAAGATCAATCTAATCCTTGTCTCCTTCATAGCCCTCCTTTTTTCTATTATTCATGGACCTATCCAAGAGTTCTTTAAATGACCCTAATGCTTCCACCTCTATCAACACTTTTGCAGCACGTTCCATACACCCACCATTCTCTATGTGAAAAGGTCTTTCCTTTGACTACCTCCCTATACTTTCCTCCAATCACCTTAAAATTAAGCCCCCTCCTGTTAGCCATTTCCACCCTGGGAAAAAATCTCTGGCTATCCACTGATCAATGCCTCTTATCATCTTGTTCACCTCTATAAGGTTACCTCTCATCCTTCTTCTCTCCAGAGGGATGAAGCCCAACACACCCTCTAACAACCCTATCAATTTGCACAGTGACTTTGAGGGATCAGTGGATGTGGACCCCAAATCCCTCTTGTCCCTCCACACTGCTAAGAATCATGCCATTAACGCTGTATTCTGCTTTCAAATTCGACCTTCCAAAGTGAATCACTTCTCAGCCTAGCACTGCGTCTTGTCAATGTGCTGTTATAACCTAAGACAAAATTCTACACTATCCACAACTCAACCAACCTTCATATCATCTGCAAACTTACCAGTTCACCCTTCCACTTGCTCATCCAAGTCACTTAGAAAAATCACAAAGAGCAGGAGTCCCAGAACAGATCCCTGTAGAACACCCCTGATCATCGACCTCCAGGCCGAATATGATGGATAAACACACTTGGCCTCATAATTACTATTCCGTCTGTTCCAGAGGAACCTATCCTGGCTAGTGACCGTATGACTAAATTCTGCAAAAGTGTTATAGAGACAAAAGTCTTGAGATAGTGTTGAAGTCATACTCCAATGTACTGTGTGACACCACCAGAATGTTAAATGGGATAAATTTGGAACAGATCTGACAAATCAAAACCAGGCATCCATAAAGCTTTGTAACTTAACACTGGAGCAGATTCGTATTCAAACACAATAAGTAACTTAGTGACCAACATATTCTTCACTCTGTAATTAGCACCAAGTGTGAAATCCATGACCAATCCTAACTCATTAAGCACTGTAAAAGAGCATCCTGGGACTAAGGTAACACCCATAAAATACTGGAGAAATTCAGCTGGTCCGGCAACAACAATGGTGAGGAATAAACTGTCGCGGTTTTGAGCCAACACCCTTCTTCAATTCTGATGCTACCTGATGGGGTGAATTCTATTAGTATTTTGTGTGTCTTGCTCAAGACTTCTGGCATCTCCTGTGTCACCTGGAACCAGGACCCAAAACTTCATAGTGCCTACCACCCTGGTAATGATACAGTGCAGGATTAAATACAGTAGAGTGCTGAACAATGAAAACAAGTACAATTAAGTGACCAGTCAATGGATTGACTTAAAGTTGTGCAGCCTTATTACATTCAATTGAGTCTCAGAGTCATGAAGCATGGAAACACGTCCTTTGGCCTGCAAGGTCTGCACTGATCAATGGGCGTCCATTTCCATTAATCCCCTTTTATTCCCCTTGCTTTCTCATCAACTGCCCCTGGTTACCTACACAACAGAGGAATATACAGTGGCCAATTAATCACTAATCCCACATATCTTTGGATGATTCAGACCAAACCTGCATGGCCATGGGAACAATGTGCAAACTCATAGCTCAGTAAGTCATAGTTGAAGAAGGGTGGCTGGAACTGTAAGGCAACAGCTATACTACTATACAATTATTAATTGTGGGGTAAACTTAACAAAGCAGGGATGGAGGCAGAGGCCAGAGCAAGACTGAAGATTAAGCTAGAGTATGTGCAGAAAAGGTTCACGAAGATGTTGTGACCACTCAGAACTTGAGTTATAAGGAAAGACTAGGTAGTAGGGACTCATTTTCCTGGAGCAAAGTTGGCTGAGGGATGGTTTATAAAATCATGAAAGGAATAAATAAGATGGATTGGCACAATGTTTCCCTCCAGGACAGGGAAATCTAAAACTAGTGAGCATAAGTTGAAAGCGAAAGAAGAAAGATTTGAAGGGGAGCCCAGAGACAGGCTAACCCATGCAGCTGGTGGTAAATATATGCAATGAGCTACAAGAGGAAGTGTTGGAGGTACGTAAAATTACAATACTCAGAAGATATTCAGACAGGTAATGGATAGGAAAGATTTACAGGTATATAATCTTGAAGTCCCTCCAGACAACTCTGTACAGCTACAACATTGGCCTCTATTCAGGGATATAGAAAATTGCCCGAGTAACATTTCTCCAATCTGGCTAACTATTACCCTGTTAAACTAAGAACACCCAGCAACTCTCTTCCTTTTTGAGGATAAAAGAAAAAAAATTAACTGATTTCTTAAAATTTCTCAAGTAGACAAAGTGTAATTAAAATCATAGATTGGATTAATTAGAATCACAAGCGTGTTGTGTGTTTTAAAAAGTCAGAAGGCAAATACAGTGGCCTAGGTGAGAAACTCCATGGAATAGAAGCAATGGTGGGCAATAATGGCTGATAGCACATTACTGGGAAAAGAAGGATGAATCTCTGCCACCTGTCTAATTCGAACAAGCATCTATTTTCAATATAGAATTCTCCTCTAAATCACAGTCTTTACTTTATGTATTGTGGTGACAACATAATTAATTAACTCACTAAGCTCAAGAAAAGCCAGCTTCTGCAGCAACCAGCAATTAAAAAAATTACAGCAGTAAGAGCAAATGCCAAGCAAATATAGAAACAGTTCTCAAACTCCTGAATGCCAAGAATGAATAATGGGATAATGAATCATGAGGAATCTGAATTAAGAAAGAACAAGAAACATATCTGCTGTTATAGAAAGCACAGTTACAAGTGGCGACTAATATAATCGTTCATTTTAACCTAAAGCTAGAAATAACAAGAATAAATTTAGGCTTCAGGCAACCATGCAAGGGTTTAATTTTAATTGCATTACTGCCCCTCCCAAGTATAGTGAGTGCAGGAAGAATACAGAGGCGGCATATCAGAGATATTACTGAACCAGTAATGCTGGTGTCTCACCTAACCATACAGATACCTAGGTTCAAAATCAATTATGATAACCATGTACGTAATTTAAATTCAGTTAATAAATTAACAAATCAACCAGATTCTTATACACCAGACTTCCAACTTTCATTGCATTTTGATCCTTCTCCCCCCTTTCTGCTGACCTGTTTTTCTCTTAACTGTTTTTATTTTCCAGAATCGGGTTTTGAACAATATTTACTAAGTGCCCAAGATTTCCATTGCCACTTCAACTACATCGCCTCCCAACCCACTTCCTATAAGGATTTTCCTCTATTCATTCTGTTTAAACGTTTCAAAATTGTTCCTTCTATAACTGTACCTTACATATGTCTTCCATTTTCCTCAGCTGAAGACTCTCCTCAAATCTGATTGGCTGCTGCTTTGATCATTCATACCAATTGCCATCTTTCTATTCTCAACCCTTCCCTTCAGGGATCTGTGTCACTCCTCAGTATGCACTGTTCAGAATTCCTGCCACTTCCTGAGTGATGCAACTACTAAATTTACCTTCCCCACTCTGGACAGACAGTCCAAATCAGCATCAAGTTCCATGTCTTAACCAACATTTTCCTGCCCCAGTATCTGGCTAAAAGCTGGTTCATCAACATAGAACACAGAAACATAGAAAACCTACAGCACAATACAGACCTTTCGGCCCACAAAGTTGTACTGAACATGTCCCTACCTCAGAAATTACTAGGCTTACCTTTAGCCCTCTATTTTACTAAGCTCCATGTACCTATCTAAAAGTCTCTTAAAAGACCCTATTATATCCACCTCCACCACCATTGCCAGGAGCCCATTCCACACACTCACCACTCTCTGAGTAAAAAACTTACCACTGACATCACCTCTGTACTTACTCCCCAGCACCTCCTGTGGCAACCATTTCAGCCCTAGGAAAAAGCCTCTGACTATCCACACGATCAATGCCTCTCATCATCTTATACACCTCTATCAGGCTACCTCTCATCCTCCGTCGCTCGAAGGAGAAAAGGCCGAGTTCACTCAGCCTATTCTCATAAGGCATGCTCCCCAATCCAGGCAACATCCTTGTAAATTTCCTCTGCACCCTTTATATGGCTTCCACATCCTTCCTGTAGCGAGAGGACCAGAATTGAGCACAGTACTCCAAGTGGGGTCTGACCAGGGTCCTATATAGCTGTAACATTATTACCTCTCGGATCCTAAATTCAATTCCATGATTGATGAAGGCCAATATACCGTATGCCTTCTTATCCACAGAGTCAACCTGCACAGCTGCTTTGAGCGTCCTATGGACTCGGACCCCAAGATCCCCCTGATCCTCCACACTGCCAAGAGTCTTACAATTAGTACTATATTCTGCCATTGTATTTGACCTACCAAAATGAACCACTTCACACTTATCTGAGTTGAACTCCATCTGCCACTTCTCAGCCCAGTTTTGCATCCTATCAATGTCCCACTGTAACCTCTGACAGCCCTCCACACTATCCACAACACCTCCAACCTTTGTGTCATCAGCAAACTTACTAACCCATCCCTCCACTTCCTCATCTAGGTCATTTATAAAAATCACCAAGAGTGAGGGTCCCAGAACAGATCCCTGAGGCACCCCACTGGTGACCGACCTCCATGCAGAATATGACCTGTCTACAACCACTTTTTGCCTTCTGTGGGCAACCCAGTTCTGGATCCACAAAGCAATGTCCTCTTGGATCCCATGCCTCTTTACTTTCTCAATAAGCCTTGCATGGGGTACCTTATCAGATGCCTTACTGATATCACAACATCTACTACTCTTTCTTCTTCAATGTGTTTAGTCACATCCTCAAAATATTCAATCAGGCTCGTAAGGCATGACCTGCCCTTGACAAAGCCATGCTGCCTACTCCTAATCATATTACACCTCTCCAAATGTTCATAAAGCATGCCTCTCAGGATCTTCTCCATCAACTTACCAACCACTGAGGTAAGGCTCACTGGTCTATAATTTCCTGGGCTATCTCTACTCCCTTTCTTTAATAAAGGAACACCATCTGCAACCCTCCAATCCTCTGAAACCTTTCCCGTCCCCATTTATGATGCAAAGATCATCGCCAGAGGCTCAGCAATCTCCTCTCACAGTAGCCTGGGGTACATCTCATCTGGTCCTGGCGACATATCCAATTTGATGCTTTCCAAAAGCTGCAGCACATCCTCTTTCTTAACATCTACATGCTCAAACTTTTCAGTCTGCTGCAAGTCATCACTACAAATCGCCAAGATCCTTTTCCATTGTGAATACTGAAATAAAGCATTCATTAAGTACCTCTGCTACTTCCTCCGGTTCCGTACACACTTCCCCACTGTCACACTTGATAGGTCCTATTCTTTCATGCCTTATCCTCTTTCTCTTCACACACTTGTAGAATACCTTGGGGTTTTCCTTAATCCTGCCCACCAAGGCCTTCTCATGGCCCCCTCTGGCTCTCCTAATTTCCTTCTTAAGCTCCTTCCTATTAGCCTTATAATCTTCTAGATCATATATGTCAAACTCAAGGGCCTGCGGGCCAAATCTGGCCCGCAGTGGAATTATCTTTGGCCCACGAGAATAATATCTAATTACTATTAAAGCTGGCCCCAGTAATCGAAGCGCCTATGGCGTATGATATGGCTAATGCTGAGTTTATTCAGGTACCAGGTTTTCAGGGTTTTTAGTGTTTATTCAGCAGTCTTCTTCATAAGAAACAGAATTTGTAAAGTGAAACACTTTGTAGTTATAGCAGAGACTGAGACACATGAGAGCAGGCTGAAAAAACGGAGGCAACGAAAGCTGCGTTCGCACGCTGTCCGACTGATCCGGCCCGCATGAAGCTGCATTTTGCTCAATCCGGCCCGTGACCTAAAATGAGTTTGACACCCCTGTTCTAGATCTTTAACATTACCTAGCTCTCTGAACCTTTTGTAAGCTTTTCTTTTCTTCTTGACTAGATTTATTACAGCCTTTGTACACCATGGTTCCTGTATCGTGTAACTTTTTCACTTTGATAAAAAAAAATCACAGAAATATTTGTCTTGTCTCACTTCTCAGATGTGGAAAAGCAATTAAATTCACTTTTATTCATTGCCCCAATTTTCTCTACCTTACCATCTCTCAGCATCTAATTGCTGATTGAAGGGCAATATAAACTCAATTAACCACTCTCCATTATTTGCGGAAATGCATTCCAAGCTCAATATTGAGTTCAAAACATCTTAAATAATGATTGTTATCTCCATTTACACCTCCTCTTTACATCTCCTATCACCATTTGTCCTTGCTTTGCAACACAGTCCCTTGACCATTTAAGGTACACCTATTATGAATCTCCTTACTGTATATACTGACAATGCAATAGTATGCTAAATTGGGGATAAATAAGTAATTGCCCTGTCAATAAAAATTCAGTGATCACAGTGACATAGTGGTTATATTCAGGTATTCATGTACTGTAATTTACATGCAACTATATTGCATCCAAAGCATTTTTCTGTAGCAGTAATCCTGCCTTTTTTAAACAGGTAATTCCTCTCTGCTTTAAGTAGACTTTGTCAAGCCAAGCACATGCTTTTCCCCACCTCTAACTTATAGATTGACACAATTATACCAGTACCACATGCCTCATATCTCCAGTGATCCCAGTTCAATTCTACCTTCAATGTTACCCCTGCAGAGTTTGCACGTGCTCCCTATGATACATAGGTTTTCTCCAGGCTCTCCAGCTTCCTCCCACATGCAGGGTGGGCTGCTTGGTAGATTAATTGGCTAACATAAAAGATAACAAAGTCAACAAGGTCTATATTTGTTGTAGGATTGGAGAAGTTATGGGCCAATGAGACAGAGGGAGAATAGCTGCAGGGGAAATAAGTAAGGGAAGGAAGTTGGTGGGGTTGCTCTAACAGCACAGACTCAAGGGGTCATATGGCCTCCAATACTAGAAGGAAATACAAGGAATTTTTTTTTAAGAGTCTGTCATAGAACACTACAGCACAGAAACAGGCCCTTCAGTCCATCTAGTCTACGCCAAATCATTAATCTGCCCACACCCATCAACCTGCACCTGGACCATAGCCCTCCATTCCTCTCGCATCCACGTATCTATCCAAGATTCTCCTAAATTTCGAAATTGTGCCGGCATCCACGACTTGCACTGTCAGCTCATTCCACAACCTCACCACTCCCTGAATGAAGTTCCTCCTCATGCTCCCCTTAAACATTTCACCTTTCATCCTAACCCATGACCTCTAGTTGTAGTCTCATCCAACGCTCAGTGGAAAAAGCCTTGTTGTATTTATCCTATCTGTACCCCTCATAAATTTTTATATCCTCATCAAATCTCCCGTCAACCTTCTGTATTGTAAGGAATAAAGTCCTAAATTATTCAATCTTTTCCTACAACTCAGGTCCTCAAGTCCTGGCAACATGCTTGTAAATTTTCTCTGCACTCTTTCAATCTTATTTAGATCTTTCCTGTAGGTAAGTGGACAAAACTGCACACAATATTCCAACAAGGCCTTAGAATGTTTTATACAATTTCAACCTAACATCCCAAGTCTTGTACCCAATACATTGATTATAAAGGCCAATGTGCCAAAAGCTTTCTTTGCGAGCCTATCTATCTGTGGCTTCAAGAAATTATGGATCTGTACTTCAGATCCCTCTGTTCTACTGCACTCATCAATGCCCTATCATTCATCATGGTCCTCCCAAAGTGCAACACCTCATACTTGTCTGCATTAATTTTCATCTGCCATTTCTCAGCCCATTTTTCCAGCTGGTCTGAGGGAACACATTGTCACCCCCTGGGATTTATCCATACTAATTTGACTGAAGACAGCAAACACATCCTCCTCTGTAATCTGTTTTAGGGTCTATGACCTAATTGCTGCTTTGCCTCACTTCTATAGGTGGCTGTTATGTCTCCCGAGTAAACACAGATGGTCAAAAATTTTGCAACAGTCTGAGATCACTCTACAAATTTGCTCCTCTAAATCCTGCAGACTGTTGGCTGGGTCTATAATATAACCCCCATCAACAAAGTCATATCTTTCTTATTCTCAGTTTTACCAATAAAGCCTCACTAGATGAGCTCTCCACTCTGTCCTGACTGAGGACTTCCATGACATTTTCCTGACTTCTAAAGATGCCCCCCCCCTTTAAACCCTGCTGCTCTATTGTGTCTAAAATAATGAACATTGAGCTGCCAGTTCTGCAACCAAGAGTCACTAAAGTATCATAATTCCACGTGCTGATCTATGCCCTAAGCTCATTCACCTTTCCTACAATACTCATTGCATTGAAGTATATGCAGCTCAGAACATTAGCTCCTCCATGCTTGACCTTTTGATTCCTGACTTTGTACGTAGGCTTAACAATATCTTTCTCCACAACCACTCCACTATCTGTTCTGACACTCTGGTTCAAACTCCCCTGTACAGCACAAGCAAACCTTACCACTAGGATAATAGTCTCCCTCCAGTTCAGATGTAAACCATCCCATCTATACACATCCCACCTTCCCTGGAAGAGATCCCAATGATTCAAAATCTGAAGCACTCCTGCATGCCAGGCTCAGGGACATTTTGGACTGAGTCCACAGAATTGGTATCAGTAGCAATCTTGAGATCACAACCCTGTCCTTTAACTTGGCACCCAACTCCCATGCCATTAGGCTTTACAATTCTACCGCCAGGACTTAAGAACTTTTTAAAAGCTATTATTAATGCTTTTTGAGATAGTGATTTAGATGCATATCATATTTTTTACTGAGTTAAGTATTGTATGTAATTAGTTTTGCCTCAACAAGTGTATGGGACATTGGAAAAAAAGTTGAATTTCCCCATGGGGATGAATAAAGTATCTATCTATCTATCTATATCTATCTATGATCTCATTTTGCAGAACCTCCTCCTACCTGTATCATTTTCACTGACATAGACCTCAATTTCTAGCTACTCACCCTCCCACTTAAGAATGGGAATGTGGGATTGAATTTAGGAGTCGAGAGGTAATGTTGCAGCTATATAGGACCCTAGTCAAATCCCATTTGGAGTACTGTGCTCAGTTCTGGTTGCCTCACTACAGGAAGGCTGTGGAAACCATAGAAAGAGTGCAGAGGAAATTTACAAGAATTTTGCTTGGATTAGAGGAGCATGTCTTATGAGAATAGGTTGAATGAACTCAGCCTTTTCTCCTTGAACCGACAGAGGATGAGAGGTGACCTTGATAAAGGTATATAAGATGATGAGAGGCATTGATCGGTGTGGATAGTCAGAGAGCCTTTTTCCCAGGCCTGAAATTGCTAACACGAGAGGGCACAGTTTTAAGGTGCTTGGAGGTAGGTACAGAGGAGATGTCAGGGGGTAAGTGGTGAGTGCATGCTGGTGGATGGTGGGTGCAGGCGGATAAGTCTTTTAAGAGACTCCTGGATAGGGTACATGGAGCTTAGAAAAACAGAGGGCTGTGGGTAACCCTAAGTAATTTCTAAAGTAAGAACATGTTCGGCACAGCTCTGTGGGCTGAAGGGCCTGTACTGTGCTGTAGGCTTTCTATGTTTCTCATGCTGTAGACGCAATCTGAAATGTCCCTGAACCTGGCATATAGGAAGCAACACACCATCCTGGAATCTTTTTCCCATCAAAATAACCTTCTTTTGTTCCCCTAACCAACAAATCCCCTATTACTACAGCTCACCTCTTTTTTCACCTTCCCTATGAGTCACAGAGCCAGACTCAGTATCAGAGACAGAGACCTGACCACTGTGGCTTTCCTTGCTAGGACATCCCCCCAAACGTTATCCAAATTGGTATACCTTTTGTTGAGGGAATGGACACAGGGGTATCTGCAGTAGCTACCTATTGCCCTTTTCCCCTCCTGATAGTCACTCATTTACCTGTGTCCTGCACCTTGGATGTAAGTATCTCCTTGTATGTCCTGTCTATCAACCCTTCAGCTTCCCAAACGAGCCAAAGTTCATCCCTACTGTCTCCAGCTCCTTACCACAGTCTCTTTGAAGCTGCAAGTGGATGCAGGTGTAGGGATCAGGGACACTGGAGGTCTCCCTGCCTTCCCATGTCTTGCAAGAGAAGCATTCCACTATCCTGCCTGGCATTTCCACTGCTCTAAATGTGTAATAAGAAAGAAAGGGAGAATAAATAATGAAAAACAAACCTACTAGGGACCTACACCTCTCCATGATGATCAAATCCTCAACACCCCACTCTAACACTGGCCCACTCACACAATGGCTGCTCAGCTTAAACCTAACTTCTTTTAATTGGACATTGCCAAATGTCTAATTATACGCAATCCAATGTCTCCGTGGAAACTGTGGCATGCAAAATGTGCAGAGTGCACCCACTCACTTCTTTTAAACTCTCTCTCAGTCTACACGATCCATGTCTCCTCAGGAACTGTGGGATGCAAGATGAAATTTAGATCTCTGATTTGTCCATTTATGGTGAAAGTTGTTGTACTTAAAAGCTTACTTTTTCTATTCATTGTGGATTTCAGGAAGGGTAAGACAAAGGAACACATACCAATCCTCAGAGGGATCAGAAGTGGAGAGAGTGAACAGTTTCAAGTTCCTGGGTGTCAAGATCTCTGAGCACCTAACCTTGTCCCAACATACCGATGAAGTTATAAAGAAGGCAAGACAGCGACTGCATTTCATTAGGAGTTTGAAGAGATTTGCAATGTCAACAAAAACACTCAAAAACTTCTACAGATGTACCATGGAGAGCATTCTGACAGGCTGCATCACCGTCTGGTATGGGGGGGGGGGGCGGTGCTACTGCACAGGATTGAAAGAAGCTGCAGAGGGTTGTAAATTTAGGTGGCTCCATCTGGGTACTAGGCTAGAAAGTATCTGGGACATAGGCATGCCCTTTTCTCACTATTACCATCAGGTAGGAGGTACAGAAGCCTGAAGGCACACACTCAGCGATTCAGGAACAGTTTCTTCCCCTCTGCCATCCGATTCCTGTGAACATATTAAACCTATGAACTCTACCTCACTTTTTTAATATATATAATTTGTTTTTGCACAGTTTTTTATCTATTCAATATATGTATACTGTAATTAGTTTACTTATTATTTTTATTATGTTCTTCTTTATTATGTATTACATTGAACTGGTGTTGCTAAGTTAACCAATTTCACAACACATGCTGGTAATAATAAACCTGATTCTGATTTTGACTCGCTGACCTGAGTACTTAAAATATTTCTGTACCTATTTCACCATTTCGCCAGTCAAGGGATATGGGGAGAAGGCAGGAACGGGGTACTGATTGTGGATGATCAGCCACGATCACATTGAATGGCGGTGCTGGCTCGGAGGGCCAAATGGCCTACTCCTGCACCTATTGTCTTTTGCCATTTCTGTCTATCATTTGTATTCCATTTGGTCCCCACCATACCATCATTCCCTCAAAACTAATCAATAAACATCTTGACTTTACCATCAGGGCCTGACATCTTGCAACACAACAAAACAACAACCTTTTAGTCACTTCAAAACCAAGGAGCTGATTATTGACTTCAAGAGAAGGAAATCAGAAGTCCATGAGCCAGTCATCATCGGAAGATCAGAGGTGGAGAGCATCAGCAATTTTAAAATCCTATGGCATCAAAGGTTTGAAGATTACAGGGTGTGAGGTCGAAGAGGGGAGAAAAGGATCAGCTATGATTGAATGGTGGAACAGACTCATTGGGCAAAATGACTTAATTCTGCTTCTATGACTTGTGTTTTATGGCCAAGAATGAAAAGTTAATAGCTGGCTACTAAAGGCTCATGACTTTCAATCAATAATACATGAAGAGTTAAAATTGAATATCTAACAAACCCATTGCAATCGTTGCGTAAATTATCCTATAGATTAGAAGAATATGGGAAAGTATCAGGTTACAAAATAAATTGGGACAAAAGTGAAATTTTACCTCTTACTAAAGGAGACTATAATCAATGTCGATCAATAACCCAGTTTAGATGGCCGGCAAATGGTATAAAATATTTAGGTATAAGAGTCGATAATGATATAAAGAACATATACAAATTAAATTATTTACCACTATTGAAAAAAATTCAAGAAGATCTTGATAAATGGATGGTATTACCAATAACATTAGTAGGTAGAGTAAATACCATAAAAATGAATATATTCCCTAGATTACAATACTTATTTCAATCACTACCAATACAATTACCCCAGAAGTTTTTTCAAGAGCTGAATAAATATGTGAGGAAGTTTCTTTGGAAAGGTAAGATGTCAAGAATATCGTTGGAAAAATTGACATGGAAATTTGAGCTAGGAGGGTTACAACTTCCAAATTTTAAGAATTATTATAAAGCAAATCAACTTAGATTTATTGCATCCTTTTTTGAGAAAGACAAACCGGCGTGGATCAGAATAGAACTAGATAAAATAGGAGAAAACATACCAGAAGACTTTATATATAAATGGGAATCTAAATGGATACGGGAAAAGAAAGAATCTCCTATATTAAAACATTTGATTGATTTATGGAATAAGATAAATGTTGACGATGAGACAAAGAAATCCTTATTAGCAAAGAGATCTTTAATCCAAAATAGACTTATTCCTTTTACAATGGATAATCAACTTTTATATAATTGGTTTCAAAAAGGGATTAGATATATAGGAGATTGTTTTGAAGGAGGTATATTAATGTCATTTGATCAATTAAAGAATAAATATAAAGTATCAAACAACACTCTTTTTTGTTACTTTCAACTAAGGGCTTATTTAAGAGAAAAGCTAGGTCAAACAATGTTACTACCGAAACCCAAGGAAATAGAAACTTTAATTCAAAAAGGAAAGATTAAAAAATTTATCTCTTGTATGTATAATTTGATTCAAAAACAGGCAATTAAACAAGGAGTCCATAAGTCAAGACAAAAATGGGAAAGTGATTTGAATATCAAAATTGAAGAAAAAAACTGGTCAAGACTATGTCTTGAGAGTATGACAAATACAATAAACGTTCGATTAAGATTAGTGCAATACAATTTTTTACATCAACTATATATTACACCACAAAAAATAAACAAATTAAACCCAAATCTATCTGATCAGTGTTTTCGATGTAACCAAGAAATTGGTACTTTTTTACATTCTACTTGGTCTTGCTCTAAAATTCAACCTTTTTGGACAAATTTAAGAGTTTTACTGGAACAAATCATTGGAATACAACTTCCACACAACCCAACATTACTTTTACTAGGTAATATTGAAGGGATAAAACCGATATCCAGATTGAATAAATATCAGAAAGAATTTATAAAAATTGCATTGGCAGTAGCCAAAAAAGCTATTGCAGTGACTTGGAAATCGGATACATATCTAAGTATAGATCGTTGGAAGAACGAAATTTATGGCTGTATTCCACTTGAAAAAATCACTTACAATTTAAGAGATAAATATGAAACATTTTTGAAAATTTGGCGCCCTTATTTACAAAAGACAGGATTAAATATATAGGTGCTCCGAAGATGAAATAATTGGTTACTTGGGGAAAGAAATAAATGCATACACTAAAGTTATTACGAACTCCGTGGAGCATGTGGGGACCCTCCAATATCCAGGCATTCCTTTTTTTTTCTCTCTTTCTTTTTTTAGGGATGTTAGGGGGGAGGGGTTAAGGGGAGGGGGGGCTGGGTAACATTTTTTTTCTCATACACATTTATTCTGTAACTATTTGAAAACAATAAAAAAAGTTTTTAAAAAAAAAGAAAGATAGATGAAACAGTTCTCTCAAGACAATATCTTCATTTTCTTATACCGTGCACAAAGTGCTAAGGAACCACAAGGATAAGAAGACTTTGACGGGAATTATATACAGACCCCCAAACAATAGTAAGGATGTGGTTTACAAGTTACAACAGGAGATAGAAAATGCATGCCCAAAGGGCAATGTTACAATTGTCAAGGGCAGGATTTCAATATGCAGGTAGAGTGGGAAAATCAGGTTTGTGCAGAATTCCAAGTGAGGTAATTTATAGAATGCCTATGAGATAGCCTTTTAAAGCAGCTCGTGGTTGAGCCCAGTAGGCATGAGCTATTCTGGATTGGGTGTTGTGTAATGAACCGGAATTGATTAGAGAGCTTAAGGTAAAATAACCGTCAGGGACACATGACCATAATATGATCAAATTCACCCTGAAATTTGAGAAGGAGAAGCTAAAGTCAGTATCAGTATTACAGTGGAGTAAAGGAAATTACAGAGGCATGCGAGAAGACTTGGCCAGAATTGATTGGAAAAGAGCACTGACAGGAATGACGGCAGAAGAGCAATGGCTGGAATTTCTGGAAGCAATTCAAAAGGCACAGGATATATACATCCCAAAGAGGAAGAAATATTCTAAAGGCAAAATGATACAACCGTGGCTAATAAGGGAAGTCGAAGCCAACATAAAAGTCAAAGAGAGGGCATATAATAGAGCAAAGATTAGAGGGAAGTAAGGGGATTGGGAAGCTTTTAAATACTATCAGAAGACAACTAAAAAAGTCATTATGAAGGTAAAGGTGGAATACTAAAGTAAGCTAGCCAGTCAATAATATTAAAAGAAGATACCAAAAGTTTCTTCAGACACATAAACTGTAAAAAGAAGCAAGAGTGAATATTGGACCGCTGGAAATCGATGCTGGAGAGATAATAATGGAGGATAAGGAAAAGGCGGATGAATGGAAGAAGTATTTTGAACCTGTTTTCATTGTGGAAAACACTAGCAGGATGGTGGAACTTCCAGATGTCAAGGACCATTAAGTGTGTGAAGATACAATTACTAGAGAGAAGGTTCTTGGGAAACTGAAAAGTCTGAAGGTAGATAAGTCATTTTGACCAGATGGTGTACACCTCAGGGCTCTGAAAGAGGTGGCTGAAGAGATTGTGGAGGCATTAGTAATGACAATCACTAACAATCACTAGATTCTGGAATGATTCCAGAAGACTGGAAAATCTCAAATGTCACTCCACTCTTCAAGAAGGGAGAGAGGCAGAAGGAAGGAAACTATAGGCCAGTTAGTCTGAACTCAATGGTTGGAAAGACATTGGAGTTGATTATTAAGGATAATGTCTCAGGGTATGTGGTAGTTCATGATCTTAGCCTGACCTCAATTGCTGGGAAGTTGTTATATTGTTAAGGATGAGGTGATGGAGTACTTGGTGACACAGGACAAGATAGGACAGCGTCAGCATGGTTTCTTTCAGGGAAAATCCTGCCTTAATAACCTGTTGGAATTCTTTGAGGAGATTACAAGTCAGATAGATAAAGGGGATGCAGTGGATGTTGTATATTTCTACTTTCAGAAGCCCTTTGACAAGGTGCCACACATGAGGCTGCTTACCAAGTTAAGAGCCCTTGGTATTACAGAGAAGTTACGAGGATTGTTAGAGCAATGGCTGATTGGAAGAAGGCAGCGAGTGGGAATAAAAAGATCTTTGTCTGGTTGGCTGCCAGTGACTAGTGGTGTTCCGCAGGGGTCGGTGTTGGGACCACTTCTTTTTATACTATATATAAATAATTTAGATGATGAAATAAGAGTATTTTGTTGCCAAGTTTGCAGATGATTCGGAGATTGGTGAAGGGGCAGGTAGTGTTGAGGAAGCAGGTAGGATGCAGAAGGACTTAGACAGATTAGGAGAATGGGCAAGAAAGTGGCAAATAAATACAATGTTGGAAAATGCATGGTCATGCACTTTGGCAGTAGAAATAAATGTGTGGACTATTTTCTAAATGGGGAGAAAATCCAGGAATCTGAGATGCAAAGGAACTTGTGAGTCCTTGTGCAGAACACCCTAAAGGTTAACTTGCAGGCTGAGTCGGTGGTGAGGAAGGCAAAAGCAATGTTAACATTCATTTCAGGACATCTAGAATACAAGAGCAGGGATGTGATACTGAGGCTTTATAAGGCACTGGTGTGGCCTCACCTTGAGTATTGTGTATAGTTTTGGGCTCCTCATCTTAGAAGGGATGTGCTGGCTTTGGAGAGAATCCAGAGGAGGTTCACAAGGATGATTCCAGGAATTAAAGGGTTATCATACAAGGAACATTTGATGGCTCTGGGTCTGTACTTGCTGGAATTTAGAAGGATTTGGGGAAATCTCATTGAAACCCTTTTAAAGGCCTAAACAGAGTGGATGTGGAAAGGATGTTTCCCATGGTGGGATAATCTAGGACAAGAGGGCACAGCCTCGGGGGGGGGGGGGGGCATTCAGAACAGAGATGTGAAGAAATTTCTTTTGCCAGAGGGTGGTGAATTTGTGGAATTTATTGTCACATGCAGCTGTGGAGGCCAGGTTGTTGGATCTATCTAAGGCAGAGATTGATAGGTTTTTGATTGGACATAGCATCAAAGATTACAGGGAGAAGGCCAGGAAATGGGGTTGAGGAGGAGAAAAAATAGGGATCAGACATGATTGAATGGCGGAGCAGAATCGATTGGCCAAATGGTCGAATTCTGCTCCTATGTCTATTGGTCTCATATTCTTATGATAAAATAGGCCACAGTCAGCATGGTTTACTCAAGGGAAAATCTTGCCTGACAAATCTGTTGGAAGTTTTTGAAGAAATAACAAGCAGAACAGACAAAGGAGAATCAGTTGGTGTTGTATACTTGGATTTTCAGAAGGCCTTTGACAAACTGTCACATGTGAGGCTGCTTAACAAACTACAAGCCAATGGTATTACAGGAAAGTTTCTAGCATGGATAAAGCAGTGGCTGATTGGCAGGAGGCAAAGAGTGGCGATAATGGGAGCCTTTTCTGGTTGGTTGCCAGAGACCAGTGGTGCTCCACGGACATCTGCGTTGGGACCAGTGGTGCTCCACAGGGGTCTGCGTTGGGACCAGTGGTGCACCACGGGCGTCTGCGTTGGGACCAGTGGTGTTCCACGGGCGTCTGCGTTGGGACCAGTGGTGCACCACGGGCGTCTGCGTTGGGACCAGTGGTGCTCCACGGGCGTCTGCGTTGGGACCAGTGGTGCTCCACGGGAGTCTGCGTTGGGACCAGTGGTGCTCCACGGGCGTCTGCGTTGGGACCAGTGGTGCTCCACGGGCATCTGCGGTGGGACCAGTGGTGCTCCACGGGCGTCTGCATTGGGACCAGTGGTGCTCCACGGGCGTCTGCGTAGGGACCAGTGGTGCTCCACGGGCGTCTGCGTTGGGAACAGTGGTGCTCCACAGGGGTCTGCGTTGGGACCAGTGGTGCTCCACAGGGGTCTGCGTTGGGACGAGTGGTGCTCCACAGGGGTCTGCGTTGGGACCAGTGGTGCTCCACGGGCATCTGCATTGGGACCAGTGGTGCTCCACAGGCGTCTGCGTTGGGACCAGTGGTGCTCCACAGGGGTCTGCGTTGGGACCAGTGGTGCTCCACGGGCGTCTGCGTTGGGACCAGTGGTGCTCCACAGGGGTCTGCGTTGGGACCAGTGGTGCTACACGGGCGTCTGCGTTGGGACCAGTGGTGCTCCACAGGGGTCTGCGTTGGGACCAGTGGTGCTCCACAGGCGTCTGCATTGGGACCAGTGGTGCTCCACGGGCGTCTGCGTAGGGACCAGTGGTGCTCCACGGGCGTCTGCGTTGGGACCAGTGGTGCTCCACGGGCGTCTGCGTTGGGACCAGTGGTGCTCCACAGGGGTCTGCGTTGGGACCAGTGGTGCTCCACGGGCGTCTGCGTAGGGACCAGTGGTGCTCCACGGGCGTCTGCGTTGGGACCAGTGGTGCTCCACGGGCGTCTGCATTGGGACCAGTGGTACTCCACGGGCGTCTGCGTTGGGACCAGTGGTGCTCCACAGGCGTCTGCGTTGGGACCAGTGGTGTTCCACGGGCGTCTGCGTTGGGACCAGTGGTGCTCCACAGGGGTCTGCGTTGGGACCAGTGGTGCTCCACGGGCATCTGCGTTGGGACCAGTGGTGTTCCACGGGCGTCTGCGTAGGGAGCAGTGGTGCTCCACGGGCGTCTGCGTTGGGACCAGTGGTGCTCCACGGGCGTCTGCGTTGGGACCAGTGGTGCTCCACAGGGGTCTGCGTTGAGACCAGTGGTGCTCCACAGGGGTCTGCGTAGGGACCAGTGGTGCTCCACAGGGGTCTGCGTTGGGACCAGTGGTGCTCCACGGGCGTCTGCATTGGGACCAGTGGTGCTCCACGGGCGTCTGCGTTGGGACCAGTGGTGTTCCACAGGCGTCTGCGTTGGGACCAGTGGTGCTCCACAGGGGTCTGCGTTGGGACCAGTGGTGTTCCACGGGCGTCTGCGTTGGGACCAGTGGTGCTCCACGGGCATCTGCGTTGGGACCAGTGGTGTTCCACAGGCGTCTGCGTTGGGACCAGTGGTGCTCCACAGGCGTCTGCGTTGGGACCAGTGGTGTTCCACGGGCGTCTGCGTTGGGACCAGTGGTGCTCCACGGGCGTCTGCGTTGGGACCAGTGGTGTTCCACGGGCGTCTGCGTTGGGACCAGTGGTGTTCCACAGGCGTCTGCGTTGGGACCAGTGGTGCTCCACAGGGGTCTGCGTTGGGACCATTGGTGCTCCACAGGGGTCTGCGTTGGGACCAGTGGTGCTCCACAGGGGTCTGCGTTGGGACCAGTGGTGCTCCACAGGGGTCTGCGTTGGGACCAGTGGTGTTCCACGGGCGTCTGCGTTGGGACCAGTGGTGTTCCACGGGCGTCTGCGTTGGGACCAGTGGTGCTCCACGGGCGTCTGCGTTGGGACCAGTGGTGCTCCACGGGCGTCTGCGTTGGGACCAGTGGTGCTCCACGGGCGTCTGCGTTGGGACCAGTGGTGTTCCACAGGCGTCTGTGTTGGTGCTAGTGATGCCCCTCCGAGGTCTGTGTTGGGACCAATTCTTTTTACGTTATATGACAATGATTCTGACGACCGAATTGGTGGCTCCATGCCAGGTTTGCAGACAATACAAAGGTAAGTGGAGGAGCAGGTTGTTCTGAGGAAATAGGGAGGCTATAGAAGGACAGGCAAATTAGGAGACTGGTCAAAGAATTGGCACATGGAATAGTGTCAGGAAATGTATGTTCATGCACTTTGGTAGAAGAAATGAAAGGGTTGACTATTTTCTAAACAGAGAGAAAATACAAAAGCCTGAGATGCAAATGAATTAAGGGGTCCTTGTGCAGGATTCCCTAAGGGTTAATTTGCAAAGTCTTTATGTATAAACAAGGCAGAGGTTCATAGATTCTTCATTGGTCAGGGCATGAAGGGATATGAGAGGAAGGCAGGAGACTGCGACGAGAGGAAAAATGGATCAGCCATGTTGAAAGGGCAGAGCAGAGTCGATGGGCCAAATGGCCTAATTCTGCTCCTGTATCTTATGGCTTATGGCCGAAAGTTATACACTAACAAGTAGCAACTGCTTTATTTAATTTTAATCTTTATTATTAGCTTCTGTTGCTGTTTCAAAACCCAAATTCCAAAGCATTATTTTTTGTTGTAGTTCCTTCAACTCCTTATCAGAGCTCCATTGGAAAAATACACATTACCTCCTATTGGGGTTTTCTAGTTAAAATAAGAACAAGATCAAAAATTCTACAGATAAATCCACATATTTTTCATTAATGTCAAAAAGAAAAAATATTCATAGTTTGTTTTAATGGCTTTTTCCAAAAATCACAATGTTTTGGATCATAAGACAACTCAGCAATCCTTTTATGGAATGCTGGTGAGGCTAATAAACCTTACATAGAAAGGCATGTGCTGCATTCACTGATGGATCAAAGGACCCTCTGAGAGGGAAAAAAAAACATTTTGCACTCAAACTGCAATTATCCTTGTGAACTCCAAATGGTTAAATAGAGAAATAAAAATTCAAAGTAAAAAATGCAGCTATGGAAAATTACTACAACAGACTTCGGACCTATTCTGTTCTCTGTTATATTAAGATTGCTAAATTGACCTAAGTGGTAGCTTCCATCAAATGAAGAATAATTCACATTTCACATCAGAAAAGTACAATGATAAACCTATTCAGCTAAGACATATTTTTCACACCAAAATCTATCAGCAGAGACTTGTGCGACAAAATAACAGTGAAGAAACATGGGTACAGACAGCTAGTCGGTAAGCAATAGCTGACTAATCAGAAATTGATCTTGTTCTGACAATTCATCTGTACTAGTGCACAATGGAGATAATGGATGGGAGTATGAACTTGGGAGCCACAGTCATTAGGAGATGTTGACCTAATCAACTGAATTCTCTTCGAGCAAGGTATTTTTTGTGTAAAGATGCAATATACAGCCTGAATAAAGTTAACTGATTCCAACAATCTGTCTTGTTGGCAATCAAAATGCAAAAATCAGAAATGTAAAAAGAAAAACTTTCTATAGATTGCGGTGATTATGAAAGGACAATGAATGATCATTTGAAGTGCTCTTAAATGGTATAAAATCATATCTGGGCAGATAAAATTGTATGGTGTAAAGAAAATAAATGCAGATGAACATGTAGATTCATAAACCCAGCCCAATAAAATCAGAAGGCTCTATAAGGTGGAAGAAAGATGAAAAAATGTTGTTTTGGGGGCTGAATCAGGAGACAGCAATTAATGGTGCATTAATTACGGAGGTAAAAGAAAACATTATTGGAAAAGGATATGGCATCAATCAATTCCTGAAGGAATTAGAAGAAAGATGAGAGGGAGCAGTGATTAAATAAAAACACAAAAATACAACTGCAGATGCTGTGGATCAAAGAATACGTACACGACGCTGGAAGAACTCAGCAGGTCAGGCAGCATCTGTGAGAAAAGAGTAGCCAACGTTTCGGGCCTGATGAAGGGTCTCGGCCCGAAACGTTGGCTACTCTTTTCTAACAGATGCTGCCTGACCTGCTGAGTTCTTCCAGCGTCGTGTATGTATTCAGTGATTAAATAAAAGTTTGAAATTATTGTTCAGCATTTGCTATATTCAAGTTTATTGTCACTTCAATGGTATACATGTATACCACCAAACAAAAGAACATTCCCCCAGACCAAAAGACGCAACACGGTACGTCTAACTCACACACAACAGTAGACAGAAAAAGAAAGAACTGCAGAGAAAGAAATAACGTAATGGTTGCTTTCAGGGTTTTATGAAACGAAATGTGTGATCATGGGGAAAAGAAAAAAAAATTACAAGCAGATAAATGGCAAGTTGTTATACTGAAAGGCGGGTCTGTCAGCATAAGAAAATGCTACATTCTACTTCTTGCGAAGGAGAAGTACATGAATTTTGAGGGCCCCAAATGCTGATCCATCAGATGTCAAGGCCCATCAATCAGATGAAGCAATGGCATAGGGGCTCCAAAACCCCAAACAAGTCAAAGGGGAGCTAATCTGAGCAGTTTTATTAATCCATATCCTTACAGGCAAATTTTTGAAAGTAGGATTACATTGTGGTTTCCACAAGTACAACGAAGAGGTGCTAAAGAATTACATTTGTGGAAGAGTCTGAGATTTATGGAGCTTGTTTGCAGCTACAGGTAGATGAGTGAAATTTCTGGATTGCTGCCTGTACCACATGCCGGTGAGGGTAGAAACAGGATGATTTAGCAGATAAATGCATGGCTGAGAAGTGGGTGCAGGGGGCAGGGCTTCAGGTTCTTGAATCATTGGGATCTCTTCTGGGGGAGGTATAACCTGTTCAAAAGTGATGGGTTTCACCAGAACCCAAGGGGGACCAAAGTTCTTGTGGGGAGGTTTGTTAGAGCTATTGGGGAGGGTTTAAACCAACTTGGCAGAGGGGTGGGAAGCAGAATTAAGGGACTCAGGATAGGACAGAAAGTGAAAAAGTAAATATAGCGTGTAGTCGGATTGTCAGGAAAGGCAGGCAGGTGATGGGACTTAGTTGCAGCCAACAGGCTGAGGATCAAATCATGAGGGATGCAGAATCAGAAAAGATAGCAAATACGGTACTCAATGTGTTGTATCTAAATGCGCGTAGTATAAGAAATAAGGTGGATGATCTAGTTGCAATATTACAGATTGCCAGGTGTGATGTTGCGGCCATCACTGAATCATGGCTGAAGGATGGCTGTAGTTAGGAGCTGAATGTCCAAGGTTACACACTATCTCAAGAGGATAGGAAGGTAGGCAGAGGGGGTGGTGTGGTTCTACTGATAAGGAATGGCATGAAATTAGTGGAAAGATGTGACGTAGGATCAGAAGATGTGAATGCTTGTGCATTGAGTTCAAAAACTGCAAGGGTAAAAGGACATAGATGGCAGTTATAAACAGGTCTCCCAACAGTGGCTGGGAGGTGGACCACAGGTTACAATATGAAATAGAAAAGGTGAATCTAAAGGGCAATGTTACGGTAGTCATGGGAGATTCTAACATGAAGGTTGATTGGGAAAATCAGGTTGGTAATGGATTTCAAGACAGTGAGTTTGTTGAATGCCTAAGAGATAGCTTTTTAGAACAGTTTGTCATTGAGCCTATTAGGGGATCAGCTATACTGGATTCGTTGTTACGTGATGAAGCGGAGGTGATTAGGGAGATTAAGGTAAAACATAGAAACATAGAAAATAGGTACAGAAGTAGGCTATTCGGCCCTTCGAGCCTGCACTGCCATTCAGTATGATCATGGCTGATCATCCAACTCAGAACCCTGTACCTGCTTTCTCTCCATACCCCCTGATCCCTTTAGCCACAAGGCCCATATCTAACTTCCTCTTAAATATAGCCAATGAACCGGCCTCAACTGTTTCCTGTGGCAGAGAATTCCACGGATTCACCACTCTCTGTGTGAAGAAGTTTTTCCTCATCTCGGTCCTAAAAGGCTTCCCCTTTATCCTTAAACTGTGACCCCTCGTTCTGGACTTCCCCAAGATTGGAAACAATCTTCCTGCATCTAGCCTGTCCAATCCCTTTAGAATTTTATACGTTTCAATAAGATCCCCCCTCAATCTTCTAAATTCCAGTGAGTATAAGCCTAGTCGATCCAGTCTTTCTTCATATGAAAGTCCTGCCATCCCAGGATCAATCATAAGAACCCTTATGAACCAGTGATCACAATATGATTGTGTTCAACTTGAAATTTGATAGGGAGAAAGTAAAGTCTGATTTGATAGGGAGAGAGTAAAGCAGTATTTCAGTGGAGTAAGGGAAATTACAGTGGTATGAGAGAGGAGTTGGCCAAAGTAAATTGGAAGGAGATGCTGGCAGGGATGACAGCAGAGCAGCAAAGGCTTGCATTTCTGGGGAAAATGAGGAAGGTGCAGGACATGTGTATTCCAAAAATGAAAAAATACTCAAATGGTAAAATAGTGCACCCATGGCTGACAAAGGAAGTCACAGCTATGGTAAAAGCAAATGAAAGGGCATACAACAAAGCAAAAATTAGTGGGAAGATAGAGGATTGGGAAGTTTTTAAAAATCTACAGAGAGCAACTAAAAAAATCATTAGAAGGGAAAAGATGAAATATGAAAGCAAGCTAGCAAATAATATCAAAGTCTATAGTAAAAGTTTTTTCAAGTATGTTAAAAATTAAAAGAGAAGTGAGAGTGGATATAGGACCACTAGAAAATGAGGCAGGAGAAATTATAATGGGGGACAAGGAGATGGCTGATTGACTAAATGAGTACCTTGCATCAGTCTTCACTGTGGAAGACACGAACAGTATACCTGATGTTGTAGTGTGCAAAGGAAGGGAATTAGGTGCAGTTACTGTTACAAGAGAGAAGGTGCTCAAAAAGCTGAAAGACCTAAAGGTACTTAAGTCACCCGGACCAGAGGAACTGCACCCTAGGGTTCTGAAAGAAGTAGCATTGGCGATTGTGGTGGCACTAGAAATTATCTTTCAAAGATCATTGGACTCAGGCACAGGGCCAGAGGACTTGAAAATTATAAATGTTACTCCACTCTTTAAGAAAGCAGGTCAGCAGCAGAAATTATAGACCAGTTAGCCTTACCTCAGTGAGTGGAAAGATGTTAAGAGTCAATTGTTAAATATGAGGTGATGGAGTACTTGGTGACACAGGACAAGATAGGACAAAGTCAGTATGGTTTCCTTCAGGGAAAATCCTGCCTTAATAACCTGTTGGATTTCTTTGAGGAGATTACAAGTCAGATAGATAAAGGGGATGCAATGGATGTTGTATATTTGGACTTTCAGAAGCCCTTTGACAAGGTGCCACACATGAGGCTGCTTACCAAGTTAAGAGCCCGTGGTATTACAGGGAAGTTACTAGCATCGTTGAAGAATTGGCTGACTGGAAGAAAGCAGTGAATGGGAATAAAAGTATCCTTCTCTAGTTGGCTGCCAGTGACTAGTAGTGTTCCACAGGGGTCAGTAATCTGACCACTTCTTTTTATGCTATATATAAATTATTTAGATGATGGAATAGACGGCTTTGTTGCTAAGTTTGCAGATGAGACGAAGATTTGTGGAGGGGCAGGTAGTGTTGAGGAAGCAGGTAGGATGCAGAAGGACTTAGACAAATTAGGAGAATGGGCAAGAAAGTGGCAAATAAATACAATGTTGGAAAATGCATGGTCATGCACTTTGGCAGTAGAAATAAATGTGTGGACTATTTTCTAAATGTGGAGAAAATCCAGGAATCTGAGATGCAGAGGGACTTGGGAGTCCTGGTGCAGAACATCCTGAAGGTTAACTTACAGGTTGAGTCGGTGGTGAGGAAGGCAAATGCCATGTTAGCATGCATTTCAAGAGGTCTAGAACATAAGAGCAAGGGTGTGATACTGAGGCTTTATAAGGCACTGGTGAGGCCTCCACCTTGAGAACTGTGAACAGTTTTGGGCCCCTCATCTTAGAAAAGATGTGCTGGCATTGGAGAGGGTCCAGAGGAGGTTCACAAGGATGATTCCAGGAATGAAAGGGTTATCATACAAGGAACGTTTGATGGCTCTGGGTCTGTACCTGCTGACATTCAGGAGGATATGGGGGGGATCTCATTGAAACATTTTGAATGTTGAAAGGCCTAGACAGAGTAGATGTGGAAAGGATGTTTCCCATGGTGGGATAGTCTAGGACAAGAGGGCACAGCCTCAGGACAGAGGGGCACCCTTTCAAAACAGAGATGCAGAGAAATTTCTTTAGCCAAACGGTGGTGAATTTATGGAATTTGTTGCCACATGCAGTTGTGGAGGCCAGGTTATTGGGTATACTTGAGGCAGAGATTGATAGGTTTTTGATTGGACATGGCATCAAAAGTTACAGGAAGAAGGCATGGAACTGGGTTTGAGGAGGAGCTAAAAGGATCACCTATGATTGAATGGCAGAGCAGTCTCGATGGGCCAGGTGGCCTAATTCTGCTGCTATGTTTTATAGAAATGTAGAAAACCTACAGCACGATAAGGTTGTGCCAAACATGTACTTACTTTAGAAATTACCTAGGGTTGCCCATAGCTCACTATTTCTCTAAGTTCCATGTACCTATCCAAGATTCTCTTAAAAGACCCTATCGTATCTACCTCCAACACCGTTGTCGGCAGCACATTCCACACATTCACCACTCTGTGTAAAAAACTTACCCCTGACATCTCCTCTGTACCTACTTCTGAGCACCTTAAAACTGTGCCCTCACGTGTTAGCCATTTCAGCCCTGGGAAAAAGCCTCTGACTATCCACACAATCAATGCCTCTCATCAATTTACGTACCTCTATCAGGTCACTTCTCATCCTCCGCAGTTCGAAGGAGAAAAGGCCGAGTTCACTCAACCCATTCTCATAAGGCATGCTCCCCAATCCAGGCAACATCCTTGTAAATCTCCTCTGCACCCTTTCTATGGTTTCCACGTCCTTCCTGTAGCAAGGTGACCAGAACTGAGCACAGTACTCCAAGTGGGGTCTGACCAGGATCCTATATAGCTGTAACATTAATTCTTGGCTCTTAAACTCAATCCCACAGTTGATGAAGGCTAATGCACCATATGCCTTCTTAACCACAGAGTCAACCTGTGCAGCAGCTTTGAGTTTCCTATGGACTTGGACCCCAGGATAACCTCTGATCCTCCACAATGCTAAGAGTCTTACCATTAATACTGCATTCTGCCATTATATTTGACCTACCAAAATGAACCACTTCCCACTTATCTGGGTTGAACTCCATCTGCCAGTTCTCAGCCCAGTTTTGCATCCTATCATTGTCCCGCTGTAACCTCTGACAACCCTCCACACTACCCACAACACCCCCAACCTTTGTGTCATCAGCAAATTTACTAACCCATCCCTCCACTTCCTCATCTAGGTCATTTATAAAAATCATGAAGAGAAGGGGTCACAAAACAGATCCGAGGCACACCACTGGTCACCGAACTCCATTCAGAATATGACCCGTCTACAAGCACTCTTTGCCTTCTGTGAGCAGGCCAATTCTGGATCCACAAAGCAACGTCCCTTTGGATCCCATGCCTCCTTATTTTCTCAATACTTTCTCATGGGGTACTTTATCAAATGCCTTACTGGAATCCATATACACTACATCTACCGTTTTACCTTCATCAATGTCTTTAGTCACATCCTCAGGTTCGTAAGGCACAACCTGCCTTTGACAAAGCCATGCTGACTATTTCTAACCATATTATGCCAAATGTTCATAAATCCTGCCTCTCAGGATCTTCTCCATCAACTTACCAACCACTGAAGTAATACTCACTGGTCTATAATTTCCTGGGCTATCTCTACTTCTTTTCTTAAATAAGGGAACAACATCTGCAACCCTCCAATCCTCCGGAACCTTCCTGTCCCCATTGATGATGCAAAGATCATTGCCAGAGGCTCAGCAATCTCCTCCCTCGTCTCCGACAATAGCCTGGGGAACATCTCATATGGTCCCGGAGACTTATCCAACTTGATGATTTCCAAAAGACTAAAGCACATCCTTTTTCTTAATGTCTATATTCTCAAGCTTTTCACTGTGCTGTAAGTCATCCCTACAATCACCCAAGATTCTTTTCTGTAGTGAATACTGAAGCAAAGTATTCATTAAGTATCTCTGCTATTTCCTCTGGTTCCATACACACTTTCCCACTGTCACACTTGATTGGTCCTATTCTCTCATGTCTTATCCTCGCGGTCTTATGAAATTCCTTAGGAGTTTAAAGAGGCAGATAATCCAAGCAATATGGTTAAATATTTTCAGTGTGCATTTTACATATGCCATTGTGTTACAAGATTTGCAGAGGTTGGACTAAAACATCACCTTGCACTTCACTCAACAAACTGGAAGAAGTCCATATTCATATCTGCATTAAGTATAGGGCCGTGCAGTCCAACTGCGCAGCCCTAATTTCTTGGGAGTAAGCAAAAAGAAATATTAATACTGTCATTTAATAAAGCAGACTTAGATTCTATTTCAAAATGTTAATTGTTTGAGAAACTACAGCAGAAAATTAGAATACAGTTCAGAACATATGATAAGGTTACAGGGAAAAGAAGTTAAAGCAGATTAAGGAGCAAAGATTGCTGTTAAGTAGATCTGTTAAAAATAGCATTAGAGATCTAATTTATAGAAAGTAATTCTGCTATATAAAAAGATTTATAAGGTAGAAATAATCTAGGAGGTTATTAGACTAGGTAAATTATAAGAAATAGAAGCAACTGTAAAAAAATAACAACCACAAAACAAAAATATGCAAAATATTTTGCTGAAAACATCTGACCAATAAAGAATTTCTCAAATATTTTTTCACATTTAAAATGGGTGAAATGAAAAATATCTGGTAGATTATCTACACTTTAACTTCTAGTCTACATTTTGTATGAAAATAGATGTTTGTGTGAAAAAAGCCACTATTCTGCTCAGTTGCAAGAAAATAAGTTAAATAATTTTTAAGGATGCAAGTATTCCTAAAACAGACAAAAATGCCTAGTTGCACCCTCAAATATAAAATAAAATAAATTTAAAATCCAATATGTCTTAGACTAAACTCAACAAAACTTGCTGATCTGAATTTGATAATGTTCACTTTGTATTATTTCAGTAAAGAAAAGTCCAATACAAACAGCTTTACTTAATCTATTGTTTAATGCATTGCTGACCTGGTGCTTGGAAAATGAGCACCTCTTTATTTAGATTTTTAGAACAGATTTAACAAAGCTCAAGATCAATAACTGTCATATGGAATAGTTCGGCTGAATCTTTGTTTCAAATTAGGATGAAAAGAGAACATTTTTTAACTAGATAGAAAGTACACGAGTCTGGGATTATTGTTGATCTTAGTATCAATACGAACAAACCTTAAGATCAAGTGTTCTCTATTGTACCGCCATTGACCCATATTCAACTTTTAGAGGCATCGAGCATCAGCCTTCAAGAGCATCATTCTTCTGAGAGTTGAAAAAAACTGAGCTTATGCCTGCAAATTCTAACCTATTCCAGGTAATGTCACACATTTAAGTACTGAACTTAATTAATAAACATTCCAGCCTGCATTTTGTTAATCACTTCCCCATTTTCCTGTTGCCTCATTAGACATCTGACCTGTGCTGTCCTCTATAAAATATCTTAAATTTGACTTCAGTAGACTTGCTTTGTAATTCTCAGACAGCAGCAAATCATCACTCACAGCTCACAATCCATCTATATCCTATTGCACAATCCTTAACACAACAAACTCCTTAATTTTGTATCTTGCTAATAATAATAACTGTACAACTAAATGGCATATGATCACTGTACCCTATAGAATCTTTAAATGGGAGATTCCTTATTAATTCTTTCTCACAAGACCAAATCTAAAATAGCCCATTCTGGGATAGGCATATTACTCTAAAAAACAATCCCTGATGCAATCCACAGATTCTGTTTCTACAATACCCTTGTTGGTTTAGTTCTGAAATTTAAAATCTCCCATGAAAATTGCATTTCTCTTCAAAGATGCCTTTCACTTTTCCCCAGTTATGCTTTGACCCATTTGGGCATCTACGTATATACTACTACCTTATTATACTACTACCAGGGTCTTCCTTATTGTGCTATTCATAATTTCAACCCAAAGTGATTCCACATCACTACCCACTATCATGACTCGGAATCAATCTGGTTCCTTCCTTCATTAATGCTGCCCCACATCTCTTCCTCTCACATTTGCTCCCCCTGAATGATCAACTTGGAACATTGATCACCCAGTCTTAGTCACTCGGCCACCACATTTCTGTTAGATCATACTCAAGTGTTGGTATCTGTGCTTTCAACTCTGCTGTTTTGCTGAAGAGAGCTACATGCACTCAAATAAACATTAAGCCTTGATATTTTATAGTTATTTTAAACTCTAGATTTGTTCCATTTTGCATGCTTTCATTTATATCGTCTACACTAGCCAGTCACAATATGGCTGTTAGATTCCTCCTTACAATCCTGTGACACTGCTCTCTTACTTACTTCTGATTTGTAAACCTGCCGTTCTTGGAGCCCTCTCCCGCCTACCCCTTCACTCTCACCCCCTCCCCACTGAATCAGTCCTTTCATTTCCTTCTGACTTATTAAATGTCCTGTTCTTGGAGTCCCTCCCCCTCCAACTGTATCAGTCTTTACCTGACCAGCCCATTTGTGACTACAGTCCACAACAATATGACTGAACCTTTACTGCCCTCTGAAGTGACTAAGCAAGCCACCCATTCCAACAAAACCATTACAAATTTCAATTAAAAGAAACTGGAGTATAAACCATGTGTCAACAACCTTGGATACCAGATTGGCACACCAAGCCCTGTTGGCCCTGCAGTTTTCATTAGCAGTTCGGGATGTATGGAAAAGTTGAAGCCAGTGTGCCAGATGCTTCCATGAACAACCGTAATAGGTAAATAAGACCATGACAATGGGAGCAAAATTAGGCCTTTTGGCCCATTGAGTTTGCTCTGCCATTCAATCATGGTTGATCCATTTTTCCCCTTCGCAGACCCACTCCCAGCCTTCTCCCTGTTACCTTTGATACCATATCCAATCAAGAACCTTTCGAACTCTGCCTTAAATACACCCAATGACCTGGCCTCCACAGTTGCCTGTGGAAAGAAATTCCACAAATTCACCACCCTCTGGTTAAAGAAATTACTCTGCATCACTTTTTTAAAAAGAAAGGCAGAGAACCTATTGAAATGGGCGCCCCTCTATCCTGAGCCTGTGCCCTTTTCTCTTAGACTCCCCCACCATGAGAAATATCCTTTCCACATCTATTCTATCTAGGCCTTACAAGATTCAAAACGTTTCAATGAGATCACCCTTACAGACCCAAAGATATCAAACATTCCTCATATGATAGCCCTTTCATTCCCAAAATCATCCTTGTGAACCTCCTCTGAACCCTCTCCAATGCGAGTACAACTTTTCTGAGATGGGGAACCCAAAACTGTTTACAATACTCAAGGTGAGGCCTTACCAGTGCCTTATAAAGCCTCAGCATCACATCCCTGCTCTTGTACTCTAGATCTCTTGAAATGAATGCTAACATTGCATTTGCCTTCCTCACTACCGTCTCAACCTGCAAGTTAACCTTTAGGGTGTTTTGCACAAAAACTCCCAAGTCCCTCTGCATCTCAGAATTTTAGATTTTCTCCCCATTTAGAAAAAGTCTACACATTTATTTCTACTACCAAAGTGCATAACAATGAATCTTCCAACATTGTATTTAATTTGCCACTTCCTTGCCCATTCTCCTAAACTGTCTAAATCCTTCTGAGTCTAGCTGTTTCCTCAACACTACCTGCCCCTCCACCAAACTTCATATCATTTGCATAGCTGGCTTTGTTGCCATCATCTGGCAACAAAGCCATCTATTCCATCATCTAAATCATTGATATACAGTATAAAAAGAAGCGGTCCTAACACTGACTTTCCGGAACACCACTAGTCACTGCAACAATCAGAAAAAGAATCTTTTATTCCCACTCATTGCCTCCTACCTATCAGCCAATGCTCTAACCATGCCAATAATTTCCCTGTAATACCATGGACTACAATAATCACTGTTTTATTATTTCATACATTATTATTAAAAATTGCACATTATTGCACATTGGTAAATTATTGTGTACATTGCTATTCTGTACTTTATTAGTTATTATATTTATTATTATTGCTAAGTATGTTTTTAAATGTTGTTGCTGTAACAAAATAATTTCTCACTCAGGATCAAAAAGTAATTATCATTATTATTATTGCTAACTTGGTAAGCAGCCTCATGGGTGGCACCTTGTCAAAGGCCTTCTGAAAGTCCAAATATACAACATCCACTGCATCCCCTTTATCTATCCTACTTATATTCTCCTCAAAGAATTCCAACAGGTTCATCAGGCAAGATTTTACCTTAAGGAAACCATGCTGACTTTGTCCTATCTTGTCCTGTGTCACAATTACTCCATAACTTAACAATTGACTCTAACATCTTCCCAGCCACTGAAGTCAGGCTACCTGATCGATAATTTCCTTTCTGTTGCCTATCTCATTTCTTAAAGAGTGGAGTGACATTTGCAATTTTCCAGTCCTCTGGCACTATGCCACAGTCCAATGATTATTACTAATCATTACTAATGACTCCACAATCTCTAGTTACCTCTTTCAGAACCCTAGGGTGCAGTTCATCTGGTCCAAGTGACTTATGTACCCTCAGGTCTTTCAGCTTTTTGAGCACCTTCTCCCTTGAATTAGTAACTGCCATCACTTCTCTTCCCTTACACCCTTCAACATCTGGCACACTGCTAGTGTCTTCCACTGTGAAGAGTGATGCAAAATAGTCATTTAGTTCATCTGCCAACTCCTTGGCCCATTTTCTAGCAGTCTTATATACACTCCATTCTCTCTTTTATGTTTTTATATACTTGAAAAAGCTTTTACTCTTCACTCTGATATTGTTTGCTAGCTTGCTTTCATATTTCATCTTTTCCCTCTGATGATTCTTTTAGTTGCTCTCTGTAGGTTTTAAAAAACTTCCCAATCCTCTATCTTACCGCTAGTTTTTGCTTTGTTGTATGCCCTCTCCTTTGCTTTTACATTAGCTTTGACTTCCCTTGTCAGCCACGATTGTACTATTTTGCCATTTGAGTACTTCTTTGATTTTGGAATAAATCTATCCTGCACCTTCCTCATTTTTCCCCAGAAACCCGCACCATCATCTCTGCCAGCAGCTCCTTCCAATTTACTTGGTCAATTCTTCTCTCATAATCCATAAATCCATAAGTGGTAAGTCCAAAGTAAAATCCATAAGTGGTATGGAGTTGGAGAAGGTAAACCAGGAGTACTTAAAACAAACCTACAAGCCTTATAAAATATCTAAGCATATTTAAGAGAGCTTGTAAATTATGGCCCACCATTCACCCCTCAACTGATGAATAGCTAGGATTGAAGGTACTCTGGATTGGATATTTAATGGCTTGCAAGCAATACTACTGACTAAATAGCCTAAATCCTAAAGGGTACTGCTGCCATATTAAGCTTTCTTCTGTTAAAACAACTAACAAAAGAGGTAATTCCATTTTGTCTAAAGATTGTCTATCAGTTACAGATGCCTCCTAAAATAATATTGTCAGGATTTCTCATCATGCATTCATAGATTGCATAATGTTCCTCCTCCTCAATGAAAATTGTTCAACTGTGTCAGAAGTAAATGGAATAAATTCAGCACTAGATTGAACATCTTAGAATTAATTAGCCTTGATGTGATGAGGACCATCAGCAGCAGAAATATATGGAATTATGATCCTAAAGCTTATCCATTGCCACACTTTACCATAATTATCAAATCTGGAAAACAGAACTTGTTCCATCAAGACAGTAGAAGAGTACGACTGAGGTAACACATGGCCTCTATAAAATGAAGCTATCTTATGAAGCTACAACACGTCTACATAAATGCTAAATGTGGAGTCTGCACGCTGCAGAACGCTAAGTGAAGATGGTCAAATTTTTACAATCCCACAACATGCAGTCATGAATTGTGATCCCTCAGTTAAAAAGAAAATAATGCCAGAGCCTAGCAAGCAAGTACACAAGACTGAAGACAAGTAATATAATCTTGCTGGGTTTTCTCTTGAGGTCTGCCTTCTGGTAGAAACCACTTTTCAGTTAATTCAATTCACTTCACTTGACATCAAGAAATAATTGACTGTGCTCAAAACAATGAAATCTATGAGCTTCAATAATATTTCAGCAATGATACTGTTTGGCATTTGTGCTTGAGTTTCAGAACTAACCATATTCTTAACAAGTTTCTGTAGTCAAACTAGAAATTATCTGCATGCTGAGAAATATACTGAACTTACTCAGGTAGAGAGCAACAGTCCTCACTAAGCTTCCCTATTGTGCTGCTGTGATTGTTGCACATGCAATGCCTTATGGAATCCAAATGGAAGAGCCTCTCAGAATCTGTAACATCCAGAATTAACAAAAACAAACTCAACTAAATCACCATTCGACATCACATTCAGGTATATCTTCAATCAAAACTGAAATATAATAATTAATTACCCTTGTGCATATTCTAGTGCTCATTTTATCCTTGACTGTTCTATTGCACATATGATGTGTTCGTCTAGCACCCATGATCAAATAAACAGAAAGTTGCCACCTTGAAGTGATTGATTTATTAATGCCTCTGAAGGTTAACCCTGAGTGGCTGCGTCAAGATGAATAGACTCTATACACTTCATCCAGCAAGATGAATAGGCCTTGAATTATACAATCTTACAATAAGCAGCACCTGCAGTTTGGAATATTTCCACCTTACAGGCATTTAGAAAGACACTAACCCAAGTGAGAAAGGTGGCAGAGAAAGACTGATGATTAGTGTACAATGGAAATAAAGATTCAGCTAATGAAAGCTATTTGATAGTTAGGTCTGCAGGTGTAAGAATGGAGCAGGCCGTCACTTGCATATTTAGACTCCATACAGAATCTTGTGCAACCAAGCAGTTTCAATCTTCCCCACCATGTACCTTGGCAATTCAAAGTAGATTTTCAGATAGACTTAGCAGTGCCCTGGAACTTGGCTAAATGTTAAGGCAATAAACATCATAAGACCATAAGATATAGGAGCAGAAGTAGGTCATTTCGGCCCATCGAGTCTGCTCTGCTATTTCATCACGGCTGATCCAATTTTCCTCTCAGCCCTAATCTCCTGCCTTCTCCCCATATCCCTTCACGCCCAGACTAATCAAGAATCTATCAACCTCTGCCTTAAAAATACATGAAGATTTGGCCCCCACAGGTGCCTGTGACAAAAAAATTCCACAAATTCACCACCCTCTGGCTAAAGAAATAGCCCCTCATCTCTGTTTAGAAAGGGCGCCTCTCTACTCTGAGGCTGTGCCCTCTGGTCTTAGACTCTCCCACCATAGGAAACACTCTCTCCACATCCACTCTATCAAGGCATATCATTCAATAGGTTTCCCTGAGATTGCCCCTTATTCTTCTGAATTCTAGTGAATACTGACCCAGAGCCATCAGGCGCTCTTTATATGACAAGCCATTCAATCCTGGAATCATTTTCGTAAACCTCCTTTGAACCCTCTCCAGTTTCAGCACACCCTTTCTAAGCTAAGGGGCCAAAAACTGCTCACAATACTCTGAGTGAGGCCTCACCAGTGCTTTATAGTTTCAACATTACATCCTTGCTTTTATATTCTAGTCCTCTTGAAATGAATGCTAACAATGCATTTGCCTTCCTCACCACAGAATCAACCAGCAAATAAATCTTTAGGGAATCCTGCCCAAGGATTCCCAAGTCCCTTTGCACCTCAGTTTTTTGTATTTCCTCTCCATTTAGAGAGAATGAATTAATTTCTTCTACCAAAGTGCATGACCATACACTTCCCAACACTGTATTCCATCTACAATTTCTTTACCCTTTCTCCTATCCAAGTCCTTCTGTAGATTACTTCCTCAAACTACCTGCCCCTCCACCTATCTTCACATCATCTGCAAACTTAGCAACAAAGCTATCAATTCCATCATCCAAATCATTGACATATAACGTAAAATGTATCAATCCCAACACAGACCCCTGTGGAACACTAATGACTGGCAGCCAGTCAGAACAGGCTCCCTTTATTGACACTCTTTGCTTCCTGCCATTCAGCCACTGCTTTATCCATGCTAAAATCTTTTCTGTAATACCATAGGCCCGTAGCTTGTTAAGCAGCCATATGCATGGCATTTTATTAAAGGCCTTCTGAAAGTCCAAGTACACATCAACCGATTCTCCTTTGTCTATCCTGCTTGTTACGTCTTCAAACAATTCCAACAAATTTGTCAGGGAAGATTTTCCCTTGATGAAACCATGCTGACTATAGCCTACTTTATCATATGCCTCCAAGTACTCTGAGACTGCATCACTAATAATTGACTCCAATACCTTTCCAACCACTGAGGTCAGACTAACTGGCCTGTAGTTTCCTTTCTTCTGCCTCTCCCTTCTTGAAGAGTGAAGTGACATTTGCAATTTTCCAGTTTAGTGATTCTTGAAAGATCATTATTAATGCCTCCACTATCTCTTCAGACACCTCTTTCATAACTCGGGGTGTACACCATCTGGTCCAGGTGACTTATTTTCCTTCAGACCTTTCAGTTTCCCCAGGATCTTTTCTGTAGTCATGGTAACTTCAAACACTTTATGCCCCCGACATCTGGAACTTCCACCATTCTGCCAGTGTCTTCAACAGTGAAGGTTGATGCAAAGTACTTATTCAGGTCATCCGCAAATTCGTTGTTCCCCATTACCTCTCCAGCAACGTCTTCCAGCAGTCCGATATCCACTCTCGCCTATTTTTTTTACACTTTATGTATCTGAAAAAACTCACAATAAGCTTTGTTCCTCCTGCTGCTCTTCCCCTGTCCATTGTAAAGACTGTGGTCCAATATGAAACAATTATAAACCATGCAACTAATGATTATAAGCACCATCTTAAGCTGTCCAGGATATGAGGCACTATCTTAGAATGCTACTTGCATCCTATTACATTTCTATGGCAGCATGGTAGATATGGGCCAGCTCTTCTGCCTTTAGTTTGCTGACAGGTGTCATGAGCTAATTCTGAATTCTATAGCTTTGTCAGATACTGCCAGCTACCTGATGATAAAAGACAAACAGCAGATAATAAAAGGGTCTTAACTGCCAGTCAGAAACCAGCATACACCTGGAAAATCTATTTCCTATGGTTAAAAGAGAAAGCAACTCTGAAAGAGCAGAATTTTTCTATTTGCAATAATTCCAGGTTGCTGATGAGAAACGCAGTCACTGAAACGAATGGAGATTATGTCATTTTGAACCTTGAAACAGGTTGCCATGTGTACAACTCCTTGTGCTCCCTCAGCTTGCTTTCTGCTGTTGATGGGCTATGATGTTTACAGCCTCGGTCAATATTTGATACAAGAGTAGATGACACAGTGGAAGATAAAAACTCTTGCAGCCTGTAGCATAAAATTTAGGGAATACTACCAATCAGACAAACTGGCACAAAATATAACTTATCATTTTATTGCATTACTGCCGCTTGGTTTCTCTTGAAGTTACTGCTAAAAACTCTGTTAAGACCTTGTGCAATGCTAGTTGAATCCATACAGATTTTTTCTTTGTTTTCCAGAGCTCATAAATAAACTGTATCTCAAACTGAAGACCAAGGAGAGACACCTGAGGTTGCAAGTCTGGATGGGCAGAAAGGTGAAAAGATTGTTGTTCAACAAAAATTATGCATGGATATTTAGAAGCCCAGTTCTTAAGGGTGTTAACTAGGGTGATCATGAATTTGGTACATCAGAAAAGCAGGTTAGATGTGGGTACCACAGGGTAAGGCTTAGTGAGATCCCAGAGTCCAATACAGTGCAATTAAAACATTGTTGTTAGACCATAAGATGTAGGAGCACCATTAGGCCAATTGGCCCATTGAATAGGTCAAATATGATGGCAGAATATAGTATTAATGGTAAGACACTTGGCAGTGTGGAGGATCAGAGGGATCTTGGGGTCGTAGTCCATAAGACGCTCAAAGCAGCTGCGCAGGTTGACTCTGTGGTTAAGAAGGCGTATGGTGTACTGGCCTTCATCATTCGTGGAATTGAATTTAGGAGCCGAGAGGTAATGTTGCAGTTGGTCAGACCCAACTTGGAGTATTGGTTGCCTCAATACAGGAAGGATGTGGAAGCCATAGAAAGGGTGCTGAGGAGATTTACAAGCATGTTGCCTGGATTGGGGAGCATGCCTTATCAGAATAGGTTGAGTGAACTCCTTGGAGCGAAGGAATATGAGAGGTGACCTGATAGAGGTGTATAAGATGATGAGAGGCATTGATCATGTGGATAGTTAGAGGCTTTTTTCCCAGGGCTGAAATGTTTGCCACAAGAGGACACAGGTTTAAGGTGCTGAGGAGTAGGTACAGAGGAAATGTCAGGGGTAAGATTTTTTACTCAGGGAGTGATGAGTGAATGGAACTGGCTGCCGGCAACGGTGATGGAGGTGGATATGACAGGGTCTTTTAAGAGACTTTTGGACAGGTACACGGAGCTTAGAAAAATAGACAGCTATAGGTAAGCCTAGTAATTTCTGAGGGAGGGACATGTTCAGCACAACTTTGTGGGGTGAAGGGTCTGTATTGTGCTGTAGGTTTTCTATGTTTCTATGAATCTGTTCCACAACTTCATCATGGCTGATGCATTTCCTTCTCAGCCCCAGTCTCCTGCCTTCTTCCAGTAACCCTTCATGTCCTGATTAATCAAGAATCTATCAACCTCTGCCTTAAATATACCCAATGACTTGGCCTCCACAGCCGCCATGGCAATCAATTCCACTGATTCACCACTCTCTGGCTAGGGAAATTAGCTATTCAAAACGGACGTCCCTGTATTCTGAGGTTGTGTCCTCTGGTCCTGGACTCCCCCACTATAGAAAACTACTCCATCGTGGTATTTCAACATTCAATAGGTTACTGTTCGTTCTTCTGAATTCCAGTGAGTTGAAGCCTGGAGCCATCAAACTCTCCTCATAGGACATGCCTTTTAATCCTGGAATCATTTTTGTGAACCCTCTCCAATACCAGCACATCCTTTCTTAGATAAGGGGCCCAAAACTGCTCACAATACTCCAAGTGAGACCTCAGCAATGCCTTCTAAAGCCTCAACATCCTTGCTTTTATATTCTAGCCCTCCCAAAATGGATGCTAACATTGCATTTACCTTCCTGACCACCAAATTAACCTGCAAAGTAACCTTCAGGGGAAACTTGCACAAGGAGCCCCTTCACACCTCAGATTTTTGAATCTTCTCTCCATTTAGAACAGGGGTTCCCAACCTAGGCTCACAGACCCCTCGGTTAATGGTAGGGGGGCCATGGCAATAAAAAAAGTTGTGAACCCCTGAATTCGAAAATAATCTACGCTTTAATTTCTTCTACCAATTTGCATGACCGTACATCTTCCGACACTATTCCACCCGCCACTTCTTTGTTCATTCTCCTAATCTGTCTAAGTCCTTTTACAGCTTCTCTGCCCCTCCACCTATCTTCATATTGTCTGCAAATTTGGTCACAAAGCTATAAATTCCACCATCCAAATCACTGGCAAATAATTTAAAAAGAAGTGGTCCCAACACAGACCCTGTGGAACACCACTAGGTTACCAGCAGCCAACCAGAAAGGCTCCCCCTATTCTCACTCTTTTTCTCCTGCAAATCCACCGATGGTCTCTCCATGTTAGTATCTTTCCTGTAAGAAAAGTTGTCAGGAAGATACTCCCACAGGAGCAGTCTAATTATCTCTGTAATTTTCTAAATGGCATGGTGAAGATACTGAAATCACTTTATAGATATCTCTGAAAGAAACTGCATAGGATGTTTAAGTCTGAGTCACACTAGGAAGTGCTGAATCAAATTAGTATGTCATAAAATGATCCAGAAATAGTCACCATCTCATACTTTAGTGAGATGTTCTTCATCTCTAAAGCCAGATCTCTTAAGCCACCCATGAATGCAGTACAGGTGTAACACTTTTCAAATGCAGACAAAACTGAGCAAAACCACATCAATTGAAAGAGAATAAAATTTAACAAGGGTTCATCTAAATTGAAGAAAAAAACGTGCAAAGATAATAAAAGGGAAGATCTGGGACAGAAAAGGTAAAAGCAAACTTAAAACAACAAACCAACAACCTGTAAGAATGAGGCAGAATGACCCGGCTTGATAACTCTGTGCAAATGTCGTATGATGCAAACCTCAGCTGGGGTATACCAGTATATGATAAAAGACATTATAACATAAACACCATGCTAATTTAAATAGTTTATGATTTATCCACCCTGCTTGCCGATCGTGCAGGGCCAGCTCAGAACCAGTGCATCCGCCATCGCCGACGCCCGCTGAGAACGCTCGCTGCCTCGACGCTCCCGGCCAGGACCTGCCACACGAGCCACATGGTCTCGCTTCCCCGTCACACGGGACACGGAGCCCCGACGCGCCCCGGGACCGGGAGCCTGCCGGCCGCGGGGGGAAGGCGGCGCGTGTGCGTCCCCGGGGCAGCAGAGCGAGCGAGCGGCGGTTTACCGACACCCGGCTCGTGCGGAGACGGAGAGCCACGGCGGGGCGCGCGCCCGCCCGCCCGCCAGCTAGTCTGTCAAGAGGCGGCGCCGCCCTGACGTTGTTCTGCCAGCCGAAGGGATAATGCTGAATGAAAGTGACTGGCCAGCGTCGGAGATTAATGCACTCCCGCTACTCGCATGTTGTTTTCTGTGTAGGTTCGATAATGGAAGGACCTGCGTGAAGACCTGTACGGGTTTATTTTTAAAGTGTTCTGTGTATTTATTTATTGTTTTGGATTTATTCTAGCTGGAAACTCCTTTAATTGACTGATTTAGTATTTGTTTTTTTTTTAAATCGCTCTCATTTTTTTTTGCTAATAGTCGAGTTGCCATGGCAGAAAAGATCCCAACGGCATCCCGATCCACATCTTCCCTTCCCCCGGAGCCCATGGAGATAATCAGGAGAAAGACTTGTTCCAGAAGGGTTAAAATCAACGTTGGTGGACTTAACCACGAAGTCTTATGGAGGACATTGGAAAGGTTACCCCGGACTCGTCTGGGGAAACTGAGGGATTGCAACACCCACGAATCCCTGTTGGAGACCTGTGATGATTATAACCTCGATGAAAACGAGTACTTTTTTGATCGTCACCCTGGGGCTTTCACGTCGATTTTGAATTTCTACCGAACTGGGAAACTGCACATGATGGAAGAGATGTGCGCCCTGTCCTTCGGCCAGGAACTCGACTACTGGGGTATTGACGAGATCTACTTGGAGTCCTGCTGCCAAGCCAGGTACCACCAGAAAAAGGAGCAGATGAACGAGGAGCTGAGGCGGGAGGCTGAAACCATGAGGGAACGGGAAGGCGAGGAGTTTGACAACTCGTGCTGTCCCAACAAAAGGAAGAAGTTGTGGGATCTGCTGGAAAAGCCCGGCTCCTCTGTGGCCGCGAAGGTAAGGTGCTGATGGGTTTCCCCAGGAAGACGCGGTCACCAGCAGGCTTGCAGGCAGATTACAGTTAATTCTAGAATGAACTAAAGCACAGTTTACTTCACTCTTTTTAATCGAGAAGTATTTTTTCTTTGCTCATTATAACGGTTATAAACTTCTCAACCGTTTTCCATTTCGTACCAGCAAAAGTGATGGTACAAGCGAACGGTAGGAACAGCGGGGAAGTCTGTTGTCATGGTGATTTGAAGGCTTGTAAATACTACTTGAGCTGTTGCAATATTTAATATTTTGAATGGAAACTACGCAGTTTTTTAGTGCAAGGTGAGAAAAGTTAGTGTGCCGAAATGATTCGTGTGATTATTTTGATTACTGCACGAAACATGATATGTTTATATAACTGTGTGGTTTGCAATTCAACTCATTCGTCTGTATCTTTCATTAACATTGCGCTAAAACTTCAGTACACTTGTAAGTACGTTGCAGTGCTAATTTCAGAACCTGATGTAATTACGAACCGGATTGATAGAATGAAGACGAGAAGATTAAACGTTTGTTTTACCGTGGAGTTTGTCATCCTTGCTTAAGGAAGAAATCGGGAGAGTTTTGAATTGCCCTTCGTCCTCAGAAAGCCGTTTTATTATCTAATTGTTTTCATTCTGTAATTCCATATGTTTGTTTATTTTGTTTCTTATACCCTGGTCTATTCCCTGTGTAAAAGCAAACAACAATTTTCTTAGCTGATCATTCATATTAAAACACTGTACACAGCGTCTGAATAATCAGTTTAGCGATCTTGGTACAATTCAACATTCATTATATGCTCGCTAAAATGGGCACTGTAACACTTAGATACACCTTTCCTTATTGAACAAAGAAAGAATTGAATGGCTAATGAAAGTAGCCATTCAACTAACTTGAGTTGTTCAATTCTGGAAATAAAGAGCACTGACTAATTTGCTGCTGTGTTTAGGTGTACTTTCTTCGCTTGATTTAAAAGCTGGCAATGGAATGAAGGGTGGGTGGTTTGAAAGTAGCGAGGGGTGAAATCACAGGGGAAACCATTGATAACATTTTATATAATGACGATATAACTTTGCCTTAATTTCTCTATATAAAATTTGCCAGTGGTTTCTCACATTTGCACTGTTAAGTTATCCTTACCCCCGTTCTGTCGTTGCTATTGCATTCTTCCTTCTCTACAATACTGTACATTACACTGGTGTCTGCCAACAGTGGGTTCAAGATGTGATTTACATTTGATAATACTCATATCATGTTACTTGCTTGATAATATGTCATGGCCAACAGAAGGTGGCTAAGAGCAATTTGCCGGCAGTTTTTTTAAAATGTTTTGGCAGCACAGATGGTGAATTCTGCTTTGTCAAAACACACATGCAAAAACTGGCTAACTTTGTAAGGTACCCAGAAGGCCCACCTTACTGCCTGAAAAAATGTATTGCTACCCCATTGGATTTATAATCCATATAGTTCTGGCTCAAGTGGAAAGTCCCACTCAATGATTCAAAAATACAGGTTGGCAGTCTACAACTACAGTTATTTTGCAGCTAATATTTCTAACCAATTATTTTTGAAAGGGGTTCCCCTTGTTTATGTCATGGACTCATACCACTAACCAAGTGATCCTTGGACCCCAGGTGGGGAGCCCCTGATTGTATTGCACATTTGCTACCCAAGTTGTATTGTCAATTGCTCATTCATGCAGATCGCAATAATGTTGATCAATAAGAGAGTGCGGAACATAAGAAATAATAAGAGGAATATGTCATATAATCTATGAGCTCCATAATTTGGACGCATTAATGTTGATCATGTGCCTCCAATAATTTTTCCAATTATTCCTCATATCCTCTGATTTCCATTAGTGTCAAAACTCATACTAACTTTTGAAATAGGCTCAATTAGTTTGCATTGCCTGTTAAGGCAGAGAATTCCATATATTTTTTCTGCATATAGAAATTTCTTCTTTTCTCAGTTCTAAATGATAAAGCCTTTTATCCTGATACATTATCCTCTTGTTCTGCAGGCAGAAGAAACAACAGTCTCTCCTAAAATTTTGTATGCCAGAATAATTCTCATTTCTCTAACCTCCAACAAGTATAAGCCAGTTGTAAATATATACCACACTGACACCAGAACAAATGCTGTCTTTCTCAAATATGAAGATCAAAAGTATATATTATTCAAGTATGGTCTTACCAATGTTCTGCACACTTTCTACTGTGGTCCAATTGTCTTGAAAAAGAACCATATTCAATTTTTGATTTAATTTTCAATTAATGCCTATGTTTACTTTGTGTTTTATGAACCATCACATCAAAACCTCTATGTTACTGTATTTACTAATTTTTCCACCATTTCAGATCATTGTTTTTCTTTTCTTTTTCATGCATTAGCTTCCAGAGGAAACCACATAGCCACAGGGAGAACATACAAACACCTCAAATATAGTACATGATCATGATCAAACCCAGACAGGAGCAGTTAGTTAGCTGTGCAGTAGTAGCATTATCTAAAATAATCTTAAACATATTAATAATATCTTATGAGCCTCGGCTTCCCCATATTAAATAATATTCAATTCCTCAATTAAACGGGTATTCATCTTTTCATTTTGCTGTCTTTTTGTGGCACTGCTTTGTAATATTTCAGGTCCTCGATGTTGAACAAAGTACTCAATGCATTCCAGAATTAAAGTAGCTTTATCTAATCACCACACAGTTGATTTTTGAAATATCTAATAATATCTCCAAGTCCCCTGTGATAATTTTATTATTCTTATGCTATTTAGTTTATTTCTCTAATATCATGGCATTATATTTGCTATTAGTGTTTGTCATTCAGCTGTCCTCCTTCCTCTCCAACCTAGACACCGTTGTTTGTTCTACAAATGCCCTTCCCAGATTTGTTGCTGCATCTACAAACTTATCAGGTCAGCTCCATCTTTAAATTACTTAAATACTTTGACAGGACAAAAAATATGAAAATGAGTAAGGCTAACTGTTTATTGAGCTTCCTCTGCCATTCAGTAAAATTGTGCCTGATTTTGAATTTTGCCTGCTTTTCCCCCTATTTCCTTGTCATTTGATTCCCTTCAATGTAGAAAAAGAATGATGTCAACCTTTAAATTTTTACTCACTGAAACCTGCAGCCAAAGAAATTTCTTTTCATCTGTGTCATAAATGGTTGAACCCTTTTCCTGAGATAAATTCATGATGCTAGATTCTTCAGCTTGAAGAAACAATTTTCGAGCATTTATCTTAACAATTCCCTTAGAATTGTATGCGTTGTAATGAAATTACTTTCTAAACTCTGGTGAATATAGGCTAGTGTTACTCAATCTCTTCTACAATTCCTTCACCTCAGGAATTAATCTACACCATTTGCAAGACATGTATACCCTCTTTTGGGTATGGAGACCAAAATTTGCCAATTAATGTAATACAACAGGTCTACAGCGGATGAAATCTCACTGGCTCCCCATGAAGCCTTTGAACACCTGGACAGCACTACCTAAGTCAGGCTGCTGTTTATTGTTTACAGCACAGCATTCATCACTATCATCCCAGCAGTACTAATCAAAAAGCACCAAAGCTTGAGCCTCTGTAGCTCTGTTGATTTCCTCATCAGGAGATCACTGTCAGTGTGGATCAAAAATAACATCTCCTTGCTGACGTTCAAAACTGGAGCACCTCAAGGCTGTGTGCTTAGGCCGTTGCTCTACATCCATGGCTGTGTGCTTAGGCCGTTGCTCTACATCCATGGCTGTGTGGCTAGGCACAGCTCAAACGCTGTCTATAAATTTGCTGATGACACAACTGTTATTGGCAGAATCTCAGATGGTGACAAGGAGGTGTACAGGAGAGAGAGAGAGATCGGCTGGTGAGCGTGTCCCAACAACAACCTTGCACTCAGTGTTAATAAGACCAAGAAATTTATTGTGGACTTTAGGAAGGGGAAGTCAAAGGAGCACACCAGTTCTCATTAAGGGATCAGCAGTGGAAAGGACGAGCTGTTTCAGGTTCCTGGGTGTCAATCAACATCTTTGAAGATCTATCCTAAGCCTAACATATTGATGCAATTGTAAGATGGCGCATCAGTGGTTATACTTCATTAGGAGTTTGAGGAGATTTGGTATGTCACCAAAGACTCTAATAAATTTGTACGGATGTGCCGTGGAGAGAATTCTAACTGGTTGCATTACTGTCTGGTATGAAGGTACACTGCACAAGATTGAAAAAAACTGCAGAAGGTTACAAACTTAGCCAACTCCATCAAGGGCACTAACCTGAGCATCAAGAACATCTTTAAAAGGTGATGCCTCAGAAAGGTAGCATCGATCATGAAGGACCCCCATTACCCAGGACATGGTCTTTTTTTATTACAACCATTAGAGAGGAGGTACAGGAGCCTAAAAGCTCACAACTGAACATTTTCTGAATGGACAATGAACATGAAGATTATCTCGTTCTTTTTGCTCTCTTTTTCTGCTAATTATTTAATTTAATTTGTAGATAGATAGAGGGCCTAAGACTTTTGCACATGGAATGGAGAGCAAGTTCGTAAATCTGATGGGAGCAAAGAATATTTGGATTGACGAAGGTGGAGCATCGAGGGAGTGGTGTGGGACAGATGGCAGAGCAGGAGTGAGGGGCTGACATTGGTGTAGACACTCCCAGCCCTGAGACACCAGATAGGGTCACTTAATTCCAAACAATTGGTTTATTGATCATTACAGAATATCTCCCTGGTGTTTCCCAATCCCTCCCCTCTGACTTCCCCTTTTTCCAATCACGATTCCCCTTTCCCTGCCTGCTTTCCATTCTCAGTCCACAGTAGAGACCCATATCAGAATCAGGTTTATCATCACTCACACATGTCATTAAATTTGTTTTTTTGCAGCAGCAGCAGTGCAATGCAATACATAAAATTACAACAGTTCTATGCAAAAGTCCCAGCTATATATGTGTGCGTGCATGCGCGCGCGTGTGTGTGTGTATACACACACAATGTATATACGTAATTAGTAGTTTTTTATGTATTGCACTGTACTGCAGCCGCAAATCAAATTACATGACATATGTCAGTGATATTAAACCTGATTCTTATTCTCATTCTGATTCTAATCCATGTTTGATCTAATAAAAGCAAAGTAAGATTGAATTTCACGCCTCTTGCAGTGAAGTCAAATATGGCTTTCAAAGTATATTGTGTACCTGCATGTTCACTTTCTGTGCTTCATGAAACAGTGAATCCAACATTTCTAGCTTCTCATAATCTGAGGGAATGAGTTCAATCATTTCTTTTTCTCAACAAATTGTGTAATTTTTTTTACCCACTGTATATCCTTTTGTGACAGCTTTCATCTCTCCTAACTAGCTCTGTATTATCAGCAAATCTAAATAATTTTTTAAGGTCTGAAACATTGAGGACTGTTATTTATCTTCATGTTTTATTTTGTTCATTAATTTGTGTATTTGTGATAATACATTATTCTCTACCCTCTGAGAATTTACTTGTGCAAGAACTTTTTGTGTAGAATATTATAAAATAACTTCTGAAAATCCAAATATTTAAAATCAATAGATTGCTTATCAACCATACAAGCTAAGGTCCTATTACACTGTTATATTTATCACATGTGAATTCCTTTTCATAAAATATATTGACTTATATCGAGGCGATGGAAGAGATTGCTGAGCCTCTGGCTAGGATCTTTATGTCCTTGTTGTCGATGGGAATGGTACCAGAGGATTGGAGGGAGGCGGATGTTGTCCCCTTGTTCAAAAAAGGTAGTAGGGATAGTCCGGGTAATTATAGACCAGTGAGCCTTACATCTGTGGTGGGAAAGCTGTTGGAAAAGATTCTTAGAGATAGGATCTATGGGCATTTAGAGAATCATGGTCTGATCAGGGACAGTCAGCATGACTTTGTGAAGGGCAGATCGTGTCTAACAAGCCTGATAGAGTTCTTTGAGGAGGTGACCAGGCATATAGATGAGGGTAGTGCAGTGGATGTGATCTATATGGATTTTAGTAAGGCATTTGACAAGGTTCCACATGGTAGGCTTATTCAGAAAGTCAGAAGGCATGGGATCCAGGGAAGTTTGGCCAGTTGGATTCAGAATTGGCATGCCTGCAAAAGGCAGAGGGTCGTGGTGGAGGGAGTACATTCAGATTGGAGGGTTGTGACTAGTGGTGTCCCACAAGGATCTGTTCTGGGACCTCTACTTTTTGTGATTTTTGTTAATGACCTGGATGTGGGGGTAGAAGGGTGGGTTGGCAAGTTTGCAGACAACACAAAGGTTGGTGGTATTGTAGATAGTGTAAAGGATTGTCGAAGATTGCAGAGAGACATTGGTAGGATGTAGAAGTGGGCTGAGAAGTGGTAGATGGAGTTCAACCCGCAGAAGTGTGAGGTGGTACACTTTAGAAGGACAAACTCCAAGGCAGAGTACAAAGTAAATGGCAGGATGCTTGGTAGTGTGGAGGAGCAGAGGGATCTGGGGGTACATATCCACAGATCCCTGAAAGTTGTCTCACAGGTAGATAGGGTAGTTAAGAAAGCTTATGGGGTGTTAGCTTTCATAAGTCGAGGGATAGAGTTTAAGAGTCATGATGTAATGATGCAGCTCTATAAAACTCTGGATAGGCCACACTTGGAGTACTGTGTCCAGTTCTGGTCGCCTCAGTATAGGAAGGATGTGGAAACATTGGAAAAGGTACAGAGGAGATTTACCAGGATGCTGCCTGGTTTAGAGAGTATGGATTATGATCAGAGATTAAGAGAGCTAGGGCTTTACTCTTTGGAACGAAGGAGGATGAGAGGAGACATGATACAGGTGTACAAGATATTAAGAGGAAAAGATAGAGTTGATAGCCAGCGCCTCTTGCCCAGGGCACCACTGCTCAGTACAAGAGGACATGGCTTTAAGGTAAAGGGAGGGAAGTTCAAGGGGGATATTAGAGGAAGGTTTTTCACTCAGAGAGTGGTTGGTGCGTGGAATGCACTGCCTGAGTCAGTGGTAGAGGCAGATACACTAGTGAAGTTTAAGAGACTACTAGACAGGTATATGGAGGAATTTAAGGTGGGGGTTTATATGGGAGGCAGGGTTTGAGGGTCGGCACAACATTGTGGGCCGAAGGGTCTGTAATGTGCTGTACTATTCTATGTTCTGTGTTCTATGTTTATTATCTAAATATATTGGACTGCATTGTGCTGAAACCAATCTTTTTAGACCATAAGACCATAAGATATAGGAGCAGAATTAGCCTATCTGGCCCATCGAGTCTGCTCCGCCATTTCATCATGGCTGATCCAATCTTCCTTTCAGCCCCAAACTCCTGCCTTCTCTCCATATCACCTCATGCCCTGACCAATCAAGAATTGGTCAACCTCTGCCTTAAATCTATATCAAGACTTGGCCTCCACAGCTGCCTGTGGCAAAGAATTCCACAAATTCACCACTCTGGTGAAAGAAATTCCTCCTATATCTGTTTTAAAAGGATGCCCATCTTTTCTGAGGCTATGTCCTCTGGTCTTCGACTCTACAACCATAGAAAACATCCTCTCCACATCCATTCTATCAAGGCCTTTCACCGTTTGATAGGTTTCCATGAGATCACCATTCATTCTTCTGAATTCCAGCAAATACAGGCCCAGCGCCATTAAATGCTCTTCAAATGACAAGCCATTCAATCCTGGAATCATTTTCATGAACCTCCTTTGAACCCTCTCCAGATTCAGCACATCCTTTCCAAGAAAAGGGGCCAAAAACTGTTCATAATGCTCCAAGTAAGGTATCACCAGTGCTTTATAAAGTCTGAACATTACATCCTTGCTTTTGTATTCTAGTCCACTTGAAATGAATGCTAACATTGCATTTGCCTTCCTCAACGCAAACTCAACCTGCAAATTAACCTTTAGGGAATCCTGCACAAGGACTCCCCAGTCCCTTTCACCTCAGTTTTTTGTATTTTCTCTCCATTTAGAAAATATTCACCCTTTTCATTTTTTCTACCAAAGTGCACAACCACACACTTCCCAACACAGTATTCCATCTGCCATTTATTTGCCCATTCTCCTAATCTGTCTAAGTCCTTCTGGAGCCACTCTACTTCTTCAAAATATCTGCCACTCCACCTATCTCTTCATATCATTTGCAAACTCTCCAACAAAGCTATCAATTCCATCACCCAAATCATTGACACATAACATAAAATTAATCGGTCCCAACTCAGACCCCTGTGGAACACTACTAGTCACTGCCAGCCAGCGAGAATAGGCTCCCTTTATTGGCACTCCTTGCCTCCTGCCAATCAGCCACTGCTTTATCCATGTTAGAATCTTTTCTATTATACCATTGGCTCATTAAGCAGCCTCATATGTGGCTTCTTATCAAAGGCCTTCTGAAAATCCAAGTACACAACATCAATCGATTCTTCTTTGTCTATCCTGTTTCTCCGCACTTGTCTACCATTGCAATCTTACAGTCGCAGTTATCACCTATGGTGCCTGTGTAATTTATTTTACTGAAGGCCTTCAATCCTTGGATATACCACAAGACATCCATGGCAACCAGGTGGCAGAATCTAATGAACTGTTTGTACAGTCATACTAATTGACTTTTGCAACTAAATACTATCAAAAGTTTATTATGTTTGAAATATTATTTACAGGAGCTGGTCATCAGCTTCAATTACCTTTCCCTGATCTAATTACCCTTGACAAGCGATGATGAGCTGTTGCCTTGAACCAATGAGCAAAGACATGCTTACAAGGCTTCTGAGTAAAGAGCCCCAGCATCTGCACCAATGACAATATATTTCCAATAGTGTGGTATGTGGCCAAGTAAGTTGTGTTGTTCCCATGTGCTTGTTCCTATCTATCTTGATGGTCGAGCTTGCACGTTTTGGCAGTGCAATCAAGGTAGCCTAGATAAGTAACTGTAATGTATTCCATGTGTGATAATCTCTTAAACCACTCTGTATTTGTTTTGAAAGCATCTTCGCTTTACAGAATCTTTTTACATGTGTCTAAGACTTTTGCACAGCACTGTATATGGCTGGTTCAGATGAGTTTCTGTCTAATTGAGTTAGAGATAAACTATTGAATAACAAGGGAAGATGATAGGATTGATATTGGTGATAATTGTTACTGACATTTTCATGGTATAAATGTTACTTGCCAAATTTCAGCCCATGCCTGAATGTTGTCTAGGTCTTGCTGAATACAGGCAGTTTCATTTGCTGAGGAATAGAACATGGAATTGAAAATAGCACAATTATCAGCAAATAGCCCCACTTCTGACATTCTGGAAAAAAAAAGAAGGTACTGTAATCAAGTTAAGTTGGGAGAAGTGTGACTCCAAACCAATGGAGTTATTTACTTTTCTTATCTATAGTTTTTGTCTCACCTCATAACTGCATTTAGTTTTGTGATCCATATTTGGAGCCACTGTAATTGGTCCCATCAAAATCCAAACTGGTGATTGGCGAGTAGTTTATAGGAGAGAGAATAAATGCTATCAAATAGCATTGTCTATAACAGCTTCCATCACTGTGGTTGAGAGCAGACTGGGCAATAAATATCTGGATTAGATTTGCCCTGCTTTTTGTGAACAAGAGAAAGCCAGACAATTTTCTGTTCAGCTAGGTAGATGCCAAGTTTTTAACCACATAGCTAGACATGTGGTTAGTTCTGGAGGGCAGTTGTTCACTACTATAGATGGGATGCTGTCTGTTACTTAGCCTTGCTGCATCCAATGTTTTGGGCTGAAGATGGTCATCTGTGATGCTGGAGAATTTAGGAGGAACATGATTGTAAATGCTTCACACTCACATGATGGCCCCGGACTTGTTGAAGATCCAAATGAATCTGGAATTTCCTCCTCCCATTGGCTATTTAAAGGCCACCACCATTTTAGAATGTGTGATAGAATAACAGAGCTTTGATCTTGTCCATTGATGTGAGGTTGTTCAATTCTGTTTATTACAAATTAATTTTGTTTTTTTTACATTCACTTACCGAAATATGCCTTTTGACTATGTGTTTTACATCCTGTGTTTTTGCTCATTTTTTGTTGGCGTTTACACATACTTTTTGCACATGGTGGGGTGGGATGTTGATTTTTTTTCTTTGAACGAGTTCCATGGTTCTTTTTTTTCTGACTGTCTATGGAGAAGATGAATCTCAGAGTTGTATATTGTATACTACATAAATTGATATAAATATACTCTGAATCCTTTGAATTTAAGCTTCATTAGGCTTTCACCTCAAAATTTTTAGGTATGAATAGTATTACTTCTGACACAGATGTATTGAATATCAGAGACAGAGCAGAGTAGAGGATGTGATGCATTGAATTGCCATTATGTACATTGAAGTTTGATCCAGCCCATTATGAATTTCTCAGTGTTAAATTCCACATTCTTGATCATGGATTCCAGTGCCATGTTGACAGTTGATTTGGTTAATTGGTCTATACCTCTCTAATTTCTCTCCCACGTACAAGCAAAGTTAGGCTATTTAGCACCTCATTTGCATCAACTTTCAATGTTAGTGCCACCTTCTTGCACTACCATATAATCCTTGATTCCTTTAATGTGTATAGGTGTGTTGATATTTTCATGATTACAGGCCTGGCCTACTTAATCTTCCTCTATTATACATATTCTTTCTTAAGTAGGAAGTCCGGTCTGGGGTACAATATTGCTGCTGTCACACAGGGACTCTATTTACCTTTGGAAGACTTTGGCATAAGTCTTTCAGAACAGGAGCCTTCATCCCTCCACAAAGGTCGCTGTATACCAAGCAGTCTGTGTCACCACCCTCCTTTATAGCTGTGAAGCTTGGGTAACCTACAGCCTTCACATCAAGTCCTTGGAGCACTTCCACATAAGCTGCCTTCAGCGCATCCTGGGAATTACTTGGCGTGAGCGGGTGCCTCACACTGAAATACATGTAAAGACCAGCTGGAGAAGTTTTGAGGCCATGATCTCCCAGTGTCAGCTGCAGTGGCTGGGGCACGTGATAAGGATGCCCCCATGTTGGCTACCTCACAGAGTGTTATACGGCCAGCTACATCACAGTCGACGCTCAGCTGGAGGGCCGAAGAAGTGCTATAAGGATCAGATGAAGAATGCTTTAAGGAAGTGCAAGATCAGACCCGAGGACACGGAGGATGTTGCTACTGACCGTAACACCTGACGGCAGCTATTCATATTCTGGAGGTGGAAAGAACAACCAGAAGACAGCAGAAGAGAGCCAGGAGAAATGCAGCCATGGTTGGCATCACTACCACCACCACCACTACCACATACAGTATACATGTCCCACCTGCAATAGAACTTGTGGGTCCAGGATAGGACTGTATAGTCATCAAATATCTCACCATTAAAGAAGTGGATGTCGTCATCGGATTCCGATGGACAACCGAAGCAGAAGATTTAATCAGAACAAGATGTCTTTACCCTCATGCTCAGATCATCATGGAATAAAGGCCAATATACTGTTTGCCTTCCTAGTTGCTTACTTCATCTGCATGCTAACGTTCAATGATTTATGTACAAGGAACATTGAGGTCTCTCCCTATACAGGTTTCCACCGCTATCCAAAGGTAGAGTGTTCCTCTGAAATGGTTCGTAAGTCAGAATGTCGTAAAGTGAAGAAGCAGTTACCATTTATTTATATGGGAAAAATTCATGAGCATTTGCAGACCCAAAAAATAACCTACCAACCATGCCAAATAACACACAAAACCTAAAATAACAGTAACGTATAGTAAAAGCTGGAACGATCTGATAAATACACAGCTTGTATAAAGTAGGAATACTTTTCTGCAATCATTGCAGCACTGTCCACCGTAGCGAAAATCTCACGCAAGCGCTCTTGGCAGAAGCACTCTTTCCAGTAACCCTTAAGCTATGAAGCTGCCAAATCATATCAAATAACACATAAAAATACACAGCCTATATAAAGTAGAAATAATGTATGTACAATGTAGTTTCACTTACCGGAATCGGGAAGACAGCGAGCACACTGATGATGGTGTATTAGGCTGAGTCATCGGAGGTTGGGATGGTGGGAGACAGGGGTGTCATCTCAGTGTCATCTGTTTCCATCGGGGCAGGTAGGTCACCTTCTATGTCTGCCTGCCTTGATGTCGAAGGTCAAGGTTCGTCATCTGCTGTGGCTGATGTGGAAGGCTTGAAAAACAACAGTATGCTTGACTGCTTAGCCTCATGCATTTTTCTATCATACAGTGCTTTGTAAGCACTCAAAGCATCCTGTAAATATGCCCTAAACCTCCATTCCCTTTAAAAATTAAAGTCATACTTTCCTGCAATCATTGCAGCGAAAATATCACGCAATTGCTTCACGTTCAGTTCCTGGACATCTTCCCTTTCGGGCCGTTCACTACTGCGTTTGGTTTCAATTATTATCCTTTCCCCTTGCAATTGCATCAGCTCTTCATCTGTCATTTCTTGGTCATGGGATGCCAAAACCTCTTCAACATCATCTTCGTCAACTTCCACAAACCCAGCCTCCTTAGCCAAACTCACTATGTCTTTACTTTGTTCACCATGATTGAAACGCTTAATTATATCTAGTTTTATACTAAGTGTAACACCCTTACGAGCTCTTTTAGGCTTTTCTGATACCCTAGAACTCATCTTGCTAACAGATGCACAAAATAAATTGACATAAATCACAGATGCTCACAGGCACTTGTTAAACAATGCCGACTAGAATGCAGTTCTGGGGGAGGAGTTTGGCTGCTTGGCGCGCGTGTTGCCTTTTTTCACACACTGCCTTTTATCGTGTGCTGCCTATTTTCGTAACAGTGAAAACACCTTCTGTTAGTGAAAACAGGTAACTAATGTAGGTCTTTTGTAACAGCGAGGTGTCATAAAGTGAATGTTCGAAAAACGGGGGGCGCCTGAATTTGAAAAATACATTGTCTTCTTATTTACCGAAGTGGATGACCTCTTATTTTCCCATAAAATATTCCATCTTCCATGCCCTTCATATACTCAACAAACTAACATCCTCCATCCTCCAGTCTTTCTCCATGTTTATGAAAAATGTTTCTACTATTTACAGGTATTTAATATTCTAATTTCATTTTATATTTTAATCACTGGCCAACATCTTGACCTCCACTCCTGTACACATAGGTAATGGTAAAAGACAAGGTCTATTGCCTGGTAATTTTGACATCATAAAGCGTGAATACAGGACTACAGGTGTTGTATTTTAGTACGTGCAGTATATGGAATAAGATAGATGAACTTGCAGCACAGTTGCAGATTGACAGGTATGATGTTGCAGGCATCATTGAATTGTGGCTGAAAGATTATAGCTGGGACCTTAATGTCCAGGGATACACACTGTATCAAAAGGTTAGGCAGGAAGGCAAAGGAGTGGCATTGTTCTGTTAGTAAAAAAATGAAATCAAATCTTTAGAAAGAGGTGACATAAGCTCAGAAGGTGTTGGATCATTGTGGATAGAGGTAAAGAACTGCAAGGGTAAAAAGACCCTAATGGGAGTTGTTCACAGACCCCCAAAGAGTAGTAAAGATGGGGCCTACAAATGACAAGGGAAGATAGAAGATGCATGCCAAAAGGTTACAATAGTCATGATGAAATTCACCTTGAAATTTGAGAAGGAGAAGCTAAAATCAGATGTACCAGTATTACAGTGGAGTAAAGGGAATTACAGAGACATGAGAGAGGAATTGGCCAGAATTGATTAGAAAAGAACACTGGCAAAGATAACAGCAGAGCAACAATGGCTGGAATTTCTGGAAGCAATTCGGAAGGCACAAGATATATACATCACAAAGAGAAAGAAGTATTCTAACGGAAAGATGATACAACCCGTGGTTAACAAGGGAAGTCAAAGCCAACATAAAAACAAAAGAGAGGGCATATAATAGAGTAGAAATTAGTATGAAGTAAGAGGATTGGGAAGCATTTAAAAAAACAACAGAAGGCTACTAAAAAGTCATTAAGAATGTAAAGATGGAATATAAAAGTAAGCTAACCTATAATGTTAAAGAGGATGCCAAAAGTTTCTTCAGATGTATAAAGTGTAAAAGAGAGGTAAGTGTTGATATTGGACCATTGGAAAATGATGCTGGATATGGACAACAAAATGGCAGACAAACAAATATTTTGCATCAGACTTCACTGTGGAAAACACTAGCAATTTGGTGGAAGTTCCAGGTGTCAGAGGTCATGATGTGTGAAGTTACCATAAATAGAGAGAAGATCCTTGAGAAACTGAAAGGTTTGAGGGTAGATAAATCACCTTGATTTGATGGTGTACACCCCAGAATTCTGAAAGAGGTGGCTGAAGAGATCGTAGAAGCATTAGTAATGATCTTTCAAGAATCACTAGATTTTCGAATGGTTTCAGGAGACTGGAAAATTACAAATGTCACTCCACTCTTCAAGAAGGGAGAGAGGCAGAAGAAAGGAAACTATAGGCCAGTTAGTCTGACTTCAGTGGTTGGGTAGATATTGGAGTCAATTATTAAGGATGAGGTCTCAGGGTACTTGGAGGCACGTAATAAATTAGGCCATAGTCAGCACGGATTCCTCAAGGGAATATCTTGCTGACAAATCTGTTGGATTTCTTTGAAGAAGTAACAAGCAGGATAGACAAAGGAGATTCAGTTGGTGTTCGTACTTAGATTTTAAGAAGGCCTTTGACAAGGTGCCACACATGAGTCTGGTTAACAAGCTATGAACCCGTGGTTTTACTGAAGAGATTCTAGCATGGATAAAGCAGTGGCTGATAGGCAGGAGGCAAAAAGTGGGAATAAAGTGACCAGGCTGCCAGTGACTAGTGATTTTTCAAAAGCATCTGTGTTGGGTCCGATTTTTTTACGTTATATGTCAATGGTTTAGATGATGTAATTGATGGCTTTATTGCAAAGTTTGAGAATGATATGAAGGTGGGTGGAGGGGCAGGTAATTTTGAGGAAGTAGGGAGGTCACAGAAGGACTTAGACAGTTTAGGAGAATAAGCAAAGAAATCGCAGATGGAATACAGTGTTAAGTATATGGTCATTCACTTTGGTAGATGAAATGAAAGGGTTGACTATTTTCTAAATGGAGAGAAAATACAAAAAACTAAGGTATAAAGGGACTTGGAAACCATTGTGTAAGATTCCCTAAAGGTTAGTTTGCAGTTGAGTCTGTGATGAGGAAGGCAAATGCAATGTTAGCATTCATTTAAAGAGGACTAGAATATAAAAGCAAGTATGTATTGTTGAGACTTTATAAAGCACTGGTAAGGTCTAACTTGGAGTACTGTGTGCAGTATTTGCCTCCTTATCTTAGAAAGGATGTGCTGAAACTGGAGAATCATAAAAATGATTCCAGGATTGAAATGGCTTGTCATTTGAAGAGTGCTGGATGGCTCTGGGTCTGTATTCGCTAGAATTCGGAAGAATGAGTGGTGGCTTCATTGAAACCTATCGAATGGTGGTGAAAGGACTTAATAGAGTGGATGTGGAGAGGATGTTTCTTATGGTCGGAGTATCTTAAGACCAGAGGACACAGCCTCAGAATAGAGGGGTGTCCTATTAGAGTGGAGATGAGAAGTAATTTCTTTAGCCAGAGAGTGGTGAATCTGTGCAATTCTTTGCCACAGGCAGCTGTCGAGGCCAAGCCTTTATGTATATTTAAGGCAGAGGTTGACAGATTCTTGATTAGTCAGGGCATGAAGGGATACGGGGAGAAGGCAGGAGATATGAGAGGAAAATTGGATCAGGCATGATGAAATAGCAGAGCAGACTTGATGGGCCAACTGGCCTGATTCTGTTCCTATATCCTATGGTCTAATTTTGCTGTTTTGCCATTAGATGCAACTTTTTTATGGTTTTGCTATGACTGTCACTCCTTTTCCATGTCTTTTTTTAACCTTTTGATCTGTATTCAGTGTATTATGAATTTATGTAGTTTGATTACTACATATTTGCCTCCTAGATGAATTTGGAGTGAAAATACAGCAGAAAATTGACTGCATAAGAATCCATTCAGATAATCTAATACAAAATGGATGACTAGTGTTGTGGGTACAGGATGTAAAAGTTCCAAGATATGATTTTAAAGAAAAGGGCATTATCCCTAGTGTTTAATTCTATGTTGCATCAGATGTAGTTTTTCCTAATTTCATGTCCACCTTACTGTATGATCTTTTTGTATGTTATAACTGTTCACAATTGTTCGCCGTCTTGTGTTCAAAGATATTCTTGTAGCAATTATTATCAAATAATATGGTAATTTAAGATGAAATAAGAGAACCTTTCTCCATTCACTTTGAAGCACACCTATTCTTTCATTTGGTGACTATAACTTGTCAAATGTCTCACACTAGCACACCTCTACATTACTGGTACTGTATTATTGATTTTGTAAATTATATTTAAAGCAATAAAGATGCGAAACAAAAATCTAAAGCTGAAAAGCTGCTTTAAAGAATCTAAGTAAAGAAGATAGGAAAATAGGGAAATAAACTTCAGATGAGAATAACTAAATTAATGTGGGGTAAAATGAAAACAAAAGATAGTAAATTGCATAGAAAGAGTACTTATGTTTAGTATCTGACTTTTGAGAATGTAATAAAGTTAATGGTCCAGTAATATTCAATTTTATGCCGTGGATAGAAGGAATCTGCTGTTGGAAAAAAAACATGATAGAGTTTGTCTTTAAGGTGTATTTTCTGGTACAAGAATGTTTGTATTAAATACATACAAAAGTAACCTTAAGAGTCTGAAGCAAAATTCACATGTCAGCCTTTCAGTTTCAATGCACTGAAACAAAATGGAGTAGGCAGGGTATAACATTGCCACACTTCAAGAACTATGTAATCTGCCTGTATGAAAATTTCTGTAGGAGATTTACATCACAGGTCCTCACAGATTAAAGTACGGTTCCGTTCCTAAGAACTGTTCCTATTCATAATGCAGAAACAGCAATTTCCCACATGGCTGAGGATGCTCAGCAGCAACCAGCAAATAGAAACATAGAAAATAGGTGCAGGAGTAGGCCATTCAGCCCTTCGAGCCTGCACCGCCATTCAGTATGATCATGGCTGATCATCCAACTCAGAACCCTGTACCTGCTTTCTCTTCATACCCCCTGATCCCTTTAGCCACAAGGGCCATATCTAACTTCCTTTTAAATATAGCCAATGAACCGGCCTCAACTGTTTCCTGTGGCAGAGATCTATTCTGCTCTTCTCTCAAATGCTTGTTTTTATGTACAGGCTATACATAAGTCTAACATTGTAAGCAGGAGAGGATCTGTATTCAGAAAGCATGAATTCATTATTATAAACAATTGTCTGACATTAACTGACTTATTAAATAAAATCTGATGGTATCCACATTTATTTGGAACTTAAACGTATACAATACAAAATATGTATACCATATATATTTTCTGTGTGATGACATTGGTGATTGAAAAACTAATTGATGACAAAGTGATTTTATGTATTGATCAAAATTTCAACACACAATATATCTTCCTCTTAGTTGCCATTTTTAAAGGAAAATACATTATGTGCAATTAATAACATCATACTAATGGAAACAAATCTTGAAATATGTAATCCAGTAGAGAATTAGAAAGTATTCTGAAGTGGAAAATGTGGTCTTGGAAAGGAAGATGGCTAATAAACTAGTTTCTCCTGGGCATTCATTGTGATGGTTTCTTAAGGTTCCTGATGAAATTATTAAGCATTTTTCAACTAAATGGGTTTCATGCTCAGAAGTCAATCAGATTGATAAGTTTTCTATTTGACTGGATAACACTCTGACGGAGACTGAGAGGCATGGAAGTCAGAATCCTTATCCTAATTCAAGTCCAGAGTGGATTTTTGTATGATGTAATGAGGTGACATCTGATGATAGGAAGATTGTAGGTGTCATGATTCTCCTGGCTCACAAGTGGTGATATTAAGACACTAATGCTATTGTCACATCATTCATCTCTCAGGTTGTCCAATGCCTGGGAAATGCAGCCACTCATGCTCAAATACGCAAGATCAAGGTCGTCCATGGTAAGCTGATCCAAATATTTAAGATGCATAGGATTCATAGTTGTTTGGATTCAGAATTGGCTTGCCCTTTAGTAGACAAGGGATACTGGTGGAAGGATGTTATTCCGGCTGGAGGCCAGTGGTTCTGCAGTGATCAGAGTTGGGGCCTTTGTTGAATATGATATGATATATAGAAATAACGGAAATGAAAGTGTAGGTAGGTAGGTTAGTGAATTTGCAGATGTTGGTGGAAATACAGACAGTGTAGATGTATTTCAAAGAACACAGGAGTTTAGTTCAAGCAAGTGTGAAGAGTTGCACTTTGCAAGGTCAAATGTAAGGGAAGGTATACAGATGGTGGCAAGATCCCTATCACCATTGATGTACAGAAGAATCTTGGGGTCTAAGGCCAGAGCTCTCTGAAAGCAGCCACACCAATCGATTGGATGGTAAAGATAGCATACAGAATGCTTACTTTCAACGAATGGGGCTCTGAGTATCAGACTAAGGAAGTCTTGTTGAAGTTCTGTAAATTGTTGTTTTGGCTGCTCTTGGAGTATTGTGTGCAATCTTAGCCAGCCCATTACAGGAAGGATGTGGAAGTTTTGGAAAGGGTCCAAGAGAAGCTGCTTAGAGGCTATGAGTTGTAAGCGAAGATTAGACAAACTAAGGTTTTTTCCTCTGGAGTGTCTGAGGCTGAGGTTTATGAATAGGTGATAGAAGTTTGTGAAATTATGAGAGTCATCAATAGGGCCACCATCATTATGTGCTGTGTCTTATGATGTGGGCAATCATGGTCATTTGACCATGATTGTTCTTGGCAAATTTTTCTACAGAAGTGGTTTGCCATTGTCTTCTTCTGTACAGTATCTTTACAAGGCATGTTTAAAAGGCCAAGGAATAGAGTTATGTTCTGTAACTCCAAAAAAGTGGAGGCCGTGAGTGAGCAAAGTGACAGGAGCCAGGAAATGCATATCTTCTTCGATTTACTTTAGAGAGATATGCACGTAGTGGTGTAATGATGTATGCAATTCATGTACTTTTACATATAATCCATAATTAATTATGTAAAAATGAAGTGTTTAATGAAATGATATATTTACAGTATTATTCAAATATTACTGAAATATTAAATACACTATATTCCTCCCTGCTAAGCTATAAACTCCAACTCAATATAGAATGCATCTTAACTCAAATATGTAAGGTATTGCTCACTAGTAATCTTATATACAGAGTATACTATATAATATAACTACTATATAGACATCCACAGCATAGTAAATTTTAAATTGTCCCATTCATCTCTAAAGATGTAATCAGTGTGGAGGATTCTTACTCTTGTGGGATTATGTCTTTCCTGACAAAGGGTTCACTCTGCTTGGCAGCTGAGACTTGAAGCTGTGGAAAAAAATCTCAGGTTCTAGGGCCTGATCTGTGGTCATTGTAGGAGTTGACTCTGGGACTGCAGGAAGTAGTTCTGACAGCATTGGGCACCTTTCTTCTGGAAGTGTTGGCATCCAAACAGTACATGACAAGCTGCTCAATTTGCTGATCTATCTCAAACCACAAGACAAAGCTTCAAGCCACCACTTTAATTTTGACCATGCCTGGATGACCGGCATTTAGGTCCTCCAACACTTTAGCTCTCAACTTGGATGGTACAACAACTCTCAATCCCCACATAAAACAACCTCTGCCAAGGGTAAGTTCATCCTGGCATAGGTAAAAATGGGGGGGAACTGGAATTTCTGCTGCACATTGAGGCCATTTTGGGTTGCCATGTAGACCTGAGAGAGTGTGGGGTCTTTTCTGCTTTACCTTTGGATGATCTCTGACATTATAGGGAGACTTTTGATTTGCATTAGGGAGAAAATGTCTTTTGTAAGTTTTTCTAGGTATTTCCTTTTCCAAGGGTAAATGGAACAATCCACGATTAGTCATCCTGTTGAATTCAGTCCTGTAATTGTGCCCTCCAAGAAACAGGGCTCATCTCTGCATTAGTGCTGCTGCTGTTAGCAAAACGCCGTTCTGTAGATTGAAAATGGACACCAGTAGTTGATGATCAATAATGAAGGTAAACTGTCTCCCATACAAGTACTGGTTGAAATGTTTTACACTCTAAACCAGACTCAAGGCCTTTCTGGCCATAAATTTTTCTACAGCAGAAAGGAACGTGAAGCAAATGCTATGGGGTGTTCACTTCCATGACTCATAACTTGTGAAATGATTTCACCTATACCATAAGGCAAGGTGTCACAGGCCAGCTTCACTGGACGCTGTGGATCATAACATGTGAGTATAGTGTCTGATGTCATCATTTCCTTTGCCACCTCACACTGCTTGGTCCATTGCGATTTCTTCCTGATCTGTACAAGTGAGTTCAAAGATGGAGCACAGTAGCCAGCAATTTGTTATAGTAACTGACAAATCATAAAAAAAACCACAACTGTGACATGTCCTTTGCCCTTGGGGCATCCACCACTGCTTGAAGTTTCTCAGCACATTTGTGTAATCTTGTGCATCAATGGTGTGGCCACAGTAAGTGATGTTTGATTGAAAGAGTTCACAATTGCTGTGACATACTCCGAGCCCATAATCTTCTAATCTTTTTAACACTGTCTTGAAATTTTTGGAGATGATCCTCGTCATCCTTACTGGTAACAGTGATGTCATCCAGGTAACACTGAGTACCTGGGCAGCCTTGCAGCACCTGTCCATAGCTCTCTGCCAGAGAGCAGATGCTATTCCAAAAAATAAGCCTGTTATACTGATAAAGCCCCTTGTGAGTGTTTATATTGGGAAGCACTTTAGACTCTACTTCCAACTCCATCTGTAGGTAGGCCTCAGTTAAGTCCACTTTGCTGAAATGTTTCCCTCTAGATATCCTTTATCCTGGGCAGAAGATATGGATCTACTTTCAGTATTGGGTTGATGGTGACTTTAAAATCACCACAGATCCTGACAGGACTGTAGGGTAATGTAAAGGGTGGAAACATATGCATAATTCACAACCACCGACATTGAGTTGATGTTCCCTTTAAGAGGTTGGTCTGATGTGATGATGTAATGATTTTTTTTATCATACTTTATGTTTTGTGGTTGGTTGACACTGAAGTGAGTTGTTACAGTTACCCTGAAACTTAAAAGTCCTCTGTCGTTTTACTTACGAAAACCTGCATTGGCGACCCTGATGCTCTGGGACGATTCCAGAGTTATTCAACCTGTCGACCTATGCAGTCACTTTGAAACTGCTGGAGTTTTGGGAGCAAAATGGTTTGTACAAGCTGAGGCCCAATTCACATCGTGAGAAATCTCCACGGACGACACCAAATATTGTTACGTAGTAATGTTGCTTACAAGTTCCACGGCGACCACAGTAGTGAGTCTGATTAAACACCTGCCTGAACGTGATAAGCATAGCAAACTGAAGACTGGCCTATTACAGATTTTTGGACTATCGTAGTCTGTGCATGTCGAACAGTTGCTCTCCTTGCTCAGCCTGGGGAATGCTAGGCCATTAGAACTAATGGACCACATGCTGTTTCTCTTGGGAAATCACCATCTTTGTTTTATTTTTAAAGAACTCTTCATGTAGCAACTGTCTGATCAAGTCTGCATAGCCCTTACTAATGCACCGGTAAATTACTATAGGGAACTTGCTAAAATAGCTGCTAGTCTACACTCAGCCAGGCAGAGGTGCATAAGTACTCTCCTTTCCCTGCCTCCATAAACCCAGTCAGCAGGGCCTTCAACACACACACGCCCACAGTTGTGAAACAGACAGTTCCGTGCTTTTACCATGCTCGTTTTGGTATGAACTCCAGGAAGTGCCAACTGCTTTTAGCTGTTGAGGTCATACACATTGGTGCGGACTATGCTGGTATGGTAGCGGAACAAGCTACTGATCCAAGGGTCCAGGCTTACCGAACAACAGTCACAGGCCTGTGGTTGGCTGACATTAAGTTCAGTGAAGCTGGGGTTTCTCTCCTGTGTGATGTTTCAACCGATTGCCCTCACCTCAGACTGCACGCATATTGGAGGCATACTCTTTTTAACTCCATTAATGGCTTCTTGCATCCGGGCCAGAAGGCCTTACAGAAACTGGTTGCACTAAAGTTTGTGTGGCACGGCCTTTAGAAAAGACGTGTGATTAGAGTGTAGCTTGTGTTGAGTGCCAGTGGATGAAATTTGACCATGTTCAGGAGCTATTGACATTTTTGAGATCCCTAAGCAATGGTTTGGCCATGTCAAAGTGGACTTGGTTGGTCCTCTTTTCCCCTTCTGCAGTTTCAGGTACTTCCTTACCATGGTGGACTGTACCAACAGGTGCCAGAGGATGCCCTCTAGCATTGACAATGGCCACAGGTGTGGTTCAAGCGTTCATCAGCGCCTGAATTGCTTGGTTTGACACCTTATCTGATATTTCCTCCTGACTATGGTCCCCAATTCAGATGGCCTAGAACCTTGCCATTAGACTACCTCACACCAAGGCATACCACCAATGGCCTATGCGAGCTGTTTCATCGATCCTTAAAGGCTGCTCAGAGGGATTCTTGATGGATGTGTTGACATAATTGTCCCTTTTGGGACCTGCTGGGGCTCAGAATGGCTCCAAAGGAGAACTTGCAATGGTCCATGGCTGAGTTGGTATATGCGCAGTTGTTATAAGTGCCAAGTGATTTTATTCCTGATGCCACAACCATCTGGTCAACCTCTCAGCAGCATTCTGCCCTCCTCAGTAAACTCAATTCCTTAGCACCTATTTGTATCTCCCATCATGGCTTACAGCACTCTTAGGTTCCAGTGGACAGTGCTGATGAAGGGCCTCGGTCCAAAACATCGACTGTTTATTCTTTTCCATAGATGCTGCCTGACCTGCTGAGTTCCTCCAGCATTTTGTGTGTGTTGCTTGAACTTGCAGCATCTACAGATTTTCTCATGTCTTAGTTAATTTGCCGTTCACTTCCAGTGTAAACCATTTTGCTTGTCGCTTGTTACTTATCACGTTATAAATCTCAGGCTACCCAGTCCTGTGTCACTCTCATCATTATCAGATTTTCATCGACAAAGATTCAAAGCATACACATTTAAGGCACACCTCTGCCATCAAATTTCTGAGTGCTCCGTGGATCAATAAACACCACCTTATTATTCCTTTGCATTATTTGCACTATTTATTTATATAGTAACATTATATCTTTGCACTGTATTGCTGCCATAAAATAACACATTTCATGTCATGTTCTTACATAATAAACCTGATTCTGATGCTAATTCTGAGAGAAGTAAATGCACACAATGCTTTTCCCAACGAGCGTGGATCAAAGCTAGAGGGAATAGGAGGAGAAAGATTTAAAAGGAACCTGAAGGGCAAATTCGTCTTACAGAAGAAGGTGCTGCTGGAGGAAGTAGTTGAGGCAGGCACAATAACATTTATAAGACATTTGGACAGAAAAGTAGAGAACTACATGGGCCAAAGAACTATATGGGTTAAGAACTTTTTAAAAGCTATTAATGCTTTTTGAGATAGTGATTTAGATGCATATCATATTTTTTACTGAGTTAAGTATTGTATGTAATTAGTTTTGCTACAACAAGTGTATGGGACATTGGAAAAAAAGTTGTATTTCCCCATGGGGATGAATAAAGTATCTATCTATCTATCTATCTATCTATCTATCTATCAAAGGTGGGCAAATAGAATTGGCTTAGATGGGCATCTAGGTCAACATGGGTCAAAAGGTTTGTTTCCATGGTGTGTTACCTTATAACTATAACTTTGCTGTAAATCTAAAGAAAATGGATCATGCTACTTTTGCATATAAGACCAATGAAGTGAGTATGCTCTGTTCAGTTCTATGGTTGATTTATCTATTTGTATTTAATTTATAGAATTATTTACAGCTGGAATAATGCAGAGTACCATTATATAATGGATAAAACCAAGCACATAACAGGCATCAGCAACTCTCCTTAAAATATAGCAGTTCCAACCCATTTTACTACCATAAAATATTGGCTTTGAAATGATGGGCATTTATTGGATTTAAGATCACCCAGCAATGGATTACAAATTGAAACATATATTCTGATGGTTCAGATTTGTTATTATTATTTCTGTAATCCTTTTGTATCAGATGGGAAAAGCATATAATAAGCATTGTTTTCTGACAGAATACGTATTTCTTCAAGTTTCTAAAATCCAGGCTAGCTCTGCATTTAAAGTGCATAAACACTCAGCTGTGCTGCAAAATCCTTGCTGCCACCATGTCCTGAGTAGAATTTGATTAGTGTGATACTGACACAGTTGCAATTTCAAATTAGATATCGCTTGTTGGCAGCACAGGGGAAACAAATCTTATTTGAAGCACCTGTCAGCTGTCCAATTTGTGAGCATTTTGCATTTAAATTATGATGATAATGATTCATTGCAAAAGCTGTACTACATCTGATTTATCACATTTTTGTTATAGGAAGCAACATTTTGAAATATAGATTTTTTTCAGCAACCAAAGTTTGCTGGAGGGGGCAATACTTGATGCTCCTTTAAGACATTTTCTTTTATCCTGCAGGTTTACACATTTTTGCACTTTGAATGGCAGAAAGTTTATGCTAATTAGCAACCACTGAAGTCAGTGAGCATCTGTGACCTTTGTGAAATAGAGGACCAGATGTCTACCTCATTAAGATTAAGAAAGAAACAAGAACAGTAGAATTAAGTACGATAAATTAGTGACAATTCACATACAAAAATATGTATAATAAGGCCAAGAAGAAATAGTGTTTGAATTTATGAATATCTATGCACAGTTTATCATTGTTACCATACACAGAGGCCTATTATTTCAGTAACACACTCAAAATGCTGGAGGAACTCAGCAGGCCAGGCAGCATCTATGGAAAAGAGATTTTCTCTTTTCTATAGATGATCGTGATCATGATCAGTATGATCATGCAGCCATGATCATACTGAATGGTGGTGCAGGCTCGAAGGGCCGAATGGCCTACTCCTGCACCTATTTTCTATGTTTCTATGTTTGTTTTCTCTTGTTTGTGTGTTTGTATTCTGGGGTGTCAAGGTTGAATGTTATTACCAGAGCATAAAGAGAATGTTTGAGCTGCCTGCACTGTTACAGAAATACAACTTTTTGTATGCACAAGAATTTCTATGTCCATTTTAATTTTTTTAATCATCTGGTAGTAAAATTATTCATTATTTTGTGTTGGCCTTTTGTAAAAGACACACAAAAACCAATAGTAGATCATGGATGGGTTTTAGGGAGGGAGGAAATTAAAATAACTTTTCATAGACAAAATATTAGGGAAATGAATGTGGCTAAAACAAATAGATCCCTTGGATTATTTAAGTTTTTAAAACAAAAAGCTGTAAATGTAGTGGTTGCAATCTGCGAAAGTTCCTGATATTTTGGAAATACCCAGAGGATTGGACAAATGAAAATATAAAACCAAGTGGAGAAAGGAAGGAGATGCAGAACAGAAAACTCTAGCCCAACATCCATTAATCATTAAGAAAATTTTCAAATTCGTGATGAGCGCTGCTTTCTTTGTTTGCATCAGTGGTAAAGATAGAAATGACAGTATATTCTGTTTTCTGTTCAGACATGTCAATGTAAGATGAATTTAAAACATCTGATGGACATTTCATAAAAATCAAGCAAAGCCCCAAGAATGTTAAGGCCTTTTAAAAAATATTCTAGTAGTCAAGCTGTATTAGTACTGTTTTATAAAAGAGAAATCCTATTTGACAGATTTGTTAGGGTTCTTTAGGTATAACAAACACACTAGGTAAAGGAAAACAGAAAATGTATTGCATTTTCAGAAGACATCTGATAAAGAGCATCATAAAGGCTACTATACAAGAAAAGAGTGCATGGAGTGAGGGTAATATCCTGACATGGGTAAAGAAACAGCATCTTCATAAATCTCCTCTGCATTCTTTCCAGCTTAATGGCATCTTCACTGCCTCTTGTAGAAAAGAGGAAGTGAAGATAACTGGGCTGTTCCCTGATTTGCAATTGGTAACTAGTGGAGTGCCAAAAGATTTTGAACTGGCTTTCAGCGTTGGCTAATAATACAAAGGTAGGTGGGTTAGCAAGTTGTAAGGAGACAAAGAGTCTGCAAATTATTATTTAAAAAGCAAGAAATGGAAATATGTTTCTTTGCACAAGGATCTATAGGTCCCATTAAATGAAACACTAAAAGTTAGTGTGGATATACAGAAAATAATTTGGGTAAAAGAATGTCTATGATGCAAGGGGTATAGAATATAAAAGTAGGCATGTTTTAGTGAAGTTTTACTGAGTATTAATGGGACTGCACTTGGTAATTTTGTGTAAGCTTTGGTCTCCTTCTTTGAGAAACAATGTGCTTGCCTAGAGACAGTGCAGGGAAGATGAACTCAGGGATGAAGGGGTTGACATAGGAGCAAATGTCAAGTTGAAAGCATTAAAGATAATGATTGACAACATTTTAACAAACTTTGAAGAATATCCAAACCAGAAAAAAAGATGCTGGATTTGCAGATACTCTGTAATTAATGTGATTTATGGTTTTAAACTGAGATTGCCAAGCTGATCAACTCATTCCATTCATACTGTCAAAATTGTGGCAGATAAAACCTATTAAAGCTATGGCAGATATAGTTTACATCCAACATCACATATTTATACTCATTCAAAGCTTGCTAATGCAAGGGTTATAATGATATTGGACCTGGACACTGCCTTGTTGAGTTTTCACCATATTTGTCTGCTCCAATGGCATCTTTCCTACAGCAGAATGACTGAACCTGACCACAATTCCAAATGTATGTTGTATAACTTCAGTAGAACATTCAAAATATCTATAATCAATGTCCTGGCTGATGAAGGTGAGCAAACCTACAACATTGTTCACCCCCCTGTATACCTGTGATGCTACCTTCAGGTAACATGTAACTGTACTCCCAGATCCCTGTGTTCAACACTCCTCAAAGCATGACTCTTTACTCTAATGGTCCTACACAAAATGCAACATCACACATTTATCCCAATTAAAGTCCATTTGCTATTCCCTAGTTCTCTTACCCTACTGATCCCTCAGTAATTCCTTATAACAATCTGGTAAAGAGAGAACTGACAGAACATGCTGTCCTCTTCACAAATGCCAATATATATATATAGAATTTTGAAAATCTGATGAATATTTCGGAAAATCTAACAAAACCCCCAAAGTCTAATATAACATAAAATGACACATGACAGCCACAGTTTAAATAAAATGACTAAAGCTATTCTTCTAAGGAAAATAACTGTTATTACTTCAAAACATATGTGTTGGTGCATGGCCTAGTGGGCAAGGTATCAGACTGGTAACCTGAAGGTCACTGGTTCGAGCCTCAGCTGAGGCAGCGTGTTTGTGTCCTTGAGCAAGGCATTTAACAACACATTGCTCTGCAACATCACCGGTGCCAAGCTGCATGGGTCCTAGTGCCCTTCCCTTGGACAACATCGGTGGCGTGGAGAGGGGAAGGCCTGCAGCTTGGGCAACTACCGGTCTCCCATGCAACCCTGCCCAGGCCTGCGCCCTGGAAACTCCAGGCGCAGATCCATGGTCTCTCGAGACCGACGGATGCCACCACCACCACTTCAAAACTACAAAATGATTGAGTTCTAAAAGAACTGATAAATAGATAACTTCAAAAATGTTAACTATTTTCAGACATCTGTGGCCGCTGTAGCTGACCTCTATACAAAGTTGATAATTCTGAATTTACTCCACTACCCACCCGTTTTCTGTAACTGCCCCAAATTTATGTGTTTGGTATATCTCAAAGCACTCTACACTGGCTGCTTGAACTTTGGACTTGCCAGTGATAGACAAAAAAAATCTTGCTAATATTTCTACACTTTTTAAAAATCTTATACATAGTTTAAAGTTTCAATAAAAGCAAAATTCTGATCCTTGGCAAGTATATACAGTCGTCGTCCCCCAAGAAGTTTTCATGTTTTATTGTTTTACAACATTGAATCTGTCAAGACCCTGAAGCAGGGACCCAATTGCAGACCAAGTACTGTGCGCAAATGCAGAGAGGCAACAAAGTCAGCGTCAAAGTTCAGGCAGAGATCAAAAATTCCAGAGAAATCTAAAAACCAGAATCGGGAAACAGGCAGAGTCGACAACAAAGATATTGCCTCCTGAATACCTTTAGGTGTATCTTATGTATCTTGGGCTACTGATCATGAAAATCACCATGAAATTTCCCTATCACACACCATTTTTTAATAAACTTGAGTTTATTATTTCAATTCTTAATCCAAGTCAATTAAAATATTGCCTACAATGTAAGCTGTAAAGTTTCCTATCTTGTCTAGGCATGCTTGGGCATGCTTAGGCGACGCACTGCTGCATGGCAGGACAGGTTTTAGCAATAATTATTGGGTTCAGGACTGTAAGGATGGAATTTGCTATCACCAGGCACAACAGTTTCTATGAAGGATTTTGATATTTGAGACAGATGCTTCCCAGACAGTCAGACCGACAGACATACTTTATTGATCCCGAGGGGAAATTGGGTAAGTGATGCCAAGATTAAGGAAAACAGTTTTGTTGGTCCACAAATCAAACAGGTCATCAATGACAGGCAATTTGAAGAATTTCTAGTGGGACCAGAGAAAATCACATGGAAGGCATTCAAGGAAGTTGTTGAAATTTTTCTTGGCAGCTACAGAGCACCAAACTACTTGAAAGCATGCTTCAAGCCTATAAAAACATGAAATGCAACATGTCACTAAAGATTCATTTTCTGCATTCCCATTTAGACTTCTTCCCTGCAAATCTTGGTGTTGTTAGTGATGAGTATGGTGAAAGGTTTCACCAGGACATTGCGGTCATGGAGAAACGATACCAAGGCAACTGGAATCCATCAATGCTGGCGAATTATTGTTGGACACTTAAGCGAGAAGCCTCAGACACTGAGTACAAATAAAAATCATTAACAAAATATTTTTAACTTAGTTGAACTGTTGCAAAGCATCAGCACCATTATGCAATTAAACACATTATATTCAATAAAAGTTAATTTGTTGTTTCTCCAAATTCCTATGTGATACAAGTAATCTGAAATTATATTTGTGTTCATCTTCAAGCAGTCTATCATAAACACTCACTGGTGCAATCTGGCAACAAACAGATGAAAACACGGGACTAAAATACACTGAGCAATAAACAGAGAGGCAGATGATAGGTGGAGCACAATGAGACACAAGTGGCAGCAAAACAGGTAATAATGAGAAATAGGGGAAAGGTGGAATATTCAGTAATACAGGGGCCTGAGTAGAGCAGGAGCAGGGACAGAAACACGTGGGGCATGAAAATAAACAAGACAACATGGCAGTACAAAACCACATAATGAAGGCTAGGGGGAAACACACAAAAAGACAGAGTTCAACTGGAGGTACTGACAGAATCACAGTGGATTTAAGGATTTAATTTGTTTTTTTGACACTGATTAACAGAAAAGACTTTCCTATCCCAGTGAAAACAAACTTTTATAAATTGGTCTAAATTTATTACAATTATTAAACATAAAATAATTGATTGAATAATTGCTCACCCCCTTCATGTCAGTATTTAGTAGATGCAACTTTGGCAGCAGTTATAACTTTGAGTTCGTGTAAATAGGTCTCCATCAACTTTACACATCAGGACACTGCAATTTTTCCCTATTCTTCTTTACTAAACTGCTCAAGCTCTGTCAAATTACATGGGGATCGTGAGTTAACAGACTTTTTCAAGTTCAGCCACAAATTCTGAATTGTATTGAGATCTGGACTCTGAGTTGGCCACTCCAGGGCATTAACTTGGTTATTTTTAAGACATTCCAGTGTAGCTTTGACTTTATCCTTGGGGTCATTGTCTTGCTGGAAAAGAAATCTTCTCCCACATTGCTGTTCTCTTGCAGATTGTATCAGGTTTTCCTCCCTGTATTATGCTGCATTCATTTTACCCTCTACCTTCACAAGCCTTCCAGTACCAGCAGCAGTGAGGCATCCCCACAGCATGAAGCAGCCACCATCATGCTTCACGGTAGGGATGTTGTGTTTTTGAAGATGTGCGGTGTTCGGCGTAAGCTAAACATAGCGTTTAGTCTGATGGCCAAAATGCTCAATTTTGTTTTCATCAGACTATAGAACCGTCTTCCAGCTGACTTCAGAGTCTCCCACAAGCCTTCTGGCAAACTCTAGCTGAGATTTCATGTGAGTTTTTTTCCAACAGTGGCTTTCTCTTTGCTACTGTCAAAGAACACTGAGGCTGTCTACAAGAAGGGGCAGAGCCGTCTCTATTTCCTGAGGAGACTGAGGTCCTTTAACACCTGCCAGACAATGCTGAGGATGTTCTACGAGTCTGTGGTGGCCAGTGCTGTCATGTTTGCTGTTGTGTGCTGGGGCAGCAGGCTGAGGGTAGCAGACACCAACAGAATCGACAAACTCATTCGTAAGGCCAGTGATGTTGTGGGGGTGGAACTGGATGCTCTGACGGTGGTGTCTGAAAAGAGGATGCAGTCCAAGTTGCATGCCATCTTGGACAATGACTCCCATCCACTCCATAATATACTGGTTAGGCACAGGAGTACATTCAGCCAGAGACTCATGCCACCGAGATGTAACACTGAGCGACAAAGGAAGTCATTCCTACCTGTGGCCATCAAACTTTACAACTCCTCCCTCGGAGTGTCAGACACCCTGAGCCAATAGGCTGGTCCTGGACTTATTTCCACTTGGCATGATTAACTTATTATTATTTAATTATTTATGGGTTTATATTGCTATATCTCTTCACTATTCTTGGTGCGGCTGTAATAAAATCCAATTTCCCTCAGGATCAATAAAGTACGTCTGTCTGTCTGTCCCATAAAGCTGCAACTGGTAAAGCACCCGAGCAACAGTTGTTGTATGCACAGTCTCTCCCATCTCAGCCACTGAAGCTTGTAACTCCTCCAGAGCTGACATAGGTCCATTGATGGCCTCCCTCACTAATCCCCTTCTTGCACGGTCGCTCATTTTTTGAGGACAGCCTGCTCTAGGTAGATTTTCAGCTGTGCCATATTCTTTCCATTTCTTGATTATTGACTTAACTATACTCCAAGGGATATTCAGTGACTTGGAAATTTTCTTCTTTTCATCTCCTGACTTGTACTTTACAATAAACTTTTTGCAGTGTTTCTTGGAATTTTCTTTTGTCTTCAAGGTGTAGTTTTTGCCAGGATACTGACTCATCAGCAATTGGAACTTCCAGATACAGGAGTATTTTTACTACAATAAATTGAAATACCTTGCAATCCATTATTTTGTGTTTTATATTTCTAATTAATTTAGATCACTTTGTAGCGATCTGTTTTCACTTTGACACGAAAGAGTTTTTCTGTTCATCAGTGTCAAAAAAAGCAAATTAAATCCACTGTGATTCAATGCTGTAAAACAATAAAACATGAAAACTTCCAAATGGAGTGAATACTTTTTATAGACACTGTATCTGGGTGTTGCAGTGCCACTTTGGTTCCAAAGTTTTTTGTACTGTGTCATGTAACACCATGGTCCTGAAAAACGCTGTCTCATTTTTACTATGTACTGTACCAGCAGTTATGGTGGAAATGACAAAAAAGTGACTTGACTTGACTTGACTTGAAAATGACATGTGATGTGCACCTGCATACTTGTGGGGTAGATTATGCGAGATGGAAGACTGATGAATTTATTTGCATGTGCCTAATTCATTTTGGCAAAAATACACAGAGAAAGTAGATCATAGTATCAGCCTATTTACAATATTGATTTTTTTTACCCGCATTGCATTATGGATCTCACACTGGATCTAATATCATCTTTTAAACTTCACACAACTGAACATATTCTCAGTGGCCACTTTATTAGTACACCTGCTTGTTAATGCAAATATCTAATCAGCCAATCATGTGGCAGCAACTCAATCCATAAAAGCACACAACATGATGAAGTAGTCTATTTGTTGGTCAGACCAAACATCAGAATGCAAAAAAATGTGATCTCAGTGATTTTGACCATGCAATGATTGTTGGTGCCAGATGGGGTTGTTTGAGTATCTCAGAAACTGTGATTCTCCTGGTATTTTCATGTACTACAGTCTCTAGAGTTTACAGGAAATGGTGTGAAAAACAAAGAAAAAAAAACCAGTGAAACACACACAAAATGCTGGGGGAACTCAATAGATCAGGCAGCATCTATGAAAATGAATTAACAGTCAATGTTTCACACCCAGACCCTTCCTCAGGTCTGAAAAGGAAGGGGGAGGATACCAGAATAAAAAAGTGGGGGAAGGGGAAGACAGCTAGCTATAAAGTAATAGGTGAATCCAGGTGGGTGGGAATGGTAAAAGGCTGGGGAAGAAGGAATCTGATAAGAGAAGAGAGTGGACCATAGGAGAAAGGGAAGGAGAAGGGGACACAGGGAAGTGATAGGCAGGTGAGAAGAGGTAAAAGGCCAGAGTGGGGAATAGAAGATGAGGAGAGGGGGAAGGACATTTTTTTTTACCGGAAATAGAAATCGATATTCATACCATCAGGTAACATCTAGTGAGCAGGAATTCTGAGGGCGAAAATGCCTTGTTAATGAGAGAGGTCAGAGGAGAATAGCCAGACTGGTTCAAGCTGACAGGAAGGCAACAATAACTCAAATAACCACATGTTGCAACAGTAGTGTGCGGAAGTACATCTCTGAATGCACACATGTTGAACTTTGAAGCGTATGAGTTTAAGCAGCAGAAAACCATGACATACACTCAGAGGCCACTTTATTAGATACAGAAGGTACCTGAAATGGCTATGGAGTGAATTTTCCAGAGCATGAAAGACAACTTATCAGAAATATTTAAATGAATAATCTCTACTTTTAAGTCAGTAGTTGTTGATTTTCCCTTGAATAATATTACAATTGTACAAGTTCTTGGTGATTTTCAGAGTTCTGTAAGATTTCAAAGTCATAACACCAGGATGAGGATGAACATGAGGACCCAGAGGAAGAAGGGTGATAAGGGTGACAATCTAAACTCTCATTTGGTGGAAACATTATGTAAAGTTGGTGCGAGGAAAGGCAATTTCTGAACTTATGTCATAAATTTAGCATTCTTTTTAGGCTAATAAGCGTAGGGTTTTGCAGTATACTCGTTCTCACTCATAAACTTGGAGACTCATTTGAAAGCTTGTAGCATCTCAGAAACATTCATAAATAGAATAGCTTTCAGTCATGTACAAGAACATTTACTGTATACTGGAGCAATGCATAATTTATTAATGATTTCAAGGAAATGGCCTTTTGGCAAGTAGGTCTTTCCATTTACAATCTTTCCAGATAGTCATCAAAAGGTCCACTTAAGGGTATTTGCAGTTAAAATATATGATTAGTTTGTTTTATCTTCATCTTTAAGAGGTGCACTCTGAATTATTGTATAATATACTGCAAAAAAGGTAAATAAATTTGGAATTAAATTAGATTATTTACTTGACTAACTGATAGCTAAAATTCTGAACTTACAATTGGAAAATTGATTACTAATTAACTAAATTAAATCAAAGATTCAAAGGTCCATTTATTATCAAAGCAGGTATCCATACACAACTACAAAGAATAAGAATAGAAAGAAAGAATAAGAAAATTTAGGAAGGACAACAAAATTCAAGGGGCGTATAGCCCGATGGGAGTTCGGGGAGCTGGGTTAAGCACAATAGGCAGTGATTTAAACAGAAGAGAGGAGAAATGGGCTAAAAATTCTATATCTGAATGCACGAAGTGTCAGAAATAAGGCAGATGAGCTGAAGCTCAGGTGCAAATGGGTAACTATGATGTTGTTGGGATAACGGAGACATGGCTGCAGGGAGATCAGACCTGGGAAATAAATGTACAAGGGTATACGTGCTATTGTAGGGACAGAAATGTGGGCAGAGGGGGTGGGGTGGCCTTTGCAAGGGGGGACATAGGATCAGGAGAAGTAGAGTCTGTGTGGATAGAACTGAGGAACAGTAAGGGCAAAAAGACCCTAATGGGTGTTGTCTCCAGGCCACCAAACAGTAGCATGGATATTGGGTGCAAGTTGAATAGGGAGTTAACATTGGCATGTGGCAAAGGTAATGTGGCAGTAGTTATGGGGGATTTCAACATGCAGGAGAATTGGGAGAATCAGGTTGGTGCTGGACCCCAGGATAAGGAGTTTGTACTTTGGAACAGCTTATACGAGAGCCGACCAGGGACAAGGCTATTCTGGATTTAGTCTTGTGTAATGAACAGGATTTGATAAGCGATCTTGAAGTGACCACAATATGATGAGTTTTTATCTGCAATTTGAGAAGGATAAGGGCAGATCGGAGGTGTCAATGTTACATTTGAAAAGGGGAGACTATGGAGCCATGAGGGAGGAGTTAGCCAAAGTTAACTGGACGGATATCCTAGCAGAAAAGACAGTGGAACAGCAATGGTAGGTATTCTTGGGAATAATGCACAAGGTGCAAAATCAGTTCATCCCCCGGAGAAGGAAGGATTCAAAGGGGGGAAAGGGGCCACAGTGGTTGACAAAGGAAGTCAGAGATTGCATAGCATTAAAAAAAGGAAGTATGACAGAGCTAAGATGAGTGGGAGGGCAGATGATTGGGAAATTTTTAAGGAACAACAGAACTTAACTAAAAAGGCAATACGGGGAGAAAAAATGAGGTACGAATGCAAGCCAGCCAGGAATATAAAGGAGGATAGCAAAAGCTTTTTTAGGTATGTGAAGAAAAGAAGATAGTTAAGAACAATGTTGGGCCCTTGAAGAATGAATTGGGTGAAATTGTTATGGGAAACAGAGAAATGGCAGAAAAATTTAATAAGTACTTTAGATCTGTCTTCACTAGGGAAGACACAAGCAATCTCCCAGATGTATGGATGGGCCAAGGACATAGGGTAACATAGGAAATGAAACAGATTGACATTAGGAAGGAAACGGTGATGAGTAGACTGATGGGACTGAAGGCTGACAAATCCCCAGGTCCAGATGGTCTGCATCCTAGGGTACTAAAGGAGGTGGCCCTGGAAATTGTGGATGCATTGATAATCATTTTCCAATGTTCCTTAGATTCAGGATCAGTTCCTGAGGATTGGAGAATGGCTAATGTTATCCCACTTTTTAAGAAAGGAGGGAGGGAGAAAACAGAGAACTATCGTCCTGTCAGCCTAACATCAGTAGTGGGGAAGATGCTAGAGTCCATTATTAAAGATCAAATTGTGGCATATCTAGTGGCATAATAGTGGCAGTGATAGGATTGGGCCGAGCCAGCATGGATTTACCAAGGGCAAATCATGCTTGACTAATTTATTGGAGTTTTTCGAGGATGTAACCAGGAAGTTAGACAAGGGAGATCCAGTGGATGTAGTGTACCTTGATTTTCAGAAGGCATTTGATAAGGTACCACATAGGAGATTGGTGGGTAAAATCAGAGCTCATGGCATTGGGGGAAGATATTGACATGGATAGAAAACTGGTTGGCAGATAGAAAGCAAAGGGTAGTGGTGAATGGGTGTTTCTCGGAATGGCAGGTGGTGACTAGTGGGGTGCCACAGGGCTCGGTATTGGGACCACAGCTGTTTTAAGATTTACATAAATGATTTGGCTGAAGGCATTGAGAATAACATCAGCAAGTTTGCTGATGATACTAAGCTGGGTGGCAGTGTGACATGTGATGAGGATGTTAGGAGAATTCAGGGTGACTTGGATAGGCTGAGTGAGTGGGCAGATACTTGGCAGATGACGTTTAATGTGAATAAGTGTGAGGTTATTCACTTTGGGAGTAAGAACAGGAAGGCAGATTATTATCTGAACGATGTAGAGTTAGGTAAGGGAGAAATACAAAGAGATCTAGGAGTACTTGTTCATCAGTCACTGAAAGTGAATGAGCAAGTGCAGCAGGCAGTGAAGAAGGCTAATGAAATGTTGGCCTTTATTACAAAGGGAATTGAGTACAAGAGCAAGGAAATTCTTTTGCATTTGTACAGGGCCCTAGTGAGACCACACCTGGAGTATTGTGTACAGTTTTGGTCTCCAGGGTTAAGGAAGGACATCCTGGCTATAGAGGAAGTGCAGCATTGATTCATGAGGTTAATTCCTGGGGTGTCAGGACTGTCTTACGCAGAGAGGTTAGAGAGACTGGGCTTGTACACGCTGGAATTAAGGAGATTGAGAGGGGATCTGATTGAAACACATAAGATTATTAAGAGATTGGACAAGATAGAGGCAGGAAATATGTTCCAGATGCTGGGAGAGTCCAGTACCAGAGGGCATGGTTTGAGAATAAGGGGTACATCATTTAGGACAGAGTTAAGGAAAAACTTCTTCCCCCAGAGAGTTGTGGGGGATCTGGAATGCACTGCCTCGGAAGGCAGTGGAGGCCAATTCTCTGGATGCTTTTAAGAAGGAGCTAGATAGATATCTTGAGGATAGAGGAATCAAGAGATATGGGGACAGGGCAGGAACTGGGCATTGATAGTAGATGATCAGCCATAATCTCAGAATGGCGGTGCAGGCTCGAAGGGCCGAATGGTCTACTTCTGCACCTATTGTCTACTGTCTACAAGGGATGTAAAAGACCTTAGGAGGCATCCCGAAAAATTTGATGAGGGACTATATTTACAAGGACAGATCAGAGACTCTGAGGCTGTTTTCTTTTGAGGAGAGAAGGCTAAGAGGAGAGTTGATAGAGGTATATAAAATCATAACTGGTCTGAACAGAGAGATCATGGGAGCCAGTTCCCTTTCACGAAGAAGAAGACGCCACCAATATAAAATGAAGAGGAAGAGAATAAAGAGTGATATGACGATTTTCTTTTTTTTATGGTTTATGGATGGAACCTGGAATGCTCTGCATGGACATCTCAGGTTCCAATGTCTTCTTGAAGAAGGAATTAGATAAATATATGATGAAGAAAAATGTGCAAGACAGCAAAGAATGGGCCAGAATTACAACTACAAGATTGGCCTAATAGAGAGATATAAAAGCATAATGGTCCAAGTGGCCTCCTTTTGTAATGTAGCCATTCTGTGATTCAACAAGGCTGAGCAGGTGATGCTTACAGTTGTATTATATAGATCCAACAGAGATCACTATGGTCCATAGATGTATATCTATATTGAGTGTCTGTAGCTCAATAAACACAGTTCAGAGTTGGTAAGTAGTAGTCCAAGCTTTGCTCATTTTATTACATTGCTAAAGAGAACACTTTGCTACTTACACTTCTCGGGTCTAGTACTACTGACCTTAGTCCAATAGTTCAGTAGTTTAATTTAGTTCCATTTAATATCAGAGAATGTATACAATATACAACCTGAAATTCTTGTTCTTTGCGAACGTCCATGAAAACAGAAGAGAGTCCCAAAGAATGAGTGAAGTAAAAACAATGGAACCCAAAAGCCCCCACTGCTCCCCCCTTCCACACACAAGCAGCAGCAAAGCTTCGACTCTACCGCTCTCCCACTTGCTTCAGCAAAAAAAGCATCAACACCCTCCACCCCCCAAGCAAGCAATAGCAATAGTATTGTGTCATTCCTTCAATAAAAATATATTTTTAAAAAACTGTTCACCTGACAATTTGACATACCACAGACTCTCTCCCTAATAAAAGGACAGAAAGGTGTCCTCATTTGACAGTGAGAGGGGACATAAACAAAACAACTGGCTGATTTATGGTGTCAAAGCCTGCCGTGTTGCTTTTTTTCCTGAGTTCTTTGACTTGAGAATTGGCAACAAACTCTCTCCCACCAATGAGAAAAAGAGAGAGCACACGATTTGCTGAGTACTGAGTCCCCGACAGTGGATTCACTGTTCCCAATGTACTATTTTCTCCCGCAATACTTCATTCAGTGGCATCAGCATAGAACTAGTTCATCCCCAGGGCTGCAAAGCCTTGGAACCCAAATGTGCACTCATCTTCTTTGCTGTATCCTTTGGATATCAAAAAATGGCCACAAAGTACCAATATTTGAGTAGTTTTAGGTCAGGGTCTTTAACTGAAACCCATCCATCTTGAAAAGGAAAAAGAGAAATATTGAAGGTAGAACTTAAGATGTTTCTGCAGATGAGCTTGAAGAAGTCGATATTGATTGCCTTTATTGATTGATAGGGATAGTAGGGTGGAACATTTATGGGGAATGGATCTAGAAAGTAACTCTGAAGAGCCCTTAAACCATCTCCTCATTCAGTTAGTTGAGATATTTGCAATCTTTGCGAATGAGAGTAGAGACTGCAGGGAGTATGATGAAACTATCCAAGGTGCTATGATAGTAGGAGTGTTCAAATTAGTGAGAAAAAAAAAATAATAGTGATGGGAGTTTGTATATATTTGGGGACAGTGTGCTGCAGCTTTGCTAGTGTCATGGTTAAGGGCATTCCTTGAGAATTGGAGAGAAATACTCAAAGTAAGAAAGAGGGGATCAGTTGTGGTTCTTGTAGGTGGTGCAGGTGGCAACAATGTTGATAGAACTAAGTAAGTTCTGCCAAAGGAATATGAGCAGTTAATGTCTAAATTAAAAAGTGGAAATATAAATGCAATAATCTCTGGTTTGCTATCTGAGGCACCTGCAAATAAGCAGAAGGTCAACAAGGTTAGAAAGTTAAATATGTGGATTGAACGAGAAAGGAGTTTCAAATCATGGGGCTTGGTACCAGCACTGGAAAATGGTGGGTGGGGGGAAAGAACTGTGGTCTTGAGAGAAAGACCACAATCAGTTGGTGTTGGCAGCAACATCTCTAGCTCCATCACACATAGCTCCAGTGCCCCTTGGGCTATGTGCTCAGCCCACTGTTGTTCATGCTGCTGACACATGACTGTATTGCTAGATACAGTTGAAATGTTCAACTCAATGTCCACTCAAGAATAAAGGAGGAAACTTGTGTTTGGTGTCAGAGCAGGTGGTTGAGGGCATTCCCTGCTTAGGTACAGTCAGTATGGCTTTATGTGGAGCAGGGCTTCCCTTATAAATTTAATTGTTTTTTTTTTGAGGAGGTGACAAAGGTGCTAGATGAGGGTACAGAATAGACATTATATTCATGGACTTTAGTAAAGCCTCTGATAATTGGTTCAGAAGATGATGACACGTGAGATCGAGGGTGAATTGCAAATTTTGCTTTGGAGCTAGCTTGCCTGTAGAAGTATAAGGCTGTTATTCTGGCTGGAGGTCTCCAGCAATCTGTACTGGAACCTCTGTTGTTTGTGATATATGTCAATAATTTGGATGAAAATGTAGGCAGGTGGATTAGGAAATTCACTTATGACACTAAGATTAATGGAGTTGTGGGTACTGTAAAGGACTGTCAAAAAGTACAAACACAAGGAAATCTGCAGATGCTGGTGTTACAAATGTGCCACAACTCTGAGGGGCTGAAGGGTACAAAGTAGCCCCCTCCTTTTCGAGAATCGCAAGATCGCTAGTAATTCGGGTCTGGGACCCAGGAAATGAGAGAAAGACGTCCAGAATACACAGGTTTTGGAATGTGTGTCCTGGCCCCAGAAATGCGGAACCATTGATAACGGCCATTGTCTCTTGGAGACAGAATTGTGTATTGAGTACTGTACTATTCATTGAAGCCCTCAGGGAATGACCCGAGTGGGCTGGTTGAGGGATTGCATCATCCCAACCTGATTGACATCTGAGACCCCGTGAGTAAGGATAAAAGAGGGTCTGGGGAACAACCCCTCCAGACACACCAGGAGAAACGTATGAGACCGGTGGGAGATTGTGTGTGCCCATCCTTGCCCGGATGACGTCTTCCACGGAACGGCCTCGCTAAAGGACGAATACGGATCAAGATCGGATAAAGGAAAGCTGGCAAGTTTCTAAAAATCTGTCTCTCTCTCCAACCAAAAAGCTGCAGCCTGAATGAACTGAGTGACTTTTATATTTCCATCAGACAATACATTATCCCCTAGACAACGATAGAGCTATTTCTTATTGATTATTATTATACCCGCACTTTTAGATCTAGTATTGACGACATATAGTATCTGTATGTTTGCATTGATATTATTTTTGTGTATTTTTACCAATAAATACTGTTAAAAATAGTACCATCAGACTTCAACGGACCTCTCTATCTTTGCTGGTAAGTGACCCAGTTATGGGGTTCGTAACACTGGAAATTCAAACAACACACACAAAATGCTGGTGGAACACAGCAAGCCAGGCAGCATCTATGAGGAGAAGCACTGTTGACGTTTTGGGCCGAGACCCTTCGTCAGGACTAACTGAAGGGAAAGATACTAAGAGATTTGAAAGTAGTGGGGAGAGAGGGGGAAATGCAAAATGATGGGAGAAGACCGGAGGGGGTGGGATAAAGCTAAGAGCTGGAAAGGTGATTGGTGAAAGTGATACAGAGCTGGAGAAGGGAAAGGATCATGGGACGGGAGACCTCGGGAGAAAGAAAGGGGTGGGAGCACCAGAAGGAGATGGAGAACAGGCAGAGTGATGGGCAGAGAAAGAGAGAAAAAAAACAAACAACTAAATATGTCAGGGATGGGGTAAGAAGGGGAGGAGGAGCACTAATGGGAGGTAGGGAAGTCAATGTTCATGCCATCAGGTTGGAGGCTATTCAGCCGGTATATAAGGTGTTGTTCCTCCAACCTGAGTATGGCTTCATCTTGATAGAGGAGGCCATGGATAGACATATCAGAATGGGAATGGGACGTGGAATTAAAATGTGTGGCCACTGGGAGATCCTGCTTTCTCTGGCGGACCGAGCATAGGTGTTCAGTGAAAAAGTCTCCGAGTCGGCGTTGTGTCTCACCAATATATAAAAGACCACACCGGGAGCACTGGACACAGTATACCACACCAGCAGACTCACAGGTGATGTGTCGCCTCACCTGGAAGGACTGTCTGGGGCCCTGAATGGTGGTGAGGGAGGAAGTATAAGGGCAGGTGTAGCACTTGTTCCGCTTACAAGGATAAATGCCAGGAGTGAGATCGGTGGGAAGGGATGGGGGGGCGAGTGGACGAGGGAGTCGCGTAGGGAGCGATCCCTGCGGAAAGCAGAAAGGGGGGGGAGGGAAAGGTGTGCTTGGTAGTGGGATCCCGTTGGAGGTGGCGGAAGTTACGGAGAATTATATGTTGGATCTGGAGGCTGGTGGGGTGGTAGGTGAGGACAAGGGGAACCCTATCCCTAGTGGGGTGGCAGGTGGATGGGGTGAGGGCAGATGTGCGGGAAATGGGAGAGATGCGTTTGAGAGCAGAGTTGATGGTGGAGGAAGGGAAGCCACTTTGTTTAAAAAAGGAAGACATCTCCTTCGTCCTGGAATGAAAAGCCTCATCCTGAGAGCAGATGCGGCGGAGACAGAAGAATTATAACTCATTTCTGCATACCTGGACACTATTTTAACCCTCCTTGTTCAATCTCTTCCCACCTATGTTCGTGACCCTTCTCACACTTCAAATTTTTTCAATGATTTTAAGTTCCCTGGCCCCCACCATTTTATTTTCACCATGGACGTCCTGTCCCTATATACCTCCATCCCCTACCAGGACGGTCTCAAAGCTCTTCGCTTTTTTTTGGATTCCAGACCTAACCAATTCCCCTCTACCACCACTCTCCTCCGTCTAGCGGAATTAGTTCTTACTCTCAATAATTTCTCCTTTGGCTCCTCCCCCTTCCTCCAAACCAAGGGTGTAGCAATGGGCACCCGCATGGGTCGCAGTTATGCCTGCCTTTTTGTTGGCTTTGTGGAACAGTCCATGTTCCAAGTTTATACAGGTATCCATCCTCCTCTTTTCCTTCGCTACATCAATGACTGCATTAGCTCTGCCTCCTGCACACATGCTGAGCTTGTTGACTTCATTAACTTTGCCTCCAACTTTCACCCTGCTCTCAAATTTACCTGGTCCATTTCCGACACCTCCCTCCCCTTTCTTGATCTTTCTGTCTCCATCTCTGGAGACGGCTTATCTACTAATATCTACTATAAGCCTACAGACTCTCACAGCTACCTGGACTATTCCTCTTCCCACCCTGTCTCTTGCAAAAATGCTATTCCCTTCTCACAATTCCTCCATCTCCACTGCATCTGCTCTCAGGATGAGGTTTTTCTATCCAGGACTAAGGAGATGTCTTCCTTTCTTAAACAAAGGGGCTTCCCTTCTTCCACTATCAACTCTGCTCTCAAACGCATCTTTCCCATTTCCCGCACATCTGCCCTCACCCCATCCGCCCGCCACCCCACTCGGGATAGGCTCCCAGTGTGGTCTTTTATATATTGGTGAGATCGAACACAGACTGGGAGACCGTTTCGCTGAACACCTACGCTCAGTCCGCCAAAGAAAGCAGGATCTCCCAGTGGCCACACATTTTAATTCCACATCCCATTCCCATCCTGATATGTCTATCCATAGCCTCCTCTACTATCAAGATGAAGCCACACTCAGGTTGGAGGAACAACACCTTATATACCGGCTGGGTAGCCTCCAACCTGATGGCATGACATTGACTTCTCTAACTTCTGTTAATGCCCTTCCTCCCCTTCTTACCCCATCCCTGACATATTTAGTTGTTTGTTTTTTTCTCTCTCTCTCTGCTCATCACTCTGCCTGTTCTCCATCTCTCTCTGTTGCTCCCCCTCCCCCTTTCTTTCTCCCTAGGTCTCCCATCCCATGATCCTTTCCCTTCTCCAGCTCTGTATCACTTTCGCCAATCACCTTTCCAGCTCTTAGCTTCATCCCACCCCCTCTGGTCTTCTCCTATCATTTCGCATTTTGCCCTCCCCCCCTACTACTTTCAAATCTCTTCGTACCTTTCCCTTCAGTTAGTCCTGACGAAGGGTCTCGGCCCGAAACGTCAACAGTGCTTCTCCTTATAGATGCTGCCTGGCCTGCTGTGTTCCACCAGTAAAAGTACAGCAGGATATAGATCAGTTACAGATATAATCAGAGAAGTGGCAGGTGAACTTCTCTGGGTTGCCGCTGGCAGTGGTGGAGGCGAAAACGATAGAGTTTTTTAAGAGACTCCTGGATAGATACATGGAGCTTAGAAACTTAGAGATATATGGGTAAGCCTAAGTAGTTCTAAGGTAAGGATATGTTTGGCACAGCTTTGTGGGCTGAAGGGCCTGTACTGTGCTGTAGGCTTCCTATGTTTCTATAGAGTTTAATCCAGGCAAGTGCAAGGTGTTGCCCTCTGGGGAGTCAAATGAAAGACCCATTAATAGCATTGGAGCACAAAATGATTTTGGGGCCCAAGTTTATTGAAAGTTGGTCAGCCGGTAGACAAGGTGGTAAAGAAGGAGTAGTTAACTGCAAATGGAATCCATCCATACCCTCAACTTCTACTCACAATTAAGGATCCTCAACAACTTAATGGTTTGGTGGTCACTGGCAGGCAAGAGAGTTAGCAATGCAAAATTTCCAGTATTTGAATTTGAATAACATTGCAGTTCAGAAGAGAATAGTCTGAATATGCATCTAAAGTTTAGCATAAATTGATTTTCCTCAGAAATGGGGACACGGGTGTCTGTTTCTTTGGGTTTTAGCTGAATAACCAGGTTGTTCATATAGTAGAATTGCATGGTAAAATGAAGGAAAAGGAAGTGGAGAGGAGGGGCTCAGTAGGTTACACTACCCACCAATAATTATAATAATTTTATTTATATAGCACCTTTCATACATTAAAATGCAGACTCAAAGTACTTTATAAAGATTATAAAGATAAATCAATATAGTCATCAAAATATGAGACAAAATAAAAGATCATATAAAGACGTTATATAGAATAAAATGTAATCAAATATACCAAATTATATAAATGTAATAAACATCAACAGACATTAAGTAAAAAAATTAAAAAAAAGATTTTTAGAAATGATTTGAAACATATCTCAATTGGTAGAGAATTCCAGATTTTTGGTGCATAATAACAAAAGGCTACATCACCAGTTCTTATATGCTTGGCTCTAGGATCACTAGGCAAATGAGTATTTGCAGATCTAAGATTATGATTAGGGATGTAAGGGGATAGAGACTACAAAATATACAGAGGAGCTAGATTATTCCAAGCCTTATATACAATTAAGAGTATTTTAAAATTGATCCTAAGGACACAGGCAGCTGGTGTAGTGATGCCAAAATCAGTGAAGTGTGCTCAGATTTTATATTTTTGTTTAAGATTCTTCCTGCTTCATTTTGAACAAGGTGCAGCCAATTTACATCTTTCTTAGGCATTCCTGCAAAGAGTGCATTACAGTAGTCTAATCGGCTAAAACAAAAACCTATATCAATTTTTCTGCATCTTGAGATGTTATAAGAAATCAAACTCAAACAATGCTCCTTAAATGCACTAATGCTGTCTTAATGGTTAATATGTGATTTGAAAATCAGCTCAGAGTAAATAATTAATGCCTAAATTCTTTACTTTTACCTTGATTTGTAAGGCCAAAGTTATTTCTATGATACACTCTTCTTTTATTGCTACCAATAACTAAACTTCCTGTATTTTTCCTTACTTAGTTTGAGGAAATTCGAATTCATCCATTCTGTAATGCTAGTAAGACACTGAATCAGAGGTTTTAGAGCCTCAGGGTCACCTGGCATAATAGACAAATATAGTTGTGTGTCGTCTGCATAGCTGTGGTAACTCACATTGTGCTTTGAAGTAGTCTGACCTAATGGAACTAAGGATTTTTAGGGAGCATTATACTACACCCTCTTCTGTGAAGGTTGATGTGTAAGGAAACAGCTTCCTGACACAGCTGCTCAAAGACATCCGTTCACACCATCTTTATGTCATACCCTTCTTGTGATTGTGCATTTGTGCTAATTATCAGTATATGTCCTTGGTATTACCCAATTCCAACTCTACTTCAGGTCATCTGCTGCCAAATTCAACATCTATGACTTGGTTTCCTCTACTTTTAACTATTTCAAAACACCGTGGCCAATCTGCTTCATTTTATCCTCCACTGGAGGCATTAAAACACTTATCCTATCTTGCATTAATTTCCCTTCAGCCCTCACTCATTTGTTTGTAGACCTGAATTGGACTTTGTTAATCTGTGCTTCAGTTTTAAAATTTACAAGTGTGTTCACTTCCCTACACAGTGACCTTCACCGAAAGAAGTCACATTAATGAATTCAGCATATGTAAGTGTTGCTCATGTCCTACTTCAGACAAGATAGATAAATTGTGTATTGAAATTCCAGCTTGTTCTCCTCTGCTAATACCCTCCAGTACTTGTTTACCTAATCCTTAAAGAAATAGGTAAAATGTTACAGGGCTTTTTTCCAGACAACATTAATAAATATACAAAAAATAAAGTATCTTAAATGTTGGGTCAGTTCTGACTGTATAACAATAGTTTAAAACCTTTTTTGCATTTTGGATTTTTTTATTTTTTGGTAAATAATGTAGCTATTGAGGTAAGGTTTTAAGTATGCTTGGAAATTGTGTTACATTAATGTGTTTTGTGATATCCTCACTGGCTGTACTATTTCATAATTCAGTTATATTGTTATATTAGGATGACTTGGTAAATTTATGTTGTTATATAACTGGCTTACAAAAGTACTAGTATTATTCATTCTGAATTGATGACATTTCCAAGCTTTACTGGATCATTAAATGGAGAATTGAAATAACAAAAGGAAATTTGTTCCACAGAAATAGAGCTTCATCTCCTTGAGGTACACATCAGCCTTTTGGCATTGCTCATCTCCAATTCCAAAGCCTAAATGCTTTGTAAACAAATAAATCTCCTGTGCATTATATAGAATAATATTATGAATCACTCATTTTCTGGCTAAACTGCTCTCATTTCTGTAACATATCATTGCAATTGAAATAAAACATTTTCTTTGGCAGTTATCATATAAATAATGTTTGAAATATAAAAATCAATCAGGGCTAAATTGGCCTTTGTAGTACAATGCTTTTCAGGTTCCTAATTCCAACCTTATTTTTATTTCTAAGAACACATTTGTTGTTATAACTGATATAAATGGCAAATTGGATATGTTTACAAACTAGATGAGTTAAATCCCCCATCAGTGGTGATTGGACACACAACCAAATTTTACCAAGACAATTTGGTTTCTTCTTATGTCTATCGACCAAACTTGTAGATCTTTCCATTGAAGGATACAACTTAAAGCTTGCAAGTTACCCTCAACCAGCATCTGAGCTATGCATGGTCCATATTGAAAAGCAGATAAATTATAAGTATTTCCGTGATCTGCCCTTTGCCATAAACCACACTTCTGGGATTTTGTAGTACAACACCACTTCACCTTGTTAGCTTTGGGCTAGATAATTTTGGTACAGTGTCAATTTATGGCTTCCACATTATCCATTTCTCCTCTGCCTCCACAAGAAACCGCTTAGACTCTCTAAAGCCTATGCTGTATCCACAGTCATAGTTTGCAAGTCCTTAAGGGTGGTAGCAGCAACAGTGCTGGATGTCATTATTGACAAGAAAAAAGTTCTGCTTGACTTTTGCATTAGTTTGTAGTGGTGTGACAATGTACAAAGTGTCTGGCATTGTCTGCCTTTTCTTTCTTCTTATTTAGCCATATTTCTCTGGATATCTGAAGACCCTATTCCAGCAAGGATATGCAAATTGTTCAAGCTGTTTACATTATTGGGATTAAAGCAAGCAATGATGATTCTACATCTATCATTCACCACAAGGTTTATGTCATTTTTTCTTCAACAAATCATTCCTATACTGTGCAGATGAATTCAACATTGAAATATCGTGGAAGAGGACAGAGGTTCGAAATGTGAACTGGCGTGCCCCGTTTAGAATTTTCAAACTTCTGGATGTTATTGTTTCAGCTACTACTTTATGTTTCATCTTTCCAGTTTGACTCTTGTAACTTTGAGTTACGCTAAGTAAATTATTATTTATGTATGTGATTTCCCAGGTGGAGGGGCTGCCTCGTGGCTTAAGTTGTTTTAAATTGATAAGCTGCATAGTTTTCAGGGAATCTTGATAAAATGGAGGGGGGAGGTGCAAAGCCCCTGATTTTAAACACTATATGTCAATGTGGATAAAGCTACATGTAACTGGATGGGTTCATTAATTATTTATATTAATATTTAAGAGCAAAGATACTAATTCTGCCTGGATTAGAGGGCATGTGCTATAATGAGAGGTTGGACAGACTTGGATTGTTTTCTCTGGATGGGTGGAGGCTGAGGGGAGATCTGATAGAGGTTTATAAGATTATGAGAGGCATACCTGTAGATAGAGCAGGCAGACAATATTCTTTTCCCAGAATTGAAGTGTTTCATTCCAGAGAGCATGCATTTAAGGTGAGAGAAGGGATCATTTTAAAGGACATCAAGAAAGTTACAAAAGGTCCAGGTATGATCTCCAGAAATCCACCTCATGGGAGAAGTAGCAATTCCAGACTAAACTTGAATTAATGAATGATGCTCAACAACTGTGACAGGGCTTGAATGATGTCACCTCTTACAAAGTGAATCAAGCGATATAGGTGACAATGGAACTTCACTTCCAGGTGAACTCAATGCCTCCCGTGCTTGCTTTGACTGTTAAAACATGGAGGAACCATCATAACCTCCCATAGCTCCTGATGACCCTGTAATTTGTCTCTGAAGCCGACGTGAGAGCATCATTCAGGAGGGTGAACCCACGGAAAGCATCCAGTCCAGATGGAGTAGCTAGCCAAATGCTAAAGACCTGTGTTGATCAATTGGCTGGAATGTTCATAGAGATTTGTAACCTCACACTTCAGCAGTCTGAGGTACCCACCTGTTTTAAGAAGGTTCACTTATACCAATGCTTAACAAGAATATGGTAACCTGCCTCAGTGACTATCATCCAGTAGTACTTACTGTCCATCCACAGGGTGATGAAGTGTTTTGAAAAGTTGGTAATGAAGCACTCCTGCCTGAGAAGCGACTTGGATCCGCTTCAATTTACCTACTGGCACAAAAGGTCTACAGCAGATACCATTTCATTGGCTTTCACTCAACTCTGCGATGTTTCGACAGCAAACGTGCATACATCAGGATGCTCTTTATTGACTACAACTCAACATTCAATACTGTCATCCCCACAAAACTAATCAATAAGCTTCAAGACTTGGCTTCAATACATCCTTGTGTAATTGAATCCTCAATTTCCTCACTTGCATACCCCAGTCATTTCGGATTAGCAACATCTCCACAATTTCACCAACGCAGGTGCACCACAGGTTGTATGCTTAGACCCCTGCTCTACTCGTGCAGTCCCAATGCCATCTTCAAGTTTGCTGACAACACCACTATGAGAGTTTGAATCAAAGGTGGTGACGAATCAGCATATAGGAGAAAGATTAAAAATCTGGCTGAATGGTGCCACAACAACATTTTACTCAATTGTCAGTAAGACCAAGGAGTTTATTATTGACTTCAGGAGGAGGAAACCAGAGGTCTGTGAGCCAGTCTTTATCAGTAGATCAGAAATGGAGAGGGTCAGCAACTTTAAATTTCTCGGTGTTATCATTTCAGAGGACCTGTCCTGGGCCCAACACATAAGTGCAATTATGAAGAAAGACTGGCAGCGCCTCTACTTCCGTAGAAGGTTGTAAAGATTTGGCATGACATCTAGAAATTTGACTAACTTCTTTAGATGTGTGGTGGAGAGTATATTGACTGGCTGCATCACAATCTGATATGGATAGAGCCTAGACTATTATGGGTAAAGCCCTCCTCACCATTGAGCACATCTACGTGGAGCACTATTGTAGGAAAGCAGCGTCCATTATCAGAGTCCCCCACCATCCAGGTCATGCTTTCTTCTTGCTGCAGCCATCCAGAAGAAGGTGCAGAAGCCTGAGGACTTACACCACCAGGTTCAGGAACAGTTATTACCCCTCAACCATCAGGCTTCTGAACCACAATGGATAATTTCACTCAATTTCACTTGCTCCATCATTGAACTGTTCTCACAGCCTGTGAATTCACTTTCAAGGACTCTTCATTTCATGCTCTCGATAAGTATTGCTTGCTTATTTATTTGTTTGTTTGTACATTTATTTATTATTTCTTTTTTTTTCTATTTTCATAGTTTGTTGTCTTTTGCATACTGACTGTCCGCTCTGTTGGTGTGCTCTTTCATTGATGCTATTATGCTTATTGGAGTTATTGAGTATGCCCCTAGAAAATGAATCTCAGGGTTGTATATGGTGACATAAATGTACTTTGATAATAAATGTGTTTTAAACTTTGAACTTTGAGAATTGAGAGGCAAGTTTTATATACACAGAGGGTTGTGAGAGCCTGAAATGCATTATCCAGGGTGGTGACAAAAATTCTTTTTTCCTCAAGTCTCATTTTTAATTTGGTTACCATTCTATTGAACATTAACAATATGGGGAGAAGAAGCCCTCAAAATTTGGGCAGCTATGGAAAAAGCAGGAGAGGGCAGTTATAAAGTAGGCATATTCTGTTGGAGACTTTGGCAGGGGCACACCTCATATGCATACCCGTCAGTGCACAATGCTGCAGAGACTTAGGTTCTCTCAGGAAGTGATGACAAAGATTGTGTTCAGAAATGCAGACATTGATCTGTGTCTGGATTCTGTACCTATGATAGTCAAGGTAAGAGTGGCTGTATTGAATTTTTAGAAATCTGGCTTGTTTCTGATTGAAAGTGTAAAAATTAGCAATGTCCTATGGTTATGAAAGCTCTTTTCTTGAGAAAAGAATATTTTGCTTCTTGGGTATGGACCAGCCAATAGCACATGGGAGAACTTGCTGATATTGTAGACATGTCTGTTCCACAAGAAGGTACAGCTTGTATCTATGATATGTTGGAAGCTCCAGCATACAATATGCTATTCTATTCTAATTGTATATTACTGCTAGAATATTTAAGTGCATCTGTAACCAAATGTTTCTTACAATGAAAGAATGACACCTGGGGAGCTTGTACTCTTGTGACAAATAGTGTCTAATTGCAAGCACCACATCAAACAAACAGCCATGCAGCCACCTGGAATATTGATGAATTCTAAACCAAATGTTTCAAGAGTAATACTGTTCTCGTGGTTTTCTGATTATTCAGAAAGGTTCCTGCACTGCAAGGTGCCTTGCTGCATTCCTTAAAACTTGATTACCATGTGGAACTTGTCCAGAGTTACAGCGCATAAGAGATGGATGAGAAGAAGTAGAAGAGAATAAGGAAAAGGAAGAAATTCACCAGCTTTAAGTTTCTAAGATGAACTTGAGCAAGATCATTAGAGCGCTGGTTATAATTTACATCAAAACTTGGATTATAGTCAAATAGGCTTTAAAACAACCTTAGTCCCACACAGTGTTAGCAATAATTATTTCAATCAAGAGAGAGTTTTACTAACCACCTCCCCTTGAATTCACCAGCATTATCACAGCCAAATTTTCCACCATCTGTATTCCAGGGATCATGCATTGTTCAGAACCTAAACCAGCAAGTACTTACAGTGACAAAACAACATAAAAGAAGCTTGGTATTCTTCAGTGAGGGCACAACTCTTGATTCCACAAATCTTTGTCATCATCTAGAAGAGAAAATACAGGAGAGCAATATAAAATTGGATACAGCTGTTTGGATACCAACAAATCTCAAAAAGTTTAACATATTAAAGACAAAACATCACAGCATTCAACAACATGAATATTTATTTCCTCCACTTTCCTCCCCACTCCTCCAATGCATTGTAGCTCCATCAACTAACAATATAGCATCAGCTCACTAAAGGCTTTTTTTGACAGCATCTCCCAAATTCTTGGTCTTTGCCACCTTTAGGGATAAGGGCAACAATTAACTCAATACTGGCTTAGTATTTTACCCTGTTGATATTGTTAAATCCTTACTTAATATTGGTGTGGGAGTACTTCACTAGAAGCATGGGTTCAAAATAGCAGCTCTTCAGTACTAATTGAAGGTGATCATTAAATGTTGACTGCCTGCAGTAGCCATGTGTTATGGGTGAATTTTTTAAATCTCAATTCTGCTATTGTATCTACTTTGCCTTCCCACTGTTGATAATTATCTCAGAATCTGCTGCACCATAATTGATAAATGCAACCAACCCAAATCATTAAAAAATAATATCTATTTATTCAGTCAAGATCAGAATCATACAATTACATATGCAGAACATCCTCCTAATGTGTAGATTTCAAGATTGTCTAATGCCATTTCCTGTGCACAATATAAAAGGAGAACACAGTAATTGGTAATCCAGGTCTGATGCAGCACAAAAAGACACAAAAGATAAGACCATAACAATATTTTTTTTAAAAACAATAGATATAAATACATAAGATAGGTTATATACACAGATTGATTGTATGTCCATAAAGTGATGCCAGGTACAGGAGTGTTTGTACATAAGTTGACTGACAGGAAATAATAAAGTCGTGGTGGTTGAGGGTGTGGAGGGTGGGTTAGTGGGTGGAGGTGTTAATTAGCCTTACTGCTTGGGAAAGGTAACTGATTTTGAATCTGGTGGATGCTGCGTAGCCTCCTCACATACAGAATTGGGACAAACAGTCCATGAACAGGATGGCTGGGATCCTTCAAGATGAAATCCAATGAACATTTTCCTGCCTTTTGTTCAAAACAGGGTTTTCCTAAAGGCTGTGATTAGGCTGGTGTACGGTTGCTCAACTACAGAAGAGGAATGGACTCAAAAAACACTGAAATGAAGACCATTCCAAATAGCTTACAAAAAAACGGCAAAGCTTGGGTTATTCAAGTTCAGTTTTTATCTGGATTGGTGTTGATGGAGTTGTTGGTAAGCTGAGAATGAGTTCAGCAAGGTGAATAAGTATATTGATAACAGGGTAACTGGCTGGCTTCAATTCAGTGAAGAAGTGGAGTAGCCTTAATCAAGCCTGAACCAGGATGAGCACATAGAAGGATTGTACATCCAAGGTAAAGACAAACTATCTGGTGCCAGGAAATTGGAAAGTAGAAATAGTGGAGGGTCATGGGTGACAATAGAAAAAGACTGGCCCAGGGCAAATGGATGCAGTGAAGGTTGGAAGAGATATATTTGTGGGCCAAGGTAGGCCAAAATAATGGTTTCTCTGGTTGGATCTGTATGTAAGTCCTGAGCAGAAGGTAAAATCAGACTGTGTGAGGCTGGGGTACTATGAGGTGAAAACATTCTACTGTTCCCTTATCATCAATGGATTGAAATACTGGATAATCTGTCAACACATTGAGAATATCATCATAGAGAAGATTGCAGTTGCTCAATAAGATTGCACTCCACCATCTTTTCATGGCCAAATGGGGATGGGCAATAAACGATGGTACAGCCAGTGATAACTGCACCCTGTAACATGAAGCATATGAACATTAGGTGGTTGGTGGAGATTGATTGCAGATGAAGAATGGGATTGTATTATATAGAACTGTGCGAGGGGGCTGAGATGTGGTTTTTGACAAAGAACTGCTTCTCTTCACTCAAAATATCTCCACCCAGTGTGCCTACATCTCTGTGGTTAAGAGTCTTCTTGTAGGTCTGCAAGCATTTCCTTTATGCTTCATTCCTGATGTTCATTGGTAGTTGTAATAAAAATAGAAACAGCAATAATCGCTCAATGTTGCAAAAAAAAAGGAGTTGGATATGGATTACAGGAGGAATGGAGACAGGCTAACCCCTATTTGATATCAGTGGATTTGGGGTTGAGAAGGTAAACAGCTTTAAGTTCCTCAGCATCCACATCACCGAGGACCTCACGTGGTCTGTACATACCAGCTGTATGGTGAAAAAGGCACAACAACACCTCTTTCACCTCAGATGGTTGAGGAAGTTTGGTATGGGCCCCCAAATCCTAAGAACTTTCTACAGGGGCACAATTGAGGGCATCCTGACAAGCTGCATCACTGCCTGGTATAGGAACTGCACCTCCCTTAATCGCAGGATTCTGCAGAGAGTGGTGCGGACAGCCCAGTGCATCTGTAGTTGTGAACTTCCCATGATTCAGGACATTTACAAGGACAGGTGTGTAAAAAGGGCCCAAAGGATCATTGGGGACCCAAGACATCCCATTCGCAATCTATTCCAGCTACTACCATCTGGGAAATGGTACTGTAGCATAAAAGCCATGACCAACAGGCTCCGGGACAGCTTCTTCCACCAGGCCATAGGACTGATTAACTCACACTAATTTGCCAGTTACATTGACTGTTTTATTTATTATAAATTATTATAAATTACTATGATCGTACATTGCACATTTAGACGGAGACGTAACTTAAAGATTCTTACTCCTCATATATGTGAAGGATGTAAGAAATAAAGTCAATTCAATTCAATTCCATTCCATTCAATTCAATACTGCATTATTAGAAACCTAGAGGGTATCCTGGTTGCTGTCAGTAGAAAAACGTCCTACCTTATCTGCCATTATATCTAGAATCACATAAGAAAGGCAGCATTCTGGCTCTCAGCTTGGCCAGTTCATTAATTATTTCAAACCTATTGAGTGACTTTCACCAGCAATGGTAGAAATTAACTACCACCCCTTCAAGGTATCCAAGCATGCTCTCATTTAGTATTAGTTAGCTTTAAATGGTGGTACTACTCAAAAGCATGCTGATATATGAGTAGACTGGTAAATGATAGCAGAATGTTAAATTGTGATAATGAAGCATGAAAATTAGATGCAATGGACCAATTGGGTGAGTATAAATCATGTATTAAGATGACAATATAAATTTCCTAACATTTTTCAAGTTAACCCCCTTGGAGAGACCAGAAAGTCTGCATAAGCACAGGTGCACAGAAGACATTGTATATTTGTAAAAATATTAAGAATTAATTAAAAGTAAAGCCTGTTCACTCTGTTACCTGTTTTTAACTCTGTGCCAGACTTTAAGGATCTGTACACCTCACTGATGGATTGAATAGGGGTACATATGCAGATTTTGTGGGTAAAAACAGTAAATGCTGACAAAGGTCAGGTACCATATGACCATAAGACCATAATATATAGGAGCAGAATTAGGCCATTCAAGCCATCAAAGTCTGCTCTGCCAATCCATTTTGGCTGATTTATTCTCTCCCAGCTCCATTTTCTTGCCTTCTTTCCATAGCCTTTGACACCTTTGGTGCCATGGTAGCATAGCAGTTAGCTTGATGCTATTACAGCTCGGGGTATCTCAGTTCAGAGTTCAATCCCAGTATCCTCTTTAAAGGGACTCTGTACGTCCTCCTTGTGGTATATGTGGGTTTTCTCCAGGTCTTCCAGTTTCCTCCCACAGTCCAAACATGTACCAGGTAGATCAATTGGTCATTGTAAATTGTTCCTTGATCAGGTTAGGGTTAAATCAGGGTTGTCGGGGGGTTGCTAGGTGGTGCATCTGGAAGGGCCTACTCCACGCTGTATCTCTAAGTACAGCAAATAAAATATTTTTTAAAAAAGGAGCAATCTACCTCCACTTTAAAAACACCCGATGACTTTTCATCCACAGCTGTGCGTAGCAAAGAATTCCACAGATTTGCCACCTTCTGGCTAATGAAATTCCTCCTCTTCTGTGTTCTAAAGAAAGGTCCTATTCTGAGGCTGTACCCTCAAGACTCCCCAACTAGAGGAATCATCCTCTCTACACCCACTCTACCTATATTCAGAAAGAGAAACAGTGCTAATGCTTCACCTTAATATCCTGTCATCGTTCTGATTCCAGTAGTTCTCTTTTTTTATATCATACTTTCAATATCTACTTATTTTACATTTTACCTTTCATGGACAGATATACAGAACAAATTCATTAGTCTTCAGCATTTCTTAAACCAGGAGCATTAAAAATAAATTGGTAATATCACTTACAGTTACCACCAAATGGACATTTGGAGCTCATTTTCAATACAGATTTTAGCTAGCTGCCACAGTTTCTATTTTTTGTAACTTCCAAGCATTGAGTCATATGTGAGGTCATTACTGAATCAGTGTTATGTTGGATGACTATGATTAATTTTAACACTTGCAATTATCATGTTGTTATTTTGTTGAAGCTAAATATTTGATTTTTTTATTCTGTTTCTGCTCTAGTATTACTTGGTATTATAATATGATTGTGTAGAATTACTTAGAATCTCCTACTGAAACAGATCCTCACCCCAGTTGGTCTGTACTGGCACTTATGTTTCACACAAACCTCCTCTCACCCTTCCGCACCCAACTTTATCAGCATATGCTTCCATTCCATTCTGTTGCATATGATTTCCCATTAAATACATCATTGCTATTCATCTTTTTAACTCTGTGATAGCAATCCAGTGGATTTTGCCAAGCTTTGATGCAGAGGTGGAGTTATCTTATTGTAAGTGTGTGTGTGTGTGTGTGTGTGTGTGTGTGTGTGTGTGTGTGTGTGTGTGTGTGTGTGTGTGTGTGTGTGTGTGTGTGTGTGTGTGTGTGTGTGTGTGTGTGTGTGTGTGTGTGTGTGTGTGTGTGTGTGTGTGTGTGTGTGGAGTAGTGCAATAGTTCTTCTGTTTCATTAGAGAAAATTACTATATACAGTAGTGTAATGAACTGGAAATTTTACAGTTGTCTTAATCATTAAGGTCTGTTTTAAACACAAGGAAGGTGATGTGGGTTTAGATTGGGCTTGAATGTTACTAGGCCAAAAAATCTGTTCCCATGCAGTATCATTCCATGAATGTATGATTGTAAGAGACTATAAAAATTTATTTCAGAATGGAAATGCTTATTGAATCAGAAATTATACATGTGACATTAGTGTTATTTAGGATGTTGCAAGAGCAAGATCTACAAAGATCTATAAAGGAGAAATATCAGGATACTTTAGATAATTTTTACTGGACTACAATTTAATTAATTCATAGGGTTATAGAGTAATACTGCTTGGAGATAGACTCTTCAACCTAAATTGCCTATGTTGACCAATATGCTCATCAAAGCCAGTCGCATTTGCCCACATTTGGCTGATATCCCCTATCCATGTGCATATTCAAATATCTATAGTGTTGTTATAGTACGCACCTCTGGCAGTACAATACATGTATACATCTCCCTTTGTGAAGCACAGTAGTTGCCACTCAGGTTCCTTTTAAATGTTTTCCCCTCTCACCTTAAACTTATACCCTCTAATTTTTTGGCTTCCTTTTCCTGGGAAAAGTATTGCATTCAACCTATCTATGACTCTCATAATTTTATACACTTCAGTAAGATCCCCCCTCAGTTTCCTATGATCCAGGAAATAAAATGCTAGCCAACACAACCAACTTCTCCCTATAACTCAGACCCTTGAGAGTAGCAACATTCTGGTAAGTCTTCTTTGTAATCTTTCCAACTTAATAACTGACAATTCACCTGAATAAAAAAAAACATGTCGTTGTTAATGGTCTTAGAAGGTTCATAAATTTATAGGAGAAATCAGCTAAGAATAAATAATTTCAAAATTATTCAGATTCAGAACTGGCTTGCCCATGGAAGATAGAGCATAGTGGTCAAAGGGACTTGTGCTGAAGGTTTGTATTAGTGGTGTTCTTCAGAGTTCTGTACTGGGACCTCTGCTGTTTGTGATCTCTATAAATGACCTGGATGAAAATGTTAATGGGTGGTTTAGTAAATGTGTGGATAATATAAATATTAGTGCAGATGACTGGCAAAGGATACAGCGGAATACAGATCAATTGTACAAAGTAGATATGTGCAGAGAAATGGCAGCTGGAGTTTAACCCAGCCAATGTGAAGTGTTGCAACTTGGTACATAGGTCAAATCAAGTCAAGTTAAGTCAAGTTTATTGTCATTTCAATCATAAGCTGCTGGTACAGTACACAGTAAAAATGAAACAACATTCCTCCAGGACCCTGGTTTAGAGACAGCAAAGATAAGCAGTGGGATCTTGGGTCCAAGTTCCTGATTCTCTGAAAGTGACTACACAGTTTGATAGGGTGCTTAAGAGGGCATAAGACCGTAAGATATAGGAGTGGAATTAGGACATTTGGCCCATCGAGTCTGCTCTGCCATTTCATCATGGCTGTTCCATTTTCCCTCTTAGCCCCAGTCTCCTGCCTTCTTCACATATCTTTTCATGCTCTGCCTAAGTGAGAATCTATGAACCTCTGCCTTAAATATACCCAATGACTTGATCTTCCCAGCCACCTGTGGCAAGGAATTCCACAGATTCACCACTCTCTGGCTAAAGAAATTCCTCCTCATTTCCATTCTAAAAGGGCGCCCCTCTATTTTGAGGCTGTGACCTCTGGTCTTAGATTCTCCCAACATAGGAAACATCCTCTGTACATCAATTTTGTTGAGGATTTTCAGCATTCGATATGTTTCCATGAAGTCACCCCCTCATTCTCCTAAATTCCGGTGAGTAGAGGCCTAGAACCATCAAACGCTCTTCCTATGACAAGCCTTTCAATCGCAGAACTACTTTTGTGAACCTCTTTTGAATCCTCTCCAATGTCAGCACATCCTTTCATAGATCCTTTCATAGGACCTAAACTGCTCAGTATACTCCAAGTAAGGCCTCACCAGTGCCTTAACATTATAAAGCCTCAACATTATACCCTTGCTTTTACAGTATTTTCTAGTCCTATCAAAATTAATACTAACATTGCCTTTGCCTTCCTCATCTCTGACTCAACCTGCAATTTGATCTTTAGGGAAGATTTAACCTTTAACCAATTGTAACTTTTAGGCACAAGGACTTCCAAGAACCTCAGATTTTTGAATTTTCACTCCATTTATAAAGTAGTCAACACTTTCATTTCTTCTACCAAAATGCATAACCGTACACTTCCCGACACTGTATTCCATCTGCCACCTCTTTACCCATTCTCCTAATCTAAGTCCTTCTGTAGTCTCTCTACTTCCTCAAAACTATCTGCCCCTCCACTTATCTTTGTATCATCCTCAAACTTAGCCACAAAGCCATCAATTCTGTCATCTCAAGTCATTGACATGTAACTTTAAAAAAGCAGACCCAACACAGACACCTGTGGAACACCACTAGTCATTGGCAGCCTATCAGAAAAGGCTCCCTTTATTCCCATTCTTTGCCTCCTGCCTATCAATGGGTGATATATTGATAGGCATCAATATACCAATTGATATATTTGATATCAATATATCAAATTGATATATTTGATATATCCCAACCACAGGTCAGACTAAACTGGTCTTTAGTTTCCTTCTTTCCCTCCTTGAAGAGTGGAGTGACATTTTCAACTTTTCATTCCTCTGTAACCATGCCAAAATCAATTGGTTCTTGAAAGATCACTATTAATGCCTCCACAATCTCTTCAGCCATCTCTTTCAGAACTCTGAGGTGTACACCATCTGGTCTAGGTGACTTGTCTATCTTCAGACTTTTACATTTCCCAAGAACATTCTCTCTAGTAATGGCAACATCACACACTTCTTCCCCCGACACACTCAAACTTCCAGCATACTGCTAGTGTCTTCCACAGTGAAGACTGATGCAAAATACTTTTTCAATATGTCCACCATTTCTTTGTCCCCCATGAATACCCCTCCAGCAACAATTTTCAGTCATCCAATGTCTACTCTCACCTCCCTTCTACATTTTATGTATCTGAAGAAATTTTTGGTATCCTTTTTAATATTATTGGCTAACTTATCTTCGTATTCCATTTTTTCCTTCTTTATGACTTTTTAGTTGCCTTATGTTGGTTTATAAAAGCTTTAAAATCCTCTAACTTCCCACTAACATTTGTTGTATTGTATCCCCTCTCTTTGGCTTTTGTGTTGGCTTTGACATCTCTCGTCAGCCACAGTTGTGTCATCCAGCCTTTAGAATACTTCTTTCTTTTGGGATGTATATATCTGGTGCCTTTCAAATTGCTTCCAGAAATTTCAGAAATTACTACTCTGCCAACATCCGTGTCAGTGTTCTTTTCCAATCAATTTTGGCCAGCTTCTCTCTCATGCCTGTGCTATTTTCTTTACTACACTCTAATACTGATATATCTGGCTTTGGCTTCACCTCAGATTGCAGGGTGAATGATATCATATTATGATCACTTGTCCCTAAGACTTCCTTTACCTAAACTGTGTAATCAATTCCAGTTCATTGCACAGCACCCATTCCAGAATAGCTGATTCCTAGTGGGCTCAATAAGCTGCTCTAAAAAGACTCCTCTAGGGCATTCTGCAAATTCCCCCTCTTAGGATCCAGCCCCAACCTGATTTTTCCAATGTACCTACATATTGAAATCTCCCATTACTATCGTAAACATTGCCCTTTTGGCATGCATTTTCCATCTCCCATTGTAATTTGTACACCACATCTTTACTACTATTCAGGGGTCTGTAGGTAACTCCAATCAGGATTGTTTTACCCATGCAGTTCCTTAGCTCTATCCACAATGAATCAACACCTTCCAATCCAATGCCACCTTTTTCATTTTGAAACTTAAATGATTTGATTTCATTTTTTACCAACAGAGCCAGGCCACCCCCTCTGCCCACCTACTTGTCCTTTCGATACAATGTGTATCCTTAGACGTTAAGCTCCCCGCTATAATCTTCTTTCAGCCACAATTCAGTGATGCTCCCAGTGCCTTGCATGCCAATCTGTAACTGTGCTACTATGTGAGCCAGTGAGTCTGACATCAGTAGTGAGAAAGTTATTGGAAGTTATTCTAAGAGACTGGATATATAAGCATTTGGATAGACAGGGACTAATTAGGGATAGTCAGCATGGCTTTGTGCATAGTAAGTCATGTCTAAACAATCTTATTGGAGTTATTTGAGGAAATTACCAGGAAAGTTGTTGAAGTCAAAGCAGTGGCTGTTGTCTAAATGGACTTTAGAAAGGCCTTGACAAGGTCCCACATGGGAAGCTGGTCTAGAAGGTTCATTTGCATGACATTCAAAATGAGGTAGTAAATTGGATTAGACATTGACTTTGTGGAAAAAGCATGAGTATGATTGTAGATGGTTGCCTCTCTTACTGGAGGCCTGTGACTAGTGGTGTGCCGCAAGGATCAGTGCTGGGTTTGTTGTTGTTTGTCATCTGTATGAATAATCCAGATGATAATGTGGTTAAATGGATCAGCAAATTTATAGATGACACCAAGATCAATGTAGTGGACAGCAAAGAGGACTGCCAAAGCAGGATATGGACCAACTGGAAAATTAGGCTGAAAAATGGGAGATGAATTTAAAGCCGGCAAATATGTAGTGTTGCACTTTGGATGGATCAACCAGGATGGGTCTTATACAGTGAGCGGAAGGGCACTGAGGTGTGCAGTAGAACAGAGGGATCTGGGAATACATGCCCATAATTCATTAAAAGTGGTGTCACAGATCAGATCATAAAGAAACCTCTTGGCACATTGGCCTTCATAAATCAATGTTACTGTATTGAGTTTAGGAGTTGAGATGTTATGGTGAAATTGTTTAGGGTGCTGCTAAGGCCTAATTTGGAGTATTGTGTTCAGTTTTGGTCATTATTCCCTAGAATGTAGAAGATTGTGGGGAGATTTGACAGTGGTATACAAAATTATGCAGGGATAGATAGGCTTTATCCTCTGAGGTTAGTCTCAGAACTAGAACTAGAATTCATGGGTTAAGGGTGAAAGGTGAAATGTTTAAAGGAAACTTGAGGGGGAACTTCACTGAGGAGATGGTGAGAATGTGGAACGAACAAGTGGTGGATGCAGGGTCGATTTCAAAATTTAAGAGAAATTTTGATAGGTGGATGGGAGGGATATGGAAGGAAGATGAAGGGCTATGGACCATGCAGTTCGAAGGGTCCTGGCCGATGAATGTTTGGCACAGACTAGATGGGCTGTAGAGCCTGTTTTTGGGCTGTAATGTTCCATGTCTCTAAGGCTTTTACATAAGCACATGAATGTGAGGGAAATGGAAGGATATAGGCATTGTGGAGGAATAAGGGATTAGTTTAGTTGGCCATTTAATCATTAATTTTCTCATGTTTATGATTACTAATTTATTTGGATCGGCCAGCATTGTGGGCCAAAGCTCCTGCTCCTGTGCTATGCTGTTCTATATTTACGTCTACATCTCTGTCTATTGATGATCTCTGTAAAGTAACAAATTGTGTTGAGGATACTTCTAATTACACAAAAATATTGCTATTTCTCAAAGTTGCAAAGAATTATGCAACACAGAAAGAGGATCTATGAGACAATCATTAAGCACCAAATTACACTAAAACCTACTAATAATACCATTTTTACTCTCCACACTTTCTCTTCAATTCTCCTGAGATTCTACCAGTCATCTAAATAACAGAGGCAAAATACCATGGCCAGTTAAGTACAAACTATCACCTCTTTGGAATGTGTAAGGCAATGAGAGCATCTGGTCTCAGGGAGAATGTGCAAGCCCACATTTACTACACCAGAGGTTAGGAGTGAACCAGGATCACTGGAGCTGTGAGAAAGTAGCTCTACCAGATGTGTCACTGTGCCACATATCCAGTTATTTCAAAGATGAATTTATTTTAAATTTATAATGATGGAAACAACAGTAGAGCAAAAATTAACTCTAACATTTATTTTTAACTGCAAAACTGAGCTCATGAATTCTGATACTACTAACAGTGGAAAGAGTAAATGTTAACAAAAATATCAAGCTTAGCTTGTAAATTATAGATAGAAAGATACCAGGGGAGCATCAATTTCCAGTTTTGTTGGCTTAGAATAAGTAACATTGCCATCTTCACTTCAGAGAGACATAAGAGTATACAGGTCACAATGTAGGGATTTGACACAAAGTATCAACAAGTTCTTTCCCCCCACTGTTGAGGGCCAACCATGGATGTTGCATCTTAATTGTCTACGTGCCATCAGTCAGTACACCAGCCAATATGCAAGCCAGGACAGTACGATATGGAGAGCAAGCGGTTGCCCTTGCAGCAGGCTCCCCCTCTCCGCTCAGCTGATGAATCCAAAAGACAGTAAAACTGATAGAGTTTGGCATCAGTTACATTGCAAGAGTTGCCAGTCAGTGTTGAACTCAATGTAGGGCTGCCTTAGGGACTCCAGCTCCATATTTTTCCCTCGGGGCTTACTCACAAAGTTTTCCCCATGACTGGGAATAGCCACAAGGCAGCGGAAGTTAGAGATCAGAGTTTTCCTTCTTCTAGATGAGCTGCCAAACATGGCTGATGAGCCCCATCTGCCCTGTTTTCCCCCACAGATACTGCTGTTTATGTGGCTGATCCATGTGTGCTTCTGGTCAGTGGTGTTTTCCAAGATATTGATGATATTGGGGATTCAGCAATGTCACTGCTGCTTAATGAATATTTAAACTCCTGATAGGGGTAGTCATTACTTTTTCTTTGACTTCTGAAAACCTTTTCATGCTGTGTGCAGTATGACTCCAGCCAGTGGTGAATTTTCCATCTGAATGCAATTGACTTTAGTTTTTAATCAGGCTGCCTGGATGACACATTTAGTCAAGTTTTGCCTTGATGCCAAGGGCAATTGCTCATACCATCCATCTAGAATCATCTCTTTTGGGCATAGATTTGGAAATCTTACAAGATGAAATCAGGCCATTTGGGACAACTCGTCCACACTGGCCAGTGGTCATCCATATTAACCCCATCACCCAGTACTTGTTCTACAGCCCTAAATGCTTAAGCAATTCAACTGTTCATCTGGTCACTTTTTAATGGCTCACAGCAGTCCATTTTCAGTGACTGTCTGAGATGTTTGGACTAAGGCTGTATGAGGTAAGAGCTGAATGACCCTGGTGAAACACAAGCCAAACATCTACAGGTGCCATTTGAATGCTATGTCAATGGCACCTTCCATTACATTACTGATAATTGGCAGTAGGTTAATAGGTTGATAGTTGCCTGGTTTGGTTATATCCTGCTTTTTAGGACAGGACGTTCGAGGACTTTTTTTTTATTGGTGTGTATCAATGTTGCAATTATTCTACAATGGTTTGCTTAGATGTGCTACTGGTTCTGTCGTGTTAATTCTTGAACACCATAGCTGGAATATTGTCTACTCTCATAGCTTCTGCATAATCCATAGCTTCTCAGCTCTTTCTTGATTTCATGTAGATTGAAGCAGATTAGCTGGGGATAGTTTTTCAGACCACAGGAGGAGCTCAATATGGATTACTCATTCAGTGTTTCTTGCTGAAAATTATTTTACTCTTGTCTTTGTCATAAGTTTTACTATCAGTGAAGAATAGTCTTATAAGTCTTGCATTTATTCATTCATAGGATATGAATCTTGCTGATAATGCTGGCACTTTATTGTCTATTCCTGAACTGAGGAAGCAGAAGTGGACAGTAGGTTTCCTTCTCTAAAGAATATTAGTAAGCCAGTAAGATTTTAATATAATACAGTAGTTTCATGGTCACTGTAATATAATTAGTTGAATTTGAATTCCCCACTGCTGTGGCGAGATTTGAACGTATGCTTATTTTCACCATTCATGGACAGGACTCAGTTCTGTTTTGATGCTCCTCATAGTCAGACAGCTTGTACAAAAGGGATTGTTAATATGCATTCTTTTATTTGATATCGCATATTATAAATGTAAGTGTGTCTCCATGATGACTGAAATGGTTTGAGATGTTGAGGAAACATAAGTATTTCATGAATTGTTGAGGTTTTCTGTGAACTTTTACTTGATTGTTTTGAGTATGTTAATATTGTCTTACAGAAAGGAATTTTCTGAAATAGCTGCTATTTTGAAATTAAAAACCTACTTTGTCAAACCTTAAATTAAGTCATTCACAAATGCTATAAACAGGTGGATTTGGGGAGATTAAAGGCAAGGGAAATTAAAGATTATCTTTGATGTAACAGATCACATGATGCATGTAATCTCTTCTTCCACTCATTTTACCTAATCTTATAAGACATTGTGTCAGGTAAATAAGAATTATGCAAAGTCCAGCAGGAAATCTTCATATCTTGTTTGCTGTAAGGACAGAGTTTTCTGTGTCTGTGGCAATGTAGAAAACATAGCACTCAATATTGTACACACCAGTATTCCGTAAACACCAACATAGTTGCAACCAGATATGTTCTTGTTCTATTCACAGATGAATAAAACTAATGAACAGACAAAAAGCTTCATATCAATTCATTCACAATTATTATAATAATCTGTGTCTCTTTACACAGTATATTTCAGGATTAATGAAATTTATTGATATCCCAAATGTAAATATTCACACATTCTCGAGATGCTATATTTTTTTGCAGTACCTACAAAAGGATTATGAAGTTGGCCAAAAAGAGGTTTGTAGTTGGTCAATGGTGACTTACATAGCAGAAGCTGTGTTGTACATTTTTCTTAGTGCAAGCTGTAAAAATTCATCCCATTTGCAGCATCTTTGCTGAGCTGTGCACAGGGCAGGTCAGCATAACGTGAAGGACCTATCCCAATTGTAGCCATTGACATGTTGCATTAAAGGCTGCCATGGAGATGAGGTAATATGGGTGAATGGTGGATCGAGGGGGGATACATACTAATCGTTAGTTCTTGAGGCCACCCTACATGATCCACTCTCCAATGGATTCCTGAGCCACAAGTGACCCCATGCCACAGCATAATGCAGGATGATCAGAGACGCAGATATTGCAGAATTAAGCACTGATATATAAATTGAAAGACTTAAAGAACAATAGGTACCAGGAAAAATGATTGAGAAAAAAATTAACAACTGACATATGCTCCTAGCAGATACTTGAATCAATACAGCAGTGGGATGCTAGAGAACTTTAACTTAGGGTCTCCAACCCTAAATGTGCTCCCTCTTTTGAGTTTAGCAAAGCTGGCAGGTTGCACCTTTGAGCTGTAGTTTATCTCAGTAAAGATGGAAAGTACTTTGCATGTAAATAGTAGTGTTTTACACACAACTGCTGCCAGGAAAATGGCAGGTGCACTAATGTGGATAATGTAAGGAAAAGACCAATCTAACTTCTTAATGAATGAAATTTCACCCAGAAGTTATTGCAAAGTGATGTAATCCAGGCTAAGTTAACCTAATGTAATTTCTCTGTAAAAGGTAGTGATAATCGATCCAATTTTTAAATATTGAAAATATCCCTTATTCTGGTCTGATCCTTTAAGGAAATTGTTTGACTGTTTAGTATTGTCTACTAGATTTCTAACATCTATTTAATGAGTTATAAAGGAAATGATGTGATATTGTTCAACTAAACTAATATGAAAGCTCTCCAGAAGCCCAAAATTACAAATAGAATGTGATGTTATCACAGAATCATAGCAAGTTTGAGCACCAAAACAGGCCCTTTGGCCCAACATGGTCATGCTGATTCAGAAGCCTGTCTACACTCATCTGATTTTGCTACATTTGTCACATATCTCTTGTTTTCTTTCCTTTCAAAGTCCAGCACTGCGATTGCACCTGAATCTACTACTTCCCCTGACAGTTTGTTCTACATAGTCAGTATCTTCTGTGTGAACATTTGCTCCTCAGATCAAGTTCAAAGTTCAAAGTAAATTTATTATCGAAGTACATACATGTCACCATATTATAACCATGACATTCATTTTCTTGTGGGCATTCACAGTAAATACAAATAAGCACAATGGAATCAATGAAAGACCACACACAAGATGAACAAACAATCCATGTGCAAAAGACAACAAACTGTGCAAATGCAAAAAGAAAAAATAATAATAAATAAATAAATGATAAATATTGAGAACATGAGATGAAGAGTTCTTGAAAGTGATTCCATAGAGTGTGGGAACAATTCAGTGTTGGGGTGAGTGAAATTGCGTGACATTATCACCTCTGGTTGAAAAGTCTGATAGTTGAGGGGTAATAACTTTCTGAACCTGCTGGTGTGGGTCCTGAGGCTCCTGAACCCCCTACTTGATGGCAGCAGCGAGAAGAGAGCATGGCATGGATGGTGGGCGGTACATGATGATGGATGTGCTCATGGTAAGAACATGACGCAGTCCTCATCAGGGATTAGAAGTGGAGAGGATCAGCAACTTTAAATTTCTCAGTGTTATGATTTGAAACGATCTGTCCTATATCCAGCACATAACTGTCATTACAAAGAAAGCACAGCAGCACCTTTTCATAGATTTGGAATGTCACTTACAACCTTGACAAATTTCTATAGATGTGCAGTGAAAAGTATATTAAGTAGTTGCATCATGGCCTTCAATGGAAAAAACAATACCCTTGAATAGAAAACCTATAAAATCTAGTCGATGCAGCCGAGTCCATCATGGGTAAAGCCCCTGCTTTAAGTATTTCCTCTCTCAACTTGAAACTATACCTCCTAATTTTAAATTCCCCTATGCATGGAAAATGGTTGTTACTATCTACCCTATATGCCCCTCACTATTTTATAAACTTCTATAAGGCTTACCAAGGTGAAGAATCCTGGCCTACCCAATCTCTCTCTTGAATAAAGACCATTCATTGCAGACAGGATCCTGGTAAATTTCTTGTGCACAACTACATCCTTTCTATAGTGTGACCAGAATTGTATGCAGTAGTCGAAGTGTGGCCTAACTAATGCCTTACACAGTTACAATTTGTTGTCTTAGCTCTTTCTATGAAGACCTAAATACCTTTGACTACCCTATCCACCTGTGTCACTATTTTCTGACAGTTACAGTACTGTGCAAAAGTCTTAGGCACATACATAATACATGCTACATACTACAGTGCCAAAGACTTTTACACAGTACTGCAGTAGCTTTATGTATTGAACTGTACTGCAGCCGCAAATAAAAAACAAATTTCATGAGTGATGATAAACCTGATCCTGATATGGGTCTCTATTGTGTAGTGAGAGTGGGAAGGGGACAGGGAGAGGGGAATCGTGGTTAAGAAAAGGGAAGGTGTGGTGAACTACATATACCTGTCTGGACACGCCCCCCCCCCCCCCCCCGGCTCCAGTGGTTCCTCCCACAGACCCCTGTAAAAAGGCGATTGGAGGCACTGCTCCTTCCTCAGTCTCCGAGATGTTGTGTGGTGGTCGCTTGCTGCTGACAGTGCTTTCTTCCAGCCAATAAAAGCCTACCTTAACTCACATCTCCGAGAGTTATTGATGGTGCATTAGAAGGGAAGCACCAGAAAGAATTCTATAATGATCAATAAACCAATTGTTTGGAATCAAATGAGCTTGCCTGGTGTCTCAGGGCTGGATGTGTCTGTATTCATTCCCCCTTCCCTTTTCTGCCACCTGTCCAACACTCGTCTCACAATGCTCCACCCTTGCCATTCCCAACATCCTTTGTATTTGCCAGATTTACAGACTCGCTCTCTACTCCATGTTGACATATACATTACTGTGCAAAAGTCTTGGGCACCTTATATATCTATATGTGCTAAGACTTTTGCACAGTACTGTATGAACTTGCACCCCAAAGCACTTCTGTGTATGAGCACTTCTAAGGACCCCTTTGTTTGTTTTGTATCTGGTTAGTACTGTATTAGACAAACTAAAATGGATTACCATACACTTGACTGGATTAAATTCCATTTGCAATGGACTGCCTAATTTTCCAGCTGATATATGTCCCTCTCTTGTTCTTAGGCAATTTACTTATCAAACTACTTGCTAAACTTCTCATCCATAACAGTGCCTATAAAAAGTATTCAAACACCCCCCCCCCCGAAATTTTTCATGTTTTATTATTGTTTTACAACATTGAATCACAGTAGATTCAATTTGGCTTTTTTGATACTGATCAACAGAAAATGACTCTTTTGTGTCAAAGTGAAAACAGATCTCTACAAAGTGATCTAAATTAATTACACATATAAAACACAAAATAATTAATTGCATAAGTATTCACCCCCTTTAATATGATACACCAACTCATTACTGTTGCAGCCAATTGGTTTTAGAAGTCACATAATTAGTTAAATGGAGATCACTCTGTGCAGTTAAGGTGTTTCAATTGATTGTAGTAACAATACACCTGTATCTGGAAGCTCCAACTGCTGGTGAGTCAGTATCCTAGCAAAAACTCCACCATGAAGACAAATGAACACTGTAAACAACTCTGTGAAAAAGTTAATTGAAAAGCACAAGTCAGGGGATGGATACAAGAACATTTCCAAGTCACTGGATATCCCTTGGAGTACAGTTAAGTCCATCATCAAGAAATGGAAAGAATATGGCTGATGCACCATCAATAACTCTGAGACGTGCGTTAAGGTAGGCTTTTATTGGCTGGAAGAAAGCACAAGCAGCAAGTGACCACCACACAACATCCTGGAGACTGAGGAAGGGTCTGTGCCTCCAATCACCTTTATACTGGGGTCTGTGGGAGGAGCCACAGGTGCAGTCAGCGGGGGGGCATGTCCAGACAGGTATATGTAGTTCACCACAATGGCACAGCTATAAATTTGTCCAGAGCAGGTCATCCTCAAAAACTGAGTCACCATGCAAGAGGGGAACTAGTGAGGGAGGCCACCAAGAGACCTATGACAACTCTGGAGGAGATACAATCTTTAGTAGCTGAGATGGGAAAGACTGTGCATACAGCAACTGTTGCTCAAGTGCTTCACCAGTCGCAGCTTTATGGGAAAGTGGCAAAGAAAAAGCCACTGTTAAAAAAAAACATATGAAATCTTGGCCAGAGTTTGCCAGAAGGCATGTGGAAGACTGAAGTCAGCTGGAAGAAGGTTCGAAGGTTCTATGGAAGGTTCTATTGAGCATTTTGGCCATCAGACTAAATACTATGTTTGGGCTTAAGCCAAACACCACACATCATCAAAAACACGCCATCCCTACATGGTGTTGACTGCAAGTGTTGTGGGGATACTTCACTGCAGTAGGCCCTGGAAGGCTCGTGAAGGTAGAAGGTGAAATGAATGCAACAAAATACAGGGGAATCCTAGAGGAAAACCTGATGCAGTCTTCAAAAATACTACGACTTGGGGGAATATTTTTTTTCCAGCAAGACAATGATCCCAAGCATAAAACCAAAGCTGCACAGGAATGGCTTAAAAACGGCAAAGTTAATGTCCTGGAGAGCTCAAATCAGAGTCCAGACCTCAATCCAATTGAGAATTTGTGGCTGGACTTGAAAAGGGCTGTTCACTCATGATCCCCAAGCAATCTGACAGAGCTTGAACATTTTTGTAAAGAAGAATGGGGAAAATTGCAGTGTCCAGATGTGCAAAGCTGATACAGAGACCTATCCACACAGACATAAGGCTGTAATTGCTGCCAAAAGTGCATTTACTAAATACAAACTTGAAGGGGGTAAATACTTATGTAATCAATTATTTTGTGTTTTATATTTGTAATGAATTTAGATCACTTTGTAGAGAGCTGCTTTCGCTTTAACATGAGTCTTTTTCTGATGGATCACTGTCAATAAAAAAAGCCAAATTAAATCCACTTTGATTCAATGTGGTAAGACAATAAAACATGGAAACTTCTAAGGGGGTTGAATACTTTTTATAGGCACTATATATGACAAACAACGATGATCCCAGCACTGATTCCCAACAGTACACCATTGGTTATAGAATTCTATTTGAAAAAACAATCCTCCACCATTACCCACTGCCTTCTACTACCAAGCCAATTTTTCATCCAATTTGCTAAAATACTATATGCTTTAACTTTCAGAACTAGCCCACTACTGTTCAGGTACTTGAGGAAATCCTGACATGCGTCCTCCCTGAGTTATGACAGGTTTCTGTTCTTGAGAACTGTTCATAACCTGAACAGTTAACAAGTCATAAGTGCATCCAACTTGACAATACATTTAAATAAAAACATAGGCCAACCAAAGGCCAAGAGTACTTAAACCTGTTCATATCCTCTTGTGCAGGTTCATTTGAAATCCCAGCATTTAAAGAAAGATGCAGGACACCTGCAGACTCACTGAGAAAATATGTGCTTAGGCAAAGTGAATCTGATCAGAAATTATGCTGTAGGTGTGTGCTCAGAATATTTCTGAATAAACCTGAAACTAAAATGAGGAAACTCTCTGTAAGCATCTTGATGGTAGAGCTCCCTTTCACTGCTCTGAAGACCAATTGGAGCATGACTCCACCCTCTGGAACAAATGTCCTCAATGAATTTGGTCGTTTACCTATTTAAACTGAAGGGCCCAGAAACGTGGCTGCAATGTGAAAGCATGTGTGGTGGCCAGAACTCCCATCCTGACAGAGCTGTACTTCAATCAGGAAATCTAGGCCAGAATATATTTAAGCAGGCACTGCTGGCTAATACTGTTGAGAAGCTTGACGTCAACACTAATATATTCGAGTTGATGTCAGTTTTATTATAGGTCCTACAGCAGTAACCAAATATGTTGAAAAGATGTGTGTACATTTTCAAGGAGTGGTCATTCAGAATCAAAACCAATTCTCAGTTTTCAAGAACTGTCTCTTATGGAAAATGTTTTATGCTTAAAGCAGAGTGTGTGTATTATCAAAACTTTATCATAAATAATTGGCATATTTCCAGAATATTATTACCAAATCAAAACCTTTTATGTAGAAGTAAAATACAAGTCTTTTTTAATGTTAAATTTGAGGAACCTTGCTGACTTCCAAGTATTTAAAAAGACCAAATTACTCATTTTAAAAATAGGAACACTTCCAGGATCTTACCTACAGGAATGCAGTTTCTATCAAATGCTGTCAGTTACAAATAGCTTAAATATGGAATAAACAGAGAGACCAAGTGATTTTTAGTGACTTATAGCAACTGCGCAAATCTATGTTTTTCCATGTTTACAAAGCTATTTACAAAATACGTAGCTTTATAAATTTATATAAGTTTGAGTTTGATTCCCCATTCAAGTTCTGGCTACTCTTGGTTCTCTTACTTCATTCCTTCAGGTCTTTACTTCATCCAGCACTAACTTTATAGATGTAGTTAGGGGACCATTAGTGGGTGTTCAAAAGAATGCTGGGGTCCAGTACTGTATATTTCATCCATAAGGAAGAGAATCACAATCACAATCAGAAACAGGTTTATTATCACCGGCATGTGATGTAAAATTTGTTAACTTAGCAGCAGCAGTTCAATGCAATACATAATCTAGCAGAGAGAAAAAAAGTAATAAATAAAAATAATACTAATAATAAATAAACAGGTAAATGAATTACGTATATGGACTAGGTAAAAACTGTAATAAAAGCAGAAATACTGTGTATTTTAAAAAATGAGGTAGTGTCCAAAGATTCAATGTCCATTTAGGAATCAGATGGCAGAGGGGAAGAAGCTGTTCCTGAATCACTGAGTGTGTGGCCTTCAGGCTTCTGTACCTCCTACCTTATGGTAACAGTGAGAAAAGGGCATGCCCTGGATGCTGCAAGTCCTTACTAATGGACGATGCTTTTCTGAGGCACCTCTCCCTGCAGATGTCCAGGGTACTTTGTAGGCTAAGATAGAGTTGACTAGATCAACAACCTTCTGCAGCTTCTTTCGGTCCTGTGCAGTAGCCCCTCCATACCAGACAGTGATGCAGCCTGTCAGAATGCTCTCCAAAGTACAACTATAGAAGTTTTCGAGTATACTTGTTGACGTGCCAAATCTCTTCAAACTCCTAATAAAGTATAGCGGCTGTCTTGCCTTCTTTATAACTACATCGAAACGTTGGGACCAGGTTAGATCCTCAGATATCTTGACTCTGAGGAACTTGAAGCTGCACACTCTCTCCACTTCTGATCGCTCTATGAGGATTAGTATGTGTTCCTTCGTCTTACCCTTCCTGAAGTCCACAATCAGCTCTTTCGTCTTACTGACGTTGAGTGCCAGCTTGTTGATGCAGCACCATTCCACTGGTTGGCATATCTCACTCCTGTACACCCTCTCGTCACCACCTGAGATTCTACCAACAATGGTTGTATTGTCAGCAAATTTATAGATGGTATTTGAGCTATGCCTAGCCACACTGTCATGTGTATATAGAGAGTAGAGCAGTGGGCTAAGCACACACCCTTGAGGTGCGCCAGTGTTGATCATCAATGAGGAGGATATGATATCACCAATCCGCACAGGTTGTGGTCTTCGGATAAGGAAATCAAGGATCCAATTGCAGAGGGAGGTACAGAGGCCCAGACTCTGCAACTTCTCAATCAGGATTGTGGGAATGATGGTATTAAATGCTGAGCTATAGTTGATGAGTACACAAATAAGTCATAAAGTTGTCCCATCCCTTGAAAATTAACACTTTCTTCTTCCTGTACAGCCTATTAGAAATTACAGTACTGTATAGTACACTATAGAGGACATTTTAAACAATTCCACACATTTTTTACGTTGACTTACCTGTATACATAATTGAGTACTTCAGATCAATGAAACAAAATGAGATGCTGTATGTCTAACTCACAACAAAGTATGTGATTCAATTAATTATTAGCTTTTATAATATTTTTAAAAGTTTTTTATGGTTGCTGAACTTTTGTTTCTTTATTTGCTTTATAGAATTGACTTTATTATGGAAGATACTGTGTGAGCACCAGGTTGATTAGCTGATAATGACCAATTAACTGCTTACTGATATCAATAAACATCCCACTTTTTGTAGTTAAAGAGGTGTACCATGCACTTTGATTTCTCCATAAGTTACAAGATGAGTGCTGTTCCTGTAGTTACCTATGCCAATAAAGCTAATAAAAGTACTTGGTTGCCATGCAATTATTCTTAGAAATTAATGGACATTATGAAATTGCTGAATTTATGACATTAATATTTCCATTACACTTACAGAATGTTCATAATTAATGTAGTTGAAAAATTCTGAGTTAATGATGCATGTTCTGATATAGTACTTGGAATTCAGAAAAGAAACAATAAAGTTCTGCCATCTCTATCCAGTAGTAAGTGAATTTACCTTGAGGTTTCCAAACCCATTAATGTCTTGGAAGTATCTGTGTGCCAGGATGACTTACCCCTGACATCTCCTCTGTACCTACTTGCAAGCACCTTAAAACTGTGCCCTCACATGCTAGCCATTTCAACCTGGGGAAAAGCCTCTGACTATCCACATGATCAATGCCTTTCATCACCTTATACACCTCTATCAGGTCACCTCTCATCCTCCGCCACTCCAAGCATAAAAGATCGAGTTTACTCAACCTATTCTCATAAGTCATGCTCCCCAATCCAGGCACCATCCTTGCAAACCTCTTCTGCACCCTTTCTATATTTTCCACGTCCTTCCTATAGTGAGGTGACTGGGTAAGTATAGTACTCCAAGTGGGGTTTGACCAGGGTCCATTATAGCTGCAACATTAACTCTCGGCTCTTAAACTCAATCCCACAGTTGATGAAGGCCAATGCACCATATGCCTTCTTAACCACAGAGTCAACTTGCACAGCAGCTTTGAGTGTCCTCTGGACTTAGACCCCAAGATCCCTCTGATCCTCCACACTGCCAAGAGTCTTACCATTAATACTATATTCTGCCATCATATTTGACCTATTTGTGTTGGCGCGTGGCCTAGTGGGCAAGGTATCAGACTAGTAACCTGAAGGTCACTGGTTCGAGCCTCAGCTGAGGCAGCGTGTTTGTGTCCTTGAGCAAGGCACTTAACAACACATTGCTCTGCAACGTCACCGGTGCCAAGCTGCATGGGTCCTAGTGCCCTTCCCTTGGACAACATCGGTGGCGTGGAGAGGGGAAGGCCTGCAGCTTGGGGAACTGCCGATCTCCCATACAACCCTGCCCAAGCCTGCGCCCTGGAAACTCCAGGCGCAGATCCATGGTCTCTCGAGACCGACGGATGCCACCACCATTTGACCTACCAAAATGAACCATTTCACACTTCTCTGGGTTGAACTCCATCTGCCAGTTCTCAGCCCAGTTTTGCATCCTATTGATGTCCCGCTGTAACCTCTGACAGCCCTCCACACAATCCACAATGCCCCCAACCTTTGTGTCATCAGCAAATTTACTAGCCCATCCCTCCACTTCCTCATCCAGGTCATTTATAAAAATCATGAAGAGAAGGGGTCTCAGAACAGATCCCTGATGCGCACCACTAGTCACTGACATCCATGCAGAATATGACCCATCTACAACCACTCTTTGCCTTTGAGGGCAAGCCATTTCTGGATCCACAAAGCAAGGTCCCCTTGGATCCCATGCCTCCATACTTTCTTAATAAGCCTCACATGGTGTACCTTGTCAAATGCCTTGCTGAGATCCATATACACTACATCTACTGGTCTACCTTTATCAACTTGTTTAGTCACATCCTTAAAAAATTCAACCAGGCTCATAAGGTCAGCCTGCCTTTGACAAAGCCATGCTGACTATTCCTAATCATGTCATGCCTCTCCAAATGTTCATAAATCCGGCCTATCAGGATCTTTTCCATCAACTTACCAACTACTATGTATTATACATAATTTGAAACATGACATGGCTACAGTTGCATTGTAGGTTTAAGGTATAGCAAATAGGATGGACAAATGGGAATGAGTAGATGTACTTCATGCAGATTTTCAGAAAGATTTCACTAAGGTATTACATTAAATGTTAGGCCATAAGTTAACTCCACAAGTGGTTGGGCATATTATGTTTTCAAGGAAAGTGGAATAGCTAACTTGGAGAAAACAAAAAGTCAGGAAAAATGAGTAATTTTTGGAATTGCAAATGGTTATGGTTGGGTGCTGCAGGAATCAGTACTGAACCCAACCTGTTTAAAATGTATTTTAATGACTTGGTGCCATTCTCAAAATGACTTTATTTTCTAGATCATGACATCCTGTCAACTTTTAAGCAGTTTGCAGGACAAATACAATGTTGTATGAATGAGAATTTATCTTGTTCAATAAAAGTAGTTTTCTTCAGGATCCATCATTCTCCAACTGCATTTGGTTCATTGTCATTGACCTCCTTGATCGCAATTAAGTCTTAAGTATGCAGAATAGTACCTAGGTACTACATCTATGGATCCTCAGCATCTATATTAGACAGGCTTATGCCAAAAAGCATTTCTATATATAAATGTTAGGAGAATAATTTTAGATTTCCTTATTGAAGTATATTTTGGCTGGTTAATTTAATGTATTAGTAACTATGTATTTTTCCTAAGGATCTGCTTAATAGAATGTTGCATTAAAAATGATATACAGATTTCTTTAAACCTTTCAAATGATTACAATTTAATTCTCTTTCTACTAATAATGATACAAATATTATTTTCTCTGAGTGTGTCTGCATGTGTGTTTATGTGTGTGTATATACTTAGCTCTGTGCCTCACTCTGTCAAGACAATACAGTAGCTAGTGTGTAACTGCCTCCCCACTTATTCAAGCAATTGAAGTGTAGGTCCAGTAACTTGGAACAGATGTAGAAGCAAGACATTTTTGACCCTGACAAACTAACAAAGAGAAAGAAGAGCATGTAAACTCATCCTTTCTGGGCATGCGTCTGTGCAGCTTGAACATTATTCTATCCTCCAGAGATACCCCTACACACCCAATAATGCAGTTATAAATATATCGAGTTGGAGATTGTGACCAGAAGACCTCAGCTTCGCAGAACTCATTAGTAGCTAAGTATAAATCATGATTTCAAAGCATAAGACATGATCATTCACTTCAGCCTGTCTCCAGGGTCTAAATGACAAGATTTTCCTTCTGACCTGATAAGGTTTTTTGATGCTAAATGCTAATATCTCCATTCATTGTGGATTCTGAAATTTATACAATTTGCTTGTAATTGCTTTTAAGAGAACATCTTTTCTTGCCATCAAATTTTAGCCTATTTCTTAAGTAGAAATCAAAACATGAAAATGTTGGATATACTTTGATAGCTGATAACCATCAATTAATTGAACATACTTTGTTACTTACATCCTTCATATACATGAGGAGTAAAAACCTTTACATCTCCATCTAAATGTGCAATGTGCAATTTATAGTAATTTATAATAAATAGTATGTACAACAGGATAGTCAATATAACAGAAATACAGTTGTGTCAGCATGAGTTCAGCAGTCTAATAGCCTGGTAGAAGAAGCTGTCCCAGAACCTGTTGGTCTTGGCTTTTATGCTGTGGTACCGTTTCCCAGATAGTAGCAGATGCAACAGTTTGTGGTTGGGGTGACTGGGTCCCCACTGATCCTTCGGGCCCTTTTTACACACCTGTCTTTGTAAATGTCCCGAACAGTGAAAAGTTCACATCTATGGATGCGCTGGGCTGTCCGCACCATACTCTGCAGAGTCCTGCAATTGAGGGAAGTCAAGTTCCTATACCAGGGCAGTGATGCAGCCAGTCAGAGTGCTCTCAATTGTGCCCCTATAGAAGATTCTTAGGATTTGGGGGCCCACACCAAAGCTCTTCAACCGTCTGAGATGAAAGAGGTGCTGTTGTGCCTTTTTCACCACACGGCCAGTATGTACAGACCATGTGAGATCCTTGGTGATGTTTATGCTGAGGAACTTAAAGCTGTTCACCCTCTCAATCCCAGATACATTGATGTCAATGGGAGCTAGCCTATCTCCATTCCTCCTGTTGTCCACAACTAGCTCCTTTGCCTTTGTGACATTGAGGGAGAGGTTGTTTTCTTGACACCACCATGTCAGGGTGATGACTTCTTCTCTGTAGGCTGCCTCATTATTATTTGAGATTAGGCCAATCAGTGTAGTGTTGTCAGAAAATTTAATTAGCAGATTGGAACTTCGGATGACAACCCAGTCATGGGTATACAGAGAGTAAATGAGGGGGCTTAGGACACAGCACTGAGGGGCACCTGTGTTGAGGGTCAGAGGGACAGCATCTTTAGCAGTGAGCGCATGATCTTCCAGTGGAATTTAGAAACTTTAACCTAGTTAAAATACGTAAGCACTTAATTTCAATTGACACTTAAACTCTGTTTACCCAAGAATTAATCTTGTACAAATGATATTGAAGTAAATCCTGGGATTTCAAGTTTGAGAATTAATTGTGTTTTATTTTTGCTTTTGCATTAAATTCTACTATGGTGTTTCAAACCACTTCTTTATGTTACTGATAATCCAGTTTCTTAATTTAATCTGCTCAGTTTATGCCTAATCCATCAACTGGAACTATCCAAGACTCTCAGCAGCTGTGCATCCTTGTGAATTGGAATGAAATAGACAATAGACAGTATGTTCAGGAGTAGGCCATTTGGCCCTTCTAGCCAGCACTGCCATTCACTGTGATCATGGCTGATCATACACAATCAGTACCCCGTTCCTTCCCTCTTCCCATATCGCTTGACCCCGCTATCTATAAGAGCTCTATCTAACTCTCTCTTGAATGCATCCAGAGACTTGGCCTCCACTGCCTTCTGGGGCAGAGCATTCCACATGTCCACCACTCTCTGGGTGAAAAAGTTTTTCCTCATCTCTGTTCTAAATGGCCTACCCCTTATTCTTAAACTGTGGCCTCTAGTCTGGACTCACCCATCAGCGGGAACATGCTTCCTGCCTCCAGTGTGTCCAATCCCTTAATAATCTTATATGTTTCAATCAGATCCCCTCTCATCCTTCTAAATTCCAGTGTATACAAGCCCAGTCACTCCAATCTTTCAACATATGACAGTCCCGCCATTCTGGGAATTAACCTTGTGAACCTACGCTGCACTCCCTCAATAGCAAGAATGTCCTTCCTCAAATTTGGAGACCAAAACTGCACACAATACTCCAGGTGGGGTCTCACCAGGGCAGAAGGACCTCTTTACTCCTATACTCAATTCCTCTTGTTATAAAAACCAGCATGCCATTAGCTTTCTTCACTGCCTGCTGTACCTGCATGCTTGCTTTCATTGACTGATGTACAAGAACACCTAGATCTCGTTGTACTTCCCCTTTTCCTAACTTGATTCATTTAGATAGTAATCTGCCTTCCTGTTAATAAGAATGATTGGTTTCACATTTTGTCCTGTGCAGAAGATAACCATATCAAAATACTATGGCTATAAACAGAAATTATGAGGTATAAAATTCAGAAGAAAAGTATATATAGGATGTGGAAACCATAGAAAGGGTGCAGAGGAGATTTACAAGCATGTTGCCTGGATTAGGGAGCATGCCTTATGAAAACAGGTTGAGTGAACTCAGCCTTTTCTCCTTGGAGCGACGGAGGATGAGAGGTGACCTGATGGAGGTGTATAAGATGATGAGAGGCATTGATCATGTGGATAGTCAGAGGCTTTTTCCTAGGGCTGAAATGATTGCCTCAAGAGAACACAGGTTTAAGGTGCTGGGGAGTAGGTACAGAGGAGGTATCAGGGGTAAGTTTTTTATTGTGTGCGGAAACTAGAGCACCTGGAGAAAACCCACTCATTCCACAGGCTCCTCGCAGAAGATGCCGGAAGTGAACTCCAAACCCCTTCTCCCCAAGCTGTAATGCCACGCTTATCACGACGCTACCACGGTGAATTGTCATTTTTAAGATCAATGGAAGTAGAAATCTTGGTGATTTCATACTTTAAACATTGTACCTGCTTTTATCATTTGAGAAAAAAAATATGGTTGAAGACCAATAGAACATGAAAATATCCCTCAAAAATGAGCATTCAATTATGGAGAATGGTGTTAAGACACTTTGCACAGTGATTTCTTTCCATTGTGTAGCTAAATTTCAAGCCCAGTGCCTTCAACAAGCCTCTGATAATGATAATCCTCTCACTGAGTGCAATCTCATGCTATTAAATGCTGTCTGTTCTTTAACCTTGTTCAAAGTTATTTCCCTAATTAACTTAATAGAAGAAGTCTTTACTTTTATGTATTCTATGTCTCACAAGACTGTAGTAAAATTATTCCTTGCTGTAAACAGGGAAAACTTTTTGCAAAATTGTGGTAGCTAATTTTTTAGTTATTTTTTTCAAAATCTGGGTCAAATGTCTAGGCCAGCAGTATTAACTATTCTTAAATGCCCTTGTGAATTTATTGATGGGCTGGAATCTTGAACTGTTAGACTTCTTTTGATAAGGATCTCCCTCAAAACCATTAAGAAAGGGATTCCACAATTTTGACCCAAGAACTATGAAAGAACAGGAAGTAATGAAGGGAATGTGCTGATGGTGGTTAACTATTTACCTGATGCCATTAGAATCTTTGCTATTATAGTTCACAGGTTTGGGAGAAGATGTCTTAGTAGCCAAGTTTAGAATGACATTGCATTTTATAAATAGTATTTATTTAGCCACCATGTATCAGTGGCAGTTGAATGAATGTTTAGGGTGCAGACTGTGTGACACTCAAGCAGGCTGGTTACTCCCATTGCCATTCAGCTGCAAATAACCAAATATGAAGAGTAATCTATCATGTCCCTGATTTACACCTTGTAGAGGCAGAAAAGGTTTCAAATGTCAACAGGTGAGTCACCTGCTGAACTATTCCCAGCCTCTGGCTTGCTGTTCTAGCTAAAGTATCAAGTGATAAGTCAAAAACGAGAAAATCTGCAGTTGCAGGCTGAGTTCCTAGTTGGTAATGACCCTCCAGGGTGTTGACTGAGGACTCAGTGGTGGCAGCTGGTTTCACACCCTCTTGTTGTCATTGGTCATTGCCTGGCAACTTTATTGTGCAGAAGATTCTTTCTATTTGCTAAGTGGTTGTAAATGGAATTGAAGGGAATTGATCAGCAGACATCTCCATTTTGTCCTGATGAAGCAGACATATTTCACCTCAGGCACTGCCTTGAAAAATTCCTGCAATGGTAACCTCAAAAGAACATCATCTTTTTTTTGTGCAAGGTATGACTCCACCCATTAGAGTTTTTTTTCCTTTTAAAATGCATTCCAGTTTACAAAGGCTCAGTCGAATGTTGTATTGGCGTTAAAATCAGTCAGTTCAGTGTTACATCACACCTGGAATTAACTCCTTTAGTTAGTGTTTAAACCAAGATTGTGATGACATCTGTATCCATGCGGTCATGGCAAAATCCAAACCAGACATCTGTGAACAGGTTATCAGTGAGTAAGCTGCTTCATAGTACTGTCAGTACTTTGCTGAAGACTGGTCGTACACTGTGTGATAATAAGTTTGGTAAGATTTGTCCTGCTTTTGTGATAACTTACCTTATTCACGTCCCAGCTTCTCAGTTCACCCTCCACCCACCCACCTTCTTGCTCACCTGCTTTTATTTCCTTTTTTTTATTTAGAGATATAGCATGGAAACAGGTCCTTTTGGGCCAACAAGCCTGCACCATCCATGTGACCCATTAACCTACTAATTTGTATGTCTTTAGAATATGGCAGGATACCAGAGCACCCATTAATCTTCTAATCTGTACGTCTTTAAAATATGGGAGGATACCTAGCACCAACACAGGTCACTGGGGGAATGTACAAATTTCTTACAGATAGTGGACAGAATTGAACCCAAGTCACAGGAGCTGAAGTAGTTTACACTAGCTACTACGCAACCATGCCACTCTTGCCGTTTCACCTATCAACTAACAGCTTGTACAACTCCCCACCAACATTTTATTCTGGTTTCCTACCGCTTCTTTTCCAGGCCTGATAAAGGGTCTCAGCCCAAATGATCAACTGTTTATTCCCTTCCATAGGTGCTACCTGACCTGCTGATTTCCTCCAGTATTGTGTGTGCGTTGCTCTGGATTTCCAATATCTGCAGAATTTCTGTGTTTATGATATCCAGGTATTGGTGGAGTCTGGCACATTAGATATTGTTTGCTGAATACAACTACAGTATGTCATAATATCAGAATTAGAATCAGGTTTATTAGCGCTCACATAAAGTGTTTAGTGAATTTCTTGTTTTGCAGTAGCAAAATCAGTAAAAGACCACACCAACTTGGGCATTCAACCAGTGTGCAAAAGACAAAATCTGTGCAAATACAGAAAGAATAATAATAATGATGATAATAAATAATCAATGTATATCGAGAACATGAGATGAAGAGCCCTTGAAAGTGAGTCCAAAGGTTGTGGGAATGTTTCAATTATGAAGTGAAGCTGAGTAAAGTTATCCCCTCTGATTCTAGAGCCTGATGGTTGAGGGGTAATAACTGTTCCTGAACCTAGTGATATGACTCCTGAGGCTTCTGTACCTTCATTCATATGTCAGCAGTGAGAACAGAAAATGTCCTAGGTGGTGGGCGAAGGTGGGGTTGGGGGTTCATGATGATGGATGCCGCTTTCTTTGACAACTTTTCATGTAGATGTGCTCAATGGTGTGGAGGACTTTACCTGTGATGAAACGAGCTGCATCCACTACTTTTTGTAGGATTTTCTGTTTTATAACACTGAAGAATTTAAAGTTGCTGACCCTCTCCACCTCTTATCCTCTGATGAAGACTGACTCATGAACCTATAGCTTCTGCCTCCTGAAACCAAGCTGCTTGATCTTGCTGACATTGAGTAAGAGGTTGTTGTTATGGCACCACTGTCAGATTATCAGTCTCCTTCCTATATGCTGATTCATCACCAGCTTTGATTTGCTCTTTTATGCATTTTCTTTGAGGAATAGAGAGCATGCCAGTAGGGCTAGTACTTTGCTCTGGGTGTCAGATGTGGGAATTCTGTGAATCTTCTAGTATCTCAGATGGCCACATCTAGGCCAGGTGCACCAAGATGCAGCTCCTGAGAGACCGTGTTAGTGATCTGGAGCTGTGGCTTGATAACTTACAGCTCATTAGGGAAAGTGAACAAGAGATAGATAGGAGCTACAGGGAGTTGGTCACCCTGAGGCTGCAGGAGTTAGATAAGTGGGTGACTGTCAGGGAAGGGAAGGGAAAAGCTCAGATGGTAGAGAGCACCCCTGTGGCCATCCCCCTCAGTAATTGTCTCATTTTGGATGTTGCTGGGAGGGGGGAGTGACCTGACAGACGATGACCACAGCGATCGGTTCTCTGGCATTGAACCTGGTTCCGTGGTGCAGACGGGAAAGAGGAAGATGAAGAATGCAGCAGACATAGAGAATTCCATAGTGAGGGGAACAGACAGGAGGTTCTGTCATCCTGATAGAGATACCCGCATGGTGTGTTGCCTTCCAGATGCCAGAGTACAGGATGTCTCGGATCGCGTGCCTATTTTGATGGGACAGGGTGTACAGCCAGAAGTCTTGGTACATGTTGGTAGAAAAAGGGAGGAGGTCCTGAAGAGAGAATTCAGGGAGTTAGGTAGGAAGCTGAAAAGCAGGAGCCCCAGGTAGTAATCTCAGGAATGCTGCCTGTGCCATGTGCTAATGAATGGAAGAATAGTATGATCAGGCATATTAAAGTGTGGCTGAGAGTCTGGTGTAGGGTGCAGGACTTCAGATTCCTGGATCATTGGGACCTCTTCTGGGGGGAGGCACGACCCATACAAAAAGGAGGGGTTACACCTGAACTCAAATGAGTCCAATATCCTAGCAAGCAGGTTTAATAGAGCTGTTCGGGAGAGTTTAATCTAATTTGGTAAGGGGTTGGGAACCAGAGTGATAGGGTTGAGGAAGGGGAAAACAGAAATAAATCGAAGATAGTGTGCAGCAGAGATGATAGAAAGGACAGGCAGGAGATGAGGTATAATCTCAGCCAGTGGGTTGAGTTACAGAGCAATAGAGGTGTGGTACAATTAAAACAGAAAGCAGCAAATACTGGACTGAAAGTGTTACATCTGAATGCATGCAGCATAAGAAACAAAAAGGACTATCTTGAAATTCAGTTACAGATTGACAAGTACAACGTTGTGGCCATCTCTGAAACTTGGCTAAAAGATTGCTGCCATTGGGAGCTGAATGTCCAAGGATATATGGTGTATCAGAAAGATAGATTTAGTAGGCAGAGGGGGTGGTGAGGCTCTGCGTATAAGAAAGATATTAAATCATTAGAAAGAGTTGACATAGGACTGGAAGGTGTAGAGTCTCTATGGGTTAACTTAAGAAATGGCAAGGGTAAAAGGACCCTAATGGCAGTTGTATACAGGCCTCCAAACAGCAGCCAGGATGTGGATTACAAATTACAGCAGGAGATAGAAAAGGCATGTCAGAAGGGCAATGCCATTATAATCGTTGGGGATTTTAACATGAAAGTGGATTGGGAAAACCAGGTCAGTACTGGACCTCAAGAGAGAATTTGTAGAATATCTAAGGGATGGCTTTTTAGAACAGCTTGTTGTTGAGCCCACTAGGGGATCGGCTGTGCTGAGTTGGCTGTTGTGCAATGATCCAGAGGTGATAAGAGAGCTTAAGGTTAAGGAACCCATAGGGAACTGTGATTACAATATGATCCAGTTCAGTTTGAAATTTGAGAAGGAAAAACTAAAATCCAATGTGCTGGTATTTCAGTGGAATAAAGGAAACTACAATGGCATGAAAGGGGAACTAGCCAAAGTTGACTGGAAAGGGATACTAGCAGGAAGGACAGCAGAGCAGCAAATGGCTAGAGTTTCTGAGAAATAAGAAGAAATTTTCGAGTGCAAGAAGGACATTACTGTGGCTGACAAGTGAAGTCAGAGCCAAAGTAAAAGCAGAAGAGAGGGCATACAAGGAAGCCACAGCTAGTGGGAAGATGGAGGATTGGGAAACTTTTAAAAACTTGCAGAAGGAATCTAAGAAGGCAAGGATGAATTAAGAAAGGAAGCAGGTGACTAATATCAAAGAAGATACCAAAAGCTCTTTTAGATATATAAAGGGTAAAAGAGAGTTGAGGGTAGATGTAGGACCAATAGAAAATGATGCTGGAGATATTGTAATGAGAGATACAGAGATGGCAAAGAAACTGAATGTGTATTTTGCATCAGTCTTCACAGTGGAAGACATCTGCAGTACAGGCAGTCCCCAGGTTACGAACGAGTTCTGTTCCTGAGTCCGTCTTTAAATCGGATTTGTACATAAATTGGAACAGGTACATCCAGTATTATTTAGTGTCAGTTAGTCAAGCTTTTTTTTTAGTATATAGTATATATTTTACTTTTCTATGCATATAAAACACTTAAGAAATGTATGTATTTCAATAATTAAACCACTGCATTGCTTAGTAATAATTGTAGCTTTCATTGGGGCAGGGCCTTTCACATGCTCCATTATTCTCACTTTATTCTTTACCTGTATCCTTTAAAATTGTTCCAATAGTTGACTGACTGGAGCCTAATGCTTTTCCAATGACTGATGGCATTACACCTCTTTCCGATCACTTTATTATTTCCACTTCATTTTCAATCGCGATCGTTTTCCATCAACGGAACAAAAACTGCAAATTCAGCAGCAGCCACGGGTTCTCTGCTCCCCTGGGTCCTAAAGTCTACCCACAATGAGACAGGTTAAATGGGACAAGTGGGGGCAGTGCTGACTGGAAAAGGGCGGGTCAGGGTGAATCTTGCTAAGAAATATTTAAGTCAAATACAAAGTTACACACTCAACACAGTGTTAACAGCAACGACTTAAAATGGCAGATGGCGTCATGATCTGACTTAAAATTGCAGACAGCGTTCTCCTCCCTCCATTCGTAAGTACAAGATGTTTGTAAGTCGGACGTTCGTAACTCAGGGACTGCTTGTATACTGGACATTCAAGAGTGTCAGGGAAGTGAAGTATGTGCAGTGAAAATTACAACTGAGAAGGTGCTCAGGAAGCTTAATGGTGTGAGGGCGGATAAATCTCCTGGACCTGATGGAATGCACCTTTGGGTTCTGAAGGAAGTCGCTGGAGATGTTGCGGAGTCACTGACAATGATCTTTGAAGAATCGATAGATTCTGGCATTGTACCCAATGACTAGAAAATTGCAGATGTTACTCTGCTATTTAAGAAGGGTGGGAGGCAGCAGAAAGGAAACTATAGACCTGTTAGCCTGACATCAGTGCTTGGGAAGTTGTTGGAATCGATTGTTAAGGATGAGATTACGGAGTACCTGGAGGCACATAACAAGATATGCCAAAGCCAGCATGGTTTCCTGAAAGGAAAATCCTGCCTGACTAACCTACTGCAATTTTTTGAGGAAATTACAAGCAGGGTACACAAAGGAAATGCAGTAGATGTGGTGTACCTGGATTTTCAGAAGGCCTTTGACAAGGTGCTGCACATGAGGCTGCTTAACAAGATAAGAGGCCATGGAATTACAGCGAAGTTACTAGAGTGGGTGGAGCATTGGCTGGTCGGCAGAAAACAGAGAGTGGGAATAAAAGGATCCTATTCTGGCTGCCCGTCAGTTACCAGTGGAGTTCCATAGGGGTCAGTGTCAGGACTGCTGCTTTTTACGATGTATGTCAATGATTTGGACTATAGTATTAATGGATCTGTGGCTAAATTTGCCGAAGATGCAAAGGTATGTGGAGGAGCGGGTCGTGGTGGCATCCGTCGGTCTCGAGAGACCATGGATCTGCACCTGGAGTTTCCAGGGTGCAGGCCTAGGCAGGATTGTATGGGAGACCGGCAGTTGCCCAAGCTGCAGGCCTTCCCCTCTCCACGCCACCGATGTTGTCCAAGGGAAGGACACTAGGACCCATGCATCTTGGCACCGGTGACGTCGCAGAGCAATGTGTTATTAAGTGCCTTGCTCAAGGACACAAACACGCTGCCTCAGCTGAGGCTCGAACCAGTGACCTTCAGGTTACTAGTCTGATGCCTTGCCCACTAGGCCACGTGCCAACACTAGAGGAGCGGGTAGTGTTGAGGAAACAGAGAGCCTGCAGAGAGAATTTGATAGTTTAAGAGAATGGGCAAAGAAGTGGCAAATAAAATACAATATTGGAAAGTGTATGGTCATGCACTTTGGTAGAAGAAATAAATGGGCAGACTATTATTTAGATGGGGAGAGAATTCAAAATGCAAAGGACTTGGGAGTCCTTGTGCAAGATACCCTGAAGGTTGACCTCCAGGTTGAGTCGGTGATGAAGAAGGCGAATGCAATGTTTGCATTAATTTCTAGAGGTATAGAATAGAAGAGCAGGGATGTGATGTTGAGGCTCTATAAGGCACTCATGAGGCCACACTTGGAGTATTGTGTGCAGTTTTGGGCTCCTTATTTTAGAAAGGATATACTGACATTGGAGAGGGTTCAGAGAAGATTCACAAGAATGATTCCAAGAATGAAATGGTTACCATATGAGGAAAGTCTGGCAGCTCTTGGGCTGTATTCCCTGGAGTTCAAGAGAATGGGGGAGTCTCATAGAAGCATTCTGAATGTTAAAAGGCCTGAACAGATTAGAAATGGCAAACACGAGGAAATCTGCAGATGCTGGAAATTCAAACAACACACACAAAATGCAAAAAATGGCAAAGTTGTTTCCATGGTAGGGGAGTCTAGGATAAGAGGACATGGCTTCAGGTTTGAAGGACACCCATGTACAACAGAGATGCAGAGAAATTAATTTAGTCAGAAGGTGGTAAATCTGTGGAATTTGTTGCCACGAGAGGTTGTGGAGGCCAAGTCATTGGGTATATTTCACACAGAGATAAATAGGTTCTTGATTAGCCAGGCTATCAACAGGTGTGGGGAGAAGGCCGGGGAGTGGGGATGGCTGGAAGAATTTGATCAGCTTATGATTGAATGGCGGAGCAGACTCGATGGGCTGATTGGCCTACCGCTGCTCCTATATCTTATGGTCTTATAGCCCTACAACAGTGGTGTCAACAACAAACTAGAATATGGCATTGCAGCTGTGCTTCACCACACAGTCATAAGTGTAGAGTGAATAGAGCTAAGCATTCAGCCTTGTGATGCACCTGTGTTGATGTTGATCATGGAGGAGATGGTGTTGCCAGTCAGAATTGACTATGGTCTGTAAGTGAGGTAATTGCAAATCCAATTGCATAAGGAGCTATTAAGGCCAAGCTCTTGAAACTTATTGATTAGTTTTGGGAGGGATGATTGTATTGAATGCTGAGCTATAGCCGATAAAGAGCTTCCTAACATAAGCATCTTTGTCGTCCAGATGCTGTAGGGTTGAGTGAAGAGCTAGTGAGATAGCTGTGTATCCAGGAGGCAAATTGGAGTGGATCCAAGTCACTTCTCAGGCAGAAGTTAATATGTTTGATCATCAATCTTTCAAAATACTTTATCACTGTGGATGTAAGTGCTACTGGATGGTAGTCATTGAGGCAGGGTACCATATTCTTTTTAGACACCAGTGTAATTGAAGCCTGCTTGAAACTGGTAGGTACCTCAAACTGCCAAAACAAGAAATTAAAAATTTCAGTGAAAACTCCAGCTGGTTGATTAGCACAGGTTTTTAGTTCTTGGCCAAGTACCCCTTCTGGGCTAGATGCATTTCATGAGTTCACCCTCCTGAAGGCTGCTTGGACGTAATTTTCAGAGACTGAAATCTCAGGACCATCGGGGCTGTGGGAGATCGTGTAGTTCCTCCAAGTTTTGATGGTCAAAGTGAGCATAGAAGGCATTGAGCTCATCTGGAAGCAAGGGCCTGTTGTTGCCTATGATGCTTGAATCAACTTTATAAGGGGTAGTATTACTCAAACCCAGCCATAATTGTCAACCACCCTTTGTTGATTAAAGCTTAGACCAGAATTGCCACTTCACCTGTGTGATGGCTTTCTAGAGATCATATCTGGACTGTCTGTAACTTTCTTGGTCATCAGAATTGAATGCCTCTGATCTGGTCCTCAGATCAGAATCTGAATGATTTTGTGGGGACACACTCATCTACAGCTGTTTTAATAAAGTCCACTTTTGTCCACTTAAATGTGCCATACCTGATTGGTCCGCCAAGTCCTTCAGGCATTAGTGAAATCTGTAGATCATTAAGTTGATTTAAAAGTACATTGCTTAGAGAGAAACAACATGCTGCAGATTGCAGTAAGAGTAATTCAAAAAAGGTATATTGTACGCATCCCTCAGAATGTCACCACACCATCTCCATCTTCTGATTCATTGATTACACATTGTCTGTGTATTCAATGAATCATCTATCCCAATTTGGCCACAGTCCTCAAATATTTGAGAGGGGTAACTTTATCTATCCCTCAGTTAGCAGCACACATAGGCGAGATGGCTGCAGTCTAGACTCTTGAACCACAGATTTGTTGGGTGACTTCCGTCTTTGTTGGAATTACAGTTGAAATCATTGCCTTTTCCTGTTGACATATACTGGCATGCAGCTGCCATCCAGTAGTCCCTTGGTGAAGGTGGATTCTTGCCTCCACAAAGGAATCTTTCATCCTCCTGCTCATCTTTTCCAATTGTTCTGCATAGTTGATCAATATGACCAACATCACAGCAACTTCCAATGTGTACTCTACATAGTCTTATAAAGTCCTTGGAAAACAGGTTTTGGTTATGTGACTTTGTACAATTTATGTGAAATTGTACATGAATTACCATTTACTCCAACCAGTTCACAGGATCACTCATAACTCACCGATGAAATTCATGCCTCAATTTCATCTGTGCACTTTGAAAGGTTCCAGCATTTGAGCTGGTAAATGGGAATGATCAGCATATAGATCACACTGTTATTACTTTAGTACCTAAAATAAAATCAGTCAATCCATGGTAGGACATGACCACGTAATCTATATATCAACAATAACAAAATCTACCTTAAGCAATATATGCTATCATCATTTACAAATCAATAGAATTCTATTGACTATTATTAATCTATGTTTTGTGATAGTATAGATATTCCACATGGGACACTAATTTTGCTCAGTTAGAATACACATTAGTAATTAATCAAATAAAGAGTTATAAGCAAACTAAAGTTATGAGGAAGAACAGTTAATTTGTTAATAGGCTTAATGAGTGTGAAGGGCACAGCAGCTGGAAATTATTCAAACCAAATAGTTCACTGTAGATCAGATCAATGAGATTAAAGGTTGTATTGAACACAGGAGATTCATCAGATGCTGGAAATTAGGAGTAATGCACAAAATGCTGGAAGAACTCAGCAGGTCAGTCAGTATCTATGGAAAGGAATAAACAGTCACTGTTTTGGGTTGAGACCTTCATCAGGACTGGAAAGAAAAGGGGAAGAAGTAAGAATAAGAAAGTGGGGGGAGTGGAGTGACTACAAGCTGATGATAGATGAAGCTGGATAAGGGGAAGATAGGTTGATGGAGAGGGGGGGAAATGAAATGACAAGATGGGAGGTGATAGGTGGAAAAGATGAAGAATAAGGAATCTGATTAGAGAGGAGGGTGTACCATGGGACACCTATCACCTGCCAGTTTGTGCTTCTTCTCCATCCCCCACCTTCTTATTGTGTCTTCTTGTCCCTTCCTTCCTAGTCTTCCTTAATCCAAAATTTCAACTGTTTAATCCTTTCCGTAGATGCTGTCTGAATTTCTGAACTCCACCAACATTTTGTGTGTGATAAAGGTTTGTTTTACTGCTGTCACTGAGGACAACCACCTACTGCTCAGAAGACAAGGAAATAAAAGGGAACAAGATAGTGAGTAGAAGAGAAAGAAAAACAATATTATCTAAACAAACATGAACATTTTGCAGAACATACAGAAAAACACAGTACTTTCATTACCCAGTGTTTCTCATTTTCGGTTAATATAATTTGAGTCAGCTTATTAATGCACCAAATGCAGTGGAAAACAAAATAACAAGTACATTACTGCTTATCAGAATTCATAGAGAATGTGCTGTCCTTAAGTGTGCCAGCTAATGAGTAACAAAAAAAGATCTTTCACTTTACTAGTATCTAGTTTCCAAACTAATAACAGTTGAGCTGCAGGATTTACATGGTTAGAAGGAATGATAGATTTTACACTCATTCATAGATTTTGTACATGTATTAGTCCAGTGTTCACCATTCATATTACTTATTGCTAAACACATTTATTTTCTGGAATTTTTCTTGAAAGCATATCTCCCTTGTTACAACCCATAAAGAAGCTCGATTGTGCATATGAACAGGTAAAGAAATACTGAGACTATTTAACTAATTTGTCTGAAGAATCCTTACTGAAACATATAGGAGTAAAAATTAATTTTGTTGTTTAATCTAGGAAATATAATGCAGGAAGTATATATTAAATTTAAATCATGCACAGAAAATAAAATAAACATTAGGAAAAGCAGGATTGAAAGAGATCAAGGTAATGGATGCCAATCTGTCCATAAAATATTTTCTAACAGCAGATGCAATGAGTCTCCACATCTGTAAAATTAGAATTTCAAGGCTACAGAGATTGTTTGATAGCAGTTCAAGTTCAGATTTTTTTCCTGAATGTAACAGTCCTAGCATTTAGCTTTTGTTTTGAAACACTAATAGTAAGTCCCTCAAGTTTATGCATTATTGCATTTTTAATGCCATGTCTAGCGGTGAGAATTTTGATAGTGGGTCTGTGAAGTACAAAGGTATATGTGACAGTTGCTTCAGATATTTTAACTATACTGCATTGAATTGTAAGGTTTCCCTGTTCCATCAATGAGTGTTAGCTTCACTGTTACTAACTATCCAAACACCAAGCAATTACATACCTCATGTCTATTTATCCCTTAAAACTGAATTTATATTTATCCGCAAGGTCAGTTATAATTCTGTTTTATATTTTACTGCAAGACAATGCGTAAATTATATGTTCCAATTTCTTCTAGAGACCTTCATACAGAAATGTTGCCTTTAAACAGCTTATAATCTTTAACATGAGTAAGTCTCCAGATGCTGGAAAACCAAAAAAACACACACAAAATGCTGGAGGAACTCAGGAGGTCATGCAGCATCTATGGAAATGAATCATTTATGGAAATTAATAAACAGTTGACATTACTGGCTGAGATCCTACTTCAGGATTGAAGAACAAAGACAAAGGTCTCGCTCTAAGTAAGAACTGGAATTTGATTATAAATAAGGTTGAACAACGGAAACCGATTGGATGAGGACTAGCCAATTAGGAAGGAACAGGCAATGGGGGTATAAATACCATCGGACTAGATATGCACAGGCATCATCCCTGATGAAGATGGCAGTTTGTTATCAAGCGTCAGTTAAAATTGATACCTATATCTGGCTAGAAGCCCAAGAAGAGATTATTTAATAACATACATATTACATTAGAGCTTTTTTATTTCAAGATGTTATCTTGAATCTTGGCATAATTAAAATATTGGGAACTAGTGACGTGGTATATTTGGTTATCAGTTTGTTTGTGTACCATATATATAGAAATAGTTTAAAAGGTCTTCTAAATTTTGTATTGTTACATGTGTGCTGCTTAAATATAGTTACAGGTTTCTTCATGCAGTTCCCATCATTTGAAGAACTTCAGAAATCTAATTGTCATCATCAGATTTGATGGACAACTTATCAATTATCCAGTTAGTTCACAAACATGAGAAAATCTGCAAATACTGAAAATCCAAGCTACCCATACAGAATGCTGGAGGAACTCAGCAGGCTAGGCAGCACCAAAATGTCTACTGTACTTTTTTCCATAGATGCTGCCTGGCCTGCTGAGTTCCTCCAGCATTTTGTGTGTATTGATTTACAGTTAATTTCTAGTGCACCTGCCTATTAACATTACACACACTGCATGTTTGCTCTGCATTTGCATGTTTTCACTATCCAACCAACACTAACTGTGTTGTTCATTAGTGGGATATATAAGCAGGGAGGCCAGCATCATGAGTAGATAGCTCCTGCTAAAGTATTCATATAATTCTGGGAGTTGTATAGCATGGCAATAGGTCTTTCACCCACCATGTTATTTAGTAATCCATAAAATAAACAGCTCCCTGTCCTACTGTCAAGACCTTAGTAATGGCAGGATATTCATTAGTCTCACAACCTGAAGAAAGAAACTTGTTACCCAGTGTGACAGACCTAGTACTGAAGCTCCTGGTACCTCCTTTCTGATGTAGTGGATCAGAAATTATGGGATAGGTGGTAGAGATCTTCATCAATGTTTCAGTCCCACTGTATTAAAAGGTCCCGGTAAATGTCAGAATAGGGGAGAGGGTGATTCTCTTGGCATGTTTCACTATCCTCTGTAGGATCTTGTGGTCTGATTCCTTGCAGCTTCTATACCATGATGCAGCCAGACAGGGCATTCAATAGTACTCCCTTAGAAATTTGTTAGAATGAGGGTGGAGAACTTTGAATGCTGCAGTATCCTGTGAAACACACAGCCCTTTGGGGCACCAGTGCTCAGGATGATGAGATGTTGCTGCCAACTCAGACTGACTGGGGCCTTTCCGTCAAGAAGTTACAGAAAGACATGTTGAGTCCCAATGGGGACAGTTTACTCACCAATCTCAGGGGGTGATTGTGTTAAATGCCAAACTGAAGTTGATGAATAACATCCTGGTGTATGAAGCATCGTTTTCTAAGTGGAACAGGATGGAGTGAATGGCCAAGGCTATGGCATCATCAGTGGACCTGATTGAGCAATAGCCGGACTGGAAAAGGATCAATGTAGCTGAAAGGTGAGATTGTACATGATTCATTACCAGCTACTCAAATCACTACATGATTGTTGAGGTCAGTGCCTCAACAATGGTAATCGTTCAGGCCAGTTATTGTCGCTCTCTTGGGCACTAGAATGATTATGGTTTCCTTGAAGCTTGCAGGGGCAATAGACTGGTGTAAAGAGATGATAAGATGTCCATTAAGACTTTTGCTAGCTGGGCCACAACTGTATATAATATGCTTATTTGACTTACCATAATGCATTGTTTTGCACTGGATTGAACTTCATCTGCCATTGCTCTGCTCAGCTTTCCAGCAGTGACATTAAAAAAAAATGTTTTCATGTTGTCTTCAAAACCATGAATTTTCACATCATCTGCCAAATGATTTGATCTTCCACATTCATATCCAAGTTATTAATATTACCATTCCACCACTGCCTTTCTACCAGTATGCTTACTCTGAATTTGAGTTGCTCCAGGAACTGCAAGTTCAATTACATTTGCCCTCCACAGAAAATTGGGCCAGCACAGTGTTCCAAAAGCTAATTAACTAGGCATTAATGGAATCCACAGAGGTAATTAGTTCTCTTTTGTATGCCTTTATGGATTAGATTGTTTTTTTATATACCAGCTTTTGTTTGTTTCATTTTGGCTGAGCAGCTGTTGTGGTGATCAGTGGGAGGCGAGGTCATGTGTGAGACTGAATGGGGAAATGTGCCTACAGTTCCTAGTATAACATTTGATTTAATTTTTCACTGACAGTGCAGATGGAAAGGACCTGTCTAATTTGTCTTGTCTTTTCTTCCTCCTCTATCTCCCACTATTTAAGGAGGAGAAGAGAAAACTACTGAATTGTTAGCCTTGAGTCAATAGTAAGGGATTGTTAGGATCCGTTATAAAGGAAGTAGTATCCAAGCATTATAAATTTAAAAGAGACATGAAAGGTAAGCTTTTCGCACAAGAGGTGGTTGATGCATGAAATGAGTTGTGACATTTGGATGGATTCAAGGATAGAAAAGATATTTAGAAGGATATGGGTCAGATGCAGGAAAATGGGACTAGCTCAGGAGGCACCTTGATCGGCATGGACAAGTTAGGCTGAAGAGCTATGATTCAAAGAGTTTTGAGTACAAGAGTAGAGACGTCTTTTGAATAAATTCTTTGATTATTATGTGCAAGCTTGGTTTATTTGCCTGATAAAGGATTCATGCTTTTAAACAAATTGTAATGAAAGTTCACTAGGCAGGTCCTTGGGATGGTTGATCTGTCATATGAGAGTTGGAGTAGGCTTGGTCGCAGGTCTTTAGAGTTTAGAAAAGTAAGAGGTAACCTCACTGATTCAAAAAAGTTTTAGGGACCTCAACAGCGTAAATGCAGAAGGATAGTTTCCTGACTAAGATGGTAAAACAAGGAGTCACAATCTTAAGCTAAGCAGTAAAATAACCAGATTTTTTCCCCCTTCAGAGGGCTTTGCAAACCTCTGACATGGGGAATGCAGAGGCTTAGTTAATGATTACTATCAAGTTGAGATTGACATATTCCAGAAAATCCATGAACTCAAACAATATGAGGATATTGCAGAAGGAATGTTGTTGAGGAACAAGATCAGTCATAATATTGAATGGCAGAGCAGGCTTCCGAATCTAAGTGGCCTACTCCTGCTCCTTTTCCTTATGTTCTTATGTTCCCCCAACTCTACATGCTACTGTTCTATTATTCAGCTGGTGGCAAGGCCAACCTTTACTCTCCCAACCCCATCATTGTATGACAGTATTGTATCTTATGCAATGCAGAGTTAACACAAGTAATACTTGACTTACTGTGGGTTTCACAACCCCTATAGAGTGGTCCAAACTGCTGAAGCATTCATTCAGTTGTCTGTACTATTACATTTCCTGTGGGTGTCTTGTTCTCACTTATTGTACACATGGGCTTAGGAACAGATAACCCTTGGCACTAAGTAATCAACTGTTGTGGCGTGGTTGCCTCTCAAGTGTAAGTGGCAGAGTAGACTGCCACAGAATGAAGGCATCATCTTGGCAATTAACCAGCATGATTCATTATTTGTGGTCATGTGCACAATGGGATGATGAAGAAATAGGATCTCTTTCAGTTGTGGTATGGGGAGAATTGTCAAACAGTGTCCATGAAGTGTTCCGTGTGTGTAGTCAGTGATGTTCTGGGGAAGTCCGCAATCCTGGCAAAGCTGCAGGCTCACTCTGTCTTCTGATCTTTAGCAAGGGAGGATAAAGCATTGTTGTTTAATCAAAAGCCTCAGTGACCTTGCCGACACATCAGTGGATGACAAGCTGCAAGATACTTTAAATATTTCAAGCTTCAGCACAGAACTTGCCAACACATAAAATTTAATTGACAGTCATGGGAAAAGTGGTTTTTGTTCTGCTCTGATTACCAGTCTGGGCACAGCAGGTGGTAGATTTCACCTTATCCTATCTGAAGGTATGGTTCACATTATTTAGTTGCCAGAATTGACTAATAAAAAGGTAAAAGTATTAAGTTCCCTGAGCCTGCTCCACTATTTGATAGGTCATAGTAGATCATTTACCCCAAATCTTGATTTTATCACTTCATTCCCTTATTGTTGATTATTGTAATATCTAGAAATTGATGAGTGCAATCATTGACTGAACCACTACATCCCTCCAGGACAGGCCAAGATTTGCAAAGATTCATCATCCGCCAAGTGAAGAAATTTCTGCACATTTCAGTCCAAAATAGCCTAGTCTTTCATTTCAGTCTGTGACTGATAAAAGTTCTCTTGTATATATCCTGTGGAGCCTTCTAAGAATTTAGTACGTCATAATGAGGTCATCTGTCACATGTATAAACTCTGAAGAATAAAAGCCTAGCCTAATCATTCTCTTCTCACATGACAGACTATCATCCCAGTAATCATGGCACAGTGGCACAGCTAGCAGAGCCATTGTCTCCCTGCCAAATACCAAAATTGTAACCTCATATTTAGAACATAGAACAAAATAGTATAGAACAGGAACAGGATCTTCAACCCACCATGTCCGCAGCAGTCATGATGCTAATCGAACTAATCCCAACAATGAAAGAATATCCCTTTATTCCTTGACTGTTCTTGCGTCCATCTAAAAACCTCTTAAATGTTCCGATTGTATCTGCTGCTACCAACTCTCCAGCAGTGTGTTCCAGGCATCTGCCACTTATTGCTAACTTCCCTCACATTTTTCCTTTAGACTTTACCCTCTTACTAAACTATGCTCTCAAGTATTTGGCATTTCCACCATGGGGCAGTAACTTTCTATCCCGTCTGTGCGTCTTGTTACGTACCCTGTAACTGGGTCACTTACCAGCAAAGATAGAGAGGTCCGTTGAAGTCTGATGGTACTATTTTTAACAGGATTTATTGATAAAAATACACAAAAATAATATCAATACAACCATACAGATAATATACGTCGTCAATACTAAATCTAAAAGCGCGGGTATAATAATAATCAATAAGAAATAACTCTATCGTTGTCTAGGGGATAATGTATTGTCCAATGGAAATATAAAAGTCACTCAAGTTCATTGAAGCTGCAGCTTTTGGTTGGAGAGAGAGACAGATTAAAACTTGCCCATTCCTTTTATGATGTCAATCCTTCGAGAGTCGTTGGGGGCCAAGTTCTCCTTTGTTGTTAGCTAAAGCCGTTTTTCTGTGGCAAGGCTCACCAATTCCGAGGCAAATGGAAAAGGACGCACGTGGGCTTTCCACCGGCTTTCGCTATTACGCTGTTACAGGATTTCTAGCGTTTCTTCTGGTGCGTCTGAGGGGCTGTCCCCACAGACCCTCTTTTATCCCCACTCACGGGGTCTCAGATGTCAATCAGGGTGGAATGATGCCATCCCCCCAACCAGCCCACGTCGCCCGAGGGCTTCCACGAAGCACAGTATTCAATACACAATTCCGTCTCCAAGAGACAATGGCCGTTTCCCGTTGCTTTGTATCGCCGAAGGGCCAAACATTCCAAACGTGTCTCTCTCATTTCCTGGGTCTCCTGACCTGAATTAATAGCGATCTTGCGATTCTCAAAAAGGAGGGGGCACAGGCGTAACAGTCTTATATATATTTCTATATATGCTCCTTGGCCTCTGACATATCAGTGAAAACAGTCCTAGTTTATCCAACCTGAACTTGTAGCTTAAACACACCAATCAAGTCAACATCCTAATGGATATCTTCAGCACCCTCTCCAAAGCTTCCACGTCATTTTATAGTATGGCAATCAGAAATACATATAGTACTCTAAATGTGGCCTAAACTAAAGTTTTATACAGCTGCAACATAACTTGCCAACATTTATATTCATCACCCTGACTGATGGAGGCAAGCATGTCATAAGCCACCTTTATTCTCCTGTCCACTTGTGGTATCTTAAAAGTGTTCTTGCACCTCAACATCTCTCGCTACATCAATACTCATAAAAAATTCTTAATTTATTCAATGTTTTTCTCCCGTATTTGACCTCACAAAATGCATCACTTCACACTCCATGTACCATTTCTCTGCCCAATTTTCCACTGATCCACATCCTGCTATATTCGTTGACAAACTTTCTCACTATCCATCTCTCTACCAATTTTCATGCTCTCTGCAAGCTTACTAATCAGACCACCTATATATTCATCCAAATAATTTAAAGATATTCCAAACAACGGAAGGCCCAGCATTGATCCTTGCAGCACTAGACAGACTACAAGTCAGTAAAATACCCCTCTACTACTACTCTCTGTATCTATGTCCAAGCCAATTTTGCATTCAACTTACCAACATACTTAATTTTCTGGACCAACACTCCGTGACAATGCATGTCACATGGACAACATCTACGGTCTACCATCTTCAATCATCTTCATCACCTCCTCAAAAATCTGAATTAAATTTGTGAGATCTTCCCCGTCCAGCCATTCCCTAAAAAGTCCATGCCTTCCCAAATGCAGAAAAGGCCTACACCTAAATTCTTTTCCAGTAATTCCCCTGCATCTGATGTAAATTCACCAGCCTAAAATTTGCTGGATAATCCCTTGCCTTTCTTTAACAAAGGAACAACATTGTTATTCTCTGGTCTCATGGGACCTCACAAGTGACTAAGAACAGTATCAAGATCTCTGTCAAGTCCGTTCCTTCAGTATCATGGGATAGATTCCATCAAGTTCTGGAGACTTATCCACCTTAATGCTTCTCAGGACATCCAACACCTGCTGTATTCTCACAAATTTCGACATAGCCTTCCCTTACATCATCCATTTCCTTTTTGGTAAATACCAATCCAAAGTATCCATTTCAGACCTCACTGACTTTCTCTAACTCCATGCATCAATCCCCTCATCCTTCTGAAACCTCTCTGCATCCTCAGCACTACTGATGTTTCAATTTAATTTCATGTGACTAACATACTAGTTTTGCACCCTTAGCCAAACTGTTGTAATAAGTCGTGAATAGTGAGTAGGGATTCAAGAACTGAATCTCCACAACTTGTAGTTTTCTAGCTCAGGAACTGTTTATTCATAATGCTTTTGTTTCTTGGCTGTTAGCCAATTCACAATCCATACAAGCTATAACCTCTGTCCTTTAATCATTCTGAAAATCCATTGGTTTCCCCCCATCTTCTCTAGTACATACATCATCAAAGAAGTCTACTTGATTTGACCGTTGTGATTTCCCTTTCATCAGGTGCTTGTTGACTCTGCTCATTAATATCTCTATTTTCTTAGTGCTTTAAATCACATCACTTTCTATCATCAATTTCTTCAGATTTATCAGTTAACAGATTCATGAATTTCACTAATAATACTAATCTTTATTTCTTTACTAATATTACTTTGATTTCCCTTTTTGTACAATACCATTGAATCACCAGCAGTTATGGAAAATGTTTTTATGACTTCTTCCATGAAGATAGATACAAAATATTTGTTTCATTATTTTTCTATTTAAATATAATAATCATTTACAGTTTTTTGCCCCTTCCCTAATCCCTATGATGAAATTCTCTAGTTATACTTTATTTTTGAACCCATCGAAAACCCTAATTTTTTTTTGAGTTTCTTGTCAGTTTATTCTCTTATTCTGTTTCTTTACCAAATTTTTGATTATGTTTTATTAATTTATAAACCAGACTCAATCCTCTGCCTTGCTGCATTATCTGGAAACCTCATAAACCATTTTTTTCATTGTAGCTGCACCTCACTGTACTTGAATACATGATGATAAACTCATCTTGACTTTTCCTTAGAATTAATTGGCCTCTAATTCCTCCTGTAGTCAATGTTCAAAAATTCAAAGTAAATTTAATATCAAACTACTTACAGTGTCACCATAAGATTCAGTTTCTTGCTGGCATTCACAGTAAATACAGAAACACATACCAAATCAACGAAAAAACCACACACAAGACGGATAGACAACTAATGTGCAAAAAGCAACAAACTCTGCAAATGCAAAAAGACAAAATAAACAAACAAAATAATACTAATAATAAATAAGCAATAAATATAAAGAACGTGAGATAAAAAGTTCTTGAATGCGAGGCCCTAGATTGTGGGAACAGTTCAGTGTTCGGTTGAGTGAAGTTATCCCCTCTGGTTCAGGAGCCTGATGTTTGAAGGATAATAACTGCTCCTGAACTGGGTGGTGAGGGTACTGAGGCTCCTATACTTCCTTCTGATGGCAGCAGTGAGAAGAGAGCATGACCTGAACAGTGGAGATCGTTCATCATGGATGTTGCTTTTCTGTGAGAGCAGTCCTTGCAGATATCCTTAATGATGGGGAGGGCTTTACCCATGAGGGACTGGGCTTTGTCCACTGCTTTTTGTAGGCTTTTCCATTCAAGAACATTGGTGTTTCCATACCTGATCATGATGCAACTGCCGAGCATCTATAAGAGTTTGTCAGAGTTTTAGGTGGCATGCTGAATTTCACTATCAATTCTTTAACTGCGAGACATAATCTATTCACTGTCATGCCTTTATGTAGTTTACCATCCTATCATCGCAAACCTCCTGCTCACATTTGTATAGTTTCCTTTTTTTGGGATTCAAAACCCTAGTTTCAGACAGAACTACATGTTTTTCTCAAATAGTTTCATTTTGTAATATATTAATAATATATTTCCTATACATCTCTTTCCATTACGGTTGTTAATAACCTCTTTTCTCTCTGTATAATACCAGATTTAAAATAGCCTGTTCCCTAGTTAGTTTTTCAATATACTGATCCTCAAATTGATCTTGTAAAAATTCATCCTATGCATTACTCTATGATTACTGAATTATTCTTGTTATGGACATCTGTATGTTAATTCATTATATCATGCCCCACATCACAAATAGTAATCATAGATCTATAAACTACTCCCACCAGGGGTGCAGAGTGAGGCAAGAATTGGAAAATAGAGATTGGTGTGCAGCAGAGCTAGGTCTAAAGAAAGTGGATTGGACATGCAGCCAGAGCCAGATACTAGGAATGTGAACCCTAGACTGTGCATGGGGTTAGATGTCAAGAACATGGGTCAGGTATGTAGCCATAACTTGCAGTTGGTACATTGCAGCCAGAATCAAGGAACAGAGTGTGGCCAAGCTCAGTTAGAGGTGGCCAGATGAAAAGTGAGGAGGGGGGCAGTGGGTTCTTCTGTCAGAGCCTACACATGAGTCCATGCCCGTGAGAATGCTGAATGCCAGCTATTTATATCCCTATCTTTACGAGCATTAATACTCTGTTCTTCAGACATCTCAGAACTCAGTGATTAAAGTTGTGATCAATTTACACTGCTTATTACTTTTGCAGGACGTTTTGAGTAGAAATGCTGGCACCCTCCCCTATGTGGCATTGAAAATCAATCGGTGCTTAGAATATGTGTACACTACATCTGTTGGTTTAATGGCAGTTATAATGACCACACTGGATAATGACACCAACGCATAAAAGCTCCAGTGTGTTCCCTCCTATCAAAATGGAAATGTTCAAAGTTTTGTATGGAAAAACTTTGTGTCTTATCGGGGAGAAACATAGAAAACATACAGCACGATACAGGCCCTTTGGCCCACAAAGCTGTGCCGAACATGTCCTTACCTTGAAACTACCATAGTCCCTCTATTTTTCTAAGCTTCATGTAGCCATCCAAGAGTCTCTTAAAAGACCCTATCGTTTCCACCTCCACCACTGCTGCCGGCAGCCCATTCCACGCACTCACCACTCTCTGCATAAAAAACTTACCCACTTCAGCCCTGGGGAAAAGCCTCTGACCATCCACACGATCAATGCCTCTCATTATCTTGTACACCTCTATCAGGTCACCTCTCATCCTCAGTTGCTCCAAGGAGAAAAGGACGAGTGCACTCAACCTACTCTCATAAGGCATGCTCCCCAATCCAGACAACATCCTTGTAAATCTCCTCTGCCAGGCCAGGGAGTGGGGCAGAGGAGGGAAACAAAGGATCAACCATGATTAACTGGTGAATCAGACTGGATGGGCTAAATGGCCTAATTCTACTCCTATGTCTTATGATCTTTAGAGTATTCAGTAATATTCAGCTGAATTGAAAAAATAGATCAAAGGTGCTTCCTTCCCCAAAACTCTCAGTCCAGGGAATTAATATGGCCATAACTGCACATGCACCTGTTTTAAAACAATTATAATGATTAAAGGAAGATTTTACCAACTGAATTTTTAAGGTGCACTCCAGATATCAAGGATTCTTCATCTGGCTGGAAGCTTGCCTGAAGAGAAGTGGGAAGTAATACATATTTTAAAAAGATGAAGCAACTTAAGAAGCAAAGTATTTTGTTGCCAAATTTGCTTAAATTCAGCTGCATGGCCATTTCTCAAATTTAGCTGTGTAGATGCCCTTGCTGAGAACAGAAAACTCTGAGAAGTGGTTGCACTATTAGCTCTCTAGTTGCCATCACTGTTAAAGTGTAACAGACTTAGTATTTTAAGGAAGGTAAGGATATAATAAATTAATTAGGTTGGCCATTTATAATGACCCTTCAAGTAAGTATTGGTGGGAATAAATTATAAATTCATTTCCAATGTTTCTAGCTTCTAATGAAATTATCAGTTGTAATTTAGATTAAATGACCAGTAATAGTTGTATTTCCTTTCAGGACACCATCTTAGCCAATCACAGTCTTAAAATTCTAGAACTACATAAAAATTGACTGATCAACTTCATTCCATAGCACCTTTGCTATATAAACTAAGTAAGGCTTTAGTGGAGATAATTGCCTATACATTAATAAGATCTTACAAATTAAGCTAATATCACACAACATGGGTATCCCTGACCATTTGCCTTAGTACAGTTAATGCATGACTTTCATGCAAGCATGTGGGGGCACAATTATGATGTTTTGCTCATCCAGGTAAGGTAAGATGAGTAATTTTACAAATCTGCCCATCTGTTGAAACTAATGGGGGCTCACTAATATCACACCTGGAGTTATTAAAAAGGTGACTGCTGAATCTAACCACCATTATAATTTGTTGTGTTCTTAGGGAAGCACTAATGGTAACATTGAAATCTCAAGCCTAGTAGTAAACAGCTTGTTTCACAGATGGCAAGGTATTAATGGAAGAGGCTTGGGAAATGTTCTGCATGCTAGGTAGCACTAGAAACCACTAAGGAAAGGAATGAAGCATCAATGGGAAGTGGTGGTCATAGCAATGAATGTTTTAAGTGATGCTGCCAAAAATCCAGTTCCACAAGAACTGTAATAACACTGTATGCATGGTCAAGGTCAATGGAAAACGCAATACATCCCACCTGTCAACAGATCACTTTTGTACTTCAAAGTTCAAAGTAAATTTATTATCAGTGTACATATATATCACCATATACAACCCTGATATCCCTATTCTTGCTGGCAATCACAGGAAATACAAGAAACGTAATAGAATTAATGAAAGACTAAACTCAACAGGTGACCAACAACCAATGTGCAAAAAAACCCGAACTATGCAAATACAAAAAGAGAGAGAAAATATAATAGATAAGCAATAAATATTAAGAGCACAAATAGTGAGTACAGTTCAGTGATGAGGCAAGTGAAGTTATCCCCTCTGGATCAAGAGCTTGATGGTTGAGGAGTAATAACTGTTCTTGAACCTGGTGGTATGGTTCCTGATGGCAGCAGTGAAAAGAGTGCATGGTATGGATGGTGGAGGTCCTTGATGGATGCTGCTTTCCTGTGACAGTGCTTCATGTAGATGTGCTCAATGGTGGGGAGGGCTTTACCTGTGATGAACAGGGCCACGTCCACTACTTTTTGCGGGCTTTTCCATACAAAGGCATTGGTATTTCCCTACCAGACCATGATGCAACCAGTCAATATACTCTTCACCATAAATTTATAGATGTATGTCAGAGTTTTAGATGACATGCTGAATTTTCACAAACTTCAAAAAAAGTAGAGGCACTGCTGTATTTTCTTCATAATGGCACTTACATGCTGGACCCAGCATAGATCCTATGAAATAGTAACACTGAGGAATTTAAAGTTGCTAACCCTCTCCATCTCTGATTCCCCCAATGAGGACTGGCTCATGGATCTCTGGTTTCTACCTCTGAAGTCAATAATCAGCCCCTTGCTGACATTGAGGGAGAAGTTGTTGCTGTGGCACCACTCAGCCTGATTTTCATTCTCCCGCCTATGTGTGGATTCGTCACTACCCTTGATTCAGCCCACAGCAGTGATTTTGTCAGCAAAATTAAATATGGAATTGGAACTGTGCTTAACCTTATAGTCATAAATATAAAGTGAGTAGATCAGTGGGCTAGCCTTCTGGTGCACCTGTGCTGAGGAAATCGAAGATCCAGTTGCACAAGTAGGTATTGAGTCCTAGGACTTGAAGCTTATCGAATAGTTTTGAGGGGATATAGTATTGAACACTTCTACACCTGAAGTATACTTCTACATCAGTCATGCATTTCTCTGACCGTCATTCCTAAACAGCCATTCAAACATGCAGTCAGTAATACTCTGGCCATTCTTTTGCAAGAGAAAGTAATTCTTAAATTCTTGGGCATTTGAAATAGAGATCATAGAGGATGATGGTATTCTCATCCCTTCCTTCAGCCTTCTGCCTACACTATTTGCCCTTATATCAAATTTGACCTTGCCTTATATCATTCACGTGATTTAAATGTGGTTCTTTTGTACCATCCCCCTCCCCTCACCATGAACATACCCTTGTGTCTTTCTCATTCCAGATAATTGTACCACCTAGGCAGACCCTGGCAGTGAAGCCACTTCAGTCAGAGGAGAAACAAGACATCATGTCACTGCATCTTTCACTCCATCTACCACTTCAAATCCTAGCACTACATGCATCGTAAAGGGTAGTTCAGAAGTGGAACCTGCACTTGGTGAGTCAACAGGCATGTGTGGACAGAAGAAAAGGGTAGCTTATGAGTCAACATTCAAAAGTTGTGATTGCATATCGGATCTAACCTGGAAGCCACAGAATGAGGATTATGATGGAAAATATGATTGATGAAGGTTGATGACCATGCACATCAAAACGCCTAGGGTACTTGTCTGACTTGCATAAAATCTGCATCAAACATCCATGGCTTTGTGGGAGTCAACTTCAACTTCACACATGTACTTTGTGGACACTGAATTCCATCTTTTTCAGCATGGATGCTGTCAGGAACTCCAATTCAATATGACAGTGGCACAGGTCACAGCCTCCACTGAAGTAGAAGGAAAGCCACTCAGTATTTTGGGTTTGTAATGCTGCTGGAGATGGAAGGATGTTGGGGAAGATGGAGATTGACTGGTGGTGGGGAGAAATTGGTATGTGAACACTTTGGAACAAATTGGAGACCAGCAGTCTGGATGAAGGCGGGACTTTTAAAAATGTGTTTTAAGGCAGGGGGTATTAGGAGACTAATAGATTAGAGGATAAGATGTGGAGTGCAGGTATAAATTGGGAGACCAGAAATCTGGATGGTAGTGGAGAAAGAAGTCTGGCAATTTGAACAATGAATCAGGATGAGTGGCTAGAGGTGAGGGATGAGGGAAGTTCAGGATGGTGAAGATTGGATTCAGAGGAGGCTGGAGATTAGGAGACCAGCAGTTTGAATGCTAGGGGTTAGAAATAAAATAGCTTGGTAATTTGGTAATAATATGGTGGCCAGGCTAGTGGGTTGTGGCAGGGAAGTTAGGAAACTAACTATTTGAGTGGTAGAAACAATAGAGAGAGGGACAAAAGGGAAAAGGCAATTCATTTGGAGGAGATCATCAATCCTTGTTTAAATTAGAGGTGGAAGACTGAGTATTTTGGCTTCAAACTCAGATGATAGAGAAGTTGAGGCAATAAGTCAGGAGATTCAGACTCTGGAACTTGGGCAATCTAAGGGTCATAGGATGGCACTTAGGGCTTGTAACTGCAGGTAATTGAGGACCTTGGGAGGGAGATTGGTGGAGGAGCTAGGGATCCATACAACATTTAGTGAACTACAGGGATGGTGGATTGAGTGGTGAAATAGATTCGATAAGCAGTTAATGTACTTAGTAGGTGCCCCAGGTGAAAGGTTGTTGTCCCTGGAATCACAAACAATAGTTTCTCCCAAGACAGTATGGTCAAAATCCCTTCAGCATGCTTTTTTTCCTCAGAAATACATTAAATTATTCAATTGTATAACACTATAAAACTTGAGCAACACAAAAAATGCTGGAGAAACTCTGCAAGTCAGGCAGCATCTATGGAGGGGAATGAACACATGACGTTTTGGGCTGAAACTCTTCTAGGATCTCAGCTTGAAATGCTTACTGTTTATTCCCCTCATAGATGTTGCCTGACTTGCTGAGTTCATCCAACATTTTGTGTGTATTGCTCAAGAGTTCCAGAATCTGCCGAATATTTTGAGTCACTGTAAAACATGTGCTTTGCAATTGAATTTCTAAGAAAAAGAGTACTGTATATTTTTGTCAGCATTCAATTATGGAAGTAAATTGAGAGGTTTCTAGTACATATTTGATTCTGCTTTCAGAGAAAAGCATGGAGCATTATCTAATGTCTTCGGAAGAGCTTGATTAACTTACCCAAGCCAATGAGATTTGTTTGTCCGTTGGATGCAGGTCATTGATATATTTACTGCTTTAAAAAAGTAAGTTTAGGTCAGGTTGAAACATATCTTCTCAATTTGGGTCAGCATGATTCACTTAGTATTATTACATGGCCTCAGTTCTTGTTCAATATTTTGTGCCTCAGAAGAAACAATTTGTTAGTATGTTGGAGGTTCATATATTTGTTGCAGTAGTTGGGTTGGTGCTTTAAAAAATACATTTTAGTCAATTTTGGGTTGTTTTGCAATTTTATACCCAACCTGACCTCTGCTTTTTGTTGGTGTACAGAACTCTGTACCCTGATTTTGGGAGTCTCATACATCATTGCAACGCCCACAGTCTCCACATGAATTATTAGCTGATTATGGTTATTTTCTTCACATTGGCAATCTTTGAAGATGTTTAAGAATGCTTGGAAAATGATAGCTAGTGAGGAACTCCCAAAAGCTGTCATCATGCGTTTTCTTCTGAACCGGAAGACACACATGGAGATTATGATGGCTGTACCTGGGGCATGGCCTGATTTGTATAAAATCTACATCGATTGTCCATGGGAATGGTGGTAATCTAATCCAAATTTGTATTTGGCCTTTGTAGATCCTGTCTAGCTAGCATGGAAACAACACATCATTGCCAAATGCACAGATCATTGTTTTCACTGAAGTACAGGAGAGAGCCACTTTCATGATGTAAGGAATTATTGACAGGCACTCATATGGTGCAGTATTAACTTAGCACTTCGGAACAGATTGTCTCCATTTTTATTCCGTTGTGAGTGGAGTGGTGTTGATCTCATGACTTTATGAGGTATAAGACAGAATCAGACTCAAGTTTATTATCATTGATATATGTTGTGAAATTTGTTGTTTCATGGCAGCAGCACAGTACAAGACATTAAAATTACTACAAGTTATCAATAAATAAATAAATAGTGTGATAGAAGAATAACAAGGTAGTGTTCGTAGGTTCATGGACCATTCAGAAATCTGATGGCAAAGGCTAAGTTGTCCCTAAGATGCCACATCAGGCTCCTAAACCTTCACCACAATGGTAGTAATAAGAAGAGGGCATATCCCAAAATGTGAGAGTCCTAGAAGTCCTTCTTGGGGAACTCCTTTTGAAGATATCCTCAATGGTGGAGAGGGTTGTGTCCACAGTGGAGCTGGTTGAGTCCATAATCCTTTGCAGCCTCTTGCAACCCTGCATATTGGAGCCTCCATACTGGATGGTTATGCAACCAGTCAGAATGCTTTTCACCGTACATGGATAGACATTTACTAGAATCTTTAGCAATATACCAAATTTCCTTAAACTCTTGAGGAAATATAGCCACTGGTGTACCTTCTTTGTGATGCCAAAATATTCCTTCCTCTCTTTATTGCCATTGACTTCCCTTTTCCTTCTGTTCACTCCTTTCTTTTGTTATTGTACAGCAAACAAGAGCGGGACCCCCTTGACAGCCCCCTTGATTGTAGAGGATCAAATAGTCAACAACAACGTATGACAATAGACAATAGACAGTAGGTGCAAGAGTAGGCCATTTGGCCCTTCTAGCCAGCACCGCCATTCACTGTGATCATGGCTGATCATACACAATCAGTTCTGGACTCACCCATCAGCGGGAACATGCTTCCTGCCTCCAGTGTGTCCAATCCCTTAATAATCTTATATGTTTCAATCAGATCCGCTCTCATCCTTCTAAATTCCAGTGTATACAAGCCCAGTCACTCCAATCTTTCAACATATGACAGTCCCGCCATTCTGGGAATTAACCTTGTGAACCTACGCTGCACTCCCTCAATAGCAAGAATGTCCTTCCTCAAATTTGGAGACCAAAACTGCACACAATACTCCAGGTGGGGTCTCACCAGGGCAGAAGGACCTCTTTACTCCTATACTCAATTCCTCTTGTTATAAAAGCAAGCATGCCATTAGCTTTCTTCACTGCCTGCTGTACCTGCATGCTTGCTTTCATTGACTGATGTACAAGAACACCTAGATCTTGTTGTACTTCCCCTTTTCCTAACTTGACTCCATTTAGATAGTAATCTGCCTTCCTGTTCTTGCCACCAAAGTGGATAACCTCACATATATCCACATTAAACTGCATCTGCCATACATTTGCCCACTCACCCAACCTGTCCAAGTCACCCTGCATTCTCATGTCTGGATGCATTCTCATGTCATGATGCCATGTCCGGACAACACTGAAACACATCACTGAGTTCTCTAGATAATGAAATCTCATTCTGACGAACCCTCTGACACCTGTGCTGATCTCCAAGTGGCTCAGACAGGAATGAGGAACAAAAGATAGAAGGGTTAATCTTTGTTCCCCAAGAGCCTTCCACTCCCAAATGATGCCATGGATGAAATATAGACTAGACTACCTGAGAAAGAGTGAGATTCCTAGATAAATGCCAAGAGCCAGGAGAATTTTTTTCCTAACTCTGGAAACCTGCACAACGATATTGCCTGCTGTTTGATACTCAAAGAAATACATTCCCTTTTCTGCGCATAGAGAACATTAGCAAATAGACTTTGAAATGTAGCATAGCTACTTATGAACGTGACTTATTCAGATACTGAGTTCAGAGTGACTATTTTCAAAGTGAACGTCATCTCCAAATGGAGAGCAATTTAGGTAGAGGTGGAGATTATTGCAAATGCAGGTAGATGGCTAGAGCTCTGCTTACTGAAAGTGACAAGTTTGCCTCCACTCCCTTGTAAATCCATGGACTCTGGATGCATTGTTCCTTGGACAGCAAGAAGTAGGAAAGAGGCTCACAAAAGACTCTTGTACTCCTAACTAGAACCCTCCTACTTCTGCCTCTGGTGGGCAGTTCAGCCTTATGACTCCTGTACTCCAGTTAAGATGGAGCACAATGCTATCGTGACTGAAGCTCTCATAATATACAATGATAACAGAGAGCCTTGACCTCAGCACTTGCTTATGCTCACTCTAAGATTTGTAGTTGCAAGCCTATTGAATGAAAGTCAATCTCTGATAAGCTAGCCATTAATTGGTGAATGTTTTATGTTGTGGAAGTGTTTGTGGTTCTGAAGAAGGGTCTCAGCCTGAAACGTTGACTGTTCATTTCCATGGATGCTGCCAGACCTGCTGAGCTCCTCCAGCATTTTGTGTGTTGCTTTGGATTTCCAACATCTGCTGCATTTCTTGTGTTTATGTTTTACTGTTCAGACTTGCATTGTGTGCATGGTCCACAAAACAACTCGACAAGAGAGATGTCATTTGGATGCTGCAAGCAAACTGACAATAGCAGAATATTTTGTATGTGCTTTGTATGTGTATGTATAATTGGAAGTCTCGTTATATACTATGTATATTGCAAAGCCAAAATCACAATTCACAATCAATTATTTAGTAGATTAATAAATGTGCTACCCAATTGAAATTCTAAGTCAATGTTTCTGTAACCTTCATTATCATTCTTCCACCTGTGTTGCAACATCTGTTATGATGTTTAACAGTTAGTTATTCCCTGACCAGTATTTTAATTTCCTGTTTAATGTCCTATTTCTTATGTCTGTATTATTCCCATAACAAATTACTTTTCATTTTACCATGCACATTGTCAGTTCTACAATATAAGTGCTACATTAGAACAAAATGATGCTTAGTTGTCTTCATCTGCTTTATTTTCACTCTATTCTTATCTGTTACTAAATGTTAGTCCAAATAGAGTAGACAGTGAACATAAACACTGTGGAATAGTACTTCTAAATTTATAGCAACTCTTCCGATAGGTTAAAAAAAAAGTGGTCCTATAATTTTGTGTTGGAGTTTTACCCTCTATTACAAGGTAAATCCATTGAATGCACCCATTGCACAACAATTGAATTTTAATTTAAAGGCCTTCCCTATGGCCTCTTGAACTTGGGTTGATTCCATGAAAGGAGTTGAAGGCTAGACATACCTTTCTCAGATATTAATTACAAGTGTTTTCACCTGATTATTCTTTTTTTCCCTGAGGATTTTACTTTGTGCACAATTAATACGGATTCTGGACCATAGAAGAAATTTTTATTTGCCAAAGTAGGGATCGATTTAAGTGCATATTTATATGATCGGTTTGTAAAAAGAGGCTGAATAATCAAGGCTCATAAGGATTACAACATAAATTTTAAAACATACTTTGTTGAACTGTGCATAGTTCGTATTGTTTATTTATTTATTGAAGGTCAGCATTGAGTAAGCCCTTCTGGCCCTTCAAGCCATGCTGCCCAGCAATCCCCTGAGTTAATCCTAGCCTATTCACAGGACAATTTACAATGACCAGTTAACCTATTTGTGTCTTTGGACTGTAGGAGAAAATGCACGCTGTCACGTTGAGAACGTACGAGCTCCTTGCAGGCAGTGATGGGAATTGAACCCAGTCTACTGGTGCTGTAAAGCATTATGTTAACCACCACACTATTGTGCTGCCCCACACTCATGTTCTCATGAAATCTACTCTAGGCACTAGCATTCTCCAAATCCAACTCAGGTTGGTATATAAGGATAGGCTGAATATTTTAAGAGCAGCCATGGGCAGATATCCATATACAGGCAGTCCCTGAGTTAATCTAGTCCCAGAGACTAGATTATATGGAGGGTCATGAAAATGATTCCAGGATTGAATGGCTTGTCATATGAACAGCGTTTGATGGCTCTGGCCCTGTATTCACTAGATTTCAGAAGAATGTGAGGTGGCCTCGTTAAAACCTATCAAATGGTGGAAAGCCTTGGTAGAGTGGATATGGTGAGGATGTTTGCTGTGGTGGGAGAGTCTAAGACAAGAAGACATTGTCTCAGAATAGAGGGCATCCTTTTAGAACTGAATGAGGTGGAATTTCTTTCACCATAGAACAGGGGTGTCAAACTCATTTTAGGTCACGGGCCGGATTGAGCAAAATGCAGCTTCATGCGGGCCGGATCAGTCGGACGCGTGCGAACGCAGCTTCCGTTGCCTCCGTTTTTTCAGCCTGCTCTCATGTGTCTCAGTCTCTGCTATAACTACAAAGTGTTTCACTTTACAAATTCCATTTCTTATGAAGAAGACTGCCGAGCAAGACTGCCAAATAAACACTAAAAACCCTGAAAACCTGGTACCTGAATAAACTCAGCATTAGCCATATCATACGCCATAGGCGCTTCGATTACTGGGGGCAGCTTTAATAGTAATTAGATATTATCTCGCGGGCCAAAGATAATTCCACCGCGGGCCAGATTTGGCCCGCGGGCCTTGAGTTTGACATATATGCCATAGAATGATGAATCTGTGGAATTCTTTGCTACAGACAGCTGTAGAGGCCAAGTCTTTATGTATATTCAGGGCAGAGGTTGATAGATACTTGATTGGTCAGGGCATGAAGGGATATGGGGAGAAGGCAAGAGATTGGGGCCAAGAGGAAAACTGGATCAGCCATTATTAAAATCCAGAGCAGACTCGATGGGCCAACTGGCCTAATTCTGCTCCTATATCTTATGATCTTATAAGGGTTCCTTTCCTGAGAACTGTCCATTAGCCTCTTTCTCCATAAGTCAGAAACTTCTGTTGCTATAGTAACCCACATCACATCATTCTGCATACACATTTTATAATTCTCTCATTTGGTAGATGGTAAATTGGTTTATTATTTTCACATGTGCAGTGAGTACCAAGGTACAGTGAAAAAAATTGTTTTGATGTCATCTATACAGATCATTTCATTACAACAGTGTATTGAGTACAAGGGAAAATAATAACAGAATGCAGAATAGAGTGTTTCATTAAATAATCACCTTAACAGTACACATAATTAAACTAACAATATCCAGTCATTAGTGAACGCAAGGTTCCTTAAGGTTGTCGTATCCAGAACAAGTACTGAGGTTGAGCTCCCACTACTTAATAAATGCTCCCAGTGGCGTGCATTTCAAATAACCTCTGACAACATGTGTCCTTCATGTATGACTTAGTTGCTAAGCCCAGTGGAACCATTTCTACTGACTGAAGAAGGGGCAAGGGCGGTTGACTATAACCTTAAAACCGATTGCTTCGCTCAGATAGGGCTCATCAGCCTGGTTGGCAGCTCATCTAGGGGAAGGAAAGCTCTGATTCAAACCTCCATTGCCTTGCAGCTATACCCATAGCTTCATACCCTAACCCTAACCCTAACTCTGTGGAAAAATCCAGAACTGGAGTGCTTAAGGTAGTCCTACATTCAGTTCAATACTGACTATTAATTCCTGCGACGGTGCTAGTGTCAAACTGTATTAGTTTCACCATTCCTTTGACATCATGAGCTGAGTGGAGAGGGGGTGGCTGCTGCATTGGCAACAGCTTGCTCTCCATATCGTGCTGCCCTTGCTTGCGTACTAGCTTAGGTAGACAGCTAGGACGCAACATCCGTGGTCAATAACTTGAAAAATGTTTTAAAATGAATGGGAGCATTAATGTAAAGTTCGCTTTATGTCAGGACATTCATAACCCAGGGAGCCCCTGTATCACATTGGCCTAATCTGAATAGGTATAGAGAATAATGTCTCAGATGGAATATAAGGAGTTCCTCCTAAAATCTGAGTGTGGCCTCATTGCAACAGTAGGCCATGAATTGACATGTCGGCACGGGAATGGGAAGTGGATTAAAATGAGTGGCTACTGGGAGATCCCACATATTCCGGCAGACGCAGTGTAGGTACTTGGTGAAGTGGTCTCGTTGGATCTCACCGATATAAGGGAGGCTATACTGGGAGCACCAGATACAGTAGATGACACCAATAAACTCACAGGTGAAGTGTTGCCTCACCTGGAAGGACTGTTTGGAGCCTTGAATGGTAGTGAGGGAGGAAGTGCTTGCAAGGATAAGTGCCAGGAGGGAGATCTCTGGGGAGGAGCAAATGGACGAGGGAGTCACATAGGGAGTGATCCCTATGAAAAGAAGAAAGTGGGGGGAGGGAAAGTTGTGCTTGGTGGGGGGATACCATTGGAGATGGCAGAATTGTGCGCTGGACATGAAGGCTGGTGGGCTGGTAGGTGAGGACAAGAGGAACCCTATCCCTGGTAGCGTGGCGGGAGGATGGGGTGAGGGCAGACATGCGTGAAATGGAAGAAATGGTTCCACTGGGCTTAGCAACTAAGTCATACATGAAGGACACATGTTGTGATGGTGGAGGAAGGGAAGCATTTTTCTTTGAAGAAGGAAGACATCTCCTTCATTCTGGAATGAAAAGCCTCATCCTGAGACTATATGCAGCGGAGGAGTAACTGAAAGAAGGGGATGGCATTTTTACAAGTAACAGGATGGTGTAGTGGGTGTAGTCCAGGTAGCTGTGAGAGTCAATAGACTTCAATAAGTAAGCTGGCTCCAGAGATAGACACTGAGAAATCGTGAAAGGGGAAGTAGTTGTCATAAATAGATCAGGTAGATTTGAGGTCAGGGTGGAAGTTGGAGGGAAAGTTGATGAGCTCGACATGGGTGCAGGAAGCAGCAACAATGCAGTTGTCAATGTAGCTTAGGAAAAGAGGGGAGTGACACTAGTGTAGGCTTGGAACATCGACTGTTCAACTTAGCTGACAAAAAGGCAGGCATGGCTGGGACCCATGCAAATACCCATAGCTACACCTTTTGTTTGAAGGAAGTGGGAAGACCCAAAGGAGAAATTATTGAGAGCGAGGACAAGTTCTGCCAGTTGGGGGAGACTGGTGGTGGAGGGGAACTGGTTGGGTCTGGTGTCCAGAAAGAAATGAAGAGCTTTGGGGCCTTCCTGATGGGGGATGGAGGTGTATAGGGACTGAGCATACACGGTGAAAGTAAGATACTCGGGGCCAAGGAAATCATTTGAAAAGAACCTGTGAAGTGTTACAGATGTAGGTAGGAAGGGACTGAACTGGGAGGATATAACTGAATCAAAGTAGGCAGATATAGGTTCAGTGGGGCAAGAACAAGCTGAAACAGTAGGTCCACCTGGACAGCAGGTTTGTGGATCTTGGGTAGGAGGTAGAAACGAGAGGAGCTATTTTAACTTTTTGCATTATTTCTTTAGCTTTCTTTAATTTTCCGCAGTATTTTAACTTTCCCACATCAGGGAATGCTGATTATAATGCAAATGAAAAATAGGTATTCTTTTTACAAAAACAATATTTTGGAATTTGGTTAATAGTCCAACATTAAATATGTTAAGTGCAGTATATTAGAGAATTTAGTCAGATAGTAACCAGATAAACAGCTTGTTCATTAAAGCGAATTCCATGCATGCTTACAATTTCCTAATTTTTGTAGCATGTAACTTGTGAGATAATAGACACAGATGAGATGAACTTAGATTTTTTCCATCAGTAATACCTTTGTTTCTATAGCACGCTCTCCATATTTTTGTAATTTGCTATTACTGTATATCAGAAATTTGATACAGTTATTTTTCCCTTGGCTGTAAAGGGCTTTGAACCTCAGGCTAAAATTCTTCATAATGCAGGAATTTGGAGTGTTTAGATTTGATATAAGAAGTTTATTGAAAAATAGTGAACGCATCCTTAAAACATAATCAAATTTTCACATGGTTCATTTGCACACCAGCTGCATGATAAATTCTTCAAAATATCCCTTTGAAGTTAACAAATTGTTTTGGTATGGTTGATGGAAATTGCTCAGCAGTTTGGTCTTTAGCAATTGGCTCCAATCCAATATTGTACTGAATTGCACAATGGTGATTGGATTGACACATCTGTAAAATTTCTGTTCATGAAATATACATTTAGTTTGCCCTCTTTCTTTTTGAAATTGAAATCCCTATTTAAATTTAAAAATATTTTCCGACTTTCTGTTGTGGAAGTGATTAAATACTGTACTACAAGCTGTATAGATTTCTTTTTAGTCAAGAACAGATTATTTAATAAATTGCTATCTTTGTAAACCCAGCAATCGAAAGTAATGAAATTACATTTTACAGACATTCCTGGGCTTTTTTCCACTGAGGTTTGATGAGACTAGAACTAGAAGTCATGGGTTAAGGATGAAAGACCATAACACAATAAGACACAGGAGCAGAAATAGGCCATTTGGCCCATCAAGTCTGCTCCGCATTCCAGCATGAATGATTTATTATCCCTCTCAATCCCATTCTCCTGTCTTCTTCCTGTAACCCTTGATGCCCTGATTAGTCGAAAACCCATCAACCTCCATTTTAATTACACTCAATGCCTTGGCTTCCACAGCCAACCATGGCAATGAATTCCATGGATTCACCTCCCCCGGCTAAAGAAATTCTTCCTTATCTCCGTTCTTAAGCATTCTGATGCTGTGCCTTGGGTTATAGACTCATCTACTATAAGAAACATCCTCTCCATGTCCACTCTATCTAGGTCGTTCAATATTCGATAGGCTTCAATAAGATTCCCCCCCCCCCCCATCGTTCTTGTAAACTCCAGCGAGTACAGACCCTGAGCAATCAGACAGCCCTCATATGTAACACTTCCATTCCTGAAATTATTCTCATATACCTCCTCTGGATCCTTTCCAATGTCAGCATATCTTTTCTAAGATAAGAGGCCCAAAACTGCTCACAATTTCCAAGCATGGTCTGAGCAATGCCATAGAAAACTTCAGCGTTACATCCTTGTGTTTATATTCTAGTCTAGTGGTCGCCAACCAGTCGATCGCAATCGACCAGTTGATCTTTGAGACTTTCCCAGTAGATCCTGAAAATAAATGAAAAATAAATACACAAATACTGTTGTAATGTGAGCATTATAAAAATAAGTAATACTAATTAGGATAATGGTAATATAGCAATACTCCCGCTACGGAAAGCTGTTTGTTAAGAAAGGTTGTTTCTGGGGTTACTTCCATTCTTTCTGCTCGGTGCACATGTGTGAATAGCCCCTTTGCCATGCACCTCGGTTCAGTGAAAACCTCTGTGTTAAATATTGGTTTTGCCATCCCAGATAAAGTTGTTCCTTTGAGCATGAAGTTGTCGAGTGGTCCTTTTTCAAAGTAAAGTTACTACAAATATATTATGCCTGATAAACCTTTTGATGCAGAAGCAAATTTTACCCCTAGAGTGCATATGTGAGTTGTTTTTAACCCAGATTTAGTTGCTTTCCCTGATTATTGTGTTTCTCTTTATCCACTGTCCTGCATCGTGCATCACATGTGTGCTGTCATCATGTGACTGTTGTGTTTTTTTCAGCGTAGCTTGTGCTGCATCAAAGTGACCAATTAGATTAGATAAGATACTGTTGCAAACATCAATATATGGCACTCACTGGTGATATCCTGCAAGGTAGCTAGCTAGCATGGCGGAGGCTCCACAAAAGAAGGCGAGAACGTACAAATTCCATCCAGAATGGTACCTTGGTGAAAGACAAGTGTGTATGTATGTTGCGCCACCAAACACAAGCACTGACTAAAAGAGGAAATCTGGAGCAGCACCACCACACCAACCACCAGAAATTTAAAGACACTTTCCCCCCAGAGAGCGCAATCTGTGCCAGGAAAGTTGAACTGAAATTGGGGTTGAAGACCCAGCAATCATTTTTCACAAAACATGTTGCTCAAAATAAGGCTGCTATTGAAGCATCATTTCATGTAAGTCACCTTTTGGCTAAACACAAGAAACCTTTTACAGATGGCAATTTATTCAAGGAAGCAATGGCCATTACTGTAGAGACTGTTTTTAATGACTTTAAAAACAAAAACGACATCAGAACTGCAATACATAATATACCGCTTGGCCCTGCAACAGTGACAAGGAGGGTAAGATCACTGTCAGAGGACGTGGATCGACAAGTGTTAAAGGACTTGTCACTCTGTTAATATTTTTCACTACAGTTCGATGAATCCCTGAATGCAATGCAAACAGCTCAGCTTGTTGTATTTGTCAGAATGGCTTTCCAGGATTTTACAACAAAGGAGGACTTCTTCACTCTTTTGCACTTAAAGGAGAGAACGAGAGGTGAGGATATTTACAATGAGTTTAAAAAGTAAGTTGACATCCCCATTCATAAACTGGTGGCAATTACTACTGATGGGGCCCCAGCAATGTGCGGTGTACGCATTGGTTTTATAGCACTGTGCCACAATGACCCTGATTTTTCCGACTTCCTGGATTATCACTGTGTAATTCATCAGCAGGCCTTGGCTGGGAAGGTCGTGGACTTCTGTCATGTAATGACACTGGTGGTCAAACTGATAAACTTGATTCGAGCAAAAGCACTTCAGCACAGTTTATTCAAGGTTTTATTGGATGAGCTATTGAAAGACAGCTATGGCCTGTTTGATATGCCAGTTACAGTGTTTTCTTGGTTGAATTAATTTGAAAGTTTGGCAAAAGCATTTTATGTAATTCAAATACAATTAGCCCAAATAAAAGGCCTCAAGTTGGAAGTACAATCTGAGCTGTTTTTTTTTAAACGATTGAGTAGGTAGATCTTGCCTTTCACTAAGGCCGAGGTAGGGGATCTTGGGCTTAAAAAGGTTGGTGACCACTATTCTAATCCTATCGAAATGAATGTGAACATTCCATTTGGGAAGTCAAATAGGGGTAGGATTGGATGCAAAGAAATGTTGATAAATAGAGAGCTGATGGGTTCCCTGAAAGTGGCAACAGATAGATAGACTGGGAAAGAAGGTACATGACATGGTTTCCTTCCTAGGTTGGAACATAGAATTAGAAGTTAGGATGTTATGTTGCCACTTTACAAAACACTGGAGAATTGTGTGAAGTTATGGTCACTGCTGTAGGAAGAATATGGTTGCACAGGAGACAATACAAATGAGATTCATCAAGATGTTGCCTGCATTGGACTTACATGAAAGATTGGATAGACTAGATGTGTTTTCCCTAGATTGAAGGAGAACTGGGGAGTAAACTGATTGAGATTTTGAGAGACGTGCATAGGGCAGATAGAATATTTATTTCATGATAGGCATATAAAATATAAGAGAGCACGGATGTATGATGAGAGGAAAGAATTTTAAAGGAGATTTAAGATGAAGACTTTTTTTGACAGAGATCTGTTGATATCTGGAACTTGCTGCCAAAGGAATTGTTAGAGTCAGATACAATCACTATGTTTAAGAGACATTTAGACAAGCAACTAAATAGGTAGGGCATAGAAGGATACGGACATAATGTGAAAAGATGGGATAAATATAGGTGGGAAAAAGGTTGGCTTGGATATGGTGGGTTGAAGGGTCCATTTCTGTACTGTACCACTCCATGGATCTAATGCTAATACATACAATGACATGCAGATAAAATAAGCAGAAACCAATGTAGAGCACAAATATAGGCATTCTGCCCTTCTGGCGTCTGGTGGGAAATTTGACTCCAGACTTTCTACTCTGATTCTCAATAGTAGAATGATTCCAGCATAAAAACCTTTTAAAAGATAACAATAGTGGAACACCTAATTTTCATCTTTTCTGTAATTTTCAGCCTTACTGGTGTGAGATTTACTCATGTTTCCTTGTAGGACATAAGCTTTTATCAGCTAATTACGCAGAAACCACATTATTTTAGGAGTCAAACTGCATTGTTTGCCAGGCTGCACTATAGCACTCACTGCAGGCGTACTTTAGGAGTTAAAACTGAGTCATTTCATCAAGTCTTTTTCGGTTATTAAAACCTACTTCCAATGGGTATTTGTCTGCATCTAATATTTCTCTAACTGGATGGTATGTTGAGACACCATAGTGGAGCCTCACAAAGAGCAGAGAAATAAAAGAGTTCATTTCCAATTGCCTTATTTAATCAAAGGTTTGCCATGTTGTGCGCTCCGACATGCTCTTCTACACACCACTGTTGTAATGCATGGTTATTTCAGTCACCGTCACCTTCCTGTCAGCTTGAACCAATCTGGCCATTTTCCTCTGACCTCTGACATTAACAAGCCATTTATTCCCTCAGAACTGGTGTTTACTGGATGTTTTTATTGGTTTTCATGCCATTCTCTGTAAACTCTAGAGAAAGTTTTGTGTAAAACTCAGCAGTTTCTGAGATACTCAAACCACACCATCTGACACCAACAATCATTTCACGGTCAAAGTCACTTAGATCACATTTCTTCCCCACTCTGATGTTCAACGCAGCTCAGGGCATTACGGAGTTTATATTTCAATCCCAGCGTCATCTGTAAGTAGTTTGTATGCTCTCCCCATGAATGTTTTGTTTTCCTCCCTCAGTCCAAAGGTGTACTGGCTGGTAGGTGAGTGTAAGCTGTCCTGTGATTAGTGTTAAATAGGTGGTGTGGCTTGCTGGGCTGGAAGGGCCTATTTCACACTGTATCTCTGCACAAATAAGTAAAATAAACAACTGAACTTCTTGACCATGCTTGCATGCTTTTATGCATTGAATTAATTCCAGATGATTGGATGATTAGATATTTGCATTAATGAGCAGGTAAACAAGTGTACCTGTTAAAGTGGTCTCCAAATGTAAGTGACCCCAAGGAGTAATGTTTGTGTGGCTATGCTTCACCCTAACATTTTTATTGAATTCCGTGGCTTCTTATATCCTCACAGTACAACTTCACATATGTGACCTGTTTATTCTCACGTCACAGTTGAGGCCACTGTCAATTTCAGCTTTCTAGTCCCATAATCATTCTATTGTTGCAGATCTATGCCACACCACAATGTTTGCTACTAATACCTATGTGATTGAGGATTCTCCATCTCATTCTCAAGGGGTAAAGAATTTCCTTACTTTTCATTCAGCTCACAGGAGAAGGCAAGTCAGGCACATTAAATTGTTGCAGTGCTGGCTTCTCCAATGTTCAGAATTTAGTAGATAACACTTGTGCTTTATTACTTCTACTGAGGACACCTATCTGTATCCCAAAGGGAGAGCTTGTTCTCCTTGGGCTCCCAGCATCATGAATGTGCCTCACATGAGTAATGCTACCCACCAACCAGAGCTTGACAGCACTCTTCCTCCCCCTTCATCAGTGCAACTGTGACAAGAACACAAAAAATCCTACCTGCTCCACCATTCAATAAGATCCATTGGTGTGATGTATTACACATTATCTGAGGCTGATAGCTCAGTTATGGGACTAGGACTTTTAAGAGGGGTTTCAATCATCTTTGACCATTCTTATAAGGCTTTGCAGTGCTCAGTATCCTCAAGGTCCACGACCTTCTTTTCTCTAGCATTGACTGTTATGTTTTGTACCTCCAAAGCATTAAACTATTTTAAAGGAAAGCAAGAGATGCCAGTCTTAGTTTGGTTTATTTTTAAGCAAGGTGCATACATATCATGTGGTAGCATCATTGTGGTGAACTACATATACCTGTCTGGACACGCCCCCCCCCCCCCCCGCTGACTGCTCCTGTGGCTCCTCCCACAGACCCCTGTATAAAGGCGATTGGAGGCACTGCTCCTGCCTCAGTCTCCAGGATGTTGTGTGGTGGTCACTTGCTGCTGACGGTGCTTTCTTCCAGCCAATAAAAGCCTACCTTGACTCACGTCTCCGAGAGTTATTGATGGTGCATCAATCATGACGGATGCATTTCATGTATTTGTACATATAACCCATATTGAATTACTTAAACAAACAAAGAATGCTTAATGAACAACATATTTACAAGATTACTCAAATATTACTGATGTATTAAATACACAACATTGACTAGCAGGATATTTGCTACCTCTGCATTTTATAGTATGAATCTTAGCCTCCCATAGACTCAAGTTATCTCTCCAACTTTCTAGCTTCTCCAACATGGGCTGGAAAATGTCATGAATAGTGGTAACAATTAAAGGCAGCCATATCTCTTAAATAGATATGATAGGATGAGGAAAGGGGTTGCATTGCAGCTGCAGCAGGTGTGGAACACACACTGATCTAAAAACTTTTAAACAATTGCACAGCATAGCAAAGAATGGAGAAACCAATAAACAGCACAGTTACCATTAGCTACACAAAGCAATCATCAATCATACAAAATTGAGGTGCTGTCTGTTTTGCACTCCACCAGAGCAATATTGCTGCCCATTTTGAAAGATAATTTAGTCCTTGTACAATTTTCAAATGGTTACTTAGTAGATAAAAATATATTGGAAAACAGTGATTAACACATGGTGTTTTCAGATCATATTGCATGCAGGACTCCCATGGCAACGAATAATCACAGCAAACCAGAAGCTTGTTAGCCCAAAATAAACTGTGCATGAATCATCAGCATTATATTCTTTTTCATTACACTGTACTTTCATGGTTTTTGACCATTTTGGGCTGAAGATGTTCAGATATTTCATAAGTAATCTGTGTTTCTTCATAGGAAACAAGAGAAAATCAGCAGATGCTGAAAATCCGAGCAAAACACACAAAACCAGGGTTTCAGCCCGAAATGGCGACTGTTCTCTTTTCCTAGATGCTACCTGGCCTGCTGAGTTCCTCCAGCATTTTGTGTGTGTTTCTTCATCAGAAATTTGTAATGATATTAGAAGGATCCTCAAAAGAGTAAATTTCATGTATTTGCATTCCCAGTGCATATTAATGTGATATATTCAGCAATTTCAACATGCATAATTGTCAGAAGTAGTCTCTATCCAATACCCAAGTGGTGCTGACAGAATTATTTATCTTCACTTCTGGTATTTCTTGAGTTTTGCTTCACAATGCATCAAGACTCTAAGTGCTAGAAAGGAGTTTTTGTGCACAGTAATGATAACTCTTTAGTTGTTGCAGCTTACATCAAATTGATTTGCTCTCACCGTGAGATAGCCACGATCATTCAAGATCGACCATTGAAACTGGTACTGCTTTGATTTGCTCATTAGCTTTCTCAAGGAAATTATCTGCTATCATTCAAGAACTGGATTTATGTAGTTTCTGACACAAAACTGCTGCAAAACCACCTGCTTAATTTTCATGGAGACATATGAATAGTACACATAAAAGTTCACAACCATATCTGCAATTATACCCAGACTTTCACATTTCACAGGTAGTGAAAAGAATCACTTCCTCTGACTTCACAAGGTCCTCTATGATTATCTGAACAACATAAATGACATCAGCTTTATTTTAGACTTGAACTCACTTGTGATCATGTGCAGTATCTTTCAGCAAAATCTCTTAGGCAATGCAGCTGTTTAATTTCTTCTTACAGAAACATCTGCATGATGCTAAGCCAAGGCACATCATTAGTGATGTTACATGGGGTCATCAGGTATTTCGGGTCTTTCAACATCATACACCCTCGCCCAGGCAACCCGACCGGGGTCGATCAGACCCCAGCCTGTGCCCTAGTAGCAACCCACGGATCTGCCCTCTTTATCCAGAGCCATCTTGATGCTTTCTCTGCTGCATCTGTGGTGGTAGAAATGGCTCTCCTTATACTTTGCAGAGCAACTGGCCTGCAAAGCCACGCCACCCAACCTCCACGGGCCAACACTTTGCTCTCCAGCTTCTTCTTTGGCAGTTGTTCTTCAGATCTTCATACTTGGCTCTTTTCCACTCATAGGCCTCTTCCATACGTTCTTCCATGGCACGGTAAGCTCAAGCATAAGAACATTCTTCGATGAGTCGGACCACAACACAATGTTGGGCCGCAGTGTAGTCTCTATGATGTGGGGAGGAAACTGCAGCTGCTTTCCCAGATCTGCTTTTAGCTTCCAGTCCTGCGCAGTGAAGAGCAACCCTATTGCTTTCTGGTGTTGTGTTGTACAGTAGTCTGATATGTTGCCATTGATAGTATTATTTAAATTTTGGATTTCTAATATGTATAATTGACCAAATTTTACTGGAGCGTGTTTAGACTTGAAGTTGCAAGCTGAAAATGTTCCACAATGTGAAACAGGACTAGTGAGAAATGCAATGCTGTTTCTCCTCAATCAGATAGGTTGAAGTAAATGAAGAACTAAGAAATAAGGAGTTATGGAGTTATGCAACAAGGGAAATAACTTAGGCCAACTCGTCTATGCTGATCGTGTTTCCACCAGCTTAATCCCATTTGCCTATGTTTGGCCGATATCCCTCTAAGTGCTCCTTTTCCTAAAGTGGAGAAAGAATAGATTAGTAAAAAGAGAGAAATGAAAGTAAAGAAAAATTGCAGCAATGAATAAAACCTAAATAAATGAAATAATCACATTTGTAATACCGGGTAGTGATTTTCCTACTCAATATATGATGAACTTTATTTATAATTTCTGCTTCAATATGCACACTTCCGTTCATTTCCGTTCTGAGACAGAAAGCAAATATTCTTTCTCCAATGTTAACACTGGAACAACTCAAACTTCAGCCTTCAAGTAATTGAGTTCAACTGTGAGGCAGCACCTCTCATGAAGTAAGATTTGACAATAAATACCATCATGTAGATTTAAGCTCAGTATTGTTTTGACTGGAAAATCTGGGGCAATGTACTTTAATTTATTGATTATCAAGTTCAAACTGAAGCTCTATCCCACATTCAAGAGCAACTAACTTTCATAGACATCTTTTAATGATTGTAGTTTAAAAATAAACTTTGTACTCACTTTCACAATCGTTCTAGGATGGAACCTTAAATTACTCAGCCTGATGGTTAAAAATTGGCAGGTAAAGTGTTTTCATTAAGAAATTGTAGTCACCAGTACTTTTCCTACTGAAGCGCAAAACTAAATAGACACATATATTTTGATTATTAAAAAAAGTATTATTTTTATGCTTCATGACATCGTTATGTTCAGTGCTACAGTTGGAATCACATTTTGAATAACTTCATTTGTCAAGGGGCTGTACTGCATCATGTCAGAAATTGATTACAGTACTGAAAAGGAATCAAGGCTGATTGCATTTTATTTAATTGCTATTCCAAAAATGCTTGCAATTGTGTGTTATTAATTAGATCAAAAAGTAATAAAGGAATGGAAAAACAAATTTTTCATTAATTATGTTTATTTTACCACTGATTAATCTATAGAAATCTGCAAGTGCAATAAGTTGCAGCCATTGGAGTATGAAGTGCAGTACTGTATTAGCTCAGAAATTACCAGATTTAGTGGACCCAAATTATTGTTCACAGTAATGCAATTTGTTGCGCAAACACACGGAAATCTGCAGATGCTGGAAATTCAAGCAACACACACAAAATGCTGGTGTAACATAGCAGGCCAGGCAGTGTCTGTAGGAAGAAGTACAGTCGACGTTTCGGGCCAAAACATCGACTGTACTTCTTCCTATAGATGCTGCCTTGAGTGCTGTATTCCACCAACATTTTGAATGCAATTTGTTGGATTTGTTAGAAAAGGCTGGTTTAATTGTTTATTTTAAAAATTCCTACAATTCATTCAAGTCCTTTTTCAGTGTCAACAACTTCTTGGTGGTGCATTGTGGCAATTCTCATAATTTGATACTTCTGGTAGAGACAAGTAAAGTCTGATAAAGGGTCTTTGCCATAAAGCTGCAAATCAGTGCCTCTTTCCACAGTTGCTTCCTGACCTGCAGAATGTTTCCAGCATTTTCTGTTTTTATTTTATATTTCCATCATCTCCAGTTTCATTTTTAATTTTAAGTGAATGTACTTCTCCCCACAATTTCCCCTTCCTCAATGTCTGCATTTAAATTAAGATATTAAATTACTGTCTGTGGGATGAGTTGAAGTGTAATATAGGGGCAAAATCAAAAAGAGTGATGAATATTGGACAGAAGGTTTTATATTTGAATGCACACAGTATACAGAAAAAGGTGGATGATCTTGTAGCACAGTTAGAGATTGGCAGGTAAGATGTTGTGGGCATCGCTGACACGTGGTTGAAAGAAGATCATAGTTAGGAGCTTAACATCCAAGGATACGCATTGTATCAAAAGGACGGGGAGATAGGCAGCTGGGGTGGGATGGCTCTGTTGGTAAAAAAAAATGAAATCAAGAAAGAGGAGATATAGAATATGAAGAATGCTTGTGGGTAGAGTTAAGAAACTGCAAGGGTAAAACACCTTGATACCCTGATGGGAGTTATATACAGGCCCCCAGAACAGGAGCCAAGTTGTGGGATATAAATTACAACAGGAGATAGAAAAGGAATGTAATAAAGCAATGTTATGATAGTCATGAGGGAATTTCAATATGCAGATAGATTGGGAAAATCAGGTGAATCCCAAGAGAGAGAATTTGTGGAATGCCTATGAGATGGCTTTTAGAGCAACTTGTGTTTAAGGTCAATCAGAGAAAGGCAGTTCTGGATTGGATGTTGTAATATGAATGAGATTTGATTGGGGAGTTTAGGAGGCATTGGCCATAATATGTTAGAATTCACTCTGCAGTTTAAGAAGGAAAAGTAAAGTCAAATGGATCAGTATAACAGTGGAGTAAAAAGAATTACAGAGGCATGAATGAGGAGCTGGCCAGAGTTTATTGGAAGGAGACACTATCAAGGATGATGATGGAACAGCACAGTTGAAGCAAAAAGCAGGATTTCCTGGTAGTCAACCATTTTAATTTCAATCTCCATTCCCATTTTATCATGTTAGTCTATGGCCTCCTCTACTGCCACAATGAGGCCATCCTCAGGTCAGAGGAGCAATACCTCATCTGGTAGCAAATTTATGGCATGAAAATCGATTCTGCTAACTTCCAGTATTTTATCCCCCATCCTCTTCACTCTTCTTCTATTCCACACTCTGGCTCACCACTTACCTCCAATCTTCTCCCCACTTGGCTATCACGTCCCTCTGGGTGCCATTCCTCCTTCCCTTTCTCCCATTCTCCTTTCCTTTCAGATTCCTGCCAGATAATAACATTCTTCAATCTATTTAACATTAGACCGATAACTCATTGGTCTAATGTTACCTAGATTGAAGAATGCGATATTTGAAATATTTAAAATAATATTTGCTGAGACAGGATCTGTAAATGAAGGGAACGTATTGGAAATGGGTGTTACTGTAATAAATAAAACTTTTGAGATGAAATTGTTACTTTTGTGATAGCATAAAATTCTCAATACGAAATCTCTATCCCTATCATGTAGGGCAGTTTTTGAATTTTATTTCTTATGTTTATTTTTACCATTTGTGACTAATATCTCAGAAGCTTTCATTAATTTAATAACTTCCATTATAGCTAGGTATGACAGGTAACATTTCACAAATAAATATTAATCTGTTGCATGGTAAGTTCACCTTAATTTGCTAATATTTGAATGAGACAAGACATAGAAGCTTCTGATTGTATTCTCAAGTGGATAGAAAAAACATCTCATGGCATGGTTTTGAAGAACGGGATATTTTCCAGTTCTACATGGCAACCAGAATTGAACAGAATACTTAAAGTGTATCCTAACCAATCATTTGTACAAATGTAAAAATACATCTCAACTACCGGATTCATTGTGTTAGCTAATGAGGGGAAGTATATCATGCGCCTTCACCATGAGAGGAGAGGGCAAGAATCAGACTGTGGCAGGATGGCATTCAGGTATCTTGTGACAGGTTGGTTAGTGTCCGGTAGTGGTAATTAAACCTGAGCTTGTAAATAGTGTGAAAATTGGGTCTTACCTTGAGAAGCCTACAGTTCCTTTCACTTCCAACTTTCCAAATTAATAGAAATCCCACACAGTCACATTAAATTTTGAATCAGATTTCAAGTTAGATTACAGGAGATGTAATGCATTAATCTCCCTGTTAATTTTTCTTGTTCCTATTTTCTCCAATACTTCAACTTCCATCATGTGGATATTAGTAAGAAGGACAATGTTCCTAGCACAACAATGTCATTAAATTGATTTTATTTACCTCTGTTTTAAAACTTATTAAGCTTAATAACTTCTATTCAGATATTTTATTTCTATCAGCTTCACTTGAGAGATGCAAAGTTGTTTACTGATTCCCTTTTATCAATGTTATAGTAGAGCTCAATATCGGATCTGTGTGACTGGTCACCAATTTAGATATTGTGTTGCCTTTTTGGTTTCCTTCCTGGCAGGAAATTGGTGTTTGGTCTGCAGGTCCTGAAACACAATCATATAAGGCCATAAGACATAGGAGCAGAATTAGACCACTAGGTACATCATGTCTGCTCTGCTATTCCATCATGGTTGATTTATTATCGTTTTCAACTCCATTCTTCTACTTTATTCATGTAACCATTGACACCCTGACTAATTAAGAACCTATCAACCTCTGCTTTAAATATACTCAGTGACTTGGCCTCCACAGCCATCCATGGTAATGAGTTCCAGAGTCTCCTGGCTAAAGAATTTCATTCTCATCTCTGTTCTAAATGGATGTCCCTCTATTCTGAGGCTGTGCCTTCTGGTCCTAGAGTCAACCACTTAAGGAAGTATCCTCTCCACATCCACTGTATATGGGCTTTTAAATATTCAATTGGTTTCCACAAGAATTCCCTTCTATCTTCTAAACTCTAGCGAGTACGTCCAGAACCATCAAACATTCATCATATGTTAAGCCTTTTATTCCCAAAATCATTCTTGAGAATCTCCTCTTGAACCCTCTCCAATGCCCCCTAATATTTTCTTAGATAAAGAGCCCAAAACTGTTCACAATACTCCCAAGTGCAGTCTAATCAATCCCGTATAAAACTTCAGTATTATATGGCATAAGTATTTTAGTAAGTATTTTTCATCACTCTTCATTGTAGAAGACACTACAGTAATAGTATACAATAATAGTAATACAATAATAGTATGCTAGAAATTTGAGAGTGTCAGGGAAGAAGTGAGTGTAGTTGCTATTACTAAGGAGAAGGTGCAGCCCTTGACACAGCATTATATTCTTGCTCCATATATTCTAGTCCCCTCAAAATGAATGATAACATTGCATTTGCCTTCCTTACCACCAACTCAACCTGCAAGTTAACCTGTAGGGAATCCTGCACAAGGACTCCCAAGTTCCTTTGCACCTTTCATAAGATATAGGAAAAGAATTAAAGTATGAACATCAAGTATGTTTGCCATTTCATCATGGCTGATCCATTTTTCCTCAACCCCAATCCTGCCTTCTCCCCATATCCCTTCGTGCCCTGACCAATCAAGAATCTAAAAAACCTCTCTCTTAAATATACATAAAGACTTGACCTTCAGAGCTGCCTGTGGCAACGAATTCCACAGATTCACCACTCTCTGGCTAAAGAAATTCCACTTCATCTCTGTTCTAAAAGGACGCTCCTCTATTCTGAGGCTGTGTCCTCAGGTCTTAGACTCTCCAACCATAGGAAACATCCTTTCCATATCCACTCTATCAAGACATTTCACCATTTCATAGTTTTCAATTATATCAACCCTCATTCTTCTAAATTCCTGTGAATACAAACCCAGAGCTATCAAATATTCTTCCACCAGTTTCTTCTGCCTCCCTTCCTTCATAAAGAGTGGAATGACATTTGCAATTTCCAGTCCTCCGCAGCCATTCCAAAAGCTAGTGATTCTCAAAAGATCATTACTTATGCCTCCATAATCTTTTCAGCTACCTCTTTCAAAACCCTGGGTTGTATTCCATCTGGCTCAGGTGACATCTGCCTTCAGAACTTTCAGCTTCTTAAGCACCTTCTCCATAGTAATGGTAACTACACTGATTTTTTTCCCTGACGCTCTCAAATTTCTGGCATACTACTAAGTGTCTTCTACAGTGAAGACTGATGCAAACTACTTGTTAAGTCCATCTGCCATTTCTTTGTTCCCCCCCCCCCCATTACTGCTGCATCATTTTCCAATGGTCCAATATCCTCTCTCACCTTTCTTTTACTCTTTAAACTGTATATTTGAAAAAACTTTTGGTTACCTCTGTGATATTATTGGCTATCTTAGCTTCGTAAGACACTAGCAGGATGGTGAAAGTTCCAGGTGCCGGGTCATGAAGTGTGTGAAATTACCATTACTAGGGAGAAGGTTCTTGGGAAGCTGAAACTTCAGAAGGTAGATAAGACACCTGATTCAGATGGTGTATACCCCAGGGTTCTGAAAGAGGTGGCTGAAGAGATTGAGGAGGCATCTGAAATTATCTTTCAAGTATCACTAGGTTCCAGAATGGTTCCTGAAAACAGGAGAATTGCAATGTCACTCCCCTCTTCAAGAAGTGAGAGAGGCAGAAGAAATGAAATTATAAGCCAGTTAGTCTGATCTCAGTGGTGGGAAGATGCTGGAGTCAATTGTTAAGCATGTGGTTTTGGGGTACTTGGAGGCCCATGGTAAAATAGGCCATATTCAGCATGATTTCCTCAAGGGAAAACTTTACCTGACAAATCTGTTGAAATTCTTTGAAGAAATAGCAAGTAGAATACACAAAGGAGAATCAGTTGGTGTTGTATACTTGGTTTTTCAGAAGGCCTTTGACAAGCTGCCACACATGAAGCTGCTTAACAAGCTACTAGGTCATGGTATTACAGGAAAGGTTCTAGCATGATAAAGTAGTGGCTGATTGTCAGGAGACAAAGTGTGGGAGTAAAGGGAGCCTTTTCTGGTTGGCTGCCGGTGACTAGTGACTTTCCACAGGGGTCTGTGTCGGGTCCGATTCTTTTTACGTTATATATCAATGAATTGGATGATGGAATTAATGGCTTTATTGCAAAGTTTGCAGACATTATGAAGACATGCGGAGGGGCAGGTAGTTTTGAGTAAGAAGAACTAAGGCAGATTAGGAGAGTGGGTAAAGAAGTGACAGATGGAATGTACTGTCAGGAAGTGTGTTGTCATGCACTTTGGTAGTGATGCACCATCAATAACTCTCTCTGAGACATGAAGGCGAGATATCGGCTTTTATTGACTGGAAGAAAGAACAAGCAGTAGTTGACCACCATACTACATCCTGGAGACTGAGGGCCGGGCTCAGGCCTCAATCGCCTTTATACCGTGGTCTGTGGGAGGAGCCATGGTCAGTGGGAGGGGCCACAGGAGCAGTCAGCCGGGGGCGTGTCCAGACAGGTATATGTAGTTCACCACAGGTAGAAGAAATGAAAGAATTGACTGTTTTCTAAATGGAGAGAAACTACAAAAATCTGAGGCACAAAGGGATTTGGGAGTCCTTCTGCAGGTTTCCCTAAACGTTAATTTGTAGGTTGATTCAGTGGTGAAGAAGGCAAATGCAACATTAGCTTCCATTTCAAAAGGACTAGAATATAAAAGCATGGATGCAATGTTGAGACTGTATAAAACACTGGTGGGGCCTCACAGAGTATTGTGAGCCATTTTGGGCCCCTTATCTTAGAAAGGATGTGCTGAAACGAGAGGGTTCACAGGACGTTCACAAAAATAAATACTAGGATTGAATGGCTTGTCATATGAAGACTGTTTGCTGGCTCTGGGCTTGTATTCACTGGAATTTGACCAAATTGAAACCTATCGAATGGTGAAAAGCCTTGATAGAGTGGATGTGGAGAGGAGGTTTCTTACAATGGAAATGCCTGAGTTCTGAGGACACTGAATCAGGATAGAAAGGTGTCCTTTTGGGATGGAGATGAGGAGGAATTTTTTAGCCAGAGAGTGGTAAATCTGTGGAATTCATTGCCACATGCAGTTGTGGAGAGGCCAAGTCTTTATGTATATTTAAGACAGAGGTTGATAGATTTTTAATTGGTCAGGGTGTGAATGGATACTTGGGGGGAAAGCAGGAGGTAGGGGCTGAGAGGGAAAATGGATCAGCCATGATGAAATGGTGGAGCAGACACAATGGGCTAAGTAGCCTAATTCTGCTCCTGTATCTTATGATCTTATCTTCTGGTCTTATATTTAATTGTTTCCCTCCTTATGGCTTTTTTAGCTGCCCTCTGTTGGTTTTTAAAAGCTTTCCAATCCAGTAGTTTCCCACTAATTTTTGCTATATTGTATGCCCTCTCTTTTGCTTTTATGCTGTCCTTGACTTTACTTGTCACCATGGTTGCCTCATCCTCCCTTTAGAATACTTTAGAATTGCCCCAGAACTCCAGCCATTGCTGTTCTGAGATCATCCTTGCTATTGTCTCCTTCCAGTCAACTTTGTCCAGCTCCTCTCTCATGCCTCTGTAATTCCTTTTATTCCACTGTTATTTGACTTTATCTTCTCCCTCTCAAACTACAGGGTGAATTCTATCATATTAAGATGACTGATTTCTAAGAGTTCCTTTGCCTTAAGCTCCCTAATCAAATCTGGTTCATTACACAACACCGAATCCAGAATTGCCTTTCCCCTAGTGGACTCAACTACAAGCTGCTCTAAAAAGACATCTTGTAGACATTCTACAAATTCCCTGTCTTGTGATCCAATGCCAATCTGATTTTCTTAACCTGCCTGCATATTGAAATCCCCCATGATTATTGTAACATCGCCCTTTTTACATGGCTTTTCTATCTTCTTTTTACATCTTCTGATCCTATGTAGCCTCTTTCTAGGAATTTGATTTCATTTCTTACTGACTGAGCTACCCCAACCCCTCTGCCTACCTGCCTGCCCTTTCAATATAAGTTGTATAATATGTTAAGCACCCATCGATGATCTTCTTTCATCCATGTCTCAGTGAATAGTGGAGAAGAGTCATTGGCTGAATGGCCTAGTTCTGTACCTATGCCTGATGGTCTTATTGAGCCATGCCTGCACTGAGCTCAGTTGATCCTTGCTACAGAGGAATTTAATATGGGAATGGAAACTTTAGCTGATAAATTAAGGGGTTTTGCTACTATCTTGTTTAATTTCTGTGGAAAGTTAATGAACTATTTGAAGTATAATATCCAAGATAAATCCTCCATCCTTTTGCATACATGTGTCTTGTAGCCTTCCTATCCTTTGCATTCAAGTGGCTTGGTTTCTGTCACAACCCATTTGTAATAAGCAATCCCACAGAAAAAAAAATTAAAAAGCTAGAAAGCACACTTTTTGCCACTCATGCCCTAATGCATTTTGATGACATGGACAGCTGTGTTAACCTTTGCCTAAAGTCAAATAGTCTTCTGTAAAACTACAGAAAGATAGTTTTCTGCTGAAAAAATCTCTCATTTAGTCATTCCACTCATTTTCCATGTTGTATAAACTATCTTAATAATAATGCAGTTTCCTTCAGCAACAGGAGTGCTTCCAATTCCCTGTACAAATCTCAAGCACACATTTTTAGTGCAACTTAAAGCATGCACCAAATTTAGTGTGCATTAGGCGGTGCATCAAACACAGGCTTTAAATATGTAGACTGTATGGGGGATGGGGGCATAGGCAGTTGGTAACATTCATCTTCATGAAAAACTTGTATACTAGTTCAAGCAGATTCAGCGAAGTTCAGCAGCAGGCAATCATCTACTGCCTCTGCCCAAGGTGTCATCAATGACTTGCAAGTTTGCTATGGAGCAATTGAGGTTAATTTATTGAAGGAGATATTCATCCTGGTGCATGAAATGTTAATAAAGTTTTGACTGGAGCCTTACCTATACATTATAGACAGCACTCGTGAGGCTGACGAGAGAGTCCTTCAAGCAGAACACCTGGTACATGAAGGAGGAAATGGAAAAGATTTCTCAGCTAAGAGCTCTACCTACAGCATTTTTAGGAAGCAATTCTTCTTTGTGCACCTAAGTAGGGAGCAATAATTGAATGAATGTACTTCATAGAGAATCTACTTCTTGCTACATTGCTACTTGCTACATGTAGAACCACAATTGCTTATTGATTGTATCACCAACAAATCATCCTTCACGATTACAGCTACTTTTGTCAATATTCTACCACCAAACATTCTTCCCCTCTCCTTCAGCATTCCAAAAAGACTTCCTTTTGCAAATCGCAGGTTTACACTCCATCGACTAGCCAATCCTCTTCTCGTTGGTCTTTGCTATGCAGCTGCAGGCAATCAGTGAGATAAATTCTCTTTTATCTCATCTTTCCCCACCACTCAGAGACCAAGACAGGACCATCACCTTCAGTGCACCAGCACATTTTATGTAAAGGAAAGCGTATTTGAATTCCATGACCTCAGATCTAGTGCAGAATTCCAGGTCTGAGTCATGGACCACCAACAGCAGACACCTCTGAGCATTGTAGTAACATGGTTTTTCTGAAAGCAATTCAACACCAGCTCCAGGAAAATATCCCCATACTGGCATCCTAATCACTCTTAGTCACCTCTGCTCCTATATTTTATGGTCTTATTATCTGACAGGCAGGATATTTGTGCTCAACACTGGCATCCCAAAGTAAATATTCCAGGTGTTGCCAGGACAAGAGATTATAAGGCAAACTGAGGAAATGATTCTAAGTTGTCGAAGTCTTCTTGAAATTTGTAGCACCATCACTGAATAGTGGAGATCCTTGGCTGATGACTTGGTCAAAAAAGGAAAAAAATGTTCAGGTCGGCACCTAAAACCTCGTCTATGCTTTAAGAATGCATGTGGGCTCAGGATAAATGGTGGAATGAGTGCATCACCATCTTCACTACCCATCTGAACCATCAGGCACCTCCCAACCACCTGTAGCAGAATCCACAGCTCACATATTTGCCTGATTAACTACCTCATAACAGGAGTGAAAGCAAGACATATTCACCCCAGGGGACTGTCTGGAGAGTATTCAGTCAAAGAGAGACAATTAAGTACTTAAGGTGGACCTTCCTTTAGGTGGATACTCAGCAAAGTCCTCCAGAGGCCGGAGCAGGTCTCGCATGTTTGATGAACATCTACTTCTGCATGTATATGCATGGGCAAAATTGTAGGCTTTGGATGCCACTGTGAATAGACACGCTTCTCCAGGAAGGGAATAAAGAAAGAGAAAGAAGGATTTTTTTTATCCAGCCTATAATAAATTCCAGATGGTCTAATTGAAATCGAATAATGTATCAACAGTTTCCAAATAAATCTTTTATATTGTAAGAATCTAGTTTACTAGACTATCTTAGAGGAAGCAAAATTTCTTTTCTAGCATCGTTGTCTGATTTCCATGTTTAGAAAAGTGTTGACGCTCTTTTTAGAAAAGTACTTAGACCTGAACTTTCCATCAACCAGCTTGGAAAATGGTGCATAGATATGAATAAAGGGAAAAAAAAGAAATATTGTCAATGCAAAAGCAATTGGATAAAAGCTTAAAAGCTTGAACAAATAGATTCAGTAATTTCAAATATTCTCTTCCCACAAGATTTTTTAAAAATTCCTTATCAGATTAGACATTTTAAGCTAAATTGCTATAATCCAGTATATTTTACACGGCAAAGAATTACAGAGACAAAAATTCTTTGCAGAAGCCCGAACCACCTCCTCCGTTTCTAAAAAATGTGATGTTCTTTCGAGAGCATATTACCTAAATTAGATAAATAAAAGAGTAGAGCCACTGGCAGAAAGCATCTCCATTTATTTATTAGTAACAAAAAGAGCCTTTATAACTTCTTTAACAGCAGAAGGATTATCATACAGTGCCATTAGCTGGAAATTAAAATACCAAACTGAATTAAACTAAAGCTAATGCATTTGTGGCTTTACATAATGCCTTAATCCATGGGAAGGATGTGTTATATATTATAATAAATATCTATCATTATAGCCTTTGGTTTCATTAGTCTATGCATGAAATTAATGTTCAGAGAAAATGTTTTACTAATGTTTAGATTCTTTAACACAAGAGAATGTGCAGATGCTGGGAATCCAAAGTATCACACACAAAACGCTGGAGGAACTCAACAGATCAGGCAGCATCAATAGAGAGGAATAGGGAGTCAACATTTGGGTCAGGACACTTCAGATTCTATATTTTGTTGTGTAGTATGGAAGGAAAAAGAAAAGTGGTTGTCATCGCTTGAGGTCAATCATCCAGAACTGTTGACATTCGTACAGGAGTTCCTCAGGGCAATGTCATGGATCCAGTCATTTTCAAGTGTTTCACCTTCCTTCTACCATGTTATTTGCTGATGATTGAATGATATTCAACTTCTTAACAACTGAAGCCATCCACATCCGCGTGCATCAAGACCCAGAGAACATTCTGACGTAATCTCTTATGTAGCATTTAATGTTCACGTCGTAGAAGTGCCAGTAAGTGACAATATCCAACAGGAGAGAGTCAAACTACCAATCCTTGATACTCAATAATTTCAGTGTTGAGTTCACCACCATCCTCATCCTTGGCGTTTTTGCCTTTGAGCTATTTTTGAAGTGTTGTCACAGTGTCGGCTAATTTATTCACTGTGAGATAGTTATTTTCCAGAACATCGGGCATAGTTCCCCTTTCCTTAAGATAGTACTTTTATTCCAGTTGAGAGAGCAGATAGGACTTCATCCAAAGAACAATAGCTTCAAATTTTAAAATAACCCTTTATTAATTTTATCCCCATATCTAAGAAAGGATGTGCTGACATTGGAGCGGGTTCAAAGGAGGTTCGCAAAATGATACCAGGATTGAAAGGCTTGTCATATGAAGAGTGTTCAATGACTCTGGGCCTGTACTATCTGCAATTCAGGAGAATGGGGGTGACCTCATTGAAACCTATTGAATGATGAAGGGCCTCAATAGCGTGGATGTGGAGAAGATGTTTCCTGTGGTGGGGGAGTCTAAGACCAGAGGCATTTTTTGGTTGGCTGCCAATGACTAGTGGTGCTCCACTAGTGGTGATATCTGTGGAATGCAATGCTGCAGGTCATTGGGTATATGTATTTAAGGCAGAGGTTGCTAGTTTTTTGATTAGTCAGGATGTGAGAGGTTACAGGGAGATGGCAGAAGAATGGTGCTGGGAGGGAAAATGGATCAGCCATGATAATATGGCAGAGCAGACTTGATGGGCTGAATGGCATAATTCTGCTCCTTTATCTTATGGTCTTATGTGGTCTTTACTGCTGCATTGGAGTGACAGCCCAAATGTCCTTGGATGAGTGTCTGGAATCAAATTTAAAATAACGTCTGATGTTGTATATTTTATCCTATTTTCACAAAGGGATGAGAGATATAATGAATGTTACACTCAACTTATCCTAGAATGCTGTACTGTAATCTTGCATAATGAATGATTGTCATATTGGGACACTAGTTATTTAGTGACACTGTCAGTAGAGGGAAGGGAAAACGTCAAATAGTGGAGAGCACCCCTGTGGCTGTTCCCCTTAACAATGAGTATTCCATTTTGTTTACTGTTTGGGGGAGGGATTGACCTTCCTGGGGAAAGCAACAGTGGCCGTGCCTCTGGCACTGAGTCTGTCCCTGTGGCTCAGAAGGGCAGGGGACTGAAAAGGATGGCAGCTGTAAAAGAGGATTCTATAGTCAGGTAGAGAGATAGGCTATTCCATGGATGCAAAAATGAAACACAGATGGTAGCTTGCCTCCCAGGTGCCAGGGTTCATGATGTTTCTGATCGCGTCTGCAATATCCTGAAAAGAGAGGGTGAGCAGCCAGAAGTCATGGTACGTAATGACACCAACAACATTGGTAGAAAAAAGGAGGAGGTCCTGAAAACAGAATACAAGGAGTTAGGAAGGAAGTCAAGAAGCAGGACCTCAAAGATGTAATCTCGAGAGTGCTGCCTTGCCATTCAACAGTGAGGAAAGGAATAGAATAAGGTGGCGGATAAATGCATGGCTGAAGAATTAGAACAGGGGGTAAAGATTCAGATTTCTGGATTATTGGGACCTCTTCTGGGGTGTGTGTGTGAACTGTACAAAAAGGACGGGTTTCACTTGAGTTGGAAAGGGACCAGTAGCCTTGCAGACAGGTTTACTAGAGCTGTTGGGAGTGGTTTTAACTAAAATGGCGGTGGGGGGGGGGGGGGGGGACAAGACCCAGTATGATTGAGGTGATAGAGCTGAGGATGAGCCAGCAGGTTTACAAGTAGACAATGGGTGTAATATGAATGTAAGGAAGGACAAGCCAATGATTGGGTACAAATACTCCCCAATGCCATTAAGCTTTACAATTCAACCGCCAGGAGTAAGATATGTTAAAGTGCCGGGGTTGATTGTATTTAATGTATTTAAGTAAACTACTTAAGAACTTTTTAAAAGCTATTATTAATGCTTTTTGAGAGAGTGATTTAGATGCATATCATATTTTTACTGAGTTAAGTATTGTATGTAATTAGTTTTGCTACAACAAGTGTATGGGACATTGGAAAAAATGTTGAATTTCCCCATGGGGATGAATAAAGTATCTATCTATCTATCTATCTAGAGCAAAGTGTTAAATTGTACCACAGAGACAAAATTCAAAAGGGCAAAGAATGTAGGACTGAAGGTGCTGTATTTAAAGGTGCGTAGCATTCAGAATAAGGTGAATGAACTTGTGACACAATTAGAGATTGGTCAGTATGATGTTGTGTGCATCACTGAGTCATGGCTGAAAGAAGGCCATAGTTGGGAGTTTAACATCAAAGGATATACTGGTATCGAAAGGACAGGCAGAAAGGCAAAGGTGGTGGTGTCGCTCTGCTGGTAAGAAATGGAATTACATCTTTAGATAGAGGTGGCATAGGGTCAGAGAATGTGATGGAGTTAAGAAATTGCAAGGGTAAATAAAACTCTTTATGGGAATCATATATAGGCCTCCAAATAGTAGCCAAGATGTGGGGTTGAGATTGTAAAGGGAGCTGGAAAAGGCATGTAATAAGGGTAATGTCACAATTGTAATGGGAGACTTCAATATGCAAGGGGATTGGAAAAATCAGGTTGGTGTCGAATCGCAAGATAGGGAATTTGTTGAATACCTACAAGATCACTTTTTAGAACAGCTTGTGCTTGAGTCTACTCAGGGAAAGATTGGGTGTTGTGTAATAACCTAGATCTTATCAGAGAGCTTAATGTAAAGGAACCCTTAGGAGGGAATGATCACAATATGGTTGACTTCATACTGCAATTTGAGAGAAAGAAGCACAAATCACATGTGTCGGTACCGCAATGGAATAAAGGGAATTACAGACGCATTAGAGAGGAGCTTGCCCAGGTGGATTGGAGGATGATACCGATGGGGATGACAGCAGAGCAGAGGTGGCTTAAGTTCCTGGGAATAATTCACAAGGTGCAGGATAGATACGTTCCATAGAAGTTGTTCTCAAATGGCAGGGGTAGACAGCAGAGGCTGACAAGGGAAGTTGAGGCTGCATAAAAGCCAAGAAAAGGGCATATAAGGTAGCAAAAGTGAATGGGAAGTTGGATGATTGGGAAGCTTTTAAAATCCAACAAAAGAGAACTAAATAAGCTATTAGTCAAGTCAAGTTAACTTTTATTGTCATTTCGACCATAACTGTTGGTACGGTGCATAGTAAAAGTTAGACAACGTTTTTCAGGACCATGGTTTACATGACACAGTACAAAAAACTAGATTGAACTATGTAATAAAAAAAACACAGAGAAAGCTATACTAGACTACAGACCTACACTGGACTGCATAAAGTGCACAAAAACAGTGCAGGCATTACAATAAATAATAAACAGGACAATAGGGCAAGGTGTCAGTCCAGGCTTCAGGTATTGAGGAGTCTGACAGCTTGGGGGAATAAACTGTTATATAGTCTGGTCATGAGAGCCCGAATGTTTCAGAGCCTTTTCCCAGACGGCAGGAGGGAGAAGAGATTGTATGAGGGGTGCATGGGGTCCTTCATAATGCTGTTTCCTTTGCGGATGCAGCATGTAGTGTAAATGTCCGTGATGGTGGGAAGAGAGACCCCGATGATCTTCTCAGCTGACCTCACTATCCACTGCAGGGTCTTGCGATCCAAGATGGTGCAATTTCCAAACCAGGCAGTGATGCAGCTGCTCAGGATGCTCTCAATACAACCCCTGTAGAATGTGATGAGGATGGGAAGGTGGGAGATGGACTTTCCTCAGCCTTTGCAAAAAGTAGAGACGCTGCTGGGCTTTCTTTGCTATGGAGCTGGTGTTGAGGGACCAGGTGAGATTCTCCGTCAGGTGAACACCAAGAAATTTGGTGCTTTTTACGATCTCTACCGAGGAGCCGTCGATGTTCAGCGGGGAGTGGTCGCTCAGTGCCCTGCTGAAGTCAACAACCATCTCTTTTGTTTTGTTCACACTAAGAGACAGATTGTCGGCTCTGCACCAGTCCGTTAGCCGCTTCACCTCCTCTCTGTAAGCTGACTCGTTGTTCTTGCTGATGAGACCCACCACGGTTGTGTCATCAGCAAACTTCATGATGTGGTTTGAGCTGTGTGTTGCAGCACAGTCGTGGGTCAGCAGAGTGAACAGTAGTGGACTGAGCATGCAACCCTGGGGAGCCCCCGTGCTCAGTGTGATGGTGTTGGAGATGCTGCTCCCGATCCGGACTGACTGAGGTCTCCCAGTCAGGAAGTCTAGGATCCAGTTGCAGAGGGAGGTGTTCAGGTCCAGTAGGCTCAGCTTTCCAATCAGTTTCTGAGGGATGATTGTGTTGAATGCTGAACTGAAGTCTATGAACAGCATCCGAACGTATCCAGGTGGGTTAGGGCCAGGTGGAGGGTGGTGGCAATGGCGTCATCTGTTGAGCAGTTGGGACGGTACGCAAACTGCAGGGGGTCCAGTGAGGGGGGCAGCAGGGTCTTGATATGCCTCATGACGAGCCTCTCGAAACACTTCATGATGATGGATGATGATGATTAGAAGGAAAATGATGAAATATGAAGGCAATCTAGCCAATAAGATAAAGCAGGATAGTAAAATTATTTTCAGTTATATAAAATTGAGTGGTGACCAATTTTATCTTTTGTGTCTCTGGAAAGCAGAAATTAAGTACCGTTCACTCAACATTGCATTCAGACCCCGTTACGTTAAATTTAGTTTGGTGTGGTTACCTGCTTGTTTTGGGTTATGTGGAATAGCCTAAAGAATACTTCCTTCGGCTATTCCTAAACTGATACAATTTATATACAAGGAAACAGATCCAATCTTTTATAAAGGAAAATAAGGAGACTACAAATACTCTATAAACAGGCCCACTGCGTGGGCAAGCTATGGCAAATGGAATGAAATTGTCTATTCTGAAAGGAAACCTAAACACAAAATATTAAATAGTAAAACTTTGCGGAATTCTGAGGTGCAGAGGAATGGATGTGTCCTTGTATATGATTTGCCAAAGGCTAAAATGCAGGTACTGCATTAATTAGGAAAGCTAACAGATGTTTCACTTATTGCTGGGAGAACTGAATACATAAGTATGTTTCAGTTATATAGGGTATTGAGGACATCACACAAGGAGCACTGTGTCTTATTTAAGAAAGGATACATTGGAAGTGGTTCAGACAGGGTTTACTAGACTAATATGTGGGTGAGCTGTCTGTGTGAAAAGGCCTGATGAGGACAGGCTTAGATCTGCTGGGTTTTGAAGAAATAGCAACACATGCAAAATGCTGCAGGAACCCAGCAGGCCAGGCAGCATCTATGGAAAAAAGTACAGTCGACGTTTTGGGCCTAAACCCTTTGGCATGGCTGGAGAGAAAAAGCTGAGGAGTTGATTTAAAAGGTAGGGGGAGGAGAGAGAGAACCACCAGGTGACTAGTGAAACCTGGAGGGGGGGTGAAGTAAAGAGCTGGGAAGTTGATTGGTGAAGGAGACTGAAGGCCATGGGAGAAAGGTAAAGGAAGAAGGAACACCAGAGGAGGTCATGCGTGGGCAAGGAGATAAGGTGAGAGAGAGAGAAAAGGGGATGGGAAATGGAAGGGGGCATTACCGGAAGTTTGAGAAATCAACGTTCAAGCCATCAGGGTGGAGGCTACCCAAGCAGAATATAAGGTGCCATTCCTCCAACGTAAGTGTAGCTTCATCATGACAGTGGAGGAGGCCGTGGATCGGCATATTGGATTGGGAAGTGGAATTAAAATGGGTGGCCACTGGGAGGTCCCGCTTGTTCTGGTGAACAGAGCGTGGCTGCTTAGCGAAGCAGTTTCCCAATCGATGTTGGGTCTCACCAATGTACAGGAGGCCACGGTGGGGTTAGCAAACGCAGTAAATGACCCCAACAGACACACAGGTGAAGTATCGCCTCACCTGGAAGGAATGTTTAGGGTGCTAGATGGTAGTGAGGGAGGAGGTGTAGGGGCAGGTGTAGCACTTATTCTGCTTACAAGGATAAGTGCCAGGAGGGAGATCAGTGGAGAGGGACAAATGGACAAGGGAGTTGCGTAAGGAGCAATCCCTGTGGAAAGCAGAAAGTGGGGAAGAAAGAAAGATGTGCTTGATGGTGGGATCCCGTTGGAGGTGGCAGATGTTTCAGAGAATTATGTGCTGGACGCAGAGGCTGGTGGGGTGGTAGGTGAGGACAAGAGGAACCCTATCCCTGGTAGGGTGTCGGGACGATGGGGTAAAAACAGACATGTGTGAAATGGAAGAGATGTGGTTGGGGGCAGCATTGATGGTGAAGGAAGGGAAGCCCCTTTGAAAAAGGAGGACATCTCCTTCATTCTAGAATGAAAACACTCATGTTGAGAGCATATGGGGTGGAGACAGAGGAATTGAGTAAAGGGGATGGCATTTTTACAAGTAGTAGTGTGGAACGAGGTGTAGTCCAGGTAGCTGTGAGAGTCATGGGTTAGTAACAGATATAAGCTGTCTCCAAAGATACAGACAATGAGATCGAGAAAGGGAAGGGAAATGTCGAAAATTGACCAGGTGAATTTGAGGGTAGGGTCAAAGTTGGGAGGCAAAGTGTATGAAGTCAACGAGTTCAGCACGGGTGCAGGAAGCAACACCAATACAGTCATCAATGAGCATAGGAGAAGTGTGGGACCATCATCATTATAGGCTTGGAACATAGACTGCTCCTTGTAGCTTACAAACAGGCAGACATAGCTGGGACCCATGCAAGTGCTCATGGCTACCCCTTTTGTTTGAAGGAAGTGGAAGGAGCCAAAGGAGAAATTATTGAGAGCGAGGACAAGTTCTGCTAGGTGGAGGATTGTGGTGGCGGCGGGGAACTGATTAGGTCTGGTGTCAAGAAAAAAACAGAGTTTTGAGGCCTTCCTGGTGGGGGGTGGAGGTGTATAGAGACTGGACATCCATAGTAAAAATAAGATGATGGGGGCCAGGGAACTTAAAATCCTTGAAAAGATCAAGATCATGTGAGGTGTCACGGATGTAGATAGGTAGGAAAGGATTGGATTGGGGGGATAAAACAGAGTCGATGTATACCAATATGAATTCAGTAGGGCAGGAACAAGCTGAAACAATGGGTCTGATAGGCAACTTGAGTTTCAGAAGTTCGAGGACAGATCAGTTATAACCTCCTTGAATGCTGGAGAAAAGTGTGAGAGACTAAATGGACAATTACTGAAGTTATGTTTCCAATACTGAGACGATTAGAGTTATATTTTGATTTAGAAATGTTTCAAATCCTTATAGTATTGATTAATATTGTTTAACTAAATTGAGCTGAAATCACTTCATATTGAGAAAAGGATTAAATCGCAAATATGTAAACAGGGAAGTGAAATAAATTTAAAGAAAAATAGTTAATAGAAGGATTATCATTCCGATCTTGTCTGATTATTACAGGTTTGTATGTTAGGTTACTGTTATGGAAAAGAAATAATGCTGCAGACTCATTGCTGACTTTAGAGTTGAGTATAAACATTATTCCCTTTCAATTTTATACAAGAGTTTTTGGGGGACAATACTAACCGGCTGAACATCAACTAATCTTATTCTGCATGTTGAGAAATGTCCAATTTTCCTACCACAAACACATTTCACAGACCTAGTTCAATTTCTCACAGCAAGTATTCAGTCATTGTTGATAAACTAACATGACATTTCCGAGAAATGTTTAAAACAGTGCTGAAAAAGTGAACCCGTAGGAGTGAAAGAAAGAGAATAAGGAAGAGCATAATGTTATTAGTCATGTAAGTAAAAATAAAAGTGTTTAAAGGCAGTGCCACAGTAATTAAAGTGACAGGCTTCATAATTTTCAAACTTGGGAGCTTTATCCACCACATTCACAGGGTGAAGTTAATTTTTTTAAAGTAGCTCTGGATGATGCTAAGACAACAGAAAGAGTGGTTGAAGTCAACACAGTTTGTGGTGTATTTTTGAACTTTCAAAGAGCATCTAGTAAAGTAACATGCATTAAACATTAGCAGCATGAATGAATGCATATCACTTCAGATTTGAGAAAGACAGACTGTGACACTTCTCACTAGCATATGTTGCTTTGATGTACAATAATGAATTGCACTTGAAGACGTTGGATAATAATAGTCTCCAAGAAGATGCAGGGAAATAACTGGATTAGGCAGATGAAATCCATCAGGGTGTTATGATTTATCTACTTTGACAAATGCTAAACCACTAATACTTTCTATCTAAGTATGATTATCTTACACAATATTTCACACTCTTCTTCCTTAACTTAGCTGGATAGTCTGCACCGGTGGTGTAGAGGCATCTGCACCTGAATTTGGAACAAGAGGTCCTGGGTTCAAATTCAGCCAGCTCCTTGCACAAGTTCCACCTTTTCTAGGTTGAGCATCAAGCTAGCAACTCGACCTCATAAAACAGACAAATACTAAAGAAGTGGCAAGGTTGTCACCCAATGTGCCAAATAGGCGTGGGGAGGAACTTTTACCTGGATGTGCTCTTGCACTTTTATATAAATATCAAACATATTTGGATTTTCTATGTATTAAGCAGACATTTCTCATGAAGGACCTGCCTACAATGACATCAAAGAGCCTGGCATGCTGGAATTGAGTCCGATATATTTAGACCATAAGATATAGGAACAGAATTAGGCCCATTGGGTCTGCCCCACCATTCAATCATGGCTGATCCTTTTTTTCTATCTTCTCCTCAACCCCAGTTCTCGGCCTTCTCCCCGTAACTTTTGATGCCGTGTCCAATCAAGAACCTATCCATCTCTGCATTAAATATACCCAATGAGCTGGCCTCCACAGCTGCATGTGGCAGCAAATTCCACAAATTCAACACCCTTTGGCTAAAGAAATTTCTCTGCATCTCTGTTTTGAAAGGACGCCCCTCTATCCTGAGGCTGTCCCATGATGGGAAACATCCTTTCCACATCTACTCTTTCTAGGCCTTTCAACATTCAAAAGGTTTCAATGTGATCCCCTCCTCATCCTTCTGAATTCCAGAGAGTACAGACCCAGGGCCATCAAACATTCCTCGTATGATAACCCTCTCATTCCTGGAATCATCCTTGTGAACCCTCTCTGGACCCTCTCCAATGCTAGCATATCTTTTCTAAGATAAGCGGCCTAAGATGAACTGTTCACATTACTCAAGGTGAGGCCTCACCAGTGCCTTATAAAACCTCAGCATCACATCCTTGTTCTTGTTTTCTAGACCTCTTGAAATGAATGTTAATGTGGCATTTGCCTTCCTCACCACCACTCAACCTGCAAGTTAACCTTCAGGGTGTTCTGCGCAAGGACTCCCGAGTCCCTCTGCATCTCAGTGTCCTGGATTTTCTCCCCATTTAGAAAATAGTCCACACATTTATTTCTACTACCAAAGTGCAAAACCATGCATTTTCTAACTTTGTATTTCATTTGCCACTTCCTTGCCCATCCTCCTAATCTGTCTAAGTCCTTCTGCATCCTACCTGTTTCCTCAACACTACCTGCCCCTCCACCAATCTTCATATCATCTGCAAACTTGGCAACAAAGCCATCTATTCCATCATCTACATCATTTATGTACGGCATAAGAAGAAGTGGTCCCAACACCAACCCCTGTGGAACACCACTAGTCATTGGCAGCCAACCAGAAAAGGATCCTTTTATTCCCACTTGCTGCCTGCTACCAATCAGCCAATGCTCTAACCATATTAGTAACTTTCCTGTAATACCATGGGCACTTAACACGTTAGACAAGCCTCATCTTGTCAAAGGCCTGCTGAAAGTCGAAATCTACAACATTCACTGCATCCCCTTTATCTATCCTACTTGTAATCTCCTCAAAGAATTCCAACAGGTTCATCAAGTGGGATTTTCCCTGAAGGAAACCATGCTGACTTTGTACTATCTTGTCCTGTGTCACCAAGTACTCCATCACCAATCTTCCCAACCACTGAGATCTGGCTAACTGGTCTATAATTTCCTTTCTGCTGCCTTCCTGCTTTTTTAAAGAGTGGAGTAACATTTGCAATTTTCCAGTCCTCTGGCACCATGCCAGAGTCTAGTGACTTTTGAAAGATCTGTTTTAATACCACCACGCTCTCTAATGCTACCTCTTTCAGAACCCTAGGGTGCAGTTCCTGTGGTCTGAGTGACTTATATAGCTTTAGGTCTTACAGCTTTTTTTAAGCACCTTCTCTCTTGTAACAGTAACTGCAGCCACTTCTCTTCCATCACACACTACAACTTCAGGCATACTGCTATTGTCTTCCACAGTGAAAACTGACACAAAATACTCATTTAGTTCATCAGCCATCTCCTTGTCCCCCATTACTATTTTTCCTGCCTCATTTTCTAGCAGTCCAATAACCATTCTCATTCCTCTTTTATTCTTAACATACTTGAAAAAACTTTTACCATCCACTTTAATATTATTTGCTTGCTTGCTTTCATATTTCATCTTTCCCCTTCTAATGATTTTATTAGTTGCTCTCTGTAGGTTTTTATAAACTTCCCAATCCTCTGTCTTCCCACTTAACAACCCACAAGGATTCAACATCTTCTGATCCTATGTCACATCTTTTGTGCATTTTTGGGCAAAGGGAAATAGAAGTACTGTTTCTTATCAATAACCTTGCATCATAATTGAGAAAGCAATCAATAAGACAAGTTTGAGGTGACATAAGAAGTTAGGGGAAGAAGAAAGAATGAAATGAAAGGTCTGGGGATCTGGAGAGATTGTGCAATACTCATGAGAGAGGTACTTGCTGAAAGATGGTGGTAAAAGCAAGTGAATAACAAAAGATTTGTAGGGTAGAAATATAGATAGGATGGGAAGAATCAAATCTGGAGTTACAGGAGGAGAGATAGAAGAGCAAAATCAATGCTAGAAACAAAACATAAGAATGAAAAAGTTAATTATCTGAAACTGTTGAATTTAGTGTAGAGTGGAGAACATTAATCAGATTAATTAATTTTTCTTAATCAGAAGATTAGCTTATACTAATCTTTATTGGAATATGGTAAGAGACCAATGGAAAGGAAAACTGTATGGAAGTTTGATAGGGAATTAAAGGAACTTTTATTTGGAAGGTCAGGGTCATTCTTTTGTACTTAATGGAAGTATTCTGCAAAACATTTAGTCTCCATTTCGCAGAAGAAACCACAGAGTTAGTATTGAATACAGTGTACTGAATTGGAAGATGTATAAGTAAATTGCTGCCTCACCTTCGAAGAGTGATGGGGTCTAGGCTGATAGAAGTAGTGCAGTTTGCAAGAGCAGATTTTATATCTCAGCACAGGAAGGTGCTGTGAAAATTGAAAACAATTTCTTGCCAGGCTGTTTCCTGAAACATATTCAGCTTCTGTACTCATTGTTGTCCAAGGCCTATGTGTCATGTTTTGTAACTACAAATTATAAAACAAATTGAAAATAAAATACAAGAAAACCAGGAAAACATGTACTTTTCATTTTTACTTCTAGAAGGACATGCATATATGTCATGGTGGTGTGATGACATATGCCATTCATGTACAGTACTTTTACATTTAACCCATAATGATTTATGTAAAAAAGATGGCGCCAGCGAACAATGACTCCTTGGGCGACATCTTTCAGATAGCCAATCTCTCTTATTGTCTTGATTGTGCTACGGAATCTCTTGGAGCCTGTGACATGCAGTGTCTGGAGAGCTGCATCATGAAGAAGACCAGAGACAGGGACTCGAAGAGGGCTGCGGACATGAGCTGACTCATGGAAAAGATCAGAAGCAGTGCACTGGCTCATGAATGACTCCATTTCAAAGCGTCTACAAAGACTTAAGCATCGAGGCGAATGTGGAGGGGGTCAGCAATCACTCTCCTTGGGGGCGATGATGGTGGTGGCATTTGGACCCAGTGTGGCAGTTGCTCTTCTCAGAAGGACTGATTTCGTATGGCTGCTCTTCTCAAATGCTGGCAGGAAGATGTTTTCAATATTCTGAGATTTATGTGATTATTGGACTATGCTCTTTATGGTCTCCTTCAGTTTTTCAGTGTTTTCTTTCTTGTGGCCACTTTGCGATTATGTTAGATTTTGTGAGAGGGAGGAGATGGGGATTTAGGTCTGATCTTCTTGTTGGTGTTTTTCTGTGTGGGCGATCTGTTAGTTTTTGTGTGAGAGAGAAGGGGGGTTGGAGATTTGAAGCTGTTGTCACTGTTCTTTTCTCAAGGGAAAGGGGTGTTTTTGGGTTTTGCAAGTTTTGTTTCTTTCTCTTTTTCATGCCAGCAGGGGGTAGTTGACGTCCTTTCTTTCAACAACACCCATGCTTTTTCCTGTATTTCATGGTTATGTAATACAACTAATATTTACTGTAGGTGCCCACAGTATAGTAAAGTTTAAATTGCCCCATTCAAATCTATAAAGATTACTTAATCTTGTGGAATAATGTCTTTCCTGATCAGGGAGGTCTCTCTGCTTGGCAGGTGAGACTTATGGCTGTGAAAACAATCTCAGGTTCTGGGGCCTCCTCCTTGGTTGTTGTAGGAGTTGATTCTGGGACTGCTGGAAGTGGTTCTGACAGCTCTGGAGTCCTTTCTTCTGGACATGTTGGCATTTCAAACAGTTATTGGCAAGCTGCTCAATCTGCTGATCTATCCCAGGCCACCAGACAAAGTTTTCAGCCAATGCTTTCATTTCAGCTATGCCTAGATGACCGGCCTGTAGCTCCTGCAACACTTTAGCTCTCAGCTTAGGTAGTACAACAACTCTCAATCCCCACAAAAGGCAACCTCCATCAAAGGCAAGTTTATTCCAGCACTGGTAAAAATGGGGAAACGGAATTCTGCTGCACATTATAGCCATTTCTAGTTGCATTGCAGACCTGCAAAAGTGTGGGGTCTTTTCTAGTTTCCCTTTGGATGACCTCTTCCATAATTGGAAGACTTCCATTTTGCACTGGGGAGAATATGGCAAGGAGTGTGCACTTTTATACATTTTTCAAGTGCTTCCTTTTCCAATGGTAAACAGGACAATCTGTTAGCTTTTCCAAGATTAGTTCTCCTCATTTAATTTTGTACTTGTGTCCTCTGAGAAACAGAGTCTATCACTGAATTCATATGGCTTTTGTTAGTGGAACACCCATCTGTGGTTTGAAAATGGACACTCATGGTTGATGATCAGTGATGAGGGTAAACTCCCATTAAAGTACTGGTTAAAACACTTTATACTCCAAACCAGACTCAAGGTCTTTCTGTCAATCTGTGTGTAATTTTTCTCTGCAGCGGTAAGGAACCGTAATGCAAAGACCATGGGGTGTTCACTTCCATCACTCTTGACATGTGACATGACTGCACCTATAATTTTAGGAGAGGTGTCACAGGAAAGCTTCACTGGATGATCTGGATCATAATGTGTCGCCTTTTCTCTTTTAGAAAGCCACCCCACACTGCTTTGTCCATTGCCATTTCCTCCTAATATAGAGTAATGAATTCAAGGAGTGGACACAGTAGCCAGGTTGGCAGGAAACTTATAATAGTCCTAAAAGGGACTACAACAGTGAGATATGCTTTGGCTTTGGGGCATCCACCACTGCTTAAATTTTCTGAGCACACATGTGTAATTTCTGTGCATCAGTGGTGTAACCACAGTAAGTGTTACTAGGTTTAAAGAATTCACACTTGCTGTATCATGCTCTGAGCCCACACTCTTCTAATCTTTTTAACACCATCTTGAGTTATTCTAGATGTTCAGTGTCATCCTTACTGGTAATAATGATGTCATCTTGGTAACACTGAGCACCTGGGCAGCCTTGCAGCACCTGGTCCAAAGCTTTCTGTCAGAGTGCAGGTACAGATGTTATTCCAAGGATAAGCATATTATGGCAATAAAGCCCTTTGTGAGTGTTTATGGTAAGAAGCACTTTGGATTCTTTCTCCATCTCCATCTGCAAGTAGGCCTCAGCTAAGTCCACTTTGCAGAAGTGTTTTCCTCCAGAAAGGTTTACAGAGGTATCTAACTTTATCTAACTTCAGTACCCAGATGATGGTGATCTTAAAATCACCACATGTTCCAACAGACCCATTCTTGTTGGCTACTGGGACCACTAGCGTTGCCCAAGAGCTCCACTCAACCTTGGAAAGAATTCCTTTGCCTCTATGTGATCTAGTTCACTAGCTACTTTATCACAAATGGTATAAAGAACCAGATGGCCTTTGTAAAACTTGGGTGTAGCATTTTCATTTAACTCTATTTTACCCTTAATATGTTTTTGAGTGCTATCCTTGGACACAGCTGTGACATCATCCAGTGCCTTTCCTAAGTTTGCTTTCAGTTTACTCTATTGCAGGGGATGTGGCATGCAAATGGTGGATGGATCGCTCATCAAGTTGTGTACTTTTCATTTTTCCTTTTAGAGAAGTGCGTGCAAAGGACATGGTGGCATGATGACGTATGCCATTCATGTACCCTTACATATAACCCGTAATGAATTATGCAAGCAACGAAGAATGCTTAATCAAACAAAATATTTACAATATTACTGAAATATTAAATGTACAACACTATGGTAATCTTCTCCACCAGTATACCAGGTTGCTATCAATGCACACTCCTTCTCTTCCATCTCTCATTCAGCCATTTTCCACATAACATCACCTCTGCAGCAATATTATAGAACCCAAAATCACAACAGCACAGCCAAATGTTGTTGATAGCACAACATTTATTTGGATTTCTCAACTTGCATATAGTGATTGACATATAAATCTTTTTTTTAAGGAAAAAAAAGAAAACTAGACCTACATTATTGCATTGTGATTCTCTAGCAATCTTTTCCAAAAAAAAAGCATGGTCACACACGATCTCTTCATCCAATCCTTTTACCAAGACTTCAGTGAACACCCTTAATAACATTGCCCCAATAATAACAGATATTGTCCATTTCAGGAATGAGGTCCATGTGGCTGTTCATAATATTAGGTGGAGTTTACAGTACTTCACCCATCCTAGTTTAGGGGAGAGATTGTGTCAGGGAGACTAAACTAGCATCAAAGCTTGGATGAAAGCTGAGCAATCAGAAAGGAGCAGAGTGAAAGAGATATGTCAGTGCAGTAGGGCAAGAGAGCAGCATTGTCCAGGACTGGCTAGATGACAATGGAAAATATTTAACCACTTAGTAACAGAGAGACATCAGCAGAGTAGAAGGCATGATCGGGCTCAAAAATAGGGAAGAGATCAGTCACAGTAGAATCTATGATCGGCCATCACTGTGGAAGCTGATCAATGCCGCCAGTTAGTCTGACCTCGGTGGTTATGAAGATGTCGGATTCAATGGGGTGTCAGGGTACTTGAGGCACATGATAGAATAGGCAGTAATCAGCACAGTTGTCTGACAAACCTGGTGAAATTCTTTGAAGAAGTAACAAGCAGGATAGACAAAGGAGAAGTGGTTGATGTTACGTACTTGGATTTTCAGAAGACCTTTGACAAGATGCCACACATGAGGCTGCTTAACAAGCTATGAGCCCATGATATTACAGGAAATATTCTAGCACGGATAAAGCAGTGGCTGATTGGCAGGAGGAAAAGAGAGAGAATAAAGGGAGCATTTTCTGGTTGGCTGCTAGTGACCAGTGGTGTTCCACAAGGGTCTCTGACGGGCCCGATTATTTTTACACTATATTTCAATGATTTGGATGATGGAATTGATGGCTTTGTTACAAAGTTTGCAGATAACATGAAGATAGGTGGAGGGGTAGGTAATTTTGAGAAAGTAGAGAGGCTACAGAAGAACTTAGACAGATTAGGAGAATGGGCAAAGAAGTGGCAGATGGAAGACAATGTCAAGAAGCTATTTTATAAATAGAGATTGCAAAAAGCTGAGGCACAAATGGACTTGGAAGTCCTTGTGCAGGATTCCCTAAAGGTTAATTTGCAGGTTGAGTCAGTGGTGAGGAATGGAAATGCAATGTTAGCATTTATTTCAAGAGAAATAGAATTTAAAAAAACAAAGAGACTTTATAAAGCAACACACACAAAATGCTGGTGGAACGCAGCAGGCCAGGCAGCATCTATAAGGAGAAGTGCTGTCAACATTTCGGGCCGAGACCCTTCGTCAGGACTAACTGAAAAGAAAGGTAGTAAGAGATTTGAAAGTAGGAGGGGGAGGGGGAAATGCAAAATGATGGGAGAAGAAGGGGGTGGGGTGAAGCTGAGAGCCAGAAAGGTGATTGGCAAAAGGGATACAGAGCTAGAGAAGGGAAAGGATCATGGGACGGGAGGCCTAGGGAGAAAGAAAGGGGGAGGGGAGCACCAGAGGGAGATGGCAGAGTGATGGGCAGAGAGAGAAAGAAAAAAAGGGGGAGGAGGGAAAAAACAAAAAGAAACTAAATATATCAGGGATGGGGTAAGAAGGGGAGGAGGGGCATTAACGGAAGTTAGAGAAGTCAATGTTCATGCCATCAGGTTGGAGGCTACCCAGCCGGTATATAATGTATTGTTCCTCCAACCTGAGTGTGGCTTCATCTTGACAGTAGAGGAGGCCATGTATAGACATATCAGAATGGGAACAGGACGTGGAATTAAAATGTGTGGCCGCTGGGAGATCCTGCTTTCTCTGGTGGACAGAGCATAGGTGTTCAGCGAAACGGTCTCCCAGTCTGTGTTGGGTCTCTCCAATATATAAAAGGCCACACTGGGAGCACCGGACGCAGTATACCACACCAGCCGACTCACAGGTGAAGTGTCGCCTCACCTGGAAGGACTGTCTGGGGCCCTGAATGGTGGTGAGGGGGGAAGAGTAAGGGCAGGTGTAGCACTTGTTTCGCTTGCAAGGGTAAGTGCCAGGAGGGAGATCGGTGGGAAGGGATGGGGAGAATGAATGGACAAGGGAGTCGCGTAGGGAGCGACCCCTGCAGAAAGTAGAAAGAGGAGCGGAGGGAAAGATGTGCTTGGTAAAGCACTTTTGAGGCCTCATTTGGAGTATTGTGTGCAATTTTGGGCCCCTTATCTTAGAAAGGATGTGCTGAAACTGGAGAGGGTTTAAAGTATTTACACGAAAATGATTCCAGGATTGTATGGTTTATCCTATGAAGAGCATTTGATGCTCGAGGCCTGTATTCACTGGAATTCAGAAGAATGAGGGGAGACCTCATTGAAACCTATTGAACGGTGAATGGCCTTGATATAGTGGATGTGGAGAGGGTGTTTCCTACGGTGGGAGTCTAAGAGAAGAGGATACAGTGTCAGAATACAGGGGTGTCCTTTTAGAACGGAGATGAGGATGAATTTCTTTAGCCAGAGTGTGGTGAATCTGTGGAATTTTTTTCCACAGGCAGCTGTGGAGGCCAAGTCTTTATGTGTATTTAAGGCAGAGATTGGTAGATTCTTGATTGGTTAGGGTATAAAGGGATATGGGGAGAAGGTAGGAAACTGGGGCTGAGAGGGAAATTGGATCAGTCATTATGAAAAGGTGGAACAGACTCGATGGGCCAAATGGCCTAATTCTGCTCTTGTACCTTATGGTCTTTTTAGTCTCTTACAATGGCTGATCCTTCTTCAAAGGTAATGTTTGATCTCACTGCACTGCTGCAGAAATCAATTTCTCTCCAAGCACTCTGCCTTTACACCAGAGGATAGTGGGATAGGAGTACCATAGTATTAGAGAAAAACCATCATCATCATCATCAGCTAAGGTATTGACCACCAAGGTAAATTGTGGAGAAATCATCCATTGCCACTAAGAAAGTGAGTGGTTGTTGATCAAATATCAACCGAGATAAACAATGTAGCTCCATTTTGTAATTATTACTAAAGCCTAATTTCTCTTTTCATTATGAATCAATTTGTGTGTTAGGTGGTAGTTTTCATTGAATTCTTCTTGAACTGGGACATATATTGCTTAAAAGCACCTAAATCCTTAGCATAATGAGATTTTGTTTCTCTTTCAGATGTCCAAGTAGGCTAGATTAACTGTTTTAGATGTTTAAAAAATGCCTCTGTGGGTTTCTAGCTGAACCCAGTTACCTTGCAGCAACTTATCATGCCTTTTATTTTGTCATAATTGCTTTTATTTTTCTTCTTGTTCCTTGAAGTATTCATGTTTGTTTTGAGTTTTCATACTCATGGAAACCCATTTGTATTTGGAAGCAATCCATTTAGGCATATCATAAGCTGATATACTTTTGGACTAACAGTTCTATTCACTATCAGTAACCATGTTTCTAACTGGACCAGAGGTCATTATGAAAGTATCAGAGCAGGCAAGGTTTGATCCTCTCTTTTACTCATGTTGCCTGATTCATGAGTCTGATCTGAGCCAGCTATTTCAATCTCTATTAAGAGCTGTCCTGACATACACTTAAATTTGAATTGCTGTTACATATATACCGATGATTCTGTCCTTTAGCTTTTTATCATCCTTCAATGTGAGATATTTTTTTGCTATCTATTTACTAACCTTGAACTAGAGTCTTTCTGAGAAACTACACGTTAAAATAACAAAAACATATCCATTTGTTGATGTGAGAATCACAGGATAATTATACATATGAATGATTTTAACCTATCAGATTAATTTATCCAATAAATTATTATAGCATACAGTTGTTTATTAAGTGATCTAGGCTTTTATCTTTGCTTATTAATTTAGAGTTTTAAAAACTTGCATTTATATAGTACCATTCCTAACTTTGAACATCCCTAAGCACAATACAACAAATCAAGTACTTTGAAGTGTTGTTATAGCGTGGTGAGCAACATGCAAGGTCTAATAATCAGCAATATAACGTTGTTTGCATAATCTGTTTTTAGATATTGGTTGAGATGGAATATTGTTTCACAACTGGAGTTTTGGTTAACACGTCACCAAGAAAAGTCTGTATCACCCAAAGGCATAAAACTTTTTTCAGTACTGTATTGAATTGTCAATCTGGATTTTCCACGGGAGTTAGAATTGAACCCATATGTTTGTGATTCAGAACATCCAGGGGCCCCCATCCCATATGTTTATTGATGAATTTGCAAATTAACTATTATAATTTTAAACAGAACTCATTTGTCCAAGCTTTTCAGATCTGATTGATGAGACTGGTGGGCATGTGCAGAATTATAAGCTGTCTAGAATAGTGAAGTAAGGACTAATATTCTGGTTTTGTCATCGGTCTAGTTGAAAATTAACAGGGATATTAAAACTACTGTACTTTTCATATTGATTTCCTTTGAACATTTCCACTTATTAGTTAGATATTCAACATGAGAAAAATATCAGATCAGGGGCATCTCTTCTTCTTCCCAAATGCTAGTCAGGGTGCTATGGAAAGCCTCAGGTGATTCCTTGCTGAGTGCCTTGTACAGTTCAACGGGTAATCCATCCTTGCCAGGCTCTTGCCGCTGCTCATCTGCGTGATAGCTTTCTTCACTTCATCTATCGCGGGAAGATCATTGAGTTCCTCATGAAGAGGCAGTTGGGGGATTTGGTCCAGAGCAGACTGGTTAACCAGTGGAAGGCGGTTCAGGAGCTGGCTGAAATGCTCTTTCCATCTGTGTTAGATGCTCTCTTTGTCCTTTAGCAGTGTGTTTCCATCAGCGGACAATAGTGGAGATGAGCCAGATTGAGGAGCTGAAGATCATCTTGATGGAGTTGAAGAGCAGCTTCGAGTTGTTGATGTCGGCAAAGCGTTGCACCTCTTCAGCTCTCCTATCCCACCACAGGTCGTGCATCTTGTGAATTTCCTGTTGGGCGTGGACCTGAAGGGACTTGAACTGCTCTTTTTTGGGAACAACACCCTGATTAGCATTTGGGAAGAAGAAGAGATGCCCCCGTCCTCAGAGATGCAATGATAATCGCCCTCTACAAAAATAAAGGTTCAAGGACCAACTGCGGGAACTACAGAGGCATCTCACTACTTTCCATTGCCAGAAAAATCCTCGCCCACATTATCCTCAACAGACTGATTCCAACAGTGTCAGAAGAGAATCTTCCCGAGTCGCGATGCTGCTTTCGTCCCGAACACAGCACTGTCGACATGATCTTCGCAGTGAGACAGATACAGGAGAAGTGCCTGGAACAGGACATGATATTATACTCTGTCTTCATTGATCTGACAAAGACGTTTGACACAGTCAATAGAAACGTGCTGTGGATCATCCTTAGAAAGCTTGGCTGCCCGCAGAAATTCACTACACTCATCCGGCTGCTCCACGATGGCATGACAGGACAAGTGTTCTCAATGGTTCCCCATCTGACACTTTCAACATCTTAAATGGTGTGAAGCAAGGGTGTGTTCTAGCACCAGTTCTCTTCAACCTCTTCTTCACCCAAATGCTGAAGCATGCTGTTCAGGATCTAGACCTGGGTATTTACATAAGATATCACCTAAGCGGATTGATGTTTGACCTGAGACACCTTGCTGCAAAGACCAAAACAATGAGGAGGCTCATCACTGAAGCCCAGTTTGCCAATGACTGTGCCCTCATGGCCCACCAGGAGAACCACCTGCAGACGATTGTTGACCAGTTCTCCGCAGCCTCAAAGCTGTTCGGCTTAACAATCAGCCTCGGTAAGACAGAAGTTCTCCTACAACCTGCACCAAACAGTCACCCTCCTCAGCCATGCATCACCATCGACAGCACTGTCCTGAAGAATGTGGAGAGCTTCAAGTATCTAGGAAGCACCATCTCCAGTGATGGATCCCTTGACAAAGAGATCATAGCAAGGATCCAGAAAGCCAGCCAGGCACTCGGGAAACTCTGTGTCAAAGTTCTGGAGAACAAGGACATTCAACTTTCAACCAAGCTCAAGGTGTACAAGGCTGTGGTCCTCACCTCTCTCCTGTACGGCTGCAAAACTTGGACCCTGTACCGCAGGCACATCAAACAGCAGAGGATTCGTTGGCAGGACCAAATCACCAATCAGGAAGTCCTTGACAGAGCCAACAGCACGAGCATTGAGGCAAGGATCCTCCAGGCCCAGCTACGCTGGACTGGCCACGTAATCCGCATGGGTGGAACAAGAATCCCCAGGCAGCTGCTCTACGGTGAACTTGAGCATGGCAGTGGCAATCAGGGCCACCCCAAAAAAAGATTCCAAGACAACTTGAAATCGTACATCAAATGGGCAGACCTCCAGCCTTAACAACTTGAGGTGTCCACAGTGACAGGGCTGCATGGCGCGCCCTGACCAGAAAAGCTGCATCTGACTTTGAGGATAACCAAAATCAGCGCCTTGCAGCAGCACGAGACCGACGCCACAAGGCTGTGTATGCACCTGTTCCAACAACCGCCATTCCATGTCTAACCTGCAACCGCACGCGTGCTTTGGCCTTCGGCCTCCGAAGCCACATGCGTATCCACAGATGACTGCACAATGTTTAGTCTTCCTCGGACCCCGAGAGACAACCACCACCACCACCATAAGAAAAGTATGGAATAAAGACAGACCTCTGGGAATCCATCCAATCAGAGTTACAGCAATTACTATATTTGGATATCATAGATATGTGAAGTCAATGTTGTTTTATTTAACCTAATTTTTATAATAAGTCAAAACATATTCATAGCAATAGTACCCTTTAATTTCTTATCGGCTTGTTGATGATTTCATATTTTCTAAGAGTTGCATGCAATGCCATACATAGCAGTGAGTTAGTTGTATTTGACAGCAATTCTGTTGTCAGGAAAATGAGATCATGCTGCAGTGTTCCTCAATTTACCAGATGTGTTTTCCTTCAAAAGATTAAACTATTAGTCTTAGCTGGAATACAAGATATACATAGTATTTTTCTGTTTTGTTTTTACCAATGATAAATTATCCATAGGTATATTTAAGGTAAAGGTTGATAATTCCCTGATTGGTCAGGGCATCAAAGGATATGGTGAGAAGGCAGGTGTATGGGGTTAAGTGGGATCCAGAATCAGCCATGATGGAACGGCAGAGCAGACTCGATGGGCTGAATGGCCTAATTCTTCTCCTATGTCTTATGGTCTTAATGACAATCATGCAATTGTAACAAAAATGATGGCTCTTGAATCATGAAAGCACAATTGAGACAACTGGAATATGGTAATTTTAACTATACCTTTCATTTTTCAGTTTTATGCTTAACTTACCCTCTTCCCATTGTTGCTATTTCCAGCAATGGCTATCAAAATGTATTCTTTTTTGTGGTCAGTTTCAGAGAAAGCACAAAATGTGTTCTTTCCTGACTAATGAATATCAATAGTCGCCTGAATCACTTTCCTGTTTCATTTTAGACTCCCTTGAACTTTTAGAATTGATTTTAAAGTTCTCTTGCTTGTTTTTAAAGCTCTTAATGGTCTCGGACTGGAGTACATCACAGAATCGTTTTCATTTTATAATCCTGTTCAAGCTCTCAGATCCTCTTCCACCAGTCTTTAAATTTAATCAATCTCCCTCAAAAGGTAATTGGCAGGTCAGCATTTTTGAACTATGCTCCTAAACTGTGGAATTCAATGCCTAAAATTACAAGGGATGCAGACAGTTGATATTTTTAAACACCAGTTCAAAACATATTTATTTAACCTTGCTTTTAATTAACCTCGTTTTTTCTTTTATTTTCATGTTTAATTTATTTTTAATTTTATTTAAAGGTTTCAATAGGTTCAATATATACATTTGATGTCAGAGAAATGTATACGATATACATTCTGAAATTCTTTTTCTTTGCAAACATCCACGAAAACAGAGGAGTGCCCCAAAGAATGAATGACAGTTAAGTGTTAGATCACCAAAACCCACCCCCAGCTCCCCCCTCCCATGCACAAGCAGTAACAAAAAAGCATCGGTCCCCTCCATCAAGCACTCAAGCGTGCAACAAGGCACACTTCGTACTTTTATCCCATTGTAAAGCATTTTGAAAAGTGTGCTATAAATAAAGTTGTTATTATTGCTTTTTCAAGAAGGCTAGAACTTTTTTTTGGTTCATATTTAAATATTTGTATCCTGTGGATCTCATTTTACAGAAAACAAATTGATGTCATGTTATTCTCGTGTTTTACAGATTGGTCATAGCTTTTTAAGTGTTGGCACGTGGCCAAGTGGTTAAGGCATTCGCCTAGTGATCTGAAGGTCGTTAGTTCGAGCCTTGGCTGAGGCTGCGTGTGTGTCCTTGAGCAAGGCACTTAACCACACATTGCTCTGCGACGACACTGGTGCTAAGCCGTATGGGTCCTAATGCCCTTCCCTTGGACAACATCGGTGGCGTGGAGAGGGGAGAACTTGCAGCTTGGTCAACTGCCGGTCTTCCATTTAAAAAAAACCTTGCCCAGACTTGCGCCCTGGAACTTTCCAAGGTGCAAATCCATGGTCATTCAAGACTAATGGAGGCCTACACATAGCTTCTTATAAACCTTGGTATTTGGTATATAAAATTAATATGTATTATAAATATGATCTGCAGTGGTCATAATTTATACCAAATATTAGCAAGGTTGTTGCATCTACAAAGCAAGGAACTTTCACATGTCAGAATAATGAATTGCACGATCAATACTTTGGGAAGTAGGTTAATGTAAGACAAGATCCAATCCATTTGTCCAATTTGTTGCCAGGAACTTGTCTAAGATATTGAAGACTAATTATACTCATTTCTAGTTTCATTCAATAGACTCTCCTTTGATAAATTGTTACATAACCAATTCTTTATCAGATGTCAATCGCTAGTGACCAGGAAGAACTTAACAAGATCAAGTCATCGTTCATCTAACATTGTACTCTGTTCTAGTTTTCATTGGTGTTTATGGAAAGTGAAATTCAGGAGGGGTATTAAACAAATTCCCAGCAAAAATCATCATATTGAAAGAAATTCAGATTGAATACGGCACAATTTACACTACTGCAACTGGTTATACAGTAGGGTTGCTGGAATTGCCTTAAACATTAAAAGCATAGAAAGATCAGTAAGCAATGATAAGTAAATGTAGGATACTGAATATTTTATTGACAGGAACTTAAGGGATCGAATCTGAACAGAACTGACTGTATAGAGTTCAAAACTTCAGAAAGCCTCAGATTTCGGTGAATGCACTGCCAATCACAGAAGTTCAAGTTTAACTCACGGATTTGGTAAACTGGATCTCAACGTTTCTACATTTCTAGATTACAGATCAGACCCGGTACATGATCCAAGACCATGATTTTAATATAAATCGTAGGGCAGGGAATAAGGAAGAAAATAGAAATTTGCTAGAAATTTGCATTTTTATTTTACTAACTTTTTAAGAAGGAGAAGGTTCATGAAAGATTCACAAGATTTGTGGCCTAGATTGAAATCCTTGGAATATAAAGAGAAATTGGATAGGTTGTGACAGCTTTTCCTGAGGTGAACAAAGCTGAGGGGTGACTTTACGGAGGTTTTTAAAATTATGAGAGCCATTGTTAGGCTGGATAGTTGCAACCTTTCTCCTGGGATGGGCAAGTATAAAACTAAAGGCCATAGTTCGAGGTAAGCAGGGAGAGACAAGATTTGGTGCATTTATGGAACAAGTTGCCTGAGGCATTGGTAACGACAGGTACAATTACAATGTTTAAAAGTCATTTCAACATATACATGAATAGGGAAGGCTTAGAGGAATATAGCCAAATGCAGGTATACAGGATTAGCATAGACAGACATCTTGATTGGCATGAACGAATTGGGCTGAAGGGCCTGTTTTCACACTTAATGCCTCTATGACTCTGAATGTTTTTATTGTATTTTGGACAGGTTTAATACAGTTTGTCTTAACTTTTAATTTTGTTACTTCACTTTTAATTGTATTTATATTACAGAATGACAGAGGCTTTTAAAACTGTCTGCAGCTTTTAAAGCTAGCAAACTTCAGCCTTGGAGCTGTATCAGAGCAAATCCTTGATACACATCAAAGGCCCTGTTGCCATTCCAATAGAGTTCATGGTTCATGGATCTAGTGAGATAGGCTCTCCAGACAAGATAAGTGGGAACCCTGGAGGAACACGGTACATTAGGGAGAGGGATAATGCAAAATTCTACGTAATGTCTATCCAGTGCTACTTTTAATTGCACTTCCTTTCTACTAGTTTCTTAAAATGGCTGATACCGTTCAGAACAATTTTTTAGAAGTAGCACTGCTTGCTTTAAACATGTACCTTTTACCCCAATTCTGTTTACTAGCTTTCACCAATTCCTATGCATATAACTAAATTAGTTATAATTAATAGAGATCTTGTGCAGAACCTGTCAAATGCATCTGACATTTCATGAAGATGATACTGTGCATCACTCGCGATGGCATCAAAGTACAAAAGAATATTAAACAACCTGTCATAGCTTCAACAGTGCTATGCTGGGGCTATTGACTCAAAATCTGTTTCCTATCCACATCATTTTAGATTCTAAGTTAGATCTTTTATAAATCATAAATCTGAAGAAATAATTTTGAATGGCAAAATTGGAAATTGGAAACATTGGAAACATAAAATTGGAAACATAAAAGCTCAAAGCTCCTTTTAAAAAAATAAACCACATACTTTGGATTATGGGCATCCATGATCTTTGCCACTCAAAAAGCACTACCGCATGAACTAACCTTCCTGTATACTCCATCAAATATCTCCTGCTCCGTGTATGGAAGAGTCTGCAATTTCTACTTTATTGATCATCCCAGGAACTACAAAACAGGGGAGAAAGCAAGATAGTTAGAAATTCAGAATTTCTAGCAAGGTCACTATTGCCTTGTAAGACAGCAGAGGAAAAGTTGTTACAGGAATGAGTTGAGAGTAAGCAAATAGGCATGGATGAAGGATAAGCATGAATAAAGGATAGAAAATATGAATAAATGGGTGCTTTTTAGGTAAACAGAATGTTACTGGTGGATTACTGCAGTTGGCCCATCAATTATTTACCATCATTAATGGCAAATAGAAAAGCAGTATGTCATCTCCAAGATAGTTGTTGCAAAGACACTTGGCTAATTAAGATACATGTTATACAGGGGTGACGGAGGAGAACCCAAGTGCAAGACACTAGCACATTGACTCAGTTGGGGAGGCTGGCGTAGACCTGAATGTAGAGCAGGAAACCAGAGGAATCTCGACAAGGAGACGGGATTCACCGGGACTCTCTAGAAACTAGAGCAGAACTTAGAACTACAGGTTCTAATCAGAACAGGGAATGAAGTATCACACGAGAATTGACCAATGAACTGGCAACCTGTAATAGAGTCACCATCATATTTATTTCCCAGTCTCTGATGAAGGCCAGATGTACGATAATTGGGTAACTAGCAGCAATTAACTGAAATTGGGGCATGATCAGGGAGAAAGAAGTGTTAAAGGGGGACGGCCAATCGGAACCATGACAATACAGACAGGTTAAGAAAAGGGAAGACGGTAAAAATGTAGGGAAATGAATTTTGGTGGGCAAACATTGCTTTAAGTAGTGTGAAACTAGTAAAAGATGATGTGCAAAGGAAGATTAGTTTTCTGGTTCTTGGAACATAGAATGTAAACATTCAGGGACAGCTGGAATCTGGGATGTAAATTCTCCTTTGCCCTTTACTGCGAGGGGGTTGGAGTACAAGAATAAAGTCCTGCTCTAACTAAACAGGATGAAGGTGCAACGTTATTGGGAGCATTATGTTTGCAATTTTGGTCTCAATACATTAGAAGAAATTTGTTTGGCAAAGGCTCTACACTATAGGTTAATTGATTTCTGCAGTGAAAAGTTTATTCTGGGAGGAGAGATTGATTAAGACTGACCAGTACTGATGAAGTTGAAACAATATATGCTAAGAAGCTGGTTTTTCAGGCTAGTGAATCTAAAACTAGGAGTTAACCCCAGGATAAGGGAGTCAACTATTTAGAATTGAGATGAAGATTTCTATACTCTGAATATTGTAAATCTTTGGAGTTCCTCTTCCTTCAAGATCTGTCAATGAATGCACTTAAAGCTGAGATCTTAATATTATGAGATATTAAGGGAATCAGAGGTAGGGGCTGAAGTGAGAATCTCAAAGTAAGCTAAGGTGGTTGTATGGCCTTGTCTTGCTTGCATTTTTGATATTCCTGGGTTATAGACCACTTTGTAAGCTTTTCATTTACATTGAGGGTTCTACTTCACAGTTTTAATTCATTTATATATTAAATCCTCCAGCAATAGCAATTATGGATTTAGATGCCAAGGCCATAATTTCTAGCCTTTCCACTTTTGCCTCCTCTCTTTTAAGACTTAATTAAACCTTCCTCTGTTTAAGTTTTAGCTATCATCCTAATATTTTCAATATTTTTAATTCTGTGCCTATTTGGATACATAAGACTCATGGAAAGTTCACTCAAATGGTTTATCACAACATACAAAATAGGAGCAGGAGAAGACCAAGATAGCTTTTGTCACAGTTCCACCATTCAACAAGATCATGGCTGAGCTAGATTCTTGGTCTCAATAATTAACTGTCATTTCCCAATGCATTATCCCTCCTACATCCCTGCCTACCCTCCATTGTACCTCATAAATGTATTTTAACCTTAAATATATTCAACTAATCCAGTATCCCCAGCTCTCAATAGAGAATTTCAAAGATCCATAGCTTGTATGAGTAGAAATTACTAATTTTTAAGTTAGATAAGCAACTATTTATTCTGAAACCATCCCTGCACTTCTAGATTCCTCCACAAATGAGTAAATTATCCCTGTTTTTACCTTATGAAGCCTGTGAGTTCTTTTGATGTTTTTATAAGCTCACTTTTCATTCTCCATTAAGTATAATCTTAACCCATGCAATCTTCCCACATCAGACATTCTTTCCATCTCAGAAACTTTCTCTGATCTTCATCCCTCCTCAAATAAGACCAAAACCATATACAGGTTATAGCTTGAACAAAACTATTCTAGTTTTACACTCTATTCCTCTTGCATGAGGGCCGGCATTTGGCTTTCTGCTTGCTGTATCTGCATGCCAACTTCACTTTTCATGTGTGAAGAGACCCATACTTTTCTGTACCTCAGCATCCTATAGACTCTCTCTAAATAAACAATATTCTACATTTCTATTCTTCCTACCGAAGTGGATAACATCATATTTCCCCATAATGTAATCTATTCAGCAAAAAAAATGAAATGAAGAATTAAAGTTATTGTTTTAAAAAATCACATTTAATTTTTGAAATTGTTCCATGTATGATTTGGAGCATTCAATAAATTAAAACTGTAACCTTTTACTAATTGTTGAAAATACTAAAGCTAAAGAGATGCAGCTGAGCATTAACTTATGCTGCAGTTGAAGCCCAGCTCCTTGTCTACTTGTGTCAATATTTTGAAATTAAGTATAGATTTCACTTTATAATTTCAAGATAGGTTGTTGTCCCTTGGCCAAACATAGCTGGTCGCTTGACTTTGATTAATTCTGATCATTTCTCAGAAACGTTTGCTGCTTCTCTCTCTTATAACACTGCAGAACTATCAATGTAGAACTATTAATTGTAAGAAGTAATTAAATCATGTCACTCCATTTACATAATCATCATAAGCCAGGCTGCAAGCCTCTCGTTCTCAATGGGGGGGAAATATTTCTATATTCCAGCTCTACAGTTTTCAATTAATTAAAATTTCTGTAATTTGATGATAATGTTGTAGGTAAACAACAAGGTAACATATACATCTCAGTAATTTCATGGAGCTATTAAGAGAGGAATTTGTCTTGCTTGATCTCATTTCTCACCATTCAATTCTATTAACTTCAGTGGAACTAAATATTTAGCTAAGTGCTCCTGTAGCTGGTAAATGACCAAGGGTGAAAGTCTGTCCCAAATCCTGAAAAACTGAAAAACAGCTGTGCCTGTTAGAGTAGGAAGCAAATTGATGGGAGTTGCTTTGCTAGTAAAGATCCAAAAGGAGGTAATATGTTGAGTTTCATTGACACCAACATGAAGGATGCATCTCTCTAGGACTCTGAGATTTAAAAAAAACCATAAATACCAATGTTAAATTGGATGATCGAACAGCAAATAAGAAATAGTTCAAGATTTGGCCTGTTCAATTGGACTCAATAATGTACTGTGTTTTTCTCTCCCCAGCCCTTTGCATGCTAATTTGCTTATATCTTGCTGCATGAATCATGTGTCAGATTGTTAATGTGATTTACAACATCTGGCAAATTATGTGGTAGGATTAAATATAGATCATTTGTGCAGATTAGTAGTATATTTTGGATAGTTCTGTGATAGTTGACAACATGACTGCAGTACCAAACTGAATGACAATAATCCAGTTAGTGTCATGGTATTTGATGCATGGTGAAGCTCATGTTTAGCTGCAGTAGAAATGCCCAGCCAACCACTGAAAATATTCAAACAAATCCTCAATATTTGCAGATTCATAGATATTTGAGAGAACAATTGTTTGGAGAGAAGTGCATCGATTGCTGTGGCAGAAGAGACTGTCATCAAGGAATGTTAAGGCTGGTTTATAGACTCATAGAGAGAGGTAGAGAGACAGACTTGTGTACAGTGACACTGGGTGCATCTACATTGTTGGAAGTGATTTCCCTCAAACTGCGAAGAAGTAAGCAAATGCAAAGTGTTTCATTCCCTCCATTTAAAGCTGGTCTCAGATCACATAAAGTAGTTACTCTAGCTCAGAAGGTGCAATGGAGTACATACTAGAGAGGTCTCCCAATTTGTGATGGCTTCCTTGTATATTCCATACTCTTGATATCCCGACCCCCTTTATGACGACATCCTGATTTCAATGAAGGGGATTCTCAGCCTATTTGCTACTGTTCAAGTGGAAGTAGAAAAGTGTTTACAGGAAGATCTCAATGACTCGGGGGCTCATAATTACAAAGACCAACTCCAATGCAAGAGCCTAACTGCCTTGCCAGAGCACATGCAATTGGATTAAGACTGCTTAATCGCTAATATTCAAGTTTTGGATTCATTCTTAGTCAGAAACTTAACTGGACCACCAGCATATTTGCTGTGGCTTTAAGCAGGCATCAGAGGCTGACACTCTCCCCTCTGTGACCCCCGTTCCTGACTCACCAAAATCTTTTCTTCACCCATGAGTCACAAGTATGTGAAAATCACATCAACCTTCAGGAAGGGGACACACATCACCTTTTGATGTTGGTGCACCACCAATACAGATATCCAACACGCAGATAACTACACAGAAAATAATTTCACTGTGACTTCTTGACCACCTATTATAATCTTAACCCCATACTAAATATATATAGCAAGCTATATTAATGTATCCATCATGACAAAGTCATAATAAAATGATTTTAATAGCCATAATTTGTGCTCTTTGGTCCTGTCTTCCATATGTCTTTGGCTGTTCCAATATCCCTATACAGTGCTTTCCAGCAGATGTAACATAACTGATGGAATGATGTTCTTTTAAAGTAGTGGAAACATTAGATAGCCTTATAAGGTAACTGCACAGTTAAGCTTGCCTGACAGTTTGGAGTTTTCACTTTCATGTTAGATACTGGGTGACTTTAATTTCATGCTTCAAAGAAATATAAGGTATCATTGCTGTAGTGATGTTGTTTTGAAAGTGATGGGGTGAAAATTCCTGTTTGACATATTTATTAGAATTCTTTGAGGATATAACAAGCAAGATTGATAAAAGGGAACCAAAAGATGCAGTGACTTTGCATTGAAAAGATGCCATTTAAAGGATGCTGTGTAAGAAAGAGCTCCTTATGTTGAGAGGACTATATAAGAATTATAGAGGATTGACTTACTACCAAAAAACAGAGATATAGGATAAATTGGCCATTTCCAGGTTAATAGATCCTAATTATTGATGCCTCAAGAATCAATGCAAAGGTCTCAACTACTTACAATTTCTTTTAATGATATGAATGAAGAGACCAGGTGTATTGTGGCCATGCTTGCTAACATTAGATGGAAGTTGTTAGCATGCAACAAATCTGTAAAGAGATGAAGATAGATGACACACACAAAATGCTGGTGGAACACAGTAGGCCAGGCAGCATCTATAAGGAGAAGCATTGTCGACGTTTTGGGCCGAGACCCTTCGTCTCGAGACCATGCATTTCATGGGGAGGACGTACAGACTCCTTACAGATGATGCTGGAATTGAACTCTGAACTCTAACTGAGCTGTAATTACATAGTGCTAACCTCTATGTAAAGGATAGAAAAGGCCCATAGAAAAGGATAATATTGTCTGAATAGAAGGAAATTGTGTAATGTTGAGGAGAATGGTGAGAAGACACAGAAAGAGAGTTAAGGGCAGTATAGATCAATCATTTTCATATGGAATGGTAGGGGCAGGTTTGAGAGGCTTACATGCCAACTCCTGCTCCTATTTTCATGTTTTGGTTCTTATGATGCAGAGAGATTGGACATAGAAAGACAGAAAGTACTAGGGTATGGCAAGTTTTAGGAAGGCAAATGGGTCAAGTGTTTATTGCAATGGAGGATGCAATATAAAGGTTGATAGGCTTGCTGCACAGCACTCCAGCTAAGCTCGAGCTAACAACCGGTATTTCTGAATACACTGTTGTCAAGAACACATCTGCAGTACTGTATATCATTTTCACTTCTTTATTTAAAAAGAGTTATGTATATTGTATTATTGGTGATCCAGGCAAAATGTGGTAGGTTATGATATCAAAGGTTTAAAGAATCCAGTGAGGAAAGAACAGGTTGGGTCTTCATTCATCAGAGTTTCGAAGAACTTACTGAATCATACGAGACTCTGAGGAACTTGATAAGTAGGTTCTGGTGAGATATTTACCCTCGAGGGAGAATGTAAACTTAGGATGTATAGTATCAGAAAGGACGTTGGGCCCTTTAACATAAATGGAATTTTTTCTGAGGACTGTGTGCCTTTAGAAATTTTTAATTGTTAGATCTGTAGAGGCTATTGAATATATTCAAATTCAAGGCAGTCATTACATAATAGAGAAGTCAAGTGAATAGGCAGGGAAGTGGTGTCAAGAGTAAAGTTGAACAGTCAGGTAAATGAATTTGAGGCAATGGTCTAATCCACTAACACATGGTATTATTGGCTAGGAGAGCAGCTCATGAACCTATATGGCTTAACACAGTATTTCTTTCTGGTAGTAGAAGCTTCAGGTTTTGGGAGGTGCAAATGAAGAACTCAAGCTAGTAACAGTGCATTTGGTAAATGATGCACACTGTATCTACTGTTCACCATTGATTGAGGGATTGGTATCTTGGTTTGCACATAGAAAATAGGACAGTACAGCACAATACAGGCATTTCGGCACATGATGTTGTCTCAACATTTTAACCTACTCTAATATCAGTCTAACCCTTCACTCCCAAGTTGTCCTCAATTTTTATTTCATCTATCTAAGAGTCACTTAAATGTCCCTAATGTATCTGGCTCTACCACCATCCTTGGCAGCGCATTCCACCCACCCACCATTCTCTGTGTAAAAATCTTACCCCTGATGTTCCTTTTATATTTTTCACTAACAACCTTAAAATTATGCAGCCCTGTATGAAGCATTTCTGATCTGGAAAAAGGTCTCTGGAGTTAGATAGAGTCTATTCTATATGCGTCTTCTCATCACGCCTCTATCAAATCACCTCTCATCCTTTGTTCCCAAGAGAAAAGCCTATTTTTTCTCAGTCTATCCTCATAAAACTTGCTCACTAATCCAAACGACATCCTGGTAAATCTCCTCTGCACCCTCTCTGAAGCTTCCATATCCTTCCTGGAATGAGGAGACCAGAACTGAACACAATCCTCCAAGTGTGGTCTAACCAGAGTTTTATAGAGTTGCAACATTGCCTTGAGGCACTTGAATTCAATCCTGCAACTAATGCAGGCCAACACATCATATACCTTTTGAACCTCCCTATAAACTTACGTTTCTTGGAAGTGAACCACAAGATCCCTCTATTCCTCCACACTGTTAAGAATCCTGCCATTACCCTTTATTCTGCCTTTAAATTTGATCTCCTAAGGTGGATTACTTTATGCATTTCCAAACTGAACTCCATCTGCCACTTCTCAGCCCAGCTCTATATCCTGTCAATGTTCTGTTGTAACCTAAAACAACCTTCTGCACTATCCACAACAGCACCAACCTTTGTGTCATTGACAAAATTACCAATCTACCCTTCCATTTCCTCATCTAAGTGATTTATAAACATCACTAAGAGCAGGAGTCCCAGAACAGATCCCTACAGAACACCACTGGTCACTGACAGCCAGGCAGAATACTCTCCATCTACTACCACCCTCTGCCTTTTGTGGGAAATCAAATTCTGAATCCACACAGCCAATTTTCCCTGGATCCCAGGTCTCCTGAATTTAAATGTGCCTACCATGCGGTACCTTATCAAATGCTTTACTAAAGTAGTAGATGAGGTATTGATCAAACGGGCTGCATTTTACTGTATGATATCTACCTTCTTGACTTTTGGAGCTGCATTCAGCCAGACAAATAATGAGAATTTCCTCAGACTCCTCATTTGTGGCTTGTAGATGATGGAAGTACTTTGGGTGTCAGATAATTCTCTCACCACAGAAGACCCAGACTTGCTCTTGTAGCCACAGTTTCTAATATGTGTCTAAACCAATTGAAAATCCAGTGCTAAAATGTAACTTATGTTTTTTTCTCATTTCGATAAACATTTCTTCCACAACTTAAATGGTAGCACTTTTCTATAATAAAACCATCAAATAAATGATATATTGTGAATCATGCAGCAATAAATTTTAAATATTTTTTCACTTGAACATACGTTCAGCACTCCACAAGATGCACTTAGTTTTCTCTGAATTTATTGCTCAATTAATGGGGCACTGGCATAATGACAGAAGTGCTCAACAGTTCTATTTGTTTCAACACTATGAGCCAAAGAATTGTATAAGTCAATTTCATCAATGCAGTGCACATATTTATTATGTCTGCAAAGAAACAATAACAAATATCAAACACTTTTGTAGAGAGTGTTTCATTGTGTATTTTTTACATCCATACACAAAACTCAAAGTGCACTAAACTGAACTGAAATCAAATGTAGCAGACATATTTGATTTGTTTGAAATCAGCTTATATTTCTGCAGCATTGGCTGCAAGATCAGGGTAACTCGCTAAAGTTGTTTGTATTTGAGACATAGCTTTCACAGTAGCATACAGTAGTTAACAGGCAACAGAAAGGGAAAAACTGAAAATTGGAAATCAATAATCCTGAAAACTATTCTCATTTTTTTACGTAACTGCCAACCTCCCACTTCAATTTGACAGATGTTGAACGTTTAGTGGCTAAATCACTCATTTTAGTAAACACATTAAAGTGTCAGGTCGCTGAAGCAGGGACCCAATTGCAGACTGAGAACTGTGCGCACTGTGATATTTAGTGAGTAGCAAATCCGGGGGGGAGGGGGCAACAAAGTCGGTGTCAAAGTTCAGACAGAGATCAACACATCCAGAGAAATCCAAAAACCAGAATCAGGAAACAGGCAGAGTCAATATTTAAACAGACAGTGTACAGACACGAATGCTGGAAAGTCTCAGGAAAATTCACTGGCACAATCTGGCAACAAACAGGTGAAAACGCAGGACTAAAATACACTGAGCAATAAACAGAGAGGCAGATAATAAATGACAATGAGACAGAAGTGGCAGCAAAACAGGTAATAATGAGAAACAGGTGAGAGACGGAGTACTCAGTAATACAGGGGCCAGAGTAGAGCAGGAGCGGGGACAGGAGCACATGGGGCATGAAAACAAACAAGAGCACATGGCTGAAATCACAGACTGACGGGTCGGGGGAAACACACAAAAAGACAAAGTTCAGCTGGAGGTACTGACATAAAGTTCCCTTGCAAATAATGTGTGAACACTTTGCCTTCTGTCACTGGGGTGTTACTTGTACCTAAAAAGAAAATCATTTTTTGCTATTTTTCTGTATTTGCTTTTTACATCAGTGTCCTCTTTATATTTACTGTCTAGTAAGTGCTTTATTATTTTTCCATTTTAAATACCCACAGCCAAAACACTCTCTTTTTTGAACTTTTATCTTCAGTTAATTTCCCAGTCCTGCATATGAGATAGCTGACTGCCTGTTTCCAGGCCAAAATGACACTTGGCAGGAAATGGAAACAGTGGATTGTGATCATTGTACCTTTGTAATAAGATCATAAAAATCTATAATTCCGCAGCTGGCAAATAAATGTGAAAGTAAAACCCTTTCTCTCGGAGCACACACAAAATGCAGGAGGAACTTGGCAGTCCGTAAGACCATAACACAAGGAGCAGAATTAGGCCATTTTGGCCCATCGAGACTACTCCACCATTTCATCATGGCTGATCCAATATTCCTCTGAGCCCCAATCTCCTGCCTTCTCCCCTTATCCCTTCATACCAGTCAGTCAGGCAGCATCTATGGAAACCAATTAAGAGTCGATGTTTCAGGCTTAGAACATTCATCAGTTCAGATCTTTATTGCTTTCCGTAGACGCTACCTGACTGCTGAGTTCCTCCAACATTTTGTGTGGGTTCACAAAGGAAAATTTTGTTTTACATCTGACTATAATTTATTGTCTAGGTTTTATGTTAAACATGAATTCCAAATAAAAGAAAAAGTGTTTTCTCTTCTCCGGAATTTTTATAAGAAAACTGTAAAAGAAGGTTTGATTAAGTAAAATACAAGTGCTTGGAATGAGACTTTGATTGAGAATGATGCTCAGTATGGTTGTTACATGCAAAGTGATTTGCCAAAGAACTGTGCAGTGCACTGAATAACTATAGACAAAGAAGACAATGGAAAAATGGGCTTGAAAAGAGGACAAACAGAACTGATCTTAAAGAACATTCAAGAGATTTTAAAAGCAAAGTGGTGGAGCTCCTAAAGTGTAGATGTCCAGATGAGAGTGATGGCTGCTGCTCTAGAGGAGACAAAGGAGAATGTGAATTATGTTGTCATCAACAGAGTTGAAAATGTATGAAGGAATATATAAATGGAAGGAAGCAGGATATGACCAAGTAGTAACAATAAAGTTCTTGAAGTTAGTTTTCTGGTGGCCTAATCCCCACACTCAACAATAATTGCCTAATACCAACTCTGAAGAATCGTACTCATACACTTCTGGATCATAAAAACCCCTTTGTCCTCCTCTAACACACAATATGACAAGGCACAGAAGTCATGGTCATCCACTGCAAGCAAGGAAGACCTCAGTTTGGGATGACTACTCGTACCACTGAACCAGACTTCTGAGGTCGCGAGCGTTGAACTGCCCCAGTGTAACAGTTGTGTCCACTTTAAAAACTCTTCCATACAGGTCTCCTGTCATGGATACAACAGACAACCAGCGATTATTAAAGTAGCCCGACATACATATGAGGGTTTGGATTCAAATAAAAATGTACCACATTTATCTAATTTTATATGTTTGGATTACTTGCTACAGCTGCAGATGAAAATGGAATGTTGGAAACGAAAAAACACCACAGAGTTGTGGGTTAGTGACATTATAAAGATAAATCAATTACTAAAAATCTTGGAAAAATATTGGAAAGGATTTTAATCTACTATCCTGGACTTAAATCAGAGTAAATATAAAACTGGAAAATTTGACAAAATTTATTTTTTGTATTTGCACAGTTTATTGTCTTTGCCCACTGATTGAACACCCAAGTTGGTGCAGTCTTTCATTGATTCTATTATGGTTATTGGATTTAATGAGTATGCCTGCAAGATATTTAACCGCAGCATTGTATATGGTGAAATATAGTATATGTATTTGGATAGTAAATTTACTTTAAACTTTGAAGTGCTGAATCTCACCACTGGGTTTACCACTGAGCAAAATCTTAACTGGGCTGGCTGGATAATCACCATGGCCAATAGAGTGGATCAGAAGCAGGGCATTCTGTTACAATTAACTTACTTCAAACCCTTTGTAGTATTTGTAAGGCACCCATCAGGAGTCTAATGCAATAGTTTCCATTTGCATTCAGCTCCAATAATATCCACAAACCATGGCACTATCAAGGAGAAAGCAAGCCATTTACTGACATCCTATCAACCTTAAATAATCACTCTCTCCACGCCAGGTTCAGTATGGCTGCATTGTTCACTATCTTGCAATCCAGGGCAGATTCCTCACTTAACAACAACATCTTTGTATTTATATAGTGCCTTCAGTATAGTTTCCAAGAACTTATTCTTATGTTTTCCTTTGATGCTCTCCAATGATCCATCATTAATTGCTTCCCAATCAAAATGATTTGCATGCAATGACTTGCAACATCATTTGTCCAGACAGGGGCATGTTGCTATCACTCAGCTGTATTTGCCTGCCTCAACTTCATGGAAAAACTGTCTGCCAGAGTAATAAATTGCTTTTATATAATGCATTTAACATTGGAAAACATCCCAAAGCACTTCATAGAATTGCAATCAAAAGCCGGATGGCCAGCCAAGAAAGCTAAAAGCTTGATTAAGAGATAGGGGTAGAACTAGATTGTGTCTGAAAAGCATGTTAAAGTGGTTCATTGCAGAGATTCCACAGTGGTTTTGTATGAAGCCCAATGGTACTGTAGGTTTAGAGTGTGCCATGCTTTAACATGCACAGGTTTTACCCTCTTTATACTGTAGACACGAGAATGTCTGCAAATGCTGGAAATCCAACAATCAATTAAAAACTACATACTGGCAAACAACCAACATAGAAAAGAAGACAAACTGCAAATACAAAAAAAAAGAACAATAGAAAAAAATAATAATTCTGAGAACATGAGTTGTAAAGTCCGTGAAAGTGAGTTCATAGGATGTGTTCAGTGATCAGTTGGGAGCTGAGGTGAATGAAGTTATTCACATTGGTTCAGCAGCCTGATGGTTGAAGGGTAACCTGAACCTGAACCTGTTCCTGAACCTGAAGGTGTGGGATCCAAGGCTCCTGTACCTCCTTCCCAATGACAGTAGCAAGAAGAGAGCATGGCCATGATAGTGGTGTTCCTTGATGATTGATCTTGCTGAGAAAGAGGGGGAGAGTGATTAAATTGGTTGAAAGGGATAGACTAGGTTTGGAGTTAGGTTTGCAGAGCATTGCAGCACAGCCTTCCTGGCTGTTGGATGTCACTATTGATCTCAGTCCCCCAGTCCCTTGGTGTTGACTTCACACGATAGGACAGGCATGTCCCTATCTCACCGAGATATGAGGCCCACCGGCTACATTCACATGGTTTAGCCTACCTATCAAAATGGTGTACCGGGGTGTGGCTGCTGTCACATGCTGACAGCTACTTGGAGGACCCAAAAGTGAGTGAGCTGCCCCAAAATGGACACAACAAGCTCTTTCACCAGAGGTGCTTCCCCCTCCCTGGACACCCAATATACCACACTTTAATAATTAATTAATGGAAATGAACAGTGTTTTATGAGTGGAAATTCAACAGGTAAATTTTTGCACCAACTTCCAATTTTCCCCTGCAATAGAAATAATCATGAGTAATTTAAAACTTATTCAATTTGCAAAATACTTTACTATTTGTTATTTTTTCTTATTTAAACATTTTAAAATCTTAATTCTAACTTTGGCTCACTAATATGTGCATTTAGTACACAATCAACTCTTGAAACAAAAATATAAAGTTATTACTGCAAACTAGGGTTGTTCTTACAGTTGTAATGTCTTGTGTAATCCAATAACTGTTTTATTATAGAACGTTTCAAAAATAGCTGAAGAATAATCTAGTGGCTGCCACCTGTTTCCTTGGTTACAGTTATCCTTATCAAAATACCCTACAATTCTGCATTGATCCTTTAAAAAAATCTTTAATTTTAAGGATTTTTATAGAGGTCAATTTATTATGATTCCATTTACTATGGTTTCAAAATGATTGTCCAAAATCCACCTGCCATCTTAGGTCATTTGTCAGTAAAGTTTGCAATAACATTCTATATGTCTTTAGCAACAATTAATGATTTTTGCTTGATACAGCAAGAACTGGATATTCTGCATCAAACTGGAAAATAAATTTGTTTCATACCAATATCTCATTCAAACATAAATTATCATTTAGTTGTGAGTCACTGGAAGTAATAACCAGTCTTCTCCGCTGTTAATAATACTAAGGATGTTGCTAACTCACACCCTGTCTCATCAATTCCCACACATTATTGACCTCATCAACCAAGAGCCTTTCTTACAAAAACAAGAAGTAAATGCAAAACATTCTTTTCAAAATTCCAACATAGCTTTCTACTGACCTAAATCTTCAGAATCAGAATTGGGTTTAGTATCACCGGCATATGTCACTAACTTTGCGGCAGCAAATTTATTATGTCATAAAATCATAATAATAGAGAGAAAAAGAACTGTCAATTACATTATATATATAATAGTTAAATAAGTAGTGCAAAAAGTAGCACTAAAAAAGTAGCGAGGTAGTATTCATGGGTTCAATGTCCATTCAGAAGTAAGATGGCAGAGGAGAAAAGCTGCTCCTGAATTGTTAAGTGTGTGTCTTCAGGCTTCCATAACTCTTTCCTGATGGTAGCAATGAGAAGAGGGCATGTCATGGGTCCTGAGGGTCCTTAATGATGATGCCTTTTTGAGGCACTGCTCATTGAAGATTACTTCTCAGTTACTATGGTGGCTAGTGCCCATGATGGAGCTGACTAATTTTACAGCTCTTGGCAGCTTACTTTGATCCTGTGCAGTGGTCCCCCACCCCGCCCGCATACCAGGCAGTGATGCAGCCTGTTAAAATGCTCTTGCAGTATATTTCATTATTGTTCTTCATTCAGGCTCAGTAAGTTTCATGCAGGATAATATAAAGTTAATTTTGAACTGGTATGCTCATACAGATGCTCACGAGTGCGTAAGGGCAAATGGTTATATAATACACATCTGTTTGTAATGTTTTAATGAAAATATTTTAGAAGTGCACAATGTGGTGACCTCCACCCTACCTCCTTCTCTATGCCCTTGTTGTAGGAGATATCTGTTATCCAGTCCATCAATACAAAATATTATCTTAGATATAAAACATCAATGGATCATAATGCCTTAAAATATAATCACCTTAAATTATGTAAATAAACAATTGTAATTAAATAAAGTTTGGGTTTCTGTGAAGATAACCTAAAACAGTTAGCAAAAATAAGTAATTAATGACCATAAGATATAGGAGCAGAAGTAGGCCATTCGGCTCATCAAGTCTGCTCCGCCATTCAATCATGGGCTAATCCAAACTTCACCCCATACCCGTTGATGCCCTGGCTAATCAAGAACCTATCTATCTCTGCCTCCACAGCTGCTCGTGCATACAAATTGCACAGATTTACTACCCTCTGACTAAAGTAATTTCTCCGGATCTAAATGGATGTCCTTCAATCCTGAAGTCGTGCCCTCCTGTCCTAGAATCCCCTACCATGGGAAATAACTTTGCCATATCTAATCTGTTCAGGACTTTTAGCATTCGGAATGTTTCAATGATATCCCACCCATTTTCCTGAACTCCAGGGAATACAGCCCAAGAGCTGCCAGATGTTACTCATACAGTAACCCTTTCATTCCTAGAATCATTCTTGTGAATCTTCTCTGAACCTTCTCCAATGTCAGAATATCCTTTCTAAAACAAGGAGCCCAAAACTGCACACAATACTCCGTGTGGTTTCACGAGTGCCTTATAGAGCCTCAACATCACATCCCTGCTCTTATATTCTATACCTCTAGAAATGAATGGTAACATTGCATTCACCTTCTTCACAACCGACTCAACCTGGAGGTTCACCTTTAGGGTATCCTGCATAAGGACTCCCCATTTGAATTTTGAATTCTCTCCCCATCTAAATAATAGTCTGCCCTTGTATTTCTTCCACCAAAGAGCATGACCATACACTTTCCAGCATTGTATTTCATTTGCCACTTCTTTGCCCATTCCCCTAAACTATCTACGGCTCTCTGTTTCCTCAACACTACCCACTCTTCCACCAATCTTTGACATACAAATCATTGACATACATTGTAAAAAGCAGTGGTCCCAATACCGACCTCTGTGGAACTCCACTGGTAACCAGCAACCAACCAGAATAAGATCCCTTTATTACCACTCTCTATTTTCTGCTGATCAGCCAATGCTCTACCCATGCAAGTAACTTCCCTATAACTCCATGGGCTGTTATCTTGCTATGCAGCCTCATATGCAACATCTTGTCAAAGCCCTTCTGAAAATCCAAGTACACCGTGTCTACTGCATCTCCTTTGTCTACCCTGCTTCTAATGTCCTCAAAGAATTGCAGAAGGTTGTCAGACGGGGTTTTCCTTTCAGAAAACCATGCTGGCTTTGGCCTATGTTGTCATGTGCCTCCAGGTACTCTGTAATCTCATCCCTAACTAACAATCGATTCCAACAACTTCCCAACCACTGATGTCAGGCTAACAGGTCTATAGTTTACTTTCTGCTGCATCCCACCCTTCTTAAATAGCAGAGTAACATTTGCAATTTTCCAGTCATCCAGTACAATGCCAGAATCTATTGATTCTTGAAAGATCATCATGAATGCCGAATTGAAGTGGTGGGGTACTGGCCCAAGAGGCAGGTTCTGGGTCCAGAGCAAGGTCTGGACAATATATGCATCAGGCCAGAATGAAAAGGACTGGATGTCAGGGCAAGAGGCAAGGCACAAGCTGGTTTACTCATCTCCGCACTGAATTTAAACTCATTATTCTGCGAGGTTTACTAATTTCTACACCAAATTATCGGTGTTGGAACTGCTTCTTTTCAAGTTATATGTAAATGATCAAGATGACAGGATTCATGGCTTTGTAGTATGTTTGTGGACAATACAAAGATAGGTATAGTGGCAGGTAGTGTTGAGGAAGCAGGGAGTCTGCAGAAGCACTTGGACAGATTGAGAGAATGGGCAAAAGAAGTGGCTGATGGAATATAGTGTCATGAAGTGTATGGGCATGTGCCTTGATAGAAGGGATAAAGATATAAACTATTTTCTAGGAAAAAATTCAAAAATCGGAGGTGCAAAAGGAATTGGGAGTCCTTGTGCAGGATTCCCTAAAGGTTAACTTGCAGGTTGTGTCGGTACTAAGGCTGGTGAGTGCACTGTTAACCTTCATTTTGAGAGGACTGAAATATAAAAGTAAGAATACAAAGCATTGGTCAGATCTTGGAATCCACTTGGAATATAGTAGTTTTGGGCCCATTATCTAAGAAAGGATGTGTTGGCATTGGAAAGGGTCCAGAGATGATTTATGAGAATGATTCCGGGAATGGAAGGATTAACGTATGTTTGATGGCTCTGGGCTTGTACTCGCTGAAGTTTAGAAGATTGAGGGGGGACCTCATTGAAATATATTGAATATTGAAAGGCCTGGATAGAGTGGACATGGAGAAGATGTTTCCAGAGGACACAGCCTCTAAATAGAAAGAAGGACATCAATTCAGAACAGAAATGAAGAAGAATTTCTTGAGCCAGATGGTGGTGAATCTATGGAATTCATTGCCATGGATAGCTGCGGAGGTCAAGTTATTGGGTACATTTAAGGCAGAGGTTGATAGTTTCTTGATAGGAAAGAGTGTTAGTGGTTACAAGGAGAAGACAGAAAAATAAAGTTGACAGAGATAGTAAATCTGCCATAATGGAATGGTAGAGCAGATTCGATGGGCCGTGTGGCCTAATTCTGCTTCTATGTCTTATGGTCTTATGAGTCACTTCAGGCAGATTTATCTCGATTACTGCCCTACATCCAGTGGCTGGGAATACTTAGGGCAGTTCTTAAGGAACTAGGTAGATTATCTAGGGAGTTAGGTAGAAAGCTGAAAAGCAGGATCTCCAGGTAGTGATCTCTAGCTTGCAACCTGTGCCACGCGCCAGTGAGAGTAAGAAAAGGATGATTTAGCAGATGAATGCATGGCTGAGGAACTGGTGCAGGGTTTCAGATCTCAGGATTATAGGGATCTCTTCTGGGGAAGGTATGATCTGTACAAAAGGAACAGTTTACACCTGAACGCAAGGGGTCCAATATCCTTGTGGACAGGTTTGCTAGAGTTGTTGGGGAGGGTTTAAACTAAGTTGGCAGTGAATTGGGAACCAGAGTAATAGCACAGTTGGTATACAACTAGATACCTTGTGCAGTGTATTTATGAGGAGGGACAGGCAGATGATAGGGCAGACTTGCAGTCAGTAGGATGAGTTCAAGTGTAATGGGTGCAAAATCAAAAAGAGTGATGCATACAGGACTGAAGCTGTTATATTTGAATGCACGCAGTATACAGAATAAGGTAGATGATCTTGTAGCTCAGTTAGAAATTGGCAAGTATGATGTGATGGGCATCACTGTGTCGTGGCTGAAAGAAGTTTGTAGTTGGGAACTTAACATCCAAGGATACACATTGTATCAAAAGGACAAGCAGGGAGGCAGATGGAGTGGGCAGCTACGTTGGTAAAAAATTAAATCAAATCCTTAGAAAGAGAGGATATAGGATCGGAAGATGTAGAAGTTGGATAAGTCACCTGGACCAGATGAACTATACTCCAGGGTTCTGAATGAGGTGCTTGGGGAGGCTTTGGTAATGATCTTTCAAAACTCACTAGATTCTGGCATGGTTTTGGAGGACTGGGAAACTGCAAATGTCACTCATTCTTCAAGAAGGGAGGGAAGCAGAAGAAAGGAAATTATAGGCCATTTAGCCTGACCTCTGTGGTTGGGACAATGTTGGAGTCGAGTGTTAAGGATGAGGTCTACTTAGAAGCACATGATAAAAAAGCCATAGTCAGCATGGTTCTTTAAGGGAAAATGTTGCTTGACAAATCTGTTGAAATTATTTGAGGTCATAACCAGCATAATACACGAAGGAGAATCGGTGGATGGTGTGTTCTTAGATTTTCAGAAGACTTTTCACAAGGTGACACACATGAGATGGCTTAACAAGATAAAAGCCCATGGTATTACAGGAAGAATACTAGCATGGATAAAGAATTGGCTGATTGGCAGAAGGCAAAGATTTGGATTAAGGGAGCCTTTTCTGGTTGGCTGCTGGTGACTAATGGTGCTCCGCAGGGGACAGTGTAAGCTATTAATATCAATGATTTTAATAATGGAATTGATGGCTTTGTGACCAAGTTTGCCGACAATACAAAGATAAATGGAGGGGCATATTAAGAAAGCAGAGAGGCTGCAGAAGGACGTAGACATAATAGAAGAATGGGCAAAGAAGTGTCAGATGGAATACAGTGTCAGGAAGTGTATAGTTATGCAATTTGGTAGAAGGAACAAAAGTGTATTTTCTAAATGGATGGAAAACTGAATAAGCTGAGTTTCAAAGGGATTTGGGACTCTTCTTGTAGGACTCCCTAAAGGTTAACTTACAGGTTGAGTCAGTGGTGAGGAAGATAAATGCAATGTAGCATTTATTTTGAGAGGACTGGAATATAAAAGCGAGGATGTAATGCATTAAAAGGCACTGGTGAGTCCTTACTTTGGAGTGTTGTGAGCAGTTTTGGATTCCTTATCTAAGAAAGGATGTGCTGGAATTGGAGAGAGTTCAGAGAAGGTTCATGAGAATGATTCTGGGAATGAAATAGTTTTTGTATGAGGAGCATTTGATGGCTGTGAGCCTGTAGTCGCTGGAATTCCAAAGAATGAGGGAGTTTGTCATTGAAACATGGAATGCTGAAAGGCCTAGATAGAGTGGATATGGAGAAAATGTTTCCTATAGTATAGGAGTCTTGGACTAGGGAGCACAGACTCAGAATAGAGGGATTTCCATTTTAAATGGAGATAAGGAGGAATTTCTTTAGCCAGAAAGTAGTGAATCTATGGAATTTGTTGCTACAGGTGGCTGTGGAGGTCAGGTCATTGGGTGTATGTACTTAAGCCGGAGGTTGATAGATTCATGATTAGTCAGGACGTGAAAGATTATGGGGAGAAGGCAGGAGAATGGGGCTGAGAAGAAAAATGGGTTAAACATGATGAAATGGCAGAGCAGACTTGATGGGCTGAATAATCAAAATTCTGCTCCTATCTCTTATGGTCTTATGGTCTTTTTCAGGGAAATGAGAAAATGGGGAAAATCTGTGTATGTGTCTAAGCAACATTCCTGACGAAGGGTCTCAGCCTGAAACATCGACTGTACTTCTTCCTATAGATGCTGCCTGGCCTGCTGCGTTCCACCAGCATTTTGTGTGTGTTGCTTGAATTTCCAGCATCTGCAGATATCCTCGTATTTTGTGCTCTTTTCAGGTCACATGATAAATAATAGATGGCCCATTAATTCATCATAACAGACACTTTAGTGTAGCATAAGTGAAAAAAAACACAGCTAACAGTTTTTTTAATGTATAAAATTGATTAATGAAGGATGGTTACTAAGAATTGCCAGTTGCATTTAGGTTTTTGTTTACAAGTAACACCATTGTTGTAAAATTCCTAGCAATTTCACTATCAACTTAAAGATAACCTGCTCATGAAAAGCAACAGCTGTACACCAGCTCTGCGAGTCAGTTAGATATCTGCTAGGCCGGTGCTAGATATAACAAAATAAGGCAACACGAGTGAATCTGCAGATGCTGGAAATAAATAAAAACACAAAATGCTGGCAGATCTCAGCAGGCCAGACAGCATCTATGGGAGGAGGTAGTGACGATGTTTCGGGCCAAAACCCAGCATCTGCAGTTGTATTTTTGTGGTTTGAAAAGATAGTTGCCTCGAAATGTAGTAGCAGTGAGGTTACTTAAGTCGTGTATAAAGCACTACCAGGCGGTTATTCCCTAAATGAAGAATGTCTGTGCATGACTTTGTTCAACGTGGAAGATGATGCATAGGCAGCCACCACACAGTTCTTGGCAAATCGGGTGTTAGGGTCCAGTACATGAAATGCAGGATGACTGGGGACCTCTCTCTGCCCCATCACTGCCATTGGGATGTGTCATCATCTTCCACTAGCTCCACTGCTGAGGTCTTGGTTGGATCGCTCTTTGTCTGGAAACTCCCCCTTGACCTTACTGCTGTGGGATAACCCTACCAGGAGCTAAACTCCAGGCAGCATTTCTCTCGGGATCTCAGGAACTCTCAGGCCTCTCCAATACAACAAGATGACGATCCTTGGAGAAGAGGGTCTCATCCGAGAAAAGTATTCCTGCTGACAAGCACCACTTAGTAATGGCTCTACATTCTAGTGCACTTCCAAATTTCATGAGTAGAATGGAGGCCTGTGTGTATTTAGTGTCACTGACTACGTATGCATTTCTAGGCACATTTGAGGAACAAATAAAGCCATAAGGGCGACATGGTAGTGAAGTGGTTAGCACAATGCTTTACAGTACACATGACCCGAGTTCAGTTCCCACCACTGCTTGCCAGGAGCTTATACGTTCTCCCCAGGACTGCATGAGTTTCCTCCAGGTGCTCCGCTTTCCTCCAAAGATGTACCAGTTTATAGATTAATTTGTCATTGTAAATTGTCCCATGATTAGGCTAGGGTTAAATTGGAGGATTTCTGGACGGTGTGACTCAAAGGGCTGGAAGTGCTGCATCTCAATAAAATAAAATAAAATGATGAAAATTAAAGCAAAGATAAATGCTTAAAAAGAAGCAGTGGCATCTTCTATCATTATCTGCTGAGCCAGAAGCTGAATTTTCAAATGGTTTATTAGTGAATTGTCAGAATTTTACTGTAAGATGTATCTGGATTGTGGATATGAAAAACGCAAATTTATGTTTGCTGTACAAACTTGCTCTTTACATTTTGTTTTTTTTTTACCTGATAATATCAATGAAGAATAATATGTGAGAACCAGAAACATAGATCTTGTTGGATCTACCTATTGCCTATGCTCCCAGACTTAACGGGGCTGGATTCATGGATACTGTAAATTTAACTGAACCCACATACCCTTGAGTTGAAAGCAAATCTTGCTCCAACATGTTGTGCAAAGCTATTAGAAACTTGCCCAAAAAGCCTATTGGCTGTAATAGCTGCAAGAGGTGGTACAAATGCGTACTGAGATAAGGCAGATGAATACTTTTGAAGTGCTGACATTTCGGTTTTTGAAATTTTTAATGTTTTACAATTTCCCTGTGTTGAGCCTTTACTGTGAAAAAAAAAGAAGCATGTGGTTCACAAAGAAAAATTCTCAGTTAAATTAATTAAAATCCCTGTTCGTAATAATTTATGTGAACAAAGGGTTGGGGGCTGAACACTTTTACAAGGCACTGTAACAACAAGCTATGCGATGTTGATTCAGATTTTTATGTTGCTTGAAGGATTCACTCAGAAACACCTACTGTTCATTTTCTTGGAAAAAAACATTTATTATCATATGATACCTCAAAATCCAAAGTCAACTATCCAATCTTAGGACTTCCATTCATTGTGTTTCTGCGTTTGATGATGTTACAATAAATAAACCACTGCAATGAAGGTTCAATAAGGATAAAGATTCTTGGTATTGAGCTCAATGCTTGGAATGCTGCTGAATAGTAGGAAATAGAATTGCAATGTTCAGAGTGGGTTCTTTTCAAAAACTTGTTTTACTTCTAGTGCTGCATTAAATTAATCAGTGCCAAGTCTGAATATTCAGTGCAGAGATTAAACATTTTGTGGATCAGATATTGCCTATTATGTTTACAATATAGTTGGCAGTAACTCAAACAATTACTTTAAAGTAAACTTGCCATCAACATTAGCAAAATGTTTTAATGGTACTTTGTTCCTACACATATATCCATCAAAAAGGTGCCTGCCCAAAGAACGGATTATTCAATGCTTTGATATGGTAACAATTTAATTCTGTGAGGAAATGTTCCTTCCTTGAAGCTTGGCACCAATAGGAATTGTTGGGTGGATTTATGATAACTCTGTGACATCTACCTTGGAACAAGGGAAATGACGCATCGGAGAGGTCAAAGTTGGGACATGGACCCCCTTCTCCATCAGCTATAGGATCTATGAATCTAAGCATTTCTGTACTTCCTTCCTCCAGTGAAGTTGCCACTGAGTGTTAGCAATCTGACTGAGGGGTTTCCACTGAAACATTTGATCTAAATAGTACCCGAGAGCAGAAATGTAGAGTTCCCTGTGCTCATTTGAACCAGCCTCTAGGTTGCTTTGCAGCAGACTGCTGACATTAAACTATATGCGGTAAAAGATCTTTTAAATGACACAACTACAGAGAAGACAGTGTTATAAAAATTTAGGTTAGGTTGTGATTACCAAATGACAGTCACATTTTGGATCAACAAACAGCCTTGCACAATGATAGAAGTAATTCTGTGTGCATTCACCACAAAAAAAACGTATTATTGACACAAGCACATAATGTAACCAAAAGCGCTTGGTTGAATTTCCTGGTGAGTATGATTCAAAACCTACAGTTATGTTCCATTCTGGAAATATTGAATTTTGTTTAGTGTGGCTCTGAAAGAACCAGTGCTGTACATTCAAATCTCCAAACAATGATGTTCACTCCTACCACGAAACCATCAAATAGAAACACAATGTAAGTCTACAGGCCCCATTCTCTTCTCCCTCATGAAAATGGATGCATAGTGCAGAGATCAAACAAAATATTTTTGCAAAAAAAGGTAGATATTCAGATAATAATGTTCCTAGGTGTGAACATCACCAATAGCCTGCACTGCTGTAATCACATTGATGTTACAGTCAAGAAAGCTCACTAGCACCTTTATTTCCTCAGTAGCCTAACATCATGACCCTCTTATAAGACACTAGTCAGGCTGCACTTAGAGCATTGTCAACAGTTTTGGGACCCATATCTCAGAAAGGATGTATTGTCATTGGAGAGAGTCCACAAGAGATTCACGAGGATGATTTCAGGAATGAAGGGGTTAACATATGAGGAACATTTAGCAGCTTTGGGCCAGTACTCACTGGAATTTAGAAGAATGCATGGGGATCTCACTGAAACCTACCAAATGTTGAAAGGACTAGATAGGGTGGACGTGGAGAGTATGTTTCCTATTGTAGGGGTATTTAAAACTAGAGGGCACTCCCTCCAAATTGAACGGTAACCCTTTAGAACAGAGGTAAGGAGAGTAGTAAATCTGTAGAATTCTCTGCCACGGACTTCAGTGGAGGACAGGCCGTGCATATATTTAAGGCTGAAATTGATTGTTTCCTGTTCGGTCAGGGCATCAAAGGATAAGGCAGGTGTATGGGGTTGAGTGGGATCCAGGATCAGCCATGATGGAATGGCAGAGCAGACTCGAATGGCCTAATCCTGCTCCTGTATCTTATGGTCTTATGGAGCCTTACTAATTTTTATTGACACACCATAGAAAGCATTCTGTCTTGATGCATAACGGTTTTGTATGGCATCGACTCTGCATGTGACTGCAAGAAGCTGCACAGAGTTATGGTTGCAGCTCAGCACAAGTTCTAATTCTACTAGATCTAAGTGCTGCCTTCGACACAATTGGCCACAGCTTTCTCCAAGATCGCCTTGAGAACTGGGTTGGCCTCTCTGGTAGTGCTGTTAATTGCTTTCATCCATATGTCTTAGGGAGAAATTTTTTGTCTGTCATGGAGACTGATTTTCTAATAGATGCAATGTACCTTTTGATGTTGGCTCAGGGAAGCTGTCTTGGTCCCCTACTCTTCTCCTATACAATATTTCCTCAGGAGACATCATTAGAGAACATAACTTCATTTCCCCGGTTATGAGAATGACACACAATTGTATATCTCGGTTGAGCCTGATAATGATAACACCCTATCTTTGACATCTGGTATGGCTGCAATAAACAAATAAATGAGCAATAATTTCCTGAAACTAAGTGAAGATAACACTAAAATACATTTGATTGGTCTCAAAGCTGAAACAGATAAATTTTGTGATAAATTTGGGAACTTAGCTCCCATTTTAAAATCAGAAGAAACAAGCTTGGATGTTATCCTTAAATTCAGAACTGAATTTTAAATCCTACATAATGAAAATGACCAGAGCCGTGTTTCTACACTTAAGAAATAATGCAAAGGTACATTAATTTCTCTCACGTAATGATGCTGAAGAACTAATTCACACCTTTACACCAAATAGACCAGGTTACCACACTGCATTTTTTACCGGCCTTACAAAGCAATTTACATATTGACAAACTTCAACTCATTCAGAATTGTGCTGCAAGACTTTTAAAGTTCAAAGTATATCTGTTATCAAAGTGCATATATAAGGGCCTGTTATCTGCTGTAGTGTTCTTTGACTCTATGTCTCTATTCCATTAACGTAATTCTGTAATGGTCAAGTGAATGTTCACAAAAAGTACTGACAGTTTGTGGTTTGGGTAGTTTTCTGACGTACTTGAAGATATTTGTTCTTGGATTTTCAGAAGGCCTTTGACAAGGTGTCACACATGAAGCTGGTTAACAAGCTACGTGGTATTGCAGGAAGGATTGTAGCGTGGATAAAGCAGTGGCTGATTGGCAAGCGGCACAAAGTGGCAATAAACAGAGCCTTTTCTGGCTGGCTGCCAGCCATTAGTGACGTTCCACAGGGTTCTATGTTGGGACCGATTCTTTTTACATTATACGTCAATGATTTGGAAGATAGAATTGATTATTTTATTGCAAAGTTTGCAGACAATATGAAGATAGGTGGAGGGACAGGTAGTTATGAGAAAGTAGAGATGCTACAAAAGGACTTAGACAGATTAGGATAAGGGACAAGGAAATGGTAGATGATATACAGTGTCAGTATGTGTATGGTAATGCACTTTGGTAGAAGAAATGAAATGGTTGACTATTTTCTAAATGGAGAGAAAATACAAAAAAATGAGGTGCAAAGGGGCTTGGGAGTCCTTGTGCAAGATTCCCTAAAGGTTAATTTGCAGATTGGGTCTGTGGTGAAAAAGGCAAATGCAATGTTAGCATTCATTTCAAGAGCACTAGAATATAAAACCAAGGATGTAATGTTGAGACTTTATAAAGCACTGGTGAGAACTCACTTGGAGAATTTTGTGCAGTTTTGGGCCCCTTATCTTAGAAAGGATGTGCTAAAACTGGAGAAGGTTCAAAGAAGGTTTACAAAAATGATTCCAAGATGGAATGGCTTGTCATATGAAGAGCATTTGATGGCTCTGGGCCTATCTTGACTGGAATTCAGAAGAATGAGGAGTAACCTCATTCAAAGCTATCAAATCATGACAGAGTGGATGTGGAGAGGATATTTCCTATATTGGGTAAGTCTGAGACCAGAGGACACAGCCTTAGAATAGAGAGATGAGAAGGAATTTCTTCAGCCAGAGAGTGATGAATCTGTCAAATTCTTTGTCACATCTTTACGTATATTTAAGGCAAAAGTAGATAGATTCCTGATTGGTCAGGGCATGAAGGGATATGGGGGGGGGGGGGGGCTGAGGGTAAAAATGGATCAGCCATGATGAAATGGTGGAGCGGATTCGATGGGCCAGATGGCCTAATTCAGCTCCTATAACTTATGGTCTTATGGCCTTATGATATTTTAAAATATTTTCAAGTTTAAAACCATCATAGAGAGTGTTTTAATCTACAGCGGTTTGGCAGCATAGGTCGAAGTGTCACAAGGGCATGAGAACACAAAATAGAAGTTCAAAGTAAATGTATTATCAAAATATGTAAATGTCACCATATACAACTCAGATTTATTTTCTTGTGGGCATACTCAGTAAATCCATACTAGAATAATAACCATAATAGAATCAATGAAAGACCACAGCATCCTGGGTGTTCAGCCGGTGTGCAAAAGACAATAACCTGTGAAAACACAAAAAAAAAGAAATAATAATAAATAAATTAACAATAAATATCAAGAACATGAGATGAAAAGTCCTTGAAAGTGAGTTCAGATGTTACGGGAATATTTCAGTGATGGGCAAGTGGAGTAAAGTTATCCCGTTTGGTTCAAGAGCCTGATGATTGAGGGATAATAATTGTTCATGAACCTGGAAAAGTCAGGATAAACACAAACCAGGGAGAAGAACATTGGCTCTGCGTCTTTTAGATTGTTTTTAAATTCTCTTGCTTGCTTTTAAAGCTCTTAGTGGTTTAACTGAAGTACATCACAAAATCGTTTTCATTTTATAATCCTGCTCAAGCTCTCAGATCTTCTTCTGCCAGTCTCTCAAATTTAAACAATCTCCCTCAAAAGATAATTAGCAGGTCAGCTTTTTTGAATTACAGTCCTAAGCTGTGGAATTCAAAACATAAAACTATAAGGGATGCAGACTCATTTGATATTTTAAACACTAGCTCAAATCCTATATATTTAACCTTGCTTTTAAATAACATCTTTTTGTCTTTTATTTTCATATTTAATTTTATTTTTATTCTTATTTTTGTTTCATTTTCATGTTTGTACTTTTATCCCATTATAATGCAGTTTAAACTATATTATCTGTATGAAAGTGCTCTATAAAAAAGATATTATTATCACAGGAATCAGTCTACCCACTATTGTCTCTATATATCTCGCTGCCTCAGTAAAGCAGCCAGCATAATTAAAGACCCTACCCATCCAGACATTCTTTCTTCTCCCCTCTCCACAGTCAATCTTGTATGATAAGAACTCTTGGCCTCACAATCTACCTTGTTATGGTCTTACATTTCATTATTTACCAGGACTGCACTCTTTCGGTAGCTTTTACACTTAATTTTGTATTGTTATTGTTTTACCTTGTTCTAGCTCAATGCTTAATGACTTGGTCTGTATTATCAGTATGCCAGACAAGCTTTTCAATGTATCTTGGTACATGTGACAATAACAAACTAATACTAATACCAATAATGAAAATTGTTAATTGTTAATTGTCATTAACTTAGCAATGCAATATACTGTGCTAATACATCTTTAGTGATACCATGAGCATATTGACACAAAGCCACCATCAGTGCTATATGTAAATGAGGGAGATGAAACAGAAATTGCTACAATGAGAATTGACAGCAGGGTCATGATTTGTGGTCATTCATTGGGAAAAGAGATAAAAACACTGGCCATTTGCTGACATTTTAATCACCTTTTTTGATGTACCAATAAGCTGCTGCTTGGTTGAAGCTAGACATGTTGTATATGTAGCAGTGGCAAACCGTTTGAGCGAAGACAGACATGTTAATCTAGAATCTGTGAAACAATCCTGCAGTGTAACCGCAAGGAAGATTTGTCAGTGTTTGCAAATATGGCTGGCAGCATAATAATGGTGGATGTAAACAACAGATAAATCCCTTTTTATCTTAATGCTACATTTTATTTATTTCACCTTTATCACAATGCATTGTTTTTGTGGTACTTGAAAAACAGCATTCAAAAATTGTAAAGCAACACACACAAAATGCTGGAGGAACTCAGCAGGTCAGACAGCATCTATGAAAGTAAATATGCAGTAAAGATGAGGGGAGTGGAAGGAGACTAGCTATAAAGTGATAGGTGAATCCAGGTGGGTGGGAAAGGCAAAGGGCTGGAGAGGAGGAAATCTGATAGGAGAGGATAGTGGACCAGAGAAAAAAGGGAAGGAGGAGGGACACGGGGGAGGTGATAGGTAGGTGAGAAGAGGCAAGAGGCCAGAGTGGGGATTAGAAGAAGAGAGGAGAAGGAGTTTTTTTAACTGGAAGGAGAAATCAATATTCATGCCATCAGGTTGGAGGCTACCCAGACAGAATATAAGATGTTACTCCTCCATCCTGAGGGTGGCTTCATCGTGGCACAAGAGGAAACGATTAACAGGCATATCAGAATGGGAAGGGAAATAGAATTAAAATGTTTGGCTGACAGGATGTTCTACTTTTGGTGGATGGAATAGCAGTGTTCTTTGAAGCGGTCTTCCAATATACGACGGATTTTATCCATGTAGGGGGGCTGCACTAGGAGCACTGGAAAAAACATACAACCCCAGCAGATGAGCAGGTGAAGTGTTGCCTCACCTGGAAGGACTGCTTGCAGCCCTGAATAGAGCTGAGGGAGCAGGTAAATGGGCAGGTGTAGCGCTTTGGCACCTTGCAGGTGTAGGTGACAAGTGGGAGGTTAGTGGGAAGAGAGTTATGGAAGGAGGGAGGCAGGTAGGATCCTTTTGGAGATGGCAGAAGTGGCAGAGAATGATGTGTTGGATGCAGAGGAAATCTGTGTAAGCCATTAAAAAAATTAACTTGATTACATAGGCTTACATAGAGTTTTCGCTCAGATGCTTTGAGTCCCTGGGGTCCTGTAATTGAGAAACTCCTTCACGTTGTCTGTCATTTTCCAGTGCTTTATGCTCTGTTGAAATCTTCACATCCGGTTTTATGATGAATGAGCAGACAGCTTTAAGTTGCTTTATGTTACATAAGACAATTAGATATAGGAGCAGAATTAAGCCATGTAGCCCATCAAGTCTGCACTGTCATTTCATCATGGCTGATCCAATTTTCCCTCTCAGCCCCATTTTCCTGCCTTCTCCCATATCCCTTCATGCCCTGACTAACCAAGAATCTATCAACCTCTGCCTTAAATAGAGTTTCAGTAGGTTTCAATGTGTCAACTTAATATCAGAGAAATGTATATAATATACATCCTGAAATTCTTTCTCTTTGCAAACATCCATGAAAATAGAAGAGTTCCCCAAAGAGTGAATAACAGTTAAATCTTAGAGCCCCAAAGCCCTCCAGCTCCTCCCTCCCAAGCACAAGTAGCAGCAAAGCAATGACCCCCACCTCCTCCACCAGCAAAAAAGCATCAGCACCCCCCATCAAGCACTCAGGCATGCAGCAAAGCATCAATAAAGACACAGACTTGCAGTATCCCAGAGACTACGTGGTCACCCGATAATTCAACATACCACAGGCTCTCTCTCTCTCCCTAATAAGGGAAAAAAAAGATGTCCACGTTTCACAGCGAGAGGGGAGACATAACAAACAACTCACTGATTTATGATGTTAGAAGTCTGTTGCGTCGCTTTTTCTGTGCTCTTCGCTGAGAGAGTTGGCCCCGGAAAGGCTCAGGTCTCCGGACACACATCCCGCAGCAGCTAACCCACTGCTCCCGATGTTCTGTGTTCTCCCGTGATACCTCAGTCAGGGGCACTGGCCTAGAATCAACTCATCTCCAGAACCACAAAAATCTGGCACTCTGAAGGTGCGCTTGTCTTCCAAGCCGTGTCCTTAGGATATCAAAGTGTGGCCGGTCGTGAGGTCCTGAGAGTGGGTTCCATTCCTGCAAATAACCAAAGTCAGAGTGTAACTCCGGGTCAGGGTCTTCAAAAGAACCTTGAAAAGGAAAAAAGATATCAAATATCAAAGATAGAAACAGAGCTGTTCCGAAGATGCAAGCAACGAAGTCAACATTTAGCATCATCGTAAATTTGCTCTGCCCCTCTGAGCCAATAACATGACCACCATGGTCACCTATGGCACCAAATTCCACAGATTTCCCACTCTCCGGCTAAAGATATTCCTTCTTACCTCCATTCTAAAATGACATCCCTCTATTCTGAGGCTGTGTCCTCTGGTCTTAGACTCCGCTATCATAGGAAACATCCTCTCCACATCCATTCTGTTGAGACTTGTCAACATTCGGTAGTTTTCAATGAGATCCTCCCCCTCGAATTCTAGAGAGAAATGGCACAAAGTCAACAATTGTTCCTCATATGACAAGCCTTTTAATTCTGAAATCATTTTTGTGAAGCTTCCTCGAACCCTCTCCAATGTTTGCATGTCCTCTCTAAGGAGCAAAACTGCTCACAATGCTCCAAGTGAGGTCGCACCTGTGCTTTATATAGCGTCAACATTACATTCTTGCTTTTATATTCTAGTCCACTCAAAATGAATCCTAACATCGCGTTTATCTTCCACACCACCAATTCAACATGCAACTTAACCTTTAAGGAATCTAGCACGAGGAATCCCAAGCCCCTTTGCACCTTAGATTCTTGAATTTTCTCTCCGATTAGAAAATAGTCTACACTTTTATTTTTTCCTCCAAAATGCATGACCATACACTTTGCAACACTATATTCCATCTGCCACTTATTTGCCCATTCTCCTAATCTGTCTAAGTTCTTCGGTAGCCTCTCTGCTTCCTCAAAATTACCTGCTTCTCTACCTATTTTTGTATTGTCCACAACTCTGGCCAGAAGGACAGCATTTGTTACCCAAATCATTGACATATAATGTAAAATGAAGCGGTCCCAACATAGATCCCCATGGAATACCACCAGTCAACAGCGGCCAACCAGAAAAGGCTTCCTTTATTCCCACTCATTCCCTCCTGCCAATGATGGGATAATAATCCATCCTGCCAATAATCCATGCTAATATCTTTCCAGTAATACCAAGGGCTCCTAACTTGTTAAGCAGCCTTGTGTGGCAACTTCAAAGATCTTCTGAAGATCCAAGTGCACAACATCAACTGATTATCCTTTGTCTATCCTGCTTGTTACTTCTTCAAAGAATTCCAACAGATTTATCAGGCAAGATTTTCCCTTGAGGAAACCATGCTGACTATAGTTTATTTTATCATGTGCCTCCACATCTGTAACAATCGACTTCAACATCTTCTGAGCCACTGAGGTCAGACTAACTGGCCTATAATTTATTTTCTTCTGCCTCTCTCCTTTCTTGAAGAGAGGAGTGACATTTGCAAATTTCCATTCCTCTGGGACCAGGCCAGAATATAATGTTTCTTCAAAGGTCATTACTAATGCCTTCACAATCTCTTCAGCCACATCTTTCAGAACCCTGTGTTGTCTACTATCTTGTCCAGGTAACTTATCTAACATACGACTTTTCAGTTTCCTAAGAACCATCATCCTAGTAATGTCACCTTGATACACTTCTACCACTCTTGAACATCTGACACACTGCTAGTATTTTCCACAGTGAAGACTGAAGCAAAATACAGACTTATTGGTGGTGTAGTGGCATCAGCATTGGACTTCGAGGCAGATGGGCCTGAGTACGAATCCAGCCAGGTTCCAACCTGAGCAGCAGCAGTATCTGTGCAGAAGAAAGGCCTGGCAATCTACCTCTGTATCTTGCTTCAAAAATCCTATGGACAACTAAACTATCCATAGGGTAGCCATAAGTTGATGATGACTCAACAGCACTCAACCATATCAATCAGCTTGTCTGCCATTACTACCTTTCCAGCAGGCTGATATCTACTCTTGCCTCTCTTTTACACTTTATATATCTGAAGAAAGGGGCAAAGGGACAAAGTCTGCAAAATTTGTTTTAAAATATTGGCATTTATCTTTGAAAAATGCTATTGAGGAGAATTAAGGAATTAGAAAATGAAGTTTCATTTCATTTATTCTAGGTGGTCAAGGGAACACTCAGCTCAATTCTATCACAGTGATTATTCTTGGAAAATCATGTAGTCTATCTAAATGGATAAAATAAATCACAGTTGTACACAGTCAATTTCTCAAGGTGCACATCCTAAATCTGCTACTGCAATGTGTCTGAATTGTCCTTTCTATTTTCATAGGCTTTGTAGCTCTATGAGTAAATATTGTTTCAGAATTTAGAGCCAGTTCAGTAGATAATTCTATATTCTGTATTATCTATTTTCAACACTGAAACTTGCATTTGTTGGGGTGACTGTGAATTAGAGAATATTATGATTAGCTGCTTACTTTGCTGTAGCAACACACTCAAAGTGCTGGAGGAATTCAGCAGGTCAGGCAACATCGGACACAATAGAAGACCCCAGTAGATTTGCAGGAAAAGTGTTGCCTCACCTGGGTGGACTGTTTGGGGCCTTGAACAGAGGTGAGAGAGGAGCTGAATGCACTTAGACCACTTGCAGGTATATGTGCTGGTAGGGAGATTAGTGGGGAGGGACGAATGGACAAAGGAATTACGGAGGGAGTGAACCCTGTGGAAAAAGGGGAGGGAGGTATCAGGAATGGGCCAAATATATTTAAGGGCAGAGTGGAAGTTAGAGGCAAAGTTGATAACATTGATGAGCTCAGCTTGAGTGCATGAAGCAGCACCAATGCAATCATTAATGTAGTGGAGGAAGAGTTGAAGAGTGAACATCGACTGTTTATTCATTTCCATAGAAAATGCCTGACCTACTGATTCCTCCAGCATCTGTATAATCTCTTGCGTTTACTTTGATGTATGTTGGCTGGCAGATTTTATCCTATTCCATAATAAAATAAACACTATATTGGACTCCATGAGTGTACAATTTTTAGTTTTCTTCAAAAATCACAGATTAACCTGAGTTTCAAACTGATATACCCTTCCCTGAGGTTCCACTGAAGATCTATCCTGGGCCCAGCATATCAATGCAATTATAAAGGCACAACAGTGGCTATATTTCATTAGGATTTTGAGGAGATGTGGTATGTCACCAAAGATACTTGCAAATTTCTACCGATGTACTGTGGGGAGCATTCTAACTGGCTGTATCATTGCCTGGTATGGGGGGGCGGGGTTGGTGTGCACTGCACAGGATCAAAATAATCTGCAGAAAGTTGTAAACTCAGCTAGCACTGTCATGGGCACCAGCCTCCCCAGCATCAAGGGCATCTTCAAGGAGTGATACCTCAAAAAGGCAGCATCCATCATTAAGGACACCCATCACCCAGGGCATGTGCTCTTCTCATTGCTACCAGGAAGGACATACAGGGGCCTGAAAAAACAACCTCTAATGATTCAGGAGCAGCTTCTTCCCCTCTGTCATTAGATTTCTGGACGGACATTGAACCCATGAACTCTACCTCACTGCTTTTTTTGTACGACAAACTTAATTTAACTATTTAACGCATATATATACTTACTGTAATTCACGGGTTTTATTATCATGTATTGCAATGTACTGCTGCTGTAGAACAACAAATTTCACAACATATGCCGGTGATATTAAACCTGATTCTGATATGAATCCTCCCCCACCTCCCAGCACCCCATCTTCCCTCTCTGAAGCTTTATAGCAAAAACCTATATTTGACCTCTTGTTGCAAGGCTTACAGCAATGTCCTATAGTATCATCAAAAATATTCAGCAATAACCACCTTGGTTTTCATCTTCTACTTATCATTTAGTGTCTCAAACCAGTTAACATTTATAGACCCGTACAAGATAATCCTAGCATTAGTTCCAGCTCAAGGAACTGTTCTAAATATTTTTGGATATCAAGTGAAATAAGATTATTGCAGGAAAATGGTGCAGGAAAAGGTCAACCATGATCCTATTAAAAATGATCGCAGAGGAAATGTGAGGGGCCAAATTGTCTACTACTGCTTTCACAGCCTAGTTTTTTTTACCCTTCATGTAACTTCAACAGTTTCCAAATCTATGTGAGGTTTGTCTTTTCTCATGATGCCTGTTCAAATAATTTTATTTGAAATTTATTTATCCTTCAATCAACATCATAGTGTGTCCAGAAATTACTTCATGACCATTTGGCCACTCTGTTTCCCACAGAAATTACATGTCAAATGTTTATCACTGGCTGAAAAATACTTCGAGATGTCATGAGTTTCCGAAACTCCCCGTATAATGTAAGCCTTATAATGTAAACCTGTTTTTTTTCTTTTTTTCTTTCCTCTTTCTGTAAGTAGAGGTATCATTTTTCAAATAAGGCTTTCAGCCAAGTCCGTGATTATCAGTAAGCATGAAAAGCCATCCAGCACTTTTGTCCTATTCTGTATATATCTCTGTCAATGATGCTGCCAAAAACAATTAGCCAACATAGAAACATGGAAATCTACAGCACATTACAGGCCCTTCGGCCCACAATGTTGTGCCGACCAGGTAACCTACCCTAGAAACTGCCTAGAATTTCCCTGCCACATAGGCCTCTATTTTACTAAACTCCATGTTCTTATCTAAGAGTCTCTTAAAAGACTATATTGCGTCTGCCTTTACCACCTTTGCTGGCAGTGCATTCCATGCACCCACCACTCTCTGTTTGAAAAACTTACCTCTGACATGCCCTTTAACCTACTTCCAAGCACCTTAAAACTATGCCTCCTCACTTTAGCCATTTCAGCCCTGGGAAAATGCCTCTGACTATCCATACAATCAATGCCTCTTATCATCTTATACACCTCTATCAGGTCAACCCTCATCCTCTGTCGCTCCGAGGAGAAAAGGCCAAGTTCACTCAACCTACTCAGCCAGCTATCAGAATGCCACAAATTTGAATCCTGTATTCCTACACCAAGACACCAATGTTATTTCATGTTCATGTAGAGCAAGAGAGAGCATTTTCAGATAGGAAATTTTTCCTTTGTGAAATTTTTCCTGAATCCTGCCAAAATCTAATACATTTACATTTACTTGCCAGCCAACCTGTTAAATACAAAGAAGCTGTGGAACAGGCACCAGCTAAGCAGAAGTTGATGTGCTGAGAATGTTGGAGATCCAAATACATGTGGGGATTCAAAGACCACTAGGATTTGAAGAACAGTTCGCTCCAGGGTTCCATGAGTGTGAGAACATAGCATAACATAAGAACATAAGAAATTGGAGAGGCAGCAGGCCATCTGGCCCATCAAGCCTGCTCTGCCATTCAATAAGATCATGATGGATCTGACCATGGAGTAATCTCTACCTACCTGCCCTTTCCCCATAACCCTTAATTCCCCTACTAAGCAAAAATCTATCCAATCTTGTCTTAAATATATTTACTGCTTCATTGGGCAGAGAATTCCACAGATTCACCACTCTCTGGTAAAAGCAGTTCTTAAATCTACTACGTCCTAAATCTACTCTGCCAAATCTTGAGGCTATGACCCCTAGTTCTAGTCTCACCTCTTCGAGGGGAGTCAAACTGCAGGAGACAAGAAAATCAAGGATTCATAGTGTATGGAGAAAGTGAACACTTTTTCAAAACAATATTCTGAGATATGTGGCATTTAGAAAGAATCAGGGCATGATCTAGACAGGGATTGTTTTGAACACCTTAATTAAATCTCTCTGCTTGCTCATCCTAAAGTGAGAGAAGCCATCATTCTAGTCTCTGTACATGCAGGAAGATAAAGATTTAACTTTATTTGTCATCTACAATACACAAACACTTACGTCAGGATGTTGTTCATCGACTATAGCTCAGCATTTAATACTATCATTCCCACAATCCAGATTGAGAAGTTGCAGAACCTGGGCCTCTGTATCTCCCTCTGTAATTGGATCCTTGACTTCCTAACTGGAAGACTACCGTCTATGCGGATTTGTGATAACATATCCTCCTCGTTGACGATCAACACTGGCACACCTCGGGTGTGTGCTTAGCCCACTGCTCTGCTGTCTGTATACACAAGACTGTGTGGCTAGGCATAGCTCAAGTACCATCTACAAATGTGCTGATGATACAGCCATTCTTGGTAGAATCTCAGGTGGTGACAAGAGGGCGTACAGGAGTGAGATATGCCAACTAGTGGAATGGTGCCGCAGCAACAACCTGGCACTCAACGTCAGTAAGGTGAAAGAGTTGATTGTGGACTTCAGGAAGGGTAAGACAAAAGAATACATACCAATCCTCATAGAGTGATCAGAACTGGAGAGAGTGAGCAGTTTCAAGTTCCTCAATGTCAAGATCTCTGAGGATCTAACCTCATCCCAACATATCGATGTAGTCATAAAGAATGCAAGAGAGCGGCTATACTTTATTAGGAGTTTGAAGAGATTTGCCATGTCAACAAATACACTCAAAAACTTCTATAGTTGTACCGTGGAGAGCATTCTGACAGGCTGCATCACTGTCTGGTATGGAGGGGCTACTGCACAGGACCGAAAGAAGCTGCAGAAGGTTGTAAGTCTAGTCAGCTCCATCTTGGGTACTAGCCTACAAAATACCCAGGACATCTTTAGGGAGCGGTGTCTCAGAAAGGCAGCATCCATTATTAAGGACTTGCAGCACCCAGGGCATGCCCTTTTCTTACTGTTACCATCAGCTAGGAGGTACAGAAGCCTGAAGGCACACAGTCAGCGATTCAGGAACAGCTTCTTCCCCTTTGCCATCCGATTCCTAAATGGAGATTGAAGCTTTGGACACTACCTCACTTTTTTTTAAAATACAGTATTTCTGTTTTTGCACATTTTTAAAAATCTATTCAATATACATAATTGGTTTACTTGTTTATTTATTATTATGTTTCATTTATTTATTATTATTATTTTTTTCTCTCTCTGCTAGATTAGGTATTGCATTGAGCTGCTGCTGCTAAGTTAACAAATTTCACGTCACATGCCAGTGATGATAAACCTGATTCTGATTCTGATTCTGTACATCAAAACATAGAGTGAAGTGCACAGTTTGTGTCAAATCCAATCAATGAGGACAGTGCTGCGGGCAGCCCACATGTTGCCATGCTTTTGGAGCCAACATAGCAGACCACAACTCACTAGCTGGTACATTTTTGGAATGTGGAAGGAAACCGGAGCATCCAGAGGAAACCCATATGGTCACACGGAGATTATACAAGCTCCTTACAGACAGCAGCAGGAATCAGAATCCAATCAGTGATTGCTGTAAAGTGATTTTGCTAACCACTAATTCACTGTGGCACACTAGTACCTCTTCCCTGAAACCATTATAATAATTCTTCTTTACATCTGTTTAAGGCCATGAGATTTTTTTTTAAATATGGCTCCAGAAATTGAACACAATTAGAAGAGACACAATTAGTCATGTACAGTGGATTAGCATAATTTATTTAATTTTGTATACTGTACCATTTCTAAAACCATCCCGTATATTGTTTCTTAATCTTGTAAATCAAATGCAAAAGTAACTTGATAATTTCTGTTCGCTCTTTATTATAATTAAGTAGCAACTTAATTTGTCCTGAAGAGGTAAGTGGCATATCTTACTATACTAAGTACATTTTACCTAGAGCTACATCACATTTTCAGTGAACAAACAGGCCATTTAGTTCAATTGAGCTGTACTGGTGATTATGCTCCATAAAAACAACTTCCTGTTCTGCATCATTTAATCCTATGTTCTTTCTTGATGAAATTCTGTCTATTATTGTTGAATATTTAAGGAACATAAAATTGTGCACAGACCTCTGTGGATCAGATGTAGGATGTACAGTATGGGTAAAGCAGGAGACATGTTTCCATAATTCTCTTGTCACCAGTAACTTAATAATTATATTTTCTGTGAGATCTTTAAGACTATAGACTCCAGCTTTTCTATGTGCTGCACCTTACCCTCAGTAATAACATTTGCCTCTGACAGCTCTATTTTCAGCTTTCCCTTCCTTTCCAACCTTATGTCCATGTGGAGTTTAGGGAGGGACTCATAATACTGAGAGTTCAGGTAGGAGTGCAGAATATGGCAAAGTTATAACTCGTCTTATGGATACTCATAGTCAGCATTCACATATATACTAGCTTATAACACATGTTAAAATGAAGGATAGTCAGTCCTCAAAGTATTAATCTCTAACTATTTAATGTATTTTACACTTTAAAATAGAAGGCATTGTATCTTTCCTGAAATTATAAAACACAAAACTCAGTGACCACTTTTTCAGTACATCTGTACAGCTGCTCGTTAATGAAAATATCCAATCAGCCAATCACGTGGCAGCAACTCATGCATAAAAGCATGCAGATGCCATCAAGAAGTTCGGACTGATGGTGCCAGACAGGGTGGTTTGCGCATCTCCGAAAATGCTGATCTCCTGGGATTCTCATGCACAACAGTATCTAGTTTAGAAAGAATGGTGTGAAAAACAAAAAATAAAACCTAGAGAGCAAAAATGCCTTATTAATGAGAGAAGTCAGAAGAAAATGGTCAGACTGGTTCAAGCTGAAAGGAAGGTGATGGTAACTCAGATAACCATGTGCTACAACAAAGGTGTGTAGAAGAGCATCTCTGAAAGCACAATGTGTCGAACCTTGAAGTAGATAGGCTACAGCAGCAGAAGACCACATTGTACACTCAGTGGCCAGTATATACGTATATGAGGTACCTAATAAACTGGGCAGTGAGTGTATAACTGAAATGGTATCTGACTATACCTATAACTTGCTGTTTTCATATTTGAGGTCTCACATGTCAAAATATAACACCCCAACTGTCTTATGTTCATCTTCAGATTGTGTAGTCAACCCTATAATGACATATCTCCATTTCTAAATAGGATGCCTTTGTTTGCTTACCCTCAGCACTCCTCACGAACAATCCCATTTACTGTCTACTGTTGTATTTCTCATTTTCAACTCTGTTGTTCAGCTGCTTCATCAAACCTCACTTCCCAAATATACATTAGCATTAATTATGCAGAATGTCTCTTGGTCTTTCAATGCTTAAGTTTGTCCGTATGCAAAAATAAGGTAGAAGTACATTTTAAGCACAGAATAACGATGTGACTCTCTATTCTGCTGCCAAGCAAGCAATAAATTTGTATTTATATGGCATTTTCAAGATATTCCAATACAATTCATTATAAATTACTATTCATTCACAAGTAGATCCTATTCAATTCATACACATGCTTCAGATAAAATAAATAACACATGAATCTATTTCTGATGGTGGTATTTAAGTAAGGAGCATTGCTTGCAACAAGAAAAGAATTCTTTACCCTTTATGTAGTTGCATTGTGATTATACGAATGCACTTGATGACAGAAAATAATACTATCTAAAAAGAAAAAGTTATTGACTGATTTGCCATCATGTAAATAGTAAATTGTTGTGAAAGAACTGCAATGGAAGAATCTGGATCAGTTTTATCTGAGGGCAACTGTTCAACTATTCTTGATATTTGTGAGCTTTTAAGAAAACTGTCATTTCCTAGCATGCAATAAAGCAAAAACAGTGTTTTCGCAACATATCAGTGGACCTTTCCTGTATTACAGGAAGGTTCCAGATTTAAACTGAAAATGAAAATATTTTATTTACTAAATTTTAAAGTTATTGATATATATAAAATATATATAAGTACTTTTCTCTCCCTTAAAAATAAGCTCAAAGTAGGTGACTTTATAGCAGAGAGGTGCAGCTAGCAGAGGCACTACTCCCTCAAAGCACCGAAGATTCTGGTCTCAGGTTCTGTCTGTGTCAAGTTTGTACGTTCACCCTGGGACCGCATGGATTTCCTCTGGGTGCTCTAGGTTACTTGCACATCTTAAAGAAGTAAAGATTGATAACTTAATTCATCATCCTCATCATCATCATCATTATGTGCGGTGTAGTACAACATTCCAATTATGGTCTTTATAAGACCATGTAAAAACCGTGTGAATGTTTTTTGCAGAAGTGGTTTGCCATTGCCTTCTTCTGGGCAGTATCTTTACAACACTGGTGACCTCAGCCACTACCAATGCCCTTCAGAAATTGTCTGCCTGACGTCAGTGGTCACATAACCAAGATTTAGGATATGCACTAGCTACTCATACGACCAACCACCACCTACTTCACATACCCCTGATCAGGTGGCTAAGCAGGTGCTACACCTTGCCCAAGGGTGACCTCCAGGCTAGCAGAGGGAAGGAGTGCCTTACACCTCTTTTGGTGGAGATGTATCTCTACCTTGCACCCCAATAATTTAATTGGCCACTGCAAATTTCCCTTATTGTGGACATGAGTGGTAGAATCTGGCAAGAGTTCATAACAATGTAGGAAGAATAAAAAATGAAATCAGTGTGAAAAGGTGGTTGTTGGTGCAGACTTAGTGGACAACGGTCCTGTTTCCATGCTGTTTCTATCTTTCTGCAGCTCTATTTTCTGAGAAATGCTGTTTTTCAATGTAGTTTTATCATAGAGGAATTGATTATGTTTCTGTAATTTTAATGGAAGGATTTGTTTTAGGGAAAATTGCAACAATTTAATCTAATTTTTATGACTTCATCAAGTTGTGCCTGTTTCGTAACAAAAGACATCAGCTTGGTAGACATCAGCTTGCTTCAGATAGGTAGCAACAAGAAACATTCAATAGCATTTGGGATCTCATAGTGAGACTGGCTGACAGACAGTTCTTTTACTATTGAGGTGAGAACATTCAGCAGGGAAATAGGAAAAGTCAAACAAACTGCTCCACATTGGAAGCAGGTAAATATTCTGCAGTACAGTAGTGTTTAAGGCCCCAGGAAGGAAGCTGAAAAGCAGAGCCTTAAACATTTGTGCCATGAAGGAGTAAATGTTGAGTGCCAGGTAATAGTGAGATATGGAAACAAAGTACACAGAGGTCTGGGTGAGAAAGTAAGAAATAGTAGAGAATTAAGTAGGTTCTCTATAGTAAGTATAGTAAAGTATAGTAAGGTCTAGGTTAGGTTTAGAGTACATATGTATAAATACACCAGGTATGATTGATAAGCTTGGTGTAAATAATCAAGCTAAACAATTTCAAATTTATTGCCATAAGCATACATACCCAGGGTATCAATGCCATGAAATTTACATTTCTGCAGCAGCAGAGCACATTGCTAACGTTAGTCATTTAAACTCAAATTAACATAAATTGTACATAACTTACATAACAAAATGAACAAAAATAAACATAAAGACATAGAGCAAGCATAATATTTTATTCTTTCTTACTTCTCTTCTGATATTTGTAATTTTGTGCACTTGTAATGCTACTGTGACACCGTAATTTCCTTTGGGGTCAATAAAGTATCTATCTATCTACAATCGTTTGTATTTATCTATCTATCTATACCTTGGTTACAACTGAAATCTCATTTTAAAAAGAGGGAGGACGGAATTTAATGCTGGGTGCCAAGTTTTCAAGAAAGATAGAGATGGAAATAGGGGGAGAAAAAAATTCCTTCAGGAGACAATTGACAAGTAAAGAAAATGGTGAATGTAGCAAAAGCTTGGAGACATGGTACCTCATCAAGGGCTGTGACCAATTCCCCGTGGATTCGCCAGTGATTTTGGAAAGGGTTTAAATTGACATGCCATGAAGATCAGAATCTGAGAAGTATGTCAACAGGAAGGGAAATAAATCTGGGAGGAGTAGTTAGCAGTATAGTAACCAAAACAAAAAATACAAAAGAAACAAAGACAAGCAGCTAATAGAGTCAGCATTCAAAAATGGTAACAGCACAATTTTTTAAAAATACATTATATTTCAATGCATACTGCATCTGCAAAATAGTGGATGAATTAATGGTACAAATGACCATTAATGGGCATGACCTAACTGCCTTTACAGAAAAATGGCTGCAGGGTGACCAGAGATAAGAACTAGTCCCGTGATCTTATTTTGACAATTAGGGAGTCCAGGCAAAAAGGAAGAGGAGATACCGTTAATAAAGGCTGACAGTAATGCCGTAGTTGGAAAGGATCTTGGCTTGGCAGATCATGATACAGAGTTAGAATCAATATGGGTGGAGCAAAGACGCAACAGAGAGAGGAAAACATTAGTATAAACTGTTTATGTGCATCTAAATATAATTATTGGCTGTTAAGTCTCTTGAACCAGAAGAGATGACTGCACTTAACTTTACTCTCCCCGTCACTGCACTCTTCCCACAAGAATCACTCTACAACTCATTTTCTCAGTATTTATTACTTAATTATTTATTTTTTTTAAATCATTTTGTATTGCACAATTTATACTGTTTTGCACATTGATTGTTGTCTGTCCTGTTGAGGGTGGTCTTTCATTGATTCCATTGTGTTTCTTTTATTTACTGTGAATACTCGCAGGAAACTGAATCTCAGGGTTGTATATGGTGACATATATATACTTTGAACTTTGAACTCTAAATGGTCATTGTGGTGCAGAGAATAGTATAATTAAGGAAATTAGGGATGCATTTGATAAGGATCACACAGTAAACCTGGGTTTTATAAATAGACGAATAGAGTACCAAAGCCAGGAACCTACATTGAACCTCAGTAAAATGATATTTAGAATATTATATCAAATGCTAGGCAGCACATAGAAACATAGAAAAGCTACAACACAATACAGGCCCTTCAGCCCACAATGCTGCACCAAATATGTACTTCCTTTAGAAATTACCTAGGGTTACCCAGAGCCCTCTATTTTTCTAAGCTCTATGTACCTATCCAAGAGTCTCTTAAAAGACCCTAGCGTAACAGCCTGCACCACCATCGCCAGCAGCCCATTCCACACACTCACCACTTTCTGCATAAAAAATGTACACACGATCAATGCCTCTCAACATCTTATACTCCTCTATCAGGTCACCTCTCATCCTCCGTCACTCCAAGGAGAAAAGGCCAAGTTCACTCAACCTATTCTCATAAGGCATGCTCCCCAATCCAGGCAATGTCCTTGTAAATCTCCTCTGCACCCTTTCTATAGTTTCCACATCCTTCCTGTAGTGGAGCACAGTCCTCCAAGTGGGGTCTGACCAGGGTCCTATATAGTTGAAACATAACCTCTCAGCTCTTAAACTCAATCCCATTGTTGATGAAGGCCAATGCACCAAATGCCTTCTTAACCATAGAGTCAAACTGCGCAGCAGCTTTGAGTGTCCTATGTCCTATTAAGACGAATAGAGTGGACAAGGGGGATATTAGAGGAAGGTTTTTTACTCAGAGAGTGGTTGGTGCGTGGAATGTACTGCCTGAGTCAGTGGTGGAGGCAGATACACTAGTGAAATTTAAGAGACTACTAGACAGGTATATGGAGGAGTTTAAGGTGGGGGTTATATGAAAGGCAGGGTTTAAGGATCAGCACGACATGTGGACCGAAGGGCCTGTACTGTGCTGTACTATTCTATGTTCTATATGCTATGACTCAGACCCCAAGATCCCTCTGATCCTCCACACTTCCAAGAGTCTTGCCATTAATACTATATTCTGGCATCATATTTGACCTACCAAAATGAACCACTTCACCCTTACCTGGGTTGAATTCCAGCTGCCACTTCTCACCCAGTTTTGCGTCCTATCAATGTCCCGCTGTAACCTCTGACAGCCCTCCACACTATCCACAACACCCTCAACTTTTGTGTCATCAGCAAATTTACTAACCCATCCCTCCACTTCCTCATCCAAGTTATTTCTAAAAATCACGAAAAGGGGTCCCAGAACAGATCACTGAGGCACACCACTGGTCACCGACCTCCATGCAAAATATGACCCATCTACAACCACACTTTGCCTTGTGTGGGCAACCAATTCTGGATCCACAAAGCAAGGTCCCCTTGGATCCCATGCCTCCTTACTTTCTCAATAAGCCTTGCATGGGGTGCCTTACCTAGTGCCTTGCTGAAATCCATATACACTACATCTTCATCAACATGGCTGGTAAGGCATAACCTGTCTTTGACAAGGCCATGCTGACTATTTTCCAAATGTTCATAAATCCTACCTCTCAGGATCTTCTCCATCAACTTACCAACCACTGAAGTAAGACTCACTGGTCTATAATTTCCTGGGCTATCTCTACTCCTTTCTTGAATAAAGGAGCAACTTTTGCCTCCCTCCCTGTCCTTTCTCAAACATCTAAAGCCTGGTACTCTAAATAACCATTCCTGCCCCTGAGCCATCCAAGTCTCTGTAATGGCCACAACATCATAGCTCCAAGTACTGATCCAAGCTCTGAGCTCATCCACTTTGTTCATAATACTCCTTGCATTAAAATAGACACATCTCAACCATCAGTCTGAGCATATCCCTTCTCTATCACCTGCCTATCCTCCCTCACACTGTCTCCAAGCTTTCTGGATATATGAGCCAACCACCCCTTCCACCATCTCTTCAGTTTGGTTCCCACCCCCCCCCCCCCCCAGCAATTCTAGTTTGAACTCTCCCCAATAGTCTTAGTAAACCTCCCTGCAAGGATATTGGACCCCCTCGGATTCAAGTGCAACCCGTCCTTTTTGTACAGGTCACACCTGTCCCAAAAGAGGTCCCAATGATCCAGAAATCTGAATCCCTGCCTCCTGCTCCAATCCCTCAGCCACACATTTATCCTCCACCTCACTCTATTCCTATACTCACTGTTGCGTGACACAGTTGCTTCTCAACTTCCTTCCTAACTCCCTGTAGTCTGTTTTCAGGACCTCCTCCCTTTTCCTACCTATGTCATTTGTGCCAATATGTACCATGACCTCCGGCTGTTAGAATTCCCACTTCAGGATATTGTGAACGCGATCAGAAACATCCTGGATCCTGGAACTTGGGAGGCAAACTACTATCTGCGTTTCTTTCCTGTATCCACAGAATTGCCTGTCTGACCCCTTAACTACAGAGTCCCCTATTACTGCTGCCTTCTTCCTTCCCCTACCCTTCTGAGCCACAGGGGCAGACTCTGTGCCAGAGGCGCGGCCACTGTTGCTTCCTCCAGGTAGGCCGTCCCCCCCCAACAGTACTCAAACAGGAGTACTTATTGTTAAGCGGTACAGCCACAGGGGTACTCTCTAATATCTAACTCCTGCCCTTCCCTCTCCTGACTGTTACCCACTTAGCTGTCTCCCGAGACCCCGGTGTGACTACTTGCCTATAGCTCCTCTCTATCACACTTCAGGATGTGAAAGCTTTAGACCTAGTTCAGGAAAGATTTACTAGAACAGTTCTGGCTACAAGGGATTTCAGGATATATACAAATTAGAAGGTTGTGCAGATCTGAGAGAGGTACTTGAAATCATGAACGTTTTGGTCATGAAGGAGGGTGAAACCTCAGGAAAGGGAAGGTGTAAAGATATGATGGCAAACAAATGAATCAGGGGATTCATGTGGAAGCACGTTTTAAGATTCAGAATTCACAGCCTGATGGAATTGTGGAAAGTGTTTCTGTGGCATTCCTTGAGGGGGCTTGGAAAAGAAATAATTACAGGGATACGAAGAAAATGAAGGAGAGTAAGATTTTAATTTCCCTTTAAAAGAGCCGGGGTAGAGTGGATGCTGTATTGTTCCTTTTCATATTTATTGTTAACAATGAGAAGGAATGATTTGAAGGCCCTTGGGGAGAATGAAACTAGTTGGCAGCTCTTTCAAAATGTTAGCTGGGTTGATTGGTCCTGTGTAAGATGTGATTCTACCACATAAACGTCACTATGAGTCCTCAGTTAAACCCATAATTCACACCAGGGGAGTCTGTTAAAAAATTTTCCTACCTAAAGCACAGCTTGTTTGTACATTAAATTCTGACTTGTTGCCAAGTGTTCATTTAACCTGCCTTTCATAACATTGGGGTTACTGGAATAATAAGCTTAGGCTCTGCAAGAGCAGAGGGAAAGACGCTGTTGGAGATACATCATCTTAGTGTCAGAGCAATGGCTCAAATCCAGTCTACCTGTTAGTCAATTATGTGCAATCTGCAGCTTCATCTCATCCCAATCTTTTGCACGTTCATGGTCACATGTGGAAGTCCAGAATAAGGTGGACTCTCTCCTCTGCTCCAACACAAGAATTACTATTGAGTACTACATTAGAGAACTGATGTGCATAGTGCTTAGATGCACTTCACTGCCATCTCCTTTGTTCCATGTTGTGCATTGCTGCAACCCCCTTTGTTTTCAAGCTGAAGTTCAAGTTCATGTTTAGTTATCACTCAACCTTACATGAATATAGCCAAATGAAACAGTGTTCCTCCAAGGTGCAAAACATATTAGCAACAACACACAGCATAGCACATGATGGCAGAAAACATACATTCACACAAACAAATTAATAATATATCCCAAGTCCTTGAATGGCATGTCATATAGAATGATGGTGCATGTGATGTTGTCCTGATCCAGCTTGTTCTTCCACCAAGTGAACACTGGAGGGCAGCACCGAGTGAACACTGGAGGCAGTACCAATCGGAGGGGCCAGTCCCAACGCACGCAACCACAGAGGCCTCTGCTCTATCATGCACTACTTTGGTGTCTCCCCTCCTGGGAATCTGTGATCTAAGATCCTAATTCTCGTCACAACCGAGACAACACAGCTCCCCTGCTATCGGTCTTGCCAATGGACCAGTGAATTGAACATGCAGTATTCCACATTACCAGTGTCCAACAGGATTTTGCAATCATCAAAAAAAACCAAACACCCACACCTTGTTTTGGACCCTGCACAGCCTCGGCATGACAACAGTAGCAACAAAGCCAAGTGACAACTTAACACCAGTATGTAATATGTCCAACTCCATCACTATTGAGCAACTTGTTGAAACGGTAGACCTGTGGTGCCTTGCTATCATAAAAAAGACATAAAGGACAAACAACTGCACTTTGGTTGGACCTGTTGCCATTGCATCTGAGCTGCTGCCATCTTACCATCATCCTATTATAACATGACCATAAGACATCAGAGCACAATTAGGCTATTTGGCCCATTCAGTCATGACTGCTTTTCCACTCCTCAGCCCCACTCCCTGGCCTTCTCCCTGTAACCATAGCTGCCGCGTCCAGTCAAAAACCTGTCAACCTCTGCTTTAAATACACCCTCCCACCTGGTCTCCACAGCTGCCTGTGGTAATGAATTCCACAAATTCACCACCCTCTGACCAAAGAAATTTGTATCATTATTTGTTTGACATTAAGGTGTTTTTAAATAAGTGTAATAATTTTATTTACAAATCTGATAACTTTTTATGTGTTTTAATTACTCATATCTGAGCAAATTTCAATCATCTCTGATTATTAGAGACTTTTAAAAATAGTATTGAAAGCCACTCACAAGGCAGTGAGCTGTCAAAAGCCCTCAGGCCGCTCCAAGGATAGAAGCTGTAGATCTGATTCTTGTCTGCCTTGTGAAACCCGCTCAGGTCTGTAAGGTCAGTGTAGCTTACCCTCTATGTACAGACCAGGTTAGTGTGAGCCAGTTTGGTAGGCACTGTGATCAAGCAGCACAACAGATCCTGGCCTGTTGAGGCACGTGTTCCTCTGGGCTCTTTCCTAGGCCTAGCTATCTTCAAATGCTATATCAATGAGCCTTCAGAAACTGAAGTAAGGATGATTGTCCTTGACTCCATGATGTTCAAACAATTGTCAACTCTTTAGATAATGAAGTAGATCCAGACAATGTTCAAGCATGGGTCGACAAGTGTGATGTAGCATGTTGCAGGATGGACTTTCAGCTCCCAACTATGACCATCATTTAGCCATAATTCAGTAATGGCCATAACATCAGACCTAATAATCTATAAAAGTCCAATGAGATCATCTACCTTATTTCTTATACTCCATGCATTAAGATATAATACTTTGCATACTCTATTTGCTATCCTTTTTGATTCTGCATCCCTAATGCACTGATACTCATCCTGCTGGCTGCAATTTCGTCCTGTCATCTGCCTGATCTTCCTAACAGTCTGGCTGTGTGTTATCTCTGCTTTTTTTACCATCTGTCCTATCCTGAGTCTCTAAAGGTCCCTACACATCCATAGAATTTTGACAAAGTTTTAAGTGACATGCTAAACCTACTTAAACGTATAAGAAAGTAGAGGTGCTGTTATGCCTTCTTTGTGATGGCACTTACATGCTAGTCCCAGGACAGATGCTATGAAATGAAGAATTGCATGGCAGATTAATTTAAAATGGATCTGGCTAATATTTTACTCTCGTAGAAACCAAGAACAAAAGCATTTTGCCAGCAATTTTGTTCTTAGTTTTAACTTCTTCAACAGCTCAAGACAAATACATCACCTTTGCTGCCTAGAAGGACAGGGGCCAAAGGTGTTCAGTGTCACCATGACCCACAAGTTCCACTTAAACTCACACACATTCTGATTTGAAAATATATTAATTTATCTTTAAGTTGGATGTAACTACTGAAACTTGCTCCGTAACAACATTTTGACAGAATCTTCATGATGGCAACTATAATGAATCAAATAGCTAGCTCTTATATACCAACTCAGTAGAAATTAAGAATAGTAAGTTCTGATTTTACCAGCAGTAGGTACATATAGATGAAACTATGGAGTGCATAGAGAGGGTAATTGGGGCTTAACCTCTCTACCTTGCCAGTAAACTGACTTTGACTTATCTTCGATCTCTAACCATTCAGCCTTTGAAATTATTTGAAAATAATTTCAATTTTCTAAAAAGAAATTCAATTTGGACTTTCAATGCTGCCATATTAAAATTTAAACCTTCAAGACTGCAGAAGTCCTTAAGAAATACGCACAACATGAGGTTGATATCAGGAAGGGGAAATGATTCAGAAAAACAAACAACGCCTCAAACATACAGTGCAGGTCACCAATTTTCCATGAACTCGCAATTCAGTCCTATTAAAATCAGGTAAAAAGTAGGAACTATATAAAGACCTAATTAATACTTCATAACAAAGATACATTATGAAGTTTGAGGATGATATTTGAATTTCTTATTTAATACACAATATCCGATATAATAGGAAGCTAACCAAATCACATATATCATGGGATGTTTACATGTGGTTAAAGACCATAACTGAAGTGTCTTCTCACATATATGAAAGCTATATGAGCTATTTCAGTATGGAAGGCAGATTTCTAATTTTATTTGAATATATGAACTTTTGCTTTCAAGCTCAAGCTGCAGCTATCCAAGTTAATTGGCATTTGACTTACATTGGTAATTCTCCTGAGACATTAACTGTGTGCAATTACATAAAAACAAGACACAAGAAAGCCTGTAGGAAAGGCCATTCATTCAGTTAAGCACATTCCATCCGGAGGCAAGGTATCATTACTCCATCACAAATTAATTCACCCTAAACCACTTGTTGCCTTATGCTTTGAGAAGCAAAGTCTGTTTTTTCCTATCTCCTGATGGTGAAAAATGCCATCAGGAAGGGGAAATGATTCAAAACAACAAACAACACCACAAACATACAGTGCATAAATAATAATCTCCCTTCTGAACTAATATTGAGCCATTTTTTTGTTAATACTTCCAATTGGTCTCAAGTTGACGAAGAATTGGAGAATGCAAAGCCCAGCTGAGTGTAATATCAAGGGTTTCCATAAGGGCATTTCATACAAAACTGCAGCAAAGGGAACTCTACTCAAACTTAAAAGTGTTAATGTGAGATTTACAATTAGATAAGAGACAAGCTAAAATTGATCATGATTTCTTGCAGTTCAAAGGAAAATATGAGTATTTCAGAATCTGACATGATTTCAGCAAGAAATAAAGCTTTACATCCTGTCCACAGCTTATTGTCCAGATTTGATTGCAACTTCAGCAATAGGTGAGAAATGAATGCACTTCTGGTAGTGTAATGAAGAAAATCTCGTGCTATTCTCTTTACTCAGCCAAAAGTAATTTCTCCCAATGCCTCTGCTTGCTGACATACATTGACACCCAGTCTAACCACCCTTTAAATTTATAATTTTCAGCCTCATATAAAATTCCTTATTGGCTCATTATTTGCTACTGTCAGTAACATACTTAATCCTTTAAAAATATTTCTGTTTGCTCAGGGACTGAGAAGGTAGCACAGAACAATTTTTAAAATTAAAATCTGAAAATAGGACATAAAACACGTTCGATCTATTCCAAACAGTATAAGAGGGTTTTTCATAAATGTCAGGGAATAGAATGGCTTAAAAGTAAAACAATGGAAGGAAACCCTTACAATAGAAATGCAGATGTAGAAATGGGGCTCACTATTGTCTCTGCAGATGGATGGAATTTGATTGGCCAAATTGCCTTCCTCACCCATAATTATCTTGTGCTCATTCTTCTGCATTTAAATTACTTCATTACACATTTAACTCAATCGGCTTTTGTAAATATGAACAAGGAAAATCAGTCGTGAAATCTGCGCGAAGAAAGCCTGCAATTAGGTCTGAAATTAAAACAAGAATTGCCGGCCAAGTACTGTAGCTCCCTGTTGCAAAAAGAGAAAAATATAGGCCAACACCATTTTAGTTTAATGAGTGTCATTAGTGTCTATAACAGATTGGTTATTTAACTGCTTATAGTGATTATACTGTATTTTTTTTTTAAAAATGCAGGATGTGTTATACAATGATACTCATTAGACTAAAATGTATGAGTGCTTGTATTATTAGAAATATAGAAAGAAAGTGTGTTCTGACACCGCTGTACTTTTGGTGCTACACAGCTTCCGCTGAAATTCCGTTGTTCCGTTGAAACAGCTACACAGTTGAAATAGTGTCCAAGATCCTTATACATATCTGATAGGCTACACACCAGCCAGAAGATTTCTCTATGGTAACAAGTATGACACTCAACAAGTATTGTTGATCTTATTACCATAGAGAAATCTCTGGACTGAGAAAAGTTGAGCAGCCAAATAAACAGGAAAGGGAGCAGCCTCCATCATACCCTACAGGAGGTTATGACAGAGACTGTAGCATCCATGTCATTCATCAACACATGAAACAGATGACAGTCTGTCTGTCTGTCAGTCTACGGCAATGCCCCACCTTCACAGTGCTGGCCAGAGGTGTATATCAGAGTCCCATAACTCAGTGGTGAGCAATCATAAAGTTGTCCTTGGCTGATGCAATACCAACCCTCACAAGCAGCCTCTGAGCACCATCCCCTGAGTGATTCTTTACTGCTGGAGCTCCAGCACAAGGATAAAAGAGCTGGCAGTATCTGTTCAGGGGTTACCAGCAATACAATGAAAAAGCATAGGCTAATTATATCTCATGATTCCCTCTCTGTTTGGGGGTTTAATGATTTTCTCCAGCAGAATACCTTGCACTTAAAATTAGTCGGTTCGCTTCACTTCCAGTAGGACTGAAGTGTGCAGCACATATAGCCAGCACATCCCCAGACTCAAGACCCGTGTATTTTCCCAGCACAAACCAATCCCAGCTCTCTGTGACAGTAATAATGACATCAACAAGCTGAAATTTCAGAAAGTGCCTGCAGTTGATTCAGAACAGAAACTGATGGATAATCAACAGTTCCCCAGGGCTTCTTCATCCTTCACAATGACACACTGCAATGCAGATATGCTTCTTCTGATGGTAATTCAACCTTTATAGCAAGTTGTCTTAATGCACTAATTATACGAATCATTGATTTCATGAAATTCTAGTCAAACCTGGATGGATTGACAACCCTGACATAAAAAACAAAATACTGAAAATATTCAGTGTGTCAGGCAGCATGAACAGAGTCCAGTAATCCATTTCCCCGGCCTTTCATCAGAACCTGAAAACAAAAATAAAACATTCTGGGTTCTCAGAATTTGGAGTTAAAAGAGACTTAGCGAACATAGAACAGGTTAGCACAGTGCAGGCCACTCAGCCCACCTTTTAACCTACTCTAAGATTAATCTAACCTTTCCCTCACATTTTAATTTTTCTATCACCCATGTACCCTTCTAAAAGTCCCTTAAATGTCCTTAATATATCTGTCTCTACCACTATCCCTGGCAATGCCTACAACATCCACCACTCTCTGTGTACAAAACCTATCTCAGACGTTTCCCCCTATACGTTCCTCCAATTAATCACCTTGAAATTATGCCCCCTTGTGGAACCATTTCCACCCTGCCTGTTCATTCTACCTATGCCTCTTATCATTTTGTACACATCTATCAAGTTATCTCTCATCCTCCTTGGCTCCAAGGAGAAAAGCCCTAGCTTGTTCAAACTATCCTCATAAGACATGCTTTTCAATCCAGTTAGTATCCTGGTAAACCCCCTTTGAACCTTCTCTGAAGCTTCTACATCCTTCCTGTTATAAGGGGATCAGAATAGAACACAATTTGCCAAGTCTGGTCTAACCTGAGCTTTATAATGGTGCAACATTTCCTCGTGCCCATTGAACTCAATCTCCCGACTAATAAGTGCCAACACACCATATGCCTTCTTAACCACCACATCAACTTGTGTGGCAACTTTGTGGGAAATGTAGATGTGGGCCCATAGATCTTTCTGTTCATCCACACTATCAAGAATCCTATGTTCTGCCTTCCAGTTCAGCCTTCCAAAGTGTATCACTCCACACTTTTCCAGACTGAACTCCATCTGCCACTTCCAAGCTTAGCTCTTCATTGTATAAATGTTCCATTATAACCTCCAAAAGCCTTCTACACAATCATACTCTGCATACTTACTAACCCACCCTTCCACTTTCTCATCTAAGTCATTTCTAAAAATTACAAAGTGCAGGGGTCCCAGAACAGATTACTGCAGAACACCACTGGGCAGAATACACTCCATATTCTACCACACTTTGCCTTCTGTGGAAAAGCCAATTCGGAATCTACACTGCCAAGTTTTCCTGGATCGCATGCACCCTGGCTTTCTGAAAGCGCCTACCATGGGAAACCTTGTTAAAGGCCTCACTAAAATCCCTATACACCACATCCACTGCTCTACCTTCACAAATAAGAGTGATCCAGAGCAATTTGAGCTCCTTAAAAAAAGTAAGACTGAAAATACTGTAAATGAAAGTAAGGAAACAGCATACCTGTTCAATGTTTGCTTTGCACTTATATTGGAGAAAACAAATAGCAATTCAGTAATCCCAATCTGTGATTAAAAAATTACTAAAATGAACCAAAGCAAATAAAACTTATGTAAAAGGAAGTGTAATGAATCACTGAGACCAAAAGGTTCTTAACATCTTCAAGGTTGTAAAAATGCTCAGTTATTTTTCCAAGTTCTCTAAATTCAGAAACCAGTCCTTTAGACTTGACATTTACATATCATTCTGCCATTTAAGAAAGGTCAGAATATTACATATTTTCAGTGAATTGGAGAAAACTAGCTTGATTTATCACAGTGACCACCATGCTTTATATACAAGGAACTACACATGCTCGAAGGACCTAGTCACATTTTTCAATCCTGTTTTAAATACCATTAATTTATGTACAAATCATTGTAATATGCAAGTGAAGAGTCCTCACAGAGGGATCAGAAGTGAAAAGAGTGAGCAATTTCAAGTTCTTGGGTGCCAATATCTCTGAGGATCTATCCTGAACCCAGCATATTGATGCAGCTACAAAGAAGGCACAACAGTAGCTATATTTCATGAGGAATTTGAGCTTTGGTATGTCACCAAAGAATCTCGCAAATCTCTATAGATATGCAATGGAAAGCATTCTAACTGGCTGCATCACCATCTGGTGGGGCTGGGGGTGGGGTGGGTGGGAGCACAGGATTGAAACAAGCTGCAGAGAGTTGTAAACTTAGTCAGCTCCATCATGGGCAATAGACTCTATAGTATCCAGGTCATCTTCAAGGAGCGATGCCTCAACAAGGAGGCATCCATCATTAAGGACCCCAATCACCCGGGTCATGCCCTGTTCTAATTGCTACCATCAGAAGGAGATACAGACGCCTGAAGGAACACACTCAGTGATTCAAGAACAGCTTCTTCCCTTCTGATTGGACGTTAAACCCATGGACTGCCTCACTACTTCTTTATTTTTATTTTTGCACTATTTATTTCATTTAATTATTTACTGTAATTCATATTTTTCTATTATTATATATTGCAATGCACTGCTGCTACAAAGAACAACTTTCTCAACATATGCTGGTGAAATTAAAACTGTTTCTGATTCTGATTCTGATTCTGAATTTCTGGTATAGTATTTGTTCTATATAGACCTTGCTAGTATTTTATTTCTGCAAAATTTATTATGTCAATCACAGAAGAATTGCCAGTTTTTAATTTCTTCCCCCATTGATGCTGCAGTTACTAATTACAATTGAAAGGCCCCCAGTAACCTGAAAATTGGCTGAATTATACCACTGTCTAAATTGAACCACTGCCCAGGTACTGCACATAACTAGCGAAATAACTGCAGGATTCAATGATTGCAGGAAGGTTGTGAGTAAACATCACAACCCTGCAGATAGCTTTTGTTCATGGAAGGATATCAAGATTAGTCATTATGACGACTGAAAAAAGGCAATTTTATTTCTCTATAATATTCTTCATTCATAATTCACTCAATGGCCACTTTTTTAGGTACGGGGTGTATCTACAGGAGTGGAACCTGGTGTGGTTTTCTGCTGCTGTAGGCTATCTGCTTGAGGGTTCATCGTGTTGTTTATTCAGAGATGCTCTTCTACATGCCAGTGTTGTAAAACATGGTTATTTGACTTACTGTCACCTTCTTGTCAGTTTGAACCAGTCTGACCGTTCCCCTCTGACCTCTTTCATTAACAAGGTATTTTCGCCCACAGAACTGCGCTCACTAGATGTTTTTATGTTCCTTGCACCATTCTCCGTCAACTCTAGAGACTGTCATATGTGATTATCCCAGAAGATCAGTTTCTGAGATATTCAAAACACTCCATCCATCACCAACAATCATTCCACAGTCAAAGTCACTTAGAACACATTTCTTCCCCATTCTGATCTTTGGTCTGAACAACAACTGAATCTTTTGACCATGTCTGCATATCTTTATACATTGAGTTGCTGTCACATGATTGGCTGATTAGGTATTTACATTAACCATTAACAAGCTCATGTGCATGTGTACCTAATAAAGTGGCCACTGAGTGTATGTGCAATAAATGTAACTAAGATCTTTGTCTGTGTCCCTTGTGGCAGCAATTCAATATTTTCTTTCACAATGTATCAACACCACTCACATTTCTTCCTTAACCAAAACAATAATAAAGGGTTTGAAAGGCGTAACACAGGGTCATAGCTGTGGTCCTTTCCCACAAAGCCTGCATGTTCTTGACGCAGACTCCTATATCTTGGAATGTGCAGGTCAGAATCATTTCTTTGTAGCTATCTCCTGACAATGTTTAAGCAAACTTAAATGGGTCTTTCACTGAATTGATAATCTTCCAGAAGCAGTTGACATTTGTATTCCTGGGAACAGCCTTCAAAAGGAATATAGGGCCCTGTAATACGCAGTTGCTCTGGATGAAGCCCAGCAAGGACTACCATCTTTTTTCAGACCTTCTTAGCAACCACATAATCTAGAAAGTGTACAATTATCCCATTTTCACTGTCACCATCTCAAAGATTCTGCCTGTATGTGAAGATATCTTCTCTCTCCTTTTCTTGGGGTTTTGCTTGGGAGTTCTGGTGATGACATATTCTACAAGATAACCTTCAGGGAATCCTGCACGAAGACCACCAAGCCCCTCTGCACCACTGAATCTGTAATATCTCCCATTTAGAAAATAATCTGTCCTTTATTCCTTCTGCCAAAGTGCATGAGCATACACTTCCCTACACTCTATTCCATCTGCCACTTCTGCCCTTCTGCAGACACCCTGCCACCTCATCATTACCTGCCCCTCCACCTATCTTCGTATCATTCACAAATTCCTTCATCCAAATCATTGACATACAACGTGAAAAAAATGGTCCCAACTCAAATCCCTGTGGCACACTACTAGTCATAGGCAACCAACCAGAAAAGATTCCCTTTATTCTCAGTCTTTTTCACCTACCAGTCAGCCAGTCTTCTACACATGTAATACCATGTGCGGCATCTGTCAAAAGCCTTCTGAAAATCCAAATAAACAACATCCACTGACTCTCCTTTGTTTTATCCTGCCTGTTATTTCCACAAAGAATCAGATTTGTCAGGCAAGACTTCCCCTTGAGAAAGCCATGCTGACTTCAGCCTATTTTATTATGTGGTTCTAAGTACCCAAATCCTCATCCTTAATAATAGACTCCAACATCTTTTCAGCCACTGAAGTCAGAATAGTTGGCCTATAACTTCCTTTCTTCTGCCTCCCTCCCTTCTTAAAGACTGGAGTGAATTTTCCAGTCCTCAGGAACATTCCAGAATTGAATCATTCTTGAAAGATTATTACTAATGCCTCCACAATCCCTATTGCTACCTCTTTCAGAATTCTGAGGTGTGTTCTAACTACTCCAGGTAACTTATCTACTTTCAGGCTCTTCAGCTTCCCAAGTACCTACTCCATAGTGATAGCAATGACACTCACTCCTACCCCTGACACTCTTGTATTTCTGCCATTATGCTAGCGTTTGCTACAGTGAAGAATGAAGCAAAGTGCTTATTAAGTTCCTCTGCCATTTCTTTGTCCCCCATAACTACCTCTCCCGCATCACTTTCCAGTGGTTCAATATCCATCTTCACTGTTCATATATCTGATAAAATGTTGAGTATTCTCTTTTATATTATTTGCTAGCTTACCTTCATATTTTGCCTTTTCTCCCTTTATGACTTTTTTAGGTGCCTTATGTTGGGCTCTTGCAACATTAGGGATAGGTAAAACCTTAGCTCATAGTGGCACTTTTATTATGTTCTGTCAGGATTCACACAGGACTTAATGCAGCCACACAAGAAGATTTCTGCCCCCCACCGCCCCCACTGGAGATCTGCACATCATGTCCCAGCAGAGGTGATCCAGTTTGGATCAACATGTGAAATGGTAGATGGTTCGCCTAACTGATGTAATGTGGGAGCAGGGTATGGGCCACAACTTTGAATGGTATAATAACATCAAGAACACATCATGCCTGGTGACCAGTTTTTGCATGCCACCAAGGGGAACACTGCTTCTATATTCCTAATTCCTACTTTAGCTTGGCTTTCCACCCCTTGATGCATTCCGCAGTACCTTCAAACCAGCTTCCCAGCATCTTTGGGTAATTAACTCACATGAGACCTGCAAGAATCATCATCAGCATGTACCATGTTACATGACATAGGTGATCATAGCTGAGGATGTTCTACAAGTCTGTGGTGGCCAGTGCTATCATGTTTGCTGTTGTGTGCTGGGGCAGCAGGCTGAGGGTAGCAGACACCAACAGAATCAACAAACTCATTGGTAAGGCCAGTGATGTTGTGGGGGTGGAACTGAACTCTCTGACAGTGGTGTCTGAAAAGAGGGTGGTGTCTGAAAAGAGGATGCTGTCCAAGTTGCATGCCATCTTGGACAATGTCTCCCATCCACTCCATAATGTACTGGTTAGGCACAGCCAGAGACTCATTCCACTGAGATGCAACACTGAGCATCAAAGGAAGTAATTCTTGCCTGTGGCCATCAAACTTTACAACTCCTCCCTCGGAGTGTCAAACACCCTGAGCCAATAGACTGGTCCTGGACTTATTTCCACTTGGAATAATTTACTTATTATATTATTTAATTATTTATGTTTTTTTAATATTGTTATACTTCTACACTATTCTTGGTTGGTGCGACTGTAATGAAACCCAATTTCCCTCAGTATCAATAAAGTCTTTCTGTCTGTCTGTGTGTCATAGCCATGATTGTTTTTGAGAAATTTTTCTACAGAAATCGTTTGTCATCATTGCCTTCTTCTGGGCAGTGTCTTTACAAGGCAGGTGACACTAGCCATTATCTTCAAAGATTGTCTGCTTGGCATCAGTTGTCGCATAACCTGCACTTGTGATTCACACCAGCTGATCATATGACAATCTCCCACCTGCTTCCATGGCTTCATGTGACCCTGAGTGGGAGGGCTAAACAGGTACTATACCATACCCAAGGGTGAACTGCAGGCTAGTGGAGGGAGGGATTGTTTTTTACCTCCTTTGGTAGAGACACATCTCCACCCCACCACCCATGAATGACAATGCTAATGGCAATAGAGAAACCACAGCCAATTCTTGATTCCCTCGTCAATGCCAATTTTGGAGAGTATGGCCATCATAGAATGTGTGCAATATTAAGATTTAATAGAAAAGACAATTAAATGATGTAGAATAAGTGAAGCTCTGACTACCTTTCATGCACCACACAAAAAGAACACCTCAGTTGTGGCTTACAGTTGTCAGAATCAGATAGTGAACCTCTGCTAGGTTTATTATCACCGGCATGTGACGTGAAATTTGTTAACTTAGCAGCAGCAGTTCAATACAATAACCTAGCAGAGAGAGAGAAAATAATAATAAGTAAAATAAAACATTATAATAAATAAACAAGTAAATCAATTATGTATATTAAATACATTTTAAAAACAGCAAAAACAGAAAGACTGTATATTTAAAAAAATTAGGTAGTGTCTAAAGATTCAATGTCTGTTTAGGAATCGGGTGGCAGAGGGGAAGAAGCTGTTCCTGAACTGCTGAGTGTGTGCCTTCAGGCTTCTGTATCTCCTACCTGATGGTAACAGTAAGAAAAGGGCATGCCCTGGGTGCTGGAGGTCCTTAATATTGGATTAAATTAAATTAAATTAAATTGGATTAAATTAATACTGCCTTACTGAGACACTGCTCCCCAAAGATGTCCTGGGTACTTTGTAGGCTAGTACCCAAGATGGAGCTGACTAGATTTACAACCTTCTGTAGCTTCTTTCAGTCCTGTGCAGTAGCCCCTCCATACCAGATAGTGATGCAGCCTGTCAGAATGCTCTCCACAGTACAACTATAGAAGTTTTTGAGTGTATTTGTTGACGTGCCAAATCTCTTCAAACTCCTAATAAAGTATAGCCGCTGTCTTGCCTTCTTTTATAACTACATCAATATGTTGGGACCAGGTTAGATCCTCAGAGATCTTGAGACCCAGGAACTTGAAGCTGCTCACTCTCTCCACTTATAATCCTCTGAGGATTGGTATGTGTTCCTTCGTCTTACCCTTCCTGAAGTCCACAATCAGCTCTTTCGTCTTCTGATGTTGAGTGCCAGGTTGTTGCTGCGACACCACTCCACCAGTTGGCATATCTCGCTCCCATATGCACTCTCGTCACCATCTGAGATTTTACCAATAATGGTTGTATTGTCAACAAATTTATAGATGGTATTTGAGCTATGCCTAGCTACAAAGTCATGTGTATATAGAGAGGAGAGCAATGGGCTGAGCACACACTCCTGAGGTGTGCCAGTGTTGATTGTCAGTGATCGTCATGTTATCATCAATCCACACAGATTGTGGTCTTCCAGTTAGGAAGTCAAGGATCCAATTGCAGAGGGAGGTAAAGAGGCCCAAGTTCTGCAACTTCTCAATCAGGATTGTGGGAATGATGGTATTAAATGCTGAGCTATAGTCAATGAACAGCATCCTGACGTAGGTGTATGTGTTGTCCAGGTGGTCTAAAGATGTGTGAAGAGCCATTGACATTGGATCTGCCGTTGACCTGTTGCAGCGATAGGCAAATTGCAATGGGTCCAGGTCCTTGCTGAGGAAAGAGTTCAGTCTAGTCATGACCAACCTCTCAAATTATTTCATCACTGACAACCTATTACACATTGTTTGTAAGGACAGCTAAATCCCATATATCTTGAATATCATCATACATCCGAATTATATAGATTATCAGTTTGTGTTTATATTTTTAAAAAATAGGCTCTGTGTCCATTATTAACATACCAGAGAGAATGATTTAAGACTTTGTATTTAATGTTATCGCAATATCCAATCTGATATGGCATTGGATATGCCATATTGTGCTTCCTAGGCATGGGACTTTGATCCACTAAACTGGACTACTCTGGTCTAATTTTCTAAAGAAAAATCCTTGCAGATAAATACCTTGATTATTATATTTAATATATACCCCATATTTCAAAAAGAATGAAAAAAAGTCAGTACTTTGTTCTTGACATAAAGTTGCTGATGACTGAAAGGTCTAGAAAGCTGGCTGCCTCATCTGTGTGTGAAATAATTAAGTGTACTGAATATTAACAGATAGAATCTAATTATACAAAATGACTTACATATAAAAGCAATTTTTTTTGCATTCTCTTTAATATTTGCGCATGGGAGATATTTCTGAAGATGTGTTTTTCTGATTATGAATTCAGCAGTTCGTAAGCTGTTTAGGTGAAGAGCAATCCAACGCTTTCAATTAATCTTCTTCCAGCTGTACATCCAGATGTTCTGAGCTCTGTCGGAAAGTGCAGGTCAGTGCACTTTAAATAGATACATACACGCAACCTGTGAAACTCCAAAAAGGTGATATTAATCCTTCTTCAAGAAAGTTGACAATTCAATTGTAAAACAGCCCTGACTAAAGCATAATGAAAGTTACTGCTTTGTTGCAATTACATGAAATTCGAATTTTTTGTTAATAGATTTATGGACTATAAGCAAATTCTAATTTCAAAAGATAATTCGTCTTTGAAAACGGTTCTTCATTACTTACAGCCTTTGAATACCAGCAAAATCTCCTTTACAACATTAATTTTATGAAACTATACATTTACAAACAGAGGTGGCTTTGATGGGAAACATTTTAGTACTTAAGGGTGGAAAAAAAAGAGTATGCTTAATGGACAAGATGCAGGAGCATGATTCTTTACGATCATTAAGACTGGCATTGGCTTCCTGGGCTAAACTTGGGATATAATGGGATATGCTATACCCAGAACAACAAATGGGAAAGCATGAAAAAATTAAGTCCTTAAGCACATTTTCTGCTCACTATCCAGCGAGATAGACATTCTTTTTTGGCAGTCACACTAGTCAAAACAAATTCAAACACCATGCTGAAATAGTGAGAGAACTGACTTAGCAAAGATTATAGGAGTGAATGGATCATCTTGCGGAAGGTGAGAGTGATCCAGTCGATCACAGAGTCCAATCAGGTGGGAGTAAAGCTTGATGGCTAGGGGTATGGTGGTGGTATTTGAAGTCCCTTCGGTAAAATAAAAGTGGAAAGAAACAGGTCAGCAAGTCAAGCAGCATCTATGGAAATGAATGAACAGTCGACGCTTCGGGCTGAGACCTTTCTTCAGCACTAGAAAGGAAGGAAGAAGATGCCAGGATAAAAAGTTAGGGTGAGGGGAAAGAGGATAGCTAGAAAGTGATAGGTGAAGTCAGGGGGTGGGTAGGAAAGCTAAGTAAGAGTATGGAATCTGATAGGCAAGGAGAGTAGGACCGTAGGAGAAAGGGGAGGTGGTGATCGACAGTTGAGAAGAAGAGGCCAGTGTGGGGAATAGAAGAGGGGGGAGGGGTAGGGAAAAATATTTTATCGGAAGGAGAAATCAATACTCATGCCATTATGTTGGAGGCTATCCAAATGGAATATAAGGTGTTACTCCTTCATCCTGAGGGTGGCCTCATCTTGGCTCAAGAGGAGGCCATGGCCAACATATCAGAACGGGAATAGCAATTGGAATTAAAATGCTTGGCCACCAGGAAATTCAGCATTTGGAGAATGGAGCAGAGGTGCTCAACGAAGCAGCCCCCAATTTACAATGGGTCTGACGGATATACTGTTGTGTACTTACCAAATGCAAAGTTTTATTTATTATACTCTCTTAGAGCATTATAAAGAAGAGCTGGGTAAAACCTTTAATCCTGATTTAAAGTTTCAGCATGAGTAATCCTCCAATGAGCCACTTCTCAGTATAAATCTGGAGCATTTTCTTTAAATAGGCATTGGAATACAGCCATACATATAAGCACCAAAGATGCAAAGAGCACGTGTCATGTCACCAAGTTGCCCAGAAATAAATGGCACAATGAAAATTACTGACTGAGATCATTCTACATCCATTTCACATTCTCATTGCATTGGAATGCTATCATAAGCGGAAAGTGAGAATGCAAATGCAGTTTAGAAATCTTCAATGAGCAGAAGAACCCTGTATAAAAGTGACTCAAACTTAGTAATTCATTAGATAAAAAATAGTGCTTATGAAATACATATCTATTTATGTAATATATAGGGAATAGAAAATGACCAGTCAATTATGGACTTATCAGCTTAATGTTGCTGTTAGAGCCATATTCAAATAACTTTTAGAACATAGAATACTACAACACAGTACAAGCCCATGATGTAGTGCTGACCTTTTAACTTACTCTTAAGATCAATCTAACCCTTCTTATCTACATACCCCTCTATTTTATAGGAAAATATTTTATATTCCAAAACATATAATGAAAAAAATTGGGAGGATTGATTACAAAAGGGGAACATCTTTACAATTTTACTGAAGTTTTGAAGAGCTAATAGAAAGAGTAGGCAAAGCTGCAATTTATCTAGATAGCCAAAAGACTTTTGATCGTTACCCTATAACAGACTAGTGAACAAGATCAGGGGACAAACAACATAATTAATTGCAAGATGAGCCATGCTGGTGTATCGCAAAGCCAAAACACAACAGGGTTGTAGACAGAGTTCGTATCGCCATCGCTGTCGGAGTGAATGATTTGGAGAAGAATCAATGCCGAAAAGTTTCAATGCCCGTCCACCTAACCTGGGTGTGAGGTTGAATCAGTCCAAGTGCCGAGGCGATTAGGTGAGATTGAGAACGGCTTCAGGCTGTGCGGCCTTGGTGTGTCACTGTGCCAGGGTCTAGGTCCGAGAGCGAGGGACTGTCTGGTGCTTGGACAATGAAAACACTGGCCCAGATAAATTGGAAAGCCCAAGTATGAGGACTGGAGGTGAAGGTCAGGCTGATTTTCCTTGCTCTCCCATGATATTCATTCTTCTCTCTGGTGGCTGTGTCTCTGCAGGTTTCGCAGTGTTTTTGCCCCACTGGTATCAAGCCGAGTCACTTTTTATTGTCATTTCGACCATAACTGCTGGTACAGTGAAAACAAGACAATGTTTTTCAGGAGCATGGTGCTACATGAAACAGTACAAAAACTACACTGAACTATGTGAAAACAACACAGAAAAAAAAACTACACTAGACTACAGACCTACCCAGGACTGCATAAAGTGCACAAAACAGTGCAGTCATTACAATAAATAATAAACAAGACAATAGGCACAGTAGAGGGCAGTAAGTCGGTGTCAGTCCAGTCTCTGGGTATTGAGGAGTCTGATAACTTGGAGGAAGAAACTGTTACATAGTATGATGAACCGAGATTGAGACTTGGGCCTACTCCGGCTGCTCCAGTGGGCAGATCTATGGAGCCAGTCTGGTTCGGAATGTTGTCGTTTGAGTGACGTGGGGGTTTTTTTCCGCTTTCTCTGCGCAGTGGTTATGGTCTTTTTTAATTGGGTTCTTCAGGCTTTTTGCTTTGTGGCTGCCTGAATGCAAACAAATCTCAAGGTGTATTATTTATACATTCTTTGATATTAAATGCACTTTGAATCTTTGAAGTTAACTGCAAAACAGAAAGCAGAACAATTGCTGTGGGAAACTATTCATGGTATGGTATTCCACAAGGACCAAGCTACAATAACTTATGGTCACAAATTATAATAACTATTTAGAGTGAAGAACTAAAAACTACCATTTCCAAATTTGTAGATAATACCATATTAGGATGCAGAGTTAGCACTGAGACAGACTGCAAAAATTACAGGAGGACATTAATAAACTTGCAGAATGAACAAAGAATTAAAATGGAATGAAATTATTTTTGATAAATTTCTTCCTGATAAATTTTGATTAGGAAGAATAAGAGCCTTTTATTTCAGAAGTGTAAGTCTAGGTAATGTGGAGAATAAAAGAGATTGCAAATACAAATGCACCAATTAGGAAGGATACCCAGTTAAGCACTGAACTGATTCCACAAGCTACAGACTAACTTTCAAGGACTCTGCAACTCATGTTCTCAATATTATTTTGTTATTATTTGCATGATTTGGGTACTTTTGCACATTTGTTGTTTTTAAATCTTTATGTATAGTTTTTCATCAGCTCTATTGTATTTCTTTATTTTCCTGGAAATGCCTGCAAGGCAATAAATATCACAGCAGTAATAATGACATAAACATACTTGATAATAAATTTCTTTTGAATTTTGGGCTTTCAATATAAAATAAAGTAAACCATAGCACTTTAAGGTTTTTTTCCTAGAGGGATAGAATTTGAAATTGGAGGAGGGAAATGTACCTGAGAGATTGGCAGGATGTGGGAGATAGAAGAGTGAGAAAGGTGCATAGGGATTGTGGGCTACATAAACTTGGAAAAGTCTGTATTCATACCATTAGGTTGTATACTGCCCAGGTAGAAAATGAGCTGATGTTCTTCAAGTTTGCATTCGGTTCACACGCTGGCAATTGAATGACAGGTCAGTGTTGAAATGGGAAGGGGAGTTGAAATGTCATGCAATTGGGGGCAAAGTGTAGGCATTCTGCAAAAGTTGCTCCTTGCTTAGTATTGCCCAGGGATCTGTTCTGGGACCCTTACTCTGCGTGATCTTTATAAATGACCTGGATGAGGAATTGGAGGGATGGGTTAGTAAGTTTGCTAATGACACAAAGGTTGGAGGTGTTGTGAATAGTGTGGAGGGCTGTCAGAGGTTACAGTGGGACATTGATAGGATGCAAAACTGGGCTGAGAAGTCGCAGATGGAGTTCAACCCAGGTAAGTGTGAGGTGGTTCATTTTGTTAGGTCAAATATGATGGCAGAATATAGTATTAATGGTAAGACTCTTTGGCAGTGTGGAGGATCAGAGGGATCTTGGGGTCCGAGTCCATAGGACACTCAAAATAGCTGCGCAGGTTGACTCTGTGGTTACGAAGGCATATGGTGTATTGGCTTTCATTCCAATCGTGGAATTGAATTTAGGAGCCGAGAGGTAATGTTGCAGCTATATAGGACCCAGGTCAGACCCCACGGAGCACTGTGCTCAGTTCTGGTCGCCTTACTACAGGAAGGATGTGGAAGCCATAGAAAGGATGCAGAGGAGATTTACAAGGATGTTGCCTGGATTGGGGAGCATGCCTTATGAGAATAGGTTGAGTGAACTCGGCCTTTTCTCCTTGGAGGATGAGAGGTGACCTGATAGAGGTGTATAAGATGATGAGAGGCATTGATCGTGTGGATAGGCAGAGGCTTTTTCCCAAGGCTGAAATGGTTGCCACAAGAGGACACAGATTTAAGGTGCTGGGGAATAGGTACAGACGAGATGTCCGGGGTAAGTTTTTTACACAGAGACTGGTGAGTGCATGAAATGGACTGCTGGCAACAGTGGTGGAGGCAGATACAACAGGGTCTTTTAAAAGACTTTTGGATAGGTACATGGAGCTTAGAAAAATGGGTAAGCCTAGTAATTTCTAAGGTTGGGGCATGTTCGGCTCAACTTTGTGGGCCAGAAGGGCCTGTATTGTGCTGTAGGTTTTCTATGTTCTATGTTCTAAGATACTAAAAGCTTTTTTAGGTAGATAAAGGGTAAAAGAGAGTTGACGGTAAATATAGGACCAATAGGAAATGACGCTGGAAATATTGTAATGAGAGATGCAGAGATGGCAGAGGAACCGAATGCGTATTTTGCATCGGTCTTCACAGTGGAAGACATCTGAAGTACAACGAACATTCAAGAGTGTCAGGGAAGTAAAGTGAAAACTATGACTGAGAAGGTGCTCAGGAAGCTTAATGGTCTGAGGGTGGATAAATCTCCTAGACCTGATGGAATGCACCCTCTGGTTCTGATGGAAGTAGCTGGAGAGATTGCGGAGGCATTAACAATGATCTTTCGAGAATCAGTAAGTGCTGGCACTGTACCCGATGACTGGAAAATTGCAAATGTTACTCCGCTATTTAAGAAGGGTGGGAGGCAGCAGAAAGGAAACTATAGACCTGTTAGCCTGACATCAGTGGTTGGGAAGATGTTGGAATCGATTGTTAGGGATGAGATTACGGAGTACCTGGAGGTGCATGACAAGATAGGCCAAAGCCAGCATGGTTTCCTGAAAGGAAAATCCTGCCTGACTAACCTGCTACAATTTTTTGAGGAAAATACAAGCAAGGTTAGACAGAGGAGATGCAGTTGATCAGGTATACTTGGATTTTCAGAAGACCTTGAACAAGGTGCCACACATAAGGCTGCTTAGCAAGATAAGAGCCCATGGAATTACAGGGAAGTTACTAGCATGGGTGGAGCATTGGCTGATTGGCAGAAAACAGAGAGTGGTAATAAAGGGATCCTATTCTGGCTGGCTGCTAGTTACCAGCAGAGTTACACAGGGGTCGGTGTTGGGACCACTGCTTTTTATGATGTATGTCAATGATTTGAACTATGGGATTAATGGATTTGTGGCTAAATTTGCTGATGATGCAAAGATAGGTGGAAGAGTGGAAAATGTTGAGGAAACAGAGAGCCTGCCGAAAGACTTAGATAGTTTAGGGGAATGGGCAAAGAAGTGACAAAAAAAATATAATGTTGGAAAGTGTATGGTCATGCACTTTGGTAAAAGAAATAAATGGGCAGACCATTATTTAGATGGGGAGAAAATTCAAAATGCAGAGATGCAAAGGGACTTCAGAGTCCTTATGCAAGATACCCTAAAGGTTAACCTCCAGGTTGAGTCGGTTGTGAAGAAGATGAATGCAATGTTGGCATTCATTTCTAGAGGTATAGAATATAAGAGCAGGAATTTTTTTTTGAGGCTGTATAAGGCACTCGTGAGACCACACTTGGAGTATTGTGTGCAGTTTTGGGCTCCTTGTTTCAGAAAGGATATACTGTACTGACATTAAAGAGGGTTCAGAGAAGATTCACGAGAATGATTCCAGGAATGAAAGGGTTACTGTATGAGGAACGTCTGGCAGCTCTTAGGCTGTATTCCCTTGAGTTCAGGAGAATGAGGGGGGAATCTCATTGAAACATTCCGAATGTTAAAAGGCCTGAACAAATTAAATATGGCAAAGTTATTTCCCATGGTAGGGGAGTCTCAGACAAGAAGGCATGACTTCTGGATTGAAGGCCGTCCATTTAGAACACAGATGCAGAGAAATTACTTTAGTGAGAGGGTGGTAAATCTGTGGAATTTGTTGTCACGAGCGGCTGTGGAGGCCAAGTCATTGGGTGCATTTAAGGCAGAGAAAGATAGGTTCTTGATTAGCCAGGGCATCAAAGGGTATGGGTAGAAAGCAGGGGAGTGGGGTTGACTGGAAGAATTGGATCAGCCGATGATTGATTGGCGGAGCAGACTCAATGGGCCGAATGGCCTACATCTGTTCCTATATCTTATGGTCTTATGGACTGGAAGGTGCTGTATTTAAATGCACATAGCATTTGGAATAAGATGGACAAACATATGAAGCAATTACAGATTGGTTGGTATCATGTTGTGGGCATCACTGAGTCGTTCCTGAAATAAGGCCATAATGGGTGCTTAAAATCAAAGGATATACTTTGTATCAAAAAGACAGGTAGGAAGACATAGGCAGTGGTGTGATTCTGTTGGTAAGAGATAGAATTACATCTTTAGAAAGAGCTAACATAGGGTTAGAGAATGTTGAATCTTTGTGCATGAAGTTAAGAAGCTGTAAAGGTGGAAAAAAAATTATGGGAATCATGCATAGGCCTCCAAATAGAAGTTAAGATGTGTGGTTGGAATTGCATAGGGAGCTGGAAAAGGCATGTAATAAGGGTAAGGATACAACTGTAATGTGGGACTTCAATGTACAGGGGGATTGGGAAAATCAAATTGATGTTAGATGCAAGAGAGGGAATTTGTTGAATGCCTTCAAGATGGCTTTTTAGTGCAGCTTGTGCTTGAGCCTACTCAGGGAAAGGGTATCTTAGATTGGGTGTTGTGTAATAATCCAGATTTTATTAGGGAGCTTAATATAAAGGAACATTTAGGAGGCAGTGATCATGGTATAATTGAATTCATACAGCACTTTGAGAGGGAGAAGTGTAACTCACATGTATCAGTATCACAATGGAAAAAGGAATTACAGAGGCATGAGAGTGGAGCCTGCCCAAGGGGGATTGGAGGAGGATATTGGCAGGGATGACAGCAGAGCAGAGATGGCTGAAGTTTTTGGGAATAGTTCACAAGGCACAGGATAGTTATATCGCATAGAAGAAGTTGTTCTCAAATGGCAGGGGTAAGCTGTGACTGACAAGAGTAATTAAGGACTGTGTAAAAGCCAAGGAAAGGGCATAAAAGGTAGCAAAAGTGAGTGGGAAGTTGGATGTTTGGGAAGCTTTTAAAATCCAACTAAAGGAAACTAAAAGAGCTATAAGAAGGGAAAAGATTAAATATGAGAGCAAACTAGCCAATAATATAAAGCAGGATACCATAAACCATAAGACCATAAGACAAAGGAGCAGAAGTCGGCCATTCAGCCCATCGAGTCTGCTCCGCCATTTCATCATGAGCTGATCCAATCTCCCCTTTAGTCCCATTCCACCACCATCTCACCATAACCTTTGATGCCCTGACTACTCAGATACCTATCAACCTCCGCCTTAAATACACCCAATGACTTGGCCTCCACTGCTGCCCGTGGCAACAAATTCCACAGATTCACTATCCTCTGGCTAAAAAATTTTTTTCGCATCTCTGTTCTGAATGGGCGCCCCGCAATCCTCAAGTCATGTCCTCTTGTACTAGACTTCCCCACCATGGGAAACAACTTTGCCACATCCACTCTGTCCATGCCATTCAACATTCGAAATGTTTCTATGAGGTCCCCTCTCATTCTTCTAAACTCCAAGGAGTACAGTCCAAGAGCGGTCAAACATTCCTCATATGATAGCCCTCTCATTCCCTGAATTATTCTAGTGAATCTTCTCTGAATCCTCTCCAATGTCAGCACATCCTTTCTTAAATAAGGAGCCCAAAACTGCACACAGTATTCCAAGTGAGGTCTTACCAGTTCCTTATAGAGCCTCAACATCACATCCCTGCTCCTCTGTTCCTCTAGAAATGAATGCCAACATTGCATTTGCCTTCTTCACCACTGACTCAACCTGGAGGTTAACCTTAAGGGTATCCTGCACGAGAACTTCCAAGTCCCGTTGCATCTCAGAACTTTGAATTCTCTTAAATAATAGTCTGCCCGTTTATTTCTTCTACCATGACCATGACCGTACACTTTCCAACATTGTAATTCATTTGCCACTTCTTTGCTCATTCCCCCAATCTATCCAAGTCTCTCTGCAGACTCTCTGTTTCCTCAGCACTACCAGCCCCTCCACCTATCTTTGTATCATCAGCAAACTTAGCCACAAGGCCATCTATTCCATAATCCAAATTGTTGATATATAACGTAAAAAGAAGCTGCCCCAACACAGACCCCTGTGGAACACCACTGGTAACTGGCAGCCAACTAGAATGGGATCCCTTTATTCCCACTCTCTGTTTCCTGCCAATCAACCAACACTCTATCCATGTATGTAACTTTCCCGTAATTCCATGGGCTCTTATCTCATTTAGCAGCCTCATGTGCGGCACCTTATCAAAAGCCTTCTGAAAATCCAAATACACAACATCCACTGCATCTCCCTTGTCTAGCCTACTTGTAATTTCCTCAAAAAATTGCACTAGGTTTGTCAGGCAGGATTTTCCTTTAAGGAAACCATGCTGAGTTCTGCCTATCTTGTCATATGCCTCCAGGTACCAAAAGTTTTTTTCAGTTACAGAAATAGTGAAAGGGAGGTGAGCTTGGACATCTGGAAAATGATGCTGATGAGGTAGTAATGGGGGACAAAGAAATGGCAGATGAACTTAATGGGTACTTTGTATCTGTCTTCAGTGCTGAAGGCACTAGCAGTGTGCCAGAGGTCCATGAGTGTCAAGGAGCAGGAGCATTTCTTTGCTATTACAGAGGAAAAAGTACTGGGCAAACTCAAAGGTCTTTAAGGTGGATTAGTCAGATGGACTACATCCCAGAGTCCTGAGAGAAGTGTGCTGAAAAGACAATGGATGCATTGGTCGTGATCTTTCAAGAATCACTTGATTCTGGCCTGTTCCTGAGGACTGGAAGATTGCAATTGTCATTCCATTCTTTAAGAAAGGAGGAAGCAAAAGAAAGGAAATTATAGGCCAAATACTCTAACCTCAGTCATTGGGAAATTGTTGGAGTCTATTATTAAGGATGTGGCTTTAGGATACTTGGAGACTAATGATAAAATAAGTCAAAGTCAGCATGGTTTCTATAAAGGAAAATCTTGCCTGACAAATCTATTTAATTCTTCAAGGAATTAATAAGCAGGGTGGACATATGTAGATGAGGCAGTGGATGTCATTTACTTGGATGTTCAGAAGGCATTTAGTGCTACACATGAGGCTGCTTAAAAAGATAAAATGCTATGGTGTTACAGGAAAGATACTGGCAAGAATAGAGGAAGGGCTGACAGACAGGAGGCAACAAGTGGAAATAAAAGGGGCATTTTCTGGTTGGCTGCCAGCAACTAGTGGTGTTCCTTTGGGGTCAGTATTGAGACTGCTACTTTTCACATTGTTTGTCAGTGATTTGGATAATGGAATTGATGGCTTTGTGGCCAAGTTTTCAGATGATACAAAGATAGGTGGAGGGGCAGGTAGTGCTGAGGAAGCAATACAATATCAGCAGGACTTAGACAAATTAGAAGAATGGGCAACGAAGTGGCAGATGGAATACAGTGCTGGGAACTGGTAAAAGGAACAATAGTGCAGACTATTAGCTCAATTTGGAGAAGGTTCAAACATCAGAGGTGCAGAGGGACTTGGGAGTCCTCGTGCAAGACTCCCAGAAGGTTAATTTACAGGTTGAGTCTGTGGTAAAGAAGCCAAGTACATCGTTGGCATTTATTTCAAGGGAAATAGAATATAAAAGCAAGGAGCTAATTCTGAGCCTTTATAAAACATTAGTCAGACCACACTTGGAATATTGTAAACAGTTTTGGGCCCTATATCTCAGAGAGGATGTATTCTCATTGAAGAGAGTCCACAGGAGGTTCACAAATATGATTCTGGGAGTGAAGGGGTTATATGAGAAGCATTTGGCAGCTTTGGACCTGTACTCACTGGAATTTAGAATAATCTGTTGGCATATCATGGAAACCTACCGAACGTTGATAGGACTAGATAGGGTGAATGTGGAGAGGATGTTTCCTATGGTGGGGATATCCAGAACTAGAGGGCACAGCCTCAAAATTGAGGGGCAACCTTTTAGAACAGAGGTAAGGAGGAACGTCCTGCCACAGACAGCAGTGGAGGCCAAGTCCGTGGGTATATTTAAGGTGGAAGTCGGTCAGGGCATAAAAGGATATGGTGAGAAGACAGGAAAATGGGATTGAGTGGGATCTGGGATCGGCCATGATGGAATGGCAGAGCAGGCTCGATGGGCAGAATGGTCTAATTCTGCTCCTATGTCTTATGGTCTTATGTTCAGTGTTCAGTGTTGGGAGAATAGGTAAATTGCCTTAATGCTCATTGGAGTAACAAGGACAAAACAGAGTAATATGCAAATTAATCTTTTTTTTTCATCTTCATCCCTGATAAATTCCAATTAAATGCTGAAGTTTAATGTTTGTGTACAATATGATTTTAGCATGTGAATGTAGAATTCCTTGTGCAGCAGTTATGTTAACATTTTTTCTCATTGGCATTGCTGGTGCTGTGATATCACTGGAATTATTAGTCATTGAGTTAGAACAACAAATGTGTTTTTGACACTAATTATTACTTTAGAGGACACCACACAGCAAAGCAATGAGAGGTTGCCATTTGTTCTTATCATAACCTCACATAATTTGAGCTATAGGCACAAACTAACAATTCCTTGCAAGCTGGAGCATTAAGTGAAGACAATCGTAGCTCAGCTGCTCTTTACAGGTGATGGCTGATGTGTCAGTATGACCATGACTGAGATTTTAAAAACTAGAATTGTTTCAGGCTACACTTCAGTAGAATTCTAAACAGAAATGCACACAAAAAAGTAGCTCTACAGAATATATATGTATACAAGTGTATCTTCTTATGCTTCATATTCAATCATCTGCTGCAATACCAAGATACTGATTAATTATTTTATGCTTTGTAACTTATTGCAAAATACTCATTCTACCAAGGTGCATTTATCATTTACATTACTTTAGCCCTTGGTTCTCAATGACATTACCAAAATTTAATTACATTTTGTAAAAAAAATGTTGGTATGTGTTTCAGGATTATATGTAATTTAAATTCCTACCAAGCAATGGACCAAAGTATGAAAATTGTAAAATTTTCATTTCCTTTGAAAAGAGCTATTAACTTTATAATTCTTCTGTTATTACTTGGAAATAGAAAGCAAGGCTTATAATAGACTACAGTATATAATACCAGTTTTTATTTGCATTTGGCATGGCCACATGAGGTTTGAAATTGGCAGACTGCATGACCAGATGGTCAACAGTCCTGAGACTGTGAAAGCTCTGTATAAGTGCAAGTATTTCTAACTCAGTTACAGTATAAGGGTCAGCATTGGATTTTTAGTTCAACTTAGGACTTTGCTAATGTATGGGGCTTAGCTGCTTAATAGATGAATTCAAAGAGTGTTAATAGAGCTTTAATTATTAAAAGTATTAGACAGATCCAAAGGAAGAAAAGATTTGCCACCATTATTGTTCAAAGAAGGAGAAATCCACCAAGAGCTGGCTTGATAATGGATATTCTGTAGTAACATTAAATGAATGGATCATCTTCACAATATATTCTGTTGAAAATAGGGAGGTTCGTATACTAGAGAGCTCAGTCAATTATGCCCGAGTACTGTCAAAGTCAAAATTACCACTAATGTTCTTTAACATTAAAATCTGTTGTAAAATACTACAAAAATGGCTAATATTTGAGGCACCTAAAATTTAAAGACTTTTTGAAAATAGCTATATTTTAGAAAAATATTATTATAAAGAGAATAATTAAAGAACACTTAACTACATAACATCAGCAGGTACAACCATGTGATTATAACAGAAACAACTTATACTTTACAAATTTATGATTTATTGATAAAATGATTAAATGAATATCTTAAAGTCCTTCAAAATTAACAAAGCCATATTAAGACCTGGGAATGAAGTAAGATATTGGCCCTGATATTTACAAGGAGGTGGGGGGAGCAGGACAGTCTGGCAGCTGACAGGGAACAGAAATACCCTTAACAGCAGGATCTGATTAAAATTTTCTTCCTCCATTTCCTACTTGGCATGAGTTGGATTGGAATGTCACCTCCCTGCCAGCTAGGAAAGCCCACAGCACCAGGTAGTAGCCATAGATTTCTAGGGATAACAGTGATAAAGTTAGGCTTTGAGAGTGCAGAAAGACACAGGGCAAAATGATCAATGTGTAATAATAGTATGAGATCACTCGAGTCGAATATCATGTTCTCCTAAGGGATTGTCTAATAGTAGGTACTCAGGTGGCTGTAGGAGACTGATTCAGGATCCACATATCTGGGATGTTGAGGTGAATTCCCTGTGGAGAATGCCTGTGCGTATCTTTGTTTAGTGTAAGGAGGCAATCCCTACACAGTCCTTGACAGATCGGGTTCAGCATCCAGTGGCATGGAATTTAAGATGCCTGGAGATCAATGTGCATAAGATTATGAGGTGCATAGAGTGCACAGCCAGCACCTTTTTCCCAAAGCGGCAATGGTCAATGCCAGAGGACATCCACTTAAGGAAGGTGGAGGATAGTTTCATAGAGATGTTAGAGATAGGGCTTTTTTTTACACAGAGTGGTGAGTGATGGCAGAGACTGATACAATAGGCAGAATTAAAGGACTGTTAGATAGGCACATTGATGGCTATGTAGGATGAAAGGGAGAAGGTTTATATAGTTTGGTACTACACGGTGGGCCAAAGGCCCATACTGTTTAATATTGTTCTGTGTCCTGTGTTCCAGTGGATGTGCTCCCAAATTATTGCTGGGCTGAGATTTCCATGACTTGGGTTCAGCAAACAGGAAGGATCAGAATATGACTTGCGAGAAGAGTTACAGTATACCCATGAGCATTGTCCTTTCTGCCACAAGATGTTGTGGCATTAGAAATATTGTCAGAGTGCATTGTGAATCGCTGCAGTGCATTGTATAGATTGTACACTCTGCAGGCATTGAGCACTGTTGATGGTCAGGATGGTTGATACGGTGCAAATCAAGCAAGCTACTTTGTCATGAATAGAATGGAACTTCTTGAGTACCGTTAGAGCTGGACTCATCCACGTATGTAAGTGGGGAGTAATCTACAACACTCTTGGCTCAGACCTTGTAAATGCTAGAAATATTTTTAAGTGCCAAGAAGTGACCTGTCATCACAGGATATCTGTCCACTCCCAGATGACGATGGTAGAGAATCAAAAATGGTAACATCAGTCAATACCATAGCTAGGTGGTTTGTTATCTGGTTCTTGTTTAACTGTCTTGCCGCAAGCAGATGTGGACATTAGCTGGAGTCAAACCTTGTTGTCCTGTTTTACCAGAACTACTGCAAGCCATACTAGTTTAGGCCAGTCATTCTCATTAGTCAATTTGGTGATAAGGTCTCAGGCCTTGTGATCCAGGTGAAATGCAAACTGAGCACTAGGGAGCAGGTCACTGTAGAGTTTCTGTTACTCAATAACACTGTAAACTTGAATAAATATCAGAAAGAATTTATAAAAATTGCACTGGCAGTAGCCAAAAAGGCTATTGCAGTTACTTGGAAATCGGATGCATACTTAAGTATAAATCGTTGGAAGAATGAAATTTCCAGCTGTATTCCACTTGAAAAAATTACTTATAATTTAAGAGATAAATATGAAACATTTTTGAAAATTTGGCGCCCTTATTTACAAAAGACAGGATTAAATATATAGGTGCTCTGAAGATAAAATAATTGGTTATTTGGGGAAAGAAATAAATATATATACTAAAGTTATTACGAACTCCATGGAGCATGTGGGGATCTTCCGATATCCAGGCACTCTTTCTTTCTTTCTTTCTTTCTTTATTTCTTTCTTTTTTTTTCTATAGGGATGTTAGGGGGAGGGGCTAAGGGGGGGAAGGGTATATATTTTTTACTTTCTGTAATTATTTGAAAACTCAATAAAAAAAGTTTTAAAAAAATAAAAAATAACACTCTTATAAAAAATATCATCATTCTTCACTTTGTTGATGATTGACAGTAAACTGATGAACCAGTACTCAGCTGGATTGGTTTTGTCCTTTTCTTTGTGAACAAAACATATATTTCCAATTTGTTACAGTTGTGTAACTGTGCTGGAAAAAGAAAATCAGCAGAGATATTCAACCTGCAATAAGACCATATATGCCATTTTATTAACGCTACTCATAGTAATCCTACTTTAAAATTCTGTTACAAGATTTAATTTGAAGTAAGGTTGTCAAACTGATATATTCAATGTGATTAAAAATGAAAGACATGTTGAGATCAAATATTTTCTGCAATGGAGAAACAAAATGTGACTCATGTTTACTTTTATTTCATGCTCCATTTTCACTTGTAGAACATGGAACCTGGCTACTAATCTAGTATTCCAATAATGATTTTAGATTCATAATTCTCCAGTGGCTAGAACACTAACTGGAACAAATAGCACATTCTCAACTTGACAACAAAAATTAATTATGAATACCTTTAATTTTTCCACACAGCAGTCTTTCGGCATTATAAATTTTTATATTGTAACTACAGCAATTCTTATAATTGAACATGCCATACTCTGGGTTCACAGGCAACTTTTCTAGTGATGGGAGGTTAACCACTATGAATCACGAAATAATTTGTTCTGAACTCCCCACTTTAGGGATAACAGCTTTAATGTTAGATTTTGTGCAGTGTTGTATGTTCAGTCTGACCACTAGGATCTTGGCCACTGGATTCAAAACTAATACAAACTCCTCTCATGAGAAAAATCAAAAGGACATATTGGTACCAATGACATAGGTAGGAAAATGAATGAGATGAATATAGGGAGTTACATAGAAGTTTGAAAAGTAGGATCTCAAGGGTAGTAATCTCAGTTTGCTATCTGTGTCACACAGCTGTGAAGATAAGAATACAATGAATTGGCAGATGAATGCATGGCTGAGGAATTGGAGCAGGGGGCAGGACTTCAGATTTCAGGATTGTTAGGATCTCTTCTGGGGAAGATATGACCTGTATCAAAAGGATGGGTTATACCTGAACTCGGGGACAATTTTCCTTGCAGGCAGGTTTGCTGGAGTTGTAGGGAGAGTTTAAACTAATTTGGCCAGGTGATAGGAACCGGAGTGATAGGGCTGAGGATGGGGCAATTGGTGTATAAGTAAATGTAGTAGTGGGGTAGTAGTGTAGTAGGGCAATGAGGAAGGACAGACAGATGATACGGCAACATTGCAATCAGTGAGATTAGTTAAAGTGTAATGAGGCCAAAGCCAGCATGGTTTTCCAAAGGGCAAATCTTGCCTACAAATCTGTTAGAATTCCTTAAAGAAATAACAGGTAGGGTAGACAAAGGAGAGCCTGTAGATGTTGTTTACTTGGATGTTTAAAAAGCTTTCGATAAGTTATAGGGAGGAGGCAGAAGAATGGGTTTGAGAGAGATAATAAATCAGCTATGAACAGACTCAATGAACTGAGTGGCATATTTTGCTCCTATGTCTTGTCTTATGGACATTGGTCACGTGGCTAAGTAACAGACAACAGAGGCCATGGTGAATGAAGACTGGAGGAAGGTGGATAGTGGTGTTCCCCATCTATGAGTGTGATCGCAATTGTTGTTTATGGTGTAAATAAATAACCTAAAGTTAGGGATGAAAGCCAAAGTTTCTAAATTTGTTGATGACTCAAAACAAAGCATATTGTGAATTGTGAAGAGGTTAGTAATAAAGTGCAGCAGGATTTAAACAAGGCTAGTGGAATGGCCAGACACATGGCAGATGAAGTAAAATGCAGAGAAGTGAGTTTTATTTCAGCAGGAAGAACGGGGAGAGACCATCTGGAGTAAACAGTACTGTTTTAAAAGACAGACAGACATACTTTATTGATCCCGAGGGAAATTGGGTTTTGTTACAGCCGCACCAACCAAGAATAGTGAAGAAATATAGCAATATAAAACCATAAATAATTAAATAATAATAAGTTATCATGCCAAGTGGAAATAAGTCCAGGACCAGCCTATTGGCTCAGGGTGTCTGACACTCCTAGGGAGGAGTTGTAAAGTTTGATGGCCACAGGTAGGAATGACTTCCTATGCCGCTCAGTGTTACATCTTGGTGGAATGAGTCTCTGGCTGAATGTACTCCTGTGCCTAACCAGTACATTCTGGAGTGGATGGGAGTCATTGTCCAAGATGGCATGCAACTTGGACAGCATCCTCTTTTCAGACACCACCGTCAGAGAGTCCACTTCCACTTCCACTTGCAGGAGCAAAAGTAGCTGAAGGTTTCTGTGCACAGATCATCGTTAATGCAAGGTGGATTGAGAACCGCTGTTCAGCTCAGTAGTCGGCGAGGTTTACTCGCCTCAGTGCTGATCCGACTCTGCACTGTGGCCTCCAGCCATCAGCACTTGCCTAAGTGCTGACCCTGGCTCTGTGGCTGTGGACTCACTTTTAGGCACACTGCAGTTCATGCTCTGTGTTTTATTTGTTTACTTTTTTTAATCATTTGCACGATTTGTTCTTTCAACTTTGAATCTGGTTAATAAGGCAAACACATTTCTGTTTATTGAAGCATTGGGTATAGAAGCAGGAATATAGGCCGTATCTGGAGAATTGCATTCAGTTCTGATTGCCCCATTATGGGAAGGATGTTGTGGTTTTGAAGAGGGTGTTGAAGAGATTTACCAGGATACTGCCTAGATTAGAGGGCTATTCTGTCTTCTGACCCTTTCCTTTCTAGTCTTGATCAAAAATGTTGGCCCAAGACATTGACAGTTTATTTCCACCCCGCGCCTCCCCCCTTAATGCTGCCTAACTTGCTGAGTTCCTCCAGAATTTTCTGTGCGCTGCTCAAGATTTCCATTATCTGCAGAATCTCTAGCGTTTATGCTATAAAGAGAGGTTGAGGGGAGTCCTGATAGAAGTTTGTAAGATTAAGGGAGTCACAGAGTAGATGCAAGTATCTTTTTCCCAGAGGGCATGCATTTACCATGAGAGGGAGTATCTTCAAAGGAGATGTGTAGGGCAAGTTTTTTACAGAGTGGTGAGTGCCTGAAATGTACTGCCTGGGATGGTGGTGGAAGCAAATATGATGGCAATGTTCAAGAAGCTCTTAGGTAGGTACATAAATGTGCAGGAAATGGAAGGATATGGACATTAACTAGACAGAAAGGATTAGTAAACATGAGAAAATCTGCCGATACTGGAAATCCAAAGCAACACACACAAAATGCTGAAGGAACTCAGCCGGTCAAACAGCATCTGCGGAGAGGAACAGTCGAAGTTTTGGGCTAAGACCCTTCTTCAGGACTGGAGTGCAATAGTGTAATTGGTCATTCGATTACTGACTTGATTCATTCAGCACAGCAATGTGGGCCTAAGGTCCTGTTTTCTATTCTGTGTTCTATGTATGTTATGAACACTTAAAAAATGCTGGCCTGGCCTCAGCTTGAAGAATTGTGTTGAACTGCGGTTGCCAATTAAAGGAAGGATGTGAAGGTCCTTAAGAAGGTCCAGAAAGAATTCTTAACTTGTTCTTGGACTGCAGGACTACTGCTCCAAGGACAAGTTAGAGAGTGGACACAGTTGCCTTTGAAGAAGACAAAGCTTAGACAAGATTTCAGAATCAGAAACATAACAGAGTTTATTATCATTAACATATGTTGAAATTTGTTGTTTTGCGGCAGCAGTACAGTGCAATGTATAAAACGTATGAGGAGTGATTGATAAGTTTGTGGCCTAAGGTAGAAGGAGTCAATTTTAGAAAACCTAGCACATTTATTTTTCACCCTCCCTTAGTGTTGCCACCATGTCCTTGTGGACCTCCTTGGGTGATAAGGTAATGGTTGACAGCACGAAGGCCGATGTTGTCCATTTTCTCAGACAGCGCTTACTTGCAATTTTCAATTATCTGAAACAGAAATACTGCAAAAGTTATTAACTTCAGACTTTCTGCATAATCACTCAAAGAGTTGAACTGCACATCCATGTAACAAGAGCTGTATAACTCATCTCCTTCTACCTTAGGCCACGAACTTCAATCACACCCGCTGTGGACCACTTTCTGGAGGTCCAAGACGCCAACTTCTACAAAGAAGGGATCTCTATGCTCCAAGACCGCTGGACTAAGTGTGTAAATGTAGGAGGGGACTATGTTGAAAAATAAATGTGCTAGGTTTTCTAAAATTGACTCCTACCTTAGGCCATGAACTTATCAATCACCCCTCATACTATAAGTTGCCATAATAAAAATACTAAAAAAATAATTAAGTAGTGCAATGACTGCTGCAATGACTACTGCCTTGACCTTTTTGGTATGGATATAAAAGGACTTGATATGTGCATAAAATGATGCTAAGGGAAGTCTGGGGGAGGGGTGGTCTGCACAGACTGTGATGCTGTCCTTTTGGTGGAGTACTTGAGGATAAGCGATCACAAGTATAGAATAAAAGTGAAAAGTAACATAAGGATAAACTTTGATGTGCAGGATGCTGCTGGAATCTGGAATGCACTGACTCACGGTGTAATGGGAACTGTTCCCTATAACGGAACAGCACAGGCCCTTTCAGCTTGCAGTGTTGTAAGGATCTTTACTCCAATATCAATCTGGTGCTTCCATCCAGCATTGCTCTCCATTTTTCTGTCATTAAGACCTTCATGAAGAAATTAGTTAAGTACATGGTGGAGAAATGTTTCCGAGGCTACAAAGGAAGGATCAGAGGCTGGAACTAGAGAACTGCTCTTTTAAAGAGACAGTGCGGGTATGACTCCAGCTAAAAAAGGAGAACCATGATTACACATTTTAATCTCCAGTGTTAACTCTTAAGACGATATAACCATATAACCATATAACAATCACAGCACGGAAACAGGCCATTCCGGCCCTCCTAGTCTGTGCCGAACTCTTAATCTCACCTAGTCCCACCTACCCGCACTCAGCCCATAACCCTCCACTCCTTTCCTGTCCATATACCTATCCAATTTTACCTTAAATGACACAACTGAACTGGCCTCTACTACTTCTACAGGAAGCTCATTCCACACAGCTATCACTCTCTGAGTAAAGAAATACCCCCTCGTGTTTCCCTTAAACTTTTGCCCCCTAACTCTCAAATCATGTCCTCTCGTTTGAATCTCCCCTACTCTCAATGGAAACAGCCTATTCACGTCAACTCTATCTATCCCTCTCAACATTTTAAATACCTCGATCAAATCCCCCCTCAACCTTCTACGCTCCAATGAATAGAGACCTAACTTGTTCAACCTTTCTCTGTAACTTAAGTGCTGAAACCCAGGTAACATCCTAGTAAATCGTCTCTGCACTCTCTCTAATTTATTGATATCTTTCCTATAATTCGGTGACCAGAACTGTACACAATATTCCAAATTTGGCCTTACCAATGCCTTGTACAATTTTAACATTACATCCCAACTTCTGTACTCAATGCTCTGATTTATAAAGGCCAGCATTCCAAAAGCCTTCTTCACCACCCTATCTACATGAGACTCCACCTTCAGGGAACTATGCACTGTTATTCCTAGATCTCTCTGTTCCACTGCATTCCTCAATGCCCTACCATTTACCCTGTATGTTCTATTTGGATTATTCCTGCCAAAATGTAGAACCTCACACTTCTCAGCATTAAACTCCATCTGCCAACGTTCAGCCCATTCTTCTAACCGGCATAAATCTCCCTGCAAGCTTTGAAAACCCACCTCATTATCCACAACACCTCCTACCTTAGTATCATCAGCATACTTACTAATCCAATTTACCACCCCATCATCCAGATCATTTATGTATATTACAAACAACATTGGACCCAAAACAGATCCCTGAGGCACCCCGCTAGTCACTGGCCTCCATCCCGATAAACAATTATCCACCACTACTCTCTGGCATCTCCCATCTAGCCACTGTTGAATCCATTTTATTACTCCAGCATTAATACCTAACGACTGAACCTTCTTAACTAACCTTCCATGTGGAACTTTGTCAAAGGCCTTGCTGAAGTCCATATAGACTACATCCACTGCCTTACCCTCGTCAACATTCCTCGTCACTACTTCAAAAAATTCAATAAGGTTTGTCAAACATGACCTTCCACGCACAAATCCATGCTGGCTACTCCTAATCAGATCCTGTCTATCCAGATAATTATAAATACTATCTCTAAGAATACTTTCCATTAATTTACCCACCACTGATGTCAAACTGACAGGTCTATAATTGCCAGGCTTACTTCTAGAACCCTTTTTAAACAATGGAACCACATGAGCAATACGCCAATCCTCCGGCACAATCCCCGTTTCTAATGACATCTGAAAGATCTCCGTCAGAGCTCCTGCTATCTCTACACAAACTTCCCTCAAGGTCCTGGGGAATATCCGGTCAGGACCCGGAGATTTATCCACTTTTAAATTTCTTAAAAGCGCCAGTACTTCCACCTCTTTAATTGTCATAGGTTCCATAACTTCCTTACTTGTTTCCCACACCTTACACCATTCAATATCCTTCTCCTTAGTGAATACCGAAGAGAAGAAATCGTTCAAAATCTCTCCCATCTCCCTCGGCTCCACACATAGCTGACCACCCTGATTCTCTAAGGGACCAATTTTATCCCTCACTATCCTCTTGCTTTTAATATAACTGTAGAAGCCTTTCGGATTTACTTCCACCTTATTTGCCAAACCAAACTCGTAACTTCTTTTAGCTTTTCTAATCTCTTTCTTAAGTTTCCTTTTACATTCTTTATATTCCTCGAGCAATTCCTTTACTCCATGCTGCCTATATCTATTGTAGACATCCCTCTTTTTTCGAACCAAGTTTCTAATATCCCTTGAAAACCATGGCGCTTTCAAACCTTTAACCTTTCCTTTCAACCGAACAGGAACATAAAGATTCTGTACCCTCATAATTTCACCCTTAAATGACCTCCATTTCTCTATTACATCCTTCCCATAAAACAACTTGACCCAATCCACTCTCTCTAAATCCCTGCGCATCTCCTCAAAGTTAGCCTTTCTCCAATCAAAAATCTCAACTCTGGGTCCAGTCCTGTCCTTCTCCATAATTATATTGAAGCTAATGCTATTGTGATCATTGACTGTAAGCATTGAAAACAGTGAAGTACAACCCACACTGATTTCTGTGGAGCAATATGAATGGTATATTTCCTCTTACCGTTTTTACATGATTCTTCTTTCCCCTTTTACATTTTCATCATTATTTAATGTCCATGATTATTGGATTTACAATTACTTTACAATTATTTGATTAGAAATTCCACTCCCTTTGCAATGAAAGAAAGAGGAAGATTCTTATGAAAGTAGGTGTAGGCCATCAGCCCAAGTGACAGACTATAATGCTGATGGCTGATCTGGATGGCTGAGAGTTTCCCTTAAAATATTTAATTGAGGGATCACCAATTGCATGCAGTCTACCATAAATTATTCATTCATCTTTACTTAAGTAACATGCATTTCAACAGCTGCTGTACTCTATTGATAAATGAGCAGACCAATGCCTGGAAGTGGATTGTATATCACTGCATTTTAGTGAAATATGTGATTCAGTTTGAATGAAAAATCACTTTGAAAGGGAGAGTCATAGACTTACTGCAAGTTTCACAAAGTCTATGGTATTCCTACCCAGCTCTTCATGCAGTTGATGTGCCGATGCACAATGGAAGCAGAGCATCAAAGACAGTAACCATTGTTACTTAAAGGACAAGGCAGAACTTGTGATTGAAATGCAGGTAAACTGCGGATGGCAAAGCAAGGGGCTTTGAGCTGACCTATAGTTTATGTTGGATAAATAATTATGCTTAAAACACTGGTCATAGATAGTTTCCATTTATTCAATAAAGGTTAATCTTTTGAGGAAGATCAAATGACATGTATTTTTCTGCTGTATTTTGGGTTAACTTTAGACAGCCATCTAAGTTTGCTCACTGCACTTTCTCTGTAGCTGATACACTTTATTCTGCATTGTTATTGTTTTACTTTGTTCTACCTCAATGCAGAGTGCAATGATTTGATCTGTAAGGACAGTATGCAAGACAAACTGTTTACTGCATCTCGATTCAAGTGACAATCCAATACCAACAGCAATACCCTGGATTCCTTCCAATAGATGTGTTGATGTGGCTGATGTGCCACTGGGCTATTTCTGAAATTGTAGACAGAAAATATGCTTGAAATAAATGTGAATATGTACTGTTATAAAAATGACAAGAGCAAAGGAGAAGATTTTAATAAGCATTTTCGCATGAAAACAATACAATAAATCAACAATAATCCAGCACACTCAGGACCTTGGAGGTGCCAGACTAGATGGTTTTTTCAGAATGTTTATAACATTTCTAATTTTTTTTCTTTTCTGTTGGATGGTATTGGATATAACTATAGTGCTCCACAATAAAATAACCCAGAAAATATAGTAAATGGAGCAGTGTTTTGGATGTTGTTTCTATTTAAACCATAACACACTTTAAATACACTTGTTTGAGATATTACAAGACACTATATTCACCTTACAGGTAAGGTTAAAGGCAGGAACTAGGACCTTAATGAATAGAAGGTGAAGGAATGCGAGTGCAGTGAATGAAAGCTGAGCACAAGAATTGGGGCTCCAGTGTGTGAGAAAAGTAGCTTGAGAACTGAGGGCCTGCTGAGTGGAAGGGATGCAAAGGAACCAGGGTTCCTGTGAGTGCTAAAATTGGGACCCCTATGAGCAAAGAAGAATGGCAAACATTACCTGAGGAGCCAAATGCCAAACCAGACAGATTTCTGAACAGATAGATATAGGGTTATCAGAGAATTACTGTAATATTAATTTCAATACATTATTGTGATATTTATCATTAACAGTATCACCCCAAAGTTGACAATTTGATCCACATTTATATTATTAACACATCAAGAATTAAATATATTATTACCCAACTAATTTTTATGTGCTATGCAAATCTGAATGCAATAGGACTTTGCACTACATTGAATTCTGTGGTTGATGTGACACCAATGAATGTGCAGAAGGAATGTAAATTTCTATGCAGTGCATGTTTGACATTTCTGCTACAGCAAGTCCGCAAACACACTTCATAAACCAAGAAAAGAGCAAAAAGCCTTGTTGAAAAATGAAGTGGTCATGCTCTCCACCGTGGAGAAATAACTAGACCAGATTTCTCCACTGTGGAAGGCCTGACCTCTTCAATATCCCAAACGTCCATCAAAAATGAGTGGCAACTGCTTCTGTCTCAAATAAAGTTAACCCATATCCACCACAATACATGATGTTGCCTTTCACTACCATTGATATATGCCTGTCATATTCTGAGTTTGCATGTTTTGCACTGCTTTGAAAATAATTTACAGCAAATGTACAAACTGCAATGAAAGGTTGGGATTCACTTTTCTTGCTACCATGGTTCCTTGCCCATCATGTCAATAGGAAAAGCAGTCCTCTATAGCTGCAGAAGAGATTTAGTTCTTATCATCATGTAATAACAGTTCAGAGTTCTCAAAGCAAGAACACTACAGATAAAATGAAAGTACTTGGAAAAAGATCGTTTTCCATTGACATGTAAATTACAACTTTTTTTATTATCACATAAAAAATCTAACTAAAGTCCCTTTTCCTTCTATGAACTTGGAACATAAAACAATGAGCATAAGCAGCAAGTTTATGTTTAATATGTTAAACTCTTGATATGTTAACTTGCAGGTGGAGATGGTGGTGAGGAGGCTAAATGCAATGTTAGCATTCATTTCAAGAGGTCGAGAATGCAAGAGCAGGGATGTGATGCTGTGACTTTATAAGGCACTGGTGATGCCTCACTTTGAGTAGTGTGAACAGCTGTGGACTTCTCATCTAAGAAAAGATGTGCTGGCATTGGAGAGGGTCCAAAGGAGGTTCATAGAAACATAGAAAATAGGTGCAGGGGTAGGCCATTCGGCCCTTCGAGCCTGCACCACCATTCAGTATGATCATGGCTGATCATCCAACTCAGAACCTGTACCTGCTTTCTCTCCATACCCCCTGATCTCTTTAGCCACAAGGGTCATATCTAACTTCCTCTTAAATATAGTCAATGAACCGGCCTCAACTGTTTCCTGTGGCAGAAAATTCCACAGATTCACCAGTCTCTGTGTGAAGAACTTTTTCCGCATCTTGGTCCTAAAAGGCTTCCCCTTTATCCTTAAACTGTGACCCCTCGTTCTGGACTTCCCCAACATCGGAAACAATCTTCCTGCATCTAGCCTGTCCAATCCCTTTAGAATTTTATACGTTTCAATAAGATCCCCCCTCAATCTTCTAAATTCCAGTGAGTATAAGCCTAGTCGATCCAGTCTTTCTTCATATGAAAGTCCTGCCATCCCAGGAATCAATCTGGTGAACCTTCTCTGTACTCCCTCTATGGCAAGAATGTCTTTCCTCAGATTAGGGGACCAAAACTGCACACAATATTCTAGGTGCGGTCTCACCAAGGCCTTATACAACTGCAGTAGAACCTCCCTGCTCCTGTACTCAAATCCTTTTGCTATGAATGCCAACATACCATTTGCCTTTTTCACCGCCTGCTGTACCTGCATGCCCACCTTCAATGACTGGTGTACAATGACACCCAGGTCTCGTTGCATCTCCCCTTTTCCTAATCAGCCACCGTTCAGATAATAATCTGTTTTCCTGTTCTTGCAACCAAAGTGGATAACCTCACATTTATCCACATTAAATTGCATCTGCCATGAATTTGCCCACTCACCTAACCTATCCAAGTTACCCTGCATCCTCTTAGCATCCTCCTCACAGCTAACACCGCCGCCCAGCTTCGTGTCATCCGCAAACTTGGAGATGCTACATTTAATTCCCTTGTCTAAATCATTAATATATATTGTAAACAACTGGGGTCCCAGCACTGAGCCTTGCGGTACCCCACTAGTCACTGCCTGCCATTCTGAAAAGGTCCTGTTTACTCCCAATCTTTGCTTCCTGTCTGCCAACCAATTCTCTATCCACATCAATACCGTACCCCCAATACCGTGTGCTTTAAGTTTGCACACTAATCTCCTGTGTGGGACCTTGTCAAAAGCCTTTTGAAAATCTAGATATACCACATTCACTGGCTCTCCCCTATCCACTCTACTAGTTACATCTTCAAAAAATTCTATAAGATTCGTCAGACATGATTTTCCTTTCACAAATCCATGCTGACTTTGTCTGATAATTTCACCTCTTTCCAAATGTGCTGTTATCACATCTTTGATAACAGACCCCACCACCGATGTCAGACTAACCGGTCTATAATTCCCCGGTTTCTCTCTCCCTCCTTTTTTAAAAAGTGGGGTTACATTAGCCACCCTCCAATCCTCAGGAACTAATCCAGAATCTAAGGAGTTTTGAAAACTTACCACTAATGCATCCACTATTTCTTGGGCTACTTCCTTAAGCACTCTGGGATGCAGACCATCTGGCCCTGGGGATTTATCTGCCTTTAATCCCTTCAATTTACCTAACACCACTTCCCTACTAACATGTATTTCCCTCAGTTCCTCCATCTCACTAGACCCTCGGTCCCTTACTATTTCCGGAAGATTATTTATGTCCTCCTTAATGAAGACAGAACCAAAGTAGTTATTCAATTGGTCTGCTATGTCTTTGTTCCCTATGATCAATTCACCTGTTTCTGACTGTACAGGACCTACATTTGTCTTGACCAATCTTTTTCTTTTCACGTATCTATAAAATCTTTTACAGTCAGTTTTTATGTTCCCTGCCAGCTTTCTCTCATAATCTTTTTTCCCTTTCCTAATTAAGCCCTTTGTCCTCCTCTGCTGGTCTCTGAATTTCTCCCAGTCCTCAGGTGTGCCACTTTCTTTTTTGCTAATTTATATGTTTCTTCTTTGGACTTGATACAATTCACAGGGATGACTACAGGAATGAAAGGGTTATCAGACAAAGAACTGGGTCTGTACTCGTTGAAATTTAGGAGGATGAGTGAAGATCTCATTGAAAAGTGAAAGGCCTAGACAGAGTAGATGTTTCCCATGGTGGGGGTGGGGGAGGGGGGAATTCTAGGACAAGAGGGCATAGCCTCAGTATAGAGGGACATTCATTTAAAACAGAGATGCGGACAAATTTCTTCAGCTAGAGGGTGGTGGATTTCTGGAATTTGTTACCACAGGTAGTGTGGGGGCCATGTCGTTGGGTGTATTTAAGGCAGAGATTGATAGGTTCTTGATTGGATACGGTATCAAAGGTTATGGGGGAAAAGCCATGGAGTGGAGCTGAGGAGGGAAAAAAGGATCAGCCATGATTGAATGGCAGAGCACACTCGATGAGCCAAATGGCCTAATTCTGCTCCTATGTCTTATGGTCTTACGTTTTAACAAAAGAAGTCACTCCAGTGAAATGTTCAGCATTTAATTTATTACAATATTGCTTTCAAAGATGTAATCCTTAGCTTTTTGAGTTGATGTACTATACCTGAGATGCTTTGACCTTCACTCTTGTAGTTCACCTTTCAAACTTTTTGTTTTGTTGCTGAATTTCTTCTTTGACCAGCAACATTCAAAGTTCAAATTCAGCTCACTGTCATTCAACTACACACATGTATACCACCAAACGAAACAATGTTCTTGGTGCCAAGGTGCACAACACAGTACATATAACTCACACACATAACACATATAAATCAACCAATAATGAGATGTAAATATGGTGTAAGTTGCCAGCCGGTGGTGTAGTGGCATCCACACCGCAATTCGAGGCAAGTGGACCCAAGTTCTAATCTTACCGGCTCATTGCATGCTTTCCATACATGCTGGGTTGAACATTGAGCGAGTGACTCAGCCTCAAACAAAATAAGACAAATGCTAAAGAAGCGGCAAGGTTGCCACCCGATGTGCCACAAGGCGCAGAGAGGAACAGCAACAATTATATATGTTAAAAAGTAAACAGTACAGTCGGCCCTCCTTATCCGCGAGGGATTGGTTCCAGGACCCCTCGTGGATACCAAAAAACGCAGATGCTCAAGTCCCTTATTTAACCTGTTTCAGTGCGCTGGACTTTAGGACCCAGTGGAACCCCTGACCTTATTTAACCTGTCTCAGAGCAGTGGTCTTTAGGACCTGGCGGAGCTCTGAATCCGCAGTGTTTCTGTTCATGGAAATAATCGCGAACACAATTGAAAGTAAAATGGAAATAATAAAGCGATCGGAAAGAGGTGAAACGCCATCGGTCATTTGAAAAACGTTAGGCTACAGTCAGTCAATGATCGGAACAATTTTAAAGGATAAAGTGAGAAAGGCCCTGCCGCAATGAAAGCTACAATTATTACTAAGCAACGCAGTGGTTTAATTATTGAAATACATACGTTTCTTAAGTGTTTTATATGCATAGAAAGGTAAAATATATACTATTTTCTAAGACAAACGTTTGACTAACTGACGCTAAATAATATTGGATGTAGCTGTTCCAACTTACTTAGTAAGAAAACTTCTGATTTTTTTCGATCCCAATCCACGAAAACCTACGCACATCCTCCCGTATACTTTAAATCATCTCTACATTACTTTTAATACCTAATACAATGTAAATGCTATGTAAATTGTTGTTATACTGCATTGTTTAAGGAATAATGACAAGAAAAAGAGTCTGTACATGCTCGAACAACAGGTGCTGGAAGAGCACCTCCGGGTTTTCTTGATTCGCGGTTGGTTGAATTCGTGCATGCGGAACTCAGGGATAAGGAGGGCGGACTGTATAATGCTACTGGCATTTCACATGTGATAAGGCCTGAGTGGTGGCAGGAAGTTCAGTAGTCTTCTGCTCTGGGAGAAGAAGCTATTTCCCTTCCTAGCAGTTCTTGCCCTAATGCTATGGTACCTCCTGCCTGATGTTAGGGGGTCAAAGAGGTTGCTGGATGGATGGGAGGGATCATTGACAACGCTAAAGACTCTACATAAACAGCACTCCTGATCTAAACCATTCTGGGCAAGCCAAAATGAACATCCACTTGCTACCAACCAAGACTATTCCATTAAATGAGGAAGTTTTCATTAGTACTTTCGGCAACAACAAAAACATATTGCCAAATGAACTCTTCAAAAATAAGATGAGCGAGTCAGCTTGGCATAATGCCATTTGAAGCTGTTTAATACTGCAAGTACTTTCCCAGCCATTAAAGATGATATGGCCTTCAGCTGCACAGTGCTTTTGTGAAATTTGTCATGAGTTATAAATGAAGTGCACACAGCTAAAGACCTGACACCAGGCAACAGCATGGTGCTGTCTATTCCAAATAGATTTTTTCAACTGAAGTCAAGTGTTGCACTTCTGCTGAAATGCAGCTTCCAGTATTTACTGTTTCAAAAGGCAAAGAAATGCAGATGCTGGAAATCCAAAATAAAAACAGAAACTGCTGGAGATACTCAACAAGTCAGATACTGGATGGCCTGCAGAATATTTCCAGCATGCTCTGATTTTATTTTTAACTTTACTCATCAGTACTAGACAGCAACCTTATATTAGTATTTTAAAAGTGGAACTGGCATTTCATGTTATGCAGTAATGTTCTTTATGATGAAAATATCGAACAAGTTTTCTGTGCAAATAGCTTTTTTTTAATTTATTTCATTTGTTTAGTGTTACAGCCTGGAACAGGCTCTTCCGACCCAACAAGCTATACTGACCAGCAACCCACCTATTAACTGAGCCTAATCGCAGGATGATTTACAATGACCAATTAACCTACTAACCAATACGTATGTCTCTAGAATGTGGGAGGAAACCAGAGCACCCAGAGGAAACCCACATGCTCACGGGTTTCCCAGCCATTAACAATGATCATCAAAATGCTCATGAGTGTAGAGAGGGTGTAGGTTTCAGGGAGGGGTGGGAGAGTCAGCCAATCTTCTGTATCAACATAAATTTGCAGGAAGAATAACCATGACCATTCTAGCCATAAGCAGGGAAGTAAAAACACATCCCTTGTGGAAACATCACTTCTGCCATACTTCCATCCATTATGATTCCCAAGGCTTAGGAATCCCACTATCCATGTGTTAAAAATAAAAAAGTTATCATTCTAAAATAATAGATTCAGTTACTAAAATATTTTCATTAAGTTATATCTCTCTGAAGTGGTATAACCTCACAAAGTATTTTAGTAACTGACTTCACACCTGAGAGCAAGTTCCTTTGCCATCACTCTGAATCACTTCTGTTATAAGTGGTTTGTTAGGAAAAGATTTCAGAATTTAAACTGCTCACCTCACACCCTCCCCAACCAACCTATTCTTTGATAAACTCCCCTTTGGTGTTTATCCTTGGCGGTTGTACTTGGTTTCATTTTGTGACATTCAAGCCAGAAGTAGTAAGCTCACCAAGAATCTATTCATTATAGTTCACTTTTCACTGTCATAGTGAAGGCTCAGATGTTCTAAGAACCTTTCACTAGTCTGCAATTTACCCATAAATAGCATACCAATTGATTTCTAGGTTATAATACCATATGTGCTATTTTTCTCCTCTGGTTATCACATTAAATAATTTACATGATTACTAATTGTATTAAATGGCTGGATCTACCAGAGTGTTATGAACTATTATGAAAATTTCAGTTACGTAGTTCAATATAATTTTTAAAAACATGAGCACTGCATTATTGAGCCAAACCAAATAAATTAATAATCGAATGGTCAACTAAACTAATCCCTTATGCCTACAAAATCCTCAAATCCCTCCATTTTCCTCACATTCATGTGCCTATCTAAACTTTTCTTATAAGTTCCTCTACTACCACCCCAGGCAGTGCATTCCAAGCACCCACCATTCTTTTTTAAAAAACCCACACATCATATCCCCTTTAAAATTACCCCCTATCATCTTAACATACATGCCCTCTGATATTAGACATTTCAACCCTGGGAAAATGATACTGCCTGTCTTGCCCTTAATAGTGTACTGTCTCTTTACATTTGACCTAGCAAGGTGCAACACTTCACACTCCACCTGCCATTTCTCTGCCTGTGTTCTGTAACTGATCTATGTCCTACTGTATTGTTTACCTGCCATCTACACGATCAACCACACCACCAATCTTCATGTCCTTACTAAACCCACCTATCTACGTACATCAGCAAGCAGCAGAGGTCTGAGCACAGATCCCTGCAGAACACCACTAAGTACACACCTCCAGCCAGAGTAAGTCCCTTTGTCCATCACCCCCTGTCTTGCATGAGCAAACCAGTTCTGAATCCAAATGGTCAATTCACCATGGATCCCATGCATCTTAATCTTCTGGATGAACCTCCCATGAGAGAACTTGTGAAATGCCTTATAAAAATTCATGTAGCCAACACTCACAGCTGTATCTTCACAACCCACCCTTGTTACCCTATCAAAAAACTCACTCAAACTTGTAAGACACAACTCACCCCGCACAAAACCTTTTTCCAAATGTTTATAAATCCTATCACAAAGAATTCCCTCCGATAACTTCCCTACCACTGACGTGAGACTCGGTAATAGATTCCAGGATTATCCCTGTTTCCCTTCTTGAATAATGGAACAACATTAACCACTCGCCAGTCCTCTGGGACATCACCTGTGGCTAGGAAGGATACAAAGATATTGGTCAAGGCTCCAGCAGTTTCTTCATTCACCTCCCTCAATAACCTGGGGTATATTCCTTCAGGCCCTGGGGACATATCCATCTTAATGCTCTTTTAAGAAACCCAATAGTACCTCCTCCTTTACTTCAAAATGCTCTAGCATATGAACACTCTTGGCAGTGATCTCCATATCATCCACCGATGCAAAGTGACGTTTCACAAACAGCTCACAAAACTACTAGATTCACAAGTGAATACATTTTTTCTTCCAAACTGCAATCGCTGTAGTGTGCAGTCTGTAATTTTGCTTTGAAGGAGGTACTTTTGAATCAACTAAATGATCTGACATGCTTGCATCTCTTGAAGGATTCAGCCAAACTAGACACTCAAACATGCAGATACGACCACAGCAACTATCACTGAGGATGGATGCTGTGTCAAGGCCTGATAGCAAGAGATGAACATATGATCAGCTCCATTACTCTATGCAGACGGAGGTGTTGAGCATGATTAAAATCATCGAGAACAAGAGAGAAAAAACAAACAGGTATTCAGTGACGTCTACCTGCATTTGACTGGTGTTGCTCTGTTCTCGCTACTACCATTGGGTGGGAAATGCAGGAGACTTTGGTTCCACACTGCCAGAATTGCTTCCTTACAGCCATCGGGCTCCCGGACAGGCTTCATTCACCTCAGCACTGAACGGGCTCCACAACTGTGGACTCACTATCAGAGACTCTGCAGTTCATCTTCCATGTGTGTTTTTTAAAACTTTTTTTTTAAACCATTTGCACAATTTGTCCTCTTTTGCAAATTGGATGTGATGCGATCTTGTTGAGTGTGCCTTTTGTTTTGCGGCTGCCTGCAAGAAGATGAATCTCAAGGTTGTATGTAATATACACTTTGAATGTCCTCCTTAGGATATACTGATGTAAAGTACCCATTAAGGACCTCACCCACGTCCGTTGCATCCAAGGAAATGTTCCCCCTTTATCCTTGGGTGGTCCCAATCTCTCCCTAGTTATCCTCTTGCTCCTGATGTATGTACAGAATGCCTTGGGATTCTCTTTAATCCTTCTTGCTGAGGGCATTTCATGGCTCCTCCTGGCTTTCCTAATTACCTTCTGAGTTCTTTTCTGGCTTCTTTATAATTCTCAAGGGATTTGTTTCCTAAGCTTTACATATTTTTGCTTCTTCTTCTTGACTAAATTCATCACCTCTGTCGACATTCAAGTTTCTTGTACCTTGCCATCCTTGTCTTTCCTTCTGAATGGAACATACCTATCCTGCACTCTGTGCAGTTGGTCTTTAAACAACCTGCACTTGCCAGATGTGGACTTGCCCAAAAACAGCTGTTCCCTAGTTCCTGCCTAATGCTCTCATAATTTCCCTGCTCCAGTTTAATAATCTCCTGCAAGGTCAATACTTATCCTTATCCATAGCTATCTTAAAAGTTAAGGAGTTATGGTCACTGTTCCCTAATGGTTCACCTGCTGAGCAATCGGTCACCTGGCCAGGCTCATTACCCTACACCACATCCAGTACAGCCCCTCTTCTTGCTGGACTATCTACACATTAATTTAAGAAGTCCCCTTGATGCACCTATCAGATTCTGCCCCACCTTAACCTCTTACACTGAGGGCAAAGTTTATCTTAGGGAAGTTGAAGTCCCCCATGACAACAACCCTATTACTTTTACATCTTTCCTTAATCTGCTTGCATATCTGTTCCTTAATGTCCCAGTGGCTATAAAAAGTCTATAGTACAATCCCATCAAAGTTATTGCACCCTTCCTGATTCTTGGGTAATCTTCCTGATTAATTGCCCTGGATTAGTAGTATAACTCCCCTCTCTTTTACCTCCACCTCTATCTTTTCTAAAACATCAAAACCCTGGGACATTAGGAAGTTGACATAGAATATAGAACAGTAAAATGCAGCAACAGGCTTTTCAGCCCACAGTGTTGTGCTGAACCAATCAGTAATCAAAAGGCTAACTAAGGTAATCACTTCTGTGTATGCATTATCCATATCTTTCCATATTCCTCACAACCATGTGTCTGTCTAAACATCTCTTAAAAGTCCCTAATGTTTCTGCCACTTTCACCACATTAGGCAGCAAATTTCAGGTATCCACCACTCTCTGTGTTAAAATCTTTGCCTCCTTTGAAATTGCCCCCTCTTACCTTAAGTGCATGCGCTTTGGTATTAGATGTTTCAAGCCTTGGAAAAAGATATTCTCTGTCTATTCTATCCATGGCTCTCATAATCTTATAAACCTCAATCAGATCTTCCCACAGCTCACACCGCTCCAGAGAAAACAACCACGTTTGTCCAAATTCTTGTTATAGCACGTACCCTCTAATCTAGGCAACATGCTGGTAAACCTTTTCTGCACCTTCCCCAAAGCCTCGACATCCTTCCTATAATGGAGTAACCAGAAACATATGCAACACTCCAGGTGTGACCTAACTAGAGTTTTATAAAACTACAGCATAACTTCCTGGCTTTTGAAGTCGACTATAAAAGACAAGCATGCTATATGTCTTCTTAACCACTGTATCAACCCGTGTAGCCACTGTGAGGCCAAACTTTGAACTTAGAGCCCAAGATCCTCTGCTCTTGCCCTTAACATTTGACATATCAAGGTACAACATGTTCACATTTGGCCTGATTAATCCATCTCCCATTTCTCCCTCTTACCCATGACTGATCTATATCCCACTGTATTCTTTGCCTGTCATCTACGCTAACAACACCACCAATCTTTGTATCATCTGCAAACTTACTAACCCATCCACCTATATTTTGAACCAGGTCATTTATTTACAGAGTTCCCAGTACAGATCCCTGTGGAACACCACTAATGACAGACTTCCAGCTAGAATAAGTCCCTGCAACTACTATCCTCTGTCTTCTCTAGACAAGCCAGTTCTGAATGCAAATGGCCAATTCAGCATGGATCTCATGCCCCTTAGTCTTCTGGATGAGGGACGTTGTAAAACATCTTGCTAAAATCCATGTAGAAAACATCCACAACTCTACCTTCATCAATCACCCTTGTCACCTCATCAAAAAAAACTCACTGTAATGGCCACAACATCATGGTTCCATGTACTGATCCATGCTCTAAGTTCATCACCTTTACCTATCCATCATGCTCCTAGTTTAAAATACACACACTTCAAACTCTATTCATCCCATTGTATCTATTACATTGTTCCTACCTATTTTTACTGGCCCTGACATCTACCTTCACTCTTATCCCTCCACTTTCTCATGTGGAGATCTGGTTTCCAACCCCCTGCCAAACTAGTTTAAACCCTCCTTAGTAGCATTAGTGAACCTCCCGGCCAGGATATTGGTCACCCTCCAGTTTAGGTGCAATCCATCGCTCATAAGGAGTTCCAGTGATCCAAGAGCCTCAAACCCTGCCTCCTGCACCAGTTCCTCAGCCACTCATTCATCTGTACTATCATCCTCTTCCTGCGCTTACTTGTACATGGCACCAGGAGTAATCCAGAGATTACTGCCTTGGAGGTCCTTGTCTTCAACCTGTTTCCTACTATGTACTCACTACATAGGACCCCTCCCCCCCACACACTTCTACCTATATCTTTGGTGCCAATGTGCACCACAACTTCTGGTTGCTCTCCCTCCCTCTTGAGAATTTTCTGCATCTGCTCCAAGACATCCAGGACCCTAGCACCTGGGAGGCAACACACCATCCTGGTGTTTCTTTCCCTGCCACAGAATCTCCTGTCTGTATCCCAAACTATCGCATCCCCTATCACTATTGCTTTACCCTTCCCTGCTGAGCCTCAGTGCCAGCCACAGTGCCACTGGCCTGGCTGGTGCTGCTGTTCCCTAATGGGTTACCTCCCCAGCGGTATCCGAAAGGCTATACTTGTTGCTGAGGGAAATGGCCACAGGCCACACTGACTACTGACTCCCCTTACTTCTCCTGGTGGACACTCGTCTATCTGAAGCCTGCACTTTAGGCATGACCACTCCAATAAAAGTTTCATCGATAAGGTTTTTAGCACCCCTGATGGTCCTGAGTACATCCAGTTCCAGCTCCAGTTCCTTGACCCTCTCAGTCAGGAGCTGAAGTTGGATGCACTTTCTGCAGATATAGTCATCAAGGAGACAATTAGGTACTACATTGTACACAGTTCTCTATTATGGTAACAATTGTAACTTCAAACTTTCTATTATAATGTTGATTATAAGACTTTCTCCACTCCAGGACTCCCTTTACATTTACAAATGCTCCTTTTCTTAACCCCAAAGTTAACCTTTTTTATTTTGGTTCTTAATCTATTTTCCTGTTTCTATCTTTAAACTTAATCTCCCTAAGTGAAGATTTCCTCTGTGGGCTATTTATAACAAAAACATTAATGCTTCTTTATATATGAACTCTTTTCCACCATCTGTAGTCTTCAGTTGTTCATTCTGCTTTCATGATACTTGTAGAGTGCCTCTAAAATCTGAGACTGGTGCTACACCAGAGAAGATTAAGATCTAATAAACATTTCTCATCTCCCTGGAGATTATGTGGATTACCATCAAGAATTTTTTACGTGCATGTCAGTGTGAAACAAGGAAACAACGATCAGAAAACATTAATCATCCAAAATTGGTGATTGTGTTTCAATTCCAAGAACCCTGTTGTCTTTCATGTGTAAATCAATAAACTGTTCTGCGATTAAAAATAACAGAAGTATCCCATTGAATGTGAGGATCAACATATTTCAGTGGAAGGAAATTTAGCCAAATTTGGTTATATTTATAGTGGATGTCACTATATTATAAATTGCCTAATAGTTGAGCAATAATTTGAAGAAAGCCTGCTCTGTTGAGTCATAAACCTGATGTGGGAAATTTGAGCAATAAGGTTCAAAAGTGGAGACAAAAGTCAGGCAATTGATCATTAATAAACGTGCATTGCTTTTCTATTCCTCCTACTACCGAGGAATATGCCAAGAGCAATAATTGGGTGCATTGCGTTGAACTTGAAGTTTAGAATGTAGAACAGTATAGCACAGTACCGGTCCTTCGGCCCACAGTGTTGTGCCGACTCTTTAATCTACTCCAAGATCAATCTAATTCTTCCCTCCCACATAGTCCTTCATTTTTCTTTCAGCATGTGTCTATCTAAGAGTTTCTTAAATGTGACAAATGTATCTGCCTCAACCTCCAGCCCTGGCAGCAGCTATCACTTTCTGTGTAAAAAGACCTGCTTCTGACATCCCCTCTATACTTTCCTCCCAACACCTTAAACTTATGCCCCTCTTCATTATCATCATTAAATACCATGTCATATGATGTGGGCCATCATTGTCTCCATGATCATGATTTTTCCTGACAAATTTTTCTACAGAAATGGTTTTCTGTTGCCTTCTTCTCGGCAGTGTCTTTACAAGACAGGTGACTCCGGCCATTGTCAATACTCCTCAGAGATTGTCTGCCTGGTGTCAGTGCTTGCATAACCAGGACTTGTGCTATGCGCCAGCTGCTCATACAACCATCCACCATCTATTATCATGGTTTCATTCCCATGATTCTTCCGGTCAAGATGGAACATGCGTACAATACTCCTTTGGTCAACATCTTCTGGATAGATCATGAAACCATCTTTTTCACTTCTTTTATGTTTTTACATTTGTTTCTTGTCTTGGATGTGATTCTGGAACTGTTGGAGCAATGTGTTTTTTTCTGTTTGGAGATCGTTTGGCAGCTTCAGCATTCTGCAGTCTCCAAGAGGAGCACGGGTGGCAGAGGCAGCGTGAGCGAACCTCGGGGTGAAAAGGCTGCAGGATGGTATGCAAGTCGATGTTTGACTCCATTTTGCCAATTAAAGCAACGAAGGCGATTCAAGTATTAATGCCGAGTGCAGAAGTTTGAAGATAATTTGGATGTTCCAGAGCTCTGGAGTCTCCATTCCAATCTGGAATCTATCAACTTCCACTTTAAATATACCCACGGACTTGGCCTCCACCGCAGTCTGTGGCAGAGCATTCCATTGATTCATCATTCTTTGGCTTAAAAAATATCCTCTTTACTTCTGTTCTATAAGGTTGCCCCTCAGTTTTGAGGCTGTATTCTCTTGTTCTGGACAGATGAAACATTCTCTCCACATTCACCTTATCTAGTCCTTTCAACATTCGGTAGGTTTCAAAGAGATCCCCATATATTCTTCTAAATTCCAGTGAGTGCAAACCCAAAGTTGCTAAGCACACCTCATACGTTAACCCCTTCATTCCTGGAATAATCCTTGAGAACCTCCTCTAGTCTCTCTCCAATGACAATACATCCTTTCTGAAATAGGGGGCCCAAAACTGCAGATAATACTCCAAGTGTAGCCTTAGTGTTTTATAATGTTTCAGCATTATCTCCTTGTTTTTATATTCTATTTCCCTTGAAATAAATGCCAACATTGCATTTGCCTTCCTCACCACAGACTCGAACCTGCAAATTAACCTTCTGGGAGTCTTGCACGAGGACTCCTAAGTCCCTTTGCACCTCTGATGTTGGAATTTTCTCTGCGTTTACATAATGGTCTGCACTATTATTCCTTTTACCAGAATGCATTATCATACATTTCCCAACATTGTACTCCATCTGTCACTTTTTTGCCTACTCTTTCAATTTGTCTAAGTCCTACTGCAATCACATTGCTTCCTCAGCACTCCCTACCTTTCCGCCTATCTTCATATCATCCGCAAACTTTGCCACAAAGCCATCACTTCCACTATCCACGAGGAAATCTGCAGATGCTGGAAATTCAAACAACACACACAAAATGTTGGTGGAACACAGCAGGCCAGGCAGCATCTATAGGGAGAAGTACTATCGATGTTTTAGGCCAAGACCCTTCGTGAGGACTAACTGAAAGGAAAGATAGTAAGAGATTTGAAAGTAGTGGGGGGAGGAGGAAATGCAAAATGATAGGAGAAGACCGGAGGGGGTGGGATGAAGCTAAGAGCTGGAAAGGTGATTGGCGAAAGTGATACAGATCCAGTATATTTCTCCTATGCAATGCCTTAGGATTTTATCTTGTTAAGCAGCTTCATGTGAGGCACCTTATCAAATGCCTTCTGAAAATCTATGTAACTGACATCGACTGCCTCCCCTTTGTCCACCCTGCTTGATACTTCTTCGAAGATTTCTAAGAGGTTTGTCAGGCAGGATTTTCCTTTACAGAAATCATGCTGACTTTGACTTATTTTATCATTAGTCTCCAAGTACCCCAAAACCTTGTCCTTAATAATGGAATCCAACACTTCTCCAACCACTGAGGTTAGGCTAACTGGCCTATAATTTCCTCTCTTTTGTCTTCCTCCCTTCTTAATAAGTGGTGCAACATTTGCAATTTTCCAGTTCTCTGGGACCATGGCAGAATCAAATGATTCTTGAAAGATAATTACCAATGCATCCATTATCTCTTCAGCAACTTCTCTCAGGACTCTGGAAAAGTAGTCCAGGGTCCAGCTGGCATCCACCTTAAGACTTTTCAGTCTGCCTTTCACATTTTCCTTTGTAATAGCAATGGCACTCACTCCTGCTCCCTGACACGCACGGACCCATGACAAGCAGTTAGTGTCTTTCACAGTAAAGACTGAAGCAAAGTACTTATTATGTTCATCTGCCATTTCTTTGTCCCCTATTACTACCACACCAACGTCATTTTCCAGTGGTCCAATGTTAACTCTCACCTCCCATTTATTCTTTATATAACTGAAAAAAACCTTTAGTATCCTGCTTTATATTATCGGCTAGTTTGCCCTCATATTTCATCTTGTCCCTTCTTATAGCTTTTTTAGTTGCCTTTTGTTGGTTTTACAAACTTCTCAATTATCCAACTTCCCACTCACGTTTGCTACATTATATGGGTTGATGTGTCTGTTCTGTTTTTGTTCATTTTATTTTGCAGGGAGGTGGGATTTGGATGTTGATGATCATGCTGCCTTTCTTTTCTATCTTGGTTTCTTGGCCACCCAGAGAACTGATGAATTTCAAAGTTGTTTACTTCAAACCTTCATGTGACCCTGATGGGGGAGGGGGTGTTGGGACGGGTGGGTTAAGCAAGGGCTACACCTTGGCCAAGGGTGACCTCCAGGCTAGTGGAGGAAAGAAGCACCTCACACCCTCTTTGGTAGAGATGTATCTCCACCCCACCCTCTTATGTTAGCTATTTCTGCCCTGAGAAAAAGTCTGGAGCTGTCACTCAATCTATGTCTTACATCATCTTTTACACCTCTATCAAGTCACCTCTTATCTTCCTTCTCTCCATAGAGAAAAGCGCTAGCTTGCTCAACTTATCTTCATAAGACATGTTTTCTAATACTGGCATCATTCTCATAAATCTCCTTTGTACCCTCTCTAAGGCTTCCACATCCTTTCTATAATGATGTAATGAGTACTGAACACAATATTCCAAGTGTGGTCTAATCAGAGTATTATAGAGCTGCAACATTACCTCACAGCTCTTGAACTCAGTCCCATGACTAATGAAGCCAATATACCATGTGCCTCCTTAACTACTTTGTCAACTTGCACTGCAACTTTGAGGGGTCTATCGATGTGAACCCCAAGATCCCTCTGTACCTCCACACTGTTAAGAATCCTGCCATTAACTCTGTGTTCTCCCTTCAGGTTCGACCTACTGAAGTGAATCATTTCACACTTTACTGGATTGAACAACATCTGGAATTGTACATTGTGCAACTTCAGCAAATATCCTTGTTTGTAAACTTATGATGGAGGAAAGTCATGGATAAGGCAGCTGATATTGGTTTGGCCCAGAATTCTGCTCCAAAAAAATACCTACACTGATTGCCTGGCAATAGCTGATTAACGTTCAAGAACCACAATGATCTTATTTCTTTCTGCTTCAGTAAAGCAGCCAGTATAATCAGAGACCCCACCCATTCTCTCTTCTCTTTTCCATCGGGTAGATACTAAAGCCTACAAGCACTTACCACCAGGCTCAAGCACAGCTTCTACCCTGATGTTATAAGGCTATTAAATAGATCCCTCGTATAATAAATTGGACTCCTGATTTCATAATTCACCTCATTATCATCTTGCACCTTATTGTTTACCTGCACCATACTTTCTCTGTAGAAGTTACACTTTACGTACATTTTTATTGTTTTACTTTATCCTACTCTATTTCAATGCAATGTGTAATGATCTGATCTATGTGAACAGTATGCAAGAAAAGCTTTTCACTATATCTTGTTAAGTGTGACAATAGCAAACTAATCCAATTCCAATTTTGTAATGTACGACTTAGCCACTGGAGTATTTAACATTTAATGCCTGTGGACTTCTATTTCACCAAGGCTCCTTGAGGCCACACTCTGTCAAGAGCTGCTTTGATGTCAAAGACAATCTTCTTGGAATTAAGCTCTTAACTGAAGGCTTAGACTAAGACTGAGATGAGATCTGAAGATGACTGGTCTGGTTGAACCCCAAAGCATCAGGGAGTGGGTTATTTGGGAGTAAGTACCATTTGATAACACTGTACTATTAATTGAGAGCAGTCAGATTGGGAGGTAATTGGCCAGATTGAATTTGACCTTTTTTTTGTGTACGAGGCATAACTGGACAATTTTCCACATTGCTCACATAGATGTCGGTGTTACAATGATGCTGGAATATCTTGGCTAAAAGCTTATCTGGTTCAGGAACACAGGGGTCCAATACCACAGCAGGAATGTTGTCTGGTCCCATAATCTTAGCAATATCCTATACTCACAGCTATTTCCTCTTATTATAAGGAATATCAAGTTGGCTAGAAACAAATTTCTCTCATGGTGGGGATCTCAGGAGAAAACTATTTCTTTATCTCTGGCTGAATACAGTTGAAAATGCTTCAGCCATTTCTTTAGCAATCCCTCCATGCTGGCTCCTGCCAAAGCTCACTACAGAGATGTTGTTGAATCCTGCTGCTCCTGTTAGTGTTTAATTTTCCACTTGTCCTTGAAAGCTAGATACAGTAGGATCACAACCCTTTGATCTGATCCATTTGCCACATCTATTCCATAATGTGATTTATTCTTCAAGATTCATGCCCCATCATTTCAATATGCCTGCTTCTACTCCCAGCAAGCTCTTCTGCATTCTGATTGATTCAGTGGCTTTATAGGAACAGTAGATTGAAGGGTATGGTCTACACATTGTGGTAGTGTACATTTCTACTGCTGCTGATAGCCCACAGTGCCTTAGATGCTCTGTGTGAAGCTGCAGATCTGTTTTAAGTTTATACCATTGAACAAGACTGTAACACCAGAGAAGGCTCTGGAGGGTATCCTGATCTACATACTTGTCACGGTGTGCGCTGACACACGGCTGAACCCAGTTGCAGAGGAACAACAAACTCCCTTGTTCAGACAGAAATAAGAGTTTATTCACCAGAATGCCAACTGAGCTTTGGTAGCATGACCAAGCAACACCATGAGACAAATCATTCTCAAATCACTCACACACACAAGGACCCCACGAAAAGTGACAATTGAAAGTCTGCTTTAAATAATCACAATAGGCTGAAAACCTATACCAGTCAAAATAAACTTGACAAGATTAAACACGAAGCACAATTGTTTAGCGACTCTAGAAATGACGGCTATTAACAAATACAGGTGCAAGGCCCTCCCTAAGGCTGGCACCTGACGGCCCAAGGAGTCCTGGGGAGCTCAAGACAGGGCTGGTAAGTTCGAAGCAGACCTGATGCCTTCAAGACAGGGCTGGTAAATTTGAAACAGTCCTGGTACTTTCAAGACAGGGCTGGTAAATTCAAAACAGACCTGATGCTCTTGAAACAAGGCTGGTAAATTTGGGAACATTGCTTATAACTCAGGAACATAGCATATATAGGTTCCCCCTTTCTCGGGGTAAACATGTATAAAGCGGGAGACTTTCTTTCGTAAAAGCAAAAATCCTCTTTGGTTAGCGAAAACAGGTACTAATGTAGGTCTTTTGTAACAGCGAGCTGTCGTAAAGTGAACGTTCGAAAAACAGGGCCACCTGTAACTTGGAAGTATTGTATATAACTCAGGAACATTGCACACAAATTGGGAACATTGCATATAACTCAAGAACATAGCATACAACTAGGGAACATTGCATATAACTCAGGAACATAGAATCAAACTCGGGAACACTCGGAAACCTGGAATAGTTTTCAGAAACCTAGAGGGTCATGGGAGATTCAGGAAACCTTGACAAACTTCAATGTAGACAAGAGAAGCTCGGAATATGGACCCGAGAAACTCAAAACATAGCTTTCAGAAACTTGGAACATAGCCTCCGGATAATTACTGAGAATAGAAGGCACTCTCACCTTCAGCCAACCAGTGTCCACACCGCTGTTGAACATCTACTAGGTCTATTTATGGTGCGGAGTTCTCTGTCACAGTGTGGCTGACGCACAACTGAACCCAGTTGTAGTGGAACAACAAACTCCCTTGTTCAGAGAGAAATAAGAGTTTATTCATCAGCTGTCCAACTGAGCGTCGGTAGCTTGACTGAGAAGACAACGATTAACAAATATAGCTGCAAGGCTGGTAGAGCTCATGACAATACTGTCATCGTCATGTTAAACCAATCTTTTATATCCTGATATACAATCATTTTCTTTTAAACTCAGCTCGCTTACTTTCAGCCCAGACCAGGATGGCAAAACAATTGATATAATGGTATGTTAGTAGTGGCAATAACGCTCAAAATAGCAGGACCACAAAAAGACAATGGAAAAGAGGAAATGACATTGCCTATTTTTTTAAAAATCACACGAGCAGTTTCCAATTAGATTTAGAATGAAAAGCAACTGTTTTAGTTTTTATTTAGAACAGGCTCTGTTGGCTCACCAGGCATCACAGCAATTTAACCCTACCCTAAACACAGGACAATTTACAATGACCAATTAAGCTACTAACCAGTATATCTTTGGAATGTGGGAGGAAACCCACATACACACGGGAAGGAACATACAAACTTGCTGACAGAGAACAGTGGAATTGAACTCTGAATTCTGATGCCCCAAGCTGTAATAGTATCGTGCTAACTGCTACACTACCATCTATTTATAATTTATTTATCATAAATCAAGAATGAAATGAACTGTTACTGGAGCTTTACCAAATTGCTAGCAACATTCACATATCTATTCCACAAGGTTTGGATAAGTACATGGATGGGAAGGTTATAGAGGGCTGTTGTCCAGGTGCAGGTCAATGGGTCTAGGCAGAATTATAGGCAGCTATTCTGGATTGGGTGTTGTGTAATAAACCGGATTTGATTAAGGAGCTTAAGGTAAAGGAATCCTTAGGAAACTGTGATCATAATATGATAGAATTCACCCCCCAATTTGAGAAGGAAAAGCTGAAGTCAGATGTATCACTATTACATTGGAGTAAAGGGAATTACAGAGGCATGAGAGAGGAGTTGGCCGAAGTTGATTGGAAGGGGACACTAAAAGAGATGAAGGCAAAGCTGCAATGGCTGAGGTTTCTGGAAGCAGTTTGGAAGGTTCAAGATAGATGCATCCCAAAGAAGAAGACGTATTCTTAAGGCAGGGTGACACAACGTAGCTAAAGAGGGACGTCAAAGCCAATATAAAAGCAAAAGAGAAGGCATATCATAGAGCAAAGGTTAGTGGAATTTAGAGGATTGGGAAACTTTTAAAAATCAATAGAAGGCAACTAAAAAACCATAGGAAGCAAAAAGATGAAATATGAAGGTAAACTAGCCAATAATATCAGAGGATACAAAAAAAATTCCAGATATATATATATATATATATATAGAGAGAGAGTAAAAGAGAGGCAAGAGTAGATAATAGAATGCTGGAAAATGATTCTAGAGAGGAAGTAATGGGGGACGAGGAAATGCGGATGAACTGACTAAATATTTTGCATCAGTCATCACTGTAGGACACTAGCAGTATGGTGGCAGTTCGAGAGTGTCAGAGGGAAGAAGTGTCTGAAGTTGCCATTAATAGGGAGAAAATGCTTGGGTACCTGAAAGGTCTGAAGGTAGATAAGTCACCTGCACCTGAGCTCTACATCCCCAGGGTTATGAAAGAGGTGCTGAAGAGATTGTGGGGGCATTAGTAATGATCTTTCAAGAATCAATGTATTCTGGCATGGTTCCAGAGGACTGGAAAATTGCAAATGGGGAGAGACAGAAGAAAGAAAATTATAGGCCAGTTAGTCTGACCTCAGTGGTTGGGAAGATGCTGGAGTCAATTGTTAAGGATGTGGTTTTGGGGTATTTGAAGGCACCTGATAAAAATGGGCCAAAGTCAGCATGTTTTCCTTGACGGAAAATCTTGCCTGACAAATCTGTTGGAATTCTTTGAGGAAGTAACAAGCAGGATAGGCAAAAGAGAATTGATGAATGTTGTGTACTTGGATTTTCAAAAGGCAGTTGACAAGGTGCCACACATGAGGCTGCTTAGCAAGATAAGAGCCCATAGTATTACAGGAAAGATACTAGCATGAATACAGCATTGGCTCACTGGCAGCAGGCAAATAATGGGAATAAAGCAATTTTTTTCTGATTGGCTGCCAATGACTAGTCGTTTTCTGCAGTGGTTGGTGTTGGGATGACGGAGGATTTGGATGAGTGGATTGATGGCTTTGTAGCCAGGTTTATGGATGATGCGAAGATAGGTGGAGGGGCTGGTAGTGATGAGAAGCAGGGAAGCTGCAGAAGGACTTGGACAGATTAGAAGAATGCGCAAAGAAACGGCAAATGGAATACAGTGTCAGGAAGTGTTTGGTAGAAGAAATAAAAGCATAGACTGTTTTCTAAACAAGGAGAAAATTCAAAAATCTGAGGTGCAAAGGAACTTGGGAGTCCTCATGCAGGATTCCCTAAAGATTCATTTTCAGGTTGAGTTGGTGATGATCTAGGCAAATGCAATGATAACATTCGTTTCGAGAGGACTAGAATACAAAAGCAAGGATGTAGTGCTGAAATTTTATAAGGCACTGGTGAGGCCTCACTTAGAGTAATGTGAGAAGTTTTCTGTCCCTTATTTAAGAGAGCATGTGCTGACATTGGAGAGGGTTCAGAGGATGTTTACAAGAATGATTCCAGGAATAAAACGCTTATCATATGAAGAGTGATTGATGGCTCTGGGCCTGTACTCATTGAAATTTAGAAGAATGAAGGGAGATCTCATTGAGACCTTTTGAACATTGAAAGGCCTAGATAGAGAGAATGGTTTGTATGGTAGGTTAGTCCAGGACCAGAGGGCACAGCCTCAGAATAGAGGGTCGTCCATTTAGTACAGAGATAAGGAAGAATTTCTTTAGCCAGAGGGTGAATCTGTGGAAATTGTTGCCATAGGCAGCTGTGGAGGCCAGGCTATTGGGTATATTTAAGGCAGAGGCTGATAGATTCTTGATTAGTCAGGCCTTGAAAGGTTACAGGGAGAAGGCAGGAGAATGGAGTTAAGAGGAAATTGGATCAGCTGTAATGAAATGGCGGAGCAGACTCAGTGGGCCAAATGGCCTAATATTGCTCCTATGGCTTATGGTTGTATAGTGCAATTATAGTTTGGCACAGACTATATGTGTTGAAGGGCCTGTTTCTGAGCTGGAGGGCTTCACGACTATAAGTCTATTCTGTTAACCTGTTAACGTAATGATCATGGTAATGTTTACAGTTTTCAAAAACATTTCTGTAAAAGTACTGATAGTTTGTGGTTCAGGTAGTTTCGTTAAGTATTTGAAGATATTTAAAAATATTTTCAAGTTGGAACCATCACAGAAGCTGGTTTAATCTACAGTAGTTCAGTAGCATAGGTCAGAGTATCACCAAAGGTTCCAAGTTTCAAAATTTATTTTATTATCAAAGTATGTATGCAGAATACAACTTTGAGACTTGACCTCCAGATGGCCATAAAATGCAGAAAACCATAGTAGCTGAAAGAAAGACATCAATCCCCTGCCGCACAGAAAGAAAAGTAAGCAAAAACTCGCAAACCTCAATCCCTCCCTCACACAAAAATTAACAGAACACCCAAACCCCCAACCCACCAACCGGCATCAAGAAAGAATGGGCAAGAACATGAAAGGAACATAGATCTGAAAGACACCGATATGAACTAGAGGTCCAATACATAAATCTCGGAATTGTGATAACATCTCTGAGAGCATTTGGACCCAGCAGCGACTCAAACCAGCGGCCCATCCAAGGGCAGTGACTTGAATTAGTGGCCCCTCGAGGAGCAGCGACTCAAACCAGTGGCCTCTCCTGGGAGAGGGTATGGGAATAGAGAAGGAGTGGGGAAGGAGCCATTACCAGAAGCTTGAGAAATCAATGTTTTTGCCATCAAGTTGGAAGCTAACCCCCATCCTTTTTTCCCTCTCTCACTGTATCTGCTTGCCTACCCATCACCTCCATCTGGTGCTCCACCCCCTTTTTATTTCTACCATGGCCTTCTGTCCTCTCCGATCAGATTCCCCCTTCTCTAGCCCGGTATCTCTTTCACTAATCAACTTCCCAGTTCTTTACTTCACCTCTCTACCCCCCCCCCCCCCAGTTTCATCAATCACCTTGTGTTTCTTCCTCCCCTCTCCCACTTTCTAACTTTGACTCCTCATCATTTTTTTCTCCAGTCCTGCTGAAGGGGCTCTGTCCAAAATGTCAACTGTACTCTTTTCCATAGATGCTGCCTACTCTGCTGAGTTCCTCTAGCATTTTGTGTGTGTTGCTTGAACTTTCAGCATCTGCAGATTTTCTCTCGTTTGTGATCAGACGGGTACATGTTTAGAGCAATATGGGCCAAATCTGGACTAATGGGACTAGCTTAGATGGGACCAGTTGGCAAGGACCAGTTGGGCCAAAGGGCCTTTTTCTGTGTTGATGGCTATGAGCCTTCCCTTTTCATGTCAACCTCAAAAATTCATAGAAAAGTACAGCACAGAAACAGGCACTTCACCTCATCCAGTCCATGCCAAACCATTTAAACTGCCTTCCCCTATTGACCTGCACTGGAGCCATAGTTCTGCATCCATGTATCCAAACTTCTCTTAAATGTTGAAAATCGAGCTCACGCACACCATTAGCTCTAGCAGCTCGTTCCACACTCTCATGACCCTCTGAGTAAAGAAATTTCTCCTCATGTTCCCCTTAAACTTTTCACCTTTCACCCTTAATTTATGACCCATAGCTGTAGTCCCACCCAACTTCAGTGCTGGTGGACATAAGCCATACCTTTTCATGTCAACCTCCTCCAACAACACTTCCAGAGCAGCATCTAATAGCCAGTCGGTTCTTCTGTGCTCATATTATGTAGAATATTCAGTGAAATTTGTCTGCTGCCAATACACATTTCTCTTTTCAGAGATGCAGGCTGTCTCTACATGTTGTGAGCAATGCGTGAAATTAAGCAAGCTGATATCGAATAGCAAGTGTAATGTTGGCGGCCAGCCTATTGAAATTCATGAGGGTGGCAAATTTCACACCTTCTTTACAGGTACACACTCCAAGAATTTACAGCCAATTTCTACTTTTACATTTATCAGTAATGACTTTCTTCTACCATCAATCTGCTCACTTAATAATCTGTCCAATAAGTTTTTCTATTAAATGCATAATTGCATTTTTAAATAAGATTATAACTATAATTTAAAATGAATGTAACCATTTTGCCAGAAAACCAATGTGACCATACTTTGGACAGAGCTTCTACTATTATTACTCCTTCTTTAGAACATAGAAAACCTCCCAGCACAGGACAGGCCCTTCAGCCATCAATGTTGTGTTGACCTTTTAACTTACTCTAAAATCAATCTAACCCTTTCCTCCTCCATTTTCCTACCACCGGTGTACTGATCTAAGAGTTTATTAAATGCCCAAATGTATCTAGGATGGTGGTGAATAGTGGTAGCTCGGGTTAAGGCATTTGATTTTACGGTGATTGCTGAGCTTGGCAATTAGTGTGCAGACGTTTCATCACCTCCATTGGCCAACTCAGTGAACACCGCAATATCAAACAGTATCTGACCCTACCACCACCCCTGGCAGAGTGTTCAATGCAGCCACCACTCTCTGTGAAATGAACTTATATCCCCCTCCCCCATGCCTTCCTCTAATCACCTTAAAATTATGCACCCCCGTATTAGCCATCTCTGCCCTGGGAAAACTATCTCTGGCTATCCACTCAATCTTTGCTTCTTACCATCTTGTGCGCCTCTATGAAGTCACCTCTCATCCTCCTTTGCTCTAGCTTGCTTAACCTATTCTACTTATTCTCATAATCCAGGCAGCGTTCTGGTAAATCTCCTCTGCATCTTCTCTAAAACTTCCACACCCTTCCTATAATGAGGTGACTAGCGCTGATCATAATACTCCAAGTGTGCTCTAACCAGGGTTTTATAGAGCTGCAACAGTACTTCGCAGCTCTTACCTCAAACCCCTGACTAATGAAAGCCAACACACCATATGCCTTCTTAACAATCCTACAATTTGAGTGGCAGCTTTGAGAAATCTATGGGCATAGACCCCAAGACCATTCTGTTCCTTCACACTGCTAAGAACCCTGCCATTAGCCCTGCATTCTGCCTTCAAATTCGAACCTCCAAAGTGGATCACTTCACACTTTTCCAGGATGAACGCATCTGCCACTTCTCCACCCAGCTCTGCGTCCTGTCAATGTCTTACTGTAACCTATGTCCACTCTCTGCACTCTCCTCAACTTCACCAAACTTTGTGTCAACTGCAAATTTACCAATCCATCTTTCCACTTCCTTATCCAAATCATTTATTAAAAGAACAAAGAGCAGCAGTCCCAGAACAAATCCCTGTGGAATAGCATTGGTCTATTGACATCCAGTCTACTAAAGGATGAACTGTCTACAGATAAACTGCGGTACTGATGTGAACAAGAAGTTAGCAGAAAAGTTACTAGAAAACACTGTTTATTCTCAGCAGGACACACAGTATCTGTGGTGAGATGACAGTGAATATCACAAGACAAAATCTGCAGATGCTGGAAATCTAAGCAACACACACAAAATGGTGGAGGAACTCAGCAGGCCAGGCAATATCTATAGAAATGAACACAGTTAACATTTTGGGCCGAGACCCTTCAATCAGAACTCACAACCTGAAAGGTTAATATTTCAGATTGATCTTTCATATTATTATTGGTCATCTGCCTGCCTTGTCATTTAATTCTATTACTCTCTCCATAAATACCAACTGAGTAATTGAGTACTTCAAGCATTTTCTGGTTTTATTTCTGATTTTCAGCATCTATGCTAATTTACTTTAGTATTGAAGAAAAGATAGTGTGTTCTGTTGGAGAATGCTTCAGAATAATGTTCTGCTTTCTAGATTTAGAATAGAGGTGATGAAGCTTTTTGCAGTCATTTATTCTTTTGTTGAAGAGTTGAAAACTAATCAGGTTCTTCTAAAGCAGGGATTCCCAAACTGGGTACACACAGACCCCTTGCTTAATGGTATTGGCCCATGGCATTAAAAGGTTGGGAACCCCTAATCTAAAGGAGCCATTCTGGGGATATAAAAATAGTTTCCATGCAGATTAATATAATCATTAGTTTAATTTGATCAAATAACTTAAATAAGACTTTTATCAGAGGCTAATTGCCATTGTGGATTATGTTTATAAATGGTCTATTGATAGTTATTGAAAATGATTAACTTAACCTGTAAATTAGCCAAAGATGCTTACACGCCAATATGGCCACAGAGGATTGCGATATATCAGAACCATTTTATCAGCATTGAGCAAATTATAGCAAACAAATTTAAATTTGCTTCAAATACTGGAGCTAATTGAGTTTTTTTTAAATGAGCCCTTCCCACTTTTAATCTCCTACCTCAGGGGTTCCCAACCTGGGGTCCATAGAACCCCTGCTTAATGGTATTGGTCCATGGTATAATAAAGGTTCCATTAATGACAGAGGATGATGCGCATCTGAAATGAGCAGTCAAAAAAGGCGGTAGAGGCAGAAGCAACTACAGTGTTTAAAAGCATTTGGACAGGAAAGGAGAAGAGGGATGTGAGCCTAATGACAAGCAAGTGGGATTAACACAGGTAGACACCATGGTCAAGATGGACAAACTGGGCTCGAGGTCTGTTTCTGTTCTCCTTTACTGCTCTATGACTCTATGTTATGAGTAGTAGATTTCTCCACTGCTAGCTGGAAATAATTGAGCTTAAGTAGGAAAGAAATTATATTTTGTTGTCTGTGGTTTTTCCTTATAATTTTATTACTTATTATTTCTCTATTAACACAAGTAAAGAGTGATAGGGAATATTATATAAAACATTACCATAATCATTTAAAAAGGTTGCAGTTGGAGATTTGCTGTTTCAGGGCTCCCCAGGTTACAAATGGCCTGATTTAAGGAAACCAACTTTACACAGAGTATCCCATATATTTTCAGTCATTTTTCAAGATAATCATAAAACTTATAAAATCACTTGAGGAGTTAACTAATGACTGGATACAGTATATATTCCATAATCTAATTATGGGCAGTGTTAGGATGAATATTTGATGAAATAGAATTATAGTAAGGGTATATAGAGCAATACGATATGGGTTACTATAGAAAACAAAAATCTCTGCCTTATGGTAAATGGATGGTTTTTCCAAATAGAATCCACACTGCCTGTATATGGAAATAAAGTACCTTTCTGATGATGTTGGTATGGGCCTTCTTTGAGCAGAAGTGGTTGAGATACAGGCTCAGTGGCCACTTCATTAGGTACAGTAGTGTACCTAATAATGTGGCCACAAGACCGGAACCTGGTGTGGTCTTCTGCTGCCCATTCCCTTCAAGGGTTGCTGCAATATGCATTCAGTAATGCTCTTCTGCACACCAGTGTTATAACGCATGGTTGTTTGAGTCATTGTCACCTTCCTGTCAGCTTGAACCAGTCTGGCCGTTCTCCTCTGACCTCACTCATTAACAAGGTGTTTTCACCCATAGAAATGCTGCTCACTGGATTTGTTTTTTTGTTTTCCACACCATTCATTGTAAGCTTTAGAGACTGTTGTGCATGAAAGTCCCAGGAGATCAGTAGTTTCTGAGATACTCAAACTACGTTCATTCACTCAAGCAATCATTCCACGCTCAAAGTCACTTAGATCACATTTCTTCCCCATTCTGATGATTGGTCTAAACAACGGCTGAACATCTTGACCATGTCTGCATGCTTTTGTGCATTGAGTTGCTGCTACACGATAGGCTAATTAGATATATACATTAATGAGCAGGTATATAGCTGTACCTAATGAGTGTATATGTGATGGAGATGTTCATGATCATGATCATAAAATGAATGAAGAGAGATCATATCTTTGGTAGAAGGATTGAAAACTAGAGAATATAGATTTATGGTATTTAACAACAAAATCAAAGGTGATATAAACTTCTCATTGCAAGTAATTCTGAAATTAGATTCCTAATATAATTTTAGAATATTCAATTATATTTAAAATAGGAAGATTAGTTTCATTAATATTCCATTAAAACAAATAACCTATCTGAGAAAGATGTTTTGAAGCCTGGATATCTGAAAGATAATTAGATTTTTTTAGTCTTTTTTATAATTTTTTTTCATTGACATGTAGTAAATACTATGTTCATTGTACTTTTTGGAAATGTGCTGAACTTAAACTTAATGAGGTTTTCAGTTCTGGTACACATTGTAGAGTTAACGGAAGGGAAAAACTCAAAGAAGCTAATCTAATGAGCTCATTTATATGATATTTTACTGCAATAAAATAAAAAAATTACTTCTGAATTAAATTGCACTGGCCATACTGTACACATCCATCTTTCTTTTTAATTGCTTCAATGTCAAAATGGCAATGTACACTTAATATCAAGGATTCTGCTTTGAAAACTGATAGAGGAAGCCATTTGACATCTAACAATTCTAACTGTTTTGGATTATGTAGTAACAGATGAAGATAGAAATCAAGCCCTGAACACTTTTTTGCATTTCTTCATATCAGTGGACCACACCTGTGAATGTGTTTTCAAAATTTAAGTCCGAACAGTTGTGCAACTCAGACATTGGTCAGTTGACTACACTTCCTTCATTTACGCACAAATAATCTTTAAGAACCTTAAACCCAACTTTCATATGCTTCACTTTACCTTCACACACCACTGCTCTGAGCCTGTTACTCACATTTCATAGCTTGCACACAATGCCAGTTATTCAACCAGACAACCATTTCGCCCAAATCGTAGTTGCACGCATGCACACTCACAATTCTGTTTTGATTGCAGGGAAAACTAAGAGCTACCTAGTAAAAAACAGGTCTGCATACCATGGATGAAAGAATGCCAACTCTTCAGGATGGTTGTTGCTGAGTGCATAGCAATTGAACCACTAAATCTATCAATGAAGATGCGATCTTCAAATCTAATCTCTCCACCTCCAACCTCACCCTCATTCCATGCTGCCTTCTGTTGTATAAGCTGCAGATGGTGTAGGCATACACCTTGTAGGTACTTTACTCCAACCTCAGGAATACAAAAAAAAAGGTTCATTCATCCGATACTCCGGGGAAGCACTAGATCCTTTTTTGTATTCCTGGGCTTCCAACCAGGTACGGGAATCGATTTTAATCGTCATTTCGGAAACAAACTCTGCCATCTTCATCAGGGATGATGCCTGGGCATGTCTAGTCCAGTGGTATTTATATTCCCATCATCCATCCTTCCTGATAGGTTAGTCCTTATCCGATCAGACTTCCGCTGACACACCTTGTTTACAATCAAATTCATAGTGTGGCTTCATGTACACCAGGCACTCCAACAGTTCCACAACCATCTAAACAGCATACATCCAAACATTCAATTTATGATGGAGATGGATAAGAATGGTTGTCTCCCATTCCTGGACATTCTAATACAATGGGCATGGGATGGTAGCCTCAGGCATGGTGTCTATCGGAAACTCACTCACATGGACTTATACCTCAACAATAACAGCCAGCTTCACACCTCCCAATGTAGAGCAGTTCTTTCTACTTTGATTAGCTGTGGGAAAACTATTTCGGACCCAGGGAGACTCCCCAAGGAAATAAGATGATAACACACAACATCCCTACAGAATGGCTACAAGGTGAAGGTAATCAATTGGGGCCTTAAAAGGGCCGACAGAAAAAACAGGAAACTTAACAACAAGGAGGAACCCATCACTACCCCTGTCTTCCTTATATTTTTGGAAGGATTGCCAGGATCCTGAAGAAATACCGGATTAATACCAACTACAAACCTATAAGGAAGCTCAAATCACAGCTTATGTAGGTCAAAGATGACCTGGGACTCAGGATGGCTGGCATCTAAAGGATTCCTTATGGATGCAGAGCAGTGTATATTGGCCAGACGGGACGCACAGTGGAAACCTGCATCACGGTGGAACACAGGAGGTGTATCTGTTTAGGTTATCCAGGAAATCTGCGGTAGCAGAACATTGCCTTTGTAGAGGCCATAGAATCGACTTTGACGGCAAAAGAGTACTGTGCCGCACCAATGGCTTTTGGAAGCCTAGCAAAGGAAGCCTTTGAAATAAAACTAGAGGAAAAGAATGTTAACAAAGACGAAAGCCTCATTCTAAGTAAGAACTGGAATTCAATTGTAAGCAAAGTGGGAGTGCAGAAACCTGATTGGACGAGGACTAACCAATCAGGAGGATGGACTGCAAGGTTATAAATACCACTGGACTAGACATGCCTAGGCTTCATCCCTGATCAAGATAACAGAGTTTGTCATCGAAACGTCAGTTAAAATCGATACCTGTACCTGGTCAGAAGCCTGAGAAGAGTTTATTCCTCAGTAATGCAGCCTCCCTCATGACTCTCTTTTATTTCTGATATACATTCTGAAAGTGTAGATTGGTCATGCAGTGCAGGAAGTTCAAGTTCAAGTTTAATTGTCATCTACCCATTTATACGGGCAAATAATACAGTGTTACTCTGGGGCCAAGGTGCAAAACATAGTACTAACAGTCACTCACAACACAAGGCATGTATAGCACAAAAAAAATTGTCCAAGACTCTTTGAATGTTGCAGAAATCTGCAGTGGACCACAGCTTGTCTTCTGCCAAGTGAACACAGGGGGCAGCACTGAATCCAGCTTGAATGCTGCACCACACCATGCGCCCGCACCCCCCCCCCCCCCGCCCCTGTGGAGTGCACTAACTCTGATGCCCCTCTCCTGGGTGGCTGCAAACAGGCAACACTGCGGCTTGAGGCCTAGGCCTCGTTACAACCAAGGCCACGCAGCTCCCCTGCCGTCCACCAATAAATCAGTGAATCAGACTTGCAGCATTCCACATTAACTATGTCCAACAGTGTCTTCCAATCTCAAGAAAAGGGACTAAAATGTTCACTCCCTGTTAGACTGCTCACCTCCTTCATGTACCAACTCCTCCGACACTTCTCTGATGCAGGCAGAAGCTTGATCTGCGTCAGATCTTTCACTTTCTCCACCAATGAGCAACTCTCTGATGGGGTAGACCTACAGTACGTTAAGTTTTTAATGTCCTGCAGGGTCTTTTGATCATAAAAAAAATGCTTTAAAAGGCAGTAACACCTTTGGCTGACCCCGTAGAAGCGGCTGCAATCAAACACACCACCATCTTACTGGAAGACCACGTGCAGGGAGAGAAAGAAGTTAATGTTAATGAAAACAGCCAAAAATTATTCAACATCTGTTGCACTTCTCAATCTATATAGATATTTACAAAACCTCTTGACCATTCTGAATCTTACCTGCTGCACTATTGGTAGCCATTCCTTTGGTTGTCAAAGCATATGCTCTTGAATCCCTTTCAAAACCTCTCTGGTTGAAGAATATTCTCCTTCATACTTAGCTGTTTGTCTGATCTATCTTAATACCTATTCATGTCACCTGGAGTCCTGTGAAGCAGCTTGGGCACTTTAGTACTCTAAAGGGTCTTTATAAGTTTGAGTTTTTGTTAAGACACTATACTTGTAGGATTGTACCACCAGCTAAAACCCGAAGGTAAGAAAGATAAGTTACATTGCATCTTTTATAACCACAGTCATTCCAAAATACTTTATAGGCACGCAATAAATACACATTTCTGTGGTTAATGCGAGCAGAAACTCGGTTTCTAAAACAAAGTAACATCATCCAACTGCTCAAAATTAAAAGTAAAATTTATTATCAGATTACGCACGTCACCAAATACAACACTGAGCAACTGTTAACTGTAAATAAACTATGCAAATGCAGATATAAATAAATAGCAATAAATTACGAGCATGAAATAATTATATAACAGAGTCCTTCAGTAAGTGTAGCTATCCCCTTTTGTTCAAGAGCCTGATGGTTGAACAGGCTCTGTACAACCACTGATTGTATTGCTAAAAGTTATGAATGCTTAGCTAAATATTATCTGTGACAGTTATTAAGAGGTATTTTTAATTGGCAACCATGTGATGAAATTAGTAAGATCAATAGGCCAGGGTAGTCTCAGTGACAACACCACCAAAGTTTACTGGAGCATCTGGTGGCCATTGTCCCTATTCCAGGGTTGAATGCAATATGGAACTGGAACAGTATCAGATACAGCACATTGCCTGCAACTAACAAGAAATACGAGGTCTGGCGCCGGTCACTGACAATGGCCAACTGGTTTTGAAACTTGATAGCACATTTTCTTAAGAGACACAAGAGAATGCAGATGCTTGAATCTGACGAATTAAAAAAAACAAATTGCAGGGGGATCTCAATGAGTCAGGCAGCATTTGTGGAGAGAAAGGAATTGTCAGTGTTTCAGATTGAGACCCTAGATCAGAGCTGAAAGTGGAGAGAGAAGCCAGTTGGTATAAAGATGAGGGGAAGAGCAAGACAGCAGCCAGAAGGTGATACATGGTTCATGGAGGGGTGGCAGAGGGGGTCAAGTGTGAGAGAACAGAGGTAGATTTGGAAAATGGAGGCATACAGATGATAGGTGGAAGAAGACAAGTGAAAAAAAGACAGATGGATCCAGATTGGAGAAGGTAGAGACAGGGGCTGGAAGGTGCAAACGGGATCAGTAAGGCTACAAGTGCTGTAATCTTTTAAGAAGGAAGCTGATAATGTGATAACAGGAGACTTGAAGAGCAGATGGAAGCTCATGAAGGAGAGAATCAAGTGGGCAGAGTGGGTTGTATGTGGATGGGACCAGAAGTGGGAAATGGAGGGGGAGATAAAAATATATGATGATGGTTGGAGGGAAAGGGTATGCAAAAGGGAACAATAAAGGGAGATCTAGATATGGATGAGAAGGAGGGGGAAGGGGCAAATCACAGGTGGAAAGGGTTGCTTAAAACTGGAATGTACAATGTTAAAACCTTTGACAGAATGTGAGCTATTGTTCTTCTAGTTTGTTTTGGGCCTCACCTCAGCAGTGGAGAACACCAAGTGCAGATAAGGCAGTATGGGAATGGGAAGGGACAGTGAACTGGCATGCAACCATGAATTTGGGATGGCCATCACAGGTAGAGTGCAGGTACCATGCAAGCTGGTCACTAGCTTGTGCTTGGTCTCACTAAGGCAGAGGAGGCTACATCAAGAGAAGAACCAAAAACAAAGTAAGTGAATTTATACCTCAGCTGGAAGGGCTATTTAGGTCTCTAGATGTTGGTGAGGAAGGAAGTGTAAGGAGTCCACTCAACACCAACCACCCCCCCCCACCCATCCTGCCCTCCTATTGACACATTCCCTTCAACCATAGAAGGCAACACTAGTCTCAATCCCTACTAAAACCTTAAATGGTTCATTTGAATTATACTTACATTCAACACCAATGTACTATAATATATAATAATTTAAATGAAAAACTGCAAATAAAATGATTTCATATCCTCAACACTAATTTACCTGAATTGCAACCATTTTACTGCCACAGGGCCAGCTTGCATAATACTGCAGCAATCTGTAACCTCCTTTTTACTGATGCTTTATTTGTCACTGCAGAAAGCAATTAAAGACATTTGTTACAAAAACAAAGCAGGGTATTGAAGCATCATTCACAGAAAATAAAGGAAAAATTGGCTGCTATTGCAAATCTTGTAGCAATTAATTATGAAGTAATAGTTGCGAAGATATAGAAACGGTTAATTTAATAAATTGTTCATTGTGCCAAAAATGAAGTTTTGTACAAATGGACCTTAAAGAAAGCAGCATAGTACAAATAAAAGAGTTGCTGTGATTGGTGAGCAATATTGTCCTTTTCCTCATTCTAAGAGTTGAAATCTGAATACCTTTGAAAATTTAGTTCTATGATAATTGGGCTTAATTTTACTGCACTGAATTTCATTCCAAATATATTTGTCTAGAAACCTGAGTATGTACATGTGCTAGGTGAGTGTTGTAAAGTAAGTCAAGGTCTATTTTTCCCTTAAGCCCATGTCTGCAGATTCCAATAAATGTCCAAGACTCAAGCCCTCAGGCATTCCTGAGTGGTTGTTGGGAAATTTCATGAAGTAAAACATGTTAACCAACATAGAGGTACATGAAGGGTGTTGGGTGACATGGTTAGACAGGAGAGGGGCCTGATGGATATAAGTCCGATTGAGGCCTGAGGATGGTCCAGTGAACAAGTAAGCAACCAGGGAGCTTGGATTAATCACCAGGTTGGTGACTGGAAGATAAAAGGTGTGGGCAGAAGAAGGGTGGACAGAAATGCATCAGGTTTAAAGTGATCAAGGAATCTGAAGGTAAGATGAAGGGGGGCTTTGGGCCCTGGATAAACTAGAAGGTCCAGTCCTGCCCGTACCTTTCAGGATGTCACAGGGGACAATCAAGAAGTCAGAGGTCATTAACACAGATGGGAATTTGAATGATAAAAGGCAAGCATAGGGCTTACCTATTGGGGTCCGAGTCCAGATCTGAACTACAAATTGTGACACGATGCCCAGAGATGTGGGTTGTTCCCAGAACAATGTTGTTTAAATTCACCTGCAAAACTCCAAGAGAGTTGAAGGCTGGTGGTAGTGGAACTGAAAATCTTATGTGAACATTGTGAAAGCTTGACATAAACGACGGAATACTCAATTGCTACATAACCCCAAGTCATTGTGCTTCTGTCCCTAGTAAGTTTATTTACATTCATTAATATTGAAATAAATAGATCAATGAAAACTAATTTCCAGACTATGGCACTGTCCAGACAGTGCCTGAAACAGAAATACTCTTGTGCAACTTCCATCTTCACGAGAAAATTGAGGACAATGTTTCTGATATGAGGAGACCGTGATCCTGAAGCCAGCCATCACTTTGCCATTATGTTTTTGATAATATTAACAATGCCCCATCCCTAAAGAAATGAGAAGATTGCTTAAATTTGGATATCTGTACTCCACCCTATTCCACATACTGTTGGGTGCTGATAAAGTGTCACTTATAATATGACTGATAAATACATAAACAATTCCTTAAGATCAATCAAATAATGGCTTTCAAAATAACTAATTTGCAATAAATTGTGCCAGGAATTGAATTGTACCTGATCAAATAAAAATATGCCAAAAATGGAAAATTACTCATTCTCTTGGAAATAAAATTGAGGGCATTATCTAATCACCAATGCACCAGAGAGGAAATAGAGAGTAGGAATTACTTTACCTCAGCATGTCAAACAGTAACTAGTGAGATACCAAAGGGAATAATGTTAGGCCTATTGAGAACATCATCATCATCATCATCATTATATGCTGTGTCTATCCATGATCATGATTGCTCTTGTCAAGTTGTTCTACAGAAATGGTTTGGCATTGCCTTCTTCTGGGCAGTGCTTTACAAAATGGGTGACCCCAGTCTTTATCAATACTCTTCAGAGATTGTATGTCTGGTGTCAGTATTCGCATAGCCAGAACTCATGATATGCACCAACTGCTCATATGAGCATCCATCACTTGCTGCGTGGCGTCATGTAATCCTGATCAGCCAGCAAAGCAGATGCTACACCTTGCCCAAGGGTGACCTGCAGGCTAGTGGAGGGATGGAGCACCTTACTCCCCCCCCCCCCCCGATAGAGACATATCCCCACCTCACCACAACATTAAGAATATGATTTGGATGAAGGAACAAAATTGTAAATTGTAAAATTTGTTAGTCCTGACGAAGGGTCTTGGCCCAAAATGTTGAAACGTCGAAACTCCTTATAGATGCTGCCTGACCTGCTGTGTTCCACCAGCATTTTGTGTGTGTTGTTTGAATTTCCAGCATCTGCAGATTTCCTCGTGTTGGAACTAAATTGTATTTCAGTTTTTGCTGACAACAATAAATACACTTCACCTGTGAGTCAGCTGGTGTGGTATACTGCGTCTGGTGCTCCCGGTGTGGCCTTTTATATATTGGTGAGACCCGACGCAGACTAGGAGACCGTTTCACTGAGCACCTACGCTCGGTCCTCCAGAAAAAGGAGGATCTCCCAGTGGCCACACATTTTAATTCCACGTCCCATTCCCATTCTGATATGTCTATCCATGGCCTCCTCTACTGTCAAAATGAATCCAAACTCAGATTGGAGGAACAACACCTTATATACCGGCTGGGTAGCCTCCAACCTGATGGCATGAACATTGACTTCTCTAACTTCTGTTAATGCCCCTCCTCCCCTTCTTACCCCATCCCTGACATATTTAGTTGTCTGCCTGATCTCCATCTCCCTCTGGTGCTCCCCCCCCCCCTCCTTTCTTTCTCCTGAAGCCTTCCGTCCCATGATCCTTTCCCTTCTCCAGCTCTGTATCACCTTCGCCAATCACCTTTCCAGCTCTTAGCTTCATCCCACCCCCTCCGGACTTCTCCTATCATTTCGCATTTCCCCCTCCCCCCACTACTTTCAAATCTCTTACTATCTTTCCTTTCGGTTAGTCCTGACGAAGGGTCACGGCCCGAAACATCGACAGCGCTTCTCCCTATAGATGCTGCCTGGCCTGCTGTGTTCTACCAGCATTTTGTGTGTGTTGTTGTATAAATTGGCTGGGATTGTGAATTATGAAGTGGTGAAAAAAAGTTTCAAGATTACTTAGATTGAACAATTGGACAAAAGCTTGGCAGTTGTAATGTGGATGGTTATAAAGTTATTAACTTTAGTAAGAGAAAAGGCAGTATATCATTTAACTGTTGTTAGAGCAGGAAGTGGTCATGCATACCAGTCACTAAAATCAAATCACTAAAAAATGCAGCGAAAAATTGAATTAGCCTTCGTAGCAAAACAATTTGAGTACAAGAGCAAAAGATAACCTCACACCCATCAGCGTTAAACTCCATCAGCCATTTCCTTACCCATATCATCAGACGACCTTCCTCACTATCCACAACTCTGCTAATTTTTGTATCATCTGCAAGTTTACTAATCAGCTCACCTACATTGTCATCCAAGTCATTTATACAGACTTTATTATAAACACCAGAACTGATCCCTGCAAAACACCACTGGTCACAGACCTCAAGTCAGAATTACATCCCTCCATCAATATTCTTTGTCTTCTATGGCCAGAACATTTTTGAATGCAATCTACGATATGCTTCAATATACCAAAACCTTCATGGCAAGCCAATTGAAAAGATATAGATCCCAATTTGAATTAGCCTACTATGAGGGACCTTGTTGAATGCTTTACTAAAGTCAATGCATACAATATCCACAGCCCTTCCCTCATCAATCATTTTTATTGACATCCCCTCAAAAAAATCAAGTTTTAGGAAGTTTGGAAACTCAAATCATTTGTATGCATGAGAAATGAACTTACATAAAGAACTATATAAAAGGAAGTCAATTATCAAAGTCCAGAAACAGTGGATATTGTTATAGCAAAGAAGACAGGGTTACCACAATACTCATTATTTTCTTACATTCACATCAATGTTTGAGCATGGCAAACTGACAAGACACTTTTCAAGGTAACTTGGTCCCTTTAAAGACCAGGTTCAGTAACGCTATGATCAATTGTTATAAATATCCATTTCTATAAATTGAGCAGAGACTAATATTACCAAGGAGTTAAATTCTCATGATATTTGAAACAAAAATTTAAAAGAAGTATTTTGGTTGGCATGGCAGATGTGTAGTTAATGAGCATTCCTGCTGGAGTTCGCTGTTGTTTACTGTTATATTCATGCAGTTACATACATAAATAATTTCCATTGGAGAAAGCAAATATATAGTTTCCACTGGTCTTATGAGTCACTATCCACTTGTTTGTGCACTCTTGCTGCAGGGATACTGCTGTGCAGCACCAAAGGCCCTTGACCAAAAACAAACAAAATGGAAGATTGTTAATGTGATGGTATTGTAAACTGTGTTTGGTTGCTAATATTCATGAAATATTAATGTGGACTGATGTGGACAATTTATTTATACTTGAATTGCCTGGTAATAAAGAATCCTGCTGTATCTGATGTAATTAAAGCTTTTGATTTATTTGTATATGTTAATGATTCCAAGCTCATTACAATACCAAAGTAAAACCCAACAAACTGAAATGTTGTTACTAGCCTTAGTAGTGGGTTTAAAACAAATATTAAATTAGATTAGCTTTACTAAGCCGAGTATCCTAAGGAAATGCATGCGGTCATGGGGAGTACTTACAGCAACCATGGTTATTATTATAGACCTTTCGTCTTCCATTTTTGACCACTAGGTTGATATTACTTTGCAAGGCAATAGCAGGTAATCATTATCTGTCAGGAGCCTTTCTTTTTCTTACTGCAGTTGCTGAGGTGTTGTTGAGAAATTGGACTGAAAGAAAATTAATACATCATAGCTACTCTCAGTGTGCTGTCTTCATTCAATGCAGGTCTTCTACATTCTATTATGGTGGTGAGTGAAGTGCTTCACAGATTCTGCTGTGAAATATTTGGGCCCATTGGGTCTATTTGCATTCTATTTTATTGAAGTAGAGAAGATTGCAATTTTCCTCCAGCTTTGTAAACTTTCTCATGCTTGAGATTGCTCTGTGTATTGGGTATATGACCAACAAGACTCCATTTAGTTGTTTGGTTCACCTCACTCTGAAAAATTGCAGTGACATTTAATAACATACACAAAATGCTGGTGGAACACAGCAGGCCAGGCAGCATCTATTGGGAGAAGCACTGTCGACGGTTCGGGCCGAGACATCGACAGTGCTTCTTCCTATAGATGCTGCCTGGCCTGCTGTGTTCCACCAGCATTTTGTGTGTGTTGTTTGAATTTCCAGCATCTGCAGATTTCCTCGTGTTTGCTCATGATATTTAATAGGTAGGTGCTTTACAGCAGTTCCTGTATTAGAACAACTAATGGGTCATCAATAACTAATACTTGAGCATAACGTTTTTTTTATATATATATATATATATATATATATATATATATGTATACACACACACTCAGTGGCCATTTTATGAGGTACACCTGTATGTCATTAATACAAATATCTAACCAGCCAATCATATGGCAGCAACCCACTGCATTGAGCGTGCAGAAGTGGTTAAGAGGTTCAGTTGTTTTTCAGACCAAACATCAGAATGGGGAAGACATGTGGTCTAAGTGAATTCGACTGTGGAATAATTGTTGGTGCCAGGTGGAATGGTTTGAATATCTCCGAAACTGCTGATCTCCTGGGATCTTCATGCACAACAATCTCTTGAGTTTACAGAGAATGTTACAAAAAGCAAACATTTCTGTAGATGAAAATATCTTGTTAATGGGAGAGGTCAGAGGAGAATGGCCAGACTGATTCAAGCTGATGGGAAGGCAACAGTAACTCAAATAACCATGTGTTACAACAGTTTTATGTGGAAGAGCATCGCTGAACCCACAACATGTCGAACCTTGAAGTGTTTAGGCCACAACAGCAGAAGACCACACTGGGTTCTACTCCATTCAGCTAATGAAGTGGCCACTGAGTGTATGTCTATATATCTTTGCTTTCATCTGTTCTTTCTGTGTATGTCAAAAATATTTTCAATTCTCCTTTAATGGCAATTTGTTCATAGTGGAAATCGTTGGTAACTAGAAATCTATAAAGAGCAATTAGCTTGGGTAAGAAGACAACACCCAGACCTGCAGGATATAAACATACCTCATTGATTACCAATACAATGAAAGGAGGAAATACGGTCTGTTTCACCATCTTCAGTAAGAACTGGCTTCTGAAGATGTTGTCAAATGTCTACAGACAGGATGGACATATATAACCTTGATTTTCCTTTGTTGGTATAGTGTGTAGGATTCTTTTAATCCTTGCATTTATATTTTTATCTTTATTTTCTTCTTTTTTAAAGAAACGGCCTTTCTTTGATTGTTCCTGACATCCCTTTTTAGTGACCTCCCTCCACAAAGTTTGTACTTACACTTTAACTAGAGTATACAGAGTTCTTTACACAGAGTGGTGAGTGTGTGGAATGGACTGTAGGTGACAGTGGTGGAAGCGGATATCATAGGATCTTTTAAGAGACCCCTGGAGAGGTACATGAAGCTTAGAAAAATAGAGGGCTAATGGTAACCCTAGGTAATTTCTAAAGTAAGTATGTGTTCGGCACAGCATTGTGGGCCGAAGGGCCTGTATTATGCTGTAGGTTTTCTGTGTTTCTAAAGGGTGCCATTTAGCCTAAGCAGAGATCCTCACTATCTCTTTTAGTGTACTTCTTGCAGTAAGAGCAACTGCTACCAATAATCCAAAAAAAAATCACAATTTTCATTACAGTTTATTTTTCACTGAAATAATTTGGGACAATACAAACTTTCTAGGCAAAGGAAAATTGCATCTACCTTAGAAGAATGCAGGGGGATCTCATTGAAACCCACTGAATGTTGAAAGGACTAGCGAAAGTGGATGTGGAGAGGATGTTTCCTATGGTGGGGGTATCCAGAACTAGAGGTGTACAGCAGGATCAGTTTGTTTAACCCAATTCTAAAATTTGCTCAAAAACTCTCTATAGTTACAAGGATATTTTGAGTGTTGTAAAACTGTGAGCTGGGAGTCACAAAGTCGTACTCACAAGCTTAAGTGGATTTCTTTGAAATAAGAATTGATGTCAATTGTTGTTTTTCTGTTAGATCTTTCCCCATGTATTCTGATCACTTGAAGTGCATTTTAAATTGTATTCCCCTGAACCTATTCTCTGCTCACAACTCTGTGTGGTAGGATTGCAGAGCTTTGATCAGATTCATTGGTTGGGGAATTGTTTAGCTTTATCAATTACATTTTCAATTACGTTTTCTTTCACTGTCTAAACTTACATGTAGTCCTATGTTGTGGTTTTATCCATTTCCATTTTAATGTTTCTCTGTTACAACACAGCTGTGTAGATTCCCAGACCATTGAGAAGGGAATTAAGCATCAATCGTGTTACTAAAGGTCAGGATGGCTTCTCTGCTTTTTAAGTCTAACTAGTGCTATTCCTTTTAAGCATGAGAAAAATGTAGATTATAGGGGACAATGTCAAGTAAGTTTATTCCTCCTTTTACTTCACTCTCATCCTCAGGACTTGCCCACTGTGGCAATTGAGATTGCTTTGATATACCCTGGAGAAGGACTAAATTCCACACCCAGAAGATTCTTCCTTTGAGGGATGATAGAGGCTTTCCTGCCCATTTTTAGCCTAATGTTATAAGATTTCATGAGGGTCAGAGCCAATGTTCAAGACAATCTAAGCTATGTTCTCTCATTCAAAAGTTGCATGATCAACCAAGCCTATTAATGTCAACTTACGCCTTCTTCAACTGATTTAAATACCTTTCTGCTGTGGTGGGATTTGAATATGTATATCTGGATTCTTCAACAAGCCTTCCAGATTATTGCTTTCATCATTCATCCACTGAACAGCCCCAACCCGGCCCAGTGCCTGTCACCCAGCCCATCCTAACCCTTCAGATATTTGTTCCATACCTAGCTTGACAAACACCAAAAGTCCAAATGGGTAGTGCATTTGGCCCTTCTGTATGATACTTAGATACTCCACTGCTGAGCTCGTGTCCAGCAGCAGAACAGAAAGTCAAATGTGGTGTCAGGAAGCCCAATTTGGCCCAGTAGGAACTGTGGTGGTCCCGAATGAGGAGCAGGAATCATAATCTTGCAATGCAGATGTAACTCCTAATGCCTGTTAGTTCAGCATTACAGGCAGTTGTCATTGAAACTTCAGGTTATCACAAGCTGATTGCAGTTATAATTTTTAGATAAAGTTGTTAATGATTTCACTCATATTATCTGTTACAAAGTCTACACAAAATGGGACAAGAAATTTGCTATGTACACTTTGCCTTCATGAGCTTCAAGATAATCTCTACGATAACTATGGTCTTTTGAATTTGATTAAATTTATTATTACATATGATTGAAAATTTCAAGATATAGATAGCTCAATCATTTATTGAGTAAAAGTTTAATCAACTACATTATCTGAAAGATTTCAATTACTTGAATTTATATAGCATATTTAATGTTGAAAAGTGTCCTGATCTGCTCAAAGCTGCATAATTGCTCAAGAATTGACACTGAGCCAATGTATGAGTCAGGAGACACAAAGCCTGGTCAAACAGGTGAGCTTTCAGAAGGATTATAGAGGAGAAGAGAAAAAAGTGCAGGAAATGTAAGAATTTGGGCTACTTAGCTAAAGAGGCTGTTGCCAGTGCTGTGGATGAATAATGGGAAGTTAGACATGACCAAATAAAATATGTTACCTCTATATTCAAGACGAATTTGCCTGTGTTAATGTTGGTTGTGCTAAATATGCTATATGGCAAATGCTTTGTGTTCAACTGTGGCAGTTCTTGGATGCCATCACCTCCTACAAAATAAAATTAAGTGACATATGTGACAAAAAGGTTGTGCTCCCAGACGATTAACAAAACATGGAGGCACTGTCATGAACTCCCACAGCCTGCAGTGATACTGTTATTTCAGTTTTTGATGCTGATATGAGAGCATCCTTCAGGAGGGGAAACCCACAGCTAAAATCTGGCCCAGACGAGGTACCTGGCCAAGTACTGAAGACCTGTGCTGATCAACTGGCTGAATGTTCATGGATATATTTAACCTCTCACTTTGGCAGTCTGAAGTAGCCACCTGCTTCTCACAGACTTCAATTATACCAGTGCCCAAGAAGAACATGGTAACCTGCCTTAATGACTATCATACAGTAGCACTTACATCCACTATAATGAAGTGCTTTGGGAGGTTAATAATGAAAAATATAGACTCCTGCCTGAGGAGTAACTTGGATCCACTCTAATTTGTCTACTGTCACAATAGGTCAACAGCAGATGCCATTTCACTGGCTTTTCACACAACCCTGGAACATCTGGACAGAGAAGGTGCATGCATCAGGAAGTTATTCATGGACTACAGCTCGGCATTCAATACCATCATCCCCTCAAAACTAATCAAAAGCTCCAAGACTTTGGCATCAATACCACCTTGATCCTGGATCCTCGGTTTCCTCACTTGCAGACCCCAGCCAGTTCAGATTGGCAATGACATCTCCTCCATGATCTCCCTCAGCACAGGTGCACCACGAGGCTATGTGCTTAGCCCCTGCTCTAATCTTCTTATGCTTACGCTGGCAATGGTCACGGCTCCAATTATTTAACTTTGCTGATGACACCACTGTCATAGGTCGAATCAAAGATGGTGACGATTCAGCATATAGGAGGGAGAGTGAATATCTGGCTGAGTGGCACCACAACAATGATCTCTCGTTCAATGTCAGCAAACCAAAGAGCTGATTATTGACGACAGGAGGTCCATGTGCCAATCCTCATCAAGGGACCAGAGGTGGAGAGGATCAACAATGTTAAATCCCTCGGTGTAATCATTCAGAGGATCTGTCCTGGATCCAAGACGTAAATGCCGTTATAAAGAAAGCATAGCAGCACTTCTACTTTCTTAGAGGTTTGCAAAGATTCAGCATATCATCTAAAACTTTGACAAACTTCTGTAGGTATGCAGTGGGGAGTATACTGATTTATTGCATCACAGCCTGGTATGGAAACATCAGTGCCCGAGAATGGAAAAGCATGCAAATAGTAGTGGATATGGCCCAGTCTATCTCAGGTAAAGCCCTCTCTAGTACTGAGCACATCTACAAGGAATGCTGTCGCAGGAACACAGCATCCATCATCAAGGACCCCACCATCCAGGCTGTGCTCTCATCTCACTGCTGCCATCAGGAAGGAGATACAGGTACCTCAGGACCCACACCACCAGGCTCAGGAATAGTTGTTCCTCCTCAACTTTGAACTAGAGGGGATAACCACTCAACTTCACTCACCCTATCACCGAACTGTTCCCACAACCAATGGACTCGTGTTCAAGGACTCTTCATTTCTTTGCTTATTTCCTTATAGTTATTATTTTTGTAATTGTTTATTTATTTTTAAATTATCATTATTGTTTTTTATTGTTATCATAATTATTGTTTTTGTTTCATTTTGTGTTTGCACATTTTGTTGTCTTTTGTACATTGATTGTTTGTCCATCTTGTGTGTGGTTTTTCATTGATTCTGCTATGTTCCTTTGTATTTACTGTGGATGCCCACAAGCAAATGAATCTCAGGGTTGCATATGGTGACATATATACACTTATATAATAAATTTACTTTGAATTTTGCTTCTGAAATTCAATTCCATTGATTTTTGAGATAATTTTGATGAGGGAAAATATCCATGGACAGATTCTGGGGCAGGGGCTTAAGATATAATAATGTAGGAACAGGGCACAACTGAATAGATACAGTAAGAATAGACCTATGTGGTGCACCAAAGAAGTGATGTTGCTGGACTAAATTCTAATCAGCTGTGAAATACTGCAGACTTTCTAGACAGGGATGGTTTGTATAATAGTTCACCACAGTCACAATCCTGCCATATAAAATGCCACAAGCATGAGAAAGTCTGCAGGTGCCAGAAATCCAAAGCAAAACACACAAAATGCTGGAGGAACTCAGCAGGTCAGGCAGCATCTACAGAAGTGAATAGATAATCAATGTTACAGGCCGAGATCCTTCTTCAGGACCACTTTGGAGTTTGAGCAAAGCTACTTAAGAACTTTGCTAGGGAATGAGACACTTTTGGAGAGATTCAAAGTTGTAGGCAAAATGAAGACAGATTTGGAAAGTGACAACACATACAAAGGTTCTGAAGAGGAAAGGCCTGTTGAAGGGGTTGGTCTGGAAAGCAGGTACAAAAGAGTCTAGCTTGAGTTGTTTGAAGCTAACTAACGGCTGTTGTGCACTCATTGTTCTGAGAACAATAGCAGACCTTGTAGACAGGGATAGATTTTAATACACACCAAACTGATAGAAGAATGGGGCATGCAAGGCTACAGCTTCCTGGATGACAAAGAAAACGTGTAAAAATAAAACATAAATGAGAGGTTTACAACAAATATCAAGTTTAGAATATAATAAGAAACATGGCTTAACACAAAGGGGGTGGGGAAAATTGAAGAAGTGTAAAGAAATCTCGCAAGTAACATCAAATGAAACGCAGAAATCCAACATAAAAAGAGGAAACATAGTAAATCAGTGTACAGCTGTTTTGGCCAAATATAGAACATTTCCTTTTGGAACCAGAAGCCATGACTGAGGGACTGAATTAGTACTTTGAATATGTTTTCACAAAAGACAAGAATGATGTTATTGTCAGAGGAGGGAGGAAGTGAGTGGTTGTGGGGGGAGAAGTGCTAGAGATTCTTGAGTGAATAAAAATAGATAGAAAGTTGATATTAAGTGGGTTGGCATCATTCAAATTTAACCAATGACACAAGCCAATACAGCCAAGGTTCCTGATGGAAACTGACATGGTGAGAGCAGAATAATGGTAATTGTCCAATAAATCTTCTTTGGAGCACCGCTAGACTGACTGAGGATTGGAAAATCAAGTATCTAAATCTTGTTATAACACTTTAATCTGTGTACAAAACTGGATGAAATGTCTGGATTGTCAACATTGTCAAGGACAAAAGTAATTCTAACTCAAAGAAGCATGGACTAATAATAGACAGCCGGAATGGATTTGTTCAAGGCAAGTCATGTGTGACTAATCTCATAGAGTTCTTGCTCAAAGTAATAGAGAAGATTCATGGCATGTTGTATATACCAGCTTTCATAATTCATTTGGTAAACTATCTGCTAAAGGATATTCAGTACATGATATTAAAGTTCAAAGTATAATGTATTATCAGAGTGCATGCATGTCACCACATACAACCCTGAGATTCCTTTCCTGTGGGCATACTTAGCAAATCAAAAGAACAGTAACTAAAAAAAAACATCAGGAACTATAAACTGCAAGTGTAGATATAAATAAATAGCAATAAATAACGAGTATAAAATAACAATATAAGAGTCCTTAAATGAGTGTAACTATCCCCTTGTGTTTAAGAGCCTGATGGTTGAGAGGTAATAACTGTTCTTGAACCCGATGGGAGCAGCAAGAAAATAGCATAGCCTGGGTGGTAAATTGATGGCACAGACTAGATGGGCCAAAATGCCTGTTTCTGTGCTGTACTTTCTTGTGACTCCATGACTCTATACATTGGCCAAACCATAGGAAGAAGAGAGTAGCAGGAAAACAAAAGCTTTTTGAACTGAAGAGATGTGTGCAGTAAGGTTGCCCAAGTGTTGCCATACTGAAGCCTACTCAAACTACATTTGAACCTTGAATCCTTGTCCTGTCATTTATAAAAGACTTTTGACTTAGATAGCAGCACAAATACACAGAAATGCTTGTGAATTCCTGAAGCCTCCCATCATTCTGCTATATACCGTGTCTTGCATAACAGGAATCTTTAAAAAACAATTACTGTCTGGGGGAAAAGATGTGAAAGTGTGATTTGCAAGATTATGAAGTTCTATCATTTCAAATGTATTTTTAATTTCGTAAAGTGACAGATACTCTCAGAACTATTATTTATTGATATTTTATTTAAAATTCTACATTTAACTTACAATTCAATTGCTTCTGTTCTCAAGCTCCTGTTTTTTTTACTCTCTGCTAGATTATGTATTGCATTGAACTGCTGCTACTAAGTTAACAAATTTCATGTCACATGATGGTGATAATAAACCTGATACTGATTTTATAGAAGTATTTAATAATTTCTATGTATTTATAAGAAATTTATTTTGTAAGTTCTAATTTAATGTACCAAAACAATCTATTTGTTATTCACTTAATAACGTTAGCTCATTACTTAGATCAGCAGGTGATTTTAGACCCTTCTTCTGAAGCCATAGCGGGAGTACAATGGAAGAACTGTTGGTTTTCTGCTTAAATTTATGTGTTTATTTGATAATCAGGAAGCGTATTTAATCTTTCTGGCAGAATTCTTGCTTCCAAGTCAGTAGGTTAATGTTTCAGGGCCTGTTCCAGTCAACTCCAGTGGGTGGAGATACAAGTTGTTCAGTCTCAAGTTACTAGATTGAGCTCCAATGGTACCTGTGTCCAATGGAACCAGAATGGCTGCCTCCTCTCACGTATAGCTTGTCTTCCTTTAAGAAAGATGACAATCTGTCCATTTAATATTACATGAACAAAAATGAAAATACCAATAAACCCTTGAGGACCGTACCATGAGTCACAGAAGTGAGAAAATGTCATATTCATTCAGTGTTTTAGGAAATATGTGATGCTGAAATGGTAGACAATCATTTAAATACTAATTTTAATCCATGTTGGGTGACAGCTGAAGCTGAATTTCTTCATGTTGTGCTTATTATCTGGGAGTGATATAACCATCTGGAAATGGAGCACTGTAGAAAATTTTCTGTTCATCTGTGAATAGTTTAACCTTTTCCTGGTGTATTCTCTGTTAGATACTTACTACTACATACCCCACCAGTCTTTCAAACTCTGTTACAGCTGGCAGGTTATTATAGGTCGTGACAAATGACAATTGTTCATGACTTATGTTGAAAAAAATATTGGTATTGGTTTTGATTTATTATTGTGTAATGCACAAAGATACAGTGAAAGGTTTGTCGTGCGTACTACTTATAAAGGTCAAATCATTACTCAGTGCATTGAGAATAAATTAAAATAAAAATGCAAAGAAAAGTGCAAAAGCTACCAATAACAGTGCATTGCATGTCAACGATAAAGGACAAGATCATAGCAAGGTAAGGTAGATTGTGAGGCCAAGAGTCCATCTTATCATACAAGAGGTGAGTTTGAGAGTTTGATAATAGCAGAATAGAAACTGTTCATGAGCCTGGTAGTAAATGCTTTCAGGCTTTTGTATCTTCTACCCTATGTGAGAGAGGGAAGAAATAATGTCTGATGTATGAGGTCTTTGATTACTGAGGCAGCAAGAAGTATAGACAGAGTCCATAGTTGGTTACTGTGATGTGCTGAGCTGTATCCACAACTCTCTGTAATTTCATGCAGTCATGTACAGAGCAGTGGCCATACCAAGCTGATATGCATCCAGTCATAATGCTTTCTATGGTGCATCAATAAAAATTGATAAGAGTCAACAGGGATATGCGGAATTTCTTTTGCCTCCAGAGGAAGTAGAGGCTTTGCTGAGTTTTACTGGCCATGATATCAGTGTGGTTAGACCAGGATAGGCTATTGGTAATGTTTTAACCTAGAAACTTGAAACTCTCAAGTTTCAGAGACAGGAGCATGTGTGCTGTATCCCCCACCCCTTTCTCTGACACCAATAACCAGCAATTTTGTTTCTTTGACATTGAGGGAAACTTCTCATGCCACCATATCACAAAGTTGTCTATCTCCCACTCATTGTTCTTTGAGGTGTGGCCCACTGCAATAATACCATCTGCAAACTTGTAGATGGAGTTAGAGCAAAATATGGCCTCACAGCCCTGAGTGTACAGGGAGGAGAGCAGGTGACTAAGGATGTAACCTTGTGAAGCACCAGTGGTCAGAGTAATCTTGGTGGAGGTGTTGTTGCCTATCCTTACTGACTGAGGTCTGTTGGTCAGAAAGTCAAAGTCCAGTTGCAGAGGGAGACATTAACACCAGGATCAGGAATTTGGTGATGAGTTTGCTTAGAATGAAAGTATTGAATGCAGAATTATAGTCAGTAAACAATAGACAATAAGCAGTAAGGCATGAAGTTTTGTATGAAGTATTTTTATTACCACTGGGTTACGTTCTACCACCATAGCTGCCTATTAATTCCTTACTCTTCCCAATGGAAAAATTACTGAGGGCCCTAGTCATTGGGGCTTTGGTGAGATAAAGATAGCTGCAGAAAAGAGGAAACAAGAGGGTGAAATGGAAAGAAACAAAAGAAAAAAAGGAAACATTAGCTCCAAATAGCCTCCCATGTGTCCTTTACAACAGATTCCTCTTTCTACTTTTAAACTGTTTATGTTTTTCATGTCAGTCAATGCCTCAGGTATGCACTGGAAATTATACACCTGGGATGTGTTTGGTGTTGATCCCTCAGTATATATTAATAAACTCAAAGAATCATCTTAACCGCTATTCCAGCTTCCCATCCAGCTGCTTATCCAGGATGAAAATGACAGTGCACGATTTAGGTCTCCTCTCCAATGCTGAATTAAACTTCAAATTTTATACTTGATTCATCAGAAATATTGTACACTTTCAACTGCGTAATATTCCTTGCTGCATATCCTACATGGTGAAAGATTCATCATCAAAACAATCTCTTTTGTACTTTCTAGCTAGCCTCTGATGTTCTGCTATTCACAAACTCTAGCTAAAGTAGTAATTTCATAAATATAGTCACTTAATCATTTTAAATTCAAAAATAGGATCAGATATCAGTGTAACAATAACAGAATTATTATGTCCATAATCATTGTTTTCATCTTCCTGAAGCTTTTAATACAATTGACCACACCACCGCTCACCTGTTGCTCGGCTAGATGTGACAATACCCATCCAGTCCTGATCTTATTTACCCAGTTGCAACCTGAGATTCATCTCTTTCTACTTCTGCTCTATGGTGTCACAATTTTCTACCCACTCCAGGATCCTATATTTGCCTCATTCTACACTTATTCACACTCAGGAAAATTATTTGAGATGACAACTGTAGTTTCTGTGTGAATGGTGCAACATTTGGTGCAACAAACTTATCTTCAAACTATGTCAAATATTCACTTACAGTAGAACAGAAATATCCACCAAGCAGCTATTACGATGTGTGAAGTAGACAAAGGAATGGCAGATGAAATTTAACTCAGGCAAATGCAAAGTGACACATTTTGGGAAGTTAAAGCAGGGCAGGACTTACACAGTCAATAGCAGGGCCATGGGGAGCATTGTAGAACAGAGAAACTATTCTACACTCTATTCTAGAGTGTTCCCTGAAAATAGCAACACTGGTAGACAAGGTGGTCAAGAAGGTGTATGGTATGCTTGTCTTTATCAGATGAGGCATTGAGTAAAAGAGGTAGATGTTATGTGGGATGGATGTGAGTAAAACAGTTGGACAATACATTGATGAGACCACACTAGGAATATTGTGTGCAGTTCTGGTCACCAGAGAAGAATGTGATTAAGCTAGAGAGGGTGCTGAAAAGATACATAGTGATATATTCTGGACTGGAGGGCTTGGAGTTATAAAAAGAGGCTGGATAGGTTGTGACATTTTTCCTTGGAGCAAAGGAAGCTCAGGAATGACCTTATAATGAGGGGAATAAATAAGGTGGATGTTTACAGTCCTTTCCCAGATCAGAGGAGGTTAAAATTAGAGGACATAGGTTTAAGGTGAGAGGGGGAAAATTAAAGGGGCCTGAGCAGCAAGCTTTTCACACAGAGGGTGGTGGGCATATGGAATGAGGTGCCAGGGGAAATAGCAGAAGCAAGTACAATTAAAAATGTGAAAAGACATTTGGACAGATACATGGATAGGAAAAGTTGAGAAGGATATGGGCCAAACACTGGCACATGAGACTAGTTTAGAAGGGATCTTGGTCAGGATGAACTCGTTAGGTCAAAAGGCCTTTTGCCATACTGTATAACTCTATGACTCTATGACATTGTTCAATTCCTCAATTTCAGCTCCCTGGCTACCAGTTCCATCACTGAGCCTGAGACTAAACCAAAATACTCGCAAACATGGACCATGAAGACTTTCAGAGTATTACTACGATCATCTTTTTCCAGTTCTAGACATCTCCCAACTCTCAATTCATGAAGTCTCAATATCCTAATCCAGGGTCTTGGCCAGAAATGTCAACTGTTTATTCCTTTCCATAGATAATGCCTGATCTACTGAGTTCCTCCAGCATTTTGTGTGTGTTACTCTATATTTCCAGCATCGGCAGAATCTCTTGTGTTCTCAATTCATCTACCACTGAAATCCCAAAATATGATTTTCTTAGAAAACATGGCGTGAAAAGAATGAGGACAGATGGTGAAGTGGGAGGAAATTCATGTGTTAGGCCAGTTAACACTTTGCCCGCATTAGCCTGTTCCTGTGGTTTACACTTTGCTTCTTCCCATTAGGAAACCCTAGGAATCCAGGATCAATCTAAAGATGAGGGACAGGCGAGAGTCATCAATATTCCTTACTCTGAATTTTTAAACCTTATAAATTAATTTTCCAGAGTTAAAGCACAGGAAAAGTAATTTATTTTTGTTTATCTTTGAATTATAAATTTTAGTCATTGAGTTCAGTTTTGTAGCTGAGTGTTTTTTCCTGCTGACATGCACTTAGTTTGAAATTGGAGATCTTTGTCCTTCTGTACAAAGCCACTTTTATAATCAGTTAACTATAATTGTGGTGAAACCTTTGTACCATTGGCTATTGAACCTAATAATTTAATAACAGGATTATTCTTATATATTCGAATAGGTTATTCTAATATACTGTACAAGTGAAAACACTGCTTATGAAAAGCCTCCTCATCATAACCTTTGATTAGATCCTGGTCAATTTGAGGCTACCCAAAGATTTTCTCCCTCAGAAGGCCTCCTGTTTATCACAATAGCATGTCATTATTGTATAATGAATGGAACCTTGCTAAGTCAGAATCTTAGCATGATTGATATACATGACATTTAAGGTTACATTGAACAAAGCTTGTAGAAGATAGACATTTCTCTCCAGACTCTGTTAATATAAGAGGTCTGCCACATTTTTGCTGGCCTTGACAATTTTCATGGGCTAGGCACAATCCTCATTAATCGTAGCCCTGCTCCTGTGCAATGAATAGGGTAAGGGAAGAGGAGAAGACAGGACAAGCAAATTAGGATAGAATCAGAATCATATCTATTATCACTGACTTAGATGACTTGAAATTTATTGTTTTGCAACAGCCGTACAGTGCAAAGGGGAAGAAACAGTAGGTTGTTCCAAAGAGCATTGCAGAGGAGAGATGGAATGGGCAGAATAGTGATAAAGAAATGGAATGCAGAGTAAAACTAAGTCAGAGAAGGAGCTACAAAGGGGAGAAAGGGAGAGGACGATGAATGGGATGAGATGTGATGGACAGGAAGAAATCAGTATAGTGCAGAGAGAAAAGAAATGCAGAAAAGCAGAGTAGAGCTGAATAAATGGGAAGGATAGACAATTTCCTAAGGAAGCAGACAAAGGAGAGAAAGCAGGAGACGGGGGAAGGTGAGAGAAGGTAGAGGGGAGGTAACAGCAGGAGAAGAGAATGAACAAGAGAAACAGGTGAAGAGGTGGTGCAGTGAAGGAAGGGAAGTTAAAAAACGACGAGATGAATAAGAGTAGAAAAGCTCAAGAGATGAGAGAAGGGAGCAGAAGAATGGTATTAGGAAATGTTTTGAGTGGATTCAGAGGATAGGGAGAGTTGATGGGAAGATGAGTAAAAGGGAAAGGGCAAGAGACAATGGGAAAGAGATGAAGGAGATGGCTGATGGGGATCAGGTAAGCCATATTTTAAATTATTACTGTTATCATCATGCTCAATCATGGGCTACCAGTGAAACGTGACTGTGGTTAAAAAAGGTCAGTTATAAAATTCAGCTCACTCTGTTTTTCTGAGTATCTCTTTTCTTGCTACACTACACTCATTTCTTTCTGTCCATCACATGGTTTAGCATTGCTTTCTTCTGGGCGGTGCTTTACAAGATGGGCGACCCCAGTCATTATCTCATTATATTGACTGTCCTCTCCTGGCAGACCACTTTAGGGGGTTACAGATTACAGGTGGTAAACTATGTCACTGAGAGGGTGTTAACAGAAGCTGCAGCATGGACTGTATAGTTTTCTCAATCAAGTACCTGTTCAACAATCACAAAACCCTGGAGAATTTCACTCAACCAAAGTGATCTATTGTAAAGAGAGCAAGCAAGATCATGGAGAAGTACATGAAAACTCGACTAGCTTGAAGATTTGTATTGTCAGGTTTGGGAACAGCTTCTTTCCAACTGTGATAAGACTGCTGAATGGATCCTGACCCAGATCTGGGCCGTACCTTCCAAATATCCGGACCTGACTTGCACTACCTTACTTTCCCTTTTCTATTTTCTAATTATGATTTATAATTTTTTTATTATATTTACTTAAATTTGTACTTCAGGGAGTGCAAAACGCAGAATCAAATATCGCTGTGATGATTGTACGCTCTAGTATCAATTGTTTGGTGACAATAAAAGTAAAGTAAAGTAGCTTGGCATCTACACCAAAATCTAAGTACTAACCTGAAAGAGCCAGGACCAAAGCCAAGCAGTGCAGTGGGAAAGCACTGATTATGCTATGTTGAAATATGATACATTAATGGATGAAGGGCAAAACAACTTCTCAGAATAGCCTGCAGTCATATTTTAGTGGGCTAGATTATGAATCTAGGATAAGAAGCTAAATTGAAAATTAAATGAATTGAAAATTGCTCTCATCAGGGATGGTCCTCATAAATAATTAAAAAATAATCTTGCTCTCTGTAGAGAGTGGTAGGTTTGTGGATGTTCAGTAGCGTCCAACAATTTCCTGTAATCTTGAACGTTAAAATGTATCGATTTAGCGTGAACAGATACTTGCTTAGGTTAATAAACTCTGGGGATTGAGTGGCAGCATTTCTGTACCAGTTCAGCAATAGAAACACAAAGTAATTCTTACAGACAGTTATGTAATTATTGCATGTGATTTTTTAAAAACATATAACCTTACAGTCAACATAAACTTATCACTTCACTATCTATCTGCATAATTGCAGATTTGCAAAAAACATTTAGACTTATTCAGCTGATTAGAAAAGAAAACTTTTCTTGTCCTCCAGAAGGGCTTCGGCCCAAAACATCGACTGAACTCTTTTCCATAGATGCTGCCTAGCCTGCTGAGTTTCTCCAGCATTTTGTGTGAGTTTTTCTTACTGAAAACTCCTTTATGTTTTTATGCAGTAATTTTTCATTGTATTTTTCTAGTTACAAACAAATATCCCTCTCCCATTTCTAAGACTTGAGTATGTGTTTTTGTATGATGGAATAGTAGAGAATATTACACCAGGTTCTCTACCTCCAAAACTTACAACCACCATCCATGTTCCTCTAATGTGTGCACGCACACACATCTTTTATAAAAAGAGCACAAAGGACTTTAAGCTACGCACAAAAGGTTGTCACTCTCTACCTTATTTGCATGTTACGTATATTTCACAATCGCACACAATCACATTTCCTTTCCCAGTTTCTGATATGGACAGTGTTGACACCATGGGGTTTGCGATGATTTGTCTGCAGATTTTAGAACTGGCTTATTTATACTGTTATATTAAAGAAATTATTGATTCACTACGTTGAAATCCAAAGAAGCAAAGGGCGTGAAGCGCCAAAGAACTGCTAGTTCATTTAAAGCGGAATGGCTTAATGAAACAGTAGAAACTGCTGCACCGAGAGTTCATGAGGTCAGGAATGTGCAGCTACGATAAATATTTATGTACAGTACAGAAAATGCATGTATTTTCACAATGCAGAAGTTGCCAGAAAATTTGCAACTGGGAAGAGTGGAAATTTGACTTTTTAAAGGGTCATTTAGCAAGTAAATCATATAGGGACGGTGTGCAAAAGCTCTGGCAGGAAAATTGTGTGGAAAATGTTCTGATTTTCTTGCTGAAAATACTGTCATAATTAAGCAGTACAATGACTTCAAATTTGTTGTAGAAGAAAAAAAAACAAACTGATTAGCAGCTTTTCTGAAATAATGAGATTAGCACTTCAAAATGAAAAGTTTTGTGACCTTGCGAAGTTGATGGACATTGGTGGAACTTTTCTTGCATCTAGTGCTGCCTGTGATAGAGGTTTTAGCCTAATGAATCAAATCAAAATCAAACTGAGAAACTGTTTAAGTGAGTGTCATTTGGATATGCTGATGAGAATTCAAAGCTATCTGTTGGAAGGAGGATTTATTAGCTTGACAAAGTTTACAAAGAGTGAGTAAATGCCAAAGAGAGGAGGGAGAAAAAATGAGTATAGTTCCATTTGCTGTGGGGTTCCTTTTTATTTTTGCCTCTCACTGTAAACGTGGGGAGACTGTGCAGTGCGGAGATATCATGACAAAAATAATGCTACTGTCAGCCAATGCATGCATGCATATTGATAATCAGATTCAGGTTCGGCCACCCTGACTGACTTTACATTGCCCAAGGCTACTGAGAAGAACGGAGCTGATTCAGAATTTCCCAGTCTGTATGGTTTAGCATTGGAAAGGTAATGGCTTTACCCAACTAATTTACACAACCCATTATTTAAAGAGTAAGTGAGAGATTACAATTTAATCTTACATTTAAATCTAATTGTAAACAGTTTAAAATCAAATAATTTGCTTTATTGGTTAAACAATTGCAGAATTTAATAAATTAATTATTGAGATACACTTTAGAGTAGGCCCTTCTGGCCCTTCAAGCCACTCCGCCCAGCAATTCCCCCGATTTAACCCTGGCCTAATCATAGGACAATTTACAATGACCAATTACCCTACCAAATGGTATGCGTTTTTGAACTGTGGGAGGAAACCCATAGCGGTGGGAATTGAACCCAGGTCGCCTGTACTGTAAAGCATTGTGCTAATCACTATGCTACCACGCTGTCCCAATATTAAATTACAATTAAACTTAATAATTTGAGGTTTATTTCTGCAAATGTTATGACTCATTCAAAAATATATTCACCTCAAAGAGTTAATGTTGCCATCAACTTTCACTGCAATTAACGTGCAGATACAGTGTAATGACAAAAGTATTGAAAATGATACAAAGAGTAAGGCTATGGTATATATAAACTGAACTAAAGCAAAAATATTTTGATCAACAAATATTTAAGTAAATGAACTAATGATCTAGATACAATCCTTCCATAAATCCTCTTTCACAAGGGCTCAAAATCTGAATGCATCTATCCCATTCAGATGAGCAGAGATTCATATTAGATGAGAGATTTGGTGGTGCAATGATTTAACATTCCAGAGTTTTGTGAATTGATATCACATCCAAATTTGCTCAATAATGTGACTATTTCTTTGCTCTGCCTGCTACTGTGAAGTTAGCTGAATATCAGTAGTCTGAAGGTGCTAACTGAGAATTTCAGTTGTAGATGACTGTTGTGATGAAGGGAAATTTCCAGAAAGTGCAGGAGTACTTGCTCTGCAAAGGCACAGAAGATGTGGATTGAACGAGAGCAGACAGCACAATTTGGGCCAGAACATCCATCCCACATTCACAGCTTTCTAACTGAGTAACGATCAATGCTTAGCAAACCCCTAAAATCCAGATTCTTCATCAGTCTTGGCCTTCTCAAAAACGAGATCACCTGAATGGACACACTTGATCAAAAAATTTGTGGGGACTTTCTGCCGTCGTTATTTATGACCTGTGAGGCCCATGATTTCCCTAATGAAAGGCAGAATATGCCCAGGTTATGCTAGGGATTTCATGAGTGTGGGCTTGTGTGATGTAAATTTCCCAGTCTGATCAGATGTAAATACAAGAGGCTGGGTTGATATTCTTTTGATTTATTATTGACATTTAAAAGTTCTGTACCTAGGAATAGAGTGAACAATATAAAACACTGCACTGGTAAATGATAAAGTACATAAACTTGGACTGTGGGCAAGAGAATGGATGGTTCAGTGGAAGATAAACAAATCTCAGGAGCTGAGATAAATAATCAAGTATAATGCATTGTTTCCCACCATTGCAACAATCCAGACACACCCCGCTCCTTCCCATCATTTAATTCAGCCACCACTTAGCAGGGAGATAAGCCGAAAAATCTCAGACAATTCTCAATTCACTTCTGTCTGAATTTGTCTCCTGAGACAAAGACCTGGAGATACCTCATTCCTAGCAGCCCAACAAGCTTCACTGGTGAGCAGGAGGTCAGCAGCTCAGAGAGTGACTCCACTAGTCAAGCCATTAGTAAGAGATTGGCCATAACTGCCAGTTGGAAGGTCAGATGCTCTGGCCCATGAGGAATACCCTAACTTGGGAGCCCTGAATGTTAACAGCAGAATAATTTCCAGATCCATCCCCATTCAGCAGTGCATTGAAGATTCCTAGGAGATAGACACTGAAATGGGAATAGCCCACTCAGGTCTTTGGGAATGTTACACTATTCAATTAGATCTTTGCTCTATACCTAAAATCCATTTACCTACCTTTGCATCACTTCCAATGATATGTTTAACCAACAAAAAAAAATCCTATAGTGTGTGGAAACCCAGATGCAACAGTAACAAGTTAGGTCTAATGACGTCTAAATTGGAGAAAAATTTCTCAAGCTGGCAGGACAATTCGAAGATGGATCTTCCCTTTAAAAGTGTTTTTTTTTCTGTTTCTGATGTTGATCAATGCACTGTGCAATTCCAACTTTCTTTTACTTGCAGACCAGAATAGATAAAGGCAAACAAAACAATGATTGTTGGCATTTATTCTCTGTTTTCTTTTCCTGAAGGATTAAAATCAGGGAAGAGTTACCGTTTTCTGCCCTATTTCATTTTTGCATTATCATTGCAAATCCAAAGTGCCAATATAACTAACGATAAAGCTTTGTGGTAACAATCTTCTTGGAGAAGTATTAGTAAACCTACTTAAGTTAAAATTTTCAGTCATAGTATTTGTAGAAGTTAACCTTTTCATATGTTAGGTATGAGCTGAAACATTTTGGAAGGTCTAATATGGACAGAGATAAAACATGAATGGTAGGTCCCTAGTATTGATAAGAAAATGACCTGCCTAAAGATCCTTAAAAGTAACAGCATAAATAGATAGGCTGGTGAAAAGGGCAGTCTGGATGTTTGGCTTCCTAGCAGGGGCATAGAATGTAAATGCCGGAATGTCTTGGTAAAATTTCCTATTTGTGTCATTGATTAGGACATAGCTAGAATAATGTGTGCACCTCTGTTTGCCTCAAATTATGAAGGATATGATTGCACTGAAGAGGGAGCAGAGACAATTCACCAGGAATTTTCCTGGAATGGAATGATTCAGTTATGAGGAGAGAATAAATAGGGTGGCCATGTTTTCCTTGGAGCAGAGGAGGCTGAGGGGACACCTGATAGAAGCATTCAAAATTATGAGGCTCAGAAAGGGTACATAATAAGAAAGACACTCAAGGACATCTTCTACCTCGCTGTTATAAAACTATTAAATAGTTCCATGGCGCAATAAATTGGACTCTTGACCTCACAATTTGACTCATTATGACCATGCACCTTATTGTTTACCTGCTTTGCACACTCTCTGCAGCTGTCACACTATATTCTGCATTTCTACATTATTATTTTACCATGCCTCTATTTTTTATTTACTTAGTGATACAGCATGTTAATGGGTCCGGCTGGCCCAAAGAACCCGCACTGCTCAATTAACCTACCAGCTCATGCATCTTTGTAGTGTAGGATGATACCAGAGCACCCGGAGGAAACCCATGCAGACATGGGAGAACTTACAAACCTCCTACAGATAGTGGATAATTAAACTCAGATCACTAGCACTGTAATAATGTACGCTAACTACTACCCTATTGTGCAGCCCTTAAATCCTTTAAGATATTTACTATTACACAGGCCATATGTAACTTCCATTTACTCAATAAAGGTTAATCTTTCTGGGAAGATTAAAGTAAATTTGTTTTTCTGCCTTCTAGGATTTTTGACTGCATTTTCTCTGTAGCTGTTCCACTTTATTTTGCATTGTTATTGCTTTACCTTGTTCTGCCTCAGTGCACTGTGTAAGGATTTGATCTGTATGAACAGTATGCATGACAAACTCTTCTGTAACTCAGCAATAAATCAATTCCACTTCCAATACCAAGTCCCCACTAGAGTACCTCCTGGAAAATGTTCTGCATGTTAAGAAGAGTGTGTACCAGCGATTTGAACACCGCTCTACAGATTTTGATGAGGCAGCTGGAAAATAAGAGCAATGTTCTGTGTCTGGAGAGAGCCAGAAGGCACTCGATGCAGATGCTCAGCAAGTAAATGAAATGGAAATTTGAGAATGTTAGTCTCAAGAGTCAAACTTGCAAAACCTGGGGGCAATGCTGTAAACTCTGATGAATGGTCTAGTTTGGTGAAATTCCATAAGCAGGTTTAATCCACTCTACCTTTTCACACACTTATTGGTATTCTATCATTCAGGATATTCACTCGGAAGCTTACCACATTTTTGTACTGCTGCAGGACTCTCAGCACATCTCATGGTTCTATTCAATGTGACATCCTCATTACCTGGAAAAGGCACTCATACATTTGTTTCTACAGTTCGATCGAAAAGTATTTAAATTGGGGGTACTTTCTGCTGAAGTACGTGAAGGTTCACTCTGGTTCTCTCGACATAGGTGCTGCCTAACCTGCTGAGTATCCTAGCGTTTTCTCTTTTTGTTTCAGAGTTGCAGATTTTGCAGTTATATTTTCATCTATATCTTCATTGTGAAGGTCATGTGACCATTATCATATCTGTGTGGCCAAGTGGTTAAGGCGTTCATCTAGTGATCTGAAGGTCGCGAGTTCAAGCCTTGGCTGAGGCTTGCATGTGTGTCCTTAACCACACATTGCTCTGTGACGACACCGGTGCCAAGCTGCATGGGTCCTAATGCCCTTTCCTTGGACAACATTGGTGGCGTGGAGAGTGGAGACTTGCAGCTTGGGCAACTGCCAGTCTTCCATAAAAAAAAAATCCTCGCCCAGGCTTGCTCCCTGGAAACTTTCCAGGGTGCAAATCCATGGTCTATTGAGACTAATGAAGGCCTACACACTACACCTGTCATAGCTGAGGACAGTGCAAGGATGAAATAATTGAATCCTTCTTCACAATCTAATCAGCACACCCCCACCACAGCCTTACACTTTTGCATTTGATCATCAGTTATGTAAGAGCTGTGACTTTGTCATTGTCATTATGTGCCATGTCATATAAAGTAGGCGATCATGGTTTTTCCATGACCATGATTGGTCTAGGCAACTTTTCTTGTCTTCTTCTGCGTAGTGGCTTTACAAGTCGAGTAACCCCAGCCATTATCAATACTCTTCAGAGATTGTCTGCCTGGTGTCAGTGGTCGCATAGCCAGGACTTGTGATATGTACCAGCTGCTCAAATGACCATCCATTACCTGCTCTCTTGGCTTCATGTGATCCTGATCACCTGATCCGGGTGGGGGATGGGGGGAATGCTAAGCAGGTGCTACTCCTTGTCCAAGGGTGACCCGCAGGCTAGCAGAGGGAAGGAGCGCCTTACACCTCCTTTGGTAGAGACATATCTCCACCCCACCAGCCTGCTTTGACTTAGAAGATGGACTAAAGCTGAAATCTGTAATTAAGGGAAAGTGGAAAGCAGGAAGAGCGCAAGGCCAGCTTGCTGGACAGTAATATCACACACTAACTCAGGTAACACAGACAAGAAAGGCTGTAGAAGAAGCTTTTTACGGGAATGTACAGGAAGATAATTGATACATTGGAAAATCCCTCAGAAAGGCAGCATTTGGTATCAAGGAGATGGCTGGAGTCTGGTACTGAACAGCAAACTTTGCAGAATTTGCAGCGATTCAGACCGATGGATTTACTATACAACATCAGGATAGATCTATTGTCTCACAAAAGCAGAGATGGAGGAGTATGCCTCATGATCAACTCCTCTTGGTGCACAAATAATATCAGTGCTGTCCCAATTCTGCTCACCAGACCTGGAATATCTCATAGTTAAGTGCCGTCCATTTTACCTACCACAGGAGATTTTGTGATCATTTTGGTAGCGGTATACATTACACCTCAGGCCAACGTCAGTCAGGCGTTAGATTTTCTGAGCAATGGTATCAGCATGCATGAAACAGCGCACCCGAACACCTTCACCATCATTTTGGGGGATTTTAACCAGGCCAGACTGAAAAAATTACGAAGCAATTACATCAACAGACCACTTGCAATGGCAGAGGAAACGATACAGTGGACCATTGCTACACCACCATCAAGAAAGCCTACTGTGCTATTCCATGCCTTCGGGAAGTCTGATCACCTGGCTGTACTTCTATTCCCTGAGCATAGGCAGAGACTGAAGACTGCAGTACCAGTGGTGAGGGTGGACAAGGGAAGCACCAGAACACCTACAGGACTGCTTTGAATCGGTGCACTGGACTGTATTCAGGGATCTATCTTCAAATCTGGGTGAGAATGCAGCAGTTGTTACCAACTTCATTAAAACTTGTGTGGATGAGTGTGTGCCTACAAAGACTTACTGTACATTCCCAAACCAAAAGCAATGGATGAATCAGGAGGTACGTTGTCTGCTGAAGGCTAGATCTGTGGCAGTCAAGACTGGCAACCCAGGTCACAGTTTGGCAAAAGAATAAACCAGGGAAGGTAGTGCACCCATGGCTGACAAGGGAAATTAGGGATAGTATCAAGTCCAAAAAAGAAACATATAAATTAGCAAAAAAAAGCGGCACACCTGAGAACTGGGAGAAATTCAGAGACCAGCAGAGGAGGACAAAGGGCTTAATTAGGAAAGGGAAAAAAGATTATGAGAGAAAGCTGGCAGGGAACATAAAAACAGACAGTAAAAGCTTTTATAGATAAGTGAAAAGAAAAAGATTGGTCAAGACAAATGTAGGTCCTTTACAGTCAGAAACAGGTGAATTGATCATAGGGAACAAAGACATGGCAGATCAATTGAATAACTACTTTGGTTCTGTCTTTACTAAGGAGGACATAAATAATCTTCCGGAAATAGTAAGGGACCGAGGGTTTCGTGAGATGGAGGAACTGAGGGAAATACATATTAGTAGGGAAGTGGTGTTAGGTAAATTGAAGGGATTAAAGGCAGATAAATCCCCAGGGCCAGATGGTCTGCATCCCAGAGTGCTTAAGGAAGTAGCCCAAGAAATAGTGGATGCATTAGTGGTAATTTTTCAAAACTCCTTAGATTCTGGATTGGAGGGTGGCTAATGTAACCCCACTTTTTAAAAAAGGAGGGAGAGAGAAACCAGGGAATTATAGACCGGTTAGTCTGACATCGGTGGTGGGGTCGGTTATCAAAGATGTGCTAGAGTCGGTTATCAAAGATGTGATAACAGCACATTTGGAAAGAGGTGAAATCATCGGACAAAGTCAGCATGGATTTGTGAAGGGAAAATCATGTCTGACGAATCTTTGTAGAATTTTTTGAAGATGTAACTAGTAGAGTGGATAGGGGAGAGCCAGTGGATGTGGTATATTTAGATTTTCAAAAGGCTTTTGACAAGGTCCCAGACAGGAGATTAGTGTGCAAACTTAAAGCACACGGTATTGGGGGTATGGTATTGATGTGGATAGAGAATTGGTTGGCAGACAGGAAGCAAAGAGTGGAGGTAAACAGGACCTTTTCAGAATGACAGGCAGTGACTAGTGGGGTACCGCAAGGCTCAGTGCTGGGACCCCAGTTGTTTATAATATATATTAATGATTTAGACGAGGGAATTAAATGCAGCATCTCCAAGTTTGCGGATGACACGAAGCTGGGCGGCAGTGTTAGCTGTGAGGAGGATGCTAAGAGGATGCAGGTTGACTTGGATAGGTTAGGTGAGTGGGCAAATTCATGGCAGATGCAATTTAATGTGGATAAATGTGAGGTTATCCACTTTGGTTGCAAGAACAGGAAAACAGATTATTATCTGAACGGTGGCCGATTAGGAAAAAGGGAGATGAAACGAGACCTGGGTGTCATTGTACACCAGTCATTGAAGGTGGGCATGCAGGTACAGCAGGCGGTGAAAAAGGCAAATGGTATGTTGGCATTCATAGCAAAAGGATTTGAGTACAGTAACAGAGAGGTTCTACTGCAGTTGTACAAGGCCTTGGTGAGACTGCACCTAGAATATTGTGTGCAGTTTTGGTCCCCTAATCTGAGGAAAGACATTCTTGCCATAGAGGGAGTACAGAGAAGGTTCACCAGATTGATTCCTGGGATGGCAGGACTTTCATATGAAGAAAGACTGGATCGACTAGGCTTATACTCACTGGAATTTAGAGGATTGAGGGGGGATCTTATTGAAACGTATAAAATTCTAAAGGGATTGGACAGGCTAGATGCAGGAAGATTGTTTCCGATGTTGGGGAAGTCCAGAACGAGGGGTCACAGTTTAAGGATAAAGGGGAAGCCTTTTAGGACCAAGATGAGGAAAAAGTTCTTCACACAGAGACTGGTGAATCTGTGGAATTCTCTGCCACAGGAAACAGTTGAGGCCAGTTCATTGGCTATATTTAAGAGGAAGTTAGATATGGCCCTTGTGGCTAAAGGGATCAGGGGGTATGGAGAGAAAGCAGGTACAGGGTTCTGAGTTGGATGATCAGCCATGATCATACTGAATGGTGGTGCAGGCTCGAAGGGCCGAATGGCCTACTCCTGCACCTATTTTCTATGTTTCTATGTCTGTATCAGAAAACCAGGTATGATTTGGGGAGGGCTATTTCAAGGGCGAAGAGACAATTTCGAACGAGGTTAGAGGCGACATCGGATGCACAGCAACTCTGGCAAAGTTTGCAAGACATTACTTCCTACAAAGTGAAATGCAACAGCATGAATAGCAGCGATGCTTCACTACAGATGAACTCAACGCTTTCTACGCCCGTTTTGAAAGGGAGATCACAACTACAGCTGTGAATATCCCTGCTGCACCTGATGACCCTGTGATCTCTGTCTCAGAGGCCGATGTTAGGCTGTCTTTAAAGAGGGTGAACCCTTGCAAGGTGGAAAGTCCCAATGGAGTACCTGGTAAGGCTCTGAAAACCTGTGCTAACCAACTGGCGGGTGTATTCAAGGACATTTTCAACCTCTCACTGCTATGGGCGGAAGTTCCCACTTGCTTCAAAAAGGAAACAATTATATCAGTGCCTAAGAAGAATAATGTGAGCTGCCTTAATGACTATCGCCCGGTAGCGCTCATATCTACATTGATGAAATGCTTGGAGAGGTTGGTCATGACTAGACTGAACTCCTGCCTCAGCAAGGTCCTGGACCCACTGCAATTTGCCTATCGCCACAATAGGTCAACAGCAGACACAATCTCAATGCCTCTTCACATGGCCTTAAACCACCTGGATAATACAAACACCTACGTCAGGATGCTGTTCATCAACTATAGCTCAGCATTTAATACCATCATTCCACAATCCTGATTGAGAAGTTGCAGAACCTGGACCTCTGTACCTCACTCTGCAATTGTATCCTCAACTTCCTAACCGGAAGACCACAATCTGTGCGGATTGGTGATAACATCTCCTCCTCACTAACGATCAACACTGGTGCACCTCAGGGGTGTGTGCTTAGCCCACTGCTCTACTCTCTATATACACAAGACTGTGGCTGGGCATAGCTGAAATACCATCTATAAATTTGCTGATGATACCATTGTTGATAGAATCTCAGATGGAGATGAGAGGGCGTACAGGAGTGAGATATGCCAACTAGTGGAGTGGTGTCGCAGCAACAATCTTGAACTCAGTATCAGTAAAATGAAAGTCTGATCGTGGACTTCAGGAAAGGTAAGACGAAGGAACACTTACCAATCCTCACAGAGGGGTCAGAAGTGGAGAGAGTGAGCAGTTTCAAGTTCCTTGGTGTCAAGATATCTGAGCATCTAACCTGGTCCCAACATATCAATGCAGCTATAAAGAAGGCAAGACAGCGACTATAGGAGTTTGAAGAGATTTGGTATGTCAACAAAAACACTCAAAAACTTCTATAGATGTACCATGGAGAGCATTCTGACAGGCTGCATCACTGTCTGGTATGGAGGGGCCACTGCACATGAATCGAAACAAGCTGCAGAGGGTTGTAATTTTAGTCAGCTCCATTTTGGGTCCTAGCCAACAAAGCACCCAGGACATCTTCAAGGAGCAGTGTCTCAGAAAGGCAGTGTCCATTATTAAGGACACCCAACACCTAGGGCATGTCCTTTTCTCACCGTTACCATCAGGAAGGAGATATAGAAGCCAGAAGGCACACACTCAGTGATTCAGGAACGGTTTCTTCCCCTCTGCCATCCGATTCCTAAATGGACATTAAACCCATGAACACTACTTCACTTTTTTAATACGTATTATTTCTGTTTTTGCACGATTTTTAATCTATTTAATATATGTCAAGGGTCGTATATTGGAAAGCATCAAGTTGGATAAGTCACTGGGACTGGATGAGATGTACCCCAGGCTACTGTGGGAGGCAAGGGAGGAGATTGCTGAGCCTCTGGCGATAATCTTTGCTTCATCAATGGGGTCAGGAGAGGTTCCGGAGGATTGAAGGGTTGCGAATGTTGTTCCCTTATTCAAGAAAGGGAGGTAGAGAAAGCCCAGGAAATGATAGTCCAGTGAGTCTTACTTCAGTGGTTGGTAAGTTGATGGAGAAGATCCTGAGAGGCAGGATTTATGAACACTTGGGAGGCATAATATGATTAGGAATTGTCAGCATGGCTTTGTGAAAGGCAGGTCATGCTTTACGAGCCTGATTAAATTTTTTGAGGATGTGACTAAACACATTGATGAAAGCAGAACAGTAGATGTAGTGTATATGGATTTCTGCAAAGCATTTGATAAGGTACCCCATGCAAGGCTTATTGAGAAAATAAGCATGGGATTCCAGGGGACATTGCTTTGTGGATCCAGAACTGGCTTGCCCACAGAAGTCAAAGTGTAGTTGTATTTGGGTCATATTATGCATGGAGGTTGGTGACCAGTGGTGTGCCTCAGGGATCTGTTCTGGGACCCCTACTCTTCGTGATTTTATAAATGACCTGGATGTCAAGTGGAGGGATGGGTTAGTGAATTTGTTGATGACACTGAGGTTGGGGGTGTTGTGGACAGTGTAGAGGGCTGTCAGAGGTTATAGTGGAACATTGATGGTTGCAAAACTGGGCTGAGAAGTGGCAGATGGAGTTCAGTCCAGATAAGTGTGAGGTTGTTCATTTTGGTAGGTCAAATATGATAGCAGAATATAGTATTAATGGTAAAACTCTTAGCAGTGTGGAGGATCAGAGGGATCTTGGGGACTGAGTCCATAGGACACTCAAAGCTGATGCTCAGGTTGACTCTGTGGTTAAGAAGGCATACAGTGCATTAGCCTTCATCAATCATGGGATTGAGTTTAGGAACCGAGAGGTAATGTTGCAGCTATGTAGAACCCTGGTCAGACCCCACTTGGAGTACTGTGCTCAGTTCTCACTACAGGAAGGATCTGGAAACCACAGAAAGGGTGCAGAGGAGATTTACAAGGATGTTGCCTGGATTGGGGAGCATGCCTTATGAGAATAGGTTGAGTGAACTCGGCCTTTTTTCCTTGGAGCGACGGAGGATGAGAGGTGACCTGATAGAGGTGTATAAGATGATGAGAGGCATTGATCGTGTGGATAGTCGGAGGCTTTTTCCCAGAGCTGAAATGGCTAACACGAGAGGGCACAGTTTTAAGGTGCTTGGAAGTAGGTACAGAGGAGATGTCAGGGGTAAGTTTTTTATGCAGAGAGTGGTGAGAGTGTGGAATGGGCTGCCGACGAAGGTGGTGGAGGTGGATACGATAGGGTCTTTAAGAGACTCCTGGACAGGTAGCTGGAGTTCAGAAAAATAGAGGGCTATTGGAAACCCTAGGTAATTTCTAAAGTAAGGACATGTTTGGCATAGCTTTGTGGGCCGGAGGGCCTGTATGGTGCTATAGGTTCTTTATGTTTCTACATTTATTTATTTATTTATTGTTATTTATTTCTTCTTCTTCTACTACAGTATATTATGTATTGCATTGAAATGCTGCTGCTAAGTTAACAAATTTCATGACAGATACCAGTGATAATAAACCTGATTCTGATTCTGATTGTTCTTTTTTTGTATGCAACCATTAGCCAGTACTGTTTGCATCTTTTTAGATATACAGTCTGTTAGTTGATATTAGAAGAATGAAGGATGACCTCATTGAAACCTATTGAATGGTGAAAAGCTTTGGTAGAGTGGATGTGGAGAGGATGTTCCCTATGGAAGGAGAGTTTAAGACCAAATGACACAGCCTCAGAATAGAGGGATGTCCTTTTAGAATGGAGATGAAGTGAAATTTCTCTAGCCAGAGGGTGGTGAATCTGTGGAATTCTTTGCCACAGGCAGCAGTGGAGGCCACGTCTCTATGTATATTTAAAGCAGAGGTTGATAGATTCTTGATTGGTCAGGGCATGAAGGGATACAGGGAGAAGGCAGGAGATTGAGGCTGAGAGGAAAAATGGATCAGCCATGATGTAATGGTGGAGCAGACTTCATAGGCCAAATCGCCTTATATCTTATGGTCTTAACTTAGACCGTCTATTGCTGTGAAGGTAGCAGTGACTGACTAACTGGTGCAGTGCCCGCTCAGAGTGTAGACTAAAGGAGCTTGCAGGCTGTCATTGCAGTCCAGCGTCTCACTTGTAACAGATTACCAGTATTGCTGAGGCATCATTCCAGATGACTAACAATGTTTCCCTGAAGCAGGGACCTACTGAACTCCTTCAGGACTCTTCCTCCCAATTCTACCAGTCCCCTAATTACTTCTTATTACTCAAGCAATCCAAACTATAGCCGTGGTAAAATGGTACAGTCAAGAGTTAGATTTTCTAGGCCCGGCACTATCATCTGCCAAGACCCTCAAAGTTCAAAAACTTCAAAATAAATTAATTATGTCCCAGAGATCTATTTTCTTGAAGACATTCACAGTAGAACAAAGAAATACAACAGGATCAATGAAAAACTACACACAAAGTCCAATAATCAATGTGCAAAAGAAGATAAACTGCAAATACAAAATATAGTAATAATAACAAATAAGTAAGTACATATTACTGAGAAAATGAGTTGTAATATCCTCTAAAGTGAGTCCATGGGTTGTGGAATACGTTCAGTGTTGATGTGAGTGAAATTTTCCGTGCTGGTTCAGGAGCCACCCCTTCCCCTTTAATCCCTCGCACTCTTATCACGTGTAAAACGATGAAACCCTGGAACATTGAGCTCCAGTCCTGCTCTTCCTGCAACCAACTCTCACTGATGGCTATAACATCATAATTCCATGTGTTGATCCATCCACCTTTCCTACAATACTCCTTGCATCGAAATAAACACAGCTCAGAACATTAGTCCCACTGTGTTCAACTTTATGATTCCTAACCTTGTATGTAGGCTTAACAGCATCTTTCTTCACAACCACTCAGTTTTCTGTTCTGACACTCTGCAACTCTTAATTTAAACCATCCACGCACCCCCCCCCCACCCCCGTGCAACACTAGCAAACCTTCCTACTTGGATATTAGCCCCCTCCAGTTCAGGTGCAAACTGTCCCTTCTATAAAGATCCCACCTTCCCTGGAAGAGACCCAAAAATCCAAAAATCTAAAGCCCTCTCTCCTGCACCAACTCCTTAGCCAAATGCTAAAGTGTATGATCTTCCAATTTCTGGCCTTATTAGCACGTGGCATGTGTAGCAATCCTGAGATCACAGTTCTGGAAGTCTTGTTCTTTAATTCAGCACCTAACTTCCTGAACTCACTTTACAGGACCTTGTCACCCATCCTACCCTTGTCATTGTTACTGATGTCTGGCTGCTTACCTTCCCACTTAAGAATGCTGGGGGCTTATCCAAGATGTCCCTGACCCTGATACCCAGGAGGCAACATACCATCCGGAAATATCACTCTCCTCCTCAGAATCTCCTTTCTGTTACCCTAACCAACAAATCTCTTAGCACTCCAGCTCTTGCCCCCCTTTCCTTATGAGCCACCGAGCCTGAGCCTGCCAGGGACCTGACCACTGTGGCTTTCCTATCCTAGGTCAACCCCCCCCCCCACCCTCAACCCCTCCCCAAACAGTATCCAAAGCAGAATACCTGTTATTGAGGGGAATGGCCACAGGGGTGCTCTGCTTATCCCATTTCCCCCTCCTGATGGTCACCCAGTTACCCATGCCTACATCTTGGATATAACTACCTCTCTGTATATTTGCCTGTCATCCCTCAGCCTCTCAAATGATCCGGAGTTCATCTAGTTCCAGCTCCAACTGCTTAACGTGGTCTGTTAGAAGCTACAGCTGGATGCACTTTTTGCAGGTGTAGGCATCAGGGACACTGGACGTCTCCTTGTCTTCCAACATCCCGCAAGAAGATCATTTCATTATTTCATCTGGCATCCCCTCTGCTCTAAATGTGTAACAAAATGAAAGAAAGAATAAATACTGAAAAAAAACTTTAACCATGGTCTATGCCTCTTCTTGCTGAAGCCTTGATGAGCCAAAGCCTCAACTCCTCACTCCAATACTGGCCCGCTTACATAATGGCAACTCCCACAAAGGCCACATCACTTCACCCTAACTCCTTTGTGTTTATCCTTGCCAAGTGCCTACTTATGCACAATCAAATGTTTCCTCAGAAACTGTAACGCAAAATGTGCTGACTGCCCCGATCGCTCTTTTAAACTCTCTCTCCCTCTACACAAACTGATGTCTCCATGGGACTATGGCATACAAAATAAAGATACGTGATGTGGGACCTAAAGCTCCAGTACCTCCTTCCCAATAGCAGCAGCAAGAACAGAGAATTTCCTGGATGGTGGATGCTGCTTTCTTTCCTTGTAGATGTGCTCAAAGATGGGGAGGGAATTTCCTGTTGGCTTTTCCATTTCTGGACACTGGTGTCTCCATACCAGGCCATGATGCAACCAGTCAGGATACTCACCACTCTGTATCTATGGATGTTTGCCAGGGTTTTAGATGACATGCCAAATCTGCAAAAACTTCTAAGAAAGTAGAGGCTCTATAATTCTCCTCCTCTAAAAATCAGTCGCTTTCCACAACCCACACGATACCTGCAGCAATAGCAATTGCATTAGAGCAATATGCATTTTAGCTTTCCATTGTATGACCAAATGGATCCTGAGACGCTCAGGTATAGGACTGGAGTATATGGGGAATGAGGGCTGTGGTTACTGGCAACAAGTTAGATGCAGCATTCATGGACAGCTTAAGTAGGAACTCATTAAAAAGTTCATTCTACGTATAGAACCCATACTTGTAAATATCTGTTGCCTGTAACATCTCTCGAAAACTCTGTTGCCAAACATGTGAGATTTGAAGAGATTGTGGTCTGAAATTTTTATACTTAGAATGACAGGCCTGGTGACAAGTCAGTGGTGCACCTGATGGACATTGCAATCTGCCTTGTCCTGTGTTCTTCCAGCAGAGGTTCAGTGGGTGAGCTACAAATATGAGCATGCTTTGTGGACACCACTTGGAGCAGTAAAAGTACAGGTAATGCTCAATACAACAGGCATAACTGAGATCCATTTCGTACTGAACTTCATTAAATAGTTTATTTTGTGGGAAATTTGTCACCTAATTGAATGTATTCTCTCATTTTTCATAATGGCATTGATATTTTTATTGTTAATCACAAAATAATTATTTGAATAATCCCAGTGAAATTTTGTTTTAATGGCATTGATGGTATTGATGTATCTCATTAGTGTCTAGCCATTACATGGAGTATTGTGTGAAAATTGAAGTCATTTTTTTAATTTTCAAAACAATGTACACAATACGAATGTGTTTATGCATTATACACGACACTTCAACTTTTACTTATGCAGTATGCAAATGAAAACACACCCTATTTGCTTCATTGTAACTGTCATCCATCATCATGTTCTCCATTAACTCATGTCACTTAAGATTTTATTTTCATAAGAATCAAAATAAGGCAATTGTATTCTTCCATTAAATGATCATTTGTTTATTATTTTTTCAGTGTAGTGCTGTTGAAGTATCAAATGTAGCAGTGCTGAAAAATACTGTGAGATGTTATAATAGGCACTTCTCATCATTCCTTTCAGTAGTGTTCCTTTGGGTATTCCATTCATTAGTGGAGCCTGCTCAATAATGCAGCCTTATTCATTAAATTTTTGACTCTCTGCACAGAGTCAACCCATGTAAGGCAGCCAGGCCAGACAACATCCCAGGCCAAGTACTCAGGGAGTGTGCACACCAGCTCACTGACATCTTCACTCTTCCATGCTGCTGTCCCCTCATGCTTCAAATCAGTCACCATTATTCCTGTACCAAAGAACTCTATACCTTCAGAACTAAACAACTACCACCCAGTAGCATGACGCCAATCATCAGGAAGCACTTTGAACGGCTGGTAATGGGACATATCAAACTTCTACTCCTGTCACTTTGGACACTCACCAATATGCTTACCGACAGAACCGCTCTACAAGAAATGCCATATCATACGTCTTGCACCTGGCCCTGACACACCTAGAAAACAAGGATATGTATGTCAGAATGTTGTTTCTGGATTTCAGTTTGGTATTCAACACTATTGCCCCACAGACCTTGGTGAACAAACTCCTTCCCCTTTGTCTAAATCCACCACTGTGCAACTGGGTGTTGGACTTCCTAACCAACAAACCTCAGATAGTCAGGATGCTCAACTCCTCCTTTCCCATCAACATCAGCAGGGGTGACCCCCAGGGCTGTGTGTGGAGCCCTTTGCTGTACACTGTTCACACATGACTGCATGGCCAAACACCCAAGTAATGATAGTGTCAAGTTCGCCGATGACACAACAGTGTTGGGCACAATGATGAGGTGGCCTACAGAAAGGAGGTGGAAGAACTGAAGGCCTGGTGCCAGGCAAACAACCTATTCCTCAATGTCAATAAGACAAAGGAGATGGTTATCACCTTCAGGAGAACCCATACCACTCACATTCCCCTTTACATCAGTGGCATAGCAGTGGAAACTCGCACAACCTCTCATGCTACCAGAACACAATCAGGAAAGCTCAACAACTCCTCTACTTTCTGAGGAGGCCAAAGCGAGCTGGAATATGCTCACATCATTCTATAGATGCATAGTAGAGAGCATCCTTACAAGCTGCATCTCTGCATGGTACAGAAACACCACGGTGGAGGGAAGGCTCTACAGTGGGTAGTCAAAACTGCCCACCGCCTCACCAGCATCAGCCTATCTCCCATCAAGGACATATATACAGAAAGATGCTGATATAGGGCCAGTAACATCATAAAGGATCCCACCCACCCTGCTCATGGACTGTTCGTCCCACTCCCATCACGGGGGAAGCTACGTAGCATCCACCGCAGGACCACCAGACTCAGAAACAGTTACTTTCCCCAAGTACTCAGACTGATCAACACCTCCACCCACTAACCCACCCCTCTGCGCCCCCAATTACCACTACTTTATCATCTCCTGTCGGTCATCTTGTGTGCAGACACTCCTGTGCCTAGCAATGCCTTATGGACATATAATCAATTTACTGTATTTATGTAAGTGATGTTACCTATTTACGTTTATTCTGTTTTTTTTATTATTGTGTTCTTTATCTTATTGTGTTTTTGTGCTGTGTTGGATCCAGAGTAACTATTATTTCATTCTCCTTTACACTTGTGTACTGGAAATGAAATTAAACAATCTTAAATTTTGAATCTTGCATTCACAATATGTGCTGTGAAACTGAGACATTCAATTTCGAAGTTCACTCTGTTACATATTAATAAATAACACATTGTCACTCTTGTCAATGTCAAAATTTAAAGCCAAAATATTAAAACTAATGTTTTTCAGTTGTTGGAAAACCGAGTTTTCTCTCTCCAACTCTCCAGCTGTTAGAAGCTTCCATGTGTAATGCTGCAAAACTGGCAGCACATCCTGATGGTTATTTTATTTTAGATACAGCTCAGATACAGGTCTTTCTGGCCCAATGAGCACATGCCACCCAATTACATACATATGATCAATTTATCGACTAACCCGTACTTCTTTGGATGTGGGAGGAAACCTGAGCACCTGGAGGAAACCCATAAGGTCACTTAAAGCCATTAGCTTTCAAATAAATAATGTGAAATTTTCTGAATAATTCTTTATGTTCTGTTGTATCTTGCAGATTTTGGCCATCGTATCCATCTTGTTCATTGTGTTGTCAACAATTGCCTTGTCTCTCAACACACTTCCTGAACTTCAGGACATGGATGAGTTTGGACAAGCCAACGACAACCCACAACTTGCCCACGTTGAAGCAGTATGCATCGCATGGTTTACAATGGAGTACCTTTTACGTTTCTTATCATCACCAAATAAGTGGAAATTTTTTAAAGGCCCATTGAATGTAATTGATCTTCTGGCCGTCCTGCCATATTATATTACAATTTTTCTCACAGAGTCGAACAAGAGCGTGCTCCAATTCCAAAATGTTAGGCGAGTTGTTCAAATATTCCGTATCATGAGGATATTGAGAATTCTTAAACTAGCCCGACATTCAACGGGACTCCAATCACTAGGCTTTACTCTCAGGCGAAGCTATAATGAATTAGGTTTGCTAATATTGTTTTTGGCTATGGGCATTATGATATTTTCAAGCTTGGTATTTTTTGCTGAAAAGGATGAAGATGCAACCAAATTTACAAGTATTCCTGCATCTTTCTGGTGGGCAACTATCACTATGACAACAGTGGGATATGGAGACATCTATCCCAAAACACTATTAGGCAAAATAGTTGGAGGACTTTGCTGCATTGCGGGAGTGTTGGTGATAGCTCTGCCTATACCAATCATTGTGAACAACTTCTCAGAGTTTTACAAAGAGCAAAAAAGACAAGAGAAAGCAATCAAGAGAAGAGAAGCCCTCGAAAGAGCCAAAAGAAATGGGAGTATTGTTTCCATGAACTTGAAAGATGCATTTGCTCGCAGTATGGAACTAATGGATGTTGTAGTTGACAAAGGGGTTGATAATGTGATTAAACATGAAAAACACACAGACAATCATCTTTCACCAAGTAACTGGAAATGGGCAATTTCTGAAACAAACTTCAATAAGTCTTTGGAGTCCAAGTATCAGGAACTAGGACAGCATTACTCAAGCAAGCAGTTAAATAACCCCTCCCCCAGCCCACAGCATCTAAATGCTCAGAAGCTGGAAGAAATGTACAATCAAATGACAAAGACACAATCTCAGCCAAATCTTAATAGTGACAAGCCAGAAGTATCTATTAAATCTCCTGTTCATGAAGAAGAACTTGAAATGGACGTGATTCCTCGCTCAACTGACCCATTGCTCTCTGCTCCTGTAGAACCAATCCTGGACATGAGGAGCATATCTAGTATTGACAGCTTTGCTAGTTGTACCGCTGACTTTACTGAATCTGATAGGTTTCCACACCCTTCAAGAATACCTGATCAAGCTCATCGGAGATGGATTGCTGGCACTGGTCCTCTCAATGAGTATCAGACTGGAGATAACATTATGTTCAAAGATAGTTCTGGTGAAGTCAATAAAGGCTTCTGCTTTGGGCAGCCAGTGTCCTCCAATTTAAACAGCACAATGGAAAGTCCAAAGAGCTCAATGAAGGGTAAGAACCCTTTGAAATCTAGATCACTTAAGGTAAATTTTATGGAAAATAAAAGTGGTACTCCTCAAACACCACCAAGTACTAGCAGACCATTGCCCGTGATAGTGACAGATTTATCATTATCTACACCTAAACATACCAGCAGCATCCTGCTGGAGGACAGCTCAACTCAGAGTGAGAGTCCCACTGCAATTACCAACGTACCAGCTTTCCACCAGATTTCCAGTAAAGGATCACCACAACTATTGGCTAAACAAAAGCTATTCGCTTACCAAACAAGAGGGAGAAAGGGTTGCATTGACATAGACAGTGGTGAAGATGAAGAGTTGCTGGTGGAAGTAAAGACGCAGCTCAATAGCCAGCAGGAATCCAGGCAGAACTGCTGTTCTGAAAGTCATGATAAGCATAGCCACAATGGAAACCACATTGAAGATGTGTCTGTAGTGGGTGCTGTTTCTCCAAAACACGCTGGTAAAAACTGCACGTCTAGTGCAGCAGGAGATAGCAAAATGGACAGTTTTGAAGCTGGGTACAAGATGGAAAATCATATGTTTACACCAGAAATTCATGTTAAACCTGGGGAAGGAGGTTATTCACCCTCTTGTGAAACCAGCATGTGACTAAGGAGAAAGTAATAATAATTTTTTCTGATTCTTTAGAATTCTAATAAGAAAATGAAATGGCATAATTTATGCCTACAGTATTTTTGCATGGCATGGTGAATCTTTTAATCCAGCTGCTGTTTGACTTAAACTGTGAGAGACTGCATCTCTGCAGATAAGCAATTGGAGAATAGCATTAAAAACTAAGGCTTCCAAGTGGAGCCCATGTATTGTAAAGTTTTCAACTTTTCTCTAATAAGACTAGAATCATTTTATGCCACCACAGATTCATTACAGTAGAATATTTTAGGATTTGCACAAAGGAAGGGCAGGATGTACATGCATGCATTAGGAACCGATATGAAACAGAGGTGCTTAGAGCCTGTAAAATATAATTCTTTGTAAATAGTTGGGAATATGCCAAGAACTCATAAAATCAAGCAATTGCAGAAAACAATTATTCTGATGCACACTTTTTTTCCTTCACAGTGCACTGCCTGGAGGAGGTTTATAAAGTCTTGTTGCAAAGTTGCAACAATTACATCAGCCTGGAGTTTCCTCCTGATTTGTCACCAGATACATATACAATCTGGGTACGAATAAATGGAAATGCATAAAAGATCCCATTTTTTAACAAATGGCTTATGCTTGTAAATGCAATACATCAAAAATACTGTAATCCTTAAAGAATACATTGATTCTTGGGTATCCCTGTACAAGTTCTGCTCTATAAAGGCATAAGAAACTGTAGAAGCTGGAATCTGGATCCAAAATGACCTAAGTCATCAATAATTCCTTTCCACCCACAGTTGCCACTTGACCTGCTGAGTTCTTTAAGCAACTTTTTTTTCAGCCCTATAAATCTGCTCACTCATTCATCCTTTACCAAACAATCAAGTTTCAATCCATTACATTTGTTCAGAGGTGTGGTGATTCATGACATTATGGCCAGATTTGAAAACATGCACACATCAATGACTTCATGAATCTTTCAAAAACTTGCTGATTAACAGCGATCTGTGGTAAATTAAGTTCTTGGACATGTCCAACTGCTCCAGATTTAATTCACCTTTATAAAAATTTGAAGAGTGATTTGTTTTCTGGCTATTCCTCTGCAAGGAAGGAAATGTTAAAATACTTCATACTTTTTGCAAAACAATTTAATTACCGTGACAGAGAGATCACTGCTGCTCAAACCTCACTCTGAGGGGAATATCTTTTTTTGTCACAAGGCCACATTGATTCAAATGGAATCATGAATCAATTAGACTAGTTGACTTTGCTGAATTTCTTGGAAATTTACATTTTAGCTTAGTTTCAATCAAAATTTGAGGTCATTTTCACCTGGTGCCTAATAGTTGGAGCTCTGGGAGCATTTTGGACACAGATATCCTTTTGTGCTCATTGGAGGAAATTCCAGGACATCCATTTCATTCTACCCTGATTGTGTAAATGTTCATTAAAAATGGGACAGAAACTATTTTCCTTAGGCTATATTTATTTGTAATAAAAATATTAAGTTAAGATTTGCACAAATCTGTTATTTATTATATTTTTGTTAAACCTTGTTTTTGAAAGAATGGGGAGGATTTAATGACCAGGAATCAGAATGTGCAGCATTGAACTCTCACTGATTTATCTTATATTGATACTTGCCAAATAGTCATTACAAATGGATAAACTGTATTTTTCTTGTCAGAATTCTATTTTTATGGGTTATTTGAATAATATATTTGTGTATTTTGGAGAGCCCTAGAATACAACAAAGGCTTCAAGGGTTTGAGGGGAATAATCATACTCAGTTGCCCTTCTAAACATTTTAATGACTCCCAAGTTAATGTTGTGTCTGTTTGTGTGAATCTTGTCCAATACTAGAAAAATAATCCAAAATAATTCTCACTTCCATGAAAATTGATGATTGATTAGAATTGAAACAATCTCCTGTACATTAGGAAATTTTCCAGAGGAGCCATCTGAAAATTTATTCTAGAGATTCCCGGTGTATGGTCATTAATTCTCATTATAGGGAGACATTTCCTCTCTGCAATTTGTGTAATAAAGCTGTAAAGCTGTTCATAATACACAGGTTTACTATTTGTTTTTACACATAATGTGCACAGTAAATTTCCCCACAGATTGTTTACTTGTTGGTGTACACATACTTTAACTGCTAATATGTAAAATTTCACCTATTTCGTTTGCACTTTAGTTAATGTCATTGTTTCAGTGGTGTACTGTGAATAATTCCTGTACTACTAATTCATTAACAAGTAACTATTGAAAGTAAACCTTTCAGTTAGTTTTAATTGGTCAGTTTTATTTATAGCATTGATAAAATAGACAATTTTCTGGTTAACTAAACTAATCCCTGTCAGACATTGTACACATAAATTGTTTTCTGTACATATCAGTAAGTTTTAACGTATTGGGACCATAATGGAATGCCTTTAACCTGGACTTTGATCTGTAGTTTGATACCTTAATTATGATGGTAATATGTTTCTTCACCAAGTAAATTATATTATTTTGCTTCATTATTATTAAGTTACACAGTAGAATATTTTTAAAGTAATGAAAATAAATCTTTATGTTTGATAGCATCTTAATAATGGCTAAGCTAAATAGATTGCTGCAAAGGAGTGAGCAATATGTGAAAATCAAATGCATATCTTGAAAATGAGGGTATTTTATGCAATTTAATGACAAAATAGCTTAATATTAAATGGAAATAGCTTTGTACTCCAAATACAAAGGACAGGTAAGGAAAGGAAAAGTGACTGAGAAGGAAGTTAATGACTCACATATGACACCCCCAGGGAAGAAAGATTTTGAATGAAAATGGTTGAGATTTTATACAAACCTCTTTTTATCTGCCCAAATTATCCTGAAGGCAGGTAAACGTTAGCGTCTATTTCAGAAGGACCACATGTCGTTAATGAAAAATTACTGAGAGCAACGGAAAATGTTAAAAAGGAAAACTTATAATACGATCAGGAAAAAGGCAGATCAGTAAATAAAAATGAAAATGCACTTTCAAACGCTAAAATCACATGTGTAACCTTTAGCAAATAATTCCTTTAATCTAGGAGAAAATCATGCTGTCATTTTCTACAATTATTTGTCTATATATGAAGCAATATTATCAGAGCCATCATACCTGTGTAACATACTAAGGACTTGCTTCAAAATAAAGCAAAATAACCCACACAGTGTGAAAGATAAACCCTGATTTTGTCTCCTGCTGGGAATTCTTCAAAAGCATGTCATGGCCATCTGCAAACAGTCCATTCCTTAACAATAAATCCCTTGAGAGATATTACTGAATCATTTGTGGGTCATGCAAATCAGACTTAGAGGTAATAACTCCCAAGGCAATGTAGACTCAAGGGCTGAATCCTCACTTATATAAACAAATGGACAACATTGTTGTAGCCCAAGAGAAGCAGGAGCTTTCCTCAGACCAATAAACCAACAAGTAAACCTCCACCACTACCCTGCACCATCAATCTCTAAGACTTCCTTTGTCCTTAACCATCAGTACCTCCAACTATTCCTACTTAGCCACTCAAAACCATCTCTTCCCATTTCCCCTAGGATTCCCAATACTTGACTACCACCTCCACCAACTGGGACCTGCAAAGCTCCCTGCCCTCTCCCTCCTCCAATCGGTAACTTTGTGTTGGGTGAGGCAAAAAAACCCAAAATAAATTAAACTGCCTTTCAGTCAAGAACGGGATGAAACAAAGTGTCATGCCCTATGATACTTGATCGATACAAGCCATTTTGATCCAGTGCAGATGTCAGAAGAAATTCATACTGCCTGCTCACACAGATGCAACCAGTGTTAACTGTGTCAATTATTGCCTTAACAAAAGCACCAGAGGTCAAAGAATCAATAGTAACTCACATAAGTTCAAGATAGACAGTGCTGATTCAAGGTTGCTTGTACCACTAGAATGGCTGGAACTGTTCATGGAAGTCATTCCTGAGGTCTTAGCAGTTAGATGGGATCCGCAGCTCAACACAGGAAAACGTAGGCTCTGGATGCCATGGCAAACAAGGTAAACCTCCAGTTAAATTCCTCTTGTAAAAGGTGCAGTGTGAAGAGACCTTGAATGAGGTCAATATAGGGGGGTTGGGGTATGAAAAGCTAAGGTGCATAAGAAAATCCATGACTACGGTCAGTGACTACATTTTTAGATCCAATTTCTCATCAACTACATCATTGCCTCTTATATATCTCAATGAACTGAATCCCCCTCTTTAACTTCCACACACTTACACAGTAACGTTGCTCTATGACTCACACTCACAGCCACAAGTCACAACTTGCACACTGCTATTTATTCTACCATGAAAAGCAAACCATTGGCCAGGGAAGGGATACAGGAAGAAGACGGGATATTGGGACTGAGAGGGAAAATGGGTGAGCCATGATGAAATGGCAGAACAGACTCAATGGGCCAAAAGGACTAATTTGGCTCATATATCTTATTAAACTGGTTGTGCAGCGCTCATTACCAAAACTATCCCTTGCAGGAGAAATTAGCACCCAATCAATATCCAATTAGCACCCATGAGCATGTTACACTTCTACCATGGAGAAGAGGGTAGTGATAGCACTGGAATGCCTGTTGTAGCGACGTGGTACAGTAACAAGAGAGTGATGAAAAAGCAGCAGGTCACCAATCCGACTCTCACAGCCACCAGCTCAGGTACTGGCATTTTGAATCAATAAAGAACATTGGACTTGAACATTACAAGCCCTTCAGCCCACAGTGTTATGAGAACCTTTTACCTACTCTAGCGTCAATCTAACTCTTCCCTTATACAGCCTTCCATTTTTCTTTCATCTATGTGCCTTTTTAAGAGTTTCTTAAATACCCCTAATGAATCTGTCTCTACCACCAGCCCTGGCAGGTTGTTCTATGCACCTGCCTCTTTCTGTATATAAAAAAAACTACCTCTGTCATCCCACCCTATTCCTCCAATCACCTTAAAAGTTTGTTCTTTGGATTAGCCATTTCTGCCCTGAATAACAGTCTTAGCTATCTGAGCAATCTATGTCACCATATCATATTTCCTCTGACATTCATGATTTCAACTCATGATTTAAAATTAATGTCCCCCTGATATTTGCCATTTTCACCCTGGGGAAAAGTCTCTGTCTATCTACGGCTCTTATCATCTTGTATACCTCTCTCAAGTCACCTCTCATCCTCCTTCGTTCCAGAGAGAAAAGCCCTAGCTCGCTCAACCTATAGGATATCCAAGAGATAGAATGTTATGTGACCAAGCACGAGCCATCCACAGATGGGAATGGTGAAAGTGTAATTCAGGTACCAGTTCCCCAGAGACCAAGATTACACCTGAGATCCGCTCCAGGCAACTCGGTTTAAGTCTTCCATAGCAACCGGTAGAAGAATGATGATTGGTGAGTGCAGTACATTACTTAATGTATTGCCAGGCCTCCAGGGAAGTTTGCATCAGTGTCAAGGAACATGACACAAGTCTTTGCAGAGAACTTGGATCCTTGGAACTGGTGGCCAGCTCTGTTAAAACGCAATTGTATTACAGCTTCCATTGCCACTAAAGCTCATCATTATCAGAATGCTCAATGAAATCTTCCTTTTCTCTCATGCAGGCTCAGACCACCACTGACTTCAGGTACCAAAGTGATTTTGGAGATTTCAAGGCCCTTCAACTATCATTCAAAAAAATGATACTTGAGGCAATATCTGAGGAAATAAAAATACCTGTATTTTTACAATACAGGGAAAAATCAGCCATTGCCTGTCAAAATTATAAGGTTCACATTGGCCAACAAGCCCAGAATGCCATTTACCACCATACTGCAGTCTACAGCCATGCCACCGAGACCCACAGCTGCTTGCATTTGTCTCCAACGCTAGCTGAAGCCTCCTACATTGCACTTTACACCAGCCATGCTGTAGTTGCTGGGATAGTGCTTGAGTAGGAGCCTGGAGATAAGGAAATGCACACAGCAGGCACTCCTAGTTGATGGGCATTTTTATGAGTTTCTTTTATCTTGAACAGGCATAAATATAAATTAGAATGATAGTGGCTGTTGGTTTTTATTCTCGCTTTCTGGCCAAGTTGATGCTGCAACGTCAGCTGCAAAGAAGTGGTATGATGAAAACCATGTTGAAATGGAGTTGATCATTAACAGCACAGTTTAATCAGCTGCTTACAAACAAAAACAAACTCCTAAGGTTTCCTCCCCTCCTTTTCTTCCTCTGCCTCCAGCTACTCGATTGCCCACTCTACAGCTCCTAGCAACAGCTGAGCTGGCATAACTCCTGATGTGGAGCATGTCGAAGGAGAAAACAGACCTTAAGATCCACTGGAATGTATACAGCAAAATTTCACTAATCTATCTGTTGCAGATGCATTCATCCATGAAACCACTGATAGAAGTAAGTGCCAGATAGTCTCCATGGAGACAAAGGCCCATTTTCACAACAAGGTCACCCTGTGTTATGTCATGTACATTTCTATGGGAGAGATTCAAAACAGATCTTGTAACTTAAAGTGAGTGTTCCTGTGACATGAACAACAGAAGAAACCTACACAATCTGCATCCTCAAGGTCTGCCTTTTCCTTCACTCTATTATGACTGTTTAGCCAAAGGATTACTCCTGGTTCAATGTAGAAGGACATGCTGGAAGCACCATTTGGTCTACCTAAAGATGAGATGCCAACCTTGGTGAAGCTGCCGCATGATACTATGCTTGTGATGAACAGCTAAAGCAGCATGCAATAGACAGACCCAGTCAATGGATCACATCAAAGAATTACAATGTTGCTGCACCTACTTGGTGGAGAATTAAACAGCTAATATATTGGAGGTGGCTCGTAGAACATCCCCATCCTTACTGATCGTGGGACACAGAATGCAAATGCTAAAGGCAAGGCTGAAAATTTTTCACCTATTATTCAATCGGACACAAGAGGCTGATCCATCTCAGTTCCCAAACATCTCAAAAAGGGTAATCTTCCAACAATTCAGCCTTCATCTTTACATGTGGCTTCAAGATATGGCTGTAGATCCACATAATACCTAATCTGCAGTGCTGTAGAACTCTGGTTGTCAGAACTAGATGCATTCCTAGACCATTTGTTTCCACTGCAGTTATTCTGGTGTCTCTACAACAGCAGGAATATTCCCCACGTACATTCTCCTCGTGAAAAGCAGTACAAATCCAAAGTGGATAATTCCCATCTATCAGTCTGCTCCCAATCGTCAGCAAGATGATAGAAGGTATCATTGACATTGCCAAGAAGTGGCCCACTCTCCAATAACCTGCATATCATTGCCAGTTGGGTTTCACTAGGACTGCTTGTCTCCAGACCTCATTAGTGACTAGTCCAAATGTGGACCAAGCCCAGAATGTTGAACTTGAAGTGAAAATGGTTGCCTAGAAATCAAGGCAACATTTGAACATACTTAAACCAAAGAGCCCTAGTAAAGTTGAAGCCAGTAGATATCATGGAGAAAATACTTCAATGGCTGGAGTCATACCTTACACAAAGGAAGATAGCCATGGATATTTGAGGTTAGTCCCAGGATATTGCAGGAGTTCCTTAGGGCCGTATCCAATCCTCAGACGTTTCTGACTGCTTCTTCAGAAGGTCAGATTGTAGATGTTCTATGATGATTGCAAAATGTTCAATGTCACTTGCAACTTCTAAGCACATGAGGAGGTCCATGCAGGAAGATCTAGCCAACATCGAGGCATTGACTAATAAGTTATGTAACATATGTGGCACTAAGAAACCAGACAATGACTGATTCTAACAAAAGAATCAGTCATGCATTACCCACCATTGTAAACTCACCCTCCATAAAGGTCCTAGGAATTACTACTGACCAGAGAGCGAACTGAACCACCTACTTAAAAACAGTGACTACAAGAGCAGGTTATAGCCAGTGTACACTGTGCAGAATGACTCAACTCCTGACACAATAAAGCCTCTCCACCATCTACAAGGCAACTCACAGGAGCACGATGGAATACTCTCTCCTTGTCTACATGAGTGTAACTCAAGTTTGACACCATCTAGAGCCAGAGACATACGAGATTTGCTGCAAATGCTGGAAAGCTTGAGCAGCACACACAAAATGTGACACCGACTGTTTATTTACCATTATGGATGCTGCATGAACTACTGAATTCCTCCAGCATTTTGTGTGTGTTGCTCACCATCAAGAAACAAGCTATTCATTTGATTGATACGCATCCTTTAAACATTAATTCTCTCAACCACTAGCACACCAGGACATCACAATTTACAAAATGCACTGCAGTGACTCGCTCTGACTCCTCTGGCAGCTCCTCCCAAACTCACAACTTCTGCCACCAAGAAGGACAATGGCAACAGGTGCATAACATCCTTCATGTTCCCTTCCAAATCACACACATTCCAATTTGTAAATATGTCAGTTCCTCGATCATTTTCCAGTTGTTTACACTTCTGCATGTGACCTCTCTCCATCACCCTTACCAATCTGCACATCTAATGGAATTGTCACCTGAAAACACATGATTGGTGATCAAGAACATTCTGTTGAAGATCAAATTGAATTGTCACCACTTACTAACAAAATAAAATCTGCAGATGATGAAAATTCAGGTAACACACACAAAATGCTGGAGGAACTCAACAAGCCAGGCAGCATCTATGGAAAAGAGTACAGTCAGCGTTTCGAGCTGAGATCCTTACTCACAGACTATCAAAACTTCCGTAAAGGTCTTTAAAAAATGTAATCCATAACTGATATTTAATGAAAGGTCTCAGCCCAGAATTTTTTCACTTTATTCCTCTCAATAGATGCTCCCTGATCTTCTGCATTTCTCCTGCATTTTATGTGTGCAACCCATAACTTGCTCCAAGTAGCAACTCCCAAATAAGTCACAGACTAACATACAGAGACACAAGGGACTTTGGAGCAACAAACAAAATACTAGAGGTACTCTGTGGGTCAGGCAGCATCTGTGGACAGAAATGGACAGCTGAAGTTGTGGGGTTGAGAAGGTTAAAATGTCCATTCCCCTCCACAGGCTTTCTGAGTTCCTCCAGCATTTTAAGTTGATGAGCCCTTTGGATAGTGTAGATGAAGGGTAGAGGCAGGAGTCTCATCTTACTGAACGCTGATCCCTCTACCATTAGAACACATGGCAGCGTGGTGAGATTCCAACATATGACAAGTGATTTGAACTTATGAGGGCAGTGCTGTAATGGTAGGGGAAATGCTGAGTAACGTGATAGCATCGCAGTTAGTGTAATGCTTCGCAGGCCAATCAGAGATCAATTCCCACTGCTGTCTGTGAGGCGTTTGCACATTCTCCCCATCACTGCGTGGGTTTCCTCAGGAATTCCAGTTTCCTCCCACATTCCCAAGTCGTACAAGTTAGTAAGGGTTAGTAACTAGTGGGCATGCTATATTGGCATCTGAGGGCATGGCAATATTTGCAGGCTGTGGCCATCTCATCCACAGACTGTGTTGGTTTTTGACACAAACGATGCACTTCACTGTATGTTTTGGTGTACATGTGATAAAGTTAATCTTTAATCTTTGGCTACGTCTCTGTGGTCCAATGCCTATTCTGTAGCATGTTCAAAATGTGAGATGGCTAGCCTCCTTTCCAGTAGGTCAAATTGTCTACAAGCACAACACATAGATGCAAATAAGAATCCATAGTTCCCAAATGAGTAAGATTGTAAGCCAAAATTTCACAGATGTCTTTAAGGAAACATTGTATTTCTTAAGTACAAAGTAACACTTTCCTACCATTTCTAAAGTCCAGGTTGATATCTCAGTGCTGGTATCAGAGCAATACTTCTATATTTGGGCCACAAAGAATCCAAATAAAATTAAAAGATTTGTTTGCCTACAATTCCTCAGTCCACACTCATGTCTGTAATGTCGGGTCTGCTATGAAAGTTTACATCAGCACACCCGTTCCCCCCACCGTTTTCTGCAAACTCACTGACTGAAGAGACCAGGTAAACTGTTTGCTTTAACCAAGGAAGGTAGAGAACCATATTAGCTAATGGCATTATGGTAACCATATTAGCCTTTGGCTATTTTAACTAGTTGTCTGGCCAATTTGTCCAGGTAAGTATGGTTAAGATCATAAGACCTTAAGATATCGGAGCTGAATTATGCCATTCACCCCATTAATCATGGCTGATTTATCAACCCCATTCTCCTGCCTTCTCCCCATAACCTTTGTTGCCCTTACTAATCAAGAATCTAACAACCTCCATTTTAAATCCACCCAATGACTTGGCTTCCACAGTCATCTGTGATAATGAATTCCACAGATTTACCACCTTCTAGCTAAACAAGTTCCTCCTTATCTTTGTTCAGGGTTCCATAGTTTCAGGGCTATTAATTAAATTATTTATCTCTCTGTGCAATAAAATTAGAATTTATTTTGCACTTTGCCACTTTCAAAATACTTTTTAAGAAGCCAGCTAACACACGTCTGAAGGCACTGCTGAAATTATATTTTATCTAGCTTTTATGACCCCTCCCAGTTTACCAGCACTTTGTCTTCATATGGGGCTTGAGTAATTAAATATTTTTTTCTGGGGTATCAGTATAAAATAATACCAACTATTAAAATGTTTTTCTTACCAATTCCGAGCCAATAAATAATAAGATTTTAATACCAGTGTGACATCATCATTTCAGAACAGTCAGATTCAGTTGTCAGACATACACACACAGTTGCTGTTATGAAGAGTTTTCTGTTGAGTAAAATTAAGTTACATTGTTTTGCCTTAGAGATAACATTGTACATATTAGCCATGATATTACATTTTTATTCCATAACTTGTTAATTGATTGTGTGTTGGGAATAATAATGTTTATCTGCAAGACAATATACTTTTTCTTTAATGATGATTTTTAACAATTTGGTTTATTTTTTCAATCAATTGCAATTTCTAATATGGAGCTAAATAACTTCATTATTTCAAAGTATGATGATAATCTGACCTAATTCTTGTCATTTTTTGAATTATTAATATTTAGTGAACAAAGTGTGCAAGAACAAAAGTGGAAAGTTATTCAGTTCATGTGCAAAAGGAAAGTCAGTAGGCTTGAAAAAGTCAGTACCAACTGTCATTAGTAATGTGTATATTGATATTTGGTCAACTCTGTTTCACTGGCATTAACTCATGTTAAGTTTTGAATAAAATTTGTTATGATTCCCATAAATCTTTTTACATAATTGTCTATATTACAATAATTACATTTGTTCAGTGATTCTGATGTTACAACTGATTGGTATTCTATGAATGAAATGCATAATTAATACACAATTGGAGAAACGTTTCTCAACTATTTACACTAATGGTGTTTATATTTCAGTTTGTTTTTTAATGCAGTTGATCAGTAAAGAGAAACTATAATATCCATCTTATTTTTAACAGACATTTATTTTCTATAATTTATATATTAAACAGTCTCATCTTTCTGGTTAAAAATCCTAAAAGCTTAACTGAATACATTTGCAATAACATGTGGAGTACCTAACATTACAAGAAAGCGAAATCCTTGATTGAGCAATAGAAATATTTATTTAACAGTAAAGTGGAGCATATTCATTCATCTTTGGTTGCTCATACAAGCTATGGCTATTGGTTGAATTCACCTCTGCATAAGTGCTTCCATATGGAACCAAATGTCGTAAAGTGAGAGAACACGTGGCCAATAATTCTACAGATTTAGTACCACTGACCAAAGGGAAATTTTCAGCCTATCTATTTAAGAAAACTGTTTTCTCCAAGGATTTGAGATCACATAAGACCGTAAGACAGAAGACAAGAATTAGGCCATTCAGCACATCAAGTCCACTCTGCCATTTCATCATGGATGATCCAGGATCTGATTCAACCCCATACAGCTGCCCTCTCACCATATGCCTTGATGCCCCAACCAATCAGGAATCTATCAACTTCTGCTCTGAGTATACCCACGGACTTGGCCTCCACCACAGTCTGTAGCACAGCATTCCACAGATTCACCACTCTTTAGCTAAAAGAAATCCTCTTTACTTCTGCACTATAAGGTCACCCCTTAGTTTTGAGGCTGTGCCCTCTAGTTCTGAATACCCCTACCAGAGGAAACATCCTCTCCACCTCCACCCTATCTAGTCCTTTCAACATACAGTAGGTTTCCATGAGATCCCCACGCATTCTTCTAAACTCCAGTGAGTACAGGCACAAAGCTGCCAAAAGCTCCATGGATGTTAACCCCTTCATTCCCAGAATCATCTTTGTGTAACTCCCCTGGACTCGCTCCAATGACAATACATTCTTTCTGAGATAAGGGGCCCAAAACTTTTGACAGTACTCCAAGTGTGGCCTGACTTGCGTCTTAAAAAGCTTCAGCATTATCTCTTTGCTTTTATATTCTATTACACCTGAAGTAAATGCCAGCATTGCATTTGCCTTCTTTACTGTAGATTCAATCTGTGAATTAGCCTCCTGGGAGTCTTGCACGAAGACTCCCAAGTCCCATTGCACGTCTGAAGTATGAATTTTCTCCTTATTTAGATAATAGTCTGCACTGTTTTCCTTTCACCAAAATGCATTATCATACATTTCCCAACAATGTATTCCATCTAAAACAAGAGGAACTCTGCAGATGCTGGAAATCCTGCTGCAATCGCATTGCTTCCTCTGCACTGCTTACCCCTTCACCTATTTTCATATCATCCACAAACTTTGCCACAAAGCCATCGGTCACACTACCTAAATCATTGACAAACCATATGAAAAGTAGCGGTCCCAATACTGACACCTGAGGAACACCACTAGTCACTGGCAGCCAACCAGAAAAGGCCTCTTTTATTCCCACTCATTGCCTCCTGTCTGTCAGCCATTCTGCTATCCATGCCAGTATCTTTTCTGTAACACCATAGGATCTCATCTCAAGCAACCTCATGTCAGGCAACTTACTAAATGTCTTCAAAAAATCTAAGTAAATTACATCCACTGCCTCTCCTTTTTGCACCCTGCTTGTTACTTCCTTGAAGAACTCTTAACAGATTTGTCAGGCAAAATTTTCCTTTACAGAAACCATGTTGACTTTGACTTATTTTATCATTAGTCTCCAAGTACCCCCAAAATCTCGTCCTTAATACTGTAATTGACTCGAACACTTTCTCAGCCACTGAGGTTAAGTTAATTGCCCTATAATTTCCACCCTTCTTAAAGAGTGGAGTGACATGTGCAATCTTGCAGTCCTTTGGGACCATTCCAGAATGAAGTGATTCTTGAAAGATATGTTTCTCTTCAGCAACCTCTCTGGGACTCTGGGATGTAGTCCATCTGCTCCAGGTGACTTATCCACCTTAAGACCTTTAGTTTGTCAGCATGGTTTCCTTTGAATTAGCTACGGCACTCACTTCTGCTCCCTGACATTCACGGACCTCTGGCACACTGCTAGTGTCTTCCGCAGTGAAGACTGAAGCAATTACTTATTAAATTCAGCCTTTTCTTTGTCCCCCATTACTAACACACCAGCATCAATTTCCAGTGAACCAATATCAGCTCTCACCTCCCTATTATTCTTCATATAAATGAAAAAACTTTTAGTATCCTTCTTTATATTATCTGCTAGTTTTCATCATATTTCATGTTTTCCCTTCTTTTAGCATTTTAGTTGCCTTTTGTTGGATTTTAAAAGCTTCCCAATCATCCAACTTTGCACTCACTTTTGCTACCTTATATGCCCTTTCATTGGCTTTTATGCAGTCCTTATCTTCCCTCATCATCCACGGTTGCCTACCTCTGCCATTTGAGAACTTCTTCTGTGGGACATATCTAACCTGCACATTGTGAACTCATCATCCCTGCCAGTATCCTCCTCCAATCCACCCGGACGAGCTCCTGTCTCATGCCTCTGTAATTTCCTTTATTCCATTGCAATACTGATACATGTGACTTGTGCTTTTCCTTCTCAAATTGCAATATGGATTCTATCATATTATGATCACTGCCTCCTAAAGATTCCTTTATGTTAAGCTGACTAATAAAATCTGGGTTATCACACAACTCCCAATCTAAGACAGCCTTTCCCCTTGTAGGCTCAAGCACAAGCTGCTCTAAAAAGCCATCTCATTGGCATTCAACAAATTCTCTCTCTTGTGATCCGACACCAACCTGATTTTCCCAATCCTCTTGCATATTGAAGTCCCCCATTACAATTATGATATTACCCCCCTTACTACACACCCTTTCCAGCTCCCTTTGCAATCTCAACCTCACATCTTGGCTACTATTTGGAGGCCTGTATATGATTCCCATTATGTTTTTTTCACACTTGCAATTTGTTAACTCCACCCACAAAGATTCAACATTTTCTGACCGTGTCACCTCTTTCTAAAGATGTAATTCCACCTCTTACCAACAGAGCCAGGCCACTGCCTATGCCTTCCTGCCTGTCCTTTCAATACAAAATGTATCCTTTGATGTTAAGCTCCTAACTATGGCCTTCTTTCAGACACGACTCAGTGATGCCCACAACATCATACTGACCAATCTCTAATTGCGCCATGAGTTCATCCACCTTATTCTGAATGCTACACATATTTAAATACATCTCCTTCAGTCCTGCATTCTTCACCCTTATTAATTTTGTCTCTGTGGTACAACTTAATTCTTTGCTCTGTCTGCAGTTGTACCCAAACATTGGCTTGTCCTTCCTTACATTCATATTACATATTACATCATCTACTTGTAAACCTGCGGGCTCATCCTTGTTCCCATCCCACCTGCCATTTTATCACATTATCACGTCTATTATATAACCATATAACAATTACAGCACAGAAATAGGCCATCTCAGCCCTTCTAGTCCATGCCAAACACTAACTCTCACCTAGTCCCACCAACCTGCACTCAGCCCATAACCCTCCATTCCTTTCCTGTCCATATACCTATCCAATTTTTTTTAAATGACAATATCGAGCCTGCCTCTACCACTACCACTATCTATTGGTGAAGACTTTACTTATGAAGATCGAAGATGCAAGATGATAAAGTAGAATTAGGTGTAAACACTTGACCACAAAAAAGTTTTTTGTCCTTAAAATAAACAGTATGAGTTTTTATTTTGTTTGGTGGGAAAGGTTAGTCTATAGCTGAATGTGTTAGTACCATTGAGACTGACTCCGTTTAGTTCCATTTAAGATAGATTCTTACTAATGTAGCATATAAAGGTTTGATTCACCAGGAGTATTTGAGTTCATAGGGATTTTTCTAATTGTTATACTCAGAAGCTTGTTACAGGATTCTGTGATTTTATGAGCTTATTTTGCTTTTACCGGCATTCTATCATCGTCATAAATCAGACTCCTCTCCCCATTCAGTTCACATGGATGTCTTCAATAATCTTTTATTTTACCTTATTAAAAATTCTACTGTGTACTTTAGTATTACTAGATGTTGCTGAACTACAATGTGTTTCTGTACAAATCAGCATATTTATGTGCATGTAGCTGTCTATAATACTTACCTGACATCAGAATACTTGTTTAATTTAAGTCAAAATGTATGTAAAGATTAACAGTATTGTTCTCCATTACAGTCTAGCAACAAGATATCAAATAAATGTATATGGAGATTAGCTACATACTGTCTATCTTTTGTATACAACTCAAACATATTCATTTCTAATCCGTAGCTGTGATGCAGAAGTTCTATTATAAAAGTCTTCTATTATAAATTTACTCAAAATAACAATATGCTGCTCTATCATGACATAGGAAACAATCAAATGTTGAACGACTAATACATCAGCCTCTATATTTATAAAACCATATTCTTGGAACTACTGAAGTTCTAGCAGCGGACACACTGGGGAATTTAATTCTCCAATAAAATTTTAGCTTCAAAGTGATGTGAGTCAGAAAGTCAGATCTATATCTGATCCATGCTCAAGTGGAATTGGCCCATTTGAGCCACTGTAGAGCTCAGAAATAGGCCGTTTGGTTCAATGTGCCCATGCTGACCATCATCCCTATCAAATCACAAACGAGAAAATCTGCAGATGCTGGAAATCCAAAGCAACACCCACAAAATGCTGGAGGAGCTCAGCAGGCCAGGCAGCATCCATGGAAAAAAGTACAGTCGATGTTTTGGACCGAGACCCTTCAGCAGGGCTGGGTTGGTAAAAAAGCAGAGGAGTAGATTTTAAAAGGTGGGGGGGGAGGGGAGGGAGAAACACAAGGTGATAGGTGAAACCGGGAGCGGGAGGGATGAAGTAAAGAGCTGGGAAGCTGATTGGTGAAGGAGATCCAGGGCTCAAGAAGGAGGAATCTAATAGGAGAGGACAGAAATCCATGGAGGAAAGAAAAGGGACGAAGAGCATCAGAGGGAGGCGATGTGCATACAAGGAGATAAGGTAAGAGAGGGAAACAGGGATGGGGACTGGTGAAGGAGGGGGTGGGGGGATTACCGGAAGTTTGAGAAACCAATGTTGGAGGCTACCCAGATGGCATATGAGGTGGTGCTCCTCCAAGCAGAGTACGGCCTCATCACAACAGTGGAGGAGGCCATGGATTGGCGTATCGGAATGGGAATGGGAATGGGAAGTGGAATTAAAGTGGGCGGCCACTGGGAGATTCCACTTTTTCTGGCGGATGGAGCATAGGTGCTTGGCGAAGCAGTCTCCCAGACTACATCGGGTCTCACCGATATACAAGAGGCTACACCGGAAGCACCAAACACAGTATGTGACCCCAACAGACCCACAAGTGAAGTGTCATCTCACCTGGAAGGACTGTTTGGGGCCCTGAATGGAAGTGAGAGAGGAGGTGTAGGGGCAGGTGTAGCACTTGTTCTGCTCGCTAGGATAAGTGCCGGGGGGAGATCAGTGGGGAGGGACAAATGGACAAGGGAGTCGCGTAGGGAGCGATCCCTGCAGAAAGCAGAAAGTGGGGGGAGTGGAAGATGTACTTGGTGGTGGGATCCCATTGGAGGTGGTGGACGTTTTGGAGGATTATGTGCTGGATGCAGAGGCTAGTGGGGTGGCAGGTGAGGACAAGAGGAACCCTATCCCTGGTAGGGTGGTGGGAGGATGGGGTGAGAGCAGACATGCATGAAATGGAAGAGGTGCATTGAGGGTAGCGTTGATGGTGGAGGAAGGGAAGACCCTTTCTTTGAAGAAGGAGGACATCTTCATTCTGGAATGAAAAGCCTCATCCTGAGAGCAGATGCGGCAGAGACAGAGGAATTGAAAGAAGGGAATGGCATTTTTACAAGTAACAGGGTGGGAAGAGGAATAGTCCAGGTAGCTGTGAGAGTCCATGTCTTTATAATTGACATCAGTAGGTAAGCTGTCTCCAGAGACAGAGACAGAGAAATCAGGAAAGGGGAGGGTGGTATCAGAAATAGTCCAGGTAAATTTGAGGGCAAGATGAAAGTTGGAGGCAAAGTGGATGAAGTCTATGAGTTCCGCATGGGTGCAGGAAGCAGCACCAGTGCAGTCGTTGATGTAGCATAGGAAACGTGCGGGACAGTCACCAGTATAGGCTTGGAACATAGGCTTGTTCCATGTAGCCGACAAACAGGCAGGCATAGCTGGGACCCATACGACTGCCCATGGCTTCACCTTTTGTTTGAAGGAAGTGGGAGGAGCCAAAGGAGAAATTATTGAGAGTGAAGACAAGTTCCGCTAGGCAGAGGAGAGTGGTGGTGGAGGAGAACTGGTCGGCTCTGGTGTCCAGAAAAAAAACTGAGAGCTTTGAGGCCTTCCTGGTGGGGGATGGAGGTGTATAAGGACTGTACATCCATAGTAAAGATAAGATGATGGGAGGTGCAGGGTGTCGGAACTATGAAGTTGGTGGCAGTGGATGGGAGATTGTTGTTGTTGATGGTGTGGGTGACGACGGCCTGGTGCTCCTTGGTGGGGTCCTGTTCGAGAGGTAAGTAAGAGGAGGTGTCTGAGAGTTGTCACTGGGCATCAGCAAGTCAGACTACTACAGCACCTCCTCTTATCTGCGGCTTTGATGGTGAGGTTAGGATTGGTGCAGATGGAGTGGAGAACAGAGCATTCAGAAGGAATTAGGCAATTTGGCCCATCCAGTTTGCCTCACCATTCCACCATGGCTGATTTTTCCCTCTCAACCCCAATCTCTTGTTGAGCAGCCTTATGTGTGACATCTTGTCAAAGGCCTTTTGAAATTCCAATTAAGAGCCCATGATATTACAGAAAGGATACCAGTAGACAGAAGACTGGCTGAGCAGCAGGACACAGAGTAATGCGAATAAAGGGAGCCTTTTTGATGACTGGTGGCGTTCTGCAGGTTCAGGGTTGGGATTGCTGCTTTTCACATTACATGTCAGCAATTTGGATGAAGGAATTGATGGCTCTTCAGTGAAGTTTGCAGATGATATGAAGATAGGTGGAGGGGCAGATAGTATTGAGGAAGCAGGGTGTCTGCAGAAGGACTTACACAGATTGGGAGAATGGGTAAAGAAGTGGCAGATTGAAAAGTGTAGGGAAGTATATGGTCATGGTTTAATAGAAGGAATAAAAGCGACGACTATTTTCTAAACAGGGAGCAAATTCAGAAATCAGTGGTGCAAAGGGACATAAGAGCCCTCATGCAGGATTCCATAAAGATTAGCTTGCAGGTTGAGTCGGTGTTAAGGAAGGCAAATGCAACGTTAGTATTCATTTCAAGAGGACTAGTATATGAAAGCGAGGATGTAATGCTGAGTCTTTATAAGGCATTAGTCAGACCGGGAGTGAAAGTGTTAACGTATGAAGAGCAGTTGATTGCTCTGGGCCTGTACTCACTGCAGTTTAGATGATTGAGAGGTCTCTTGTTGAAATTCATCAAATACTGAAAGGCCTAAATGGAGTGGAAGTGGAGAGATGTGTCTTATAGAGAGGAAATCTAGGACGAGAGTGCACTGCCTCGGAATATAAGGACATCCCTTCAGAAAGCTGAGGGTTTCTTTAGCCAGAGAGTGGTGAATCTGCGGAATTCACTGCCACAGTTCGCTACGAAAGCCAAGTCATTGGGTACATTTAGAGCAGAGGTCCATAGGTTCTTGATTAGTAAGATTGACAAAGATTACTGGGAGAAGTCATGAGAGTGGGTTGAGAAGAATGATAAGTGAACTATGGTGGAATAGCAGACCAGATTCGATGGGTAAAATGGTCTAATTCTGCTCCTATGTCTTATGTTCCTGAATGCCTTTCAGTTGTCAATGCTTTCCAACTCAGATTGAAAATCCACTGAAATTTCCTAATAAATGGCTTGTCCAAATGACCTCAGTTACTGTTTATTCCCATGGGCATTATGATCTCATCCTGTTCCAGATATTCCATTTGTTCTATCCACCCTCCCCGACCCTCCAATGATGTGACTCCAGTACCCCAATGAAATCAAATGGACACAGGAAAAGGATATTGAAACTGTCTTCATCCACATCAGAGCTACTGTTTTGATACAAAGTGTCTTTCTGAATCATTCAGCATAGAAACAGGCCTGTCAGGTCACTGAGTCCCTGCTGACAATCATGCATCCAATTACATTAATCCTACCTTAATCCCAATTTTATTCTCCCCATATTCTCATCAGCTCTCACCTTTGTTGAAATTTCCTCTTGCGTTCACCACATTTTGCAGAGTGCAGTCCAGAAGCTATCTGTCAGTCCAAAATATCATTAATTATTTTTTTTAAACCGCTTCACGCCTTTGGATCTCTCCAGAGTCAGTGCCGATGTTGGATCGCTGCATTCGTGTTGTCCATCAGATTATATCCCACGTCAGCCACTAGGATTCCTTTCCTGCAAACTTCCAAGTTCAGAGTAAAGTTTATTATCAGAGTACATACACGTCATCACATACAACCCCAAGGTTCCTTCCCTGCGGGCATACTCAGCAAATCTATAGAACAGTAACTGTAAATAGGATCTGTAAACTGTAAACATCAGGAATTGTAAACTGTAAACAAATTATGCAAATGCAGATATATGTAATTAAATAGCAATAAATAACGAGCATAAAATAACAAAATAACAGAGTCCTTAAATGAGTGCAGCGATCCCTTTTTGTTCAAGAGCCTGATGTTTGAGGGGTAGTAACAGTTCTTGAACCTGGTGGTGCGAATTCTGAGACATTCGTACCTTCTACCTGATGGCAGCAGTGAGTAAAGAGCATGGCCTGGGTGATGAGGATCTTTGATGATGGATGCTGCTTTTCTATGGTCACGTTGCATGTAGGTGTGCTCAACAGTTGGGAGGGTTTTACCCGTGATGTACTGGGCCAAATCCACTACCTTTGGTAGGATTTTCCACTCAACGGCATTGGTGTTCCCATACCAAGCCATAATGCAGCCAGTCAGCACACTTTCCAACACACATCTATAGAAGTTTGCCAATGTTTTTGAAGACATGCCAAACCTCCAAGTACATCTGAGGAAGATGAGATGCTGTCGTGCTTTCTTCACAATAATATTTATATGATGGGTCCAGGACAGGTCCTCTGAGATAGTGACACCCAGGAGTTTAAAGTTACTGACCCTCTCCACTTCTAATTCTCCGATGATTACTGGCTCATGGGCGTCTCGTTTCCCTCTCCTGAAGTCTACAATCAGTTCCTTGGTCTTATTGACACTGAGTGAGAGGTTGTTGTTATTACACCACTCAGCCAACTTTTCAATCTCCCACCTGTGTGCTGATTCGTCACCCCCTTTGATACAGCCCACAACAGTGGTGTCATCAGCAAACTTGTATATGGTGTCGGAGCTCTACTTAGCCAACAGTCATAGGCGTGAAGCAAGTACAGCAGGGGGCTAAGTACACAATTCGGCGGTGCTACTATGCTGGTGGAGATTGTGGAGATGTTTTTGCCAACCTGAACTGACTAGGGTCTATAAGTAAGGAAATTTGGATCCAATTGCTCAAGGGGGTATTGAGGCTCAGATCTTGAAGTTTTGAGGGGTGCGATGGTGTTAAGTGCCAAGATGTAATCAAAAGAGAGCATCCTGATGTATGCATCTTTGCTGTCCAGGGGTTCCAGAGTTGTGTGAAGAGCCAATGAGATAGCATCTGCTGTAGACCTGTTGCTTCAGTAGACCAATTGAAGTAGATCCAGGTCGCCATTCAGCCAGGAGCTGATATGCTTCAACACCAGACTCTCAAAACACTTCACCACTGTAGAAGTAAGTGCTACTGGGCGGTTTTCATTTAGACGGGTTACCACGCTCTTCTTGGGTATCGATACTGTTACGGATTCGGCAAAAACAAATATATAACTGAGGCAGGTTTTTAATAACAAATAAAACGTTTATTAAACACTGAAAAAAAGCCCAAAAGTAAACAAAACTAACCTAACCGGAAGTCAACTGCTCTGCGGCAGCTCGAAGAGTTCTTAAAGTGATAATGCAAAAAGAGTTCTTTGAAGTAGTAATGCAAGAGTCCAAAGTTTTACCAAGTCTGTTAACAAGAGTCTTTTCTTTATAACTTAAGTTCTCTTTCGTGGCATTAATGTTGATTCCTGTCGAAGGATCTTTTTGTCCCGGAGAATTTACGAAGCGAACAATGAAACGACTTAAAGGCACTGACCTTTCCTTGGCGAAACTTTACCTGACCCTCTATTCTTCTGGCAGAACAGGAGTCATCAGGGCAAATGAATTTCTTCCGAATGAAGATTAAACAAGGTCGAGCCTGCTTTACCCATCGAAATCGACTTTCCCTGATTCTTCGGTGTCGGTGAATTTTACTCTCCATGGCTGAACTGGCAGTATTAATGGCAAAACTGCTGGCAATAATCTTTTAAAACTTAAGGCAGAAAATAAAACTCCATTTTTAAACGAAACTGCGTCATAATATCAGAATATGCAGCAGCATGGCGTCACCGGTGAAGTCAACCCCACGTCACAGGGAGGGGTCCTCCTTTTATACCCTGTTGAGAAAAACCTATCACATGACCTCTCACTGACGGGAAAATGACGTCACTCCACCATCACAAGACCACTACCTCATCTCCAGCAGCTTAACACCACGGTCACATGACAAGTACATGATACCCGTGAGTACGTAACAATACAATTGAAGACTGCTTGAAGCAGATGGATACCACACACTGCCGGAGAGAGAGGTTGAAGATATCTATGAATACACCAGCCAGCTGGGTGGCACAGGTCTTCAGTACTCAGCCCCGTACTTCGTCCGGACCGAATGCTTCCCTTGGATTCACTGTCTCAAAGGCAAGCACGTCATCTTCAAATACTGAGACCAAAAGAACATCAGGAGACATGGGGTGTGAGTGATTGTTCCTCCCTCTTCTGGTGGAGGAACTTCTGTGTCCAACCATCAAATTTTTAAAAAAACATGAGATCTTCTATCTCATGATAATCTGCACCAAATCCTGAATGTGAATCAAAATATATTTACTTATTTCATAAAATAGTAATTACAGAAACAAAGCAACACACACACAATGCAGGAGGATTTCAGAAGGTCAGGCAGCAAGTATGGAAATGAATTAACAGTTGATGTTTTGGGCCAAGACCCTTCTTCAGGACTCCAGAAACCGTTTCATAACTCCTGAAAATCATAGAAATGGTCCATTCTTGTATATAACTGAGATCCTTTAATAACTGAACTTCTGCTGAAGATAAACTCAGCCAAGATGAAATTCCACGTTTCTCTCATCTTTCAGGTTATAAGGACATTGGTCAAGTGTAATTGCTTCCTGTTAAAGGAAGCACTGGTGTCAATGTATTGGCTTTTTCCACACTAAGTCTAACACTCAGCATACTTAGGAGCCCTGCTCATGATCTACTGAGTGCAAAAGTGCACCGTGTCCATTTCATAACAAGCCTCTTTTCTAAGTAAAGCCTGTTGACCTGAAACACAAGGAATCAATCAGACAGCTGATTGCCAAAAACTGACACATCTATCTGAAGCTGCCGATATAGAAGTATCTTATACTTTTAATGTCAAAACAATTTTATCTGGCATGAAGAGGGCTTTCCCAACCTTCAAGGTTGCTTGTAGGGGACTGCAGTGCAAATTGCTTGGATTGATAATGATGCATTAAGTGATGAAAAGCAATGAGGTTATGTCTCGGCTGTAATTTATGTATAAGCTCCTTGGATATTAATGAGCCCTAATGACTGAAGTTATAGCTTCCTAATTAAACTGCTGTTGTTTAATTAATGAAGCATGATTGAGACATCGAGGAAGGATTTCCATTCTAAAAAAATTTAATAGCAAAATGAACCTGCTCTAACAGTGATACAATGGCTGTGCAAGGATAATAGATCCTTTTTATGTTAAATCGATGAAATTCCTATCTGAATTTCAAAGTAACTCCATTTTCAAAGCACCTACATTTACAATAGATGTTATTTATACTTGTCAAAACTTTCTGCAAATCCATAATGATAGCTTTTGAATCATACCATTTAAATTATTGGTCTTTTGAGAAAGTATAAGTGTTTTGTATCAATACCCTGGTTGCCTTTTTCATGACAAAATAGGAAGCTGACATCTACGTAGGTACTAAAAATAGTTTCAAACTAACCATTGAATGGAAATAATTTAGTCACTGAATAAATGGGCTTCCTTAACATCAAAGGTAATCGGGTCCTTAAGGATATTGAGATCCTATAGGATGCAGGCCTCAGCAAAACCAACAAAATCAAAAACTGTTTTCATTCTCAAGCTTTTTAGTAGCATTGGTCAAGTTCAAAATATCCTAGGCACAAGGCCCTAGAAATTGGAGTGAAAATCCATCCCCAATGCCATTAGGCTTTACAATTCTACCGCCAGGACTTAAGAACTTTTTAAAAGCTATTATTAATGCTTTTTGAGATAGTGATTTAGATGCATATCATATTTTTTACTGAGTTAAGTATTGTATGTAATTAGTTTTGCTACATCAAGTGTATGGGACATTGGAAAAAAAGTTGAATTTCCCCATGGGGATGAATAAAGTATCTATCTATCTATCTATCTATCTATCATCCTTGAGTGGTATAGCTGAAGAAATATAGGAATATTGACAGCTGACTTCTCTCTCATCCAATGCCTTCATTTCCACTGATTTCAGTGGAGCCAAATGTTCAGGAGAGAGTACAACTGGTGGCCAGTGTTTCCACAATCATATAGCATGGGCAATCGGACAGTGTTTTCTTAACTACTGGAGTTTGGACTATTGTTCCCCTCAACTAAAGCACATCGAGGGAGGAAGTAATACCAGATCAACTCATTAGACACACCCACAAACACACACAACCTCTGGACTCCCTAACACCTTCCACATCAACTCCCATTCTTAGCCATCAGGCGGGGTCAATCCTTGAATGGAGCAAATACAAACAGGTAACTCAGTAACAGTCATCTCCTCGTTTCAAGGTAGAATTGCCAGCATCAGAAGAGAAGTCACACCCAGAAATTGTGGAATGCCTTATTAGACTCTAAGAAATTACCTTGTAATGGATAGGAAAAGAGATCCCCATGCTGGACAACCTTCTGAGCAGCTCCAAGGTGGAATCCTCCTGGTGTAACATCTGAGAATGTTTCTTCGTAATGACCACCTCCCCTGTAGCTTTGCCAATGAGAAGAATCCATCATTACTATCTTCACTGTTGCATCACCATGAAGGTGTTTTGGCTTCAATTTACAAAGCCTTTGCAGGGTTTGAGGGGAGGCTGTTTGCTCAGCCCACCATTTGATGCAATAATTCAGAGCAGAAGGAGCTGGAGAAGGGAGCAGGAGCAGCAGATTTAGAAAAAGAGGAGGAAACAATCACGATGAACTGCACAGTACTAACTTTGAGGCTGCACCACAAGCGAAGAGCACATTACGTCAGAGGGGTGATTGTCACGGAGTCAGCCACACACATCACTAGTCAGCTAGCTTAGGCAACCTGCAGGTCTGTGTATCTGTACCACTCCAGAGAACAGACTGTGAATCTATACTGCTCCAGATTGATGCATATGGGGAGGATTGAAGACAACAGAGTGAAACACTTGTAGATCAAGGGCTATCATCTGGGTATGTTCTCATTCTGAAGACAGAAACAAAGACAATGCAGTTGGTGTTTCAGCAGATTGTCTACCCAATCACTGAGAGGTCATCTAATATTAATGATCCCCTTTACAAATCAGCTTCAGCCATGGCCTCAGTGGACAAATGGCCAGCTCATCCCAAAGCCGAGAATCCCAGAATGCACTTTCAGTTGGCTTGGATAGCACATCTAGAGCATGAACTTTCCATCTATCATTGAGAAGATCTCTGTGACTCAGTGGGAAACAGAACAGCCTTTCAGTAACTAGACAGTGGGTACCATAGCGTAGTGTTGGGACAGCTAGGATCTTACAAGGAAAGGTATAAAGAAGTATTTTTTTGCAATTAAATAATGATTTTTTTGATTGATTTTCAATGGTAATTAAATATTCTCAATATATTCACATTGTTGAAATGTGCTCTCATTTACTGTGAATGACATGATTAATAGCGCATAGTTAGCTCACACACGTGTGGTGGCTATTACATCTTACCATCCCTCATCTCGAAAGGTTGCTACATTGCAATACATACTCAGTAGCCATTTTATTAGGTACACATATACACCTGCTTGTTAATGGAAATATCTAATCAGCCAATCAAGTGGCAGCAATTCAATAGATAAACGCATGCAGATGTGGTCAAGAGGTTCATTTGGTGTTCAGAATGGGGAAGCAATGTGATCTAAGTGACTTTGAATGTGGAATGATCGTTGGTACCAGACGGGGTGGATTGAGTATCTCAGACATTGCTGAACGCCTAGGATTTTCATGCACAAAAATCTCTTGAGTTTACAGAGAATGGTGCAAGAAACAAAAAAAAAAAAATCCAGTGAGCGATTGTTCTGTGCAAGAAAATGTGTTGTTAATGAGAGAGGTCAGAGAATAGGCAGACTGGTTCAAGTTGGCAGAAAAGTGACAGTAACTCAAATAACCGTGCATTAGGAGGTACCTAATAAAATGGCCACTGAGTGTATGTGAACGAGCTCAAGCTAAACCTTGAGAGACACTTTTCTAATGAAAATCCCGCAACCACAGAGGGGAACAAAAGATGTCAAGATCAATATGGCAGGGGGATGGGAACCAGTATGACAGAGCTGAGGATGAGCCCGCAGGTTTACAAGCAGACGATGTAATATGTAATACGAATGAATGTAAGGAAGGACAAGCCAATGGTTGGATACAACTGCAGACAGAGCAAAGAGTTAAGTTGTACCACAGAGGCAAAATTCGTAAGGGCAAAGAATGCAGGACTGAAGGAGATGTATTTAAATGCATTTAGCATTCGGAATAAGGTGGATGAACCCATGCCGCAATTAGAGATTGTTCAGTATGACATTGTGGGCATCACTGAGTCATGGTTGAAAAAAGGCCGTAGTTAGGAGCTTAACATCAAAGGATATATTTTGTATGGAAAGGACAGGCAGGAAGGCATAGGCGGTGGTGTGGCTCTGTTGGTAAGAGATGGAATTACATCTTTAGAAAGAGGTGACATAGGGTCAGAAAATGTTGAATCTTTGTGAGTGGAGTTAAGAAATTGCAAGTGTAAAAAACATATAATGGGAATCATATATAGGCCTCCAAATAGTAGCCAAGATGTGGGGTTGAGACTGCAAAGGGAGCTGGAAAAGGCATGTAATAAGGGTAATGACAGAATTGTAATGAGGGACATCAACATGCAAGGGGATTGAGAAGATCAGGTTGGTGTCAGATCACAAGAGAAGAAACTTGTTGAATGCCTACGAGATAGCTTTTTAGAGCAGCTTGTGCTTGAGCCTACAAGGGGAAAGGCCATCTTAGATTGAGTGTTGTGTGATAACCCAGATTTTATTAGTCAGCTTAATGTAAAGGAACCTTCAGGAGGCAGTGAACATAATATGATAGAATTCATATTGCAATTGGAGAGGGAGAAGCACAAGTCAAATGTAATAGTATCACAATGGAATAAAGGGAATTACAAGGCATGAGAGAGGAGCTTGCCCAGGTGGATTAGAGGGGAATACAGGTGGGGATGATGGCAGAATAGAGGTGGCTGAAGTTTCTGGGAATAGTTCACAAGGCACAGTATAGATACTGTGTGTCCCACAGAGGAAGAAGTTCTCAAATGGCAGGGCTAGGCAACCATGGCAGATGAGGGAAGTTAAGGACTGCATAAAAGCCAAGGAAAGGAAATATATAGTAGCAAAAATGAGTGGGAACAAAAAGCAACTAAAAAAGATATAAGAAGGGAAAAGATTAAATATGAGGGCAAAGCAGCCGATAATATAAAACAAGATACTAACAGATTTTTCAGTTATATAAAGAGTAAAAGGGAAGTGAGAGTTAATATTGGACCACTGGAAAATTATGCTGGTGAGGTAGTAATGGGGGACAAAGAAATGGCAGATGAACTTAATGAGTACTTTGCTTCAGTCTCTACTGCAGAAGGCACTAGCTGTATGCCAGAGGTCCGTGAGTATCAGGGAGCAGGAGTGAGTGCCATTGCTATTACAAAGGAAAAAGTGTTAGACAAACTCAAAGGTCTTAAGGTGGATAAGTCACCTGGACCAGATGGACTACATCCCAGAGTCCTGAGAGAGGTTGCTGAAGAGATAATGGATGCATTGGTCATGTTCCTTCAAGAATCATTTGATTCTGGCACGATCCTGGAGGAATGAAAAATTGCAAATGTCACTCCACTCTTTAAGAAGGGAGGAAGGAAAAAAGAGGAGAAATTATAGGCCAGTTTATTAACAAGCAGAGTGGACTAAAGGAGAGCATGGATGTCATTTACTTAGATTTTCAGAAGGCATTTGGTAAAGTGCCTCACATGAGGCTGCTTTACAAGATAAAATCCTATGGTGTTACAGGAAAGATACTAGCATGGAAAAAGGAATGGATGACAGGCAGGAGGCAGTGAGTGGGAATAAACGGGGCCTTTGCTGTTTGGCTGCTAGTGACTAGCGGTGTTCCTCAGGGGTCAGTATTGGGACCACTACTTTTCTCATTGTTTGTCAATGATTTAGGTAGTGGAATTGATGGCTTTGTGGCGAAGTTTGCAGATGATACAAAAATAGGTGGAGAGGTAGGTAGTGCTGAGGAAGCAATGAGATTGCAACAGGACTTCAAATTGGAAGAATGGAATACAGTGTTGGGAAATGTGTGCTACTACATTTTGGTAAAAGGGACAATAGTGCAAACTATTACCTAAATGGGGAGAAAATTCAAACATCAGAGGTGCAGAGGGACTTGGGAGTCCTCGTGTAAGACTCCCAGAGGTTAATTCACAGGTTGAGTCTGTGGTAAAGAAGGCAAATGCAATGTTGGCATTTATTTCAAGGGGAATAGAATATAAAAACAAGGAGATACAAGGAGATAATGATAAACATTTTTAAGACACTAGTCAGGCTGCAGTTGGAGTAGTATCGACAGTTTGGGGCCTCATATCTCGGAAAGGATGTGTTGTCATTGGAGAGAGTCCAGAGGAGGCTCACAAGGATGATTCCAGGAAAGAAGGGGTTAACATATGTGGAGCATTTGACAGTTTTGGGCCTGTACTCATTGGAATTTAGAAGAATGTGTGGAGATCTCATTGAAACCTATCGAATATTGAAAGGACTAGATAAGGTGGATGTGGAGAGGATGTTTCCTATGGTGGGGGTATCCAGAACTAGAGGGCAAAGCCTCAAAATTGACGGACAACCATTTAGAACAGAGGTACGGAGGACTTTTTTTAACCAAAGAATGGTGAATCTATGGAATTCTCTGCCACAGACTGCAGTGGAGGCCAAGTTTGTGGGTATATTTAAAGCAGAAATTGATAGATTCCTGATCGGTCGGGGCATCAAAGGATATGGCGAGAAGGCAGGTGTATGGGGTTGAATGGGATCCAGGATCAGCCATGATGAAATAGCGGAGCGGACTCGATAGCTGAGGGGCCTAATTCTGCTTCTTTGTCTCATGCTCTTATGTTGACATATGCAAACTCAGTGCAACTCCCACATTGTTTAGGTAGTGTCTGGATACGGTACCTGGTATGAACGACATTATACACTGATACAACACCTACTCCTCATTGCTCAGTATTTAAAATATATCATGATGTAGGGAGCAAAAGGGGCCATGATTATTTGAGAGATCATTCATGACAAATGCATTCAATGGCCATTTTATTAGGTACACCTGTATACCTCCTCGTCAATATTTCTTCTCGTCGGTGTTCTTGACTGCAGTTTACACACCATCATCAGCCGACTGTAATCAGGCACTTGAGATACTGCATGCTGCCATCTCCTAACAAGAAACAGTCCACTTCGATGCATGTTATATCGTAGTTGACAAATTCATTCAGGTTTGTTTGAAGAAATCTCTGCTTAATTACCATCAGCATATAACCTGTAGCGCCTGAGGTCTTGGCACACTAGACCACTGCTATACTACGATAAGGACTGCCGACTGTTCCACGCCCAGACTATATTTTGGGAAATCGGGTCACTTGGCTGTCCTTCTCCTTCCTGCATACAGGCAAGGCTCCAGAGATAAGAACAGCAAAGAGGAGGCCGTATGAGGCTGAGGAGCAGTTATGGGATTGCTTCGAGTTGGCATACTGGACGGTGTTCAGGGGTTCATCAGCAGGTCTGAACCAATACACCACGATTGTTATGAACTTTTTCAAAACAGTCGTAGTCAAGTGCGTCCCCACAAATTCATTCGGATTCTTCCCAAACCAGCAGCCCTGGAAAAACTACGAGAACCAACATCTGCTAGATCGGAGGCGTCCAGGTCTGATGACCAAGTAAGATACCATAAGCCCAGGTACAATCTCCAAATAGTCATCTCACGGGTGAAGTGGCAATTCCAGACTGAGTTTGAATCAATGAAGGATGCTCGACAACTGTGACAGGACTTGAAAGCTATTACCCCTTACAAAGTAAAATCAAGTGTCATTGGTGACAACAGGGCTTCGCTTCCAGATAAACTCTATGCTGACTTTGACTGTCAAAACATGGAGGAAACTTCACGAACTTCCATAGCCCCTGATGATCCTGTGCTTTCAGTCTCTGAAAGCATTCTTCAGGAGGGTGAACCCATGGAAAGCATCTGGCCCATATGAGGTACCCGGCCAAGTACTAAAGACCAGTGCTGATCGACTGGCTGGAGTGTTTACCAATATCATTAACTTCTCACTTCAGCAGTCTGAGGTACCCAACTGCTTCAAGCAGGCTTCAGTTATACCAGTGCCCAAGAAGAATAGGGTGACCTGCATCAATGACTATGGTCCAGTAGCATTTACATCCAGAGTGATGAAGTGCTTTGAGAGGTGGTGATGTAACACATCAACTCCTGCCTGAGCAGTGACTTGGATCCACTCCAATTTGCCGACCAGCACAACAGGTCCATAGCAGATGGCATCTCATTGGCTCTTGACTCAACCCTGGAACATTTGGACAGCAAAGATGCATAAATCAAGAAGTTCATTATCAACTACAGCTCAGCATTCAATACCGTCTTTCCCTCAAACTAATCAGTAAGCTCCTAGACCTTGGCCTCAATGTATTGTTGTGCAATTGGATCCCACTCAGTCTGGATTGGCAACAACATCTGCTCCAGCAGCACAGGTGCACCACAAGGCTGTGTGCTTAGCCCCCTGCTCTACTCGCTTTACACCTATGACTGTGTGGCAAAGCAGAGCTCCAATGCCATATGCAAGTTTGCTGATGACACCACTATTGTAGATTGAATCAAAGGTAGTGACGAATCAGCATGTAGGAGGGAAATTGAAAATCTGCCTGAGTGGTGCCACAATCTCTTACTCAATGTCAGCAAGAACCAAGGAGCTGATTATTCACTTCAGGAGAAGGAAACTAAAGGTCCATGAGCCAGTCCTCATCAGAGGTGGGAAGGGTCAGCAACTTTAAACTACTCAGTGTTATTATCTCAGAGGACCTGTCCCGGGCCCAGCACTTAAGTACAATTACAAAGAAAGCACAGCAACACCTCTACTTCCCTAGGAGTTTGCGAGGATCCGGCATGGTATCTACAACTTTGACAAACTTTTATATAGATTTGTGTGAGGAGCACAGTGACCTGCTGCATTGCAGCCTTGTACGGAAACACCAATGCCTTTGAATGGAAAATCCTACAAAAAAAAAGTGGATACAGCCCAGTCCATTATGAGTAAAGCCTCCCCACCATTGAGCACATCTACACGAAGTACTATTGCAGGAAAGCAAAATCCATCATCAGGGACTCTCAGCACCCAGATCATGCTTTCTTCTTGCTGCTTCCATCAGGAAGAACGTACAGGAGTCTCAGGACTCAGACTATCAGGTTCAGGAACAGGTATTACCCCTCAACCATCAGGCTCCTGAACCAAAAGGGAGAACATTACTCAACTTCACTTGCCCCATCATTGAATGTTACCACAACCTATGGACTCACTTTCAAAGATTCTTCATCTCATGGTCTCTATATTTATTGCTTATTTATTTCTTATTTCTTATTTTTATATTTGCACAGTCTTTTGCACACTAGTTGAATGCCCATGTTGGTGCAGTTTTTCAATGATTGTGTTAGGGTTATTATTCTATAGATTTATTGAGTATGCCTACAAGAAAATGAACTGCAGTGTTGTATATGGTAACTCTTATGTACTGGATAATAAATTCACTTTGAGCTTTGAACTTTGAAGCTGAAATTGACTCTCCTTCCTTTTGATTCCGCTTATGAAATCTAAAGTTACTGTTCTGAATGTTCCTGCATTATGTTCTCGATATTGGCTGGTTAGGTTGTAGCAGTTAAACTTCTAAACAGACTGTATGCTTTTCCACCCATTGCACTCAGCAACATCAGCACTTGTTTTTCATTTTCTTCAGAATACTGCTCAGTTTGTTTGCTATACATCATCCAGTTATCTTTGGTGCAATCAAATGTGTCTATCTTTCTGAAGTGACCAGCTTTATTTCTTTATTATTTATTATTAATATTATCACCCACTCTTTATGAACCCATCACTGAACACATCGCTTGTTAATTTCATCTGTTTTCTGCCTTTTATTTCTACTCGAACATCTCTCTCCCACGCCAAAGAAAAATGTGCTGTGCTTCAGCAGGTAGGTAGTTGTCTTGGGTTCATTTTAAAACGTCTGCATCAGGACTATTATGTTTTGTAACTCCAGAAACTGATTGAAAGAAGAACATAAGAGCTGGGAACTTCTCTACTTAGTATTTCTTTTCTTTTTCTTTTAGTGAGGCACTTAAACATGATGTGGTGGCATAATGACATATGCCATTCATGTATTTCTTACATATAACCCTTAACAAGTTATGTAAACAAAGAATGCTTAACCAAAAATACATTTACACTCTAACTCAAATATTACAGAAATATTACAGACACCACAGTTTCCAAAATGGCAGACTGGAAGGTGGAAGGGTGCAGCGACTTCACCCAGCCACGATGAAAAACCTGTAATATCTCACCACTGGCCATGGCAAGCTGATCCAGCAACCTTCAGGGAACTGTGTGCTATTGACTAGATGAGGATACTACATGTGCCTCTTCTGTGAACTGAAGGCAACTCTCCCGGGGTTCAATATCATGCACCCTTGCTCAAGGAAAGATTCAGAACTGATACTTTGGAAATGCTTGTCATCTGTATCCAAGGCAGCTGTGAAGTCTATCGCGATGATGGGCACAATGGCTTTGAGCAAAGGCTTAACCCAAACTGAGCAAGGACTCCTTTGTTCTGTAAAATATTGCAGACTATCTCCCTGCCCAGAGCACAGGACACATCCAGGTATCTGACCAACTATGTGTTGGAGTGACACTGCATATAAGACTTATTTCTGTATTGGCAGAAATTTACTCCCATCTTCAGCATTGACTGTGTTTAGAGTAGTAAGAGAGGAAGGGTGGAAATGAGAGTAAACACAATAAAGAATGCAGTAAGGAATGGTTCATGTGGATTGCACTGGATTTAGCAGCTGAAGATTACAAGGAAAAGTGTTTGAAAGAGACTGAGTTTCTCAGTGTGCACCTTAACCATTCCTAACTGAATTTCCTGACCAAAAAGATGTTTCTAAATTGATAGAATCTTGAGAGAGGCCTGAACATTTCCTAGTGATCAATCTTTACTGGAGTCCACATCTAGAAGTCAAAGTCAAGTTTATTGCTGAGTTATTTGTCATAAGCACAACTACATGTGTACCTACATGCACATAGCATTATATACACATTGTTCACAAGAAAAACATACATTAAACATAAATTATACATGATTTTTACAAGAAATGACAAAACTAGATTTTAAAAAGTCCATTTTAGTACAAACTGTTACGAACCCCGTAACTGGGTCACTTACCAGCAAAGATAGAGAGGTCCGTTGAAGTCTGATAGTACTATTTTTAACAGTATTTATTAGTAAAAATACACAAAAATAATATCAATGCAAACATACAGATAATATACGTCGTCAATACTAAATCTAAAAGTGCGGATATAATAATAATCAATAAGAAATAGCTCTATCGTTGTCTTGGGGATAATGTATTGTCCAATGGAAATATAAAAGTCACTCAGTTCATGCAGGTTGCAGCCTTTTGTTGGAGAGAGAGAGATTTTTAGAAACTTGCCGGCTTTCCTTTTTATGATTTTGATCCTTCGGAATTTCGTTGGGGTGGCCGTTCACTCGTGGCCTCTTCTTTAGCTAAGCCGGTCTTCCGTGGTAAGGCCGCCAATTCCCAGGCAAGGGAAAAGGACGCACGCGAGCCCTCCACCGGCTGTCGCTATTAAACGCTGTCACGGGATTTCTAGCGTTTCTCCTGGTGTGTCTAAAGGGGTTGTTCCCCAGACCCTCTTTTATCCTTACTCACGGGGTCTCAGATGTCAATCAGGTTGGGATGATGCAGTCCCTCAACCAGCCCACTCTGGTCATCCCCTGAGGGCTTCAATGAATAGTACAGTACTCAATACACAATTCCGTCTCCAAGAGACAATGGCCATTATCCATAGCTCTGTCTTGCTGAGGCCAGGACACATTCCAAAACCTTGAGGATTCTCTCTCATTTCCTGGGTCCCAGACCCGAATTAATAGCGATCTTGCGATTCTCAAGAAGGAGGGGGCTACTTTGTACCCTTCGGCCCCTCAGAGTTGTAGCACATTCGTAACACCCCCTTCCTTCAAAGCTTTTTTACCATCGGTAAAAATGAATTAATACAGAGTCTTACAGGAGTTCAGAATCTAACACAATACAAAAGAGTTTTTTTTTCACTACAGAATAATACAGTTATACATTCCATTCAGCATCTAAACAGTTAACGATTACATTGTCACTTCCTTTAATATCTTAACATCTTGTACCTTAATAAATCCTTGTAGCATCAGACTCCAATTTAATAACTACCTATTTTTATTCCTTTTCTTCAGCAAACAAAAACTAAAGAGTTGTGATCTTAGCTTACGTGTATACTACAAAAGTTCATGCAAAATACTAATCTTTATGTTACTTTCAACCTTAACAATCAATCTTCCATGGGGGTTGTCTTTATTATTCACATGCTTTGTCGAAATTCCTTAAAACCGGATCCGGTTAGTTAAAACGGCATCCCGTCAACCCTCGCCCTTTTTCCAGTTAACTCCCACATGGTGAGCTTGTGCACCCGTGTGGAATAGGCTTTCGCCTGCGCCTTTCATAGGAGTTATTTTATCAACAATGTGTTCCAAACTTAGACCTTTTTCTGAATTTCCACACAATTCTTTAATTTTAAGCAAGTTGCTAGTTTTCTCTTCAGGACCCTTCAGGCTATTAGTTTTCAGTTTAAACTCTTTGTTCAAACAGCATTTCAAATTCTGCCTTTTCACAGCACACTTGTGAATAACAATAGCGTGTGGGGCACCTTTACATTCCAACTCAACCTGTAATTGATTTGCAGGCAACGTGTTACCAAGCCATTGTCTCTGTAGTCTGGTTGCTGCTTTTGACATCAATCCAGACTTTAAATTTTCTTCATTCAATTTGGGAACTACACTTTTCCCTTTTCCTTCAATAATAAGATTCACATCACCACCTTTTATCTCCTCACTAACTTTTAACACACCTTCGAACACCAACAACTGGGAATTCTCACTTCCCACTATTACCAAGGTTAACCCTTTCTTCACTGAACCAAGTCCATCTGACCCACAAGGACTGCATTCCTTTTTAACTGAATCAAATACCTCAGCCTTTTTCTGAGCTCCATTACTAGGTTCAGTACCACGTGCATCCACATCTTGGACACACTCAAACGGGACATTTGCCTCTTCCAAGCTTTCAATACCCGTACCCTTTTCAAATTCTAAATTCCCCTGATCCTCCCAGCTACTCTCTGGGCAACTCCCTTCCGGAGTAAACTCAACCCCACGGGCTGAAACAACCTCATCTGCCAACCCAGCAGACTTCTTCAAGGTAATGGCATCCTTTTCATCTAGGACTGCCCTCATTTCATTATCGGGAACACCTTTAGAATTTTCAACTTCTTCAAACAGTTCTGCCAAACCAGACAGATCATCCATGTCCAACCCTGGACCTTTTAACAGCTTTATCTGTTTCTCATCTTTACTTCGTGCCTCTATAAATTTCCTCCTGGCTAAGGGCAGGACTACCTCCTCTCCCTTACTCTCTTTCACTTTCCTATTCTCCGTTTTTCCACCCTCTAAACCCTCGGTACAGGGTCGGTAAAAACATCTCGGCCAAATCGATACTGGCCTGATTTAAACTGGTCTCGTTCTCAGCTACCTTTCTCGACATGCTGCGAGTGATCGCACATGCGGGATAGATCTTGGAATCTAGTGGCGGGACCTCAACACTCACAGGCTGGCTCGTCAGCTTCATTGCTGACCAAACCTTACCACCGGCTAAATCGTTACCAAGAAGGACGTCCACGTCAGTTCTCGGGAATTCTGATCGCACCCCTATTTCAACTGGTCCAGATACCAGATCACAATTTATAACGATCCTATGCAAGGGCACCGCTTCTGTCCCTTTTCCTATGCCTCTCAAAGCTACCATTCCAGTCTTGCGACCAAAATCCAGTACCTTACTGCTAATCAATGACAGTTCAGCTCCCGTGTCTCTCCAGATCCGCACTGGAACTGGTGTGTGTCTCTCTCTCACAGACACGGTTCCCTCTGAAATACATTTCTCAGACCCTTCTCGTACTCTGTCTACCTTGGGCTCTCTCGTCAATTTACTGATCACCACAGCACATCCTATAGGGACTGCTGCTTTCCATTTTCCTGTCTCCTTCCTCGGAGCAAGGCACTTAGATGCAATATGTCCCCCCTTTCCACAATTAAAACAGGTCAAGCCAGGACCTCTCCTGCCGTCTTGCCTCTCCTCCTCAATTTTACCACTAGCTCCCAGCGGGATCTCCGCCTCAGCCGGCGGGCTTTCTCTACCGTTCCCACAGTCTCTCTGGTAACTTTTATTCGAGGAAAACTTTGTCTTGTGGGTTAGGGCATATTCATCTGCGAACCTAGCAAATTCGGAGATGGACTTGTTCGGCTTCTCATTCAAATACATCCGGATATCATCCGAAACACAACCTTTAAATTCCTCAATCAGAATTAACTCCCTGAGACGCCAAAAATCTTCTTCCACTATTTCTGCTGCACACCAGCAATCCAAGAGCACACCCTTCTCATAGGCAAACTCGGTATACGTCTGATTCCACCCTTTCTTTAAATTTCTGAACTTTTGTCTATACGCTTCAGGTACCAATTCGTATGTCCGAAGAATGGCCTCCTTTACTTTCTCATAATTCTCCGACTCCTCCTCCTCCATGGACAATGCCACATATGCCCGTTGTGCCTTCCCTTTTAACACACTTTGTAACGCCACCCACTGCTCTTTGGGCCACTTCTGACTCACTGCCACCTTTTCAAAATGCAAGAAATAACTATCAACATCCGTCTCCTCGAACAGAGGTACTAACCTAAACTCCCGACTAACATTAAACCGCTCCTCTTGGTCTGACCCTTGAGCTCTTCGCTCTTGCCTTAACTTCTCCATATCCAAGTCATGTTGCCTCTGTTTCTCTGCCTCCCTCTCCTTCTTGGCTCTTTCCTTCTCTTTCTCAGCTGCTTCCAGCTGTTTTAACTGAATTTCATGCTCCCTTTGTTTCTCAGCTCTTTCCTGCTCCTTCTTCACCTCCAACTCCTTTAGCTGGAGCTCATGCTTCCGTTGCTTCTTGGCTCTTTCTTTTTCCTTCTCAGCTGCTTCCAGCTGCTTTAACTTAATTTCATGTTCCAACCTTAATTTCTCCAACTCTAACTGAGCCGTCCCACTAGCTGGTACCTTTTCAGGGATATTTTCCAATACCTCAGCTGAAAACACATTCTTCACAATATAATACTGAGTTATGGCCCTCCGCACCTCCCGCTTTTTCATCGACAACCTCACCTCTGCGAGGTTTAGTCCTTTCGCAATATTTATCAATTCCGACTTTGTGGCCGGCCTCTAGCGCCTCCAGAGTCGGGTTTTCTATAAATTCATCCACATCCATCTTTGCTGGTTTCCTGTCTGGCTACCCGCGCAACCAGATCCAAGTTTGGACTTACAAGCCCGATTCACTGGCCCTCCAATTTGGTATCAAATCTCGAGACGAGATCCCCACTTTGTTACGAACCCCGTAACTGGGTCACTTACCAGCAAAGATAGAGAGGTCCGTTGAAGTCTGATGGTACTATTTTTAACAGTATTTATTAGTAAAAATACACAAAAATAATATCAATGCAAACATACAGATAATATACGTCATCAATACTAAATCTAAAAGTGCGGGTATAATAATAATTAATAAGAAATAGCTCTATCATTGTCTAGGGGATAATGTATTGTCCAATGGAAATATACAAGTCACTCAGTTCATGGAGGCTACAGCCTTTTGTTGGAGAGAGAGAGATTTTTAGAAACTTGCCGGCTTTCCTTTTTATGATTTCGATCCTTCGGAATTTCGTTGGGGTGGCCGTTCACTCATGGCCCCTTCTTTAGCTAAGCCGGTCTTCCGTGGTAAGGCCGCCAATTCCCAGGCAAGGGAAAAGGATGCACGCGAGCCCTCCACCGGCTGTCACTATTAAACGCTGTCATGGGATTTCTAGCGTTTCTCCTGGTGCGTCTAAAGGGGTTGTTCCCCAGACCCTCTTTTATCCTTACTCACGGGGTCTCAGATGTCAATCAGGTTGGGATGATGCAGTCCCTCAACCAGCCCACTCTGGTCATCCCCTGAGGGCTTCAATGAATAGTACAGTACTCAATACACAATTCCGTCTCCAAGAGACAATGGCCGTTATCCGTGGCTTTGTCTTGCTGAGGCCAGGACACATTCCAAAACCTTGAGGATTCTTTCTCATTTCCTGGGTCCCAGACCCGAATTAATAGCGATCGTGCGATTCTCAAGAAGGAGGGGTCTACTTTGTACCCTTCGGCCCCTCAGAGTTGTGGCACATTCGTAACAAAACAATGCAGTTTTGTCCTGCATCATTAAAGTTGAGTTTACTATCAGAGACACAAGTATATGTGTGCCAAGAGCAAAGAAAAAAATTTATTACAATAGCATCCCTGGCACATAGCATTATGTAAGCAGCATTCACCAGGGGAAAAAAGCATAGCTTAAGCAAAAATTAAGCTAAGTCTCTCATTCTTTAACTTTCACATTCTAGGATGCATTATAAAATCTGCTTCTTTGGCGAAATATTTAGTCACTTGGCCTGATCTATCTTATGTACAGGAGCTGGACATGAGGTTGTATGCAACACACCACAGCACTGTGGTGAAGTACCTTCTTTTATGATATTGAAAATGCTATGCATGTACATGTTGTCGCAGCTTTAAGTTACACTGGGAATTCCAATGTCGCACTGAAGCAGCTGATAGGATTTTGTGGCTTCAAACCTTTTCTGAGAATCAGCTGGGATGTTCCAAAGACAAGTGCATATCATAAATGACACTGCAAATCAGAATGTCATTTATGAACAGCCCTAGAAACTGTCTTGGGGGATGCTGCTGTATGATTAACTTGTGACTGTTCTAGTGCTGCAAGCTAATAATAGTGATTTCTGTATGCAGCTGACACCACCCACACTGCTCATGGCTACATGCATCTGCAATGATCCACTTCATTCCGGACCCACACATAACACTCGTGTATTTCACCTCTCTCCCTCATGCATTTGACTCCATTGTAAGCCTCGTACCCACATCTCACAACTTGCACACAATGCAACACCTGATTAGCTTGGACAAGATCACTGGTACACTTCCTTCTAAGCAGCTGCCCAGATCGTGAAGCAACGGGATCTAGCATGGTTCCCAATCCCACGGAGGAGATAATGGTGACCATTTTAGAAAGATCACCCCGTGTTTTGCCTGCAGCCATTACAACTGGCAGAACTCAGATAATTGAATGGAACAGTGTCAGTGTACCCAATCCTCTTTCTTACATCATGCATTCTCTTCAGATTCACAAACTGGAATAGTCTTGTGCACACTTCTCAAACCACAAACCACCTTCATCCCTTTTCCATCACAGTTACTCAACAATTTCAAATACATCCAGGTAGTTTAAGAAATGACCAAAGAGGCAATGAAGATAAAAGGCTACTCAAATTAACCTTCTCAGCCACCAGCAGAAATACTTGCTTTGCATGCAGGAGCAAACAACATGTAATGAGAAGGTGGGCAAATATGACCTGCAGGGAAAAGTGAGTGTAGATACCAGCTTTTAAGAGTGCAAGTTCTGCAGAAGAAGACTCAAATGAAGATTGTAAAAGACTGAAGGTTTCACTTCCCAATATGTGTCATTGGTATAGGAAGTATTCCGTAAGTTCAAAATGGTATTCTGTTCAAATTACTACATGAATTAGTACCCTCACCATTTTCCTTCACCTTTCTTACACCTTTCTTAAATTCTCACGTGGAATAACTCCCTAATTTTCTCTTCAGTTGATTCCTCTTCAAATTCCCAAATTTAGTTGGAGGGGTTAGAAGGGGGAGGGGAATGGGGAGAGGGGGCAAGGGGGTGGAGAGATGTGGGGGAGGGAATACAGTGAGGAATGGCTACCAGAAATCAGAGAAATCAATGTCCATCCCATTAGTTTGGAGACTACCCAAACTGAATATGGGGTATGCTGCTCCTCCAACCTGAGTTTGGCCTCATTGAGGCAACAGAGCAGGCCGTAGACAGGCAGGTTGCTGTGGGAATGGAAGCCTGTTCCTGTGCTGTGCTGTTCTACATTCTACAGTGTGTTTTATGTTCTTAACAATGAGTTCTAATGTTGTCAATTCCAAAGATTTAAAACTTGTGCAGATTTTAAGAGGTGAAGGTTTGGAATGGGAAAGCAGAAAAAAAAATTGACTAACATTTGCAGAAGCTCTTTAAAGTTAAGTCACTTATCGCAATTACAGTTGATAATAACATTAAATCATCCAAAGATGCTGACCTTCTCCAGTGACATTAAGCTCCCTGCCCATTGTGTACTGCTGAATATGAAAACTAATTGAGTACTAATACATTTTAAATTACTAAATTGGCAGGAAAAATGGGACAGATTAACTAACTCCATTCCTTAAAAACAGTCTGAATGACTTCTGTGTTTCTTTGAAGACATGTAGACAAATGACTTCTCTGCAAAAAAAATTCCTCCTTATCTGACTTCCACAGCCTTTTTCACCGATGAAGCAAACATAATGCTGATGAGCACTAAGTCTGATAAGACTGCCAGGACCAATAACATTATCCAGAACTTACGCCCTGAACCAACGCCCTAAGGTAAAAATGTGGCTTGCTATATTTGTCTCCAACATCCTGCAATTCAGAGCAATCCTGAAGGCCGGTGCCAATTCAAACTTAGCGCCACCTGAAAACACCAAACCCAATCGCTGCATTGCAGCAGGCCTCACGTCCCCAGCCTAGAAGTTGCCCTCTCAAACGAGCCTGTTGGTTCAGGAAAGGACGATGGTGCTCTGCTCATTTCATTTCTTTCCACTCACTGGCTAGTGGTGTTCCACAGGGGTCGGTGTTGGGACCAATTCTTTTTAAGTTATATGTCAATGATTTGAGGGATGGAATTGATGGCTTTGTTGCAAAGTTTGTAGACAATATGAAGACGGGTGGAAGGGCAGGTAGCTTTGAGGAAGTAGAGAGACTACAGGAGTAGTGGAGCGACCACTCCCCGTTGAACATCGACAGCTCCTCGGTAGAGATCGTTAACAGCACCAAATTTCTTGGTGTTCACCTGGCGGAGAATCTCACCTGGTCCCTCAACACCAGCTCCATAGCAAAGAAAGCCCAGCAGTGTCTCTACTTTCTGTGAAGGCTGAGGAAAGTCCATTTCCCACCCCCCATCCTCATCACATTGTACAGGGGTTGTATTGAGAGCATCCTGAGCAGCTGCATCACTGCCTGTTTCGGAAATTACACCATCTCGGATCGCAAGACCCTGCAACGGATAGTGAGGTCAGCTGATAAGATCATCGGGGTCTCTCTTCCCGCCATCACGGACATTTACACTACACGCTGCATCCGCAAAGCAAACAGCATTATGAAGGACCCCATGCAACCTCATACAAACTCTTCTCCCTCCTGCCATCTGGGAAAAGGCACCAAAGCATTCGGGCTCTCAAGACCAGACTATGTAACTGTTTCTTCCCCCAAACTATCAGACTCCTCAATACCCAGAGCCTAAACTGACACCTTACTGCCCTATTGTCCTGTTTATTATTTATTGTATTGCCTGCACTGTTTTGTGCACTTTATGCAGAGGTTGGTCTGTAGTCTAGTGTAGTTGTTTTTTTGTTTTTTACATAGTTCAGTCTAGCTTTTGTACTGTGTCATGTAACACCATGGTCCTGAAAAATGTTGACTCATTTTCACTATGTACTGTACCAGCAGTTATGGTCAAAATGACAATAAAAGTGACTTGACTTGACTCGAGAAGAATGTAGTCAGATTAGGAGAATGGCAAAGTAATGGCAGATGGAATACAGTGTCGGGAATTGTATGGTCATGCACTTTGGTAGAAGAAATGAAAGGGTTGATTATTTCCTAAATGGAGAGAAAATACAAAAAAAAAACTGGGGTGCAAAGGGACTTGGGAGTCCTTGTGCAGGATTCCCTAAAGGTTCATTTGCAGGTTGAATCAGTGGTGAGGAAGGCAAATGTAATGTTAGCATTCATTTCAAGAGGACTATAATATAAAAGCAAGGATATAATGTTGAAACTTTATAAAGCACTGGTGAGGCCTCACTTTGAGTATTGTGAGCAGGTTTGGGCCCTTTATCTTAGAAAGGATGTGCTGAAACTGGAGAGGATTCAAAGGAGGTTCATGAAAATGATTCCAGAATTGAATGGCTTGTTATATGAAGATGTTTGACGGCTCTGGGCCTCTACTCACTGGAACTCATTAGAATGAGGGGCGATCTCATTGAAACCAATCAAATGGTGAAAGGCCTTGACAGAGTGAATGTGGAGAGGATGTTTCCTGTGGTGGGAGAGGCTAAGACCAAAGGACACAGCCTCAGAATAGAGGAGTGTCCCTTTAGAATGGAGATGAAGAGGAATTTCTTTAGCCAGAAAGTGGTGAATCTGTGGAATTCTTTGCCAGATGCAGCTGTGGGGGCTAGTTCTTTATGTATATTTAAGGCAGAGGTTGATAGGTTCTTGATTCATCAGGGCATGAAGGGACACAGGGAGAAGACAGGAGATTGGGGCTGAAAGCAAAATCGGATCAGCCATGATGAAATGGTGGAGCAGACTGGATGGGCCAAATGGCCTCATTCTGCTCCTGTTATCTTATGGTCTCATGGTCAAGAGGTTCAGTTGTTGTTAGACCAAACAACAGAATGGGGAAGAAGTGTGCTGTAAGTTATTTTGGCCAGATGGTGAGGTTTGAGTATACAGAGACTGCTGATATCCTGTTCTTTTTACTCATAACTCTGCAGAGTTTGCAGAGAACGGTGGGAAAATCAAAAACATCCAGTGAGCCACAGTCCTGTGGGTGAACATTCCCTGTTAATGAGCGAGGTCAGAGGAGAATAGCCAGCTGGTTCAAGCTGACAGGAGGACGACAGTACCTCCCGCTTTACAACAGTGGTGTACAGAAGAGCATCTCCGAATGCATAACACGGCGAAGCTTGAAGAGAATGGGCTACAGCAGCAAGACCACAAGTCTACGCTCAGTGGCTGTCTTATTAGGCACAGGAGGCAGCTAATAAAGTGGCCACTGAGTGTACAACAGTGATAATAAACCTGATCCTAATGCTGTCTCTAATTCTGATTTCACCATCCTCCACAATTTGGAAAAATGTTATGCACAAAACTGACCTTTCTAGTCAGAATCAGAACCAGCTTTAATATCACTGGAGTATCTTCTGAAATTTGTTGTTTTGTGGCAGCAATACATTGCTGTACATAATAATAAAAACTATAAATTATATTAAGTGTATATATATATATATATATATATAGAAAAGAAAATTAAATTAAAATATGTAGTGCAAAGAGTTCATGGGTTCATTTTCCATTTGGAAATCTGACGGCAAAGGGGAAGAAGCTGTTCCTGAAATGTTGAGTGTGTGCCTTCAGGCTCCTGTACCTCTTCTTTGATGGTAGAGGTGACGGGGATCCTTAATGGTGGATGCTGCCTTTCTGAGATATCGCCTTATGAAGGTGTCCAGGGTGAGAGAGGCTGGTGCCCATGAAGGAACTGGCAGAGTTCACAACTTTTTGCAGCTTTTCCGATCCAGACAGTGAAACAACCAGTTTGAATGCGCTCCATGGTACTTCTGTAGAAAGCTGTGAGTGGTTTTGGTGACATGCCAATTCTGCTCAAACTAATAATGAACTATTGTCTCTGTTATGCCTTTTTGTAACTGCATCAATGTGTTGGGCCCAGGGTAGATCCTCAGAGATGTTGAAATTGCACACCCTTTCCACTTCTGTCCCCTTAATGAGGACTGGTGTGTTCCCTCGACTTATCCTTTCTGAAGTCCACAGTCAGTTCATTGGTCTTACTGACGCTGAGTGCAAGGTTGTTGCTGTGACATCACTCAACCAGCTGATCTTGTATCTCGCTCCTGTACACCTCCTCCTCACCATCTGAAATTCTGCCTGCAATAGCTGTGTCATTGGCAAATTGATAGCTGGCACTTGAACTATGCCTGGCCACACATTTGTGGGTGTAGAAAGAGTAGAGCAGTGGGTGGGGATGCATCCTTGAGGTATGCCAGTGTTGATTGTCAGTGAGGATAGGAAGATGTTTTTGATCTGCACAGACTGAGGTCTTCCAGTGAGGAAGTCAAGGATCCAATTGCAGAGGGAGGTACAGAGGCCCAGATTTTGGAACTTGTAGTTTAGAATTGAAGGTGTGATTGTGTGGACTGTTGAGCTGTAGTCAATAAACATCTGCTTCACATAGGTACTATTATCCAGGTGATCCAAGGCCAAGTGGAGAGCCAGTGAGATTGCATCGGCCGTAGATCTGCTGTGGCGATAGCGAATTGCAATGTGTCCATGTCTTTGTTTAGGCAGGAGTTGATTCTAGCCATGACCAACCTCTCAAAGCACTTCATCACAGTAGGCATGTGTGCCACTGGGCGATAGTCATTGAGGCAGCGCACCCAGCTCTTCTTGGGCACTGGTATGATTGTCGCTCTTCTGAAGCAGGTGGGAAACTCCGACTCCAGTAGTGAGAGATTGAAGATGTCCTTAAACACATCCACCAGTTGATTTTCAGAGCCTGACCAGTTACACCATCAGGACCTGGCGCCTTGTGATGTTCACCCTCTTGAAAGATGTTCTGACATTGACCTAGACAAAGATCACTGGGTCACCATATGCTGCAGGGATTCACACAGATGTAGCTTTATTCTCTCTTTCAAAGCATGCATAAAAGGTGTTGAGCTCATCTGGGAGTGAAGCATCACTGCCATTCCTGATGTTAGGTTTCACCTTGTAGAAAGGCACTGCCAGAGCTGGCGTGCATCTGATTCCATCTCTAACCTCAATCAGAATTTTTTTTGCCTTTAAAACAGCCTTCTGTAGGTCATATAACCATATAACAATTACAGCATAGAAACAGGCCATCTCGGCCCTTCTAGTCCGTGCTGAACACTTACTCTCACCTAGTCCCACCTACTCGCACTCAGCCCATAACCCTCCATTCATTTTCTGTCCATATACCTATCCAATTTTACTTTAAATGACAATACCGAACCTGCTTCTACCACTTCTACTGGAAGCTCGTTCCACACAGCTACCACTCTCTGAGTAAAGAAGTTCCCCCTCGTGTTACCCCTAAACTTTTGCCCCTTAACTCTCAACTCATGTCCTCTTGTTTGAATCTCCCCTACTCTCAATGGAAAAAGCCTATCCACGTCAACTCTATCTAACCCCTCATAATTTTAAATACCTCTATCAAGTCCCCCATCAACCTTCTACGCTCCAAAGAATAAGGACCTAACTTGTTCAACCTTTCTCTGTAACTTAGGTGCTGAAACCCAGGTAACATTCTAGTAAATCTTCTCTGTACTCTCTCTATTTTGTCTTTCCTATAATTTGGTGACCAGAACTGTACACAATACCCCAAATTTGGCCTCACCAATGCCTTGTACAATTTTAACATTACATCCCAACTCCTATACTCAATGCTCTGATTTATAAAGGCCAGCATACCAAAAGCTTTCTTCACCACCCTATCCACATGAAATTCCACCTTCAGGGAACTATGCACCATGATTCCTAGATCACTCTGTTCTACTGCATTCCTCAATGCCCTACCATTTACCATATATGTCCTATTTTGATAATTCCTACCAAAATATAGCACCTCACACTTATCAGCATTAAACTCCATCTGCCATCTTTCAGCCCACTCTTCTAACTTGCCTAAATTTCTCTGCAAACTTTGAAAACCTACTTCATTATCCACACCACCACCTATCTTAGTATCATCTACATACTTACTAATCCAATTTACCACCCCATCATCCAGATCATTAATGTATGTGACAAACAACATTGGACCCAGTACAGATCCCTGAGGCACACCACTAGTCACCGGCCTCCAACCTGACAAACAGTTATCCACCAGTACTCTCTGGCATCTCCCATCCAGCCACTGTTGAATCCATTTTAATATTTCAATATTAATACCTAACGATTGAACCTTCCTAACTAACCTTCCGTGTGGAACCTTGTCAAAGGCCTTACTGAAAAGTCCATATAGACAACATCCACTGCTTTACCCTCGTCAACTTTCCTAGTCACCTCTTCAAAAAATTCAATAAGATTTGTCAAACATGACCTTCCATGCATTTTTTTTTCTAAAGGACAGAATAGAAAACCATACCAGGACTTCTTGTATAGTTCTGTATCATTGGTCTTGAATGCCACGGATCTATCCCTCAGCTGGCTACAGGTCTCCTGGCTCATCCACAGCTTTTGGTTTAGGTATGTTGAGTATTTCCTCGAAGGCACACACTCATCCGCACGTCTTGGATGAAGTCTTAGATGACGACTTTGGGCATATTCAAGATTCAAAAACTTTATTGTCATTCTAACCGTACATCAGCTCTGCAGGGCAGAATGAGACAGCGTTTCCCAGAAGCAGTGCAATCATAACATAACAAGCACAACACTAAATAATAAACATAACAATAAATAGTAAGACACAACAGCCACATGTCAGTTAAAAACAAGTTATAAGTGTCCAAAGCAGAGTCAGGTAGAGCAGCTATTTAGCAGTCTGACTGCCTGTGGGAGGAAGCTGTTTAGTAGGCTTGTGGTTTTAGTTTTGATGCTCCTGTAACGTTTACCTGATGGCAGAAGAACAAACAGTTCATGGAGAGGGTGTGAGGGGTCTTTAATGATGTATCATGTCTTCTGGAGACATTGACTCTGAAAGAGGTCTTGGACAGTAGGTAGGGCGACCCCAATAACCTTCTCTGCTCCCCTAACCACCCTCTGCAAGGCTTTTTTGTCGGCAGCACTGCAGCTGGAGTACCAGGTTGTGATGCAAAAGGTCAGCACACTCTCAACCACTGCTCTGTAGAATGTAGTTAAGATGTTAGTGGGGAGTGATGCTTGTTTAAGCTTCCTCAAAAAGTGCAATCTCTGCTGGGCCCGTTTCACAATCCCAGTGGTGTTCCTGGACCAGGTGAGATTGTCCGAGATCTGCACCCCAAGGAACTTGATGTTTTCCACTCTCTCCACTGTGGAGCCGCTGATGCTGAGGGGTGTGTGCTCAGGCTGAGACCGTCTGAAATCGACGATCATCTCCTTGGTTTTGGTGACATTAAGCATCAAGTTGTTGTCACTGCACCAGCTCTCTAGGTGTTTGACCTCCTCCCTGTACATTGTTTCATCATTTTTGCTGATGAGCCCCACCACTGTGGTATCATCAGCAAATTTAATGATCAGGTTCTCCTTGAATCTGGCTGCACAGTCATGTGTCAGCAGTGTAAGCAGCAATGGGCTAAGCACACAGCCTTGTGGGGATCCAGTGCTCAGTGTCATTCAGACTTAAAGATGAATATTGTCCAGTCCTTTGTCCAGTCCATAGACTCAAAACAGTCCTGTAAGTGCTCCCACAGTTCCCTTCTTGGTCCTCACCACTGATGTGGCACTCTTTAGTTTCTGTCGATATGCTGGGAGTGGAAGTACAGCCAGTTTGGGCATGGGATGGCATGCTAAGTATTAACAGTGGTCAAGTGTTGTTGGCTCCTCTGGTTTATGTTGATGGTAGCGGTTTAGAATTTCAAGCTGGCCTGGTAGAAATTTCCTACAATGATTGATGCACCATCAATAACTCACGCTGAGACGTAGGAAGCGAGGTATCGGCTTTTATTGACTGGAAGAATGAACAACACTACATCCTGGAGAATGAGGCAGGGCAACAGGCCTCAGTCGCCTTTATACAGGGGTCTGTGGGAGGAGCCACAGGAGCAGTCAGCAGGGGTCTGTGGGAGGAGCCACAGGAGCAGTCCAGACAGGTATATGTAGTTCACCACAATGATAGAGTGTGCCGTTTAGCGTCTGCTGATGAAGTTTCTCTGCTCTTCCAGTGCTTGCTGTTCGAGCAATTTTTGAGTTTAGCAGGTTTGTTGTTGTAGCTGAGTGCCATCGAGTCATTGTCGACTCGTGGCAACCCTATGGGTGGTGTAGGTGTCCATAGGGTTTACATAGCAAGATACAGAAGTAGACTGTCAGGCCTTTCTTCTGTGCAGATACTGTTGCTGCCCAGATTGGAGCCGTCTGCCTCAACATCCAGTGGTGCCACCACACCAGCAGCTGCCCCTTTAGCAAATGACTTCTCAGTCGCTAATCTTCAAATCTGAGTGTAAATTGTAGATTTAATTTGAATGAACAATAGGTTCCTAAAAGCTGTGAATCACAGACCAGACAATGCTGATTAAAATTCATTCATTGGTATGGGTGCAAATCAGGAGGTGTGAAGCTTGTGTGTAGTTTCAAAGAAAGCATTGTAAATATGGAATTGTCCTTTGATGTTTAGCACATAGAATGTGTGTCGTGCTGGCATAGGCAGACCTTTCAACTGAAAGCATCTCCATTTAATGCCTACACGAGGAAATCTGCAGATGCTGGAAATTCAAGCAACACACACAAAATGCTGGTGGAACACAGCAGGCCAGGCAGCATCTATAGGAAGAAGCACTGTCGATGTTTCGGGCTGAGGCCCTTTGTCAGGACTAACCGAAAGGAAAGATAGTAAGAGATTTGAAAGTAGGAGGGGGAGGGGGAAGTCCAAAATGATAGGAGAAGACAGGAGGGGGTGGGATGAAGCTAAGAGCTGGAAATGTGGTCGGCAAAAGGGATACAGAGCTGGAGAAGGGAAAGGATCATGGGACGGGAGGCCTAGGGAGAAAGAAAGGGGGAGGGGAGCACCAGAGGGAGATGGAGAACAGGCAAGGAGTGATTGTAAAAGGACAGAGAGAAAACAAAAAGTGGAGGGGGGGAAAATAAATAAATCAGGGATGGGGTAAGAAGGGGAGGAGGGGCATTAACGGAAGTTAGAGAAGTCAATGTTCATGCCATCAGGTTGGAGGCTACCCAGACAGAATATAAGGTGTTGTTCCTCCAACCTGAGTGTGGCTTCATCTTACAGTAGAGGAGGCCATGGATAGACATATCAGAATGGGAATGGAACGTAGAATTAAAATGTGTGTCCACTGGGAGATCCTGCTTTCTCTGGCGGACAGAGTGTAGGTGTTCAGCGAAACGGTCTCCCAGTCTGTGTCGGGTCTCACCAATATTGTGGTGAACTACATATACCTGTCTGGACTGCTTCTGTGGCTCCTCCCACAGACCCCCTGCTGACTGCTCCTGTGGCTCCTCCCACAGACCCCCTGCTGACTGCTCCTGTGGCTCCTCCCACAGACCCCTGTATAAAGGCGATTGAGGCCTGAGCCCGGCCTCATTCTCCAGGATGTAGTGTTGTTCATTCTTCCGGTCAATAAAAGCCGATATCTCGCTTCTTACGTCTCAGAGTGAGTTATTGATGGTGCATCAAATATATAAAAGGCCACACCGGGAGCACCGGATGCAGTATTCCACACCAGCCGACTCACAGGTGAAGTGTCGCCTCACCTGGAAGGACTGACTGGGGCCCTGAATGGTGGTGAGGGAGGAAGTGTAAGGACAGGTCTGCTTATAAGGATAAGTGCCAGGAGGGAGATCGGTGGGAAGGAATGGGGGGGGGGGGAACGAGTGGACAAGGGAGTCGTGTAGGGAGCGATCCCTGTGGAAAGCAGAGGGGGGGGGGAGGGAAAGACGTGCTTGGTAGTGGAATCCCGTTGGAGGTGGCCGAAGTTACAGAGAATTATACGTCGGACCCGGAGGCTGGTGGGGTGGTGGGTGAGGACAAGGGGAACCCTATCCCGAGTGGGGTGGTGGGCAGATGGGGTGAGGGCAGATGTGCGGGAAATGGGAGAGATGCGTTTGAGAGCAGAGTTGATGGTGGAGGAAGGGAAGCCACTTTGTTTAAAAAAGGAAGACATCTCCTTCATCCTGGAATGAAAAGCCTCATCCTGAGAGCAGATGTGGCGGAGACAGAGGAATAAGACGTCCAGTCCCTATATACCTTCATCCCCCACCAGGAAGGTCTCAAAGCTCTCCGCTTCTTTTTGGATTCCAGACAGCTTATCTACTGATATCTCCTATAAGCCCACTGACTCTCTCAGCTACCTGGACTATTCCTCTTCCCATCCTGGCTCTTGCAAAAATGCCATCCCCTGCTTGCAATTCCTCCGTCTCCGCCGCATCTGCTCTCAGGATGAGGCTTTTCCCAGCAAAAACCATACAGGACCTGGACAATATGACTACATGCTTCACAAATGGAAGTATCAAATGGTGTGACTTGACAATGGCCACAATGCCCAATGAAACATAACACCCAGCCCATTTAGACCTGTGGTTCAGAAATAACTCTCAAAGTGCTTCAAAGACCCACTTCCTTAAAGCTGGCAATTATCTTTTCCCTCTAACTTGGATGTTATTTTATTAATAATGTAGTATAAAAATGGCCTTACAGTAATCAGCTTTTGTTTTTCCCGTGTAACACACTGATATGCCCTACAGTGCCATCTACTGTCCACAGGAGAGCCGCTTCAGAATGTATTGGAGAGGTCTGTGTGATTCGTACCAGCAGAGGGCGCTAGATGAGTTAAAAAAACAAATTGGAGAGAGTGACTCTTTTTAAACAGGTAGAATTCTTGAATCAGAATCAGGTTTAATATCACCAGCATATGTCGCGACATTTGTTGACTTTGCAATAGCAGCAGAGTGCATTACATAATAATAGAGGAAAAAACTGTGAATTACAGTAAGTATAAACAGGTACAAGTGTTCATTTTATTATCAAAGTATGTCTGCAGAATACAACTCCCTGAGATTTGTCTTCTCCAGATGGCCGTAAAATACAGAGAAAAAATAGAAGCAGGTGAAAGACAATACATCAATCCCCCGCATGAAAATAAACAAAAAACACGCAAACCCCAAACTCAAACCAGCAGACCCTCCGAGAAGAGCAACCTCAAACCCAGCAGCCCCTCTGAGGAGAGAAACTGCTCACTCTCCTCCACATTTCCTCGATGCTTCAATCTTCCTCGATGCTTTAAATGGCGACAAGTGTAGTTGATCATGGGCCCTCGCTCGTCTCTGAGATTCTCCGCATGCTAACTTGTGCTCGCGCTTCTATATATTATATTAAATACATGGTGTGTGTGTGTGTGTGTGTGTGTGTGTGTGTGTGTGTGTGTGTGTGTGTGTGTGTGTGTGTGTGTGTGTGTGTGTGTGTGTGTGTGTGTGTACCTGTGTGTTTTTATAATAGTATATATTGTATGTACAGTATATTAAATAGTAAATTAATTAAGTGCAAAAATAGAAATAAAAAAGTAGTGAGGTACTGTTCATGGGTTCAATGCCCATTCAGAAATTGGATGGCAGAGGGGAAGAAGCTGTTCCGGAATCATTGAGTGTGTGCCTTTGTGCTTCTGTACCTCCTTCCTGATGGCAGCAATGAGAATAAGACATGACCTGGGTGATGGGTAACCTTATCAATGGATGCCACTTTTTTGAGTCATCGTTCCTTGAAGATGTCCTGGATACTATGGGGACCAGCGCTCATGGTGGAACTGACTTGTTTTACAACTCTCTCCAGCTTACTTCAACAGCCCCCCCCCGCCCCGCAGACAAAACAATGATGCAGCCAGTTAGAGTGCTCTCCACAGCACATCTGTAGAAATTTTTGAGTGTTTTTGGAGCATATCAAATCTTCTCAAACTCCTAATGAGATGTAGCCGCTTGTGCCTTCTTTGTAGCTGCAGCATTAGTTAGATGGTCCTAGGCTCCTAGTTAGATGTTCAGATATATTGAGACCCAGGCATTTGAAATAGCTCACTGTCTCCACTTCTGTTCCTTCTATGAGGACTGGTCCCCTTGTCTTACCCTTTTTGAAGTCCACAATCAGTTCTTTGGTCTTACTGAAATTGAGTGCAAGGTTGAATTGAAAATATTCCACCTAAATTTACCTCCCCTAACTAATTCTGCAGTTCAGGTTGTAACAGGTGCCTGCAATACAAAATAGACAAAAATTGTTTTTATTAAAACAAGTCTACAAGCTCAAGCTTGGCATTAAAAGTCTTGCTCATCCCAAAACAGAAAAATCTGAGCTTTTGTCCATGCAGCGCCCAGCAATTGTCTATGTCTATTTATCAAAACTTTAATAAAAGTTTAGAATAACTTTACAAAATCTGCGTACTGAACTCTGTGACAGATTGCACCTCTTGCAATGTCAGTTATTGTCAGGCAACAAGCCCAACAGGATTCCTGATGTCCAGAATCCGTGATATTATCCAACTGACTGAGCAGTCAATTATATTAAAGAGTTTCTGCGTACAACAGACACGCTTGAACAAAGCTCACTAGTTCAGGCAGTGGAGGTGGCTCTGATGAGAATAGCTTTTGAAAAGTGGAAGCGCAAAGCAGTAGTGCAACGAAAAGTGGAATATTAAATGCTTGCTCTGTGCAATTAGCATTTATAAGGAGGGAGTTGAATTAAAGCCGCAAAGAAAAATCTAATAAACATTATAGACAGATCGTTGCAAAGAGATCAAAATTACAAGACACACACAAAATTCTGGAGGAATTCAGCAGGCCAGGCAGCATCTATGGAAAAGGCCATTGTTTTGGGCTGAGACCATTCTGAGATACATCTCTTTTAGCAGAGAAAGGCACGATGCAAAGAAGGTGGAAGGGACACTATTAATAAAGGGTGGGATAAAGTGCCTTCTATGCCCGTTTTGAAAGGGAGAACACAACTACAGCTGTGAAGATCCCTGCTGCACCTGAAGACCCTGTGATCTCTGTCTCAGAGGCCGGTGTTAGGTCGTGAACCCTCACAAGGCGGAAAGTCCTGATGGAGTAATTGGTAAGGCTTTGAAAACCTGTGCCAACCAACTAGTGGGAGTATTCAAGAACATTTTCAACCTCTCACCACTACGGGCAGAAGTTCCCACTTGCTTCAAAAAGGCAACAATTATACCAGTGCCTAAGAAGAATAATGTGGGCTGCCTTAATGACTATCGCCTGGTTGCACTCACATCTACAGTGATGAAATGCAACAGCTTCTTCCCCTCTGCCAGCCTACAAAGTACCCAGGACATCTGTAGGGAGCGGTGTCTCAGAAAGGCAGCGTCCATTATTAAGGACCCCCAGCACCCAGAGCATGCCCTTTTCTCACTGTTACCATCAGGTAGGAGATACAGAAGCCTGAAGGCACACACTCAGTGATTCAGGAACAGCTTCTTTCCCTCTGCCATCTGATTCCTAAGTGGATATTGAACCTTTGGACACTACCTCACTATTTTTTAAATATATAGTATTTCAGTTTTTCGCATGATTTTTAATCTATTCAATGTATGTATACGGAATAAAGTATACTAAATAAGATTTACTTATTTGTTTATTATTATTATTACTATTTTTTTCTTCTTGATTATGTATTGCATTGAACTGCTGCTGCCAAGTTAACAAATTTCACATCGCATGCTGGTGATAATAAACCTGATTCAGATTCTGATAATCGATGAGAATGAAACAAAAGAAATAGTAAGGGGTGGAAAATGGCAATGTGACTTACATATATAGACCACCAAGCCTTATTGGTAATGTAAGGCATTGCATAAATCAGGAGAATAGAGGTCTATATTTATACAATAATCATGGGGGTTTCAATCAATCTAAAGATTAGGACTAGCAACTAGCAGTAATAGTTGAAACCCGTTTTTTACTGGGTATTTCTAGAAATGGCTTGCTAGCCCCTCGCTAACAGCCATTGGACTTCATGGTGAGGAAACCACCTTTTTCAGGCTCCATATGTCCAGGGTGTAAACGACTTTGGTCCCACCAAACCTGTGAGACTGGGATGTCTCGCCCACCCAAACCCCAGTTCGTGTGACGACTGTGTGATTCGCTGCCCCACGCGATCACACATTGGCATGATCGCACACTCCATACAATTATAAAGGGAGTATATTTATGAACGTTAATTTAACCAAAGAGTTAGTGAAGAAAAACAAACGAGAAGAGTTCATCATAATTAAACAGTCAAGTGTGCGCAGGTTGAAGCTCAAATCTTCCCAAAGCCGTATTCAGCGATCCTCGGTAGACCTTCACGCCTTGCACTCCATTGAATCACACATTCCCACCAGATCGAATCCTACAGCCAGCTCTCTCCTACTTCTTCTCTCCTCATCTCCTGCCAAACAAAGACCTCAACCAACCTGAATGTCCCTCACAAAACCCCTCCCCCATCATTCTCTAGAACCTTCTCCCAGTTCCACCATCTTGATTGGATGACACACATTCCTAACATCCCTCATCTTTAACGGTAGCCCAAACAGGCTGAACGCGGGACAGACTGCTCTTACGGAACTCCTAAAATGAAATACCTACAGCATCACAGTAAAAACAAGGGCATTACAGTCTGCACCCCCCACCAAAAGTAGTCATGTCCTCATGACTTTGAAATTTATCAACCCCTCATGGACAACACAGTCTTTTCAAGGAATTTCGTGATGTCAGGACATCAAATCCATATGTAAATGGTAGTGACATATCTCACTAGGGTGATAGGCTCAACACTCTGTTCCCCCAGTGCAAAATAGACCAGCCTATATGGGGGTTTCCTGACTCTTTGAGACTTCCTTACCCCATCTTCTACTTCTTCAGTCTCAGACATTCCTTGTCCTCTTAAAGAAGCTCCATTCCCGCCCCCCCCCCCCCACATCCAGTACTTGTGCCTTCTGGCAACTCAAGTCCCCCAGTCACTTGATTGATCTCAGCTTCATCCACCAATATCTTGGGGCCCGGTTTCCCTCCAATGTCCAACCACAAGCCTGCCTGCCCACCGCTAGTCCCGCCCCCGTTACATCCGCAACAACATAGGGAGGTTTGGGAATCTCTTCGTCAATTACTGGGGAGTTTGCATAGGGTAACATGTAGCATTCCCCCATTTCCTCATCCTCTGTCCATACAACATTCAGCGGTAAAGTCCTTTCCGGTTCTCTCCACTGTTCTCCCATGTCACCGCAGAGTCCTCTTACTAAGTGTAGGCTCCAAGTCTGGCTCTGGGTCCCAGAGGTAGAAGGTGGTTCCAATGGAGAATTTTGAGAGGTCCATTCCCATCTTCTGGTTTCATCCAGAAAACTGGCATATTTTGCATCTGACTCTCCATTGCATAAGGCATAGCCACACAGTGGTCAGCCAACTGTGAAAGATTTGAGAGCTAAGGTGTCTCCGTTGATATCAACTGGTGCTGCCACCAAGCAGAACAAAGCAGATAGAGTGCAGAAACCACTGGTGGGACGATCGAAGCAGAGGGCTGCTACTGAACAGGGTCCTTTGAAAAGGGGAGCAACCGGTATTGTTTATTTCAACTATGGTGACACTTCAGGCAGGAGTGTGCAGATCAAGAAAACCTCTGAAAAGTGAACCAACAGTTACTTAAAAAACAAAGGACTTTGGGAAAGCTCAGAGATACCCAGTGAGGGAAGGGTCTGGCGTCTTGGGGGGGAGCACTTTCCAATCAATATATCAAGGAAAACACTAAAGTGCAAAACCCTATTCCTGAAGGCTTAGTGGGGCCAAGCTCCAGTGTATCCCTTTGTATCGAGGATATTTATACTAGAGCTACACTTGACACAGGTTACTCTGCTGTACAGGTCCTTCTACAACCGGTATTTGACACATTTACCATTGATGCCACTCAATACCCTAGTGCTCTGGGAGCTTGGTACTGATGACTACCCATATGACGGCTACTTGTCATTGAAGCTGGAGTTTTTGGAGGCAGATGTGGGAGTAGCTGAGGCCTTTGGTACATTAGTGTTGGTTTATCTGGACCTGGTTGAGAAGGGTGAAGCTTCAATTCTTGTGGGGACAAATACTCCTATTGTGAGGAGACTAGTGGGAGCCTGCAAGGAGAGAGTTGGAGAGAGCTTTCTGAAAACCTTGTCCAATTACCCAGTGTTCAGAGATGCTTTTGAAGAAGTGTAGGCCCATCCTAGGCCGGATGATGAGCGTGAGCAGAGAACTGTGAGGTACACCCGGTCCAACCCCATCGTGTTACGGCCTGGGGAAGAAGCGAAGGTGACAGGAAACCTCAAATTTCCCAGAATGCCTGATGTGTAGCTATTCCATCCCCTGAGACTGTGTCCAACTTAGTTGACAGGTGTCTTGTAGAACTGGCACTTGTCTAGGGAAAATTTTAACCCTTCAGCTTTCAGGCAGCCTAACACCTTCAGTAGCCTCACCTCATGTTTTTCGAGGATGGGCCTGAACATTGTGAGATCATCCAGGTTCGCCAGCACCTCATTCAAGTTCATATACTCAACGATTTTCTCCATGACAGGCTGGAAAGTAGCCAGGGCTCCTGATATGCCCTGGGGCATCCTTTCAAACTGAAAGAACCCAAATGGACATAAGAACACCATCTTCTCCTTGTCAGCCTCACTCACGGGTATCTAATAATACCCTCTCCTTACATCCAGCACTGAGCCGTTTCACTCCATTCAGGCAGGCCAGTGTGTCCTTGATCCTCGGGACAGTATACTGGCAGAGAATTGTACCAATGGGTTCAGGGTCCAATAGTCAACACACATTTGTACCTTCCCATTCTTCTTCCTCACCACCACTATGGGTGACGCATTGGGGCTCCTGAACTCAGTGATAATCCCAATTTCCTTCTGCTGGGACTTCCGGTAAGATGGCGACTGTTTAGCTGCTCCGAACTTTTGCTCCGTCATTCTCCCTACCTTTGCACTACATGTCTCCATTCTTCAACCTTAGTTAGGTATTTTATTAGGTTTCTTCTACTTGCCAGCGAACACATCTATCTTATAATGTCTAACAAAAGTACTAAAACCGGGAAAAAGGAAACTTCTACGGCTTTGCCGGCTGACATTTTCGCTGCTTTGGAACAGCATCGACAAGATATTTTAAAGGAATTTAGAACTTCTTTCAACCAGCTGGATGTCAAATTGGATCGGATCAATGCTAGAGTGGACGAACATGCCGAACATTTATCTCGCATCGACTCAACTTCTGAAGATTTAAAACGCCATGTTCAATATCTCGAGACTCTCTGCTCCAGCCTAGAGGAGAAGAATTGCAAACTTTTTTCCAAAATGGTGGATCTTGAAAACCGGAGCAGACGTTGCAATCTACGAATTCTCGGTTTGCCAGAGGCCACTGAACAGGGCTCTCCCGTGAAATTTTTTTCCAATTTTCTCTGTGTGATTTTTGGGAAAGAATTTCTTCCAACTCCACCTGAGCTTGAAAGGGCACACAGGATCTACGTTCCCCGTGCAATTCTGGGTTCCCGCCCACGGCCGGTAATTTTGTGCTTTCATCAATACCAGGTGAAAAACCGTTTGATGATGGAGGCACGCCGCAGAGGTACTTTTGCTTTTCAAAATACAGTCATTCGCTTTGTGGAGGATTTTGCCCCCCAGGTTCTGAAGATGCGTGCTGAGTTTAAAGGTGTAATGAAAGTGCTTTTTGATCGTAGTCTTAGATCCTCCCTTCGAAACCCAGCCGACCTTCGAATTACACTTACTACTGGAGAATATAAGTGGTTTAAATCAGTGAAGGATGCTGAGGCATTTGTTGGAAGTCTTCCGGCCATCCCGTCTCCTTAGGAACCCGGTCTGACCTTCTAAAATGGTGGATAAGTACCTCTCGTAGTAGAGCTATTTTTTTCCGGACTCAGCCTGTACTTGAATAATTCAGTCATTATCTATTGAAGCTCTAAGGGCTGTAGACAATCTCTCCCTGGACCTGGTGCGTTTTTCTAAATAGATAATCCGAGTTTAATGTTTCCCTGCAGACGTTTAGACTGTACTTGTGTAATCTATTTTATTCTTGTATAACTTTATTTATAGAGATCTACAATTGACTCTAACTTGTTTTGGAGGTTTGGAGTTTTTATTGAAGGCCTCCCTGTTGGTTGATTCATGGTTTAAGTTTTGCCTTTTTTTTTCTGTAAATGGTTGATAAGTACTCTCTTCGAATCTATAATTTCCCCCCTTTTCTCCCTCCTTTTTTTTTCTTTTAATCTTCTATCATTTTTCACGGGTAGGTTAATTTTGGTTTTCTTTTGATTTTCTTTGTATTAAGTCTTATACTTCTGCTGAAGTTGTTCCTATTTGTTATTATGTTTTCTAGTGCATAAACTAGTTACCATTTGCTATATTATTTATACGGAACTGTTGTTAACGACACAGAACTGGAAGTCATACTTGGGTTAATTTTTTTGGTAGAGCTAGCTGCTTTTTTTGGTAGCCATCTAGTTTTGGGTTGCGAGGATGGGGTGGGTTCTCCAGTTCCAACACTACTCACTGTTTCCTTTGCTTTCCTTTGTTACTCAGGACATGTTTCTGTTTTGATTCTACGAATCTATGTTTACATTTTTGCTCCCAGACTGTTATTGTACTGCTTGACTTTTTATATGCCTGCTGCCTTCTACGCACTAACAATTGATAATGGTTAATACACTTAAATTTGTAAGCTGGAATGTAAAGGGATTGAATCACCCTGTTAAAAGAAGGAAGGTCTTCTCACATATTAAACAACTCAAAGCTGACATTGCTTTCCTTCAAGAAACTCATATTTGTTGTTTTGATAATTCTCGGCTTCTGTCAAAGTGGGCGGGTCAGCATTTTCATTCATCCTTTGCCGCCAAAGCTAGGGGGGGTCTCCATCCTTATTAACTCAAATATTCCTTTTGAACTCCATAATAAGATATCTGATACAAATGGCCGTTTTATTATTGTTTCTGGTAAACTATATAATACTAAAGTCGTACTAGCAAACCTGTATGCCCCCAATTTTGATGATGTTAATTTTTTTGAACTTTTTTTCTCCTCACTACCAGACTTAAACTCATACTCTCTTATACTGGGTGGTGATTTCAATTGTTGGTTAGATCCTAATTTGGATCGATCATCCTCTGTTACTAGACCACCTACTAAATCTGCCTTAGCTATTCAATCGTTTCTCTCCAATTATGGTATCTCTGATATATGGCGTTTCCTTCATCCTACTGCGAGAGATTATTCTTTTTTTTCACATGTTCACCATACCTTCACTAGAATTGACTACTTCTTACTCGATAATCAACTCATTCCATTTGTCTATTCTTGTGATTATCAGAGTATACTGATTTCTGACCATGCCCCAATTACTCTGTCTTTAAATTTTCCTGGTCTCCCTCAGAGGAATAAACACTGGCGGTTTGATTCGACTTTATTATCGGATGATGATTTTCTAAAATTTATTAAGGATCAGATAACCTTTTATTTTAACACCAACACATCACCTGAAGTGTCATCCCAGATTGTCTGGGATGCCATGAAAGCATATTTGAGGGGCCAAATAATCTCCTATACAGCAAATCTTAATAGAAAGTCCTGTGCAGATCGATTAGGCCTCATTAACCAATTTCCTTCTGCTTCTGCAGATGCTCCACCTCAGTGGGTGCCAATCACTGAGGCCTTTCTCTGAAAGGGGTGTCCTCTGCCACTCGGATGGTATTCTGCCACTCTTAGAACAACTGTCAGTAGAAAAGACATCTTCGAACTTCAACATCTTCTCTGTCAATCTCCTTTTCCAAACTCCTGGTACTGGGGAGCCACCACAGTTGAATGACTTGGCTGTCAACTTTCCCTTTCCCTTTCCTGCTTTTCTTAGAAAAACTTTTCTTAGGAAAACTAGACATCACAGCCACCAGAAAAAGGTGTGCCATTGGCATTCCCTGCCTGAGGGTGACCTGCCTCTCCAAGGTGTTCCTGACAATCACTGTCATCTGTTTACCTGTAAAAACCGACGGCTTCTGTTCGAGCGTCACCAATACCCCAGCAGGTAACCGTGACTCCTCTTCATGGTTTTCCAGAGCAGCCACCAGGAGGGCCTCGGCATCAGGCATTCTGGGAAATTTGAGGTTTCCTGTCACCTTTGCTTCTTCCCCAGGCCGTAACACGATGGGGTTGGACCGGGTGTACCTCACAGTTCTCTGCTCACGCTCATCATCCGGCCTAGGATGGGCCTACACTTCTTCAAAAGCATCTCTGAACACTGGGTAATTGGACAAGGTTTTCAGAAAGCTCTCTCCCTACTCTCTCCTTGCAGGCTCCCACTAGTCTCCTCACAATAGGAGTATTTGTCCCCACAAGAATTGAAGCTTCACCCTTCTCAACCAGGTCCTGATAAACCAACACTAATGTACCAAAGGCCTCAGCTACTCCCACATCTGCCTCCAAAAACTCCAGCTTCAATGACAAGTAGCCGTCATATGGGTAGTCATCAGTACCAAGCTCCCAGAGCACTAGGGTATTGAGCGGCGTCAATGGTAAATGTGTCAAATACCGGTTGTAGAAGGATCTGTACAGCAGAGTAACCTGCGTCAAGTGTAGCTCTAGTATAAATATCCTCGATACAAAGGGATACACTGGAGCTTGGCCCCACTAAGCCTTCAGGAATAGGGTTTTGCACTTTAGTGTTTTCCTTGATATATTGATTGGAAAGTGCTCCCCCCAAGACGCCAGACCCTTCCCTCACTGGGTATCTCTGAGCTTTCCCAACGTCCTTTGTTGTTTAAGTAACCGTTGGTTCACTTTTCAGAGATTTTCTTGATCTGCACACTCCTGCCTGAAGTGTCACCACAGTTGAAATAAACAATACCGGTTGCTCCCCTTTTCAAAGGACCCTGTTCAGTAGCAGCCCTCTGCTTCGATCGTCCCACCAGTGGTTTCTGCCTTATTCTGCTTAGTGGCAACACCAGCCGATATCAACGGAGACACCGTAGCTCTCAAATCTTTCACGAAATTCTGTAAAACCCCCACTTGTGGAACATTAAGGGTCGCTTCAGCAACAGAAGCCATTACCGAGGACTGTGCCCTGCTGAACTGAAGCCACTTTGCTGCTCAAGCAGTTCCCCTGGCCAGGCCACATGTCTCACATGGACAACTCCAGGTTACCGAAAACAGTACTCTACAGAGAATTCTCTCAGGGCCAGAGGGATCATGGTGCCTGCACAAGAGGAACAAAGACCAACTTAAGCAGCATCTCTCTCAGGCAAGTATCGTGGTCAACAGGTGACAGAGACCTCTGGAGAAAGCTGAACCATGGAGCAGCCAAGAACCACAGAGGAATCCAGAAGAGCGACTGCTGAAGGGAAGAGGGGAGACAGGAAGGATCCCACTACCCAAGCGCCCACATCCCAGCTGTTCAATGCATCTCTACTGCTCCAGAGTCTGTAGATCCAGAAATGGCCTCTGCAGTCAGCATTGATTGTGCTGTCGCTCCTGAGGGCTCTCCTTCCCTTCTGATCTACACAAGCGAAGAACCAGCCGTCATTGTCACCGAAACATTAAGTGCACAACACTCCTCCCTTCTTGGCTATAAACTCCAAATCAATATAGAATGCATCTCATCTATATGATCAGTATACTATATAATACAGACATCCACAGCATAGTCAGTTTTAAATTGTCCCATTCAGGCCTGAGGATTTAATTGTTGTGGAGGGATTTTTTACTCCTATGGGATAACGTCTTTCCTGACAACTACAGGTTCTGGGGCTCCTCCGTGATGTTTGTAGGAAGTGGCTCTGACAGCTCGACATGTTTCTTCTTTCCTTTTCTTCTGGCTTGTGTACCTTGATCTTGAGAAAGTCCATTTAGTTCACTTATTAATCCTTCTATTGCTCCCTTTCCAATTTCATACCTCCATTGACTCTTTTCTTTCATTCATCCGTTCATCCAGCTTGGCTTTGGTCTTTGCTTCAACTTTTACCAGCAGCTTTTCTCTCCCACTTGAAGTTCATGCAAGAACCTTAACGTGCGCAGAGAAGATTCTGGTTCTTTATGCTCACAAAGGCCACATGGTGCTTGCAACTTTCCTGAAGCTCTTTGAACACTCTTCTAGCTTAAAACCAAGCCACATTTTGCAAATAACTCCCTAATTAACATATCAGAAGCACTTTCAGATTTGTTATCTACAAAAACTGTTGTAGTCGGACCACAGCTTTCATCACCTTTATACTTCCTCTGAGCAGCGTGGTCCTTCCTTGGTCCAATATGCTTTCCAAGCAGAGGCACAGAGGTTGGCACCAACATCTGTTAGGCAACAGTTCATGGTGTACAGCATGGAGACAGCTGTGGCATTATCCAGTACCTCTGTTGATTCACTTTTAGTTGACTCTGTCAGAGCAGGTGTGGCACGTGGATGTGGATGGATCTCCAATCAAGTTGTAGTTGTCACAGCCACTCACATCCCCTCAGTGCTGGCCCTCCTGTTTTTTGCCAAGCCAATGTGGCTTGTCGGTTATTGTATTCACAGTTACAAATGTCATTCCACAGGAGTTACCTTTTCTCCAGTTTAAGTTCTTAGTTGGATATCTGCAAGGCTTCAGTTTGATATCTTTACAGTGCCATCAAAACTCATTTTGTGGAATAGCTGAAACAGTCAAGTCAGTGTCCAATTGCATTTTAATTAATTTGTTGTTCTATTCTGGTGTAAACCATGTTGCTACTTTTCACATTGTAAATCTCCTGTGTCACCCGTACCAGAGTTGGTTTTTTCTCACCAGCATGCAATTCAGAGCTCTTTCTGAAACTGCAACATCACTTCTTATCTTTTTCTCTTTCCTGAGCAGTCCATTTATTTTTGTCTGCATAACATGTGTCCTACTTTGTTGCATTTTCTGCAAGTTTTGCCCTTAATTAAGTCTGGTGTATCTGAGCTCCTGCCACAATGGTAACGCAATTCTTTTTCGGCCAGGCGGGTTTCTGATTAGATGTTGCAATTTTGTTCATGCTCACTTCCATTCCTGACTTCAACTCATTTGCATCTGTTTCCTGTCTGCATTGATACAGCAATTTCAACTGCAATTTCAATGTGTGTTGTGCTCCTGTTAAAAGCCAATTTTGAATGTGTTCTTCTAGGAGTCCATAAACTAAATAATCCCTCAGTGCATCATTAGGCCTCTCACTATATTGACAATGCTCAGACAAATTTCTTCAGTTCAGCTATGTATGCTGAAATGGAATCCCCTTCTTTTTTGATTTGCTTATGAAACCTTATGTATTCAATAACCAAAAATGGTGTTGGTTGTAAGTGTTCCTGCATTACTTTCACAGTATCAGAAAACTTTATTTCAGCTGGTTTAGTTGCAGCAGTAAACCTTCTATGCCAACTGTTTGTATTTTCCACTCAATGCACTCAGGAAAACTGGCATACACTTCTCATTGGCTATTTCATTTACTTCAAAATACTGCTCAATTTGCTCAGTATACAGTACCTGAGCCAGTTATCTGTGGTGCAATTGAACACATCTATTTGTCCCACGTAGCCAGCCATTTCAGCTTTTCTATAATGATTTTTTAATAATTATTCCTCCTGAGGCTGTGCTACCTGTTCTTCCCACCCATCAGCACCTCACTTTGGATGCCTTTTGGATCTCTGACTGGAATGACTGCTCGCTACTCTGTGAGGCTACCCGCATTTTCCCAAGCTCTGGGTCTTGATGTTCTATCAATTGAATTTTTCCTCTTCCCTGACTATAGTCAACCATCCCCCTTTGAGACTATGATTACATGAGCTCCTCGGCCTGCCCTACAGTAACAGAAGAAAGATAGCTTTGCACATTTTTCATGAAAAGTCAATTCTGTTTTGACCAATACCTTGGGCCTTTTGGAGCATGAAGCAATTGTGCACGCTATAAAATCCTGAATGGCTTTAAAAGTCAACTTGCACATTTACGATAACAGTGTTATTGTATTTTACAACAGAAAGAAGGCATTCCAGTCACCATACTTCATTAGGAGTTCAAGGGCATTTGGTACGTCACCAATGATTCCAGCAAATTTCTGCAGGTTATCGTGGAGAGCATCCCTACTGGTTGGGTCACGGCCTAGAATGGAGGTTTCAGTAACAGGGTCAAAAGAGGCCATAGAAGGTTGTAGACTCAACCAGATTCATCTAATCTGTTGGTTTAGGCAGCCTGCTCCTGCTTGCTTTTTATGTTGCTATGTTACTTTCATGTCAACGTCAAAGGTAGCAAAGAAGCCCACATTGGGAAGGCCTACTACTTCCTGACAACTTCATAAGTTCCACATCGACTAATATAGTCCCAAAGCTTCAGGCATTGCTGCCAGATAAAAAAGTGTAATCGGGACAGGTATTGATTGTATTAACCTTCACTGTAAAATATCCTCAGATGAGAATGTTTTGGTGAAGGGACGAAGAAAGCAGCATCCTTCAAAGCAAAGGTGGTGGAAATCAGAAATACTTCTAGCCTAACAGGATCAAATACTGGATCTGTCCCAGTATGCTATTTGTCCTATTCACTTGATGAGAAATGGAGGACCCAGGTTAATGGTGACCACTAATAGTTCATCATCAATCTCTTTGAAACTTACTTTGGAGTGAGAAACTCAGGGAATTTGCAGCAGACTCGGTAAATCAGTGTCATTATTTTAATTTTACTTAACACTACAGACAGCTTACATTATGAACAGGCCAGGTACACAAACATGAGAAAATCTGCAGATTTTGCAAAGCATCACACACAAAATACTGGAGGAGCTCAGCAGGCCAGGCAGCATTTATGGAAAAAAATATAGTCAACGCTTCAGGCCGAGACCCTTCATCGGGACTGGAAAGGAAGGGGAAAAGTAAGAATTAAGAATGTGGGGGGAAGAGGAGGAAGAAGTACAAAGTGGCAGGTGATAGGTGAAACTGGAAGAGGGGGAGGGATGAAGTATAGAGCTGGGACGTTTGATTGGTGAAAGAGATAAAGGGCTGGAGAAGAAGGAATCTGATAGGAGAGGAAGACCATGGAAGAAAGAAAAGGGGGAGGTGATGGACAGGTAACGAGATAAGGTGAGAGAGGGAGATGTGAATGGGGAATGGGGAAGGTTGGGGGGGGGGGGGGGGCATTACCGGGAGTTCAAGAAATCAATCTTCATGCTATCAGGTTGGAGGCTACCCAGACGGAACATGAGGTGTTACTCTTCCAATCTGAGTGTGGCCATGTTGTGGCAGAAGAGGAGGGCATGGACTGACATGTCAGAATCAAAATGGGCGGCCACCGGGAGATCCCGCTTTTTGTGGCGGACGGAGTGAGGGTGCTCAATGGAAACGGTGTTAGCATCCTGTCTCACCAATATACAGGAGGCCACTCTGCGAGCACCGTAGACAGTATTTGACCCCGACAGATTTGCAGATGAAGTGTCGCCTCACCAGGAAGGTCTGTTCGGGGCCCTGAGTGATAGTGAGGGAGGAGGTGTGAGGCAAGTGTGGCACTTGTTCTGCTTGCAAGGTTAACTATGGGAGGAAAGTGGAGAGTTCGGTCGGTGGGGGGGGGAGAGAAATGTGTGCTTGGTGGAGAGATCCTATTGGAGATGTCTAGGTACAACCCTATTAAAAAATAGTGCTTGTTGCTGCATTAAGCAAAATAATCTGTTGCCTTAGGATATGAATTTGAAATACATGCCCCAGAATTTAACTAGAGACAATGTATGTAGAGGCACAACAGACAACAGACTATCTGGTCATTATTGCACGTTACCCTAGCAGATAGCCATATTTTCACGGAAGAGAAAAGCAGGCTGGGGGGCTGAACAACCTTCTGGATCCTGATCCAGTATGAGGATGTTGGCCTGAAGCTGTGGAAGCAGCTGTCTTTAAAACTGTTTCTCTCAATGGCAGTTCAGTCGCACCTCAGAAGCAAACTTTTGAGACCATAAGATATAGGAGCTGAATTCGACCGTCGAGCCGATACTGCCTTTCGCTGCTTACGTCAGCAACTCGGAAAAGTGACTGAATTAAAACTGAGATAATCAGCAGATGCTGGATTTCCGAGCAACACACACAAAATGCTGGAGGAACTCAGCAGGCCAGGCAGCATCCATGGAAAAGAGTACAATCGACGTTTCGGGCCAAAAACCTTCATCAGGACTGGGAAGGAATAAAATGAGTGAGAATACGTTGGGGGGGGGGGGGGGGGGAAGGAAGTACCAGAAGGTGAAAGGTGAAACCGGATGGGGAGGGGGAGGGGTGAAGTAAAGAGCTGGGAAGTTGAATGGTGAAAGAAATACAGGGTTGGAGAAGGGGGAGTCTGATAGGAGAGGAGAGAAGGCCCTGGAAAAAAGGAAAAGCAGGTGAAGCACCAGAAACAGGTGATAGGCAGGTGAGAGCGGGAGATAGGAATGGGGAGTGGTGAAGGAGAGGGGGGTATTACTGAAAATTTGAGAAATCGATGTTCACGCCATCAGGTTGGAGGCTACCCAGATGGAATATAAGGTGTTGCTCCTCCAAACTGAGTGTGGCTTCATCTTGACAGTAGAGGAGGCTGTGGACTGACTTGTCAGAATGGTAATGGGAAGTAAAGTTGAAATGGGTGGCCACAGGGAGATCCCACTTTTTGTGGTGGACGGAGTGTAGGTGCTCGGCGAAGTGATCTCCCAGTCTGTGTCAGGTCTCACTGATACGAATGAGGCAACACCGGGAGCACACTGGATGTAGTAGGTAACCCCAAAAGACTCACAGATGAAGTACTGCCTTACCTGGAAGGACTGTTTGGGGCCCCGAATGGTAGTGAGGGAGCAGGTGTAGCACTTGTTCAACCTGCAAGGTTAAGTGCCTGGAGGGAGATCAGTGTGAAGGGACAAGTTTTGGAGAATAATCTGTTGGGCGTGGAGGCTGGTGGGGTGGTAGGTGAGGACAAGAGGAACCCTGTCCCTGGTAGGGTGGCGGGAAGATGGGGTGATGGCACATGTGCAAAATGGAAGAGACGCCGTTCGAATTGAATTGACTTTATTTCTTACATCCTTCACATATGTGAGGAGTAAAAATCTTTACATTACTTCTGCGTGCAAATTATAGTAATCTGTAATAAATAGTATGTACAGTAAGGTATAGAACAGAACGGTCAATATAGCTTAGAAATACAATTGTGTCAGTGTGAGTCGATCAGTCTGATGGCCTGGTGGAAAAAGCTGTCCTGGAGCCTGTTGGTCCTGACTTTTATGCTGTGGTGATGCACCATCAATAACTCACGCTGAGACGTAGGAAGCGAGTTATCGGCTTTTATTGACTGGAAGAATGAACAACACTACATCCTGGGGAATGAGGCAGAGCAACAGGCCACAGACGCCTTTATACAGGGGTCTGTGGGAGGAGCCACAGGAGCAGTCAGCAGGGGTCTGTGGGAGGAGCCACAGGAGCAGTCCAGACAGGTATATGTAGTTCACTACATGTGGTACTGTTTCCCTTTCTTATTATTAGCACATATTATTGAGGTGAGTGTGATAGGACACCAGTCGTTCTGACACGTTACCTTGGTCTTTTTTGGTACAGGGACAATGGTGGATAATTTGAAGCAGGAGAGCACTACACTGGGAGAGGGAGAGATTAAAAATGTCTGTAAACACACCAGCCAGTTGTGCTGCGCACACTCTGATTACCCGCTCTGGGATGCTGTCTGGACCTGCAGCCATGGGCTGTCCACTCGTTAGAAACACCAGTGTACTCCAGCCTCAGAGATGAGCAAGGTGCGGGTCGCGTCAGCAGCTCTCCTCGGGGGCTCGCTCAGTGTTGGCAACATCAAACCGAGTGTAAAAAAGATTTACCTCATCTGGGAGAGAGGCAGCGATGTTGGCAGCACCAATATGCTTAGCTTTGAATACTGCGATGGTGTGCAGACTTTGCCATAAGCTGCGTGTGTTGTTGGTGGGGAGTTGTGTCGGGATCTTGTCTCTGTATTGTCATTTCGCTGCCTTGATGACTTTTTGTAGATCGTACAGTATTTTTTTGAGTTCCTGGTGGTTACCGGTGATGAAAGCTCTGTCTCGTGCAGTGAGTGCAGCTCGCATGGAACTGTTGACCCTGGGTTTCTGGTTTGGATAGACCCTGACCAATTTTGGGGGGACAACATCCTCAATGCACTTCCAGATAAAACTCGTATCCCTTTCTGTGAACTTAGAGACATCCTCATCATAAAAGACATTCCAGTTGACATCATCAAAGTAGTGGAGACTGATTGATCAGACCAATAGTGGACGGTTTTAACTATGGCTGTCTCTTGTTTCAGTTTCTGCCTGTACACGGGCAGAAGCAGGATGGAGAAGTGGTCAGACTTCCCAAACGGTGGACAGGAGAGTGCTTTGTAAGTGTTGTGGAAGGGAAAGTTGCAGTGGTCTTTGTTCTGGTATGAAAAGCATCATCTTGAGAGCAGACATGGTGGAGACGGAGGTGTGGGCGCAGGGGGACAAAGGTGAAGCCCTTACTAAGGGAAGAATGTTCTGCCTCAGAGAGGGGATGGTGAAGGCCGGGCCCGGATGAGAGCTGGGATCAGAGGGGGGAATTGGACTGGCAGTGTCAAATGTGAGTGGAGGGTTGTGTGTTCAGGGAAAGTGCGATGAGAGGAAGAGTAAATTTATCAGGGGTTCCCGACATGGGGTTATTGATAGAGTCCATGCACAAAAAAGGCCTAGCTCTCTCCGGTCCTGTTCACCCTGTACACATCAGACTTCCAATATAACTCGGAGTCCTGCCATGTGCAGAAGTTCGCTGATGACACGGCCATAGTGGGGTGTGTCAGGAATGGACAGGAGGAGGAGTATAGGAAACTGATACAGGACTTTGTGATATGGTGCAACTCAAACTACCTGCGTCTCAATATCACCAAGACCAAGGAGATGGTGGTGGACTTTAGGAGATCTAGGCCTCATATGGAGCCAGTGATCATTAATGGAGAATGTGTGGAGCAGGTTAAGACCTACAAGTATCTGGGAGTACAGTTAGACGAGAAGCTAGACTGGACTGCCAACACAGATGCCTTGTGCAGGAAGGCACAGAGTCGACTGTACTTCCTTAGAAGGTTGGCGTCATTCAATGTCTGTAGTGAGATGCTGAAGATGTTCTATAGGTCAGTTGTGGAGAGCGCCCTCTTCTTTGTGGTGGCGTGTTGGGGAGGAAGCATTAAGAAGAGGGACGCCTCACGACTTAATAAGCTGGTAAGGAAGGCGGGCTCTGTCGTGGGCAAAGTACTGGAGAGTTTAACATCGGTAGCTGAGCGAAGGGCGCTGAGTAGGCTACGGTCAATTATGGATAACTCTGAACATCCTCTACATAGCACCATCCAGAGACAGAGAAGCAGTTTCAGCGACAGGTTACTATCGATGCAATGCTCCTCAGACAGGATGAAGAGGTCAATACTCCCCAATGCCATTAGGCTTTACAATTCAACCGCCAGGACTTAAGAACTTTTTAAAAGCTATTATTAATTCTTTATGAGATAGCGATTTAGATGCATATCATATTTTTTTTACTGAGTTAAGTATTGTATGTAATTAGTTTGGCTACAACAAGTGTATGGGACATTGGAAAAAAGTTGAATTTCCCCATGGGGATGAATAAAGTATCTATCTATCTAGCTCCCCAATACAAAAATTTATACATCCATCCGTCGACCTCCAACAAGAGGGGCATCGTACCCATTTTGGTGGAGGACGGCGGATGGCGGAACTAGTTAGTTGGGGCTCGGCGGACGGCGGAACTAGTTAGTTGGGGCTCGGCGGACGGCGGAACTAGTTAGTTGGGGCTCGGCGGACGGCGGAACTATTCTGGTCGGGATTCGGCGGACGGCGGAATTATTTTGGCCGGGGCACGCCGTGCCTGTTTTGCATACAAACGAGGGGAAGATGGCGGCGTGCAAAGGGAGTAAGGCACGGAATTCGGTGCAGAACAGTTTGTCTCTCAGTCGTGACTTTTTTCAGATGATGGAGGTGGCAAGCGGCTGGATCGTGGATTTCATGGGTTACAGTCTCTACCGCTATTTCGGGGCAGGAATGTTCGAGGAGTTTCGAATGATAAGGGACACCATGAACGGTCAGTAAACACGACTCTCGATGATTATTTATATTTCATTGAATTTAAAGCACATAACTTATCATTTCCTCCGTCCCAATGGAGAGTCTCAATTTGAAACGCTAATATCTCCTTCCCCCTCAATCTACCTTGTTCTTCCGGCATTTCTCCGCCAGATTCAATACTGTTATCACCCCAAAACTAATCAATAAGCTTCCAGACTCGCGTAGTTGAATCCTCGGTTTCCTCACTTGTAGCCTCAATTCAGTTCGGATTGGCAACTACATTTCTTCCACAAACTCGGTAATCACAGGTGCACCCTGCATTTCTCGCTTTATACTTATGACTGTGAGGCTAAACACAGTTCCATTGCCATCTTTAAGTTTGTAGACGACACCACTGTCATCAGTATTTAGGAGGAAGATTTAAAATCTAGCCTCTCTCATTCAATATCATCGAGACCATTCTCTAGTATTGACTTCAGCGGAGGGAAACAAAAGCTCCCTGAGCCAGTCTTCATCAAGGGATCGATCAGGCGTAGAAAGGTTCAGCAAATTTAAATTCCTCGGTATTATCAATTCAGAGGACCTGTCCTCGGCCCAGCACGTAAATGCAATTAGGAAGAAAGCACAGTGCTGCCTCTATTTCCTTAGAAGTTAGCAAGTGTCAGAAACGGGCCACGTTCCCGAATAATGGCTTCAAGACAAATTCAAGGAAACAAAGTTTATTAACAGTTCTGCAGAGCTGGGCTCCCTCAGAGAAGGGAACCCTGAACCTTACAGGGCAGCAGATTTTATCCTTCTTCCTTACCCCTCCCCTCCCTGACTCGGGAGGTACACAGTGTTTTCCCATTCCATATTTGGAGTTGTTTTTTTACACATTTCTGTAAAACAATAGTCCATATCTCAGGACTTCAATGATTCCACAAACAGTTAATCTTGTCAGGGCTTCTGCATTCATAATTAAATCACATTTGTTTACAGACTTTAACCCAGACATAATTAAATCACATTTGTCCCCGGACATAATTAAATCACATTTGTCCTCTGAATTTAACCCAGACCTCTTTCAGAAACGCACATCTTAATTTTGAATCTTACAATTCCACCCTTTTTCTTTTTAAGATGTGCGTTTCAGCTAGCATTTCTCTCACTCCCAGGGGGCCCACCACCCTTCCTCCGCCCCCCCGTGGAGGGTCAGCTTTCTTCTTTAATAGCATAGGTTTTAGCTCGTTTGTCCCATGTTGGGACATGTTACTGCCTGGAGCTGGAATATACTGCGCCTGATCAGTGTTCGTATACAAGGAATCAAACACGGCAAAAGTAAGAGAATCATTAGACCCCCGCCTGCTACTAGGAGAGCGGTGCGCCACCAACTACCTCCCAGTAGCCCGTCTAGCCAACTCATGTTCCCCAGGGATCTCCAGTTTTGTACTGGCACGTGGGTCAGTTTCCGAATTTTGTCGGATATTTTTAACACGGCCTTTCCACTGTCGTCTATCTTAAGGCAACAGTTTGTAAGATTGAACTTCCTACATACCCCGCCTTCAGAGGCCAATAGGTAATCCACAGCCAGCCTGTTCTGGTATATTGCTGTTCGCATCTGGCTCTGCTGTTTTGCCAACAGCTCCAATGCCAGTGCCGTGCTGAGGTATTGCTATTGCCTGAAGTTGTGACACACTTCGTCTTATTAGTGCTTGTACACAGGGAATGAGGCAGGGTAAAAGCATCAAACTCATTAATCCACCTCCCACCATCCAGAGTACTGTTCGCCACCAACCGCCTTTATTATAGACCTGATAGTACGGCTTACCATTTTCCCAACACCCTTCTGCTTTTATCATAACAACGGTCATTTACATGCGAGTGGGACACAAATGATCCTGGGAACACCCTCTGCCCCACTCGTACCACGGTTCTGCACTTGTCACATTTCCCTTCAATTTCCCCGACATATAGAATCAAATATATTACAGTCAATAATGTTACAGTCCACATAGAGTTCATTTTTGCTGCCTTTTTAGCTTCACCACCAACGGTTCTTCACCGGGAACACAGGTCCACTCAGTGCGGCTTTCGGGCTTCACCGGTCCTTTTACCCTTGATGCGTGTGTCCACCCTTTTTCTTTTGTCCGTACAGCCGCCTCTGTTGTTAGCAGGACCTGGAAAGGGCCTTCCCACTGTGGCTGTAACTTCTCCGGCTTCCAGGTCCTTACCAGAACCCAATCTCCAGGCACGATCTGATGTAAAGCAAAGTCGAGCGGCGGAGTCTGGGCCAAGAGACCCTTTTTCCGCAGTTCTGCAAAGGAACGGGACATGGCCAGTAAATTGTTCTTTACAAATAAATCACCCCCCTGTAGTGTGGGATACCCCTCTATTTTATTCCAATATGGCAGTCCAAAGAGCATCTCACAAGGAGATATTCCTATATCCTTGCGGGGCGCTGTACGTATTCTCAGGAGAGCGATCGGCAAACACTTGGTCCATGGTAGCTTGGTTTCCAACATCAACTTGGTTAGCTGTGCCTTCAGGGTGCTGTTCATTCGTTCTACTCTTCCCGAACTCTGGGGATGCCACGGGGTATGGTACTTCCATTCGAACGCAAACATGTCACGACTGCTCTCTTCTAGCGGGCAACTCCAGAAGGCGTCTTTTAGATCTATTACACTGAACCATTCATGGTCAGGGGAGATCTTGCTCATCAGTGTGTAGGGATTGGGGACTACAGGGTACCGAGTCTGTACCACCGCGTTTAAGCCCCTCAAGTCTTGGACCATCCTGTAACTTCCGTCCGGCTTCCTCACCGGGAGGATCGGGGTGTTATGGTGACATACACTCTTCCAAAAGTCCATCTGCGATCAGTCCTTCTATTACCGGTTGCAGGCCTTTCCTCCCTTCCATTGAAATAGGGTACTGTTTTCTCCGTACTGGCGAACTGTTAGGTAATAGTGAGATTTGCAAGGGGGGGGGGGACGTTCAAACCCCCCCCCGGTTCCCTTCCTGGTACCATACCTCCGGGCTTATTTTCCTATCGTCTTCTTCCCTGAGGGCAAACAGCTGTACCATTATCTTCCCGTTCCTGGGCACAGTCCCGATGCCTAGCCTGACTTGCAGATCCCGCCCGAGCAGGTTGAATCTCGCAGAGGGTAACAAAAGTAGGTCCTGTCCCGTTACCCTATCCTCATGTTCAATTTTCACGTTGTCCACAATTGGCACTTGTATTGTCTTTCCTCCGATACCGGATACTCCCATCAGTTTTGCTCCGGTCTGGGTCCCTGATGGTATCTCTATTATACTCGATCTTTCAGCTCCTGAGTCGACCATGAAGGTTGTGTCACACCCTTGGGGACCTACTTTTAAGTTTACCAGGGGTTCCTGCCGATGATCTTTTTCCCAAGGGTTAGAACCCCCGACCCCCCTAGTACTCTTCTTCCATCATGGCGTACGAGCGCACTTCCCGTCGGTATCTGGGGCACTCGCGCCTGAAGTGTCCCTCTCCATTGCAATGAAAACATCTTAAAGCCTTCCTTGGCCCTCCTCCTTGCTCCTGGCTACTACCTCGATCCAATCATGGTCCCTGTCTCTCTCTCTACTATCTGCGGTTACTTGTCGCACTGTCTGGACCATTATCCTTGCCGTCTTCTTTTGTTTCTCTTCGTCCCTTCTGACAAAGACCTTCTGAGCCTCACGGAGTAATTCACTCAAGGGCTTGCTGTTCCAATCTTCCATTTTCTCCAGCTTTTTCCTAATGTCCGGCCAGGCTTTGGACACAAGCTCTACTCGAATTAGTTGTTGTCCCACCTCTGTCTCTGGGTCTACCCCGGCATATTGTTGCATATTTTTCCGAATCCTATCCAGGAAATCGGTCGGGGTCTCATCGGGGTTCTGGTGGTTCCCGAAGGCTTTGGTGAAATTGTGTCCCTTAGGGACCGCCTGCCTTATCCCCTTTATTAGGAATTCTCGCATATCCCTCATATTTTTCCGGCCCCCTTCTGTTTGCTTATTCCATCCTGGGTCTACAAGGGGGAATTTCTGTTGTGGTTCTACTTGTCCTTGTTCTCCTTCTCTTTCCCATATCACCATGGCTGCCTGTCTTATCATTTGTCTCTCCTGGGTGGAAAACAAGGTTCCCATAATCGAGTGCATTTCATCCCAGGTATAGGTGTTAGGTCCTAAAAATTGGTCCAACTGTTCAGCCAGGCCCATGGGGTCTTCTAATAGGCCTTTCATTTCCTTTTTGAAGTTTCTTACCTCGGTACTCGTCAGGGGGACGTTCACATATCCCGTTCCCCCAACTCCCCCTGCCATAGGCACTTCTCTTAGAGGACATAGCTTGGTAGCCTGTTCGACTTCCTCTTTGTTAGTTTTAACTGTCTGTGACCTGGTTTGCACCCTCCTAGCTTCTGCACCCCGCGGTTTTGCACGCTCCGTTTCCTCTTCACCCTGGACTGCATCTCCTGCAGCTGCCAACTCATTTTCACTTCCCCTTTCCTCAGGGTCTTCAATTTCTGGAGCGGTAGGGGGCACATATGGGGGCGGCAGATGGTCGAGCACCTCCCATGTATTCTTTTTCTGTTCCCCTTCCTTTATCGTTTTCAACTTATAACTATTTGTCGTTGGTAACCAGCATAGGGCATAATCACTTTCTTCGGGTTTAACGTTAGGTTTTGAATTCACGTACAGATTAAGGGCTTGTTGTACCCAATCCTCGCTAGACCCGAACTTAGGCCACCACACAGCCGACCCTTGGATCGGCTGGCGGGACCATAATTCACAGTACTGTATCATTTTTCTCTTTGACTTCCCTTTTCGCCTCCCGTAATCCCAATTTTCTAGCATCCGTCCCAACGGACTATCAGGGGGTACCCTGGGGTATTTTTCATCATTGGCGCCTGGATTCCTTTACCCTTTTCTCTCTTAGACCCCTTATTCCCCATCTCGAGGACTTGCCCGGTTCCAATCCACCCGCAGGCACCCCGTAATTCCACAATTCTCGTGCACTACATCTCTGCAGGAATTTAATTTGAATGTGACCCACCTAGCTCGGTCACTCCTGTCCAATTCTGGAACCTGTATTCCCGCGATCGCCCAGGAATTCACCTGCAGGCACCCCGCAGTTCCACAATTCTCGTGTACTACGTCTCTACAGGAGGATCCACCTGCAGGAACCCCGCAGTTCCATGATTCTTGTGTACTACATCTCTACAGGAATTTAATTTCTTACCTGGGTCCTGTGCACAGAAATTACTCGATCGCTCACTGTCTCAACTGCCTCGACAACCCCTCTTTGTTTCCTTGAGTCCGCCAGATATCACTCGCTCAAGCCGCGCGGGGCGATGAGCAAGGAATCAGGGACTGCCGAACTCGGCAGGGTGCACCTTCTCCGATGTCCTTCCTTGCCCCCCTCACGGCCGGAGTGTGGATCCCGGACGAGCCCCCAAGTTGTCAGAAACGGGCCACGTTCCCGAATAATGGCTTCAAGACAAATTCAAGGAAACAAAGTTTATTAACAGTTCTGCAGAGCTGGGCTCCCTCAGAGAAGGGAACCCTGAACCTTACAGGGCAGCAGATTTTATCCTTCTTCCTTACCCCTCCCCTCCCTGACTCGAGAGGTACACAGTGTTTTCCCATTCCATATTTGGAGTTGTTTTTTTACACATTTCTGTAAAACAATAGTCCATATCTCAGGACTTCAATGATTCCACAAACAGTTAATCTTGTCAGGGCTTCTGCATTCATAATTAAATCACATTTGTTTACAGACTTTAACCCAGACATAATTAAATCACATTTGTCCCCAGACATAATTAAATCACATTTGTCCTCTGACTTTAACCCAGACCTCTTTCAGAAACGCACATCTTAATTTTGAATCTTACAGCAAGTATCTAAACCTTTGACAGACTTCGTTTGATGTGTGGTGATTGGTTGTATTGTGATTGGTTGCATCGTGGCCTGCATATGGAAAATTGTACAAAAAGTAGTGGATACACCTCTGTCCATCGTGGGTAAAGCCTTCCCAGCACATCTACATGGACCACTGCCACAGGAAAGCAGCATCCATCATCAAGAACCCTCATCATGCAGCCCATGCTCTGTTCTAACTGCTGCCATCAGGACAAAGGTACTAAAGCCTCTGGATCCACACCACCAGGTTCAGGGTTGTAATTATCACTCAGTCATCTGACTCTTGAACCAGAGGGATAATTTTACTCACCCCATCACTGAATTGTTCCCGTAAGACCATAAGACAAAGGAGCAGAAGTCAGCCATTCGGCCCATCTAGTCTGCTCCGCCGTTTCATCATAAGCTGATCCAATCTCCCTTTTAAGTCCCATTCCCCTGCCTTCCCACCATAAACTTTGATGCCCTGACTACTCAGATACCTTTCAATCTCTGCCTTAAATACACCCAATGACTTAGCCTTCACTGCCGCCCGTGGCAACAAGTTCCATAGATTTACCACCCCCTGGCTGAAAAAATATTTTTGCTTCTATGTTCTGAATGGGCGCGCTGCAATCCTCAAGTCATGTTCTCTCGTACTAGACTCCACCACTATGGGAAACAACTTTGCCACGTCCACTCTGTCCATGTCTTTCAACATTCGAAATGTTTCTATGAGGTCCCCTCTCATTCTTCTAAACTCCAAGGAGTACAGTCCAAGAGCAGTCAAATGTTCCTCATATGTTAGCCCTCTCATTCCCGGAATCATTTTAGTGAATCTTCTCTGAACCCTCTCCAATGTCAGCACATCCTTTCTTAAATAAGGAGCCCAAAACTGCACACAGTACTCCAAGTGAGGTCTTACCAGTGCCTTATAGAGCCTCAACATCACATCCTTGCTCCTCTACTCTATTCCTCTAGAAATGAATGCCAACATTGCATTTGCCTTCTTCACCACCGACTCAACCTGGAGGTTAACCTTAAGGGTATCCTGCATGAGGACTCCCAAGTCCCGTTGCATCTCAGAACTTTGAATTCTCTCCCCATTTAAATAATAGTCTGCCCGTTTATTTCTTCTACCATGACCATGACCGTACACTTTTCGACATTGTAATTCATTTGCCACTTCTTTGCCCATTCCCCCAATCTATCCAAGTCTCTCTGCAGACTCTCTATTTCCTCAGCACTACCGGCCCCTGCACCTATCTTTGTATCATCAGCAAACTTAGCCACAAAACCATCTATTCCATAATCCAAATTGTTGATATACAATGTAAATAGAAGCGGCCCCAACACAGACCCCTGTGGAACACCATTGGTAACCGGCAACCAACCAGAATGGGATCCCTTTATTCCCACTCTCTGTTTCATGCCAATCAACCAACATTCTATGCACGTTTGTAACTTCCCCGTAATTCCATGGGCTCTTATCTTGCTTAGCAGCCTCATGTGCGGCACCTTGTCAAAGGCCTTCTGAAAATCCAAATACACAACATCCACTGCATCTCCCTTGTCTAGCCTACTTGTCATTTCCTCAAAAAATTGCACTAGGTTTGTCAGGCAGGATTTTCCTTTAAGGAAACCATGCTGAGTTCTGCCTATCTTGTCATATGCCTCCAGGTACTCAGTAACCTCATCCTTGACAATCGACTCCAACAACTTCCCAATCACCGATGTCAAGCTAACAGGTCTATAATTTCCTTTTTGCTTCCTTGCCCCCTTCTTAAATAGCGGAGTGACATTTGCAATCTTCCAGTCCTCCGGAACCAGGCCAGAATCTATCGACTTTTGAAAGCTCATTGCTAATGCCTCTGCAATCTCCACTACTACTTCCTTCAGAACATGAGGGTGCATTCCATCTGGTCGAGGAGATTTATCTACCCTTAGACTATTCGGCTTCCTGAGTACTTTCTCTGTCGTAATTGTGACTGCACATATTTCTCTTCCCTGACACCCTTGAATGTCCGGTATATTGCTGATGTCTTCCTCAGTGAAGACTGATGCAAAATACTCGTTTGGTTCCTCCACCATCTCCTTATCTCCCATTACAATTTCCCCAGCATCATTTTCTATCAGTCCTATATCTACTCTCACCTGTCTTTTACTCTTTATATACTTGAAAAAGCTTTTAGTATCCTCTTTGATATTATTTGCTAGTTTCCTTTCATAGTTCATCTTTTCCCTCTTGATTTCCCTCTTAATGACCTTTTTAGTTTACTTTTGTAAGCTTTTAAAAACTTCCCAATCCTCTGTCTTCCCACTAATTTTTGCTTCCTTGTATACCCTCTGCTTTGCTTTTACTTTGGCTTTGACTTCTCTTGTCAGCCACGGTTGCATCCTTTTTCCATTCGAAAATTTCTTCTTCTTTGGAATATATCTGTCTTGCATTGTCCTCACTTCTCGCATAAACTCCAGCCACTGCTGCTCTGCCGTCCTTCCCGCTAGTGTCAACCTTGGTCAGTTCCTCTCTCATGCCACTGTAATTTCCTTTACTCCACTGAAATACCGACACATCGGATTTCGGCTTCTCTTTCTCAAATTTCACAGTGAACTCAGGCATGTTGTGATCACTGCCTCCTAAGGGTTCCTTCACTTCTGTCTCTCTAATCACCTCTGGTTCATTACACAATACCCAATCCAGTACAGCTGATCCCCTAGTGGGCTCAACAGCAAGCTGTTCTAAAAAGCCATCTCGTAGACATTCTACAAATTCTCTCTCTTGAGATCCAGTGCCGACCTGATTTTCCCAATCCACTCGCATGTTAAAATCCCCTACAATTATCGTAACACTGCCCTTCTGGTAAGCCTTTTCTATTTCCTGTTGTAATTTGTAGTCCACATCACTGCAGCTGTTTGGAGGCCTGTAGATAACTGCCATCAGGGTCCATTTACCCCTGCGATTTCTTAGCTCAACCCATAAAGATTCTGTACCTTCTGATCCCTCGATTTAATATCATTTCTTACCATTAAAGCCACGCTACCCCCCTCTACCTTCCTGCCTATCCTTCCGATACACCGTGAATCCTTGGACGTTCAGCTCCCAGAGACATGCATCCTTTAGCCACGTCTCAGTGATGGCCACAATATCATACCTGCCAATCTGTAACTGTATAACAAGATTATCCACCTTATTCCTTATGCTGTGTGCATTTAAGTATAACACCTTAAGTCCAGTATTTGGTACTTTTTGCATTGATTTCACTGCAACTCATCCCAATGGCTGTAAATTTGCTCCATCACCTGCCTGTCCTTCCTGACATCCTTACTGCTCACTACCTTAGATCTATTTCTGTTTTCCTTCTCCTCCGCTCCATCATTCCGGTTCCCATCCCCCTGCCAAATTAGTTTAAACCCTCCCTAGCAACTCTATTAAACCTTCCCGCCAGGATATTGGTCCCCCTAGGATTCAAGTGTAACCCGTCTTTTTTGTACAGGTCACACCTATCCAAAAAGAGGTCCCAATGATCCAGAAACTTGAATCCCTGCCCCCTGCTCCAATCCCTCAGCCACGCATTTATCCTCCACCTCATTCCATTCCTACTCCCACTGTCGCGTGGCACAGACAGTAATCCCGAGATTACTACCTTTGCGGTCCTTCTTCTCAACTGCCTTCTTAACTCCCTATAATCTCCTTTCAGGAACTCTTCCCTTTTCCTACCTATGTCATTGGTACCTATATGTACCACGACCTCTGGCTCCTCACCCTCCCACTTCAGGATATCTTGGATGCGATCAGAAACATCCTGGACCCTGGCACCAGGGAGGCAAAGTAGCATCCGGGTCTCCTGACTGCATCCACAGAATCGCCTATCTGACCCCCTAACTATCGAGTCCTCTATTACTACTGCCTTCCTCTTCCTTTCACTACCCTTCTGAGCTATGGGGTCGGACTCTGTGCCAGAGGCACAGCCACTGTTGCTTCCCCCAGGTAGGCTGTCCCCCCCAACAGTACTCAAACAGGAATACTTATTGTCAAGGGGTACAGCCACTGGGGTACTCTCTAGTACCTGACTCTTCCCCTTCCCCCTCCTAACCGTGACCCACCTGTCTGCCTCCTGTGGCCCCGGTGTGACCATCTGCCTATAACTCCTCTATGAACTCTTCACTCTCCCTGACCATACGAAGGTCATCGAGCTGCAGCTCCAGTTCCCTAACACGGTCCCTTAGGAGCTGCAGCTCGGCGCACCTGGCGCAGATGTGGACGTCCGGGTGGCTAGGAGACTCCAGGACCTCCCACATCCAACACCGAGAACAACAAGCTGCCCTCACACTCATACTTCCCCTTTCCTCAAATAACAGGAAAAACTGAAACCTAAACCTACCTTGCCTGCTTCTGCCTAAGCCTGTTGAGCCAAAGCCTTTAAGCCTTCACTCTGCTGCCCGCTGTTTAAGGCTGTGACCTTTTAATATCTTCCCCGCTTCACTGCCCGACATTACACGCCTGCGCAGTCCCGCCTCTCGTATCTCCGATGAGAATAAGAAAAAAATCAAAATGGCTCCTGCCGCACTCCCGTTCTGCTCATCCGACTTCCTTCTCCAAACTTTGAAAGTAAGCTATGGACTCACTTTCAAAGGCTCACCTCATGTTCTCAATATTTATTATCTTTATTATTTCTATGCTTTTCTTTTGTATTTGTACAGTTTGCTGTCTTTTGTGCACATCGATTGTTTGCCCTTCCTGTTGGGTGCAGTTTTTCGTTGATTGCATTGTGTTTCTTGGATGCCATGAATACCTGCAAGTAAATGAATCTCAGGGTTGTATAAGTAAGGGGACATATGTACTTTGAGAATAAATTTCCTATGAAGATTCTAGTGTCTACAGTCTCCTCTGCCTGCACATCCTTTTTCCCTCTACACGACATTCCGGATGAAGGGTCTTGACTCAAAACATCGACAGTCTTATTTCCCTCAGATGCTGCCTGAACTGCTGAATTCCTCCAGCAACTCTTTTTTCTCTCTCTGGATTCCAGCATCTTCAGTGTTTTGTATCTCTAAGCAAATTTTAAGGTAGTGCTGTGCAGGACTTGCACCCTAACTCAAGTTTGTAGAGCAGAGTGCTGTATCAGTACTGGAGGGTTTCAGTCCTGGTTCCTTTTATTATCGCTGGAACACGTGAAGCTAATAAGTTATGCTGTGGTTTAGATTGTTTCATATTATGTGTGGGATTATAGCAAAAATGGAATTAGAATCCCATTTGGACCCTAATGCATACCAATAAATACTGAAGCATGTAGTGATTAGGAGCATCAAGTTATTCTAATGATCATGTTGTATTTTGTGGTGAGCCGAACTCCTCCTATAGAGGAAGAGTATTAGAGTTCATCAAAATATTGGCCGAGATCTGTTTGGCAAGGTCAAAAAGAAGAGTAGGGAAAAGGCCAGATTCATCAATAATTGTTTTCCTTTATGCAACTTACGCTCTGGGCTTCCATCTTTAATTGTCTTTATATTCTCTGGTGCAACTGTTAAGGCATCTGTTCTCATGCCTCCTGGATTGGTAACCAGGAGAATCTCTTTCTCCTTTAGGGTAACGTCTTTAACCATGCATGTTGCCATTGTTTCCATCCCTTCTACCTCATTCCTGACCCTTTCACTTTTTGTGTAAATTGTTCGACTGCTCTTGGAGCCGCTTAATTTCAAATAGCTTCTTTGCCTGACAAATCTCTTCAATGCTATATGACCATTTTGTGATTTTTGGCCTGTTTGCTATTTCTTCTCAGAGGACCTGGCAAAGCATGACAACGCATTTTCAATTTCATTGTTTCAAATGTGTTATTTGGGGGGGAGAAAAGAAGTTTTTACAATTCATAGGATATTTTTATGAACTTAGTAAACAGTAATACTGACAATTTCTTTTCTTTTAGGTTTTATTCAGCAGCCTTCCATTATAAAGTCCAAACAGGCAAAGAAGCTGCACATCTGCCAAATCCTATCTCGAATTGTGGAAGGAAACAATCTTGGTAACTTTTTTTTTATTGTTGGATTATTTTCCACCTCAGTTCAAGATTTAAATAGATGAGAGAATTATTTGCATATTCTTATCAGCAACTCCTCTGTGTGTAACCAGATCATGCAGATCCCCTCATTTCTCTTTACTGTGCCATCCCACAGACTGTGCAGATCAGAAATAACATCTCCACCTCGCTAATAATCAACACTGGTGCACCTCAAGGATGTGTGCTGTATTCTCTACACCCATGATTGTGAGGCTAGGCACAGTTCAAATGCCAATTATAAATTTGCTGATGACACAACTATTCTTGGCAGAATTTCAGATGTTGTCAAGGTGTACAGAAGCGAGAGAGATCAGCTAGTTGAGTACTGTCGCAGCAACAACCTTGGATTCAATATTAGTGACACCAAAGAATTGATGATGGACTCAGAAGGGGTAAGATGAGGGAACACACACCAGTACTCATTGAGTGATCAGAAATTTGGCTGAGTGGTGTAACAACAACAACCTCTCACTCGATCTCAGCAAAACTAAGGAGGCGATTGTAAACTTTAGGAGAGGAAAACCAGAGGTCCATGAGCCAGTATTCATTGGAGGATTAGAGGTAGAGAGAGTCAGCAACTTTAAGATCCTGGGTGTCACTATCTCAGAGGATCTGTCATGGACACATCATATAAATGTAACTGCAGAGAAAGTATGGCGGTGCCTCTACTTCCTCAGGAGTCTGTGGAGATTTGGCACGTCATCAAAAACCTTGGCAAACTTCTATAGATGTGTGGTGGAAAGTGTGCTAACTGGCTGCATTACAGTCTGCTATGGGAACAATAATGCCTTTGAGCCTCCTACAAAAGGTCAGCCCAGTACATCATGGGTAAAGCCCTCCCAACCATTGAGCACATCTACATGAAACAGTGCCCTAGAAAAGCAGCAACCATCATCAAAGATCCTCACCACCCAGGCCGTGCTCTTTTCTTGCTGCTGCCATCAGGTAGAACGTACAGGAGCCTCAGGACTCACACCACCAGGTTCAAGAACAGTAACTACCCTCAACCATTAGGCTCTTGAACAAAAGGGGATAACTACACTAATTGTTTTTCTGGTGTTCCCACAGCTGAAAGTCTCACTTTAAGGATTCTTGTTTTTCTTGTTATTTCATGCTCACGTTATTTATCGCTATTTATTTATATTTACATTTTCGCAGTCTGTTGTTCATTGATCCTGCTTAAAGTTACTCTTCCATAGATTTGCTAAGTATGCCCGCAGAAAAGGAATCTCAGGGTTGTATGTGGTGACGCTCTGATAATAAATTTTACTTTGAACTTTTTGCATTTTGATCTATCCTGGGCCCAACATGTTGATGCAACTACAAAGAAGGCAAAGCAGTGGCTATATTTCATTAGGAGTTTGAGGAGATTTGGTATGTCACCAAAGAGACTCTCAGGTTTCTACAGATCTACCATGGAGAGCATTCTAACTGGTTGCTTCACCATCTGGTATGGGGTGGGGCACTGCACAGGATCGAAACAAGCTGCAGAAAGTTGCAAACTCAGTCAGCTGCGTCATTGGCACTAGCCTCCCCAGCATCCAAGACACCTTCAAGGAGTGATGCCTCAAAAAACAGTCATCTTCATTAAGGACCCCCATCAGCCAGAACATGACCTTTTGTCATTGTTACCATCAGGAAGGAGATACAGGACCCTGAAGGCACACACTCAGGAATAGCTTCTTCTTCTCTCCCCCCCCCCCCCCCCCCCCAGCATCTGATTTCTGAATGGACATTGAACCCTTGAACACTACCTCGCTACTTTTTCTCCTTTTTCACTCCTTATTTAATTTAATTTTAATTCAATTACTTACTGTAATTTACAGTTTTTATTATTTATTACAATATACTGCTACTGCATAACAACAATTTCATGACGTATGCCAGTGATGTTAAACCCGATTCTGATTCCTGTTGGTTCTGATAGAAGTTCCTCTCCGGTCATGCAGCTTTCCCTGACCTGTGCTAACAGGTTGAGTGGAGGTCACTGCCACTGAGATTACCACAGGGCAGGAGTTCCCAGCCTGGGGTCCACAGATCACAGGTTGAGTGGAGGTCACTGCCACTGAGATTACCACAGGGCAGGAGTTCCCAGCCTGGGGTCCACAGATCACAGGTTGAGTGGAGGTCACTGCCACTGAGAATACCACAGGGCAGGAGTTCCCAGCCTGGGGTCCACAGATCACAGGTTGAGTGGAGGTCACTGCCACTGAGATTACCACAGGGCAGGAGTTCCCAGCCTGGGGTCCACAGATCACAGGTTGAGTGGAGGTCACTGCCACTGAGATTACCACAGGGCAGGAGTTCCCAGCCTGGGGTCCACAGATCACAGTTTGAGTGGAGGTCACTGCCACTGAGATTACCACAGGGCAGGAGTTCCCAGCCTGGGGTCCACAGATCACAGGTTGAGTGGAGGTCACTGCCACTGAGATTACCACAGGGCAGGAGTTCCCAGCCTGGGGTCCACAGATCACAGGTTGAGTGGAGGTCACTGCCACTGAGATTACCACAGGGCAGGAGTTCCCAGCCTGGGGTCCACAGATCACAGGTTGAATGGAGGTCACTGCCACTGAGATTACCACAGGGCAGGAGTTCCCAGCCTGGGGTCCACAGATCACAGGTTGAGTGGAGGTCACTGCCACTGAGATTACCACAGGGCAGGAGTTCCCAGCCTGGGGTCCACAGATCACAGGTTGAGTGGAGGTCACTGCCACTGAGATTACCACAGGGCAGGAGTTCCCAGCCTGGGGTCCACAGATCACAGGTTGAGTGGAGGTCACTGCCACTGAGATTACCACAGGGCAGGAGTTCCCAGCCTGGGGTCCACAGATCACAGTTTGAGTGGAGGTCACTGCCACTGAGATTACCACAGGGCAGGAGTTCCCAGCCTGGGGTCCACAGATCACAGGTTGAGTGGAGGTCACTGCCACTGAGATTACCACAGGGCAGGAGTTCCCAGCCTGGGGTCCACAGATCACAGGTTGAGTGGAGGTCACTGCCACTGAGATTACCACAGGGCAGGAGTTCCCAGCCTGGGGTCCACAGATCACAGGTTGAATGGAGGTCACTGCCACTGAGATTACCACAGGGCAGGAGTTCCCAGCCTGGGGTCCACAGATCACAGGTTGAGTGGAGGTCACTGCCACTGAGATTACCACAGGGCAGGAGTTCCCAGCCTGGGGTCCACAGATCACAGGTTGAGTGGAGGTCACTGCCACTGAGATTACCACAGGGCAGGAGTTCCCAGCCTGGGGTCCACAGATCACAGGTTGAGTGGAGGTCACTGCCACTGAGATTACCACAGGGCAGGAGTTCCCAGCCTGGGGTCCACAGATCACAGGTTGAGTGGAGGTCACTGCCACTGAGATTACCACAGGGCAGGAGTTCCCAGCCTGGGGTCCACAGATCACAGGTTGAGTGGAGGTCACTGCCACTGAGATTACCACAGGGCAGGAGTTCCCAGCCTGGGGTCCACAGATCACAGGTTGAGTGGAGGTCACTGCCACTGAGATTACCACAGGGCAGGAGTTCCCAGCCTGGGGTCCACAGATCACAGGTTGAGTGGAGGTCACTGCCACTGAGATTACCACAGGGCAGGAGTTCCCAGCCTGGGGTCCACAGATCACAGGTTGAGTGGAGGTCACTGCCACTGAGATGATTACCACAGGGCAGGAGTTCCCAGCCTGGGGTCCACAGATCCCTTGCTTAATGGTATTAGTCTATGGCATAAAAAAGAGTGGGGACCCCTGCCATAGAGGAATCTCCAGGCAGGGGGAAGCTGTGGAGCCATACAAAGAAAATGTCTTCTATGATCTCCAGTAGGAGATGGGGAAAGACTCTACAGTATCCAGGCCATCTCCAGGTTCATGGAGCAGCCACTGGTGGTCGGTGGCTACCTTCTGCAAATCACCATGCTGGTCCCAGGCTGTCTCCTAAAACCAGTGTTCACATGTAGCTTCTTATGTCCAAGCCTGGGCTTGATCGAGAAGGACAGGAATTCACACATTGTTCCTGGCACAGAAATGTGCAGTGGCAGCCAGCTGCCAGTGTACCATTAAATGTAAATTAGAGTACTGTGCGGGTTGAAACGTTGGTGACGTAATAAGGTGTGTAAACTTGAATCGGTGTAACTCAAAATTGTGTAATTTCGGATCTGTCTTTATTTGCCTCCATCTGCCCACTTGTGTATGTGGCGACAAAAGTTGTGCAGTTCTGCATAAGAATACTTCTTAATGTATATTTTTAACTTCTGGCTTGCAGTCTGTGTGAGTTCATTGCAATTAGCTGTTCAGTCAGTTTGGTGACATCTTTGCCCCATTGCACAACATTACACTAGAACTAACACCAGACAGCATATCAACAAAGGTAGTAAGGAAACAAGCTATAGATATTGCCAGATTTTTTTCAGGAAACAAACTTTGAGGTCACTGATAAACTTACTTTGAACTTCAATCTGAAGTTTTATTATCGAAGTACATGTATGTCACCGTATACAACACTGAGATTAGTTTTCTTGTGGGTATACTCAATAAATCCAATAACCGTAATAAATCAATGAAAGTCCACGTCAAAAGAGTGAACAACCAGTGTGCAAAAAAAGCAACAGTCTGCAGATACAAAAAGAAAGAATAGTTCAGAGCAAGTGTATTATCAAAGTACACCTAAGTCACCATATACAACTCATGAGATTCATTGTCTAGTGGGCGTACTCAATAAATCCATAGAATTATAACCGTAACAGAATCACTGAAAAACCATACCAACTTGGGTGTTCAACCAGTGTGCAAATGCAAAAAGAAAGAAATAATTTAAGTATTTAGACCAGCGGCCACTCAGTAATCGGAAGCATGAGAAGACGTAGCTCACTCAGGTTCACCGATTGAGTACATAAGGCATTGTTTTGCGGCAGTTTGGTGTTTTGAGCAGTGGGCAATCAGGCTTGATTGGCAAGAACAAATTAAATAAGATAGGGGCAAGCAGAACAGCCTTTGTTGGAGTGGACAGTGTTAGAGTGGTTATTCGAGGCGTTAGCTCTTTCAGGCTTCAGCGAGGAGAGGCTTGCATGGGAGAAGGTAAAAAAGCTGTAAGTAGACTTTTTTTCCAGTTTATTTATTGTTTTCCTCCTTTATATTTGCATAGTTAGAACATTAGGAATGCCAGGCAGGAAAGTGTACTGCTCCTCTTGCAGAATGTGGGAAGGCAGGGAGACCTCCAGTGTCCCTGACGACTACACCTGCAAGAAGTGGACCCAGCTGCAGCTTCTAACACTCAGCATTAACGTGTCGGAGCTGGAACTAGATGGACTCAGGATCATTCGGGAGGCTGATAGGCCATAGTTACACCCAAAGTGCAGGACACAGGAGACTGGGTGACAGCAGGAAGGGGAAACCAGTTAAGTGCAGAGTACCTGTGGCCATCTGCTTCAACAGCAGGTATACCACTATGGATACTGTTGGGTGCAGATGACCTAGCAGAGGAAAGTCGCAGCAGTCATGTCTCTGGCATTGAGCCTGGCTCTGTGGCTCAGAAGGGGAAGGGGGAAGGAGGTAAGCTGTGGTGATAGGGAATTCGTAGTTGGCAGGACAGAAAGGAGGTTCTGTGGACGAGAGCAAGGTTTCTGAAGGTATGTTGCTTCCCGGTTGTCAGGTTTCAGGACGTTCGGGTCACGTCCTCAGCATTCCTGGGTGGACGGTGAGCAGCTAAAGGTCTTGGTCCATACAGGTACCAATGACATAGTTGGTGTCATTGCAGTGGAAGAGCAATGAGGTCTGCAAAGTGAGTTCAGGGTGCTAGATACTAAGTTAAAGGACAGGGTTGTGATCTCAGGATTGCTACCTGTGCCCCGTGCTGGTGATACTAGAAACAGGAAGATCATACAGTTTAACACGTGGCTAAGAAGTTGTAGTAGGAGGGAGGGCATTAGATTTTTAGAACAACGGCCTCTCTTCTAGGGAAGGTGGGACCTATACAGAAGAGACAGTTTGCACCTAAACTGAAGGGGGACTGATATCCTAGTGAGAAGATTTGCTAGTGTTGCATGGTGGGGGTGGGTGGAGGAGTTTAAACTAGAGTTGCAGGGGGCTGGGAAACGGTGTGCCAAAATGGATAGTGGAGAGGTTGTGGAGACAGATGTTAAGCCGCAGACAAAGTCGGGAATCAGAAGGCTGAGTCTGGTGTGTCTAATGTCCTGAGCTATGTATATTTTAGTGCAAGAAATATTGTAGAAAAGGCAGATGAGCTCAGAGCATGGATCAACATGTTAAATCATGATAGGATAGCCATTAGTGAGACTTGGTTGCAGGAAGGACAGGACTGACAGCTCAGTATTCCAGGGTTCCATTGTTTTGGGCATGACAGACCAGGAGGCATTAAAGGGAGAGGGGTGGCATTACCAGTCAGGGAAAATGTCACAGCAGTGCTCAGTCAGGACAAACTGGAGAATTCATCTAGTGAGGCTTTATGGGTAGACCTGAGGAATAAGAAAGGTACAAACACGATATTGGGGCTATATTATAGATCACACAACAGTCTGAGGAATTTAGAGGAACAAGTTTGTAGAGAGATCGCAGACTGTTATAAGAAACATAAAGTTGTTGTAGTAGGTGATTTTAACTTTCCACATACTGACTGGGAATCTCATACTGTAAAAGGACTAGATGGGATAGAGCTTGTCAAACGTGTTTAAGAAATTTTCTTAAAAGGTACATAGAAGCCCCAATTGGGGAGTGTGCAATGCTTGATCTGTTATTAGGGAATGAAACAAGGCAGGTGACAGAAGTTTGTGTAGGGGAACACTTTGGATTTAGTGATCATAGTGCCATTAGTTTTAAGTAAATATGGTAAAAGATAGATCTGGTCTGTGGGTTGAGATTCTAAATTGGAGGAAGGCCAATTTTGATGGTTTCAGAAAAGATCTGGTAAGCTGTGGATTGGGACAGACTGTTTTCTGGTAAAGGTGGGCTTAGTCTTCAAAAGTGAAATCTCGAGAGTAACAAGCTTATATATGCCTATCAGAACAAAAGGTAAAGACAACATGTGTAGGGAACCTTGATTTTCAAGAGATATTGAGGCCCTAGTTACAAAAAAAAAAGGAGGTGCATAGCAGGTAATGTGAGCTACCTGAGGAATATAAGAAATGCAAGAGAGCGCTTAAAGAAATCAGGAGGGCTAAAAGAAAGTAGGAGGTTGCCCTAGTAGACAAGGTGAAGGAGAATCCTAAGGAATTTTATAGATATGTTAAGAGCAAAAGGATTGCAAGGGACCTCTAGAAGAGTGGTAATCTATGCATGGAGCCAATAGAGATAGGAGAGACCTTAAATAGATTCTTTTTATCTGTATTTACTCAGGTTATGGGCACAATGTCTGTAGAGATGAGGCAAAGCAGCAATGAGGTTATGAACTTGATACAGATTAGAGGAAGAGGTGTTTGCTTTCTTAAGGGAAATTAGTGTTGATAAATCCCTAGGGCCTGACAAAGTGTTCTCTCTGACCCTGTGAGAGGTGAGTGCAGAAATTGCAGGGGCCCAGCAGAGATATTTAAATCATCCCTGGAGACAGGTAGAGTACCAGAGGATTGGAGGAGAGCTAATGTTGTTCTGCTTGTAGCCCCCTGGCACGCCTTAGGCTCGCTCAACTCGCTTCCGTTTAGGGCATATATGTCAAACTCAAGGCCCGCGGGCCAAATCCGGCCCGCGGTGGAATTATCTTTGGCCCGCGAGATAATATCTAATTACTATTAAAGCTGGCCCCAGTAATCGAAGCGCCTATGGCGTATGATATGGCTAATGCTGAGTTTATTCAGGTACCAGGTTTTCAGGGTTTTTAGTGTTTATTCGGCAGTCTTGCTCGGCAGTCTTCTTCATAAGAAATGGAATTTGTAAAGTGAAACACTTTGTAGTTATAGCAGAGACTGAGACACATGAGAGCAGGCTGAAAAAACGGAGGCAACGGAAGCTGCGTTCGCACGCGTCTGACTGACCCGGCCCGCATGAAGCTGCATTTTGCTCAATCCGGCCTGTGACCTAAAATGAGTTTGACACCCCTGGTCTAGGGGAAGCCGCCTTCAGCCCTGCCAATCTGAATAATCAGCTTGTGTGGATGCTGTGTGATGTCCCCACCCCGCCAAATAACAGACAGTACACCATATGCGATTAAATGATTACACTTTATAGATCTTACTAGAACTAAGTGATTAATAATGATACAGTATAAATGAAGGAAAAGAAAATAAAGAAAAGGCGCCAAAACTTATCAAAGTCCAAAACCACTTCATGCACAACCGTTAGAGCTCAATTAACGAAGTCTTCTGGCCCCCATTTGATCCCCTCCGATCTCCTCGACGTAGCTCAGGACCACCCGAAGTGATCAACCAAGCACATCTGTCCTTGTCTCCTCTCCTCACTGAACCTCCTGGCCTGGGACCCCCGCTCGGGGTCCGTTCCGTTGCCCGGCTTACAGCATCGCGTCCTCTCTCTCTCACCCCTTCATGCCGACTCTCCAAAAGCCTGCCAACAATAGCTTACAGACTCACAAGAGAGAGAATAACATTAATCCCAATTGGTTAACAAATGAATACAATTCTTGTTATCAGTAATTCAAAACCCAAACAAACTGCGAGAGAAAGCACTTATCACAACAAAGAAGCATTCCTACTTTTAACAAAACGAAGAAGCCATTTTGGATAACATACGTAGTAACAAAGAAAAAGAAGAAACCCCCTTAACATGCTGTTTAAGAAAGGCTCTAAAAATAAACCAGGAAAACACTTAACAGGTGATCCTGATATTAGTAGTTCGAAATTTATTGGAAGATATTCTAAGGCACCAGATACAGGAGTATTTGGATAGTCATGGACTGAATAAGGATTGTCAGAATGGCTTTGTGTGTGGTAGGTCATGTCTAACCAATCTTAGAGTTTTTCGAGGAAGTTACCAGGAAAGCTGATGGCAGTGGATGTTGTTCACGTGGACTTTAGCAAGGCATTTGACAAGGTCCCGCATGGGAGGTTGGTCATGAAGGTTCAGTTGCTTGGCTTTCAAGATGAAGTAGTAAATTGGAGTAGACTTTGGCTTTGTGGGAGAAGCCACAGAGATGTAGTAGTTAGTTGTCTTGCTGAGCGGAGGCCTGTGAGTAGTGGAGTGCCACAAGGATCGGTGCTGCCTCTGTTGTTATCATCTATATCAATGATCTGAATGATAATGTGGTAAACTGGATCAGTAAATTTGTGAATAGCACCAGAATTGGGACTGTAGTGGACAGCGAGGAGGACTATCAGAGCCATACAGTGGGTTCTGGATCAGCTGGAAAAATGGGCTGAATATTACAACCAGGAATTTGGTCAATTTAACTGAGCATTTTTATTTATGAATCATGCTCCTTTTTTTCGTAGTTAACCCAAAAAAACAGCTTTTCACAACTTATTGAAGCAAGATTTACATATTCCTCCTTGGTTAATTAGGGAGCAGCGGTGGACAGCAACCTTGAGGTCTTGCCAAAGGTGTTCGGTCAAGTTAAGGTCAGGACTGTGACTGGGTTAGAAAATTATATCAATTTTCTTCATTTGAAACTACCACATAGTTGTTCTGTCAGTGTGTTTTGTTTGGTTCATTGTCTTGCTGAAAGACACAGTTTAAGCTAGTTACGTACTCGCCAGTTTAAGCTTTCTGGCAAAGGCTAACAGAATCTCTCTATATTTAGCAGCATTCATCTTCCCATCAATCCAGACCAGATTTCCGGTCCCTGCTGCTGAAAAGCATCCCCATAGTGCCATGCAACCTCCACCATACTTTACAGTAGGGATGGTGTTACCTGGCTGATGTGCAGTATTAGATTTACACCACAAGTATGGCTTAGTATTGAGGCCAAAAAGTTCCACTTTACTCTCATTCAACCACAAGACCTCCTTCCACATCTTTACAGTATCTTCTCAGTGACGCTTTGCAAAGTCTCTATGGGTATGGATATGCCTTTTTTTAAGCCAAGGCTGCTTCCTTGCCACTTTTCCATAAATACCCTTTATGTGTAAGGTCTTAGAGATTGTGGAGCCATGAACTTCATCTCTAATTGCATCCATTAACTTCTGCAGCTCACTCAGAGTAACTGTTGGCATCACAGTAGTCTCTCTAACAAATGCCATTCTTCTCCAGTGACTAAGTTTAGAGGGGCAGCTGACCTAGGCAGTGTGGCTGTTATTTCATATTTTTTCCACTTTTTCCCAGTGGATTATATTGATCTCCATCTTCAGTGCTTTTGAGATGAGTTAAATTTGAGGTGGTCTTGTATCCTTCCCTAGATTTTTCTCTACTAACATTTCCCTGACTTGTCTTGAATGTTCTTTTGTCTTCATTTTGGTTTGGTGTGTTGAAAATCTACCAAACTGTTGGACCTCACAGAGAAAGGGTATTTATTCTTATGAATTCATTGAAAACAGGTGATCCTCCAATTTTCTACATCAACAAATTGAGGAAAGTTACTGTAGTAATTATAAAGGAGATAAATGCTTGTTCAGCCTTAACAATTTTGGTTTTTGATTTTTAGTAAATTATTGACAGATTTTGGAATTGCTCTTTAGATTTGATATGGTGCACAGTATTTTGTACATTAGCTCAAAAATCCTAATTCAATACATTTTAAACTTAGAAGATGAGACAGTAAAATGTGAAAATAGTTGAGAGGCTGAATATTTTTTCAAACACTGTAGGACCTTGGGTCTTGCTTCCAGTATAAATGGCCATTTATCCAGCTCGCCATAAAAGTTGACGATATTGTCCTTGAAAACGTAGACCATTTCCGTACCCCGGCAGAATTCTCTTTTCAAAAGCAGACACCAACTCAGAAGGCAACCACTGCCTGAGTAGTGCTAGTGGAGTCTACTCAAGATTAAGGAAAGGAACCTTTGAAGATGACAACCTGCAGGTCCAAACAAAATCTTTTGATCTATAGAGCAGTCATCCTTCCTAAATTCAAAACAAGAGAAAATCTGCGGATGCTGGAAATCCGAGCAACACACACAAAATGCTTTCGGACTGAAACCCTTCGGCAGAACTGGAGAAAAAAGCTGAGGGGTGGATTTAAAAGGTAGGGGAGGGGAGTGAGAAACACAAGGTGATAGGTGAAGCCTGGAGGGGGAGGGATGAAGTAAAGAGCTGGGAAGTTTCTATGGTGAAAGAGAAGGCTATGGAAGAAAGAAAAAAAGGGGGAGGAGCATCAGAGGGAGGCGATTGAAGGGCAAGGAGATGAGGTGAGAGAGGAGAAAAGGGGATGGGAAATGGTGAAGTAGTGGCGTAGGGGACATTATCAGAAGTTTGAGAAATCGACATTCATGCCATCAGCTTGGAGGCTACCCCAGCAGGGAAAATTTAAGTGTGGTAACGTCACAACAGTGGAGGAGGCTAAGGATGGACATATCGGAATGGGAAGTGAATTTAAAATGGGTGGCCACCGAGAGATCCCGCTTTTCTGGCAGATGGAGTGTAGGTGCTCAGTGAAGCGGTTTCCCAATCTACGTCAGGTCTCAGCAATATTCAGGAGGCCACACCGGGAGCACCGAGCACAGTATATGACCCCAGCAGAATCACGGGTGAAGTGTCGCCTCTCCTGGAAAGACTGCTTAGGGCCCTGAATGGTAGTGAGGGAAAGGTGTAGTGGCAGGTGTAGCATTTGTTCTGCTTGAAAGGGTAAGTACCAGGAAGGAGATCAGTGGGGAGGGAATGAATGAACAAGGGAGTTGCATAGGGAGTGATCCCTGCAGAAGACAGAAGGAGGGGGGAGATGTGCTTGATGGTGGGATCCTATTGGAGGTGTCGGAAGTTTCAGAGGATCATGTGCTGGATGTGAAGGCTGGTGGGGTTGTAGGTGAGGACAAGAGGAACCCTATCCCTCATAGGGTGGCGGGAGGATGGGGTGAGAGCAGACGTGCGTGAGATGGAAGAGATGCTGTTGAGGGCAGCATTGATGGAGGAAGAGGAGCCCCCTTTTTTTTGGAAAAAGAAGGACATCTCCTACATTCTAGAATGAAAAGCCTCACCTGAGGAGCAGATGCGGTGGAAGTGGATGAATTGAGAGAAGGGAATGGTGTTTTTACGAGTAACAGGGAGGTATAGTCCAGGTATCTGAGAGTCCGTGGGTTTATGATAAACTTTGGTGGATAAGCTGTTTCCGGAGATAGAGACAGTGAGATTGAGAAAGGGGAGGGAGGTGTTGAAAATGGACCAGGTAAATTTGAGTCAGGGTGGAAGTTGGAGTCAAAGTGGATGAAGTTGATGAGTTCAGCATGGGTGCAGGTAGTAGCACCAATGCAGTCATCGATGTAGTGTAGGAAAAATACAGGACGGTCACCAGTGTAGGCTTGGAACATAGACTGTTCCACGTAGCTGGCAAACAGGTAGGCATAGCTGGAACCCATGCGTGTGCCCATGGTTACCCGTTTTGTTTGAAGGAAGTAGGAGGAGCCAAAGAAGAAATTATTTAGAGTGAGGGCAAGTTCTGCTAGTCCAATGAGAGTGGTGGTGGAAGGGCACTGGTTGGGTCTGGTGTCCAGAGAAAAACAGCTTTGAGACCTTCCTGGTGAGTGATGGAGGTGTGCCATAGACATCCATAGTAAAAATAAGATGATGGGGGCCAGGGAACCTGAAATCATCGAAAAGGTCCAGAGCCTGTGAAGTGTCATGGATGTAGGTAGGAAGGGACTGAACTGGGAGGATAAAACAGAGTCAAGATATGCCGATATGAGTTCAGTAGGGACGGGTACAAATTGAAACAATGAGTCTACCTGAACAAGCAGGTTTGTAGATCTTGGGTAGGAGGTACAAACAGGAGGTGTAGGGGGCGGGAACTATGAGGTTGGCAGTAGGTGAGAGATCCCCAGAGCCAATAAGGTTGGTGATGGTGTGGGAGACAATAGCCTAGTGTTCCTTAGTGGGGTCCTGTTCTAGGGGTAAGTCAGAGGTGTCTGAGCTTCAGCAGGGTAGAGGTCAGTACGCCAAACTACGACAGCACCTCCTTTATATGCGGGTTTGATGGTAAAGTTAGGATTGCTGCGGAGGGAGTGGAGAGCAGAGCCATTTGGGAGGAGTGAGGTTAAAATAGGAGAGAGGAGTGTTGAAGTCTAAACGGTTAATGTCCCTTCAGCAATTAGCAATGAAATAGTCCAGAGCAGCAGAAGACCAGGGCAGTGTCCAGGAAGAGGAGAAAGGTTGAAGATGGGAGAAGGGGTCATTGGTGTAGGGTGGAGAGGCCTTGCCAAAGAAATAGGCTCGGAGACAGAGGTGGTGGAGGAAGATCTCTGTCGTGGTGGTCGCGGAACTCGCTAAGGTGTGGGTGCAGGAGGACAAAGGTGATGCTCTTACTGAGGGCAGAATGTTCCACCTCAGAGAGGGGAAGGTTGGAGGAGATGGTGAAAGCACGGCACGGATGAGAGCTGGGATCGGAGGGGAGAAAGGGGTTGCTAGTGTCTGAGGGAAAAGGAGGTTTAGAGTGTTGAGGGATGGTGGGGTGAGAGGAAGATGGAGTCACTGAGGACCCGAGCTGGTGGTGGGATCTGAGAGGTGGGATTGCAGTGTGGTGGTGAGGGAAGGGGAGATGGGGGGTTCCAATGGCAGCGCGTGACAACCCAGTCTGGAGGTCAAGGCTGGAGTAGGAAGTTGTGCAATGGGTACTTTGGAGATGTCCAAGGTTGTAGAAACCTGCATGAATCTAATGGGCGTCTTCCAATCCTGTATGGAGCTGAAACATGGACCACCGACGGTTGGTACCTAAAAGCCCTGGAACAATACCAGCAAAGAGCCCTAGGATAGATTTTGAGGATCAGCTGGAAGGACAAACACACTAACACCAGCGTTCTTGTGAAGGCCAACTTGAACAGCATCTCCAACAATTAAGCAGCATCAACTCCAGTAGTTAGATCATGTTATCTAGATGCCTAACTAGCCTCTCCCCACACAGATCCTTTACTCCCAGTTGAAGGGAGGTCAGCGAGCCACGGGCAGGCAAGGGAAACACTTCAAAGTTAACATCAAAATCTGCACAAAGAAATTCAGCATTATATCTAATGTTACGGATTCAAGCAACAATAAATATATGAGTTAGGCAGGGGTTTTTATAACAAATAACATGTTTATTAAACACTGAAAACAAACCCCCCCAAAAGTAAACAAATCACTAACGTAACCGGAAATCAGCTGCTGTGCGGCATCTTAAATAGTTCTTAAAGCAATGAAGCTTAAACAGTTCTTAAAGCGATGTTGCAAAAAAAAGTTCTTCAAAGTAGTATTGTCAAAAGTTCAAAATGCTCACGGTCCATTTAAGGGAGAGACTTTTTAAGACGATTTAAATTCTCTTTCACGTTGTGTTGTTTCGGTTCCCAAATCGAACTTTTCCCATGAAGAATTTATGAAACGAAACGGCTTAAAGGCACTGACCTTTCCTTTACAACACTGTTCCCAATCCTTTCTGATATTTCATAGGGATTAACACGAGAACAGTCAACGCATTCCTTCCGAATAAGGATCAAACAAGGTCGAACCTGTTTCACTGTCGAAATTGATACTCCTTGATCTTTTATCTCCCGAACTCCGATCTTCACTCTCCACTGAATCTCAACTAGCAGTGTTATAAAGAAACTGCTGGCAATGACCTTTTAAACTTTAGGCATTAAATAAAACTTCATCTTTCAACTAAACTGCATCATAACATTAAATCACGCAGTGGCATGAAGTCAACATGGCAAATCCAGCCATGAACTGCCCCTCCTCACAGGGAGGGGTCCTCCTTTTATACCCTGTTAAAAAAAACCTGTCACATGACCTCTACTGGCAGGAAAATGACGTCACTCCACCATCACAAGACCACTACCTCAAGTCCAGTATAGCTTCAACCCCAGTCACGTGTACGTAACACCTCCCTCCAAAAAAAAATTTTTCTGTCAAGAACAAAAATTTTAACATTTACAAGAAAAACAAATGTATACATTTTATAACATACACAATATACAATACAGTATCATCATAACATGTTACAACTCACAATACAGTAGGAGTGTTACAATTGCAAAAAAAACCACTCCATAAAAAATTACATTGTACATTCAACATCGAGATAGACAATCAGCAACCACATTATCTTTATCTTTAATATGAGTTATTACAATATTGTACTCTTGTAACATCAAACTCCAATTTAATAACCTTCTGTTTTTGTTTTTCATCTTACTTAGAAACACTAACGGATTATGATCAGTGTAAACAATAAGTGGTTTTTGAGTTGTACCAACATATACCTCAAAATATTTTAAAGCTAAAACAAGAGATAACAATTCCTTCTCTATTGTCGAATAGTTTCTTTGATGCTTATTAAATTTCTTAGAAAAGTAAGCTACTGGATGATCAACCTCATCACCCTCATTCCTTTGCATCAATACTGCTCCTGCAGCCTCATCACTAGCATCTACAGCTAATGAAAAAGGTTTTTCAAAGTCAGGTGCCTTAAGCACAGGTTGTTGACATATCATTGTTTTCAATTTTTCAAATGCTTCTTGACAAGGCACTATCCACACAAACTTCACATTCTTCTTCAAGAGGTTAGTTAATGGAAGGGCAACATTAGCAAAATTCTTACAAAATTTTCGATAATATCCTACCATTCCCAAGAATCTTCTGAGAGTTTTTTTCCCAGTTGGAGTGGGAATCTCTAAAATTGCCCGAACTTTTGCCTGAACAGGAGCTACCTTACCTTGACCCACAACATAACCAAGGTAAGTCACAGTGGCATGTCCAAATTCACTCTTAGCTAAATTAATAGTTAAGTTAGCTTTTGAAAGCCTTTCAAACAATTTCTCCACTGCAATAATGTGTGCTTCCCAAGTATCATTTCCTGTCACTAAATCATCAATATAAGCATCAGTATCTTTCAATCCCTGAATCACAGAGTTAATCATCCTCTGGAAAGTACCTGGGGCATTCTTCATCCCAAATGGAAGAACATTATATTCATATAGCCCAGATGGAGTTACAAATGCAGAAATCTCTCTACCTCTGTCCGTTAATGGAACACACCAATACCCTTTCAATAAATCAATCTTTGTAAGGAACTTTGCTTTTCCAACTTTATCTACACAATCATCTACTCTAGGAATTGGATATGCATCTGTTTTCGTTACAGCATTCACCTTCCTATAGTCCGTACAAAACCTAATACTACCATCTGGTTTTGGCACCATAACACATGGTGAACTCCAATTCGAGTTAGAATGTCTAATAATATTATTCTCTAACATATATTTAATTTCTTTCTCAGCAAGTTCACATTTTTCTATGTTCATCCTATATGGGTGTTGTTTAATAGGTTTGGCATCTCCAACATATACATCATGTGAAGCTATAGTAGTCCTTCTAGGAACATCTGGAAACAAATCCTTATATTTAAAAATTAATTCCTTCATCTGCTGTTTCTGCTCTAGCTGTAAATGTGCTAATTTCTCATCAATATTTTCCAGAATGGTTGAATTTGGTAACCTAACAGAAACAATGTTGGATTTAGAATGAAATTCAGATGAATCATCTATCATATTCCTAGTTAAATCAAACTCATTCTCACTAACCACAACAGTCACAGTATCAGATTGTTTCTCAAAATATGGTTTAATCATATTTATATGGCAAAGTTGTGTTGACCTTCTACGATCCGGAGTTTTTATCACATAATCCACATCATTGATTTTAGACACGATTTCATAAGGACCATGAAATCTAGCTTGTAAAGGATTCGTTTGCACTGGGAAAAGAACCAACACCTTATCTCCAGGCTTAAACATCCTCATCCTAGCTTCTTTATCATACCAAGTTTTCATTTTCTCCTGAGCCAATTTTAAATTTTCCTTGGCTAAGCTACAAGCTTTATGTAACCTGTCCTTAAATTTCAAAACATAGTCCAACAAATTAGTGTGTATTTCTTTACTAATCCACTGTTCTTTTAATAAAGCTAAAGGTCTTCTAACTCTATGCCCAAATACAAGTTCAAATGGACTGAAACCTAAAGATTCTTGTACCAATTCCCTTACTGCAAATAAAAGTAAGTTTGTACTCTCATCCCAATCACTTTCATTTTCCACACAATATGTCCTAATCATATTCTTGAGGTAGAATGAAACCTCTCCAAGGCACCTTGTGATTCTGGATGGTATGCAGACGAAGTGATTTGCTTAGCTCCCAATTTATAAACTATCTGTTGAAACAATCCAGACATAAAATTACTGCCTTGATCAGTTTGTATTCCCTTAGGTAATCCAAAATAAGTAAAGAATTTTATAAGGGCCTTTGTCACAGTTTTAGCTGTTATATTCCTAAGTGGTACTGCCTCTGGAAACCTAGACGAAGTACACATAACCAAGTCAACAAGTACTGATAACCAGTTTTTGTCTTTGGTAATGGACCAACACAATCTACAATAACTTTAGAAAACGGTTCACCAAATGCTGGAATAGGTTGTAATGGAGCCACTGGTGTAACTTGATTTGGTTTACCCACAATTTGACAAGTATGGCATGTTTTAAAATCTTGTCCACAGTTTTCCTTGCCCCTTGATGCCCAAAGGCACACTATGAGCTAAAGTCAATATCTCATTTCGATAAACTTTAGAGGCAACTACCTGGTAAACAATATTCCATTCCTCACTTGCAGGAATTGTAGGTGATCTCCACTTCCTCATCAACACTCCTTTTTCCAAGTAATATCCTACTGGCACCTTCTCAATTTCACTATCTAGTAGAGCTTGTTCCCTTAATTTTATAATCTCAGGGTCTCTATTCTGCTCTGCTATTATCCCCTTCCGAGACAGAGATAAATCTTCATAGTCAGGCTTACTCCAAGAATCTTGTTCAAACAACGAAGGTAAGAAAGTCTCTGACACATCCTCAGAACTCGAATCCTGAGTTGAACAGTCATGAGTAACAACCTCATTCTGCGCATCAATCTTTTTAGCCATAGCTCTAGTCACAACACAGGAAGAATCTATGTTAGAATTCATCTCTGGTTCCTCTGACTCCATTGTCAAAGGCACTTCAGGAAAAACTTGTCCACCTGCCAAGTCATTACCTAACAATAAAGAAATACCCTTCACAGGTAAGCTATGCTGTAATCCTAGTTTAACAAATTCTGTAACTAACCCTGACTTTAAATTTACTTTATGCAAATATACAGGCATAAAATCACTCCCAACACCTCTTATATAATTTACCTCACCAGAATCAGACTCTTCATTAAACTTCAATATACTGTCTAACATCAGTGATTGAGAAGCTCCAGTATCCCTAAGGATTTTTATTGGCACCAGAGTAGATCCTTCTTTCAAGGATACAAACCCTTCAGTTATAAAATGATCATATCCCTTTCTAACTTGGTCAGACTCTAACAAAACCTCATTTGTGTTTATCGAACCCTGTAATTTTACAGGTGCTTCAGTATGTTGCACACAAGCATCTGGAACTGCTTCCTTCTCTTTCTTTTTCAATCTGAAATAGTTAGCTATTACATGGCCAGATTTCTTACAATAGTTACAAATAAGACCAAACTGTCTTTCCTTCACAGGTTTTCCTTCCTCCTTACCGTTCTCATTAACCTCTGATTTAATTTCTGATTTACCTTGAGTCTCCATGTTATTTTTCCTCTTAAAAATTCTGCCCTGAGGAAATTTATTCTTATGGATTAAAACATACTCATCAGCTAATCTAGCACAGTCCTGCAATTTATCAGTATCCCTTTCATTTAAGTAGGTCCTTACTTCAACAGGAATGCTTCTTTTAAATTCCTCCATTAAAATCAGCTCTTTCAATGTATCATAGTCCTCATTTACATTTTTAGAGGAAACCCATTTCTCAAAACACACAGCTTTATCATAGGCAAATTCCACATAAGTTTTTTCCACAGACTTCTTCAAACTTCTGAATCTTTCTCTATATGCTTCTGGGACCAATTTGTATGATTTTAAAATATGCATTTTCACAATATCATAATCAAGTGCTTGCGCAGCACTTAAAGCTGTATAAAGTTGTTGTGCTTTACCTTTCTTTCTTTTTCCATCTTTTTATTACATTATTAATAACAACAAAATAAAATTGATACATAGATAATGGGATTACAAATGTACATATTTCAACTAATTATAAAAGATTACAAGAACAATGATTACAGTATAAATGAGTATTCCCACATCGTAAATGATACAATATACAAATAGACAAGGCAAACCTAGGTGTATCATAATATAAAATAAAAAAAAGAAAAAAATTATGCAAAAAACTAATCTAAAAGTCTAATAACTAATAGAAGAGGAAAAAAACAAAAAAGAGAGAAAAAGAAAAAAGAGAAAAAAAGGGCTGTTTATAATATCTCACAAAAATACAAAATCATCAGTGTCGTCAACTCCGATCCTCTTGACATATATGCAATCAAAACTGGAAAATCAAATAGGCCTGGAACAGGGTCCTATTACATCATATGAAAATATTGAATAAATGGTCTCCATATCTTTTCAAATTTAGTAGAAGTGTCAAATACACCACTTCTAATTTTTTCTAAATTTAAGCATAACATAGTTTGAGAAAACCAATGAAATACAGTAGGAGGATTAATTTCCTTCCAATTCAACAAAATAGATCTTCTAGCCATTAGTGTAAGAAATGCAATCATTCGACAAGCGGAAGAAGGTAAATGAAGTGAGTCCATCATTGGTAAACCAAAAATTGCGGTAATAGGATGGGGTTGTAAATCAATGTTCAATACCGCAGAGATAATATCAAAAATATCTTTCCAATATTTTTTCAAAAGCGGACACGACCAGAACATATGAGTTAAAGACGCTATTTCAGATTGACATCTATCACAAATAGGATTTATATAGGAATAAAAATGAGCCAATTTATCCTTGGACATATGAGCCCTGTGTACAACCTTAAACTGTATTAATGAATGTTTAGCACATATACATGATGTATTAACTAATTGAAGAATTTTATCCCAATTCTCAATAGGAATAATAATGTTGAGCTCTCTTTCCCAATCATTTTTTTGTCTTATAAAGGGGCTCTAAACGTATCTTCATAATTATATTATAAAGTTTTGATATAAGCCCTTTCTGAAAGGGGTTTAATTCAAACAAATTCTCCAAAATGCCTGAAGACACAAAGTTTGGAAAAGTAGGAAGTACAGTATTTTAAAAATTCCTAATCTGTAAATATCTAAAAAAATGAAATCTAGGCAAATTATATTTATTAGATAACTGCTCAAAAGACATAAAACAATTATCCAAAAATAAATCAGAAAATCGTAGTAATCCTTCAGTCTTCCAAGCCAAATTAGCTTGGTCTATAATTGAAGGGTGGAAAAAACAATTGGATACAATAGGAATATTTAAAACAAACTAAGTCAACCCAAAAAATTTCCGAAATTGAAACCATATACGTAAAGTATGTTTAACTATCGGGTTGTCAATTCGTTTTGGCAATTTAGAAAGAGCAAAAGGGAGAGAAGTCCCCAAAATAGAACCCAGTGCAAAACCTGGTACCGATTTAATTTCCAGGCTCACCCAATAAGGGTTAAAAGATCCATCCCAATCTTTCAACCAACATATCAAATATCTGATATTAACTGCCCAATAATAAAATCTAAAATTAGGCAATGCTAATCCACTTTCCTTCTTTGCCTTCTGTAAGTATATTTTACCTAACCTAGGATTTTTATTCTGCCAAATATATGAGGAAATTTTTGAATCAACATTAGTAAAAAAAGATTTCGGAATAAAAATTGATACCGCTTGAAAAATATATAAGAACTTAGGTAAAATAACTATCTTAATAGTGTTAATTCGACCTATCAGAGATAAAGATAATGGTGACCACTTAGTAAACAAGCATTTAATCTGATCAATTAAGGGTACAAAATTAACCTTAAATAAGTCTTTTGTGGTTTTTTGTGATTTTAATCCCTAAGTAAATAAAAGAATCATTAACTAATTTAAAAGGTAAGTTTCCATAAATTGGGGCCTGTCTATTTAAAGGAAACAATTCACTCTTATTAAGATTTAACTTATACCCAGAAAAATCACTAAATTGAGCCAACAATGATAAAACTACAGGAATAGATTTCTCAGGATTGGAAATAAATAATAAATCATCTGCATACAAAGATAACTTATGAATATCTGTCCCACGATTAATACCAAGAATATCCTGTGATTCTCTGATAGCAATTGCCAAGGGTTCTAAAGCAATATCAAATAATAGTGGACTAAGAGGACAGCCTTGTCTAGTGCCCCGAAATAAACGAAAAAAGGGAGATCTTTGATTATTAGTAAACACCGAGGCTACTGGGGTATGATAAATCAGTTTAATCCAGGAAATGAATGTCGAACTAAAATTAAACTTCTCCAACACATTAAATAAATATGGCCATTCAACTCTATCAAATGCTTTCTCCGCATCTAATGAAATAACACATTCTGAAATGTTATGTGAAGGAGTATACACAATATTCAATAACCTCCTAACATTAAAAAAAGAATAACGATTTTTAATAAAACCGGTTTGATCCTCCGAAATAATTTGGGGTAATACCTTCTCCAATCTGGATGCAAGTAACTTGGAAAAAATCTTGGAATCTACATTCAGTAAGGATATTGGTCTATAGGATGCACAATCAGTAGGGTCTTTATCTTTCTTCAATATTAAAGAAATAGAAGCTCTATAAAAAGATTGTGGCAAATTGCCCAATCTAATTGCTTCTTCAAAAACCTTATATAACCAAGGAGAGAGAGTAGCGGAAAAACATTTTAAAAATTCTGCTGTATACCCATCCGGACCAGGTGCTTTCCCTGAATTCATGGAAGAAATAACCCCTTTGATTTCTGCATCAGTCATAGGAGTTTCCAATATTGAAAGATCATCTGGTGATAATCTTGGGAAATTCAATTTTCCAAGAAAATCACACATGGCACTGCAATCCTGAGGAAATTCAGAATGATACAGGGAAGTATAAAAATCTTGAAATTATTTATTTATCTCATCATGGTTAGTTGTCAGATCCCCATTTTGCTGACGGATCTTAGTAATTTGACGTTTAACCAAAGCATTCTTCAATTGACTTAGCTAATAGTTTACCCGATTTATCACTATATAAAAATCAGATCTGGACTTCATCAGTTGATTTTCAATCAAAGATGTAAGTAATGACTTCCGGTAAGATGGCGATTGCTTAGCTGCTTCGAACTTTTGTTCCGTTACTGTCGCTACCTTTGCACTAAATGTCTCCATTTTATAAAGCTTAGTTAGGAATTATTTCGGTATCTCTTACTTGCCTGTGAATATATCTAACCTACAATGTCTAGCAAGAGTTCTAAATCCGGGAGAAAAGAAACTACGACCTCGTCGGACGTGACGATGGAGGCGCTTGAAAATCTCCGAGATGAAATCTTAAAGGAAATTAAAACCGCTTTCAAACAGTTAGAAGAGAAACTGGATCGGATCAACGATAAAGTGGACAAACATGCTGAACACTTATCTCGCATCGATTCGACTTCTGAAGCTTTAGAAAGTTGGGTTCGATACTTGGAGACTCTCTGTTCCAGCTTAGAGGAAAAATCTAATAAACTTCTTTCCAAAATGGTGGATCTCGAAAATCGCAGCAGACGCTGCAACATCAGAATTCTGGGATTACCAGAGGCAACTGAGAAGGGGTCAACCGTGAAGTTTTTCGCCGAGTTTTTCTGTGAGATATTCGGGAAGGATCTGCTTCCAAACCCGCCCGAGCTCGAACGGGCACACAGAGTTAACGTCCCCCCCCCCCCCGGAATTCTGGGCACCCGTCCGCGACCAGTAATCTTGTGCTTCCATCAATACCAGGTAAAACACAGTCTGATTGTGGAGGCACGTCGCAGAGGCTCTTTTTCTTTCCAGGATACAACCATTCGCTTTGTGGAAGATTTTGCACCCCAGACCTCAAAGATGCGCGCTGAGTATAAAGGCGTAATGAAAGTGCTTTTTGATCGTGGTTTCAAACCTTCCTTTCGTAATCTTGCTGACCTAAGAATCAAGTTTAATACCGGGGAATTCAAGTGGTTCAAATCACCGAGGGAAGCCGATGCGTTTGTGGCAAGTCTTCCGGCTATCCAGTCATCTTCGGAATCTGATCGGACCTCCTAAAATGGTGGATAAGTACTCCTCGTAGTAAAATTACTTGCTCTGGACTCGGAATTCACTTGAATCACTCAGACATTATTCACTGAAACTCTAAAGGCTGTTGACAATCTCTCCCGGGATTTGGTGTGTGTGTAATCTATTTTCACCTCTGTATAACTTTACCTACAGAGTTCTACAACTAAATCTAACTTGTTTTGGAGGTTTGAAGTCTTTAGTGAAGGCCTCCCTGTTTGTCGGTTCACAGTTCAACTGCTGATTTATTTTTCCTCTGTTTTAAATACTTATTTATTTTATCTTTTTCTTCACCCCCTTTTTTTTTCCATTCTCTGAATGTTTTTTTTCTCCCTTCTCGGTAAACGGTTGATAAATATTCGTCTTGAATTTATAATTTTCCCCTTCCTCTTTTTTTCTTTTTCCTTCTTACCTTTTTTTTCCCCTTTCTCTTACTTTATCCTTCTATAATATTTCGCGGGTAGGTTAGTTTTGGTTTTCTTCCGATTTTCTCTGTATTACCGTAGATGTCGGATTATAAGCCGCTACTTTTTTCCCACATTTTGAACAGCTTTGAACTCTGCGGCCTTTAATACGGAGCGGCTAATATATTATTTTTTTCATGCCGCCAAAAACATTTTGCCTCATAACAGTAGACCAATAAAATTGATGAGTAGTTCACAGAGGTCCAATGAAATTGTACGATAAATCAAGCGCACTTTCACAATTAAATTATTGTAAATCAGTCATTTGTACTCACCCTCATCAACATGGAAAACACTCGAAGAAAAGCATTGTGCTGCCTTTATGGCAGTTATTTAGTTTATAATATTTTCGCTTAGTAATTCATTTGTTAGTTAAAGTTAGAAGTGTTTTAACTATATTTGTTTTCTGTACTACATCGCGGGATGCTATGACGTCACACCCGGTTTCGCCGTGTCTTGTGGGAAAAATGCCATTTGCGATAAACGGGACGGCGGGGGGCGAGCGGCGGAGCGAAAACGCTGCTTTTAAGTTAAAAGCGATCAATAACTTTTCCTGGTAGGCTGCAGTATATATATTTTTTACCAGTCGTTAGGAGATATTGGAATGTTGTTCAGTAAAAAAGTATACGCAACGTATATTTAAAAGTAGCCGTGTTACAGGCACGGTTCGAAAAAAAGCATTTGCAATATGTATTTGTTTATGTTACCATATGGATTTAATTAAAAGTTAAAAAATCCTCACGTGTAATATCTTTCTGTGTAAATATCTCATATTACAACGTGGGACACCTGCGGCTGAAAATCCGGTGCGGCCTGTACAAGTAAAAAATTGATTTTCTTTCTAAAATTAGAGCCAGCGGCTTTTAATCAGGTGCGCTCTGTAGTCCGGAATCTACGGTAAGTTGTATATCTCGGCAGAAGGTGTTCTAATCTGTAGTTATGTTTTCTAGTGCATAAACTAGTTACTGTTTGTTATAGCATTTATACGGAACTGCTGTCAATGACACAGATCTGGAAGTTGTATTTGGGTTAATTTTTTTGGTAGAGCTAGCTACTTGTTTTGGTAGCCGTCTAGTTTTGGGTTGTGTGGGTGGGGTGAGTTTTCCAGTTCCAACATTTCTTTATTGTTTAGGACATGTTTATATTTTGACTTTACGAATCTATGTTTACATCTCTGCTCCCAGAGTGCTATTGTACCGCTTGATTTTTTATATGCCTGCTGCCTTTTATGCATTAGTAATTGATAATGGCTAGTGCACTTAAATTTGTGAGCTGGAATGTAAAGGGACTGAACCACCCTGTTAAAAGGAGGAAGGTATTCTCACATATTAAACAACTCAAAGCTGACATTGCTTTCCTCCAAGAAACTCATATTCGTTGTTTCGATAACTCCCGGCTTCTGTCCAAATGGGCGGGTCAGTATTTTCATTCATCCTTTGCCGCTAAAGCTAGGGGAGTCTCCATTCTTATTAACTCAAATATTCCTTTTGAACTCCATTACAAAATATCGGACACAAATGGCCGTTTTATTATTGTTTCTGGTAAACTATATAACACTAAAGTTGCACTAGCAGACCTGTATGCCCCCAACTTTGATGATGTTAACTTTTTTGAACGGTTTTTTTCCTCACTACCAGACTTAAACTCATACTCTCATATATTGGGTGGTGACTTTAACTGTTGGTTGGATCCTAAACTGGACCGATCATCCTCTGTTACCAGATCACCTACCAAATCTGCCTTAGCTATTCAGTCGTTTCTCTCTAATTTTGGTATCTCTGATATATGGCGTTTCCTCCATCCTACGGAGAAGATTATTCCTTTTTCTCACATGTTCACCATACCTTCACTAGAATTGTCTATTTCCTACTCGATAACCAACTTATCCCATTTGCCCACACTTGTGACTATCAGAGTATACTGATTTCTGACCATGCCCCAATTACCCTCTCTCTGAACTTTCCCGGTCTCCCTCAGAGGAACAAACACTGGCGGTTCGACTCAACTTTATTATCGGATGATGATTTCGTAAAATTTATTAAAGACCAGATAACCTTCTATTTTAACACTAATACATCACCTGAAGTGCCATCCCAGATTGTCTGGGATGCCATGAAAGCATATCTGAGGGGTCAAATAATCTCTTACACAGCAAATCTCAATAGAAGATCCCGTGCAGATCGAGCAGACCTCATTAACCAGATTAAAGATGTGGATCAATTATATGCCCAAACTAAGAACCCTGAATTATACAAGAAACAGTCAAGTCAGTGTCCAATTGCAGATTTATGTCTGGGTCCGACCAAATGCCGAATACTATCCTTTGCCTCTCTCCTGGCGAGACGCTTGATCCTCCTTAGATGGAGAGATTTTGCCCCGCCCACTCATGCACAATGGCTTAACGACATTATGGCCTGCTTGGACCTCGAAAAAATTCATTATTCAGTTCTCAATTCGGATTTAAAGTTCCTTAAGATCTGGGGGCCTTTTATCGAGTACTTTCATAACCTTCCTCTTGACTAGGGTTTTTTTTTCTTTTCGGTCCCTTGCTTTCAGCTCCCTTTTTTTTCTGGTAGTAGGCATTATTATCCTCTGTTGCTAAGTGTATTCACAGTCTGGGAGTTTGACTGTCCGGACTTATACTCTCTATATTGTGTGGTGGTTGGTCTGGAATTGTTGTTTTTTTTTCTTGTGTTGTGGAGTTTGGGGAGGACACTAAGCTCACTTGTCTTTAATTTAGGTGATTTTTTGTTAAATTCTTTTCCTCTGTAGCATATTGTTATTGTATGCTTAACCTTGCTCTGTATTAATGCTCCTCATTGGGATTTGGGGTTTTTAATTTTGTAAAATGTTTTGAAAAACTAATTTAAAAATTTTTTTAAAAAAAAAGATGTAAGTAATAAACTATATTCTGTTTGAAGTTTAACCCTTTGTTTGTAAAGCTCCTTACTAGGAGTAATCAAATATTTCTTGTCAATCTCTTTAATTTTGTCAACCAATAAAAGAGTTTCCTTCTTTATGCGTTTTCTCAAACCAACAGAGTAAGAAATAATCTGTCCACGTATATATGCTTTAAAAGTGTCTCAAAGTGTTCCGTAAGAAATATCTTCCGTGGAGTTGGTTGAGAAGAAGAAATTGCTCTGTTCATTCATAAATTTAATAAAGTCCGGATCTTGCAATAAGGTAGAATCAAATCGCCATTATCTAGCATTAGGAACTGTGTCCGTAAATTTAATAGAAAGTTTTAATGGAGCATGGTCAGAAATAGCTATACTATCATAATAACAACCATTTACTGAAGGAATCAAACAAGAGTCAATACAAAAATAATCAATTCTCGAATAAGAATGATAAACATGTGAGAAAAAAGAAAACTCTTTGTCCTTAGGATGCCAAAATCTCCAAATATCAAAAATTCCATTATCAGTCAAAAAAGAGTTGATACAAGTGGCCGACTTATTGGGTACAGTCTGAATAGATATAGATTTGTCCATCAAAGGATTTAAACAACAATTAAAATCACCACCCATTATTAACTTATATTCATTTAGATTAGGTAAAGAAGTAAATAAGGACTTAAAAAAATCAGGACAACCACATTTGGAGCATAGACATTAACCATAGCAACCTTTTTATTAAAAAGTAAACCCGTAATTAACAAAAATCTACCATTCGGATCCGAAAAGATATCATGTTGGACAAATATAATAGAGAAGTCAATAAAAACTGAAACTCCCTTTACTTTGGCATTCGAATTCGAATGATACTGTTGATCCCCGCCAAAACCTAAAAAAGTGATAGTTGTCCTCCTTCCTCACATGAGTTTCTTGTACAAAAATGATATGAACATTAAGTCTTTGGAATACTTTGAAAATCTTCTTTCGTTTAATCGGATGGTTTAAACCATTAGTATTCCAAGAAACAAAATTAATGGTCTGAGCCATAGTTCTAAAATCAACCCTTTGGTATAAAAAGGGTTAACCAAATTATAAACTCATGCCCCCGGAAGAGGAACAAAAATAAAAAGCGGACCCGGAAGTGACGACATCGCAGACATATTTGTAGTTCAAAATCAGCCCAAATGAAAAAACTAAAAAAAACTGGTAGAAAAAATATAGAATTAGAAAAAAGACCACCCCCCCCCCCACTCAAGAAAGAGAAAAAAAGCCAGAGCCGAAAAAAGGCTGGGAAAGAGAAAAAATGAAACTAACACTACCCCCATATCAGCTGAAGACCACTCCATATATAAAGGATATATATTAAAAAAACACCCAAACTTTAAAAATTATAATCACTATACTAAAACCAGACTTCTTAATATAATTGGTAGTAGAAAAAAAAAACGAAGAAAATATAATCACTAAAAACTTATAAATCGGGATAAAACCCAAACAAACCAAAAAAAATATTTAAACTGTGATAAGCGATGCATTGTAGGAAGAAGACAAGAGAAAAAAATAGCGCCATCTTAAAAAAAACACCAAAAATGTTTTTTCAAAAAACCACCATCTTAGTAAAAAAGTATTCACCTTCGAAGGATTAAAAATACACCTTCGAAGGAACAGAAAATAGCCAGCGATACAGTATAATGATTAAAGTGTGTAAAACAAAACGATTAATATGTCGAAAGAACACTTTAACTTGAGTATAAAGTGTAGAGTAAACCTACACCAACAACCAGAAACAAAATCTGGTTTGGAGGATCAAAAACCTTCTTACACGATCAAAATCACTCATTCATTCAGCCTGAGAGCCCGTAGCAGTAGGGAAGTTCTCGTTCAGAAAACTTCTCGCTTCAAATGTAGAAAGAAAAACCCGGCGAGGAGCGTTCGGCGGAGAGATTCTGAGCTTCGCAGGGTATAAGAGCGCTGGTTTTAAATTTTTCTCATAACATTCAGACATCAGCGGTTTAAAAAGAAGCCTTGCCCTCATTACCTCAGGACTAAAATCTTCTACTAAACGGAAATTGTGATCTTGAAATTTAACCATTCCTACACGTCGAGCCACACGAATAAGTTGCTCTTTAACATGTACATAATGGAACCGGACAATTACAACCGAAGGTTTAGCTGAAGCACTCGGTGATCGACGCATAATTCTATGCGCGCGATCAAGTAACAGCGGACTGTGGAAAAACAGATGGGAACGCATCCTTTAAAAGTTGAGCAAAATACTCCCTAGGGTCGTCTTTTTCGATACCTTCTGGGAGACCAAGTATACGTAGGTTCTGTCTTCTGGACCGATTCTCAAAGTCGACACTCTTGGCTTTAAGTGTTTCCACCAGTTTAGTGGTCAAAAGTAAGTCCTGTTGCAAATTTTCAATTATCAAATCTCGTTTCCGAGCATCTTCTTGCAGAGATGCGATAAGAACTTGCTGCTGGTAAATTACTGAATCCGTCTTATCCATATAATCTTGAAAAGCCTTTATATCTTGTTTAAAAATTTGTTGTTGTTCATCAAATTTTTTTATCCAAAACCTCCAATAACAATTCATAAGTTAATTCAGTGCGTTGCAGATGAGCTTGCTTCTTTCCATTACCATTCGGGTTCCACCCAGGTTCTCATCCTTTAGATCTAAGAGCCATTTCTGAGTACATATCTTCAAAAATTCACAATAAACTCTTAACGATAAGTCCAAAAAAATAGCAAGAACCTTTTGGTGTAGGTAAAAATAAGTTGAATAAGGGTGATCAAAGGTTGAAAAAAGTAAAGGTTATGGAGCAAATCTAAAACTGTACTCACTCCATGAGCGTCTCCCGCTGACCTCAGTGCTTTACCTTTAATTACACTCTGTAACAACACTGACCATTTATCTTTCGGCCACTCAGAAATCTGAGCAATCGTTTCAAAATGTTGGAAATATCTTTCCACTTCTGTTTCACTAAATGGTGGGACCAATTTAATTTCTTGACTAGCAACAAATGGTTTTCTAGAACCAGAAGACTGATTCCCAGACCTTAATTCCATCATTGCATATTCAAAATCTCTTTTTTTCTGATCAGCTTCTAACCTACAACACTCCAATTCTGCTTTACTTTGTTCCAACTTCATTTGTTCGATTTGCAACTGCATCTCTATATTACTTGTAGGAAACGACTCTAAAGTCGATTAATCAAAATCACCCGAATCCACATAATGTGACGCGATTTTTCTCTGTATTACAGCCTTTAATGTAGTCTTCAAAATACCTTTAAGTTGCAATCTACTAGCTATCTCAGACACCTCAGTTTTTTTCGCCTTCGCTAACAACTCCGCGCCTGGCGAAGCCAGAAACTCATCAATATTCATTGTTGCCGAATACCACTCACAAGCCAATCAAAAGAATCGAGCATTCCCCGTTTCCAAAACACCGATTCAAAATTTAACAAGCATTTAAACTCAAATGATCCATCCCGGACGAGCCCCCATATTTATGTTACGGATTCAAGCAACAATAAATATATGAGTTAGGCAGGGGTTTTTATAACAGATAACATGTTTATTAAACACTGAAAACAAACCCCCCAAAAGTAAACAAATCACTAACGTAACCGGAAATCAGCTGCTGTGCGGCAGCTTAAATAGTTCTTAAAGCAATGAAGCTTAAACAGTTCTTAAAGCGATGTTGCAAAAAAAACAGTTCTTCAAAGTAGTATTGCCAAAAGTTCAAAATGCTCACGGTCCATTTAAGGGAGAGACTTTTTAAGACGATTTAAATTCTCTTTCACGTCGTGTTGTTTCGGTTCCCAAATCGAACTTTTCCCACGAAGAATTTACGAAACGAAACGGCTTAAAGGCACTGACCTTTCCTTTACAACATTGTTCCCAATCCTTTCTGATATTTCACAGGGATTAACACAAGAACAGTCAACGAATTCCTTCCGAATAAGGATCAAACAAGGTCGAACCTGTTTCACCGTCGAAATCGATTCTCCTTGATCTTTTATCTCCCGAACTCCGATCTTCACTCTCCACTGAATCTCAACTAGCAGTGTTATAAAGAAACTGCTGGCAATGACCTTTTAAACTTCAGGCATTAAATAAAACTTCATCTTTCAACTAAACTGCGTCATAACATTAAATCACGCAGTGGCATGAAGTCAACATGGCAAATCCAGCCATGAACTGCCCCTCCTCACAGGGAGGGGTCCTCCTTTTATACCCTGTAAAAAAAACCACCTGTCACATGACCTCTACTGGTGGGAAAATGACGTCACTCCACCATCACAAGACCACTACCTCAAGTCCAGTATAGCTTCAACCCCTGTCACGTGTACGTAACACTAAAAACTGGGAAGACAATGCACTCAAATACACCTGGAGAAAATCTGTTCAGAGGGAGCTGCACTACATGAGAACAATCTCTTCTGTACCACAGAGAATAAGCAGCAGCTGCGAAAGGAGGGACTGAACAACCAAAAACACCAACCACTACCCACATTCACCATTTACTCTTGCACCAGAGTATGTGTATTTTGGATTCACCTCTACAGCCACCTGAGGGCCCAACAATAGACTGCTTAGGAGAATATCATACTTGAACGCAAGTGATTGAACTACTTCTACTATATTAGTAATATAATAAAACTCCCAACCATTAGGAACCACTGATCGCTCAGCATTTGTTATGCTCCCTTCCATCACCACGGGCCTGGTTTCTTGCGTTTCCCTTCCATTGCTGAGGGACTGCATCCTGCACTCCCCTTAAACCTGAGTAGTTCACTGGGAAATCTATTGTGATATCATGTGACATCTTTAGAGAACAAAAGTGAATTTAAAATAGTATAATTACTCATAACGATAACCTTCAATACTATGGAAATCCTGCATGTGCCAGCTTTTGTATTTTTTCTGTACTATCTGATTTAAATTGGTGAAACCTTTGTGAATAACTATTGATAAACCCGCCAATGTTACTAATTGATTAGTATATTTTAATTGACTTTTTTTTAAATTTTACACTTCAGATGTCCAGTTTGATAAAGATGAAAGTATAACCCCATTGGAATCTGCGTTAATGATTTTGATTGAAATGATGGACAATAATGAGATACAGAAAGATGCGCTTTATGCAGATTTGAAAGTACTACTTCAAATACAGGTTAGTACCTTACTAAATGATATTATGAAAGGTGTTCCTTAAGAAACTTGACTAATAATCTTATTATGCTGTTGAAATGTAACTTTATTGTTATTAACACATAAAGAGTAACATTTTCAGTGGAGATGTCTATAGAATGTACAGTCAAAAGGCCAAGTTTAAAAACATTAAACTCAAATATTGAATTAAAGGAGTCTGTAGTTATTGTGGTTTTTTGTGCATGCACAGATGCCCACCTTGAGTTTCCTTGCTATATAGGAAAATGTTGTATGATAATTATTCAGATTCAGATTCAGTTTATTGTCATTTAGAAACCACAAATGCAATGCAGTTAAAAAATGAGACAACGTTCCTCCAGAATGATATCACAAAAGCATATGACAAAACAGACTACACTAGAAAATCCACATAACGTTTGGCAATCCCCAATCCAGAGTCCAGAGAGGCTGCTGCGTATTAATATCACACTACCGTCTTAGCGTGTTCCCCGGAAAGGAGCTCCAAATCCACCAAACAAGACCAAAAACTAAAGCTACAAGACCTGCACAAAACCACATAGTTACACCATATAGTTACAACAGTGCAAACAATAGCATAATTGATAAAAAGCAGACCATGGGCGCAGTAAAAATAGTCCAAGGATGTTAAAGGACTATTAAGTTCAAAAGAAATCACCACACAGTTTCCTCAAGTCCCCAGGGTCCCGACAGACTCGCCATCCCACGCCAGCGGCAGAAGGGAATACCCCCGCTATGGACTTCCACGGCGCCGCCCGACTCAGCCTCACAGACGCAGCACACAACAAAAGCTCCGTCGAACCCAGCCTCGCAGACGCAGCACGCACCGAAAGCGACCTGACCGCAGCGGACTCCGAGCCGAAGACCATCCCCTCCGGCACAGCTTCTCCGAGCACCATCCTCTGCCGAGCGTATTAAGCCGGCCCCGCCAACCGTCATCGGCAATGCGACCCCGAGGACTGGGGGCCTGTTCTTCCCAGCAGAGTCCCGGACCTCACAGCAGCAGCAGCAACGAAGAAGGTCTTCCTGGAGATTTCCCTATGTTCCTCTGTGCTCCCACGTCCGTTTTCAATCGATTATGATTGTGCACGGCACCCCACTTCACAAATAACAGATAATCAGTTCCGGAGTGGCCGCTGCAAGCTGCGTTGCAGCACCATCTTGGAAGATAATTATGATACATATTAAGCAGCTGTTTGTGATGTTTTTTGAAGTTGCTTAAGCTCATTAGCTGTATTAAATTGTTCTAATAACTTGCACACAATCATTTACAGAGCTTCATTCTCATAAACTTGCATTATTTTCTAATTATCTCTCAATTCATAAGAGTTAACCCCTTGTTTGCTCAGTTGATTCATTTTCCATTTGCTGTATATCTAGCACATTTCTCCCACCAGCTCTCTTACTTGTTAACGTAACCTTTTGTTTTTCAGTGTGTGGCAGTCTGCATGGAGAATGGAGACTTCAAGAAAGCTACTGAAGTTCTAGAACGGCAGTTTCCGGAAAATATCACCAATGAATTAGATCCGGTGATTTGTGTTTCTGATACCTTGTGTTTAAAAAATGCCATGACAAAAGCCACATTTTTAATAGCAGATTTGCTGACAATTATTTTGTGTAGCTTTACTGATTGTTTTGCTTTCTCGTATCTTACTCCGTTTTCCAGGCCTTGAAAAGGAAGCTTTCCGTTATTATCACCAAAAAAGATCCATATCATAAATTCCTTAATAATTTTAGCAACGAACGCTTGTTTGAGTGTGCTGAATCTCTTGCAGGTAGAATGCTAAGTGAGAAAAACTCGAACTTCCTTTATCAAGTAAGTGTAATCACATCATTCAGTTACTTGTTTCCTCCTTTTGTCACACTAATTTGAGATAATTGATTTTATACTACCAAAGGCCATCTTGGCATAAGCCTAGAATGTATTAAAGTCTTAATTACATGTCTATGACCTCCAAGTCTCTCTACTTTAATTAATAATTTAGAGAAGGACTTGGCCAGTCAATGGGAATATTTATTTGTGCACTTGGTCATATCTTCTCCAAAGTTATGTAGAAGAAATATTCATAATGTACTAATTGCAGGAAACTTTGATAATCCTCAACAGGTTTTGCAGACTGTTGGATTATATTCCTATTATTACTCCAAGATGCTTGACTTGTAGATGTTCAGATGTTATAGTATAATAAACTTTCCAGTAAACTCAGCAAGTCAGAAGGGGATTCTGGAAGGAGTGTATGAACCATCATCCTCCTGAGCCAGATGCTAAACCATCAGGATTTCTAAATGGTTGCATAGCAGCTTATCAAAGTTTTAGTGTATTCTGTGTTTCTTCTCAGTTTTGACCCTATTACACATGCTTAACCAACTTGTATCCTTTCGTAAGCCAAGATAAAAGCTGATGTACAAATTATTTGCTGGTTGGTACTGCACTTAAAATTTTACTAAAGTTCCACCAATGCTGAGAATTTGTAGGCCTTGACTTAGTCTTATGTAGCCAGTGACTACAAAGTCACTACTTCTCCATTAGTAAGTCATGGTTCAGCTCTCACAATATTTCTTTGTGTTCCTGTTGATATTTCTAATATTTTAGCCCAGATCCAACATTGATCATTAATGTGACAATTGAAATATAATGATATAAACATCATCAAGTCATAGATTTAATGCATTCTCAACAATTAGAAATGACTTCACTCAATATCCTTAATGGATGGCATGATCAAATATATTGACTAGAAATTTTCTTACTCTTTAGAAAGAAGACACCTTGGGTGTCTTTAAAAAGCTCAAATATTTATCAATAACATTTAAGTTGACTGTTAGACAATAGGCGCAGGAGTAGGCCATTTGGCCCTTCAAGCCAGCACTGCCATTCAATGTGATCATGGCTGATACCTTAAAGCATGCAGTAAAAGACCAGACATATCACATGCCACTAATTGTAAAACATAGCAGATGTTTGTGTGGTCATTTAAAAGTAAATGTTTGAAAGTAGAAAATGGGGAAAAGATGTTTTTTAGCAGACGATGATAATGGACTTTGGTTATAATCTATTTACAGGCAGCACATAAAGTAGTGGAGTCCAAAAAAAATGGAGATGCAAACATGAACAGTTCTGGAGATGAAGATAGTCATGATCATCAGGATGACAAATGGTAACTTTGTTTAAGAAAAATAGAGAATTAAATTGGCTTTATTCTATGATAACTAAGTAGTTTATTATTGCATTTGGTGTGTTTCTCTTCTACTTTTTTATCCCCCATGCCTTTTCCAAATTCATCTGGTCTGCCACGCAGTATTGTTTCCTAATTTCTAAATGCTTAATTGGCCTTCCTAGCTGTTAATATACCTGAACTATATTTGGGTATTTTTTTAAAATCTTTTCTTGATGCTGTATTGTTTTCCCTTAGAAAGAACTGCCCCATACCCTCACTCTTTTCAAGCTACTACTTAATCTGCGACATTAACTTCTTCACTGATCGTTTTGTCACTTCCCTCACCATATTATCTTTCCAATCTGGTTTCCATTCTTCCTCACTGAAACAGACATGATCTTACTGAAACAAGAATATTCTCTCTAATTGTGATTGTGTTGCATTTATCTATCTGTTATATTTGCCCAAACTTTCTCTTCCACCAATTCCCTCCTGCCTATTCAGTGGAGCTTCCTTTGTTTGATTCTGTATTTAGCTATGATCTACAATCAGATCATTTGTAGATGGCTTCTCTTTCCAGTGTTGGATCATCACCTTGAGAATAAGTATCCAGCTTTGGCTGCCTTCCCTTCATTCAGTATGTTGCTCTCTGGCAACTCACCTACAGGCATTGCAGTCTTATTTCCCAAGACAAGCAGAAGTAATCACACCTATCTTCAAGTGGCAGATCCAATTGTGTTAACTGCCAAAGGGAAAGTCATCACCAAACAACTTCCCCCAAATTACTGTGCATCAAAAAGCACACAGAATTCGCGTGAAGTGAAATTCCAAGAGTAATGCAGGGAATAGCATCAACCATATGATCTTCTCTGTGATGTAAGGTCCTTGAAAGACCCTACTGTCAATGCAGACTCGTCTCGAGCAATGCTACACGATTACCCCAACACCATTTTCCATCTTTCTCACGGTACTGATCCCTCTCAACTCCAAGATGATCTGTGCTGTGGTGAAGCTGAACTTCAGAACAACTATTAAACAAACTACCATTTGTTAAAGAAACATGGAAAACCTACAGCACGATACAGGTCTTTCAGCCCACAAAGCTGTGCCAAACATGTCCTTATCTTAAAAATAACCTAGGGTTATCCATATCCTCTATTTTTCTGAGCTCCATGTACCTGTCCAGGACTCTCTTAAAAGACCTTATCATATCCGCCTCCACCACTGTCGCTGGCTGCCCATTCCACGCACTCACCACTCTCTGTGTTTTTTTTTAAAAACTTAGCCCTGACATCTCCTCTGTACCTACTTTCAAGCACCTTAAAACTGTGCCCTCTCATGCTAGCCATTTCAGCCCTGGGAAAAAGCTTCTGACTATCCACGTGATCAATGCCGCTCATATCTTATACACCTCTATCAGGTCACCTCTCATCCTCTGTCACTCTAAGGGAAAAAGGCCGAGTTCATTCAACCTATTGTCATAAGGCGTGCTCCCCAATCCAGGCAACATCCTTGTAAATCTCCTCTGCACCCTTTCTATGGTTTCCGCATCCTTCCTGTAGTGAGGCAACCAGAACTGAGCACAGTACTCCAAGTGGGTTCTGACCAGGGTCCTATATAGCTGCAACTTTACCTCTCAGCTCTTGAACACAATCCCATGGTTGATAAAGACCGATGCACCGGTATGCTTACTTAACCACAGAGTCAACCTGCGTAGCAGCTTTAAGTGTCCTATGGACTCAGACCCCAAGATCTGTCTGAACCTCCACACTGCCAAGTTTCTTACCGTTAATACAATATTCTGCCATCATAATTGACATACCAAAATGAACCACCTCACACTCCCGCTGCAACCTCTGACAGCCCTCCACACTATCCACAACACTTCCAACCTTTGTGTATCAGCAAATTTACTAACCCATTCCTTCACTTCTTCATCCAGGTCATTTATAAAAATCATGAAGAGTAGGGGTCCCAGAACAGATCCCTGTGGCACACCACTGGTGAATGACCTCCATGCAGAATATGACCCATCTACAGCCACTCTTTGCCTCCTGTGGGCAGGCCAGTTCTGGGTCCACAAAGCAATGTCCCCTTGGATCCCATGTCTCCTTACTTTCTCAATAGGCCTGGCATGGGGTACCTTGTCAAATGCCTTGCTGAAATCCATATACACTACATTTACTCCTCTACCTTCATCAACGTGTTTAGTCACATCCTCAAAAAATTCAATCAGGCTCGTAAGGCATGACCTGCCTTTGACAAAGCCATGCTGACTATTCCTAATCATATTATGCCTCCCAGGTGTTCATAAATCCTGCCTCTCAGGATCTTCTCCATCAACTTATGAACCACTGAAGTAAGACTCACTGGTCTATCATTTCCTGGGCTATCTCTATTCCCTTTCTTGAATAAGGGAACAACATCTGCAACCCTCCAATCCTCCAGAATCTCTCCTGTCCCCATTGATGAAGCAAAGATCATCGCCAGAGGCTCAGCAATCTCTTCCCTCGCCCCCCACGGTAACTTGGGGTGCATCTCATTCAGTCCCGGTGACTTATCCAACTTGATGCTTTCCAATATACGACCCTTGACGTATATTGAATAGAGTTGCATCAGTGTTAAGCATCAGCGAGGAAGAGATATTATCACCAACCCACACAAATTGTGGTCTTCTGGTTAGGAAGTCGAGGATCCAATTGCAGAGGGGGGTACAGAGACCCAGGTTTTGCAACTTTTCAATCAGGATTGTGCTCCCCATCTCCCTCTGGTGCTCCCCTCCCCCTTTCTTTCTCCCTAGGCCTCCCGTCCCATGATCCTGTCCCTTCTCCAGCTGTGTATCCCTTTTGCCAATCACCTTTCCAGCTCTTAGCTTCATCCCTCCCCCTCCTGTCTTCTCCTATCATTTCGGATCTCCCCCCCCTCCCCCTCCCACTTTAAAATCTCTTACTATCTTTTCTTTCAGTTAGTCCTGACAAAGGGTCTCAGCCCGAAACATCAACTGTACTACTTCCTACTCAGCAGGCTGCCTGGCCTGCTGCATTCCACCAGCATTTTGTGTGTGCATTATGAAATGTTTGTATTTTTTACAGTTTTCTTGTTTAGTTATTTACTATGCCATTTTTAAAATATATTTTATTAACCCTATTCCGTTGTGCCTAGTCTGTGGCAAACAATTTACAAATGCAGCAATGGCTCCAGCAAAATTGAAGACACTTAACTGCAAATTACAGCCATATGACACATAAAAGTGCTGATTATTTTAAATGGCTGATGGAATCTGAAAACAAACAGTAAAGCTTTTAACTAAAATCAATTTACAACTTTTATTTCAATCTACCGAGACTACTTTTTAGAAAAATTAAATCCCATTTGGCTTAAGCCAGTTATTTAAAAGAAATTTATTATGTTTGCCTTATGATTTTTTTTAAATTTATGAAAGAGAAAGAAAGAGATTAATTTCAAGAAAGGTATGCCAAGCTTAACTACCTGTTTTTTTTGAAGAAAGTTTGGATAAAAATTCATCCTCTATTCAAAAGAGCATTGACAATCATTTTTAGATTATTACATCAGCAACTTACTGATCACACAAACGTACCGTGAGCTGCATATATAATAATTTTTATACAGGGTTCCCTGAGAGCTACACATTATTTCAAGGGCTCCTCCAGGGCAAAAAGGTTGAGAAAGGCTGGTGTAGAGGGTTGTTATAGGTTACAGTGGAGCATTGACAGGATGCAGAGCTGGGCTGAAACTTAGCAAATGGAATTCAGTCTGGAAAAGTGTGAAGTGATTCACTTTGGAATGTCAAACTTGAAGGCAGAATACATGGTTAATGGCAGAATTCTTATCTGTGTGCAACAACAGAAGGATCTTGGATTCCAAGTCCTTAGATCACTTGAGGTTGTCATGCAAGCTGGTTAAGAAGTGTGTTGGCCTTTGCTGGTAAGGGGATTAAGTTCAAAGGCTGCGAGGTAATGTCACAGCCCTATAAAACTCTATTTAGACCACACTCGGAATTTTGTTTTCAGTTCTGGTTGCCTCATTATAGGAAAGATGTGGAAGCATTAGAAGGTGGAGAGGAGATTTACCAGCCTCCTTTAAAAGACTTTGAGGAAAGGTTGAGCGAGCTAGGGCCTATCGAAGGAGGATGAGAAGTGTATAAGATTATTAGCGGCATAGAGAGTACAGTCACTGCCTTTTCCTCAGGGTGACAGTTGCTAAATACCAGTGGACATCCTTTTAAGGTGAGTAGAGAAAAGTTTAAGGGAGGTGTCAGAGGTAAGATTTTTTTTACACAGAGGGTAATAAGTACTTAAAATGCACCGCTGGGCTTGGTGGTAGATACTAATACATTAGGGACATATTAAAGCCTTTTTAGATGGGCTCATTGATGAAAGAAAATGAAGAGTTGTGGGTTTTTTAGGAGGGAAGGATTAGATTAGATTTGATTAGGTTAGAAAGATGGCAGAACATTGTGGGCCAAAAGACCCACATGTACCGTTCTTATATTCTAATAAGTTAAGCATACTGATGGCTGTAATCTTACGATACTCCTTAAATACTGGGGTTGTTCCACAGCAGTGCAAAAGCTGCATCCTTGTTAAAGGGTAAAAATGAAATAAGATATGAAAAACGTGGAATTTTCTGACAAATCAGTGACTAATGCATTTTGCTAGTAAAATCCTGTGATGGGTGTTTTTAAAAGTTGAGTAGGAATGAAGAAATATGTATATGTATAGAAGTCTTTGACTGTGACAGCTTGGATTGACAAGTATTTGTTCCTAGTCTGCCCTATCCAACCACATGTCTACATGCCCTAGATGCCCATCATTACTATCTTCATTGCTTTATCACATTCACAAGATCTGTCTCATCTGAGTATTTTCAAATGATTCTCCACAATTCATTAACAAGTAAGTCATTGATCTTCATAACTGTTGTTATAATGTCAATGTTGTTGACTTCACAAAGGTTAATAATTTGGAGACAAAAGTACAAATGTAAGGTGGTTATGTGGAAAGCTAAAGGAATGATAGGGTAGTAGATAAGGTAGGGTAGTAAAGAGAGCTTTTGGTACATTGGCCTTTATAAATCAAAGTATTGAGTATTAAGAGTTGGAATGTTATGGTGAGGTTGTATAAGGCTGAATTTGGCATATTGTGTGCAGTTTTGGTCACTGAATTACAGGAAGGATATTAATAAGGTTGAAAGAGTGCAGAGAAGGTTTACAAGGATGTTGCCGGGACTTGAGAAACAGTTACAGAGAAAGGTTGAATAGGTTAGGACTTTATTCCCTGGAGCGTAGAAGAACGAGGGGAGGAGACTTGATAGAGGTATATAAAATTATGATGGGTATAGATAGAGTAAATGTAAGCAGGCTTTTTCCACTGGTGCTAGGGGAGAAAAAAACCCAGAGGTCATGGGTTAAGGGTGAAGAGGGAAAAGTTTAAAGGGAACATTGGGGGGGGGGGCTTCTTCACGCAGAGAGTGGTAGGAGTGTGGAATGAGCTGCCAGATGAAGTGGTGAATGCGGGCTCACTTTTAACATTTAAGAAAAACTTGAACAGGTACATGGATGAGTGGTGTATGGAGGGATATGGTCCAGGTGCAGGTCAGTGGGACCAGGCAGAAAAATGATTCGGCATAACCAAGAAGGGGCAAAAGGCCTGTTTCTGTGCTGTAATGTTCTATGGTTCTAATGTGTTTAGTTTAGGTCACCGAATCCTAGGCTGGAACAGTTATTATGCCTAAACCATCAAGATCTTGAATCAGAGGGAATAACTTTACTCAACTTCACCCGCCCCATCACTGAACAGTTCCCACTGAGCTTGACTCATTTTCAAGGAGTCTTCAAAGTTCAAAGTACATTTATTATCAAAGTATGTATCCATTGTACAATCTTATAGTAGGCTACAAAACAAAGAACCCCCAAAAGAACCCATTTAAAAAGACCATCAAACCTCGATTGCACGGAGAGGTGGGGGTGGGGTGAATACAAATCGGGCAAACAATAAATTAAACAATTAGCATTCAGAGCTGAAATTTTATGAAAGACATGAAGCCAGGCAGCTCTGTAGCTGGAGCCTCAGTTCATCGCCAAACCGAGCAGATGTCATGAGACCACAGACTTGAAGCTAGGAATCACTGCAGCCAGAGCAGGCCACAACCTCGGTTCAGCTGGGTGAATGTCATGGAGCAGGGCCTGGACCCTGCTGCCACCACTCGGCCATACCCAACCTTTCTAATTCAGCCTGACATTTAAATCAATCAAACATCAGGACTTCCCTTGCTCCTGCCATCTCTGCCTCCACCATGCCTCCACTTGCCTCAAGCATGCCTCACCTGAGCCTCTGCCAGCACTCGCCTCACAATTGTTGGCGGTGATCGTTATTAGTAAGATGCTTAATAGTTTTCATTGTTTTGTGTTTTGCCGCCAGTAAGTAGTCGCTGGGCATCACCAGCACCATCATACGACTCCTCATCTTGTGTTCTTTATTTATTGCTTATGTATTTATCATTAATATTTTTCTTTTTTTATATCTGTATAGTTTGTTATTTTTTTGGAACATTGGTTGTTCACCCTGTTGGATGTAGTCTTTCATTGATTCTGTTGTTTCTTGTTTTTATTATGATTGTCTATAAGAAAATGAATTTCAGAGTTGCATGTGGTGACATGTGTACTTTAATAAATTCAGTTTCAGCTGTGATAAAATGCACTATTTTCACAAGATCACAAGACAAAGGAGCAGGAATAGGCCATTTGGCCCATCGAGTCTTCTCCGCCACTCCACCATGAGCTAAAGTATTCTCCCGTCTAGTTCCAATTTCCGGCTTTTTCCCATATCCCTTGATACCCTGACTAATTAGGTACCTGTCAATCTCCTCCTTAAAAACCCTCAGTGATTGGGCCTCCACAGCTGTATGTGGCAACAAATTCCATAAATCCACGACCCTCTGGCTAAAAAAATTTCTCCTCATCTCTGTTTTAAATGGGTACCCTCTAATTCTAAGACTGTGACCTCTTGTCCTGGACTCACCCACCAAGGGAAACAGCCTTTCCACATCTACTCTGTCCATTTTGTACCATGGTGTTAGAGATGGAGATCTTGCTTGTAACAAGTTACAGTATGTAATGTAGAGTTAGGACATTTTAGTTGTACATATCCGCACTGACCACTGAGCACCCACCCATTTTAATCTCATCTCTTGGCATTTGGCAATAGCTTTTTATTCTTCGGCAGTTCAACTGCTTGTCCAGACTTAAATGTCAGTAACTCTGTTTTGACCACCCCTCTCAGTGTATTTGAGTTACTAGCACTCTCTTCGTGATAAAGGAATAAGGATAAATGTTTCCCGCAGTCTATCCTTTGTATACCCTTCATGATTCTATACCTCAATTATGTACCCTTTTAATATCTCTGCTCTAGGGAAAGCAAACCTAAACTTTACAGTCTGGAAAAGTTCTGTCCCATGCAGTATTCTGGTGAATGCCATCTGCAACCTCTCCAGAAATATCACATCCTTCTTATAGCATGGTGATCAGAACTGCACACAATGTTCAAGCTGAGATCTTATCAATGTCTCATAAATTTGGAGTATAAATCTCCCTGCCTTTCTATTCACTGCCCAATAACCAGTTGACCACCTTAAGCATTTTATTTTCCTGCACTGCAACCCTTAAGGAAGTTTAAGCGTCCTTTGGTTCTGCAGTGCTCCCTAGCACTTCATGGTGCATATGTTAGCCGCCTTAATCCTTCCAGCGTACTGAATCATCTCCCATCTGCCATTTACCAGTCTGTTTCGTATCAACAGCCTAAGACTGCAATCCACATGTCAACAACTCCATCAATCTTCATGTCATCAGTGAATTTACTGATCGTCTAAATCATTATAAATAGCAAGGGTACCAAGTTCCAGTTCCTGTGGTGCACCACTAGTCACAGCCATCCAATCACAAAAATAACCCTTCATCATTACCCTTGGTCTCAAAATTGGCTTGGCAATTTTTGATAAAATTTAGATAGATGGGAAAATTGAAATTTTTAAGAATCCAGCTAAAGATTTTATTTTGTTCCCATTGGCAGAAGGGCTGAAACATAATCAGCTTGTCATCAAAATTGAAATTGCTGGCATAAGTTTTAAATTTATTATCATAACTTCTGCCCTTTTGAAACAAATAACTAGATAGAGACAAGATTATGAAATACAGCTTTCTGCTACAATCATGTCATTTTCTGGTTGTGCATTGCATAAATACTGAGGCTGTAATAAAACATGTGGATGAGGGCAAGAGTCCCGTACTGTGACAATAAATATAAGGGGAAAAAACCCTTTTTCATTGAATGTTTTTCAAGTTATTTGAGAGTTTCTATATAACCCACTCTCTTTGTTTGCTGCAGTGGGGATTTATTACAAGACATTGATGAAGAGTTGAATAACACAGGATCTAATATAAAAAGGTTTGTTATGATTGTATGATTTTTTTTGTATCGTATTTTCTATTCGGACATGTTAAATGGATTTGAGAATTGTGCATTCTCACTGAAACACTGGGACCAAAAAAAATTAATGTGACAAACATAAGAGTTTTAAATTTTAATCTGGGTATTTTTAAGGTTTACTGATTTTAGAATGCTCCTTTAAAAAAAAAACACGAGTTTAAAGTGGCATTTATCCATTTCACTTTCCCATTACTGTAATACATGAGAAATTCACATATTATTTGTTCATTAGTTGGTTTGCTTTTTGCTTTGTATTCTTGATAGTATAAAAATTTTCTTACATTAATAATCATTTTTAAAACAGTTGTTTTTGATAGCAGTTACTAAATTAATCCAAATTAATTTATGGTTTTATAATCTGTCCCTGGCTAGGTTTTGTTTTACCATTGATGTGTTTTCCTGCTTTGGCCTTCTTTCCTCAAACTTAATAAAGCTAACTGTTACTTTACACTAAAGTTATAATATGAAGGACATTTTATTGCAGATCCAAAAAGCGACTTTACAATTTATCTCATCACAATGAGATGAAACCATTAAAATTTGAAGCAACTGAAGATTTCTTGAGGAAAAGAAAATCGTCTGGGAGGGGTATGTTAATCAACGTGCCTAGATCAATTTTGATATTTATTAATCTTATTACCCCAATAATTGCTGCTGCTTTTATTTCTAACTGTACCTTCCTGGTGTAGATCTGCAATAACTTCTGACAGAGAGGAATAAACTTCCAAAATAAGTATCACATGTTATGAACAGTTGGTATTCTGCACATCATGGCTATTAAGTGGACATTGAATGATGTACCACAGGGTATACTTTATGATCTGTTCTAGACATTATTGACTAGCTTCGTATCATTGTGTTCCATTTTTTTTTTATTAGTTTTTTTATACATTTTCTACATAACTACAGATAAAAAAAACCCAGATCAAAATGAAGAACCTTGATACAGTGTAAAAATAAACATACAATAATAATATGATACAAAGAAAGATAATTGAGAAAGCACCCAAATTGAAGACATGTAAAATTAATATCCTCCCCAAGCCCCGCAACAAAAAAAAACTCCAGACCAACCACAACACAATATAGAGAATATAAATCAGGACAATCAAACCCCCAAAACTGTACATACACTTAGCAACAGAAGATATTCATGCCTATAGGAAACTGATACAGGACTTTGTGATATGGTGCAACTCAAACTACCTGCGTCTCAATATCACCAAGACCAAGGAGATGGTGGTGGACTTTAGGAGATCTAGGCCTCATATGGAGCCAGTGATCATTAATGGAGAATGTGTGGAGCAGGTTAAGACCTACAAGTATCTGGGAGTACAGTTAGACGAGAAGCTAGACTGGACTGCCAACACAGATGCCTTGTGCAGGAAGGCACAGAGTCGACTGTACTTCCTTAGAAGGTTGGCGTCATTCAATGTCTGTAGTGAGATGCTGAAGATGTTCTATAGGTCAGTTGTGGAGAGCGCCCTCTTCTTTGTGGTGGCATGTTGGGGAGGAAGCATTAAGAAGAGGGACGCCTCACGTCTTAATAAGCTGGTAAGGAAGGCAGGCTCTGTCGTGGGCAAAGTACTGGAGAGTTTAACATCGGTAGCTGAGCGAAGGGCGCTGAGTAGGCTACGGTCAATTATGGATAACTCTGAACATCCTCTACATAGCACCATCCAGAGACAGAGAAGCAGTTTCAGCGACAGGTTACTATCGATGCAATGCTCCTCAGACAGAATGAAGAGGTCAATACTCCCCAATGCCATTAGGCTTTACAATTCAACCGCCAGGACTTAAGAACTTTTTAAAAGCTATTATTAATGCTTTTTGAGATAGTGATTTAGATGCATATAATATTTTTTTACTGAGTTAAGTATTGTATGTAATTAGTTATGCTACAACTAGTGTATGGGACATTGGAAAAAAGTTGAATTTCCCCATGGGGATGAATAAAGTATCTATCTATCTATCTATCTATTACCAAAAAAAGAGGAGCTGAAAGCAAGGGACCGAAAAAAAACCCTAGTCAAGAGGAAGGTTATGGAAGTACTCAATAAAAGGTCCCCAGACCTTGTGGAACTTTAAGTCCGAATTAAGAACTGAATAATGAATTTTTTCAAGGTCTAAGCAGGCCATAATATCGTTAAGCCATTGAGCATGCGTGGGCGGGGCAACATCTCTCCATCTAAGGAGGATTAAACGTCTAGCCAGGAGAGAGGCAAAAGATAATATTCGACACTTAGTCGAACTCAGACGTAAATCTGTCTCACCCCAGAAACCAAACAAAGCAGTTAAAGGGTTAGGTTCTAGGTGGTGATTCAGAATATACGATAACGTTATGAAGACATCTTTCCAAAATTTCTCCAAGCTAGGACAAAACCAGTACATATGAATGAGAGAGGCCTCGCCCCTTTTGCATTTATCACAAAGCGGACTGATGTTAGGATGAAATCGAGATAATTTAGATTTAGACATATGGGCTCTATGAACAATCTTAAACTGTAAAAGGCAATGGCGAGCACAAAGAGAGGTTGAATTAACCGATTTGAGAATCGAGTCCCAAGTCTCATCAGATAAGGAGGTATTTAAATCATGCTCCCATGCCATTTTAATTTTATCCACAGGGGCACATCGTAAGGCTGCTAATTTATCACAAATAAATGATATTAAACCTTTACCTAGTGGATTAATAGAAATAAATAAGTCCATAACATTTTTTTCAGGCATTTCAGGGAAGTTAGGGATTAAAGGAGTAATAAAGTGTCTAATTTGGAGATATCTAAAAAAATGAGCATTGGGCAGATTGAACTTAGCAGAGAGCTGTTGAAAAGAAGCGAAGCGATTATCAATAAAAAGATCTTCAAAATGTCTAATGCCCTTCCTATACCAATCATAGAATGCTGAGTCATACGTAGTAGGTAAAAAAAGGTGGTTATGTAAGATAGGGCTAGAAAAGGAGAAACCATGGAAACCATAAAATTTCCTAAACTGAGCCCATATACGCAAAGTGTGTTTAACAAGAGGATTAACTATTAATCTGGACAAACTACTAGGGAGTACAGAGCCGAGAAGCGCAGAGATAGATAATTCTTTAGTGGAGCTCAACTCCATTGCCACCCAATTAGGGCACTCGGGTTGGCCATGGAAAAAAGACCAAAAGGTAGCACAACGTCTATTGGCTGCCCAATAATATAAACGGAAGTTAGGTAAAGCCATGCCACCCTCTTTTTTAGATTTTTGGAGATAAACTTTATTAATTCTAGAGCGCTTACATTGTGTTCCATTTTTATTTGTTCTCTTAGGAAAGTAGCTTGTGTCAGTAGGCCTTTTATCCAAGCTTCCAAAATGCATGTCCAAAACCTTGTTAAACTAGAATTACTATCCTGAAGTTACATTCTTTTTCTTGCTTACCCTGTAGAAAGTAATTGGGTCACTTGGCAACTGTTCAGTCAAATGATGGAAATCAGGAGCTTTACTGTAAATGCTCTAAGTTGAGCCTGTGGCCCAGAAGGTTTAAATACTCTGTAAAAGAGGAAAAATGAAGGATGTTGCCTTCATGTTCTACTTCTGTGATTGCAGGGTGCTGTAAATAGCAATAAAATGAGGGATTAGTTATTCTGTTTTGTGGTGTTGATTGACAACAGGCAAACGACAAGCTGACTGTCGAGTGAACTTTTTAAAAACAGCTTCGAGGGGCTTTTGCATTGTCATATGAAGGTAGACAAAGACCGCGATTTAATATATCTTTTCAAAGCTGGCAAATCAAAATGTACAAGACTGACGTCACTTTGACTTAAGGAATGTGACACTCAGTTTCTTGCAAAAATGAAGTAGGATTTCAGTTTTACAGATCTGTACTGTGTAGGATTTACACCAGGCACACTCAATTTTCCATTCAGGGCTTTCCTGATTTCTACCTTGCAACTGAAAGGAAAACGAAGCAGAGGTTAATCATCTCTTAGCAGAGGATGTGTGAGAGTCTATTTATTCTATTTGAGACAGTAGTACTGATACTGGTCACCTCACCATGGAAATGATGAAGATTGCTGAAACACTGAGGAAATGAACAGTTGAGCTAAGCTTAAAATGCATGAAATACACAGGTGGCCAAACCACAACACTGTTGAAGCGTCTTAGCATACAGAAACTACGGTGTTTGTGTTAGAATTGGCATTGCAAGTATCCACTGAAATCGTGTGGGGAAAAGTAAAGTCCTTTCAAACTATTCAGACACTAACAGTTCTATCTTTTACAGGGAAGAGAATCACGAGTACTGGTCATCTGGCAAAAATTAAAAAGAAAAGTATGTCAATTAATTCAGATGTTCCAAGAAAGAGAAGAGTAAGTAACTTTAAAAATATCTATGCTGTATGAAAACTATTGTATAATAGTATAATTTGTATAATTAAAACTATTAAAGCAAACACTGTTCCTCTTAAGAGCAGTATTGGAGTTGTGTTGAAGGAGAGAAAAATGATTGTTTAAGTAAAGTAAGTTTATTATCAAAGTACACATATGCAAGCCTGAGATTTGTTTTCTTGCAGACCTACTCAGTAAGTCCAAGAAACATAATAGTCAATGAAATACCGTACCAAACAACTAATGTGCAAAAAATAAGCTGTGCAAATACAAACAAAAAAAATCATAAATAAATATCGAGAACATCTGATGGACGAGTCCATAGGTTCTGGGAACGGTTCTGTGATGGGCAAGTGAAGTTATCCCCAATGATTCAAGAGCCTGATAGTTAAGGAGTAATAACTTTTTCTGGATGTGGTGCTGTGGATCCTGAGGCTTCTGTACCTTTTTCCTGTTGGCAGCAGCAAGAAGGGAGCATGGCCTGGGTGGTGGAGATCCCTGATGATGGATGCTACTTCGCAGCTTCAAGTTCTTACAGCATCCACATCACCGAGGACTTCGCGTGTTCTGTAGACACCAGGTGTGGTGAAAAAGGCACAACAGTGCCTCTTTCACCTCAAACGGTTGAGGAAGTTTGATATGGGCTCCCAAATCCTAAGAACTTTCTACAGAGGCACAGTTGGGAGCATACTGACTGGCTGCATCACTGCCTGGTATGGGAACTGTACCTTACTTAATTGCAGGACTCTGCAGAGAGTGATGCGGACAGCCCAGCGCATCTGTAGTTGTCAACTTCCCGTGATTCAGGGCATTTACAAGGACAGGTGTGTAAAAAGAGCCTGTAGGGTCGTTGGGGTCCCAAGCCTTCCCAACCACAATCTATTCCAGCTGCTACCATCCAGGAAGTGGTACCTCAGCATAAAAGCCAGGACAGGCTCCAGGACAGCTTCTTCCACCAGGCCATCAGACTGATGAATTCACGCTGACTTGAGTGTACTTTATATTACATTGACGTATTTATTATGAATGATTATAAATTATAATGATTGCACATTTAGATGGAGACGTAACGTAAAGATTTTTACCCCTCATATGTGAAGGATGTAAGAAATAAAGTCAATTCAATTCAATTTCATATACATGTGCTCAATGGTGGAGATAGTTTACCTGTGATGGACTGGGCTGTATCCACCACTTTTTGTAGGATTTTCTTCAGGGGCATTAGTGTTTCCATACCCAGCCATGATGCAACCAGTCACCACACATTTATAGAAGTTTATCAAAGTTTTAGATGTCATACAGAATCTTTGCAAATGTGTCAGGAAGTAGAGCTGCTGTGCTTTCTTCACTATTGCACTTGCATGCTGAGCTCAGGACAGGTCCAGTCTGAAATGATAACAGTGAGAAATTTACTGACCCTCTCCACCTCTGATCTCCTGATGAGGACTGGCTCATGGACTTCTAGTTTCGTCCTCCTGAAGTTAATAATCAGCTCCTTGGTCTTGCTGACATTGAGTAAGAGGTTGTAGTTGTGGCACCACTCAGCCAGATTTTCAGTCTGCTTCCCATATGCTGATTCATCACCACCTTTAGTTCAGCCAATGACAGTGGTGGTGTCAGCAAACTTGAATATGGCGTTGGAGCTGTGCTTATCCTCACTGTCATAGTATAAAGCAAGTAGAGCAGGGGCCCAAGCACTCAGCCGTGTGGTACACCTGTGCTAATGGAGATTGTCTAGGAGATGTTGTAATCAATCTGAACTGACTGGAGTGTACAAGTGAGGAAATCAAGGATTCAATTGCACAAGGAGGTATTGAGGGGGTGATAGCATTGAAGCTGCATTTGATAAAGAGCTTCTTGATCTATGCATCTTTGTTGTCCGGATGTTGCAGGAATGAGTGAACAGCCAGTGAAATAGCATTTGCTGAGACCTATTATGACAGTAGGCAAATTAGAGCGGATCCAATTTGCTTCTCAGTCAGGAGTTGAAGTGCTTCATCACCAACCTCACAAAGCATTGCATCACAGTGATGCTAATGATGATAGTCAATAAGGCAAGTTACCATGTTTTTCTTGGGCACCAGTATAATTAAAGCATGCTCGAAGCAGGCAGGCACCTTAAATTGCAGTAGTGAGAGGTTAAAGATATCGGTAAATACTTCAGCCAGTTGTCCAGCACAGGTCTTTAGTAATCAGCCAGGTACCCCATCTGGGCCAGATGCTTTCCTTGGGTTCACTCTCCTGAAGAATGTTGTCTGTCATGTTGGCCTCAGAGACTGAAATCACAGGGTCATAGTGGGCGTGGGAGTTCCTTCATGCTTTGATAATGAAACTGAGCATAGAAGGCATTAAGCTCATCTGGGAGCAAAGCTTTGTTGTCACCTATGTCATTACTGTCTTTATAAGTTGCAGTTGTAATATTCAATTATCCAAATGGCTTTTTAGAACACTACTAGTTGGAGGTAAAATTAAGAAGAGGTTTATATCTGAAATGTGCCGAATATTTAAATATGCATAGCTTTAGGAGATTATAGAAAATCTGCCATAATCAGTAAAATCTGCTGACTGGGATTAAACACAGTATGCACATGAAATTTTAGAAGTCTATGGCATGTTCTTTTTCAAAATTAATCGGATGGTTTGAGCGATTACATGTCAGCAAAGTGTGGTATTTGTCCTACGTTAGTTTAATGTTGGATTTTTTCCATAATAGTCTGTGATTAAATGTCTCATTGTCTTCATCCAATGCATGTATAATTTAGTGTTAATTATGTTTAAATTTATTGCAGTTGAATTATTAGGAAAAGTTGTGATTTCAAATGTAACTTGTTATTTTTCCAACTAAAATCCTTTTTATCTATGCTCAAGTGCTTTTTTCGTTTGAATAGCTTGTGAATCATAATACAATTCATTAATATTCAAAGATTATTTCTGTTCCTGGTATATAATATTTCAGTTTTTTATTTCACTAGATGTTTTTAAGTACAAAAGCAAATTTTATTGACCCAAAACTGCATGTGATGTCCTGCCCAAAGCTTACACAGTAAGGTGTTTGTTCTCAGAGCAATATTTTACTAGACCATGCCTTGCGAATTACTAGTTGAGTGTTATATTTCTGTCGTTAAGTTATGGAGCTCAGCTTAACTCCTTTGTTAGTAGAATGATGAATAAACAAGCAATATGAAAATGGCCTAATCCTACTGATGCTTATTGTTGAATTCAGACTTCATACTTAGTCTTTTAAAGGTGAAATGTGACTCGGCTTGCTGAAATAAATAGCTTTATCTGTTCTTGATATGCCCTGTCTGTACGTGGATGAAAGCCCTCGTTTGCTCCCTCAACCCTATTCTCACCATCTACAGTTTCCACTCCTCAAGAATTCATAACTTTCCCTTCAGATCTACTGTCACCCATTCCAAGAAAAAATTCTTTCCACTTTCCTCAATTATCACCCATTCCTCTCAGCCTGGAACCGCCATTCCTCCAATACATTTCACTTTCTCTAATTGGGCCCCTATTCTGCCATAATTAAAGCCTTTGTTAAGGCTTATCTGTTAATCTAATTTTCCCTGAGTGCAGAAAAATAAATAAAACATTTAAAATTCTGAAGGGGTTGATTAGATGGTTGCTGTGTGGGTATGCATGTACCTGTAGAGAATAAAACTTGATGTTTCAGAATTTCTTCAAATGATCCTGAATTTCTGGAGTTTTCTCCTGCAAGTATTGTGGATGCTCCCTTATTAACTAATCAAATAGATCTCTGCATATTAATGGATGAGAACAATGCAAAAAGATTAGCTTGAGAGAGATTACCAAAACCTTAATGTATTTTGTATACACTTGGAGTACTGTGTCCAGTTCTGGCCGCCTCACTATAGGAAGGATGTGGAAGCATTGGAAAGGGTACAGAGGAGATTTACCAGGATGCTGCCTGGTTTAGAGAGTATGGATTATGATCAGAGATTAAGGGAGCTAGGGCTTTACTCTTTGGAGAGAAGGTGGATGAGAGGAGACATGATAGAGGTGTACAAGATATTAAGAGGAATAGACAGAGTGGACAGCCAGCGCCTCTTCCCCAGGGCACCACTGCTCACTACAAGAGGACATGGCTTTAAGTTAAGGGGAGGGAAGTTCAAGGGGGATATTAGAGGAAGGTTTTTCACTCAGAGAGTGGTTGGTGTGTGGAATGCACTGCCTGAGTCAGTGGTGGAGGCAGATACACTAGTGAAGTTTAAGAGACTATTAGACAGGTATATGGAGGAATTTAAGGTGGGGGGGGGGGTATATAGGAGGCAGGGTTTGAGGGTCGGCACAACATTGTGCTGTACTATTCTATGTTCTGTGTTCTATTACTGAGGGATAGAAATGTCTCCTTCTATTCTTGTTTCCTCTTTTTTTTTGACACGCTTAACTGCACAAGCTACTTCCAACATATCCCCTCTTTGTTAAGCTAACTGAGACTGCTCTTCCTTAGTTTAGTATCAGTCTAGACAGTTGTGGCTAGAGAATTGTCTGTACCAGCATCTTCCCCTGCACTCCATTTCCCTCGTGCAGCTAGCCTGATCTCCTGTATTTCTTATTTGAGAATATCTTCTGAAGCCTCAGTGTCAGGATCTGCCAATACTCTGGTACCAACAATGGTTGCATCCCTATGCTACCATCTTTCATGACTCCATCCAATGCTGTTAATTTGTCAAATTATTTGCCTGTCTCTAAAACCTGCCACGCAGAAATTACCTCCAAGTCTTTTATGTTTAACCAGCTGAATTTGATAACAATTAGCAGCAATACTTCAGAGAAAATCATTATCCTCTCTGCATCAGGACCAATTCACTTAATGCCTGTCCCTTTAATAATAATTTTTTAAATTTTTCTTTGCAGCATTTTTTCTGACTTGAGAATTGACATAGATTCTTCCCTTTCTTTATACTATTTCAGCTATATACTTTTATTTCTCCCTCTTATTAATGCAGAATAAATATATCTTCACTACTCTTTGGGATTGACATGTAGTTGTGCTTTGATCACCAACTCGCAGGCCAGAGGAAATTTATTTTTAATTTGTATTATTCATAGCTGTGGATATCTTTATTAGATTACTCTTTAATTTCTCCTCTGCAGATAGATTCTCTTTTTCTTATGTAAAGCTTCGTCCCTGGTTTTACCTTAATGATTTTCTTCTTCCTTGATCTAGGCCTGGTTATTCATGCCAAGTACCAAAGGCCAGGCATTACAACCTAACTGGGGGGAGGGGGTAATCATTATAAATTATTTTTTTTATATATTTTATGCCCCTTTTACAAAACCCTAGGATTTTTGTGCATCTTTATCAATTAGTCAGCCTACCTTTTGAAGACATTTGTATATTTGAATCCCATTTCCTTGCTACTGTAAATTTATCCTTGTATTTCGGTTTATATTATGATGTTTATTAATTCCTCAGATATTGCTGTGTATTTTCATGTTATTTATCTGCCCAAACTTTAAACACTTCTACACTTACCTGAAGTTTTGTTATCTCCACGTTCCATTTTTATTTGATATCATATTCACTACATTCACTCACTCACTCACTCCATGTATGAAATGAGCAAAGATCCTTGAATTGAGCTCTGAAGAGAAACATCACTAATCACCTTACTCCCTTGGACAAAAAAAAATCAATAGCCACTAACCTATGGTCCCTCCTTCCTTTGCACAAAAAAATTCTGACATGATACTGGAAGACTCATGGCAAAGGTGTGTTTTAGTCATTATAAATTATTGATTCCTACAACATTAATAATATTTTACAGCACCAATGGTACAGTGGTCCAGGAGGGTAATTGCAATAGAAATAGAATTGTAAATTAATAAACTTTTCTGAAAAAAATTGATGCTAAGGCCTTAAGAGGTACAAAGAGCCAAACTTGATAGAAATTATCTTAAATATTCCTATCTAATTCTCTTCAGCTAAGTAAAAATCTTTGAGGATCATCCTTTGGTAACTCTCTCTGTGCTTCACTGCAAAAGTTCTGCAAAGTGCTGCTCCAATTTTCCAATTTTAATTGGTCCTCATATTTCCAATTTTCACAGCAGAAAACAATGCTTGTTTTTGTTTTGCCTGATCTCTTTATCTTGAATATTGCAGCTTGTTATCTCAGAACCTTTACAGTGTCTTGTAGAAGTTTTCAGGCGCCAACCCTTTGTTCACATTAATGGGTATCATAATGGGGATTTTGATGAATTTAACTGGGAATTTTTATTTATGAACCACATGCTATTTTTTTTCACACTAAGAAGTCAAAAACTGAAACGTCAGCAGTTCAAAGGTATTCATCCATCTTTGCTCAGTACTTGGTTTAACCACCTCTTGCACTTATTACAGACAGTAGTATTTTTGGATAAGTATCTATTTCACACAATGTAATAGAAAAAGATTTGACCATTCCTCCTCACAAAATTGCTCAAGCTGAGCCTAGTTAGTTGTAGAGTAGCAGTAGACAGCAATCTTGTGGTCTTGCCAGAGATGTTCAATTGGGTTAAGGTCAAGTCTTTGCCTGGGCTACTCAAGGACATCAACTATCTTCATTTGAAACTACCATATAGTTGCTTCGGGGTTGTTGTCCTGCTGAAAGACAAATTTCCTCCCCAGTTTGTTTTCTGGCAGTGGTTAGCTGGTTTTTTATCCAAGATCTCTCTGTATATAGCAGCATTTATTCTCCCATCCGTCCTTTCCAGACTTCCAGTCCCTGCAGCTGAAAAGCATCCGCATAGCATGATGCTAACTCCACCATACTTTACAGTAGGGATGGTGTTGCCTGGCTGATGCATAAATCTAATACTGTGCCATATGTACCCCTTAATGTTGAGGCCAGAAAGTTCCACTTTAGTCTCATCCAACTACAGGACCTCCCATATCTTTACTGTATCTTCTAAGTGATGCTTTGAAAATTCTGTCTGGGCAAGGATATCCTTTTTTTTTAAGCCAGGACTACTTCCTTGCCACTTCCATAAGTACCATTTTTGTGCAAGGCCTTAGAGTCTGTGGAACCACGAACTTCATCTCCAGTTGCATCCATGGTTTTCTGCAGCTCGCTCAGCCTCTCTCTGGCATTGTGACTGTGATTTTATATTTTTTCCACAAGTTCACGATAGACTGCACTGAGCTCCGAGTTATGTTCAATGCCTCTGAGATGGTTTGTGCTTCTCTATTATAATTTCACTGTCTTGCCTTGACTGCTCCTTTGTCTTCATTTTGGTTTGGTCTTTTGAAAATTTACCCTACTGTTGAATCTTGCAGAGAGAGGAGTATTTATTCAGATGATCCACATCAACAAATTTGTTGAACTGGTAAGGTAATATACAGTACTGTACCTGAGGAAAGTTAGTGTAGTAATTACAAAAGGGTTGAATATTTTTTTCAGCCTCATCGTTTTGGTTTTTAATTCGTAGTAAATTGTTGACAGGTTTTGAAACTTTTATTTTGATTTGACATGATGCACAGTGTTTTGTCAATCAGGTCAAAATATATTTTCAGTTAGAAAATGTGAAAATGTGAAAATAATTGTGGGGGCTGAATACTTCTTGAAGGCACTATATTTCTAATAAGCAAACCTCATACTTTTTTAAAGCTGGAAGAAAGAGGTGAAGTGCAAAATGCAAACTTGTAATATTTTGGAGTTGGCGCTTTCTCTCTGTGACTCTGTGGATTTTCCCCTGATGCTCTGGTTTCCTCCTATATCCCAAAAGATGTGCAGCTTGATAAGTTAGTTGACTACTGAAATTGCCCCAAGTACAACAAATGGCTGAATCTGGGAAGTGGGAAAGAAGATTAGTATAAAATGTGTGCTTAATGGTCTGTAATCCTGCCATGGCTAAAGGGCTGTTCCCATCCTATCTGACTCTATATTAAGTATCTAGGGTAAGTTTTGTATAGGGCCTCTGCAGGTTTGGCAGCTAATGTATGGAGTATGTCAAAATTAAAGCTACTGGTCACATGCACTTATTTTTTAACTCTTCTCTTCATTATTTTATTTCCTTGTGCCTAATCTCTTCCCAGTTGATGTAACATATTTTTTAAGGTTGAATTTTGTGTCTGTAAAGAACTGCATTTCAAAATTGTATTTAAAGACACCTTTATTTTAAAGCCTTGGCTATGGGAAGAAGATGTGAAACTAAAAGAAGGAGTAAGAAAATTTGGACTTGGAAATTGGACCAAAATTTTGGAGCACTACGAGTTCAACAGTCGTACTAGTGTGATGCTGAAGGACAGATGGAGAACAATGAAAAAGCTTCATATGGTCCACTCTGATGAAGAAAGCTGAGAACTATAGCATCAAAAATTCCATATTCGGTACCCACCATCGCAGTGAGGGGTTGGATTGGTGATCTTTATTGCGTTTTCTTTACATGTCAGGTGGGGACCAACCCATTTTGCCTCTGCATCCATAAGTTTGAAGAAGTCCATCTTCTTGCAGTAAACCTTGACAACTTTAATATATTTGTCAGATCACTAAAATTTACCATCTATTTGAACACATAATTCTGTCTGTGTACACATAAATCACTTTGCTTTTTGTGGTGAGATGCTTTCCTTGTGAAGTATGAAGGCTGCAGATAACTGCACACTTGACAATGCATTCTGTTGTGTGTGGTAGGTTATGTGGGAAGCTTTGCTACATTTTGAGCATTCCAGGTCTGCCAGGTGTCAACATTAACATCTCTATGTTACTGAGAACAATCAAAGCAGAACAAATATGGAAGTTGAGTAAGCGGCAAGTAAATGGGGAGTAACTTGTACACATTGTTTGAACTTGGAGCATTCAGACCTTTACATGAGTGTCAGTTGGCCAACTTTGTGAACTGCATTTCCTATTTGATCTTGTAAAGTAAGAGTTAAAATGTAAAATCCATACCTATTACAATTAAGTGTTATTGTATTACCAGCATGTGTACTCACTGGGGAAATTCAATAATATATTAAAAATATATTGTATGTGATTAAATTTATAAAGATTATCATTATGTCATTTTAACTAATTTGCTGTTCTCAGCCATGTACTTTCATTCAATTGCATTTGTTCTACGATCACAATTTAAATCCTAGTCTCAATATTTTTTTGGGGGGGGTGCAGACTTGCCTTTGCTTGTTGGGCAGGTTTTACAGCTTTTCAAATCTGCTTTGGAGGAACTTGTAGTCTAGGCAGTAGTCTCTGGCTGTGTGTAACCAGCTCAGATTAAACCCGGCATGGCGGCTCTAGAAGGGCCTTTTCTGCACTGCATCAAATAAATAAATACATTTCCTAATTGGAAGAAAAACTATGCCCACATTTACAAAAAAAAAAGAGACATTCGCAATGGCTGAAAAATGAAAACTTGGAGTTTGCTAATACTTGGGAACGAAATCCAGGGTGATTTTCAACATTAAGCATATCCCATATTGGGATTTAGATGTTATTTGTTGTATTGTCTATATATTGTTAAGTTCCCTACATTTACAAGATCAGTGCATACACTGCAGTTATTTTGTCCATGTATTAAGATAGTTATCTCCCTTCAGATAGTGAAACCTCAGATGCTGACAGCCATTACATGAATTAGCTGATAGCTTAAAGGGGGAAAATTTTCTTCTTTAAAATTTTGATTTTATAAAAATACTCTAGTACTTATGTGTACATTATTTCCAATGTGTAAGTATGTGAATAAAGTTTATTTGTGAAAAATATCAAAATGTGGTGTTTGTCTCTTATTACAGCACATTTCAATGTTTATGTTTACATCTGAAATTTGAAATGCTTGCTTAAAGTAGGGATGAAGCCAGAGAATACTGAATGAGAGGTAGAAACAGCAGCAATGGGAAAAGGACAATTTAACTTACAAAAATGAATAGAATTTGAAGTTAACAGTGAGAAATGTCTATGAACAAACTTCTTGATTTTTTTTGTAAGCAATGGAAGAATCATATATAAAATCAAGCATGTTGTGCTAAATGTTTACAAGTTATTTATTGGGCCTGAATGGAGTAATTTGTGAGTATTTAGGCACAGCACTTCAATAATATCTATTATGGAAAATTTAGGAAATGATTTAAAATTTGTCCAGCCACCTAATAGGGTGAAAATGGGATACCATATAACTTTGGGTGTCACAGAAACAACAGTATTACTTATCAAGTACCCAGATTATATACATACAAAAGAACAAGGGCAGAGAGAATTGACGACCTTGTTAATCATAGAAAGTACCAGAGTACTAAATTGTGATATAAAGGCAATGGATAGGGTTGAAATTATGAACGGCAGGGGAAAGAAGATATGGATAGATGAGTGGTATGGATTGCAGGGATAGCCAGGAACTTACTCAGGACAGGAACGGCTAATCCAAGCAGCATAATTTTAAGGTGATTGGTGGAATATATGGGTGATATCAAAGGTAAGTTTTTACATGAAGTGGCAAGTGCATGGAGTAATCTGCCTCAGATGGTGGTGGAGGCAGATTCATTAGGGGCATTTAAGAAATTCCTAGGGTTATAGATGACAGAAAAAAAAAGTTAGGGTTATTTAGGAGGGAAGGTTGAGATTGATCTTTAGAATAAGTTAAATGGTCGGCATAACATCAAGGGGCAAAGGGCCTTTACTGTGCTGTCATCTTTAATATTCTATGCAGTCAGTATCCTCCAAAGTGTGATGCCTCAGCAGCTCAGCATAAATGAAGAATCATGTTTGAAGACAACTTAAATTATCATGAGAGATAGGTTACACAAAGAGCCAAGGCCAGAGGATTGGGAATTTTTAGAATCTACCAGCGAAAGATTTAAGAAGTTTATAAGAAGGATGAAAATTAATTTTGGGAGAAAACTTGCATAGAAGTACAAGTTATTAGATATATAAATAGGGAGAGGGCTGGTGAGATAAATGTTGGGCCTCTATACATCAATGTTGGTGAAATAAAAGCAGCAAACAAAGAAATGGCAGAAATGTCCAATATGTTGCATAAGTGTTCATGGTGAAAGTCACAGAGCAATACAGCACGGATATAGGCCTGGTGGCTCAATGCATCCACACTGACCACATTGTCCAGGAGCTAGTCCCATGTTCCTGTGTTCATCCCATATATCCCTCCAGGCTCCTCTCCTCCATGTATCTAATCAAGTGCTTCTTAAATGATAATTTTGTACTTGCCTCATTCTATAGTGGAAATGATGGCTCATTCTATAGTGGAAACAGTTGCCCCTCAGGTTCCTTTTAACTCTTTCCTCCTTACTCTAAATCTGTGCCCCCGCACCCAAATGAATAGGACATTAGCTTTATTCTGGTCATAACTCAATATTTTGATTTGTAATAACTACTGCAGCTCCAGTTCTCAATCGATCCAACAGATAAATCAGGTAAATAAAATGAGTCCATATCTCACCATGCAACAATGTTTTTAACGTTTATTTGCAAAGTTTAACTGATATATTTCCATGATGACAAACGTACTTTATATTTTGTGCAATGCCAAACTGAAAAAGATGTCATTCCAGTGTCAAAAACATACTCATGCATGAAGCTTGTGAGTTTCGACTGTAAAGGTTATTAGCAGTACTTAGATGCATTCTCTCATTATACACTTTTCCAACAGCTGTAAACCTGCACAGTATTCTGTAGTTGGTTATTACTAATGTCCATATTTTAATAATAAGAATCAAGAAAAACATTCTGGTTTTCTTCCATCATTAGAATGCCTCTTTCTGACTTTCCCTACATTTTAATAATCCTTTGTTGCATATGTAAACTTCACCATAAGCAATTCTTAAAATGAACTTCACTTTAAATTTGCCATAAAACACACACACTTACTAGCTGACATCCTTCTGAGTTGATGTGCACTTTTCAAATTTTGGTGAGGTCACACCACACACTGGATTTCTGCTTCCATAGAGTCAGTCATAAGTGCTACAAATTAAAATGCCATTGGCTGATGCGTGATGATCTACAGCTCTCTGGCAGGTTGTATGAGCCTGATGTCTAACATGAAAATACTGAAACCATGGATGGCCAAGATGGCTTATGTCACCAACTACAGGTTCTCAGTGGCCATCGTCATTGTGGAAGATCTTATGTCCATGGAAGACCCAATGTAAGAGTGCCCTTTTACTAGCACTCTTAAATGCAGTTATGAATTGATACTGGGCTAAAACCTCAAAACACACATTTGATTTTGCCCTTATAAAAATGCACTGACTTGCCTGAAGAACTAGCACAATTGTTTTCCTATTTATTTGCACCTTGGCCAAATAAAGCCAGTCCAGATGCAATGCAGAATTCTCAATAAGAAATCCACAGAATTTGCTTGGGAGCTGCCTCCCATCATTTCTGCAATCTGCACTCTGATGTTATGACATCCTAAGTAAGATTTTTAAACCACTGTCAAAGTATTGCACATGTGTTTCAGATAATCTATCTAATCTGAGCTTTTTTTTTAAATCTAAATGGCCAGGATATGATTTAATCCTGAGAAAGGATAAATGGTTAATGTGTTCATAGTGATTAGAATTAATACTAAATTGGAGAAAATCATTCTACTAATTTTCAAATAAGCCCCTAAAAATACAACCATATTGTGGAAGATGGTCAGAAGGAATTTCAAGTTTTGAATCTAAGTATGTATGATAAACTTCACAAATGATCACCAACCGTGTTTTCAGAACATTAATTAACAATTCAAACTAATATTTTAAGACCTTAATTCACATTCAGAATGATGCAATTCTGTTTGACAGTAATATTTGTGAAATGTGATCCTCAAAGTAAAATGATGTTTTTCCCAATGTACAGTAAACATAATCATAAATTGGTAACTGTGCAGAATGTTTCTAAAATAATGAATAATTACTCAAGTAAAAATAAAACTGTGGACACTAGGGCATGAGCACTGCAGTCCCCCATTCACTCTTTTCCACGTTCCTCTGCACCGAGAATTACCCACTGCTTGCCACTGTGATATACGAGTCCTGCCAGAAATACAAATACAACAGACAAAAATCTTACAAATGTATGTAGAAAACTGTAGCAATAGAAATACAGATGTAGTATGGCTGCCTTTTATGCCAATGAAGTCCAACAAAGCATCCCTAATGTTAAATATCACACCCTCACTTGTTATGGGTGTGGTCTCACTGTCCTGGATACTAAGCATGCTTTCTAAAAACACAGAAGCTACACTTGTAAGATCAAAAACAGATGTAAGTAAACTTATAAGAATACTGCAGGAAGTCAGTCTTCAGTTCTTAAAATGTAAGCGGAAAGCAGTAATCAGATTTAAGTTAAAACAAAGATTTTCTAAAGAACAGCTTTGCAAACAAGCTCTGTACTTAGAAGGCATTCTGCCGATGGTGTAGATTGCTATCCCACAACACCTATTTTATTGCTGCTCAAACTGTCGTATAAAACTCGTCAAAAAGCTCAAAGACCTCAGCCTGCACGCCACCTTGTGTAGCTAGATCATGCACTTCTTGTCAGATCACCAGAAGGTGATATGGATGGGCTACATCAACTCTGCCCCTCTGATCCTCAACACAGGAGCACCCTAAGGCTGTGTCCTGAGCCCCCTCATCTACTCCCTATACATCCGACTGTGTTGCCATGCACAGCTCTGACCTGCTGATCAAATTTGCAGATGACACGATATTGATAGCCCTTATTTCCGACAATAATAAGACAGCCTCCAAAGGAGAAGTCAATGCCCTGACACAGTGGTTCCAAGAAAACAATCTCTCCCTCAATGTTGAAAAGACAAAGGGGTTGATCGTGGATTAAAGAAAGAATGGAGACAGGCTAGCCCCTATTGAAATCAATGGGACTATAGGTGAGAGGGTGAACAGCCTCAAATTCTTCAGTATACAGTATACATCACTGAAGATCTCACCAGGTCTATACATACCAGCTGTGTGGTGAAAAAAGCACAACACCACTGTCTTGCCTTCTTTATAACCACATTGATATGCTGGGACCAGGTTAGATCCTCAGAGATCTTGACACCTAGGAATTTGAAGATGCTCTCTCTCTCTCCACTTCTGATTCCTCTATGAGGATTGATATGTGTTCCTTCGTCTTACCCTTCCTGAAGTCCACAATCAGCTCTTTCGTCTTACTGACGTTGAATGCCAGGTTGTTGCTGTAGCACCATTCCACTAGTTGGCATATCTCACTCCTGTACGCCCTCTCATCACCACCTGAGATTCTACCAACAATGGTTGTATCATCAGCAAATTTATAGATGGTTTTGAGCTAAGCCTAGCCACACAGTCGTGTGTATATAGAGAGTAAAGCAATGAACTAAGCACACACCCCTGAGGTGCACCAATGTTGATCGTCAGCGAGGAGGATATGTTATCGCCAATCCACACAGATTGTGGTCTTCCGGTTAGGAAGTCGAGGACCCAATTACAGAGGGAGGTACAGGGGCCCAGATTCTGTAACTTCTCAATCAGGATTGTGGGAATGATGGCATTAAATGCTCAGCTATAGTCGATGAACAGCATCCTGACATAGATGTTTGTGTTGTCCAGCTGGTCTAAAGCCGTGTGGAGAACCATTGAGATTGCGTCTGCCTATTAGGACAATAGGCGAATTGCAATGGGTCCAGGTCCTTGCTGAGGCAGGAGTTCAGTCCAGTCATAACCAACCTCTCAAAGCATTTCGTGATTGTCGATGTGAGTGCTACTGGGTGATAGTCATTAAGGCAGCCCACATTATTCTTCTTAGGCACTGGTATAATAGTTGACTTTTTGAAGCAAGTGGGAACTTCCAACCGTAGCACTGAGAGGTTGAAAATATTCTTGAATTCTCCCACTAGTTGGTTAGCACAGGTCTTCAGAGCCTTACCAGGTACTCCATTGGGATCTTCCGCCTTGCAAGGGTTCACTCTCTTTAAAGACAGTCTAACATCGGCCTCTGAGACAGAGATCACAGGGTCATCAGGTGCAGCAGGGATCTTCACAGCTCTAGTTGTGATCTCCCTTTCAAAGTGGGCGTAGAAGGCGTTGAGTTCATCTGTAGTGAAGCATCGCTGCCATTCATGCTGTTGGGTTTCACTTGGTAGGAAGTACACTTACAGCAGCAGTGCATAAAAAGGGCCCAGAGGATCATCAGATATTTCAACCGCCCCAACCACAAACTGTTTCAGCTGCTACCATCTGACAAATGTTACCACAGCATTAAGGCCAGGACCAACAGGCTCTGGGACAGCTTCTTCCACCCGGCCATCAGATTTATCAATTCATTCATCTGATTGCATATCTGACTGTAATATATATACAAAACAATTATGTATACAATTTTAGTGTTCGGGCAATATCCTCCCATATTTCCCTTCTTTATTGCTTGTACATTATTATAGAGACGCAACATAAAAAGTTTTACTCCCTGATAATCTAGGGGGAGGCAGCCTCTGGCCCAGCCAAACTTGAGAAATCTTGTTTGCGTGGATGCTGCATGATGTGTTCCCCTGTTACAAATCAGTACCACGAAATAACAAACAATACACAATATGCAATTAAACGATTAAGCTTTATAATTCTTAATTTGACTATAGGGCTGGTAAAGAAAACAAAAAGAAAAAGGGTCCATTTTATGGAAACAGTCTAATGGGTAGATGGAACTCGTCAGCCTGGGAAGGCAGTCCATCTAAGAGAGGAAAACTCTGATTTCAAACCTCCACTGCCTTTTGGCCACACCCACTCATGGGAAAGGCTTCAGGGAGTAAACCCTGAGGACACATCCGGAGCTGAGGTCCCTAAGACAGTCCGATGTTGCCTTCAATCTCAATCTGGCAACTCCTGCGACTACACTGTATTGGCATTTGCCCTTCCCCTGGACGACATCAGTGTCGTGGAGAGGAGAGACTTGCAGCATGGGCAACTGCTGGTCTTCCATACAACCTTGCCCAGGCCTGCGCCCTGGAGAGGACACTCCAGTAGACTTTCCAGACACAGATCCATGGTCTCGCGAGACTAACGGATGCCACCACCTCTAATGCACATGTTGGAACTCATTGATTTCCCGTCTGTCATTCTTCATCAATTTCCCCTGGACGTCATTGACTCCCGACCTCACTCAAAGTCCGCTCAGTCCTGCAGTCTATGACTTCCCCATTCTGGCATCTTCTCTCTCCATCTTCTCCCGAACCCAAAAGCACCCCATGAATTCCTTTCTCTCGGGCACATAGGAAAGAAAAACACCTGCTGTCACTGGCCAGCGCACGTTCCAAAGCCCCCATTATCTCTGGTCATAACCCAAACACTGCAGCTACAGAGAAACCCTTACATTAGCAGTGAACCCTTTCCCAGGGTGTTACATAAATACAAAGGTCATTTTTTTAATTTGGGTTGTTTCCAACAGACAAGCTGATTCTTAAGTTGCTTAGTTCGAAGAAGCTTGCAGAACAGGTGGATAGTGTCATTTAGTATATCAATAACTGATGTTATAGTTGAGGGGTTTATGTACTCATGGAAGTTGGTTTGACAGTATTTATAGTCTTAGTTGAGGTCTATGTCTCCAAAAGATGCTTTTAGACCATTTGTGTTAAAACAATATCTGAGGATATATCATATGTGTGTGAAGTCACTGAAGTGGTAGAAAAAGGATATAAATATAAAAAGTAGTTCTGACTTATTAGGAATGAGGTAAACAGCATCAAGAAGATGAGAGAAACACGGTTGAATTAAAATCCATATTCAAGCTTCAGTTTCTGTGACAAATGATTTGTTTGCATCATGGTATATCTTTTTAGTTTATAGGAATTTTATCTGTGTTTTCGAAATTGTTTATTCTTTGTCATTTATGTTTAAGAAGTGCATTGTGTTTTTCAAATGTGTTGTGTTTTAGAAACGGTTTGTGATTTGGGAATGTTTAAGGTAGAAATCTTCTGAGTTTTAAATGTGTTTTAAGAGTGGTGTTTGGATTTAAATATGTGTACAATGTACTGTGTATGTAATCAAAATGGCTTCTTTGGTTTGCCAGAGTAGGAATGCTTTTATGTCTGATAAGTGTTTTTTTCTTGCAGTTGTTTAGTTTTGGACTTGCTGATATGGGGATTGTATTCATTTGTTAACCAATGGGGAATGTTATTTTGTCTTGTGGGGCTGGGAGCTTGGGGGGTTTCGCGGTCTTTTGGGGGGAGGCGGGAAGGAGACGCCGAGGAAGGTGGACGTGCGCTGCACTGCTCGGTCGACCACCGGGGTGGTCCCAGGTGCAAGGATGTGGAGGTCGGAGGCAAGCGACGAGGGGTTGAATGGTTCGATGGCTGAGCTCCAACGATGTGCACTAAACTGACTGAACTTTGTTAAGTTGGCGCCTTTTGCTTTATTTTCTTTTCCTTCATATATATTGTATTGCATAGTATTTTAGTTTTAGTAAAATCTTTAAAGTGTATTCTGTAACGGTATCCAGTGTGAGTTTGATATTGTGTGTGTACGCATGGCATAAACTTGATTCTCACAGCACCTGCGTGTACGGGAGGTGGGGTTGGTGAGTGGCTGGATCTCCTTTTCCCCTAAACATATACCAGCCTGTTGGGTAAGTGTTACATTTGCTCCCACCTCCCCCCAAAAGACCACAAAACCCCCCAAGCTCCCAGCCCCACAAGACAAGATAACATTCCCCATTGGTTAACAAATGAATACAATCCCCATATCAGCAAGTCCAAAGCTAAACAACTGCGAGAAAATAACACTTATCAGACATAAAAGCATTCCTACTCTAGCAAAACAAAGAAACCATTTTGATTACATACACAGTACATTGTACATATGTATCACTGAAAATAAATGAACTGTGTTTAGCTACTTTGGTAGCTGGAAGTATCTTCTCCTTGGTAGGGAGAGGGGACCCACTGCTCTAATTGTGGGTATTGGCAGCTAAACTCGCCATGGAGAATATAAGATTAGGTAGTTACATTATAATCTCCACTAGTGAGAATACTTGTGGCTATTTATCTCTGATTGGGCTTAAGGTCTTTGTCTGAGTTTAGAACTTAGTGGTCAGCGAACCCAATACCATTGCACACTCAACTGAAAATAAACAGGAAATTTTGGAAACAACGGGTTAGGCAGCATCTGCAGAAAGAAACAAGGTGCTGTTGCTCAGATGAAAGATCTCCAACCTAAAGCAATAACTATGTTTCTATTTCCACAGAGGCTGCTTTACCTGCTGAGTGTTTGCAACATTTTCTGGGTTTTTTTAAATTTTAGTTTTCCAACATCTGCAGTTTTTAAAATTTTTGTTAAAGAGGAAATATCGGATATGTACATCATGCTTTGTTAGCATCTGTAAAGAATAGGGTTTAAGTAATGTTTACTGAAACATTCATAGGGTTTAAGTAATGTTTGCATAATATACCAACACAGATCAGATCGTTTAAATATTTTACAACTTACTACGCAATTGATTTGCTGTCTAAAGTAAATTTAACTAAACAATCATTGAGTTTAAATTGTTTAGGATTTAGCTAATGAGATCATTGAATTACTATGAATACTTCAAAAGGACAATACTCTCAAGTATTCATGGTAAATCAATGATCTAACTAGTTAAATCCAAATAAATTTAAGCTTCTGAAGTCATTTGAAACTGAAATCAATTTACCGGTGACAAAACCCATTATGTAGCAAATAATTCCATTTTGCAAGATTGACCTGCATTTCCAGCAGAATATAGCACGTTGAGTTGTGCTGAAGAAAGGTCTCAGCCTAAAACACAACTATTTCTTCCTCTCTATATGGGCTGCTTGACCTGCTCAGTTCCTCCAGCATTTTCTGTGTATTGCATTGGATGTCCAGTCCTCTCATGTTTGTAGCATATTGAATTGTGCTATTTTATACTGCAATGGTAAACAACTTTCTTGTGGTACAGTTAAGAAACTACAAGTGTAAAATGACCCTATTGGGAGTTATATAAAGGTTTCCAAATAGCAGCCAGGATGTGGAGTGCAAATTATAACGGGAGAAAGAAAAAGCATGTAAAAAGGGCAGTGTTGTCATTGTCATAGAGGATTTCATTATGCAGGTAGGTTGGGAAGATCAGGTTGGTGCTGGATTCCAAGAAAAGAAACTTGAAGAATCCCGACAAAATAGATTTTTAGAGCAGGTGGTGGTTGTGCGCACTAGAGGAAAAGCAATTTTTGATTGGGTGTTGTGTATTGAACCAGATTTGATTAGGGAGTTTAAGGTACAACCCATAGGAAGTGGTGATCATAAAATGATAGAATACACTCGGCAGTTTGAGAGGGAGAAAGGGAATTACAGAGGCATGAGCGAAAAGCTGGCCAAAGTTGATTGAAAATGGAAATTAGCAGGGATGACTGCAGAGCAGCAATGACTGGAGCTTCTGGGAACAATTTGGAAGGCATTGGATAGATACATCGCAAAGAAGAAAATGTATTCTAAAGGGTGGAGGACACAACCATGGCTGACAAGAGAAGTCAAAGACAGCATAAAAGAGAAGGCAGATGATATAGCAAAATTTAGTGGGGTTAGAGGATTAGGAAGCTTTTTTTAAAAAAAGGCAACTAAATAAGCCATAAAGAGAAAAGATGAAATATGAAAGTAAGAGAGCCAATAATATAAGAGATACAAATGTTTTTTTTCAGATATATAAAAGATATATAAAGTGAAAGTGGGTATCAGACCACTAGGAAATTATGCTGTAAAGGTAGTGATGCGGAACAAACTTAGTAAGAATTTTGTGTTAGTTTTAACTGTGGATGATACAAGCAGTAAGTGTTGGGGGTAGAGGTCAGTGTCATTGCTATTACAAAGGAGAAGGCACTTGGGAAGCTGTAAGTCACCTGGACTGGATGGACTACACACCAGGGTTCTGAAGGAGGTAGCTGAAGAGATTGTGGAGGCATTATTAATGATATTTCAAGAATCACTAGATTCTGGAATGGTTCCTGGGGACTGGAAAATTGCAATGTCACTCCAGTCTTTTAGAAAGCAGCAGAAAGGAAATTATAGGCCAATTAGCCTAACCTCACTGATTAGGAAGAGGTTGGAGTCCATTATTAAACATGACATTTCAGAGTACTTGGAGGCACATGACAAAACAAGCCAATGTCAGCATGGTTTCCTTAAGGAGAAGACTTGTTTGATAAATCTATTTGAATTCTGTGAGGAAATAACAGGCGTAATCAATAAAGGAGAGTCAGTAGATGTTGTTTACTTGGATTTTCAGAAGGCTTTTAACAAGGTGTCATACATGAGGCTGCTTAACCAGATAAGAGCCCATGGTATTACAGGAAAAGTACCAGCGTGGATAAAATCACCAACAAAAGAAAATGTGCAGATGCTGGAAATCAAAGCAACACACACAAAATGCTGGAGGAACTCAGTAGGCCAAGCAGCATCCATGGAAAAAAGTACAGTCGATGTTTCCGGCCAGGACTGGAAAAAGAGATGAGAAGTCAGAGTAACAAGGTGGGGGAGGGGAGGAAAAAGTACAAGGTAGTAGGTGATAGGTGAAACCAGGAGACAGGGAGGGTGAAGTAAGAAACTGGAAATTCGATTGGTGAAAGAGATAAAAGGGGGTATCTGATAGGAGAGTACGGGGAGGAGTGGGGGAATTACTGGATGTTCGAGAAATCTCATACCATCCGGGCAAATCTTGCTTCACCACAAAGTGCAAAGCTAATAGAGACTTATCCAAAAAGACTACTGGATGCAGTAACTGCAAGAGGTGGGTCAACTACCTCTAAGCAAAGGAGGATGAATACTTTTCAACTGCTAACATAGAAATTTTAGTTTTCATGCTTTACAATTTTCCCTATTTTTGGGCTCTACTGTGACATAAAGAGCATGTGATTCACAAATAAAAATTCTCAGTTAAATTGATCAAAATCCCTGGTTTAATATTTATTTATGTGAACAAAGGCTTATGGACTGAATAATTTTACAAGGCACTGTATGTTACTTTAAATAAATTCAATAGTTTCAATTATTTCATATTTAAGTGATTTTTAAAAAGTCTTAAAATTTTAATGTTTTAATTTTCAATCTCATAAGTCATCCTATTACTTTTTCAAAGTTTACTAATTTCAGAGATATCCACAGAAAAGAAAAAAATATGTTTAACAGGATGCAAGACTGGAAGATATGGTATTCAAAGCCTTTCTGAATTTTTCTATAGGAAACTATGAAGAGGCTTACCAATCAAGTAATTTCACAGATAGGTACAGTGAGGAAAGTGGTGTGTGTGGCGCATACCATGCATAAGGTATGATCTTAGAAAAAGTGTATATTATATAGCAAATGTCCTAACTTATCCACTGTTTCTAATATGCCTTTTGTAATTATGTCCAACAAACCTAATCAATTCAAAATTGGTAATGAGTGATTATGTTCAATAATGGAAAAGTGTCATGAACTGCAAAACAGTAAATATTATTTTTAAAATTAATTTACTATACTTAATGTTCATATATCAAATTTGAATGAGTTTATAATTACCCATTAATATTGGCCCCATCACCATGACAACAGTGGTTGTGTGGATTCAGGGCTGGTGGCTGACATGTTACACAAACAGTGTAACCTTCTCGGAGGTACTGCATCCACCTGGCGAATGGACGATTCTCTACAGTGCAGTGGAAGGACAGCGACTCAATCACAAACTCCACACAATATCTGATTGATAACATAAGAAATAGCAAATTACAAACACAGATAAATATAGCTCGGAGCCTATCTGGTATTCATTGAGATGGTGGCGGATCTACATCCAAACTCCACGCGCTGAGCCCTACACCATATCCCTTCACGTTCTCGACTATATCCAAAAAACTGGTTCTCAGATAGAAGATTATTGATTGATCTGATATTTACTGTATATTTTGGAAGAGTGTTCTACGGTTGTCGATTTCTATTAAGTCTTTTCTAACCTTTTCCCTGAATGGTCTGGATCTGAGTTTGTTTCCAGCCTCTCACTGATTAGGTTATAATCAAAGTATTCCTCATGCACTCTAGCAATTCCTCCCAAAGCACTAAAGAAAATCTAAATAGATTACCTCTTAGCTTTCGACAATGCATTGAAGCCTAGGTTACGTGTGCTCATAATCTAACATTTAAAGACTTGCTAAAATTCTTGTAGATCTGTAGTGAAGTTGTTCCATGGACAATATATCTCAAGCAACTCATGTAATGTCATCATAGTACATGGCAACAGCTTGTCAATATGTTTTCAATATTTCCTCCCAGTTCCCAGATCTCTGCTTTTATTAAAAGCAGAAGCATAAGGTATATGGGACAACCAACTTCAGGTTTCTCTCCAAATTCTATACCATCCCAGTTTAAAAATACATTCAATGGCCATTTTATTAACTTATTAACATAAAGACCTAAACAGTCAATTATGTGGCTGCAACTCAAATCATTAAAGCATGTAGACGTGGTACAGAGGGTCACTTGTTGTTCTGAGCAAATGTCAGAATGGGGAAGAAATATGTTCTAAGTGATTTTAACCATAGAACGATTGCTGGTGTCAGATGGCGGGGAGGGGGTTTGAATATCTCAGAAACTGCTAACCTTCTGGGATTTTCATGCACAGCAATCTCCAGGATTTACAGAGAAACAAAAAGAAATCCAATGAGTGACAGTTCGGAGGGCAAAAATGTCTTGTTAATCAGGGAGATCAGAAGGGAATGGCCAGACTGGTTCAAGCTGACAGGAAGGCGACCATAACTCAAATAGCCTCCACGGTACAACAGTGGTGTGCAGAAGAATTCAAGTTCAAGTTCACAATCAGTTTTTGTCATTCAACCATACGGGTGTATACCGCCAAACGAAAGAGTGTTCCTCTGGAAATCATGTTGCTGCTTTAGGAAATTCTAGATAGACTGCATCTGCAGTGCTGTATTCAGTTCTGGTAGCCTATTGTAGGAAGGATGCCAAGGCTTTAGGGAGGGTACAGAAGAGGCTCACCAGGATGCTGCCCGGATTCAAGGGCATGTGCCAAAATGAGAGGTTTGTCAAACTTGGGTTGTTTTCTCTGGAGTGGCAGAGGCTGAGGGGAGATCTGATAGAAGTTTATAAGATTAAGAGGCATGGACAGACAGTCGGTATCTTTTCCTCAGGGTCAAAATGCCTAAAACTAGAGGGCATGCATTTAAGAAGAGAGAGTAACGTTCCAGGAGATGTGCCGGGCAAGTGTTTTTTCACACAGAGAGGTGGCTGTCTGGAATACTCTCTCACCGGGGATAGTGGAGGCAAATACAACAGAGATTCTTAACAGGCTCTCAGATAGGCATATGAATGTGCACAGAATTTCAAAATGTGGACATTGTGTAGGCAGGGTTGTTGCAGAGGGATTTATTTGAGTCCTTACATTAAAAGCTCGCTCCAGACTTGAACACCAATGCACTACCCCACAGAAGTGTAGTCAACACTCCTGCTCCCTCCATCCAATCCCCCAACTTAAGGTGTCATCTGAGACCACTCCAGATTCCGTACTGTTTATTTTCTGTAACTGTCCCCATTATCTCCTCTCCAACCCTTTGCACCACGTCCGTAACTATTCTAATCTAGGGATGCCCCATCATCAAACTTCCTCGCAGTGTCCTTGTCCACTACCTCTTCACAGAAGTCAATAGGACTTCGCCAATAATGTTTGCTTCCGCTGTGTCTGTACAAAAATCTTCAATGTCTCACAACCATACACAGCCACTCGCTTACACTATCCACAGGTAGAAGAGCAACCATGTATGTGGGAATATGCACACAATTTACCTACATTAAAGCAACAAGCAGACTTCAAAAAATATTTCATCGACTGCAGACCTCTAAACTAAGACCCAAAACTGTAAAAGGGAATGCTCAAATGCAAGGTCCTTTTCTTCTTTCCTCTTAAGTGCCACTCAGTAGAATGTTACTATTTACCAACAATTCAAATGGAGTCAATTTACCACCACTATTGACTCCATTAACAGAAATGCTTGCTCCTGCCTCTAGGGCTCTCCCTGCTCTATTTCATCGTCGACTGTTTCATATACTCTGCCAGGTAGAGAGAACTGCAATGTACTGTATATATCAGCTTTCATCCTTGACAAGAGCTCATTTAGCTCAGATATCTTTGGAACTCCATTCACAGATTCATTCAGCACAGAAACAACTTCCACTGTTTCGGATATTTCATCAGTTAGAAAGTACTTAGGTCCAAAATAGAAAGCCTCTTACTTCTTATTTACTGATATCCATAACACTTTCTTTGAGGTGACTTTATCAATTATCTTCTATGAATCAATGTAATTAACACCCAAAGATGTTTCCCTGTCCACTACTTTGTGAACCTTTTCTAAAATTTCTATCAGGTTCTTTAGGCTTGACCCTCTCTTTGCAAACCCAATGAATCACCCAAGTTAAAATCACTTATTTTCCTTTCCACTAAATTCAGAGAGAAACTCTGTGGATTGTTTGTGACACTGTTCCTGACAAAGTGACATGTTTTCCATAAGTAGGGCTTATGTTGGAATTTGATAAAAAGAAAAATGGAAATGGAGAATAGTAATCAATAAACTGGTAGCCCACAAGTTAGCCAGCTTAACTGAAAGATCTTCCGATTGCGTCTCGTCAGATCACTATGCTTCCAAAGAACATTTGCTAATCACCTTTAAAAAGTTTGCTAATATTTACTGGTTCCCATGTTGTCCATGCCCTCTTTACCATAAGTTGCTCAGAAGAACGGGATGATACAGCAGCAGGGGCCTCCTCTGGCACAATGCCATAAGTTGACTGTTGCCGGGAGGCAGACCTGACTTGTTGAAAAATGTATCCCCTGGTCCATCTTCACTGTTTACTTTCACTATCATGGTCAAAGTTGACAAAATCCCGAGGCAAACAACATATTAAAAACCTGAATTTGCACTTTTCAAAGTTTAATACAAGCCTTTTTTTTATTTACAAGAGTCTGGCTATATTACTGGCAAATTCCAGTCACTCTAATGATAAAGGAATTTCTTTGTACAGAGCCATAAATGAATCTTGCTTTTTCTGTGTCCCTCCCTGACTTTTTTTTAACTCAGTTGCTATGCATTTATTATATTAGCAAGCCTTCTGCTGCTCTATACTTGCATTAATCCCCGCTCCTTGTATGTATTTGTTATTTTTTATTAAAAATAATGGTTTAAAGTTTAAAAAAAAGCTGAAAATCCACAGCAACTTAAACTGCTAACAAAAAAGAGAAATGTTAAAGTTTCAAGAAGAAACTTCTGGTCAAAAAAGCACTAATTATTCACAGTCCAAATTACAAATATTGCTTCTAATTTTAACCCATTTAGTGCAGACTTTAACAACTATTCAGATTAAGAACACGAAGACATACAGTATGCTGCTGATATGCAGTCAAGTCTGTTCAGAGGATCAACCTGGTATTAATTGTTACTCACCCAGGCATCTTTTCATCCCCAAACAAAGTGTGCTGTCTTCTCTCATTTTTGTACTCTGCAGTGCTTATAAAAGCAGGTTCTAGGGCAGTAAAACAAAATATTGAGTAGAATAAGATAATGTCAAATATAGACAGATAGGTTTATCAGCTGATCACAGATATGTTTTTTTCGCTTATTATTATAGCTGCTCCAGTTTCCTATATTATCATGTTTCAAAATTAATTCTCTGATCGAGAAGATTATAGGATGTAAAAGGCATCATAAAATGGAAACACCTTATTCATCATGAATAACTTAATGCTAACATTCAGTCATAGCTCTTATAAAACCTATGTTATCATCACGGTGGCTAATTCTGCATTCTGGAATAGAATAGCATTGAAGAAGACGGTTATCTTTTGTGACTATCATCAGAGTTCTCTGAATATTAATATCTATCGTCAAGTATTCAAATGAATATCTGTTCACCAAACATTATTCATGGTAACATTACAGCTTCATGCTCATTTATGCAAAGTTATAATAGAAAGAGTCTATGCAGTAATAATTGTTCTCAGGATTAGATGTGACAATCACATTTCAAAGAAAATAATTATGTTGCATCACACTGAGTTAAACCACTATCCTTTCACAGTGGAGATCCAGATACAAATCCAACCCTGACTAATGGAACAATGCTGTCTTGTCTCTGCCAACTCTAAGCATCCCATGTGATGAGCTCATGCAGTGGACAGAGTTTAGCATCAATTGCCAGATGACTGGAAGACATAGAATAATTGGTGTAAAAATGAAAAAAAAAAGATTGTTACAATTTAGCATGTTTTAAAATAAATTATGAGGCTCATTATACACTGAACATATTTCTATAATTAAAATATGAATGAACAAATTTAAGAGTGACAGATCATAACACAGGGAGGACAGGAAAGATTGTTTTCTTACCCTAATACTGCTATGCTTCAATTTAGCAAGCAAAAAAAAAAGATAACATGAAGAGTTCAAAAAGAATTCCTCACTAAGAGGAGATGAATTCAAATAAGGGTTGTAAATATCAATAGGAACACTTTCAGATCAGTACCATGAGAATGCCCACAGTGGGTGCCCTGGTAATCCGTGTACTCCAGGCAGCCTGCTCGTTCTTCCAGAGGAGGACAGGGGTCTCCATTATTCTGAGGTTCCTGTTCGACGTGGCGCCGCCGAATCCGGACGCTCGGCACGCATTGCTCAGCGCAGCCACTCCACTGGCTCCATTCACTCACAACACACCGACTAGCTGAAATCAAGGGAACAAAGTTCCACATGTTATCCTAGATTGTTGTTACTCTTCTGCAGTGAGGACTTTAGAATGTAGTGTGAAACTGTTTATAACGAGATTGATTTCAACACTGGAACTTCTCCCTCTGTTAAATTTCATATTACCACACTCCAGGTGATGTCAACTTAAACCTTCAGCAGCAGCACTCTTACTTTGAGAGCAACTTCAGTCTTTCAGCTGAACGGTCATTTGTAAGGAATAACTACACTTTACTCATTGGCATCACAGATGTCTTATTTCTATAATTACTCAGAAGCAGTTAAATATCACAGTGGGTTATCTTCAACATATATGTTTCTTACTCTTGAAAACAGAAAAAGCTGGAAACACTCAGCAAGTTAGGCAGCCTCCATGGAAAGAGAGAGATATGTCTGGCACTTTTTGACATTTCAGGTCAAAGACCCTTCCTCAGAATCATCTTAATCGGAGAATCTTCATCCTGAAATATTAAGTATGTTTTAAGATATAAATCTGGTTTCATGTGGATTTCAGAGGGAATTAGGAAGGGATCCAGTGCTGGTTAGCAGCAGTATGAACATTTAATAATATGCATCATACGCTATAAATAAACTTGCCAAACTTCTCCAGGGACAGAATTATTTTCTCACTTTGCAAGTTTAAAGAAAAATGGTCAGTAAATTTTCCACCATGATTACTAGAAAATAAAAGTCATCGAAATGCAACGCTTATTACTGCTATCAAATCTATTACACTATGAAAGAAAATTGTAAATAATATATCATTGGTAATTTAGAATTCCACAGTCAATTTTACAACTATGAACTACCCAGTAGCTGAAGGTCACAATACATTCATTGAATTGTTGTACTCCTTTATAAGTCTTTATAAAACATCTGCTATATACTGACACCAGTAGCTGGTAGGTTTGCTTTATGCACAAACTCCTATGGATTTTCCTTAATTAAAGCTTGTTGCTTTCATGTAATATCACACTTGGGTATTTTATTTCATTGATCTTTATGGAAAAAATACAATCATTTATACAGACAGTGCAACTATTGATCAGAATAAATAATGGAAATTGTAGGAAATGAACCAAGTGTCATGAAAAAGAAATGTGAAATTTTTATTAACTATAATTACAATCGTTCATGTCTAATTTTCCTACGAAGTGTTTTCACCAATCTTCATATTAAGGTCTTAAACAAAGAATATTCTATCCAAATGTTGAGGGTTTGAATCTTAAATACGAGAAAATCTACAGCTGCAGGAAATCCAAATCCACACACACAAAGTGCTGGAGGAACTCAGCAGGTCAGGCAGCATCTATGGAAGCGAATAAACAGTTGATGTTTCAGGACAAGACACTGCTTCAGGACTGGAAAAGGAGGAGGAAGATACCGGAACAAAAAAGATGGTGGGAGGGCAAGGAGGACAGCTTGAAGGTGATAAGTGAAGCCAGGTGGATAAGAAAGCGACAGGACTGGAGAGCAGACTGGACCGTAGGAGAAAGGAATGAGCAGGGGACACAGGGGGAGGTGATAGGCAGATGAGAAGAGGTATGAGGACAAAGTAGGGAATAGAAGAAGAGGGGAAGGGGAGAAATTTTATAACCAGAAGGAGTAATCAATATTCATGCCATTTGGTTGGAGACTATCCAGACAGAATACGAGGAGTAACTCCTCTAACCTGAGGGTGGCCTCATCGTGGCACAAGAGGAGATCATGAGCAAACACGTCTGAACTGACATATCTGATATGTCTTCCTAATTTCTATGGTAAGCTATTCATAGCCTAAAGGCAATGAAACTGTATTTGAGAATCAACCCAACCGCTCTAATGTCTCTGAGCAGTTGCACGGGAGGGTGAGCAGCCAGAGGTCGTGGTTCATGTTGGTATCAATGACATTGGTAGGAGAGAGGTAGAGGTCCTGCGCAGTTAGTTTAGGGAGTTAGCAAGGAGGCTGAAGAGCAGGACCTCCAAGGTGGTAATCTCTGGATTACTCCCGCTGCTATGAGCTAAGGAAGGTCAGAACAGGAAGGTAATATAGATGAATGAGTGGCTGTGGAGATGGTGCAGGGGGCAGGGTTTCAAGTTCCTGGATCATTGAAACCATTTCTGCACAAGTGGGACAGGTTGCACTTGAACTGGAGAGGAACCAATATCCTGAGAGGGAGGTTTGCTAATGCTGTTGGGGAGGATATAAGCTAGATTTGCAGTGGGGAGGGTTTAAGCTAGATTTGCAGGGGGGTGGGAACCAAAGTGAAGAGGCAGAGGATGGGGCAGTTGGTGCACAAGTAGTGACAGCTTGCAGGGGTTTTATGAGGAAGGACAGGCAGGTGATAGAGCAAAGAAGCACTCACCCAGATAGCTTGAGATGTGTCTATTTTAATGCAAGGAGTATCATAAACAAGGCCGATAAACTTAGAGCATGGATCAATATGTGGAACTATGATGTTGTTACCACTACAGAGACTTGGATATCTCAGGGGCAGGAATGGCTGGTGAGTGTGCCGAGCTTTAGATATTTCAAAAAGGACAGGGAGGGAAGCAAAAGAGGTGGGGGAGTGGCACTGCTAATCAGGGATAGTGTCTCGGCTGCAGAAAAGGAGGAAGTCATGGAGGGATTGTCTACTGAGTCAGTGTGGGTGGAAGTCAGAAACAGGAAGGGGGCAATAACTCTACTGGGTGTTTTTTATAGACCTTCCAATAGTAACAGAGACATCAAGGGGCAGATAGGGAGGCAGATTCTGGAATGGTGCAATAATAATAGGGTTGTTGTGTGGGTGATTTTAACTTTCCTAATATTAACTGGCATCTCCTTAGAGCAAGGGGTTTAGATGGGATGGACTTTGTTAGGTGTGTTCAGGAAGGTTTGCCTGCGCAATATATGTAGATTAGCCAACTAGAGGAGAGGCTGCACTTGATCTGGTATTGGGAAATGAATCTGGTCAGGTGACAGATCTCTAGGTAGGAGAGTATTTTGTAGGTAGTGATCACAACTCTGTCTCCTTTACCATGGTGCTGGAGAGGGATAGGTGCAGGCAATTTGGGAAAACATTTAACGGGTAGGGGGGAAATATAATGCTATTAGGCAGGGACTTGGGAACATAAATTGGGAGCAGATGTTTTCGGGGAAATGCACAGCAAAAGTATGGCAAATGTTCAGGAAAGACTTGCATGGCGTTCTGCATTGGTATGTTCCATTGAGGCAGGGAAAGGATGGTAGGGTAAAAGAACCAAGATTACAAAAGGTTCAAGAAACTAGGTACTGTTAGAGCTCTAGAAAATTACAAGGGTGCCAGGAAAGAGCTCAAGCATGAAACCAGGTGAGCAAGAAGGGCCCTGAGAAAGCCTTGGTGAGCAGGATAGAGGAAAACCCCAAGGCATCCTACAAGTATGTGAAGAGCAAGAGGATGAGCCGTGTGAGAATAGGACCCAATCAGGAGTGAGAGTGGAAACATGTGCATGGAGTTGGAGGAGGTAGCAGAGGTATTTAATGAATACTTTGCTTCAGAATTCATTAGTGAAAAGGACCTTGACAATTGTGGGGATGACTTACAGTGGACTGAAATGCTTGAGTGTATAGACATTAAGAAAGAGGCTGTGCTGGAGCTTTTGAAAGGTATAAAGTTAGATAAATCACTGGGTCCGGACAAGATATACCCCAGGCTACTGTGGGAAGTGAGGGAGGAGATTGCTGAGCCTCTGGTGATGATCTTTGCATCATCAATAGGGATGGGAGAAGTACCAGAGGATTGGAAGGTTGCAAACATTGTTCCCTTGGTCAAGAAAGGGAGTAGAGGTAACCCAGTAAATTATGGACCAGCAAGTCTTACTTCAGTAGTGGGAAAGTTGTTGGAGAAGATCCTGAGAGGCAGGATTTATAAGCATTTGGAGAGACATAATCTGATTAGGGATAGTCAGCATGGCTTTGTCAAGGGCAGGTCATGCCTTATGAACCTGATTGAATTCTTTGAGGATGTAACAAAACACACTGATGACGGTAGACCAGTGGATGTAGTGTATATGGATTTCAGTAAGGCATTTAATAAGGTTCCCCATGTGAGGCTCATTCAGAAAGTAATGAGGCGTGGGATCCAAGGAGACCTTGCTTTGTGGATCCAGAATTGGCTGGCCCACAGAAGGTTGTAGATGGTTCGCATTCTGCATTCAGCATAGAGGACAGTGACCAGTGATGTTCAGCAGGGATCTGTTCTGGGACCCCTCCTCTTTGTGATTTTTATAAATGACCTGGATGAGGAAGTAGAAGTGTGGGTTAGTAAGTTTGCTGATCACACAAAGATTGGGGGTGTGTGGATAGTCTGGAGGGTTGTCAGAGGTTACAACTCGACATCGATAGGATGCAGAATTGGGCAGAGAAATGGCAGATGGAGTTCTACCCAGATAAGTGTTAATTTTGGTATGTCAAATTTAAAGACAGAATATAATATTAATGGTAAGACTCTTGCCAGTGTGGAGGATCAGAGAGATCTTGGAATCCATGTCCACAGGATACTCAAAGATGCTGCACAGGTTGACAGTGTTGTTGAGGTGTATGATGTGTTGTCCTTCATCAACCATGTGATTGAGTTCAAGAGCCATGAGGTAATGTTACAGCTATATGAGACCTTAGTTTAGACCCCACTTGGAGTACCATGTTCAGTTCTGGTCACATCACTACACGAAGGATATGGATACTATAGGAAGAGCGCAGAGGAGATTTACAAGGATGTTGCCTGGATTGGAGAGCATCCCTTATAAGAATAGGTTGAGTGAACTTGGCCTTTTCTCCTTGGAGTGACGGAGGATGAGAGGTGACCTGATAAAGGTGTATAAGATGATGAGAGGCATTGATCATGTGGATAGCCAGAGGCTTTTTTCCCAGGGCTGAATGGCTAACACGAAGGGGCATAGTTTTAAGGTGCTTGGAAGTAGTTGCAAATGGTAAGTTTTTCACACAGAGAGTGGTGGGTGTGTGGAATGCACTGCCGGCGGCGGTGGTGGAGGCGGATACAATAGGGTCTTTTAACAGACTCTTAGATAGGTACACGGAGCTTAGAAAAATAAAGCTATGTGCTAGGGAAATTCTAGGCAGTTTCTAGAGTAGGTTACATGACAGGTACAACATTGTGGGCTGAAGGGCCTGTAATATGCTGTAGATTTCTATGTTCTGTGTTACTGGATTCTTTGGGTGAAGTGATTAAATCATATTAGAAAGAAAAAAAATGAGCTTCTGAGTACCAGTGAAGGTGGGGCTATGGAAATACCAATGCATCAAGCGAAGAGTGGATAGGACAGTGGTGTGAGGATGTATCAATGAAGAGTCGACAGGACAGTGGTGTGAGGATGTATCAGTGAAGAGTGGATAGGACAATGGTGTGAGGATATATCAATGAAGAGTTGATAGGACAGTGGTGTGAGGATGTATCAATGAAGAGTCAATAGGACAGTGGTGTGAGAATGTATCAATGAAGAGTTGATAGGACAGTGGTGTGAGGATGTATCAATGAAGAGTCAATAGGACAGTGGTGTGAGGATGTATCAATGAAGAGTTGATAGGACAGTGGTGTGAGAATGCAGCAATGAAGAGTCGATAGGACAGTGGTGTGAGGATGTATCAATGAAGAGTCGATAGGACAGTGGTGTGAGGATGTATCAATGAAGAGTTGATAGGACAGTGGTGTGAGGATGTATCAATGAAGAGTCAATAGGACAGTGGTGTGAGGATGTATCAATGAAGAGTTGATAGGACAGTGGTGTGAGGATGTATCAATGAAGAGTTGATAGGACAGTGGTGTGAGAATGTATCAATGAAGAGTTGATAGGACAGTGGTGTGAGGATGTATCAATGAAGAGTCAATAGGACAGTGGTGTGAGGATGTATCAATGAAGAGTTGACAGGACAGTGGTGTGAGAATGTATCAATGAAGAGTCGACAGAACAGTGGTGTGAGGATGTGTCAATGAAGAGTCAACAGGACAGTGGTGTGAGGATGTATCAATGAAGAGTTGATAGGACAGTGGTGTGAGAATGCAGCAAAGAAGAGTCGATAGGACAGTGGTGTGAGGATGTATCAATGAAGAGTCGATAGGACAGTGGTGTGAGGATGTATCAATGAAGAGTCGATAGGACAGTGGTGTGAGGATGTATCAATGAAGAGTCGATAGGACAGTGGTGTGAGAATGTATCAATGAAGAGTTGATAGGACAGTGGTGTGAGGATGTATCAATGAAGAGTCAATAGGACAGTGGTGTGAGGATGTATCAATGAAGAGTTGACAGGACAGTGGTGTGAGAATGTATCAATGAAGAGTCGACAGAACAGTGGTGTGAGGATGTGTCAATGAAGAGTCAACAGGACAGTGGTGTGAGGATGTATCAATGAAGAGTTGATAGGACAGTGGTGTGAGAATGCAGCAAAGAAGAGTCGATAGGACAGTGGTGTGAGGATGTATCAATGAAGAGTCGATAGGACAGTGGTGTGAGGATGTATCAATGAAGAGTCGATAGGACAGTGGTGTGAGGATGTATCAATGAAGAGTTGATAGGACAGTGGTGTGAGGATGTATCAGTGAAGAGTCGACAGGACAGTGGTGTGAGGATGTATCAGTGAAGAGTGGATAGGACAGTGGTGTGAGGATGTATCAGTGAAGAGTGGATAGGACAGTGGTGTGAGGATGTATCAATGAAGAGTTGACAGGACAGTGGTGTGAGAATGCAACAATGAAGAGTTGATAGGACAGTGGTGTGAGAATGTATCAATGAAGAGTCGACAGGACAGTGGTGTGAGAATGTATCAATGAAGAGTCGACAGGACAGTGGTGTGAGAATGTATCAATGAAGAGTTGATAGGACAGTGGTGTGGAGAAAGCAGCAATGAAGAGTTGATAGGACAATGGTGTGAGAATGTATCAATGAAGAGTCGACAGGACAGTGGTGTGAGAATGCAGCAATGAAGAGTCAATAGGACAGTGGTGTGAGGATGTATCAATGAAGAGTTGATAGGACAGTGGTGTGAGAATGTATCAATGAAGAGTCGACAGGACAGTGGTGTGGAGAAAGCAGCAATGAAGAGTCAGCATTCTAACTTGGTGTCAAGTCAATATCTACTGTACATGAATAAATTGTATTTAGATTTCCATTGTCTATTTGAATTATAGAATTATGAACTAAATTAATCAATGCAATGTTGAGTTGTGTTAGTTAAATATTGTGAATTTTTTCTCAGTTTCCATCTGTTTTTGGTTGTGATATCCTTCTCATAGAATATTAAAATATTTCTACGATGTATCACAGACTGGATTTGCTTGAAATTTTAAACAAATCTGAAAATGCTGGGAACATTCTGCAGATCAGGCATTATCTGTGGAAAGAGAAACATGGATAACGTTTCATATCTGTGAAAGAGAAAATATTAATTTCAAATTGCTGACACAGTGAAGGAGGGCTGGATAAAATATAAGAAACATAACTGATAGAATGAGGAAAGGCTTATGATTATGATAAACTATTGATGAAATTATCTGTTGAAAAATGGAACTTATCTGGAAGATGTTCTCGTTTGCTTGTTTTTTTTTTTTTTTGCAGAGATGTTGCCAGATCTGCTGAGTGTTTGTTTTTAAGAATTGTTCCCCTACTACATGTTTGCAGTTGACATTCATGAGTTACATCGAGGGATGGACAGACAAAAGTTTTGAAGGACTTCTCAGATTAAAGACAGATGGAAGACCATGATCACCCACATCATATGACATAGCCCATAATGATCATCTTTCTTTATACTTCTATCAGAAAAAAATATATTTTTCTGAAATTGAAGTCTTCAGTTAAGGATCATAACGCAAAAAGATTCCTTACTCTTAAAATAGAAAAATTGTGTTCTTCATCAATTCTATAGTATTTCTTTTATTTCATGTAATGCTCACAGGAAACTGAATCTCTGGGTAGTACATAGTAAAATAAACGTGCTTTGATAATAAATTTATTGTGAAACTTGGAACTTTTAGAAACAACACAAAGTTTAAGATGCATTTTAATTGTCATAAAACACTTCCAAAATGTTTAAGATCATACAGGCCATTCTTGAGAGACTGCAAGCAACATACATTCTGAAGTCAAAGAACTGTTATTCAAATTGGTTGCTCCAATACAAGAAACAAAAAGTTCTCTATGAAATGATCTTGGCTTCAATTCAACAGAATCTGCATAGGCCATGGTGGACATGACCAACTGCTTCACAAATGATTTTTGCTAAGTGATCCAAAATGCAATACTCACATCAATCTGCCCATTAAAATCTGTTGGAAAAGACACATAATTCTTCACCTGGGTTCACGAGGCCATATCTTTAAGATTTTTTTAATTGGGAGATTTTAGAGATTGGAATTCATATATTTGAAAACTCAAAACCTATACATGCAAGTTATAATTTAATAAATGTATCTATCATAATAGCAAAGGTCTTTGAAATCATCTTACAAACAAAAGAAAATCTGCAGATTCTGGAAATCCAAGCAACACAAACAAAATGCTGGAAGAACTCCACAGGCCAGGCAGCATCTATGGAAAAGAGTATGTTTGATGTTTCGGGCCGAAATCCATACTTTGCTTTTATTCCCCATAGATGCTGCCTGGCCTGCTGAGTTCCTCCAGCATTTTGTATGTGTTGCTTAAAATCATCTTGATCGTTTCTGGTAAAATACAACTTGTTAACCAACAAATAACATCGATTCTGGAAAATTTGGTTAGGCTGAATGAAAATCAAAGCAGAAAATGTTACAAATAATGAGCAGGACAAACAGAATGTGGGGATCCAGCAAAAGAATTACCATATCAATTTATGCTTCTCCAGAAGATAGTTTGGTTAAGGTTTGGGAGACACATTATCAAGGGTCAGGTAGTCAGAAGGATATCGGAGTTCCTCCAGCATTTTGTTGGTGTTACTTAATATGATACCTGATCAGTTTTCAGGAATCTTAGCTGAACATGGGAATTACAATTATGAGGACATAGGGAATTGTGAGGGAAATGAGAAGTATTAGGATTAAATCATAAACACGAGAAAGTCTGCATATGCAGGAAACCAAAGCAACACACATAAAATGCTGGGCCAGGCGGCGTCTATAGAAATGAATAAACATTTGACGTTCCGGGCCGAGATGTCAACTGTTTATTCATTTCCATGGTGTTCTCTGACATGCTGTGCTCCCCCAGCATTTTGTAAGTATTAGTAGCAAACTACAAAGAAATTATTTATAAGAGCCTGGAAGATGATAGCAACATATTTTGAAGGGTGCAGTCTCTATTAACTAAAGTTGAAACAGGCGGGCTCCTGTTCTGCAGTGAAAGTCTGGTTCAGAATGTAAATGCATGGGAATATTACATACAGTATGATAACAACATGTGCATTATGTGCTGTTTGCTCCACTGCACATACATGGAACCCAGTGTCGTCTGCATGGAAGACCCAGGCCAAATTTGTGACGTGTACTACATGCGTACTAAGTACCCAGTCTGGTTTAGCAGTCCAATTTAAGATAAAAATCTCTCATGTTACCAGTGAATCAAATAAGGTGGTATATAATGTATTAATGGATTGCAATTATTTTTTATTTGGAATGTTCTAAGACTCAAGTGCCAATGTGTAACTGAACATAAATAAAAATTAAAACTTAGAAAATAACAAGCACTGGGCAGACAGTGCCCAGAGGAAACTACGATATAAATGAATTTCTGTGTTCAGTCCTATCAGAGAAAAATGAGAGGTTTAGAAAAAGGGATGGTTAAAGGAGGTTGATGCCAAATTTGAGTCACATTTTCATTGTTTTTTACATATTTTCTGTTAATTTGTAATAGATTTATGGGAGGAAGACATCTCTAACAAGGCCAGCATTTATTCACTATTCCTAATTTCCCTTGAAAAAACGATAGTCAACTTTTAAAAAACTACAATTCATGGAGTGATGATACTCACATAATGTTTGTCAATTTCAGGATTCAAAACAGTAAATAGTTATTTATATGAATGGTTTGAAACTTGGAAGGGAACTTTCAGCTGGTGACCTTCTCATATACCTGCAATGCTTGTCCTTCTGGGTTGCTGTTCAGAAGGTACTGTGTAAGAAGCCAAGGCAAAGATCTGCACAGTCAGTGTTCCTACACTACAACCTTGCCAGTAGAGGGACATGGAGTGATTCCAGTGAAACACACCACATTATCCCAATTTGGTGTTGATCTTCCTGGGTCTTGTTGGAGCTGCACAAATCCAAAAGTGGAGTGTTTTCCATTGCAAACACAAGAGATTCCACCGATGCTGGAAATCCAGAGTATTACACACAAAATGCTGGAGGAACTCAGCGGGTCAGGCAGCATCTATGGAAATGAATAAACAGTCGATGTTTCAGGTTGAGACCCTTCATTGGGACTGGAAAGGATGGGCGAAGCCACCAGAATAGAAAGGTGGAGGAGAAAAGCTAGAAGGTGACGGGTGAGGCCAGGTGGATGGGAAAGGTAAAGGGCTGAAGAAGAAGGATTCTGATAAGAGAGGGCAGTGGACCATCGAAGAAGGGGGAGAAGGTGGTAGGCAGGTGAGGAAAAGAGGTAAGAGGCCAGTGTGGGGAATAGAAGAAGAGGGAAGGAGGAGGGGAAAAGAAAAAAAAGGGAAAGAAGTTACCATAAACTGAAAATCAATGGTATTGCCATCATGTTAGAGGCTACCTAGATGGAATAATTAGTATTGCTCCTCCACCCTTAGAGTGTCTTCATCATAAGATCGTAAGATACAGAAACATAATTAAGCCATTTGACCCATTGCTCCACCATTTCATCATGGCTGAACCATTATTCCTCTCAGCCCCAGTCTCCCGCCGTCTCCCCATATCCCTTCATGCCCTGACCAATCAAGAATTTGTCAACCTCTGCCTTAAATATTCATAAAGACTTGGCCTCCACAGGAGCCTGTGGCAACAAATTCCACAGTTTCACCACTCTCTGGCTAAAGAAATTCTTCCTCACCTCCATTCTAAAAGGATGCACCTCTCTTCTGAGGCTGTGTCCTCTGGTCCTAGACTCTCCAATCACAGGAAGCATCCTCTATCAAGGCCTTTCACCATTCAAAAGGTTTCAATCAGGTCATTCCTCATTCTTCTTAATTCTAGTGAATACAGGCCCAGAGCCATCAAACATTCTTCATATGACAAGCCGTTCAATCCTGAAATTATTTTCATGAACCTCTTTTGAACCCTGTCCAATGACAGCACATCATTTATAAGATAAGGGTTCCAAAACTGCTCACAATACTCAAAGTGAGGCTTCACCAGTGCTTTATAAAGCCTCAACATTACATCCTTGCTTATATATTCTAGTCCTCTTGAAATGAATGCTAACATTGCATTTGCGCTCCTTGCCACTGACTCAACTTGCAAATTAACCTTGAGGGATCCTGCACAAGGACTCTCAACTCCCTTTGCACCTCAGATTTTTGAAATTTATCTCCATTAAGAAAATAGTCTATCCTTTTATTTCTTCTACCAAAGCTCATGACCATTCACTTCTCAACACTATATTCCATCTACCACTTCTTTGCCCATTCCCCTAATCTGACTAAGTCCTTCTGTAGCCTCTCTAATTCCTTAAAAATACCTGCCCCTCCTCTATCATCTGCAAGCTTTGCAACAAAGCCATCAGTTCCATCATCCAAATCACTGACATATAACGTAAAAAGCAGTCGCAACACAAACCACTGTGGAACACCACAAGACACTGGCAGCCAGCCAGAAAAGGCTCCCTTTATTTCTATCTCTTTGCCTCCTGCCAAGCAGTCACTACTGCATTCATGCTGGGAACTTTCTTGTAGTATCATGACCTCAAGGCTTGTTAAGCAGCCTCATGTGTGACACTTCATCAAAGGCCACCTGAAAATCCAAACACACAACATCAACAATCCTCTTGTCTATCTTGCTTGTTTTTTCTTCAAAGAATTCCAACAGATTTGTCAGGCAAGGTTTTCCCTTGAGGAAGCCTTGCTGACTATGGCTTAGTGGGCTCAACCATGAGCTGCTTTAAAATGCCATCGCATAAGCATTCCAGAGTTTCCCCCTCTCGGGATCCAGCACCAATCTGATTTTCCAAATCTACCTGTATATTGAAATCCCTCATGACTATTGTAACATTTCTCTTTTGGTATGCACTTCCAATTTCACGTTATAATTTGTAGTCCACATCATATGGTAGAAGAGGAGGCTACAGACCGACATGTCAGAAAGAGAATGGGGACAGGAATTGAAATGGTTGACCACTAGGGAATTCTACTTTTGGCAAATAGAAATAGAGGTGTTTAACAAAGCAGTCCCCTAATTTATGTCGGGTCTCACCAACGTAGAGGAGGTCACATGAAGCAGCACAGATGCAGTTATCAAGGCTTGGAACATGGACTCTTCAATGTAGCCAACAAAAAGGCAGGCATGCAGGTGCCCATGGCTACCACTTGGGTTTGCAAAACATGGGAAGAGCCAAAGGAGAAATTGTTGAGGGTGAGGACCAGTTCTGCCAGATGGAGGAGGGTGGTGGCGGAGGGGAACTGGTTGGATCTTTTGTTGAGAAGGAAGCAGAGAGCTTTAAGGCCTTCTTGATGGGGGATAGATGTTTATAGGGACTAGACATCCATGGTGAAAATGACGTGGTAAGGGCCAGGGAATTGACAGTTGTTGAGGAGATTGAGAGTATGTGAAGTACCGTGGATGTAGGTGGGAGGAGACTGAAGCAAGAATCGAGTCGAGGTATGTAGACATGAGTTCAATGGGACAGGAGTAGGCAGAAATAACGGGCCTCTCCGGACAGTCTGGTTTGTAGTTCTTGGGTAGGAGGTAGAAACAAGCAGAGCGTGGTAAGTGGATGGGAGATCTACAGACTGATGAGGTTGGTGATGGTGCAGGAGACAATGGCCTAATGTTCTGGAGTGGGATCCCTTTCAAGGGGCAAGTAAGAGGAGGTGTCTGAGAGTGGCCAGAAAATAGAGGTCAGTCTGCCACAATACTTCTTCAAGTATTCCATTGTCTCATAAGTTTCATAGATGATGATAACGCTTTAAAGTGTCAACTGATGAGTCACTCCCCACAGTGTAACCAGCCACTGGCCTCCTCTTGCATCTACAATATTTATGGTCTCCTTCAGTTGAACTTCTAGTGAATGGTAATTCCCATCCACAGATGCAAGAAGGAATGGGCTCTACAATAACCCTGAGGCTGGCTGCTCACAATAAACTTTGGTTGCTGTCTCTACATTGGAGACTGTCTTTCCTCCACACATGGGTTCTGACATTGCTAGCGCACATCATGAGAGCTCTTCACCATACATTTGGAGGAAGTTGCAAGAATCTTTGGTGACGTTCCAAAGATACTTGCAACTTGCACCAATATGGGTGCACAGCATCCAATTCCTGGGTGTCAACATCTCTGAAGATCCATCCTGGGCGCGACATATCAATGCAATCATGAAGAAGGCACACTGGCAGCTAAGTTTCATTAGGCACTTGAAGAGATTTGGTCTGTCACCAAAGACTGGCAGATTTCTACAGATGTACAGTGCAGAGCACTCTGACTGCAAAACCACCTGGTTTGGAGGCTCCAACACATAGGAACGAAAGAGGCGGTAGAGAGTTGTAAACTCAGCCAGCTCCATCATGCACACAAGCCTCCCCTGCGTCAAGAACATCTTCAAAAGACAGTGTCTCAAGGAAAAGGTATCTATCATTACGGATCCCTACCATCTGGAACATGCCCTCTTCTCATTACTAACATCACTGAGGAGGTACAGGACCCTAAAGGCACACACTAAGCATTTTAGGAACAGCTTCTTCCCCTCTGCCATCAGATTTTTGAAAGGTTCATAAAAACTACCTCACTTTTCCTCATGTGCACTATTTATTTATTTTTATTGTAACTTATAGTAATTTTTAACATCTTGCACAGTGCTGCTGTGAGAAATTAACAAATTTCTGACACGTGTCAGTGATAATGAACCCGATCCTCTGATGTTGAGCCCAAGATGGATCCTCTGATATGTTGACACCCATAAACCTGAATCTGTTGAGGTCCCAGGTTCAATCCTGGGCACCTCCAGGCTTGTAATCTTGAATTTAAACATTAAACTTGAAATTGAACTAAAGAGGTCACTATAGATGAATGGCTGTCTAGACTGTTGCAAAACTATAACTTTGTATATTACTTTTAAATTGAATCCTGAATCAGTCTTGGATAATAACTGACCCCAACCAATAGTGGTGTGCTAAAGGCACAATAATAAAACAAACCTTGAGACAGATGGATGGGCTACAGCAAATGAAGAAACATACACCTCAGTAGCCACTTCATTAGGTACAGGAGGTACATAATAAAGAGTTATTTATAGTCATTTATATAAAAGTTTAATAAACAATTTTTAAAAATCAAGATAATAACTCCTCAAGTAAGTTCATGGATTATTAATTATTTCCACTTGTAGGTACGGATTTGTAGTCGTTTTATTGTTAGTATGAGATTAGAAAAGTGGTAATGTGCACAAATAAATGGGTTAGTGGAGCTGGACTCACAATTTGGTGAAGAATGCAGCAGATAAGTGGCAAAACTCCATATTCTCCGGAAGAAGTTTACTTAAACTCCTTGTGCACGGAATGAATCGCAATGTGGAAATTGCATTTCAACGTTACATTAAAACTGAGTATGCGTTCCTCCTCGCCTAAAAGAAAACTGCACAAACCTTTTCTGATTCACTCAAACTAAGTATCTGCTTTAAACTGCAATGAACAGACATTGTCACACTTCCAAAATAAGTTACGTGCAAACATCAGAAGCAGAGAAGTATATTAAGTTTAAGTAATTTCAAAAACCCTGCATTTCTCTTTCTATTTTTTTTCCGGTATCTTTGCTCTTTCCTACTAAGCGAACGAACCAACATTATTCACATACCTAAATCTAAACCAGGAAACAATGATCCCTTTCAGATAAAGGATCACAAAACGCGATTCACAGTTTGTGGAACGCCCGGCCCTGCTGAATTCCCTTTTACCTGGACAGGTCAGGATGTAATCATAACAGCAGTCGCCAGTGCTTTCACACGCTTCGTCGCAGTAGCAAGTCCCGTAAACTCGATCCATTCTCCAACCTGAGCTGCTGCACCCGTGGTCCCTGCCTTTGCAGCACTGTTGAGATTCCGAGCACCCTGCTTTAGTAACATCCAAAAGCCACACCAGTTCGACCAGAAGTAGAAAAATGAGTTGTTTACTCCACATTGTAATAGTGTTGCTCCCGCAGTAAGTGGGGCAATTGGCGTCCGCAGTGGAAGACTGCCCAGTGTGTCAACTCTTGTATTACTGACGTGTCAAAAGGAAAACAGTTCCATCAAAGATAATATTCTTTTTTTTAAATCCAGAAGTGAGCCCTTATCTTTTTAAAGGTGCTTTCAGATGAATGCTACCAAAGTTGTTCCTTTCTCTTTGCAAATGTGACTTCGGGAAAACCGCGTAAGAAATTAAATGCTAAATATGAGAAAAGTTGAACTTTTCTAATTTTACAAAGACAAAATGTAGCCCCACCGAGTACGATAACCCTTGGTCGGAGGCTGAAATTGGAAGAATATTGTATGGTGATTTGTTGTGACTTGTTTTCAAAGATGCCAGCAAGAACGATCACTCACAATGTGCAGTCGACTGACGCTGTGCAGCCAACCCGAGCGCGTTTTGAGTGCCATTTGAAACAGCCGAAGGAATGTAACAGTTGGCTCCAATCCATGTTAAAAGAGCCGAAGAGTACGGGGGTTGGCTCCGCTATCTCTAGTTAAATAATTTCTTCTTACCAGCGGGATCTTTTAAAGACAACACAGGAATATATTCTTACTTGCCTATCTCATACAAAGACTGGTAACTATTTGTTGGCAGAACTAATTATCAGCTACATCTATAAATGAACATTAATATTAAACTGACATTATTATTCATGCACTGTTTTGTATAGTTAGCAAAAAGCTGCATCAGTCAACTTTGCTTCCAGCCATACCCGTTGCATTCAACTGCGTGTAAGAGTCGGAAAAGCATTAAATGTGCTTTTTCAGAAAATTATTAAGGTCCGCCGACTGCACATGGTGGAAATCTGAAATACAAACGGAAATGTTGCAAACATTCAGAACATTAAAGTGCACCTTAGGAAGAGACAGAGATGGTATTTTAAAAGTTCCAAAAGAGACCAGACGCCAAAAAAAAAAGATATTGTAATGTGAAAGACGTTGGTAATAAGGAAATAAGGAAATAAGGGGCCAGGCTAGAGGCAAAACAGTCCTGCAGGTGAACAGAGATGAGCAGGTGGATAGAAGGAGAATACATTTCCCTTTCATGGGACCCTTAAATAATACACCAGGTGCAGGGCACATAGGCAATGGCAGCATAACACCAGCAACCTGCTATTGAACTTAACTATCAAAGGCACTGCAACTGAATGAAGGTAATTAGAATTTTTTTGTAAAATGGATTTAAACATCATGGATGACAATCTTGTGATTGAAAATATGTTTATATTAAAGAAATGAGATTCTTTCTCATTCAATTATCCTACAATATTGCTGCAAAGCCATTGGTATCTCAGACTTCATTCTGTGAGCTCTTGAACCAAACAATTATTCCGTGCTGTATCCCATTAATATCTCCGTCGCATTATGAAGTGCGCTGAACCTTTTGCTTTCTGGGGAAATAAACAGCAGACTGGTGTTCATGACTAGCAGGTGCCTGGAAGGATGTGGCTATATGAAAACTAATTGCTTCAATACTTGACAACAGGAAGTCAGGTTCTGGTGGGCAACCATCACTGATAACACATTGAGGAAGAGGTGTTGAAGAAGAAAGCAAGAAGACATACACCCCTATCACAACCACAGAACATCCAGAAGCACTTTACAGCAAAGTACCTTTTTAAATGGCATACCTTATAATGCAAGAAACATGCTGTTTGTAAATAGCAATGTGACCACATATTCTGAATCAATCAAGTTTTTGATCAAATCTCTCGAAAAAAAGATGAGCTTCCAACTTAACATACACAGAAAGACTATCATCTGAACCATACATTTAATGCACACTCAAGACCTGCAAAGGAAATACAGAGTGTTAACAAAGCCTTTAATGGTGCAAATAGTACACAAAGAAATTATTTTCCATTTTATTACAAGCAGTACAAGAGTTGAAAAAAAGAATGCCCTCTTCTTTTTAGGTACTAGTTAAGATATTTATTATTTTGCAATCAATAAACTGTGTTACAAATAGAACAATTATCTGAAGGGATAAAAAACAGAAATCAAAGCAAATCATCTTGAAATTCTTCTGAGAAACAAAAAGATAAATGCAGTTTTAACTATAGCAATGAGCTATAAAATAATGCATTAAGGAGTTCTTTGTAATCGGTGGTAACTTGTAGGCAGAACTTAGCTTGAACTTGACAAGTGCAAAACGAGATGAATTTCCTTATTTAGTGAAACTTACTCGTGCCAGAAAGCTGCATCAAAACCCCCAATGTGAAATCAGGTACATTGAGAATCAGCTGCAAAAAGTTATACAAGAGATTTTATAATCTTCATTCTGCAAAGCCAGACATTGTTGGCAGTAAATTATAAAGTAGGGAGTTTGTATAAATGCTCTAATCAAATATTTATGCACTGATGACTAGCTGTTTAGTCTCATCGGATATGGAGTTCCAATTTATGTGCAACATGACAGCTAGTAATTTTACTTATGATTATGGCATATTACTTCTCTTCAGTCATGTTCTTCATTCTCCTCTAGTCCCCACCTTCAACTACATCATCCTTGTTATGTTCTAGTCCAAGCTGTCATGACGAAGCCAGTACCTGTGTAAGATTACTCCTCAACCTTCTTCTGTCAAAAAAAAGACCAGTCTCTTCAATTTTCTGATATGATCTTTATAAATCTTCTCTGCACACTCTCTTGTGCCTCTATAACCATTTATTAAACCAGCGACCAAATGTAAGACTGCTTACTGGTAGCACATAAATTCAGCGATGGAAACGATAGTGATCCAAACTATCTTATTATATCATCCAAGCATTTTGGACAAGGGGCACTCAATCTGTACTAGATAACTACTCTCGTCTTTGACAATTTGTTCCCTCTGGTCCTTTATGTTATGAGATGCCAATGTGTCCAGTACAGAATCCACAGATAGTGCCTCAGATGAGACATTGGCTGAAAGAAAAGGCACAGTTTTTGGATTGCAGAATACTCTGTTGGCATTCATGTGGCCTCCCTTAGAGATCATACGAGGGGTGATTGATAAGTTTGTGGCCTAAGGTAGAGGGAGTCAATTTTAGAAAACCTAGCATATTTATTTTTCAACATAGTCCCCTCCTACATTTACACACTTAGCCCAACAGTCATGGAGCATACAGATCTTGGACCTCCAGAAAGTGTCCACAGCAGGGGTGATTGATAAGTTCGTGGCCTAAGATAGAAGGAGATGAGTTATACAGCTCTCGTTACGTAAACATGCAGTTCAACTCTTTGAGTGATTATGCAGAATGTTTGAAGTTAATAACTCATCAGAGGTGACTGATAAATTCGTGGCCTAAGGTGGAAGGAGATGAGTTATTAACTTCAAACTTTCTGCATAATCACTTAAAGAGTTCATGTAACGAGAGCTGTATAACTCATCTCCTTCTACTTTAGGCCACGAACTTATCAATCACCCATGCTGTGGACACTTTCTGGAGGTCCAAGATCCGTATGCTCCACGACTGCTGGACTAAGTGTGTAAATGTAGGAGGGGACTATGTCGAAAAATAAATGTGCTAGGTTTTCTAAAATTGACTTCTTCTACCTTAGGCCGTGAACTTATCAATCACCCCTCTTACAGTTTAAGGAGTTTAGAGTCAGTTGTCAGACAGACAATGTGGAAAGGACATCAGAACCTATTGAAGGTAATAAGAGCATCAATATGGAAAAAGTAGTTTTTTTGAGGGGTGGTGACATCGGTTCATCCACTGTCTCAGTGGATTTGGAAGATTTTACAGAGGCAACATTGCTAGGAGCTCCCCAGTACTTTGAGCTACCTTTGTAAGTTGTCCATGTCAGTGAAGCACACAAGAAATTACTGCTTCTTTGTAAAGCACGTGCTAGGGGTGGGGTCATTGAGCGCAGTTTTACTCATGCATCCAAAAGTTGAGCGTGGGCTGTAAGATCAGGTACTGCTGTCTAGAAGAGTTTGAATGTTCTCCCCAAGACCACATGAGTTTCCTCTGGGTGCTCCAGTTTTATCATCGTCTGGAATTTCCAGTTGGCGGATGATTTCCCTCCACACTGCTCTGACATGTTGGGAAATCATGTACTTGGCAGATTATAGCACTGGTTTGCCTTTACCTTCTGCCGGATGAGTTTAAAGCGATCACCACCTCCAGTTTTATAGTGAGAATTAATAAGCTGTGGGCATGCTATGTTGGCACAGGAAGCATGGCAACACTCGCACGCTGCCAGCACAATCCTCGTTAATTTTATTTGATGTAAAACAGCACATTTCACTGCATGTTTCAATGTATATGTGGCAAATACAGCTAGTGTTATGGATACAGTGGTGAATTTCATCACCAATCTTGTCATGTTCCAGTCCGTGAAATCCGCATTCCGGTCCACCGTCCGCTTCATGTTCCTTATTCCAGGTTTTCTGGTTTTCCCCAGTTTCTGTTGAGGCAGCTGATTCTTGTTTGGGCTGGCCTCATAAATAGCTTCAGGATTCTGCCTCTGGCTGCTGGATTGTTCCTGTTCAAGCCCCCTGTCTGTATCCCTTCCTGCCTGGAGCCTGCCCTGTTTGGAACTGTCTGTCTGTGTTCATGCCTTTGCTAGGTAGGCCTGGCTGTTTTGCTGCTACCTAGTGTTGGGAACTGTCTTGTTGTGTTCAGCATTCTGTGTAATGAGTCCTGGCCCTATGTCCTGTACCCAAGGAGGGGTCCTGGCTCTGTGTTCTGTGTTATGAGTCCTGGCCCTATGTCCTGTACCCAAGGAGGGGTCCTGGCTCTGTTCTGTGTTATGAGTCCTGGCCCTATGTCCTGTACCCAAGGAGGGGTCCTGGCTCTGTGTTCTGTGTAATGAGTCCTGGCCCTATGTCCTGTACCCAAGGAGGGGTCTTGGCTCGGTGTTCCATGTTCTTGTCTCTTCCTTGACTCTGGGCTCTAAGTTCCTGTCCTTCCTTGACCCAGGTTCTGTGTTCCTGTTCTCTCTTGACCAAGGCTCTGGGTTCTTGTCATGTCCATGTGCCTTGCCCAGCACAGGAGTACCTTGCCCAGCCCGGTGCTGGGATTCCCTCGTCCTGTGCTGAGGTTCCCTTGTCCTGTCCAGTAATCTCTTGTCCCATCCTGTGCCTCTCCTTGTCCTGTAGCCTCGTCTTGTCCTTGCCTGGTTCTAGAGTCTGAGCCCGAGTCAAGACTCGGGTTCTGGATCCTTGTCCAGTCTCTGGCTTGGAGTCCAAGCCCAGGCTCCTAGTCCCCAGTTCCATGGCCTGGTTCCCTATCCTAGTCAGGTCCTAGCCCAAGCCTGGAATCGTTGTCTTGTCCAAGGCCGGTGTTATGTCCAGTGTCCTTTCTTCCCCATTTTCCTTGCTTCCTTCTCACGCCTAGTCCTGTTCCTGATACTTCAATGTCTGTGTCTTGCTTTTGGGTCCACTCCAATGCCTCCCATTATGACAAATCTCTATTCTCACTCAGAGATGGCTCTCGAGATATGTGAGGTGATATTGTCATGCATCTTGACTGTCAAGGGGTAGTGCAGCAAGAACAAGTTAGTGAATATTTATCTTCCTGGTGTTCAGGACCAGCCTCTGCCATACACAGAAGATATTCCAAAGAAATAAGTGGGTGAATGGATTGAGAGATTTGCTGAGAATCAACATAGAGTCCAAGAGCTAAAAGGCATCCTTCAATGTTGTACAGAAATATGGGAAATAAATGACAAAAATATACAAGATACTTCAGTGAAGGAATCTAGAACGATTTGGAGATTGGCCTCTGTGTACATACACACATGTGTCAACTGTAACTCAGTGCTGGAAGGGGTGATTTTGGTTCTGGAGAAGAAGATTGAGCAGTTACTTGTCATCCTGTTAACAACTCCATTCCAAGTGGATTCTTGCTGTAGGTGAGCTAAAGCAATGCACTTAGGAAGATTAAGAAAAGGTTTAGTGCAATAACTTAGCTTTGCCACCGATAGAATTGGGATTATGGTGGATTGGTGAGCAGATGTGAAGATGATTGCAATCTTTTGGGGGACTGCCAAATTTGGAAGGATCCTTTATAGTTCCTGGTGTCTACAAAAATTGAAGGCTTTTGAGGTCAAGAAAGTTCAGCTACAGTGGTCGATGTTGTTTCCTGCAAATTTGAGAGATTTACTGTGCCTTTGACAAGGTATCTCACATGAGGCTACTTACCAAGTTAAGAGCCCATAGTATTACAGGATAGCTACTAACATGGTTGAAGCACTGGCTGATTGGTAGGAGGCAGCGAGTGGGAATAAAATGATCCTTTTCTGGTTGGCTGCCAGTGACTGCTGGTGTTCAGCAGGGTTTGGTGTTGGGACCACTTCTTTTTATGCTATATATCAATGATGTAGATGATGGAATAGATGGCTTTGTTGTCAAGTTTGCTGATGATACGAAGATTGGTGGAGGGGCAGGTAGTGTTGAGGAAACAGGTAGGATGCAGAAGGACAGACAGATTAGGAGAATGGGCAATAGACAATAGGTGCAGAAGTAGACCATTCGGTCTGAGCCTGCACCACCATTCTGAGATCATGGCTGATCATCTACTATCAATACCCGGTTCCTGCCTTGTCCCCATATCCCTTGATTCCCCTATCCATAAGATACCTATCTAGCTCCTTCTTGAAAGCATCCAGAGAATTGGCCTCCACTGCCTTCTGAGGCAGTGCATTCCACACCCCCACAACTCTCTGGGAGAAGAAGTTTTTCCTTAACTCTGTCCTAAATGACCTACCCCTTATTCTCAAACCATGCCCTCTGGTACTGGACTCTCCCAGCATCTTGAACATATTTCCTGCCTCTATCTTGTCCAATCCCTTAATAATCTTATATGTTGCAATCAGATCCCCTGTCAATCTCCTTAATTCCAGCATGTACAAGCCCAGTCTCTAACCTCTCTGTGTAAGACAGTCCGGACATCCCAGGAATTAACCTCGTGAATCTACGCTGCACTTCCTCTACAGCCAGGATGTCCTTCCTTAACCCTGGAGACCAAAACTGTACACAATACTCCAGGTGTGGTCTCACCAGGGCTCTGTACAAATGCAAGAGGATTTCCTTGCTCTTGTACTCAATTCCCTTTGTAATAAAGGCCATTAGCCTTCACTTTCTTCACGGCAAGAAAGTGGCAAATGAAATACAATGTTGGAAAATGCATGGTCATGCACTTTAGTAGTAGAAATAAATGTGCGGACTATTTTCTAAACAGGGAGAAAATCCAGGAATCTGAGATGCAGAGGGACTTGAGCGTCCTTGTGCAGACCACCCTGAAGGTTAACTTTCAGTTTAATTCAGTGGTGAGGAAAGCGAATGCCATGTTAGCATTCATTTCAAAAGGTCTAGAATACAAGAGCAAGGATATAAGGCACTGGTGAGGCCTCACCTTGAGTATTGTGAACAGTTTTGGGCCCCTAATCTTAGAAAAGATGTGCTGGCATTGGAGAGAGTCCAGAGGAGGTTAACAAGAATGACTCCAGGAATGAAAGGGTTATCATAAAAGGAACTTTTGATGGCTCTGGGTCTGTACTCACTGGAATTCAGAAGGATAAGGGGGATCTCATTGAAACCTTTCAAAAGTTGAAAGGCCTAGACAGAGTAGATGTGGAAAGGATATTTCCCATGGTGGGAGTGTCTAGGACAAGAGGGCACAGCCTAAGGATAGAGGGGCACTGTTTCAAAACAGAGATGCAGAAAAATTTCTTTAGCCAAAGGGTGGGGAATCTGGAATCTGTTGTCACCTGCAACTGTGGAGGTTAGGTTGTTCGGAGTATTTGAGGCAGAGATTGATAGGTTCTTGATCGGACATGGCATCAAAGGTTACGGGGAGAAGGCCGGGAACTGGGGTTGAGGAGGATAAAGGAAAAAGGGTCTATCAATCATGATTGAATGGTGGAACAGACTCAATGGGCCAGGTGGCCTAATTCTGCTCCTATGTCTTATGGTCTTAAGATCCTTGTATTACCTGCTATAGGAATGATTCCTGCTTGAGAAAGGATGTCAGTAAGCTGGAGGCTGCAAAAAAAAAGGTTGGTTAGGCTAGGATTTTGTTTCCTAGAGCGCAGGAAGCTGAAAGGTAACCTTATAGAGGTTATAAAATCATGAGGAGCGTAAGTCTTTTCTCAGGGTAAGGAGGTCCAAAACTAGAGGCCATAGGTTTCAAGTGAAGGAGGAAAACCTTAAAAGGGACTTGAGGGGTAATTTTTCACACAGAGTGGAAAGTACATGGAGTGAGCTGCCAGAGAATGTGGTAGAGGCAGGTTCAATTATGAACTTTAAAAGGCATTTGGGAAGTTACAAGGATTGGAAAGTTTAGAGCAGGGGTAGGCAACCTTAAGCACAAATGATTTTCAAGCATGTGTTATTCATTAATTTAAGGCAAAACATAACTAGATGTATTTAAATGGATAATTCCCCTATTTCAAGTTTTTTATGGCATTTATCTGGCCCACCGTCCGTTCATTAATATTCGATCCAGCCCACAGAGGCAAAAAGGTTGCCGACCCCTGGTTTAGAGACATATGGGCAAACACCGAAAAATGGGGCTAGCTCAATTAGGCAACTTGTCTGGTGTGGATGAACTGCACTTTTTTTTGTAGTACATGACTCTAATACCTTTCCCAGTGGTCGACACCAGAGCAACTCTTTCATATTGAGCCACAGAATCAGAAAAGTACAGCGCAGAGACAAGCTATTCTAGTCTGTGCTGAACCACTTAAGCTGCCTACCCCCATGACCTGCACAGGGACCATAGCCCTCCACACCCCTACCATCATGAACCTATCCAAACTTCTCTTAAACATTGAAATTGAGTTCACATGCACCACTTGTGTTGGCAGCTCTTTCTACACTCTCATGACCCTCTGAGAAGAAGATTCCTCCTCATGTACCCCATAATCTTTTTACCTTTCACCATTAACCTATGATCTCTAGTTGCAGTCCCACCCAACCTCAGTGGAAAGAGCCTATCCACACCCCTCATGATTTTGTATATCTCTATTACATGTCCTCTAAACCTTCTACATTCCAATGAATAAAGTCCTAATCTTTCCTTATAACTCAAGTCTTCAACGTATCTCTTTTTTTTGAAAATATTTGCGATTACCCAATTACATGAGAAACAAAGACAGTAGATTTTGGAAATCTGAAATAAAGAGAAAATGCTGGAAATACCCAGCATCTTTCTCCTTCCACAGATGTATCCTGACATGCCGGATATTTCTAGGTTTTTCTGGTTTTTATTCATGATGACTGAGTCTCTGAGATTTTCTCTCCTCTCATCCCTTCCCAAATGGGGGAGATAATTCCTGCCAGAAATACTACTTTGCCATGGTTTGATTATACAGTAGGCATTTTATCTGTTCCAATGGTCTTGTTGCTTTTCAGCAGTTGGATAGCCTTTTCAACCCCTCATCGAACTCAGTGACATCTATTTATTTTGGGGAGCTGTGGATCTTCAGTCCTGGTTGAATCCTGGTTGAAGAAATTTACAAAGTGCTTCTCCTAGCAATTGCTAACTGCCTCACTAAACTCAATGTGTTTGCTTCCATTCATGGTTCCTAGCAGTGTGAGAACTTGGGTGGTTGGGCTGCTCCTAATCTTTGACCGATGTAAACAATCTATGTATGTTCTAGATATCAGTGAATCTCCTGAGCTCTTTCCACCCACCATTTGAACTTCAGTTTTGTGTTGGACTTCAGTCCTCAGATCCCTTCAGATTTAGTTTTCCCTTTCTCATACAATATATGAAAGTTGTCATTCATCCTGATTATTATCTAGGTTAAGTTACAAGTGGGCATTAACTAGTTCATTAACTGAGGAGTTGTGATGATAAAATAACATCATGAACTAGCTATATTAAATTATTCATAAAAGCACGTGTTTGCAAATGTATTTGAAGGACACTTTAAAATAGTTTTGAATAATCAATGCTGTCTTATAAGCTCAGTACATGAAGTGTTAGATCAGCTAAATATATTGCTTCATAATGATCATGAAGCTGGCTAAACATTACCAGTTACAGAGCTTCCCTTAGCTTCCCAGCTTTCATCTGATCAGCTATTTGGAGTCATTAGTATATTGGAAATTATTTATCATCTTTTATATAAAAATGAAAATGTGTAAAAAATTTTAAAAATTTAAAAAAAATAAAAAATTTAAAAAAGCCTAACATGGACTTCATGAAGTTCATTCTTCTCCAAAGCATATGCTCCCAAAAAAAATGTTTAGAATAAGTTACAAAGAATAAAAATATAATTGTCCAGATGGATAGTCTGGAAGATTTTTGTTAATAGCAACGTGATTTTGGAAATGAATATCTTTTACGCTACAGTTTATCATTGCTTCTTTTATAAATATCAACTTATTGAACACTTAAGCACTGAAAATCAGTTCAGAAAAGTCTGATGCTAGCACAATTAGCAAAATATCTGATTTGCAGTTAGGTTTGTTAATCCTTAACCAGGCGGTTGCTTGAACGTGGCTTAATGTTTTCATCAATTCTCACCTCTTTGTTTGAAACAGATGAAAGCCCCATATTAATTTCCAAACCCTCCTTTCAAACATCTTCTCTTCAATTGCCAAATGCACTGAAATATAATATACACTACTCTGTGAATTTATTGTTTATTTGACATACAATTCAGAGCTTGGTTACCAGGGAATGGATTCAGGCGCTTTCCCAAACTGGTTGTGTAACTTCCATTGCAGTTTCAGGGCAGTATTCCAGTTTGTATTTCAAAATGAAACCGGGGTCTACAACATTGATTTAAACAGGCTGAAAGAATTGCTCTCCAGCAGAAATATGACTGATACACAGATTTTGTAACATATATTGGAGCTTATCAACACTTAGAAATAATTGCCATGTAAGCTGCAGAATGCTGTATCTTCTCTCTTAGATATATAAACTCAAAATGCAAACAGATAAAGGCCACTCAGCTAAAATTGCTTAATCAATCTCTCTCACACACGGACAACACACCCCTTAGTATGTTGGAAAAATATATAGAGAAGCAAAATGAATTGCTTATCTAAGTAATTGCAGAAACACTATATAAAATGGCAAATTTCTTCTATACAAAAAACCTTTGACTCCCTTTAAATGTTGCACTGCAGTATTTCAGAGATTCAAAGCGTATATTTGTCATTTTAACTTACTTAGATTTCTAATACGCGTACACTGATAAATAGTTCTGCCTCAGTCATTTTGCAATGTGATGTCAAACTATAAGCCCTTACTCCAAAAATGTCTCTGTTTTTTACATCTGGTATTTTCTACCATTCCACTTTCAGAACGTGTACTTTAAAATGCCAGTGCTTTGAGAGCGCAATTATAAATTAGCCACAAAAGGTTACATATCAACATGATATGTAATATCCTTCTGAATATCCTTAATTGGTTAGATAAATCTTGTCTGTTCTTATCTAACCAAATGCAACTTCCTGCTTAGTCAGAAATTATACTGGGTATAAAAGGATAAGAAAATGTGAATTACAGGTCAATGTCACAGTGCTCAAGCTGGTTTACTGACAACTATCCTCTACACTGTATATAGCAGAGTTGTAATGAGCTAAAATTTATAGAGCCCATGGTGTGGTGTGCTGGGCTGAGGCAAAATTTTCATTCCTGCCATTGAGTTAGCACTCTAAGAAGCAAAACAGTAATATAAGAAACCATACATTCTTATGCTCTTGGTGGAAGATGGAGATAGAGAATTGAGTGGCATGGTGTTAAGAGAACAATCTTTCCCTTAATGTCAGAAAAATGAATACTTAATATTTTAGCAATATTTGAGTAATATTGTAAATATTGTTTGATTAAGCATTCTTTGTTGGTTACATAATGCATTGTGGGTTATATGTAAAAGTACATAAATGGCATACACCATTACACCACCACATCATGCGCGCATGCCTTGGTTAAAGTATAAACAAAGTTAAACCCACATTCCCGGCTCCCTTGTTTTCCTTTCAATTAGATTTTATTTTTAGAAGTTACAAAGCATACAGTGGCAATGAGGAATTTTTAAATGAACTCAAGATGACTACTTACCTGTTGAAGTACAGTGAGACATTCAGGATTTTAAAAAAGCATAGCAAAATGTTCAGGTTAAAAAATACACAGATGTTAAGAGTTTAAAAAAAAGACAGAAAACAGAAAAAATTGCAGGTCTATAAACAGTGAGTACCTGATAATAATCCAAAAATTAAAGAGCAGAACTGGCTGGCTACATCAGGAAGTTAGACATGTTCAATTGCACAAATGATAACTGGTTGCTGTATACAAAATGAATTGAGCAGCATTTTGAAGAAAATGAAACAGCCAATGAGAAGTGAGTGTCAATTTTGCTGAGTGCATTGGATTTAAATGCATTCAGTTTGCTTAGAAGTCTGAACGCTCCAACCTAACCAGCTAAAATTAGATTTGTTCACAAAGTAATGCAGTAACATTTATATCTGAAACCATTGTCGAACTCTTTAGGTTTCATAAACTGAATCAAAAGGAAGGGGAGTCCATTTCGGCATATGTGGCTGAATTGAGAAAGTTGTCCGAGCATTATCAGTTCAGAAATGAGCTTTATGATGCATTGAGAGATTGTTTAGCTTGTGGAATCTTATAAGAAAGCATTAAAAAATGGCTCCTAACTGAAGCACAACTTACATTTAAAAGAATAGTTGAAATCTCTGTATCAATGGGAACAGCAGAGACACACAATTGAGTTGCAGTCAGGGATGAAAGTGAGCATGAACAAAATTGCAGCATTTAAACAGAATCTGGCCTGGTTGAACAAATTGTGTCATTATTGTGGTAGGGACTCACATAGACCAGACCAATGAAGATTTAAAGGTGAAACTTGCAGAAAATACAACAAAGTAGGACACAATGCTCCTCAGACAGGATGAAGAGGTCAATACTCCCCAATGCCATTAGGCTTTACAATTCAACCGCCAGGACTTAAGAACTTTTTAAAAGCTATTATTAATGCTTTTTGAGATAGTGATTTAGTTGCATATCATATTTTTTACTGAGTTAAGTATTGTATGTAATTAGTTTTGCTACAACAAGTGTATGGGACATTGGAAAAAAGTTGAATTTCCCCATGGGGATGAATAAAGTATCTATCTATCTATCTATCTATCTATCTATCTACATACCAAAAGCATGTTGAGCAGACAAAAATAAATTACCTGCACAGGTAAGAGAAATAGATAAAAAGTCAAGTTGCGGTTTCAAAAAGAGCTCTAATCTATGTGCTGTTGATGAAAAATCTGATAATGATGAGAGTGACAGTGGACTAGGTAGCTTTGAGATTTGAAGTGTGAAAACTAACAACAGACAAGCAATATGGCTTACACCAGAAGTGAATGGCAAATATATTAAAATGGAATTGGGCATTGGCTGATTCCACAAAATGAGTTTGAATAGCATTTCAAAGATGCTGAACTAAAGCCTTCAACTATCCAACTAAGTACTTGTACTATGGAAAAGATCATTCCTGTGGGAATGACATTCATAACAGTGAAATACAACTATCAACAAGCCACGGTGGGCTTGTATGTGGTAAAAACAGGAGGGCCAACATTGTGGGTATGTGATTGACTGAAACAAGTACAACTTAATTGGAGACCCAACCAGCAGCTGCATGCCACATCCCTTACAATAGAGCCAAATGAAAGCAAATTAAGAAAGATTCTGGATGGTGCCACTGTAGTGTTCAAGGATGGCATGAGAAAACTTGCACATATCAAGGATAAAATAGTGTTAAATGAAAATGCCACACCTCAGTTTTGCAAAGCCCATCCGGTTCCTTAAACCATCCATGATAAACAGCCAGTGAGCTAGATTGCACGGAGGCTGAAGGAGTGCGTTCCAAGATTAAGTGAAGCAACACCAGTAGTCCCAGTAGCCAAGAAGAATGAGTCTGTCAGGATCTGTGGTAATTTTGTGGTCACCGTCAACCCAGTACAGAAAGTAGATCAATACTCTCTGCCCAGGACAGAGGATATCTTTACAAATCCTTCTGGAGAGAAACACTTCAGCAAAGTGGACTTAGTTGAGCCCTACCACAGATGATGATGGAAGAAGAGTCCAAAGTGTTTCTCACTATAAACACTCACAAAGGGCTTTATTGCTATAATAGGCTAATTTTTGGAGTAGTATCTGCACTCTGGCAGAAAGCTATGGACCAGGTGCTGCAAAGTTGCCCAGGCACTCAGTGTTACCGGGATGACATCATCATGACTGGCAAGGATGACAAGGAACATCTCCAAAATCTCAAGACAGTGTTTTAAAGATTAGAAGATTAGGGGCTCAAAGCATGATGCAAAGCAGTGTGAGGCGGCTTTCAAAAAAGTAAAGGAAATGGTGATGTCTAACACTGTAATTACACATTATGATCCATATCATCCGCTGAAGCTTGCCTGTGATGCCTCGCCTTATGCTATAGGTGAAGTTATGTCACATGTTCCGCGTGATGAAAGTGAATGCCTTTACATCATGTTCCCTTACTGCTACAAACAAAAATTAACACCCAGATTCACAGACAAGCCTTTGTCTGGTTTAGGGTGTAAAATGTTTCAACCAGTACTGGTATGGGAGAGAACTGACCCTCATTACTGTTCATCAACCACTAGTGTCCATTTTCAATTGAGAGAAGTGCGTTCCATTAACAGCAAGTGCTGAGATAGGCTCTGTTTCTTGGACAACAAGGTCGATTCAAGAGGACAACTGATTATGAAAATGCTAATAGATTATCCTGCTTACCCTTGGGAAAGGAGATTCCTGAAAAATTTACAAAAGAGAACATTCCTCTTGATGTACTCTCCCTAATGTAAATCAAAAGTCTTCCTATTACTGCAGAGATCATTCAAAGAGAGATCAGGAAGGATGCTACACTGTCCCAGGTCTGCATGGCAACCCAAAATGGCTGAACTGTGCAGCAGAAATCCCAGTTCCCCCATATTTACCAGTGCCGGGATGAACTTGCCCTCAACTGAAGTTGCCTTATGTGGGGTTTGAGAGCTGCTCTACCATTCAAAATGAGAGCTAAAGTGTTGGTGAAGCCACGTGCCAATCATCAAGGCATATTCAAAATGTAAGCATTAGCACAAAGCTTTGTCTGATGGCCTGGGATAGATCAGCAGATCAAGAAGCTTGCCGTGCACTGTTCAGGAAGCCAACACATCCACAGGATGCTAAAGAACAGCCCTGCTCCATTCCTGGGAGGGGCCTGCATTGCCCAGGCAGAGCCACCACCCCTCACCCTGCCCATCAGGAAAGAAATCCTCCACAGTGATTAAGTCTTTAGATCTGAATGGGACAATTAAAAATTTAATATACTGGGGATACCAATATAGTAGTTGTATTATATAGGATTTCTTCTTTGGTAATAGGTGGGCCAGAATTAGGGTGTTTAATATCTGGGGGTTCCCCTCTATTTCTTTCAAAAAGCTGCTCTATATACTGAACCCACCTCTCACATACTTTATCTGGATCTGTTAGTATGGATCCGTCTGCTGATCTTATACATCCTGTAGAGGGGGTTTTCTTCATTCCAGTAATTTCCTTAATTTTCTTGTGCATTTCTTTGCTGTTGTTAATATGGCCTTCTACTTCATTGCATTTTTGATTCAGCCATTCCTCCTTTGCAAAATTGCATAATTGTCTGGTCTGTCTGTCTAGCTCTCTGTGTTGCACGTTATTGCACTTTGTTGCACTAACCTTCTTTGTTCCATCAGATCTAAAATTTCTTCGGCTATCCACCCCTTGTTGGTGTGTTGGATTACTTGTACTGGGATTATCTCCTCTGCTGATTGCTGTATAGCATATTTAAATCTGCCCCAAATAGGTGTTGTTTTCATTGAAGTGTTCTTCTACAGCTGTTTTGAATTGTTGCTTAAGTATGCTATCATTTTTAAGTTCTCCCAACATATACTTCTTTCCTTTCCTCCACCAAAGCTTGGAATCCACCTCCCTGCTGCTGAAGACTTTAGTGATTTTAGGTGACACCACCACCTGGTTATTTTTCTGGTGACAAACACTCGCCATAGACAGAGCTCCTTCAGTGAGATAGTGTGCACCCGGACCTAAATCCTACGTGAAGGCAGAATTGTCTTGGGTGGGAAAGCTATATAATTGTTATTGGCATTTCCTGATATTTAGTCAGGACCTAACCACCCCATACACATCCAGACATTAAACACCCTAATTCTGGCCTATCTATTACCAAAAAAGAACTAACTAAAGCAATGAAAAGCATGAAACATGGTAAAGCCACTGGACCTGATGAAATTTCAGTGGAAATCATACAAGCCGTAGAAGATCTGGGCATAGATATTCTTCTTGAACTGTTTAATGCCTGATGATCTCTTGAAATCAGTATTTATCTCTCTGTGAAAAATTCCTGGAACTATTGACTGAGAAAATTATAGAACAGTTAGTCTTATGAATCACATAATAAAAATGTTGTTGAGAATCATTTTGTGTTTAATTAAAAACAAGTTAAGGCCAGAAACTTCTAAACTGCAAAATGGGTTTATTGAGGATAGAGGAACTAGGAACGCAATTTTCATGCTACGAATTCTTTCAGAAAGGGCAATTGAATATCAAAATGATGCCTTTTTAGGTTTTATTGATTTCACTAAAACATTCGACAAAGTGCAACATGAAAAATTATTTCAAATTCTCGCTAAACTAAACATAGATGGAGGGAACAATTGCTTCAAAATTTTTATTGGAACCAAACTGTGGCGGTAAAAATTGATGATAATATAAGCAGTTGGACTAAAATTCAAAGAGCTATATCTATGTCCCTAAAACCTTTGCACAGTACTGTACGTGTGCATATACTGTATATGATGGGTACTTATGGTATAATTGGGTACTGTATACCCAATTTCCCTTGGGATCAATAAAGTATGTCTGTCTGTCTGTCTATGATGACTAGAGAGCAATATTTTACATATTTGTTTTTGGATATCCATAATATGCCATATTAGTGGATGCGGTTACAAAGTGTCAGAAGTGTTCCCAATAGCCTCCACGACAGCCTTGTATACCTCTGATCTGTTGAGAAGCCTCTTCTCAAGGACTGGTGTCCCAGAACACGTAGTGACAATGGACCACAGTTCATTGCGGAACAGTTTCAGTCACTCTTGAAAATGATGGAATAAGACATATTACAACTGTACAGTACCACCCAGCTACGACTGGCTTGGCCAAAGTTGGAAAGCTCTGTCCAGATTCTAAATAACATACTTTGAGCAATGTCAGCAGAACATGCTACACTGACACTGAGTCAGAAGCTCGCCAATGTTCTCCCTTGTTTTACTTTCAATTAGTTCTAATGTTTGGAGTTACAAAACATAACATTGGTCAGTGACTTCAAGAAGCGGGATGGAGATATGCCTTCTTTTGTATCAATACTGGAGATGGTTAAGAGTTTCAAGATCCTAGGTGTAAATATCACCAACAATTTGTCCTGGTCTAACCTCCTGGATGCTACAGCCAAGAATGCACACCGATGTCTCTGCTTCATAAACTAATGAAATTCAGCATGGGCCTGATGACCCTTACCAATCGTTATAGATGCAGCGTATGCTGTCCAGATGCATTGCAGCTTGGTACGGCAACTGCTCAGCTCAAGACCATAACAAATTTGCAGAAAATTTTGAATGTAGCACAGCCCCTGAAAACCAGTCTCCCTCCACGCACCATCGACTCCATCTGCAATATTTCCCATTGCCTCAGGAAAGAAGCCAACATAATCAAAGGCCCATCTCATCCTGTCACTCTGTCAGGCAGAAGATATGAAAGTGTAAGAGCATGTACTACCAGCTTCAAGGACAACTTTTATATGTTAGAACATAGAGTAGTACAGCACATTACAGGCCTTTCGGCCCACAATGTTGTGCCGACCCTCAAAACCTGCCTCCCATATAACCCCCCAACTTAAATTCCTCCATATACCTGTCTAGTAGTCTCTTAAACTTCACTAGTGTATCTGCCTCCACCACTGACTCAGGCAGTGCATTCCACGCACCAACCACTCTCTGAGTGAAAAACCTTCCTCTAATATCCCCCTTGAACTTCCCTCCCCTTAACTTAAAGCCATGTCCTCTTGTACTGAGCAGTGGTGCCCTGGGGAAGAGGTGCTGGCTGTCCACTCTGTCTATTCCTCTTAATATCTTGTACACCTCTATCATGTCTCCTCTCATCCTCCTTCTCTCCAAAGAGTAAAGCCCTAGCTCCCTTAATCTCTGATCATAATCCATACTCTCTAAACCAGGCAGCATCCTGGTAAATCTCCTCTGTACCCTTTCCAATGCTTCCACATCCTTCCTATAGTGAGGCGACCAGAACTGGACACAGTACTCCAAGTGTGCCCTAACTAGAGTTTTATAGAGCTGCGTCATTACATCACGTCTCTTAAACTCTATACCTCGACTTATGAAAGCTAACACCCCATAAGCTTTCTTAACTACCCTATCTACCTGTGAGGCAACTTTCAGGGATGTGTGGACATGTACTCCCAGATCCCTCTGCTTCTTTACACTGCCAAGTATCCTGCCATTTACTTTGTTCTCTGCCTTGGAGTTTGTCCTTCCAAAATGTACCACCTCACACTTTTCCGGGTTGAACTCCATCTGCCACTTCTCAGCCCACTTCTGCATCCTATCAATGTCTCTCTGCAATCTTCGACAATCCTCTACACTATCTACAACACCACCAACCTTTGTGTCATCTGCAAACTTGCCAACCTACCCTTCTACCCTCACATCCAGGTCGTTAATAAAAATCACAAAAAGTAGAGGTCCCAGAACAGATCCTTCTGGGACACCACTAGCCACAACCCTCCAATCTGAGTGTAATCCCTCCACCATGACCCTCTGCCTTCTTCAGGCAAGCCAATTCTGAATCCACCTGGCCAAACTTCCCTGGATCCCATGCCTTCTGACTTTCTGAATAAGCCTACCATGTGGAACCTTGTCAAATGCCTTACTAAAATCCATGTAGATCACATCCACTGCACTACCCTCATCTATATGCCTGATCACCTCCTCAAAGAACTATATCAGACTTGTGAGGCACAATCTGCCCTTCACAAAGCCATGCTGACTGTCCCTGATCAGACCATGATTCTCTAAATGCCCATAGATCCTATCTCTAAGAATCTTTTCCAACAGCTTTCCCACCACAGACGTAAGGCTCACTGGTCTATAATTACCTGGACTATCCCTACTACCTTTTTTGAACAAGGGGACAACATTCGCCTCCCTCCAATCCTCCGGTACCATTCCCGTGGACAACGAGGACATAAAGATCCTAGCCAGAGGTTCAGCAATCTCTTCCCTTGCCTCGTGGAGCAGCCTGGGGAAAATTCCGTCAGGCCCCGGGGACTTATCTGTCCTAATGTATTTTAACAACTCTAACACCTCCTCTCCCTTAATATCAACATGCTCCAGAACATCAACCTCACTCATATTGGCCTCACCGTCATCAAGTTCCCTCTCATTGGTGAATACCGAAGAGAAGTATTCATTGAGGACCTCTCTCACTTCCACAGCCTCCAGGCACATCTTCTCACTTTTATCTCTAATCTGTCCTACCTTCACTCCTGTCATCCTTTTGTTCTTCACATAATTGAAGAATGCCTTAGGGTTTTCCTTTACCCTACTCACCAAGGCCTTCTTATGCCCCCTTCTTGCTCTTCTCAGACCCTTCTTAAGATCCTTTCTTGCTACCCTATATTCCTCAATAGACCCATCTGATCCTTGCTTCCTAAACCTCATGTATGCTGCCTTCTTCCACCTGACTAGATTTTCCACTTCACTTGGCACCCATGGGTCCTTCACCCTACCATTCTTTATCTTTCTCACAGGGACAAATTTATCCCTAACATCCTGCAAGAGATCCTTAAACATCGACCACATGTCCATAGTACATTTCCCTGCAAAAATATCATCCCAATTCACACCCGCAAGTTCTAGCCTTATAGCCTCATAATTTGCCCTTCCCCAATTAAAAATTTTCCTGTCCTCTCTGATTCTATCCTTTTCCATGATAATGCTAAAGGTCAGGGTGCGGTGATCACTGTCCCCCAGATGTTCACCCACTGACAGATCTGTGACCTGACCCGGTTTGTTACCTAATACTAGATCTAGTATGGCAATCCCCCTAGTCGGCCTGTCAACATACTGTGACAGGAATCCATCCTGGACACACTTAACAAACTCTGCCCCACCTAAACCCTTGGAACTAATCAAGTGCCAATCAATATTAGGGAAGTTAAAGTCACCCATGATAACAACCCTGTTGTTATCAGATTCATGAATGGACCTTTCATATACTATAAGATAACTTTAGAACCCTTAAGATTTTTATTTATAGCATGATCTAGCATAATGTATGACATGCTAAGCAAAAACTTTTCACTGTAGCTCAATAATAAAGCAATTCAATCCATCATAATGCTGATGAAACATAGACTTTTGCCTCAAAAGAGGGAAAACTTGTGGTTCTTCTGAACTACCTTTTAACTACTGGCTGAATGACCCAGACCTCATTGTTATTTCAATGAATGATGGGGGTCTTGAACGTCCTTTGGTGACAAGTGTAACACTTGTGATGTTACAACAGCAAATGCCTGCTATATAAAAAACAAACATGACTTGTGAGTCTGAGTTGGTAGACTGTGGGTTGTGCAGCTTAAAAATATCAAGACTGACACTCAAATGCAGGACTGAGGGAATAGTGTATTGACATTAATGTCATCTTCTGGATAAACCATCAAAGCTTGTGCCCCTAACCGGAACTAAAGATTCCGTGCATTCCATGAAAGTGGTCCTCATATTCTGGTCAATATTTTCATCCCAATCAATCTCATTGGGAAAAAGATAATCCCATCATTAAGATGCCGCATTAATCATACCACTAATATTTGAGTGCAGTAGAACTCAAACTGAAAATGTAGATCTGGAGATCTTCAGGTATCCAACTTTGTATTGCAAGGACGTGGCTGTGGACGAACCCAAGTGCAGGATACAGGCGCGGAGACAGAGTCAGGAGGTGTAAGCGCCGTAGCGAGCATGGAATAGGTATCCAGGAGAGTCTTTATGCAGAGACAAGGTTCACGTAGAGAATCCAGGAAACGATGCAGAACTTAGAACTGACAGTCCTAAAGAACCATGAAACGAGGTTATTCATACAACAGTCGACCAACGAACTGGCAGCTCCTTGTTGTGATTCCAGGGTTTTGATCCTGCATTGGCTGATGGAAGGCAGGTGTGTGTAACTATTGGAACTGGGAATGATTGGAAATTAGACGAGGGGATCGAGGCCCAATTACTGAGATAATAACAAGGTGGGGAATTGCCAGAGGGCACCATGACACTTTGCACTCTAAAGTGAATGAAAAAGATCCAATGCACCCCTTTGAGACAGAGATGTTGAGTCATCCTTTACATCCTGCTGTCATATACTTATTGTGATCACTCAGTTAAAGGTATATTCTGAATAAAGGGTTTAGCTGTTGCTGTTTGTAGGAACTTGTTGTATACAGATTTGTTGTGTGTGTCCCGCACTACAATAATATGAAAGGTTTCTTATTAGTTGTACAATGGTTTGGAATGTCCTGTAAACCTTGTTGAAAATGAGCATAAAATCATAACAGTAAAACTAAAAGTAATTTACATTCCAGTGTACCAAGTGCAAATAAAAAGACACATTGTAACAACGGTGGTGAAAGAAATTGAAAATTTAAAAGCCAGTTATTCATTCAGAGAAAGAAGGATGTCTGGCATCTTGACAGTTTTCTGTTCAACTGGATCAGTAGGTATTGGACTTCACGTTCTTACTGAAAGAACCTACCAAAAACTAGCTGTCAAATCGTGGGTTCCAAATTCACACAAAGAAGTCAACATTAATATCATGAAACACACACAAATCGCTGGAGGGACTCAGCAGGTCAGGCAGCATCTATGGAAATGAACAGACAGTCTACACTTCAGGCTGAAACCCTTCGTCAGGACTGGAAATGAAGCAGAAGACAGCAGAATAAAAAGATGAGGGGAAGAGAAAGGAGGATAGTTAGAAGGTGATAGGTGAAGGCCGGTAGGTAGGAAAGGTAAAGGGCTGGAGAGGAAGGAATCTGATCAGAGAGAAGAGTGAACTCCAAGAGAAAGGGAAGGAGGAGGAGACCTAGGGAAGGTGATAGGCAGGTGAGAAGAGACAAGAGGCTAGGGTGGGGAATAGAAGGGAGTTGGGGAAGTTCGAGGAGAAATCGATATTTATGCAATCAGGTTGAAGGCTACCAGAAGGAACATAAGTTGCTGCTTCTCCACCCAGAGGGCGGTCACATTGTGGCACTAAGAGGTGGCCATGGACCGACATGTCGGAATGGAAATGGGACATGAGAATTAAAATGTTTGGCCACTGAGAAGTTCTTATTTTGGCAAATGGAGTGGAGGTGCTCGACAATGTGGTCCCCCAATTTATGATGGGTCTCACCATTGTAGCAGAGATCGCATCGGGAGAACCAGACACAATAGATGACCCCAGCAGATGTGTACGTGTAGTGCTACCTCAGCTGGAAAGACAGTGTAGGGCCTTGAACGGAGGTGATGGAGGAAGTGAATGGGCAGGTGTGTCACTTTGGCTGCTTGCAGGGATAAGTGCTGGGGGGCGGGGGGGGGGTGGTCAGATTAGTGGGGATGGACGAATGACCAAGAGAATCATGGAGGGAGTGATCCTTGCAGAAAGCAGGGGGAGATAAAGATATGCTTGGTGGTAGGATCCCTTTGGAGATGGTGGAGGTAGAGAAGAATGATGTGTTGGATCTGGAGGCTCATGGGGTGGTAGGTAAGGACATGAGGAGCTCTATCACTGTTAAGCCACTGGGAAGATGGGGTGAGCACACACACTCAGGAAATGGAGGAGATGCGGGTGAGAGCAGCTTCAATGATGGAGGAAGGGAAATCACCTTCTTTGAAGAAGGTGATTTCTGATGTCCTGGAAAGGAAAGCCTTGACCTGAGAACAGATGTGGCAAAGACAAAGGAACTTAGAAAAGGGAATAGCATTTTTACAGAAGACAGGGCGGGAAGAGATATAGTCAAGATAATTGTGGGAATGGGTAAGTTTATAAAAGATATCAGTTGACAACTTGTCTCCAGAGATGGAGACACAGAGATCAAGAACGGGGCGGGAGGGAGGTGTCAGAGATTAAACCAAGTGAATTTAGGGGCATGTGGAAGGTAGAGGCAAAGTTGATGAAATTAACAAGCTCAGCATGGGTGCATGAATCATTCTCAGTGTAGTGGAGGAAGAGTTGGGGAGCCTTACCAGAGAAGGACATGGTAAGGCATGGACTGTTCTACATAACCAATGAAAAGGCAGGCATAGCTGGGGCCCATGCAGGCACACATGGCTACTACTCGAGTCTAGAGAAAGTGCGAGGTACTGAAGGAAAAATTGTTGAGGGTGAGGACCAATTCTGCCAAACGGAGGAGGATGGTGGTGGAAGGAGACTAGTTGAGAAAGAATTGGAGAGTTTTACGGCCTCTTAATGGAGGATAAAAGTGTATAGGATGAAAGTGAGGCTGTTAGGGCCAGAGAATTGAAAGTTAGTGAGGAGATCGAGAGCATGAGAAGTGTTGCGGATGAGGTGGTAGGGGACTGAGCCAAGGGTGGTAGAATGGAGTTGAGGTATGAGGACACGAAGTCAATGGGGCAGGAGCAGGCAGAGATATAATGGGCCTACCCGGACAAGGTTTGTGGAACTTGGGAAGGAGGTAGAAGTGAGCAGTGAGGGGTAAGGGAAGAATGAGTTTGGTGGCAGTAGCTGGGTGTTCTCCAGAGTGGATGAGGTCAGGGATGGTGTCAGAGGCAGTTTCATGACGGTGTGGAGTGGGGTCCTCCTTTAGGGGTAGATACCAACAGGAGGTGTCTGAGAGTTGTTGCCTGGCCTCAGCAAGGTAGAGGTCAGTCTGTCACATAAAAGTCTGTGGGTTTGATGGTAAAATTAGGATTGATGCGGCCAGAGTGGAGGGCAGTGCATAAAGAGGGGGTAAGGCTCAAGGAGGGGAGAGGAGTGCTGAAGTTGAGATGGTTGATGACTCGTAGGCAATTTGAGATGAGAAGATCCAGAGCAGGCAGAGAACCCAATTGGGTGTCCTAGAAAAGGTGAAGGCTTGGAGATGGGAGACGGGATCATCAGTGCGGGGTGTGGAATCCTTGACAGAGAAGTGGGCTCGGAGTTGGAGGTGACGGAAGAGGAGCTCGGCGTCATGGCGAGTTTGGAACTCACTGAGGTCTGGGTGAAGGGGGACAAAGGCAAGTTCCTTGCAGAGGACAGAACATTCCGCTTAAGAGAAGGGAAGGTCGGAGGGAATGGTGAAGACACGGCAAGGATTAGAGCTGGGATCAGAGCGGGGAAGAGAATAGGTGGCACCAGCAGAGAGGGGAGGGTTGAAGTGTCTGGGAAGGTGGGTTGGGAGGAAGATGCAAGCTCTGAGGACACAAGAGGTGACGGTGGAGACTGAGAGATGTGGAGTTGGAGAGTAGAAGTAGGGAAAGAGTTGCCCAGAGACCCAGCTGCAGCAAGGAAAGTCTCAGCTTTGATGTGTTTCTGATCTAGGTCCAGGCTGCAGCCAGGGATAGAGGTCATGCAAGTATCTTAAAATACTGTTTCAAACCACTAGAAGGTGCTACAGCATGGCATTTAGCCAAAGTACCACAACTACTGTATCATTAGGCTCTCCTTATATTTGCAGAACAACCTTCAAAAAACAACATGCTGCTACACTATATACAAAACAAATGAAATTGCGGAAAAGCATTATTGATCTTTCCTTAATAGCACTAATTTGCAGAATAAAAGGCACATTTATTTTTTGGAGAAGTTAACTTAAATGACATGAACATAGAAACATAGAAAACCTACAGCACAATACAGGCCCTTTGGCCCACAATGCTGTGCCTAACATGTACTTACTTTAGAAATTACCTAGGGTTACCCATAGCCCTCTATTTTTCTAAGCTCCATGTACCAACCAGGAGTCTCTTAAAAGACCCTAACATATCTGCCTCCACCACTGTTGCTGGAAGCCCATTCCATGCACTCACCACTCTCTGTGTAAAAAAAAACTTACCCCTGACATCTCCTCTGTGCCTTCTTCCAAGCACCTTAAAACTATGTCCCTTCATGTTAGCCATTTCAGCCCTGGGAAAAAGCCTCTAACTATCCACACGATTTATGCCTCTCATCATCTTATACACCTCTATCAGGTCACCTCTCATCCTCCGTCACTCCAAGGAGAAAAGGCCGAGTTCACTCAACCTATTCTCATATTCTGTAGCAGTTCTTCAGATCACTGCAAAATGTACAGAACAGCAGGATGCTGTCAAAGAGCATTATGCCTGTCAAAGAGAATCCTTTGTTTTAATCCCAATTGGCCTTGCAGCATTAATTAGATTTATTCATTTAGCATTTGTAGTCCTTTCCTTTTTACTGTTGGCGAGGCTGGTATTTATTGCCTGTCTTAACTGCTCTGAAATCGTGAGATTAATGGAGGTGGGTACAATTACAATATTGAAAGGGCACGTGGTCAGATATGTGGATAGGAAGGGGGGAAATGGGCCAAGTGCAGGAAAGTAGGACTAGCTCAGAAAGATCAGAATAGATGGTTTCAGTGCATTTTAACTCTGACCATCCGCCATAAGCAGGACTTCCCGGAGGCCAATCATTTTAATTCCAATTCCCATTCCTGGTCAACACTTGTAATGAGCAGTTAACATCAACTAATGACACATTCAAAATGCATAGGAGGTAGGTGGGTGGGGGTGGGGGGGAGAGATGAGAGGCAGGCAAACGATAGGTGGGAAAGGTAAAGGGCTGATAAAGAAGGAATATTATAGGAGAGGAAAGGGAACCATGGGGGAAAGGGAAGGAGGAGGGGCACAAGAGGGAGGTGATAGGCAAGGGAGGAGAAGAGAAGAGGTAAGACAAGGGCCAGAATGGGAAATGGAATAAGGGAGAAGGGGGAAGGGGGTAAATGACTGGAAGCTAGATAAACTGACGGTCATGTCTTCATGTTGGAGGCTACCCATTTTGAGGTTCCACTTGAGAACCAGTTGCTGTTCTACCTTAACTTCTATCATTCTTCTGCAGTGATCACTGTAGAATGATAGGTGGGTTGATTGTATGAGTGGAGGTGAGGTGAATGCTCTCTCTCTCACACCTGGATTTGTGATTACCTCACCTCAGTATCTGGACTGATCCAGCCCATGAGCCGGACCCACCATCCCACACTGTGCTCCTTATCTTTGAAAGTTTGTAGACTCACGCCACCAGTTCTTTGTACTTGCCGTCTTTAAAATTCCACCACATAGCTTGCGTTGTCCCTCTTCATTCTTTTTAAATGAAATGTACCTCACTCAGTTCCATCCGTTATGTTTCCGTCATTCCACTGGGCTGTGTATGTTACTTTGAGGTCTATTATTGTACATCTGACTGTTTATGATGCTTCAAGATGTCATCCACAGATTTCAATATTCTGCTTTGCATCCTCAAGTCCAAAGAGCAGTGATTTTTGGAGTAAACCGCTATATACAATTCGCCAGTTTAAAGGACATAAGCCACGCCCTCCTTTTTTAATATTCTTAAGCCATTTGTTGGTTCATTGTCTCAGCTGTTTCATTAGCGATTTTACTAACAAGTTTATTATAACACACTCTTTTAAAAATAAAAATTATCTTTTATTATAACACAATCTTTTAAAATCCATTTGTAGACATCAACTGACTGATGTCATCCAACCTCTCTTTTGGTCAAGTATGATTTTCCCTTAACAAATTTTGCTAGCTCTGCTTTATTTATTCACGCTGGTCGAATTCATTGTTAATTTCCCCTGAATTGTTTTTCTAAAAGCTTCCACATTACGTTCAGATGACTGGCCTAAAAATATCCAGTGTTATTCCTCTCACACTTTCTAAGCAAGCATGTAAACATGTTTCCTTGGAGTTTTCTGGTACTATTCCTGGACCTAAAGAAGACATAATAATTAGGTTTAACCATTTCTATTCTTATATCCCGTAATAACTTGGAAAGAACTCAATCTAGACTAGATAATTTAACCTCTTTAAGTACCACTTTTTAAATTCCTCTTACATATATTTAACCCTTCCAATATTCTAAAATTGTCCTTGTTTGCTGTTGCTTTTGTAATGTCCTCATAATCACTGTGTAAAATATTTGCTTATTAATAGCTTTCAATAAACTGCCAATCCAGCAGGTTAGCTGGATGTTACAACAGGCACCTCAAAGCATTAGAAAAGTACCACATACAGTGTCTCCACAAAATCCTCTCAATCACTGGAAGGATAAACAAAGTTAAATCTGGAAGGCTAGGTGAACCAATGTCAGCATCCTCACCCAGGTGCACATCCCCTCTATTGGGGATGCGTATAAGGCACCACTTCTTTTGTGTGCCTGAGACCAGTCTTCCTTAAAAGGACACCTTATTCTAAAGTAATCACAGGGCAAGATTACCAGCATGGCAAATGAGAAGGTTCAAGGATCTTTTCAAAGTATCAATGAAAGAAGAGCAGCATTCCCACTGGCCCATGACTGTTCCAAAGAAGGAACATTTGGGATCGTATTGAGAATTGGAAGCTCATACATAGGCAGCCCGGCATTAATGATGAAATAATGATATCGTCTCTCAAATTATTCACTTGCCTATGTCAGCATGGGAGTCTGTATATTGGCTTCATCAATCATCTTAAAACACACAAAACTGGAAAGGACACAAGCCATGCTTAAGCCCATGGTACAACTTAAGAAACAAGAAGAACTGCCAATCAGTTCTGGTTTTTGATTTGCTTTCTCAGATCTATTTTGTAATTTTCTATTCAGTTTGATTCCACCTTGAATATCATCGAACAAAGATGTGAAATTCAGTTTGTTGGAGAAACTAAAATTTGTTCAGGCAGTACAGTGCGCCTGATGAGTACGAGTCTTCAATAGTAACATCAAACTGCTGTTTATTGATTACAGCTCAGTGTTCTACCCTCCATTCTAATCAAAACGCTCCAAAACCTGGCCTCTATACCTCCCTCTGCAACCAGATCCTTGACTTAGTCACTGGGAAACCACAGACTCTGAAGATTGGAAATACCACATCTTTCTCTCTGATAATCAACATTGGCACACCTGAAGGATGCAAGCTTACTCTCTGTGCACTGTTGCCAGGAGACTAGGCATGGCTCAAATGCCAACTATAAATTTGCTGATGGTGAAAAGGAGGTGTACAGGAGCAAGAAAGAACAGCTAGTTGAGTGGCGTCGCAGTAACAATCTTGCACTCAACATCAGTAAGACCAAGGAATTGCTTGTGGACTTCAGGAAGGGGAAGTTGAGGGAACACACAAGTCCTTATCGAGAAATCAAAAGCGGAAAGGGTGAGCAGATTCAAGTCCCTGGGTGTCAAAATCTCTGAGGATCTACTCTGAGCTCAACGTATTGATGTAATAACAAACAGCCACAGCAGAGGCCATATTTCATTACGAGTTTCAGGGGAATTGGTATGTCATCAAAGACACTCAGAACTTCCTATACTGTGGAGAGCATCACCATCTGGTATGCACAGGACTTTTACAAAAAAAGCTGTAAACTCACTAGCTCCACCATGGGCATTAGCCTCCCCAACATCCAGGACACCTTCAAAAGGCGATGTCTCAAAAAGGCGGTATCCATTATTAAGGATTCCCATCACTCTGGATATCCCTCTTCTCATTGCTACCATCAAGGAGGAGGTACAGGAGCCTAAAGACACTCACTCAATGTTTCAGGAACAGCTTCTTCCCCTCAGCCATCAGGTTCCTGAAAGGACAATGAACCCATGAACACTAACTCTCTATTTTCCCTCTCTTTTTGTACTAATTTTGTACAGTGGCATGCAAAAGTTTGAGCACCCTTGGTCAAAATTTCTGTTACTGTGAATAGTTAAGTGAGTGGAAGATGAACTGATCTCCAAAAGTCATAAAGTTAAAGATGAAACATTCTTTTCAACATTTTAAGCAAGATTAGTGTATTACTTTTGTTTTGTACAATTTTAGAGTGAAAAAAAGGAAAGGAGCACCATGCAAAAGTTTGGGCACCCCAAGAGATTTGAGCTCTCAGGTAACTTTTACCAAGGACTCAGACTTTAAATAGCTTGATAGGGCTATGGCTTGTTCACAATCATTGTTAGGAAAGGCCAGGTGATGCAAATTTCAAAGCTTTATAAATACCCTGACTCCTCAAACCTTGTCCCAACAAGCTTCCTAACACTCTGAAAGTTAAAATAAATGATGCCCACAAAGCAGAAGGCGGCTATAAGAAGATAGCAAAGTGTTTTCAGGTAGCCGTTTCCTCAGTTCGTAATGTAATTAAGAAATGGCAGTTAACAGAAATGGTGGAGGTCAAGTTGAGGTCAGGAAGACTAAGAAAACTTTTTGAGAGAACTGCTCATTAGATTGCTAGAAAGGCAAATCAAAACCCCTGTTTGACTGCAAAAGACCTTCATGAAGATTTAGCAGACTCTGGAGTGGTGGTGCACTGTTCTACTGTGCAGCGACACCTGCACAAATATGACCTTCATGGAAGAGTCATCAGAAGAAAACTTTTCCTGCGTCTTCACCACAAAATTCAGCATCAGAAGTTCGCAAAGCAACATTTAAACAAGCCTGATGCATTTTGGAAACAAGTCCTGTGGACTGATGAAGTTAAAATAGAACTTTTGGCCGCAATAAGCAAAGATATGTTTGGAGAAAAAAGGGTGCAGAATTTCATGAAAAGAAAAGAACACCTCTCCAACTGTTAAGCACGGGGGTGGATCGATCATGCTTTGGGCTTGTGTTGCAGCCAGTGGCATGGGGAGCATTTCACTGGTAGAGGGAAGAATGAATTCAATTAAATACCTGCAAATTCTGGAAGCAAACTTCACACCATCTGTAAAAAAGCTGAAGATGACCTCAAAATCCACAATGGACTATCTCAAGAGGTGCAAGCTGAAGGTTTTGCCATGCCCCTCACAGCCCCCGACCTAAATATCATCAAAAATCTGTGGATAGACCTCAAAAGAGCAGTGCATGCAAGATGGCCCAAGAATCTCACAGAACTAGAAGAGAAGCCTTTTTCTAGGAAGAATGGGCGAAAATCCCCCAAGCAAGAATTGAAAGACTCTTAGCTGGCTACAGAAAGCATCTACAAGCTGTGATACTTGCCAAAGGGGGTGTTACTAAGTACTGACCATGCAGGGTGCCCAAACTTTTGCTTCAGGCCCTTTTCCTTTTTTGTTATTTTGAAACTGTAAAAGATGGAAATAAAAAAGTAAGCTTGTTTAAAATATTAAAGAAATGTGTCATCTTTAACTTTATGCCTTTTGGAAATCAGGTCATCTTTTACTCACTTAGCTATTCACAGTAACAGACTAGGGGTGCCCAAACTTTTGCATGCCACTGTATATATTCCTTATTGTAATTTATAGTTTTTATTACTACGCATTGCAATATACTACTGCCGCAAAACAACAAATTTCATGTCATATGCTGGTGATATTAAACTTGATTCTGATTCAGAATATGCAAAGCATGATATTTATGGAGTAAATTTGACTTGTAGATTATGAGACATGGAGGTGGAGAATTTACGAACAAAATTAAATCTGGATGTAATTAAGGTAGTTATAGGGGAAAAAGTAGCTGCTGAAAATGGAAATGTGGAACTTGAAAAGCTAACCATGACAGAAATGTGGTTTTAAAGCTCAGCCAACTAATAACACACTAAAGTTCAATTCAGATGTAGTGATCTGGTAGTGCTGTCATTATTGGCAAGGTTTGCAGTGGGAATTTGAGATGGGTTCAATTTCCCACATTCAGTTGAAGGATTTTGTAATTTATCCAAGCCTAAATCTCTTGTGGTAGAAAGACTAAAGTTCAAACTTCAAAGTAAATCAAAGTACATATATGTCATCATATACAACCCTGAAATTCATTTTCTTGTGGCAAATCATAGTAAATACAAGAAACACAATAGACTCAATGAAAGACTACATCCAAAAGGACAAACAACCAATGTGCAAAAAAAAAATAAACAAACTGTGCAAATACTGTACAAAAATGAAAATAAAAAGAAAGAAATAATATTGAAAACATGAGATGAAAAATCCTTGAAAATGAGTCTAGTTCAGTGGGAACAGTTCAGCAATGGGCAAGTGAAGTTGAACCCCTCTGGTTCAAAAGCCTGATGGTTGAGGGGTAATAACTGTTCCTGAACCTGGCGGTACGGGTTCTAAGGCTCCTGTACCTTCTTGGACAGAAAAGCTAGGCGAAGACTGATAAAGAGGTTATAATTGTGGATCGTATGGATAGTCAGAGGCTTTTCCCCAGGGCTGAAATGGCTAGCACGAGAGGGCACTGTTTTAAGGTGCTTGCAAGTAGGTATAGAGGAGATGTCAGGAGTAAGTTATTTTTACGCAGAGGGTGATAAGTGCATGGAATAGGCTGCCGGTGGCGGTGGTGGAGGTGGAAACGATAGGGTCTTTTAAGAGACTCCTGAATGGCTACATGGAGCTTAGAAAAATAGAGGGCTATGGGTAAAGCCTAGGTAGTTCTAAGGTAGGGACATGGTTCGGCACAGCTTTGTGGGTGCAAGGGCCTGTATTCTGCTGTATATTTTCTGTGTTTCTATGTTCCTAATTGTCAGTGACCATGTGCTTGCAAAAAGCAGTATCGCAATAAAAAGGCACTAAATCCTTCTGAAATTTGGTGATAACATTACAAAGGATAGAGAAGCTTCATTGTTTGAAATGTCTACAAATGAAAATCCTGGAGTCTGCTCTATCCTTTGCCACAAAGAACAAAACAGAACATAGGCCCATCTTCCTTTAATGAGACAGGTAGGAATAAAAACTATAATTTAATTATGATTTCAATGTTAAAGGTATTTTACCACTTCAATAACCTGCAACAATCAAGAAGACAATGGTTAAGACAATGGGTCTCGGTTCAAAGTGTCAACTGTACTCTTCTCCATAGATGCTGCCTGGCCTGCTGAGTTCCTCCAGCATTTTGTGTGTGTTGCAATGGTTAATATTAAACAAGACACAGGACTGCAGGTTCTACTATTTGAGTATATACTGCTACTTGTAACAACTGTTCAGTTCATTGGTTATTCTCACCCAGTTACAGAATCATAGAACACTACAGCACATAAACACACCTTTTGGCTCATTTAGTCTGTGCCAAGCTATTAATCTGCCTGGTTGCAATGATCTCCACCCCTCCAATCCACGTGCCTATCCAAAATTTCTCTTAAATGTTGAAATCAAACCCGCATTCTCCACTTCCACACCTGCACCATCACCATCATCTGAGTGAAAAATATTCCCCTTAAACATTTCACCCTTAACCTATGATCTCTAGTTCTAGTCTCACCCAACCTCAGTGGAGAAAGCCTGCTTGCATTTACCCCTCATAATTTTGTATACCTCTATAAAATCTCCTCTCATTCTTTTACTCTGCAGGAAATATAGTCCTAACCTACTCAACCTTTCCCTATAACTCATGTTCTCAAGTCCTGACAACATTCTTTTAAATTTTCTCTATGCTCTTTCAATCTTATTTACATCTTTCCTGTAGGTAGCTGACCAAAATTGCACACGATACTCCAAATTAGGCCTCCCCTACATCTTATACTATGTCAACAGAACATCCTAACTCCTATACTCAATATATTGATTTATGAAGGCCAATGTGTCAAAAGCTTTCTTTACGAACCTATCTACCCTTGATGCCACTTTCAAGGAATTATGGATATATGTATATTCCTAGATGCCTCTGTTCTTCAACACTCCTCAGTGCCCTAACACTCACTGCATGAAACCTACATACCCTGGTTCGTCCTCCTAAAGTGCAACAGCTCACACTTGCCTGCATTAAATCCCATCTACCATTTTTAGCCCATTTTTCCAGATTGTCCAGATCTTGTTGCAAGCCTTGATAGTCTTCCTCGCTGTCCACTGCATCCGAATTTTAGTGTCACCCGCAAATTTACTGATCCAGTTAACCACATTATTATTCAGACCATTGATATAGATGACAGCATCGAACCCAGCACCAATGCCTGTGGCACCCCCTCCCCCCCCCCAGTCACAGGCATCCAGAGAGGCAACCATCCACTACCACTCTGACTTCTCCCTTAAAGCCAACACCAAATCCCATTTACTACCTCATCTTGAATGCCAAGTGGCTGAGCCCTCATGGCCAACATCCCATGCAGGACCTTTGCAAGAACCTGCTAAAGTCCATGCAGACAACATCCACTTGCCTTGCCTTCACAAAAAAAAACTCTAAGATTGGTTGGACATAATCTACCACAAAGTCATGTTGACTATCTCTAATTATTTCCTGCATATCCAAATACTTACAGATCCAGTCCCTTAGAATACCTTCCAATAACTTACCCACTACTGATGTCAGGCTCACCGATCTATACCTTCCTGGCTTATTCTTAGAGCCTTTCTTAACCAACAGAACAACAAAAGCTATCCTCCAATCCTCTAGCAACTTTTGTACCTGCATCTCTACTGGAATTGGAGAGACTTCAGTGCTGGTTCACAAAAATGATTCTGGGGATGAAAGGGTTAAAGTATGAGGCAGGCTCGATGGCTCTGGGCCTGCACTTGCTGGAGTTTATAAGAATGAGTGGTATTCTCACTGAAACCTATTGAACGTCAAAAGGCCTCGATACACTTGAGTGGATGTTTCCTGTAGTAGGCTATAGAGGTGTCCAGAGGGCACAGCCTCAGAATAGAGGAAGATCCATTTCAAACAGAGAAGAGGAGGAAATGCTTTTGCTAGTGAATCTGACTAATTCATTGCCACAGATGGCTGCACGGGCCAAGTCATTGGGTATATTCAAGGTGAAGTTTAAGAGGCTTTTGATTAGTCAGGGTGTCAAATGTTATGGGGAGAACGAGTTTGAGAGGGATAATAAATCAACCATAATGCAATGGCAGGGCACTCGATGGGCCAAATGGCCTAATTCTGCTATGTCTTATCATCTTTATTGTCTTATACCTCACTCACGCTAAGGACATTTTAAGTATCTCTGGTAGGGTTGCTGTAATTTCTGCATTTGCTTCCCACAGGACACGCAGGAACACATTGTCAGGCCCTAGGGATTTATCCACCCTAAGTGACCTGCCTTGGGTGTAACTGCCTTCCTGTATCGTCCATCAATCAACCCCTCAGCCTCGAGAATGATCCAGAGTTCATCCAGCTCCAATTCCTTAACACGCTCTGAAAGAAGCTGCTACTGGATGCACTTTGTGTCAGACACACTAGAGGCCTCCCTGCCTTCCCTCACCCAGTAAGAGGAGCATTCCACTAACCTGCCTAACATCTCCACGGCTCTAACTGTGTAATAAGAAAGAAAGAAAAATTAAATGAAAACAAATCTACCCCTCCTCTCCTTGCCGAAGCCTCTATGGGCCAAAGGCTGAACTCTCCACTCTCCACACTAGCCTACTCACATTAAGGCCGCTCCACTTAAACCTAGCTTCTTTTTATTGGACTTTACCAAGAGCCTACTTATACTGTACACTGTCCAAAGTCTCCCCGAACACCGTGGTGCGCAGAATGTCCCAACTGCCTCCTCCCCACTAACCCCCAAGCTTCTTTATTTAATTCTTTTATGGGAACTAATAATAGTAATTTTATTGAAAAGAAATGTTTTTTGTTTATTGTGATAAATGAAACAAATTGTTAAGGCATGGCTTTAACAACAATTGTGGTGCCTTAGACTGTCTGCATAAACTCTAATCCGGTCTATGTTTTAGTATTAAGCCGATTTAAGTAACAGTGTCTTCGAACCTTTCGAACTCCGGTTTATAAATTAGTTGCTTCTTGTTTTCTTCTAGTTAGGCATGAATATAATCCACAATAAGATATTTTTCCTGTAAACATTATATTTTAAAAGAACGAACTGTGAACAAAATATGAAATCATGAGATCTCTTCTTAAAGTTCATGTCAAAGGAAAATGCTTTCGAAAAAATAATGACATCCCATTTCTAGAGTTGAATTTAATAAACAACAAAATATCCGTGCTGTTGTAAACTGCTGCAAGTTCTACTGATCATCAGACAGTAAACGTGAATATAATTTTGTTCCATTTTTAAAAATAAACACGATTCCCTAAAACAAGTAACGGGGGACGGTTATCATCCAGCACCGAAGAATAGGAGCAGGTGAATTACTGTGAAACTGATTTTTCTCTACGAGAAAAACCCCTGCGGTATTCACAGCCAAGCCCACTGCGTGTGTGTAAAAATATACCCGTGTTTAACAGGAGCGGATGCGGTATGCTTGTCCGCCCGGAGGGGTGACCGACCTGGGCGACGGGGATCGTCATTAGCTAACTCTTGCCCAAGGGAGGTTTATTTGGTGCTCGCCCTGACCGTAAGTGCTGAGCCCTTGCTCGATTAGCGGGCTGTGGCCAGGTAAAGCGTTTCGTGCTGAGGGGCGAGCAGCTGTCCCTCCGCGGCAAGTCCGAGGACTACTGGGCCTACTGCCAAATAAGGAGTGGGCTCTGCAGAAGGTAAGTGCGACCACCAGATTCTTTGAAGTATGCTAGCAATTTTTTTTTAATTTTTAGTGAATTTCCCCTGCCCGTGGCTTTAAAAATAGCACAAATGTCACATTTTGCAGACTGGGCGGACCTGCCAGTGTTGTTGAGAATGTTATTTATCCAGCAGAGTAAAACCCAGGCTTGTGGGTTTGTGAATTCATTCTGAGATCTTCACGTAAATGTACTCCTGCAATACCTCACTGCACGGCGTCTGTGTTTGGGCAGAAATTGGCTGGGTGTTCTCCAAATATGTTTAATGCCGCTTATGTACTCCAGCTGATGTGGAAGGAGCTGGGACCAGTCGCGAAGACGCTGCGGTATAATACATTTGTTTAACCGTTTACTGATAAGTAAAAAAATTAGTCTTTGGAAATGGTAAGTATGAACAGATGAAGATGAATTGACAGGTCATATTTTGGCAAAATGACAAAATCTGCTTTCATTAAATTCCATTAAAAAACTCATTAGTCGCAAGATAATTAAATGAGCTTGGCGACCCATGATGCGCTTTTTTCCTTCACTGGGTTTGGTCCATCGTCATTTTAATCATCAATGTAGCCTGTGGTAGAACTGTTGCCCCAGGAGATAACTAAACAGAACATTAACGTGTAGTATTTCAAATACTTTCTATGTAGATATTAAAATATGCAGCTTTTTCGTACTTTGCTTTCGATTGACTGCAGTACACAAATATCCTATTTAAATCTTTTTTTAAATAAACGAAAGAAAGAGTGGAGTGGAATTTTGCAGTCTGTGGATTTGTGGCAATTGTTTTGGCATACATTGCAAACTGAACCTTCCAGCTGACATCCATTGAAGAATACTAATGTAGAGATTCCTCTGATGTGATATGATTGGCAAAGAGAAACCACAAGAGAGGAAGAGGATTAGGCTATTTGGCCCATCGAGACTTCTCTGCCATTTCTTTATGGCTGATCCATTTCCCTCTCAGCACAGTCTTCTACCTTCTCCCCATAACCCTTTATGTCCTGACTAACCAAGAATCTATCAACTTCAGCCTTAAATATACCCAATTACTTGGTCTCCACTGCCACCTCTCGTGGTTAATTCCAGATTCGCCACTCTCTGTCTGTTCTAAATGCACGTCTCTCTACTCTGAGGCTGTGTCCTCTGGTCCAAGACTTCCCCCACCATAGGAATGATCCTCTCCATATCCACTCTATCAAGGCCATAAGACCAAAAGATATAGGAGCAGAATTAGGCCATTTGGCCCATTGAGCCTGCTCCACCATTTTATCTTGGCTGATCCACTTTTCCTCTCAGTCTCAATCTCCTGTCTTCTTCCAATATCTCGTCAGTGCTGACCTATCAAGAATCTATCAACCTCTGCTTTAAATATACATAAATACTTGGCCTCCACAGCAGCCTGTGGTAATGAATTCCACAGATTCAACACTCTCTGGCTAAAGAAATGATAGATAGATAGATACTTTATTCATCCCCATGGGGAAATTCAACATTTTTTCCAATGTCCCATACACTTGTTTTAGCAAAACTAATTACATAAAATTACTCAGTAAAAATATGATATGCATCTAAATCACTCTCTCAAAAAACATTAATAATAGCTTTTAAAAAGTTCTTAAGTAGTTTACTTAGATACATTAAATACAATCAACCCCGGCACTTTAACATATCTTACTCCTGGCGGTTGAATTGTAAAGCCTAATGGCATTGGGGAGTATTGACCTCTTCATCCTGTCTGAGGAGCATTGCATCGATATCAACCTGTCGCTGAAACTGCTTCTCTGTCTCTGGATGGTGCTATGTAGAGGATGTTCAGGGTTTTCCATAATTGACCGTAGCCTACTCAGCGCCCTTCGCTCAGCTACCGATGTTATACTCTCCAGTACTTTGCCCACGACAGAGCCCGCCTTCCTTACCAGCTTATTAAGACGTGAGGCGTCCCTCTTCTTAATGCTGCCTCCCCAACACGCCACCACAAAGAAGAGGGCGCTCTCCACAACTGACCTATAGAACATCTTCAGCATCTCACTACAGACATTGAATGACGCCAACCTTCTAAGGAAGTACAGTCGACTCTGTGCCTTCCTGCACAAGGCATCTGTGTTGGCAGTCCAGTCTAGCTTCTCGTCTAACTGTACTCCCAGAAACTTGTAGGTCTTAACCTGCTCCACACATTCTCCATTAATGATCACAGGCTCCATATGAGGCCTAGGTCTCCTAAAGTCTACCACCATCTCCTTGGTCTTGGTGATATTGAGACACAGGTAGTTTGAGTTGCACCATATCACAAAGTCCTGTATCAGTTTCCTATACTCCTCCTCCTGTCCATTCCTGACACACCCCACTATGGCCGTGTCGTCAGCGAACTTCTGCACATGGCAGGACTCCGAGTTATATTGGAAGTCTGATGTGTACAGGGTGAACAGGACCGGAGAGAGCACGGTCCCCTGCGGCGCTCCTGTGCTGCTGACCACCGTGTCAGACCTACAGTCTCCCAACCGCACATACTGAGGTCTCTCAGTCAAGTAGTCCACTATCCAATCCACCATGTGAGAGGTGGATTTCTCCTCATATCTATTGTAAAAAGGATGCCCTTCTCTTCTGAGGCTGTCTTCTCTGGTCTTGGACTCTCCCACCATAGCAGACATTGTCTCCACATTCACTCTATGGAGGCCTTTCACCATTCGATATGTTTCAATGAGGTCACCCCTCATTCTTCTGAATTCTAGTGAATACAGGAACAGAGACATCAAATGCTCTTGATATGACAAGCCATTCAATCGTGGAATCATTTTCATGAACTTCCTTTGAATTCTCTCCAGTTTCAGCACATCCTTTCTAAGATAAGGGGTCCAAAACAACTCACAATACTCCAAGTGAGACCTCATCAGTGCTTTATAAAGTCTCAACATTACATCCTTGCTTTTATATTCTTGAATTGAATGTTAACATCGCATTTGCCTTCCTCACCACAGACTCAACCTGCAAATTAACCTTTAGGGAATTCTTCACAAGTCCCTTTATACCTCAGAGTTTTGTATTTTATCTCCATTTAGAAAATAGTCAACCCTTTCGCTTCTTCCACCAAAGTGCATGATCATACACTTCCTAACACTGTATTCCGTCTGCCACTTTTTTGCCCATTCTCCTAATCTGTTTCAGTCCTTCTATAGCCACTCTACTTCAAAACTATCTGCCTCTTCACCTATCTCCATATCATCTGCAAACTTTGCAATAAAGCCATCAATTCCATCATCCAAATCATTGACATATAATATAAAAAGAACTGGTCCCAACACAGACTTCTGTGGAACACTGCTAGTCATCAGCAGTCAACCAGAACAGGCTCCTTTAATTCCCAGTCTATGCCTCATGCCAGTCACCCACTGCTTTATCCATGCTAGAATCTTTCCTGTAATTCTGTGGGCTATAACTTGTTAAGCAGCCTAATGTGTGGTACATTGTCAAAGGCCTTTTGAAAATCAAAGTACATAACATCATTCGGTTCTCCTTTATTTATCCTGCTCATCAATTCTTCAAAGATTTCCCCTTGAGGAAACCATGCTGACTATGGCCTATACTTTCATGTGCATCTGAGTATCCTGAAACCACATCCTTAACAATCAATTCCAAAATCTTGACTGAGGTCAGATTAACTGGCCTGTAATTTCCTTCCTTTTGCCTCTCTCCCTTCTTAAAGAGCAAAGTGACATTTGCAATTTTCCAGTCTTCCAGAAGCTTTCCAGAGTCTAGTAATTCTTAAAAGATCATTATTAATACCCCCACAATCTCTTCAGCACCTCTTTCAGAAACCTGGGTGTACACCACCTGGTCAGGAAACTTATTTACCTTCAAACATTTCAGTTTCCCAAGAACCTACTCCCGAGTGTAGCTTCACACACTTTATGACCCCTGACACCTGGAACTTCCACCATACTGCTAGTGTCATCCACAGTGAAGACTGATGCAGAATAGGTTGTCTGCTATTTCCTTTTCCCCCATTACTACCACTCCAGCATTGTTATCCAGTGGTCTGATATTCACTGTTACCTCTCTTTTACAGTTTATGTATTTGAAGAAAGTTTTGGTATCCTCTTTAATATTATTGGCTAGCTTACTTTTGTATTCTATCTTCACTTTGGGACTTTTCAGTTTCTCAAGCACCTTTTCACTCATAATGGCAACTTCACTCGATTCTGTCCACTGACGCTCTTGAACTTCCATCATTCTGCTAGTATCTTCCACATTGAAGACTGATGCAAAATACTTACTCAGTTCATCCCTCATTTCCTTGTAACCATTACCACCGTTTTCCAGCAGTCCGATATCTACTCTTGCTTCTCTTTCACTCTTTAATATTATTGGTTAGTTTACCTTTGTATTCCATCTTTTCACTCTTTGACTATTTAGTTACCTTCTTTTGGTTTTTAAAATCTTCCTAATTCTCTATCTTCCCATTAATTTTTGCTCTATTATATACAGTATGTATCCTGCGCCTTCCAAATTGTTCCCAGAAACACCAGCCATTGCTCCTGTGCCATCATCCCTGCTAGTGTTTCCTTTCAATCTACTTTGGCCAGCTTCACTTTCAGGCCTCTGTAATTCCCTTTACTCCACTGTAATACTGATACATCTGACTTTAGCTTGTCCCTCTCAGATTGCAGGGTGAATTCTATCATTATGATCATCCCCTAAAGGTTCTTTTATTTTCAGCTCTCTAATCAATTCCAGTTTATTGCACAACACCCAATCCGGAATAACTGATCCCCTAGTGGGCTGAACCATGAGCTGTTCTAAAAAGCCATCTTGAAAGTATTCTACAAGTTCCCCCTGTTGGGATCCAGTACCAACCTGCTTTTCCCAATCTACCTATATATCGAAATCCCCATGACTATGGTAACATTGCCCTTTTGACACGCATTTTCTTTCTCCCATTGTAATGCTGTCCCCCTCAACAGTGTCCAAAATGTTATACTTATTATTTTCGAGGGGAGAGAGTAAGGAAAGCTGACTCTAATGGAGTCCAGACCTTAACATAAGTGCTTGGGAAACTGTTTTGGAGTTGTAGGATTATCCATGCTGATCAAATTGCCACCTGAGTTAGTCCCATTTGGCCCACAGCCCTCTAAACCTTTCCTGTCTAAATTTCTTTTAAACATATAATTATACCCACATCTACCATTTCCTAGGGCAGATTGTGTTTTATATTTTCCCCCTCTGCCCTCCATGTGGAATGAAGTTATGACTCCAGTTCCCTTTACATTTCTCTCCTTAAACCTGTGCCCTCTAGTTTTTGATTCCTCTTCCCTAGGAAATAAACTGTGACTGATCATCTTTTCTATGCCCCTCTTCCTTTAGAACAAAGCAGCAGAGCAAGATACAGGCTGCTACTTCATGAGTAAATTGGAATATCTCTGTGTAATATAGTTCTGAAGTTTGTTTGTGCCAAGTAATATAGGTTTAAATGCTGTTTATATATTTCTATGAAGACGTAACTGCTCTCCTTTACTCCGGAGAAGAAATGACCCAGCCCAACCAGTCTCTCCTTATAACTCAAGCCTCTCAGTCCTGGTGACGTCCTCAGGGATTGTTTCTGCACCTGATGACATAATTCCTGTAACTAGACAACCAGTCAGCCAGTACCGGGGGCAGCACAGTAGCCTAGTGGTTGGCATAACGCTTTACAGTCCCAGTTACTCATGTTCATTTCTCATCACTGTCTGTAAGGAATTGGTACGTTCTCCCCTTAACTGTGTGGGTTTCCTCCAGGTGCTCCAGTTTCCTCCCACATTTCAAAAATGTATGGATTAATTGGTCACAGGGATTTAATTGGTCACTGGCTTGTTGGGCCAGAAGGGCCTGCTTCCACACTTTATCTCTAAATAAAATTAAATTTAAAATAAAATAAAAACCTGCATACAACATTCTAAGTGCAATCTCATCAGTGCTTGAACAGCTGTAATGTGACATCCCAGTTCTTCTACTCAGTGCCTTGACCAATGAAGTTAAGTGTGGCAAATGCCTTCTTTACCAACCTGTCCGTCTGTATCCTGACTCTCATGCAGCTATGTACTTGTACCCCTGGGTCCTTCTATCTTACAACATTCTCCAAGATCCTACCATTTAGAGTACAAGTGCAGTCCTGGTGTAACTTCACAAAATGCAACTCTCTCTACTTGCCTGTGTTAAACCATTTGCCGTTCAAAGGTCCAATTTAATGTCAGAGAAATGTATATAATATACATCCTGAAATGCTTTTTCTTCGCAACCATCCATGAAAACAGAGGAGTGCCCCAAAGAATGAATGACAGTTAAATGTTAGAACCTCAAAGTCCCCCCCCACCAGCTCCCCTCTCTCCCATGTGGCAGCAAGCAATGATCCCCCCCTTCCCCCACCAGCAAAAAAAAGCGTCAGCACCCGCCACAGAGCACTCAAGCGTGAGCAAAGCAACAGCAAAGGCACAGACTTGCAGTAACCCCAAAGACTTTGCGTTTCACCCAGTATTCAACATACCACAGGCTCTCTCTCTCTCCCTGATAAGGGAGAAGGAGATGTCTCCATTTTCCCAGTGAGCAGGGAGGCATAACAAACAACTCGCTGTTTTCTGATGTTAAAAGTCCATTACGTTGCTTTTTTCAAGCTCTGTACCTGAATATCTCAAAGACCTTGGGGCTCCAGGTACACAGCCGTAGATGCTTCGACTGCCCTGACGACACACGGGTCTCCTGCCATGACATCGACTCTTGATCCGCCCGTCTCCAGAGCCCCGAGATCCTAGGCTTCCAAATCCGAGCTGGACTCTTAGGCCGAGCCCTTGGTATGCTGAACAACGGCCAGCTATGAAACCCCGAGAGCAGGTCCTATTCCTGCAAAGAATCGAAGTCGGTGTGTAACTCCAGGTCAGGGTCTTCAAAAGAACCCTGAAAGGGAAAAATAAAGATATTAAAGATGGAAATAGAGCTATTTCAGAAGATGCAAGCAAAGGAGTCGCCGTTTAGTGCCATCATTACTCCACTCAGCCACCACGAGTATGGCCAGTTGATCTAAGTCCTTTTGTAATCTTAGAAAATCTTCACCTCACCTTTAGAATGGAAGGCTGTCAGGGAGGGAAGGGTTAGATTGGTCAGTGTATGTTAAAGGAGCAGCAGAATATTGTGGGCTGAAGGGCCTATACTGAGCTGTACCATTCCGTGTTCTATGATGCCACCAATTTTGATGATGTCCTTAAATACTAACCATTTCTACTACAAACTCATTGGAATCATTAATATAGATGACAGACAAAGATAGCCCCAGCACTGATTCCCACACACACCACTGGCCATGAGTCTGCAGTGTGAAAACAACCTTTGACTGATTGTAGCCTAATCCACTTTTTTTTTATCTCTAGGGGCCAACAATGACAACAAAAAAGTTGCTTGAAGGAAATCATTGTTATACAGTGACTCATAGCCAATCTAATAACTGCTTTATTACAGGAGTGATAGGGTCTTGGCCGGAATGAGCCAAGGACAGTGGAAGAAGACAAACCAAAGGTTTTGCCACATCATGAAAGGAACAGAAAGTGGCAAATGTGAGACTGTTTTTGCAGCCACCATTTAGTGAACTATTGTGAACTGGTTCTTGCTCAGAGATAGCTTAATCAGAGCACCTGAAAGTGGACATGATGAGGTCCTAGCCAATAATAAGACCATAAGATATAAGAGCAGAAATAGGCCATTTGGCCCATTGAGTCTGCTCTGCCATTCAGTGATCCAATTCTTCCAGTCATCCCACTCCCCTGCCTTCTCCCCATACCCTTTGATGCCCTGGCAAATCAACAACCTATCTATTTCTGCCTTAAATACACCCAATGACTTGGCCTTCACAGCCACACATGACAACAAATTCCACAGATTTACCACCCTCTGACTGAAGTAATTTCTCTGTATCTCAGTTCTAAATGGATGTCCTTCAATCCTGAAGTTGTGCCCCCTTCTCCTAGAATCCCCTACCATGGGAAATAACTTTGCCATATCTAAACTGTTCAGGCCTTTTAACATTTGGAATGTTTCTGTGAGATCCCCTTCATTCTCCTGAACACCAGGGAATACAGCCCAAGTGCTGCCAGATGTTCCTCATATGGTAATCCTTCCATTCCTGGAAGCATTCTTGTGAATCTTCTCTGAACCCTCTCCAATGTCAGTATATCCTTTCTAAAATAAGGAGCCCAAAACTGCACACAATACTCCGTGTGGTCTCACGAGTGCCTTATAGAGCTTCAACATCACATCCCTGCTCTTATATTCTATACCTCTAGAAATGAATGCCAACATTGCATTCGCTTTCTTCACAACTGACTCAACCTGGAGGTTAACCTTTAGGGTATTCTGCACAAGGACTCCCAAGTCCCTTTGCATCTCTGCATGTTGAATTTTCTCCCCATCAAAATAATAGTCTGCCCATTTATTTCTTCCACCAAAGTGCATGACCATACACTTTCCAACATTATATTTCATTTGCCACTTCTTTGCCCATTCCCCTAAACTGTCTAAGTCTTTTGGCAGGCTCTCTGTTTCCTCAACACTATCTGCTCCTCCACCTATCTTTGTATCATCGGCAAATTTAGCCACAAATCCATTAATCCCGTAGTCCAAATCATTGACATACATCGTAAAAAGCAGCGGTCCCAATACCGACCCCTGTGGAACTCCACTGGTAACCAGCAGCCAGCCAGAAAAGGATCCCTTTATTCCCACTCTCTGTTTTCTGCTGACCAGCCAATGCTCCACCCACACTAGTAACTACCCTGTAATTCCATGGGCTCTTATCTTGCTAAGTAGCCTTATGTGTGGCACCTAAAAATCCAAGTATACCACATCTACTGCATCTCCTTTGTCTACCCTGCTTATAATTTCCCCGAAGAATTGCAGTAGGTTTGTCAGGCAGGATTTTCCTTTCAGGAAACTGTGCTGGCTTTGGCCTATCTTGTTATGTGCCTCCAGGTACTCTGTAATCTCATCCCTTAACAATCGATTCCCAACAACTTCCCAACCACTGATGTCAGGCTAACAGGTCTATAGTTTCCTTTCTACTGCCTTCAACCCTTCTTAAATAGCGGAGTAACATTTGTAATTTTCCAGTCATCCAGTACAATGCCAAAATCTATCGATTCTTGAAAGATCATTGTTAATGCTTCCACAATCTGTCCAGCTACTATCTTCAGAACCCGAGGTTGCATTCCATTAGGTCCAGGAGATTTATCCACCCTCAGACCATTAAGTTTCCTGAGCACCTTCTCAGCTGTAATTTTCACTGCACAAGCTTCATTTCCCTGATAGTCTTGAATGCCCAGTATACTAGAGATGTCTTCCACTGTGAAGACTGATGCAAAATATGCATACAGTTCCTCTGCCATCTCTGCATCTCTCATTACAATATCTCTATTGGTCCTATAATCTACCCTTGACTCTCTTTTACCCTTTATACTTAAAAACACATTTAGTATCTTCTTTGATATTAGTCACCAGCTTCCTTTCATAATTCATCTTTGCTTTCCTAATCCTAATTCCTTAGTTTCCTTCTGCAAATTTTTAAAAGCTTCCCAATTCTCTATCTTCCCACTAGCTTTGGCTTCCTTGTACACCCTCACTTTTGCTCTGACTTCACTTGTCAGCCACAGTAGTGTCCTTCTTCCCTTTGAAAATTTTTTTCTTCTTATTTGGAAAATTCAAGTTAGTCCATTTTATTCCTTATGCTGCTTGCATTCAAATACAACACTCTCAGTCCAGTATTTGTTGCTTTCTGTTTTAACTGCACCGCGCCTTTATAACTCTTTAACCCATGCCACTGACTGTGATTAAGTCTCATCTCCTGCCTGCTCTTTCTATAATCTCTGTTGCATGCTCCCTTTGATTTATTTCTCTTTTTCCCTTCCTCAACGCTATCACTCCAGTTCTCATTCCCCTGCCAAATTAGTTTAAACCCTCACAAACAACTCTATTAAATGTGCCCGCTAGGATATTGGATCCCTTTGGTTCAGGTATAACCTGTCCTTTTTGTACAGGTTGTGCCTCCCCCAGAAGAGGCCCCAATGACCCTGGAACCTGAAGCCCTGCCGCCTACACCAGTCTCTCAGCCACACGTTAATACGCCTGATCATGCTATTCTTGTACTCGCTAGCACGTGGCACAGGCAGCAATCCTGACATTACTACCCTAGAGGACCTGCTTTTCAGCTTCCTACCCAACTCCCTGAATTCTCTCCTCAGGACCTCCTCCCTTTTTCTACCTATGTCATTGGTACCACATATACCAAGACTTCTGGCTGTTCATTCTCTCCCTTCAGAATACTCTGCACGCGATCTGAGACATCCTGTACCCTGGCACCTGGGAGGCAACACACCATGCGGGTATCTCTATCAGGCTGACAGAACCTCCTGTTTGTTCTCCTCAGTATGGAATCCCCTATGACTACCGCATTCCTCATCTTCCACTTTCCTTTCTGCACCACAGAACCAGGCTCAGTGCCAGAGACCCAATCGCCATGGTCGTCCTCTGTCAGGTCATCATTTCAACCACATCCAAAACCAGATAACAATACCTGAGGGGAATGGACACAGGGGTGCTCTTTACTATCTGAGCTCTTCCCTTCACTTCCCGGACAGTCACCCACTTACCTAACTCCAGCAGCCTTGGGGTGACTAACTCCCTGTAGCTTCTCTCTATCTCCTGTTCACTCTCCCTAGTAGGCTGTAGGTCATGGAGCCGCAGCTCCAGATCCCTAATGGTGCACCTGGCACAGATGTGGCCAGCTGGGAGACTGGAAGATTCCCAGGATTCCCACATCTGACACCCAGAACAAAATACTAACCCTACTGACATGCTCTCTATTCCTCAGAAATAAAGCAAAGAAAAACCAAAAACAAAGTCCACCTAATCTGCTAAACCTGGAGATCATTTCCAAACAACAGGCTGCTTTTTTTTGGTAAAGTGAAAATGACAGTCTTTTGAAAAGAACTGCCAGTGACCTGAGGTAAACTTAGTCCAGTATTTGCTGACCTGGTTATACTGGTTTGAACTGGCTTCACTCGGGGAGAACAAAGAAAGTGACATTTGGCATAATTCTGGTGGAAGAACAATAAAGTGGGCCAGATCTAATGAGAAGGTGACATAGGCTCTGGCCCATCTGACTAGCCTGTGAAATTGAAACACAGCAGTTCTATATGATTTTAAAAGGGATGAGAATTTCAGGTTGGGAATAGCAAAAACTCTGAAAATCATCCATCACAGAGGTTGTACGTGGTCTATTATTGCAATTCGAATGTGCAGGAATGTAAGAACCTGCTGGGAGTGGTGGGCTCTGCCCAATGCATCATGGGCATATCCTTCTCCACTATTGGTAGTATCTACAGGAGATGTTAGCAATAAGCAGGCAACATCTATCATCAAAGATCCCCACCACCTTGCCATCTTCTTGTAGCTACTGTTGGGCAAGAGATACAAAAGTCTGAAATCCCACACCACCAAGTTCAAGAACGGCTACTTCCCTTCAGCCGTTCAGTTATTGAAATGGCAAAATTCTAATCACTAAAGTTTAGCATCACTATGACCATGACCACTTTGCATTAAAGTGGACTTTTTTTTTTAGCAACACACGCAGAATCCTGGGGGATCTGAGCAGGTCAGGCAGCATATATGGAGTGAATTGAGTAGTGGATATTTCAGGCCAAGACCCTTCTAACTGTGTTTTCTTGTAAAGAAAATATAAATTTAATTTATATTTTTCCTGCGAATACAACTTAGATGATGCTGTGTGCCTGTGATGCTGCTGCAATTGTGCATATGACTTTAAATAAACTCGATGTCAGAAACATAAAGATTGTGTCAGGATCAGGAAAAACTCCTGGCCAGCATAAACTCCTATTCCTGGGCTTTATCTTTTCTATTCTTTAGCCGTTCAGGGAGAGTCAGAGAGATCTAGTGAATGTGTGCACAGATATTTGGTCTTGTATGAATTGCATGCTTGCTGTTAATTTAACCAATAAAGGTATTTCTTAATTAATAAAGATTCTCTTTGCCTAAACAATTCATCATTGTAGTTGACGGTGAATACCTGCAACACTGGTCTAGCTTCAGCGCTGGTTTTGACTAATTAAAAAATTGTAAGGTTTAGATTTCAATTGATAAGCAAACCAGTCTATATTGACATGGAAGGAGGCCTGTCAGTTGTGAGAATGTTTCCATTACCCCATTAATCTCCCAGTAAAATATACCAATATCCTTATCAACTCTGTCACACCCACACACCCTTCCTTAAACATTCACCTAGACATTAGAGGCTATTTAAAATGGACACTTCCCCTGGCCAGTAGTATAGTAGTGGGAGGAAACTTGCATAGTGCCATGGAAAACATGAAAACTTTGCATTGAGAGTACCCACAGTCAGGGTCAAAGCTGGTCAGTTGTGCTGTGCAACGGCAGCTCTACTAGCTCTGCCACTGTCCTCTCGGAAGCAGATGGATGCCATGCGTGCTGAAGTTCAAAGAATTGGTAGAGAAGGAAACCTTGGAGACATCATAATGATTACCTCCCGGAGAAAGAATTTTTATTTTCCCGCTATTTCCCACAGGAAATGTCATCCCTAGTGTCCTCCTCAACTGCATCCATCCCAGTTACCACAAACTGTAGTGCAGATTCTTTCATTAGAGGAACAATAGATAAGGACCCCACTGTTCCATAAACTCCAAGAGAAATAACTCCAGCATCAACCATTGTGAATGATTTTTTTTTTCAAATGTCATCTCCAGTGTCCTCCTCAACCACATCCGTCTCAGTGACCAGAAAGGGTGGTGTGGTTTCCTTCATCTGGAGGTGTCGTAGTTAAGGACTTCACTATTGCATAGCTCGAAGAAAAATAATTCCAGCCATGATTATAACCAATTGGTCTGCCACTCATCTAAGCTTGGTGCAGACTTCTGTCAAGCAAGGTTATGTCAGTACCCCTATACATTTCTCAAGCTTTCTCAAGGTATTGTTGTATGTCACCTCCAATGAACTTCCCTCCTGTGACGTAATGGAGATGATCTACATCACTAGTGAGAAAACATTTATCCTTCATTCTAGAAGTTGATCAGGCTATAGCATGGCAAATGATGCCTGCATGTGCACACATTTGGAGGATAACTCCAAGCCATAAATTAATCTACTGAGGCATACACTGGGATGGGATTTCTACTAGTTTGCCCCTGCTTCACCTCATAGTCCTGAAATAAAGGAATTGTCAATATTTCAAATTAATACCCGATTCAGGGTTTCAGTCATAAATGTCGATAATTCCTTCCCCTCGTCCCGTCCACCACCTCCCCCCAGTAGATGCTGATTGACTTGCTGCGGAACGTTTATTGCTGACAGTGAAGCATCTTGCCAAATGGCTTTGACAGTCTACTCTGGTAATCGCTCTGCATCTCTAGAAGTTTCTCCAAGTTTTAGCTGACGTACTGATTCTATGAAAACTTTTAAGAAGGTAGAGGTGTTACAGTGCCTTCTGTATAATGGCACTTGCGTGCTTATCCCAGGACAGATCTGCTGAATGGAAACCCGAGGAAGTTAAAGATTTTGCTTCCTGAATACTTTTGGGTATATTTTATGGATTTTTGTCTGCTGATCATTTTCAGATCAGGCACCATTTTTAATCACCTATGTATTTATTATTTCAATTCATAATTCAAGTCATTTAAAATGTTCTCCACAATGTAAGCTGAAAAGTTTTCCATCTTGTCCAGTTATGCCTGGCCATGCTTAGGCAGGGCAGATGCTGCATAGCAGGACAGGTTTTAGGAAAACAGGACATGGAGTCTGAAGGAGGCAGGTGAAGATGCCACGATGCCTCAGCCAGGAGTGGAAAACAATGCTGATAGAGATTTTTAACCTTCTATGTCATGTGAGCCTCATCTGAGTTAAATAACCTGGTCAAAGACTTGCGTTTGTCAAAAGCAAAAAGCAGAATTACTAGGTTCAAGACTGCAAGGATGGAATCTCCTGTCAGCAGACACAAAATTTTCTGTGAAGGATTTTGATATTTGAGACAGATGTTTCCCGGAATGACTGATACCAAGATTAAAGAAGGCATTTTTGTTGGTCCACAAGTCAAACAGGTCACCAATAACAGGCAATTCGAAGAACATCGAGTGGGATCAGAGAAAATTGCATGGAAGGCATTCAAGGATGTTGTTTAAGATGTCCTTTGCATCTACAGAGCACCAAACTACATGCATCTGGTTGACAGCATGCTTCAAGCATACAAACCCATGACCTTTCCCACTCAGCTGCCTGTTACTGGGTCCCCTCCTCTTTCCTTTTCTCCTATTGTCTACTCTCAATCTCCTGTCAGATTCTTTCCCTTCTCCAGCCCTTGACCTTGTTCACACACATGGCTTCACCAATCACCTTCCATCTAGCCTTTTCCCCTCCCCGCCCCCATGTTATTATTCTGGCATTTTCCGCCTTCCTGCGCTCAGTACCGAAGGAGGGTCTTGGTCCAAAACATCAACTGTTTACCCTTTTCCATAGATGCTGCCTGACCTGTCGACTTCCTCCAGTGTTTCATGGGTGTTGCTTTACTTAATATACAGTATTTCAACCCTACAGACTTAAATGTAGGGAGCCTAATGAAGACATTTTCAGATGATAAAAAAGTTAATTTGTTTTGTGGAAAAAATTTAGTTTGCAGAAGGTCTGGTTAATTGAGCGAAAAGTGCAAGTGGGGTTTAATCTAGAGCAGTGTGAAGTAATGCTTTTGGGGAGTTACAAAGAAATTCAGCAGAAGTAGTTATAGATATTTCTGAGGTGATATCATTTATTAGCCAAGGCATGGGATTGCAGAAAAGAGAAGTATGCCAGAGGGCATACAACATTAGTTTGACCACAGCTCAAGTTTTACCCACAGTTCCAGTCATTGTATTATAGGAAATACATGATTGCACTAGATAAAATTCAGAGGAAATTTTCAATATCTTGTCAAGACTAGAAAACTATAATTCTGAGAAATAATTGGATAAGGTCCCATAAGCTTTTGTAACCATTTTATTGACCTGAACTTCCAGCTTTAAGGATCTCTGAATGTACATGCCAAAGTCATTTTCTATACGCTGCTTAATATTCTGCCGTTTTGCTTTTTGTTCCCTTGTATTTCGGAACAGAGGAAGCTGAGGACAGACTTAACTGAGGTACATAAACTATGAGAGACCTAGACAAGCAATGTAAGAAGGACCTATTTCCCCCAGCAATGGTATCAAAATCAGGGGGGCATAGGTATAAAGTAATCAGTTAACGGATCAAGAGGCGATCTCAGGCAAGATTTTTTTCACCATATCTGCACTCATATTGTCAATTGTACAACAAAGTGGAAGTTTCAGCTGTGTGTCAATAGGTGCTGTAAATCTATGTTGTTATTATTATTAGTAGTAATAGTAGTAGTAGTATAAGCGGCCTTGGACTTTCTGTCTTTATTAACTCCCAAGTACACCAGTAGATTTAAAGTCTTGTAGACCACTTACTGACACTGAAAAACACTGTATGGGCAATTGTAAACATAAGAGACTCTGCAGATGCTGGAAATCTTGAGCAATGCAGGTAAAATGCTGGAGGAACTCAGCAAGTCAGGTAGCATCTGTGGAGGGGAATAAGCATTCGATGTTGGGAGCTTTGAAGGGCGTCATCCCTAATATTGACTGCTTTGGTTGCTGTCTGACTTATTGAGTGTCTCCAGGATTTTGTGTGTGTTGCACAAACAATTGCACCATCTTCAACGTCAGGTCTAAACATGATCTGGAGGAATCTGAAGAATCTAGTTTAATTAGGAGAGCTTGGTAAGTGTGACAGGAATATCTTTATTCAAATTGCCTTAGGACTTAGACCTTGCCAGTACAATTTGTTTTGTGTTTTAAGTGCATATATATCATTTAGTGCACCACCATAATTTGATTTTAAGATGGCCCTCAGTAGTGAAACGGTGTCTAAGGAGCTTACTTTGAAAAGACGCTTTGAGGATTCAAAAGTGGGCGCTTTGGAAGAAACTCAGCACGCTGGCTATTTTGATTTTAGTCCTGTACAATGAAAAGATTTTGTTTCTTTGGGGCCACTCAGCCATTTAATGGAATTTGCTAGCTGTGATTTCTGTGAGTATGAACTCTCAGCCCTGGTGAACTGAAACATGAGCAACTCCGAACTTATTTGAAAAATAAAACTAACAACAAATAAAATCAGAGTTACCTGTCAGCTGCTCTTTCTCGCAGTAGTCAGTTAATGAATTACCTCTTAACAACATATGCATGTATTGCTCATTTTGTGATATTTGTTAGTTATTGTACAAGATAGAACAATCGTGTTTCCCTTGGGTAAACAAGTATGCTGCCTCCTTTTTTTTTATCATTTGGTATTATAAGAATTTATCTTGAAGATTCTTGATAACCATCCAGGCACAATTTATGTGATCGTTATCTAATTATTTGTTTTAGCATTCACATTTTGCCTGCCTGAACAGGGAATCAGATTCCCTATCTCTGGCTTTCCTGAAGCTTATGAACACTTGTTGATGTGGGTTTTCTTCCCCCTTTTCACCCTAGGCTGCTGAGAACAAATGTAATACCACATTGGTTACCATGTTAGAAATAGATAGACTCTGTCTGTGAGGAGTTTGTACATTCTCTCTGTGACCGTGTGGGTTTCCTCCGGGTTCTCTGGTTTCCTCCCAAAGGCGTATCGTTTAGTAGGTTAATTGGTCATTGTAAATTGTCCTGTGAATAGGCTAGGGATCAATGGATTGATTACTGGACAGTGCAACTTGTTGGGCTGGAAGGGCCTGTTCCGTGCTGTATCTCTAAATAAAAAAATTAATTATCAATTTGCTGATTACGCTGTTCCGGGGGAATGGAACATTGCAAATGGCACTCCACTTTTCAGGAAGGGAGGGAGGCAGAAGAAAAGAAATTATAAGCCAGTTATCCTGACTTCAGTGGTTGGGAAGATGTTGGGGTCAGTTGCTAAGGATGTGGTTTCAGGGTACTTGCGGACATATGATAAAATAGGCTGTAGTCAGCATGGTTTCCTTAAGGGAAAATCTTCCCTGACAAATCTGTTGGAATTCTTTGAAGAAATAATAAGTAGGATAGGCAAAGGAGAATCAGTGGATTTGTGGATTTGGATTTTCTGAAGGCCTTTGACAAGGTGACATGAGGCCTAGGGTATTGCAGAAAAGATATTAGCATAGATAGAGCATTGGCTGAATAGCAGCAAGCAAAGAATGGGAATAAAGGGGGCCTTTTCTGTTTGTCTGTCAGTGTCCACAGGAATCTGTGTTGGGCCCGATTCCGTTTGCATTCTATGTCAATGATTTGGATTATGAAATTGATGGCTTTATGGCCAAGTTTGTGAATGATATGAAGATAGGTGGAAGGGCAGGTAATGTTGAGGAAGCAGAGAGACTGCAGAGGGGCTTAGATGATGAGAATGGGTAAAGAAATGACAGATGGAATACAGTGACGGGAAGTGTATGGTTGTGCACTTGGGTAGAAAGAATAAAACCACAGACTGTTTTTTATATGGGGAGAAGATTCAGAAATCCAAGGTACAAAGGGATTTAGGAGCCTTCTTGCAGGATTCCCTAAAGGATTTTTTGCAGGTCGAATCATTGGTGAAGAAGACAAATGCAATGTTAGCATTCATTTCAAGAGGGCTTGAATTTAAAAGCAAGGATGCAATGCTAAGGCTATATAAGGCACTGGTGAGGCCTCACATGGAATATTCTGAGCAGTTTTGGGTCCTTTGTTTAAGAAAGGATATCCTGACATTGGAGAAGGGTCAGAGAGGTTCATGGGAATGAAACGGTTATCGTATGAGCAGCGATCGAAGGCTCTGGGCCTGTACTTGCTGAAATTTAGAAGAATAAGGTGGGGGGGGGGGGTCCTCATTGAATGTTGAAAGACCTAGATAAGAGGATGTAAAAAGGATGTTTCCTTTGTTGAGGGAGTCTAGGACCAGAGGGCATAGCCTCAAAATAGAGGGGCATCCATTTAGAACAGAGTTGTGGAGGAATTTCTTTAGCTAGAGGGTGCTGCAGGTTACTGTGGAAGTCAGGTCACTGGGTGCATTTAAGGTGGAAATTCATAGGTTCTTGATTAGTCAGGGCTTGAAAGATTATAGGTAGAAGGCAAGAGAATGGTGTAGAGAGGAAAATGGATCAGCCATGATGAAATGGCGGAGAGAACTCGATGGGCCAAATGGCCTATTTCTTCCCCTATGTCAAACTTGGGATATGAATGAATATATTTAAGTTAAAGGTGATTTATGAGATTATCTTGAAGTATAAATCTTTTAAACTGCAAAACAAGAGAACGTGTTTTGTGCAGATATATAAAGCTTTTGCAATAGGTTGTGAACTTGAAAGTGTTTTCAATTTGGTCTTGCTTAATAATAGGATAAAATTCTAGGATAGTTTTGCAATATTTATCTATTAGACTACGAGAACTGTGAATTTAATGATTTACAAGGCTTGAATTTGGATATTTCATGTAACTTGTGAGTCTTACCAGTAATAGGCAGGATTGTTTTGTGTAGAAAGTGTTTCTGATCTTGCCTATCAGCCACAGCTGTAGGGGAAGGAGAATATAAATCATAATAATTAAATGTCTAAGAACATAAAACATAGAATAGTACAGCACAGTACAGGCCCTTCAGCCCACAATGTTGTGCCGACCCTCAAACCCTGCCTCCCATATATCCCCACACCTTACATTCTAAAGAACTATGTAGAATTAGCCCATAAGAACTAGAGGGCTTGGCATCTAAAAGTAACATTGTAGCCAAGCAAACTCTTCTGCTTTAATGGTAAAATGTCTTACAAATGTTTTCTTATAGTTGTAGTGATAGGTCTTTAGGATCTGTCAACTGTTTTAATTCTGCCTTGCCGCAAAGTAATCCAGAAATTCCCTACCAATACCTCTCTGCCCCCCCCCCCCACCCCCTGCTGCGGGTTATTATATTATCCAGAACATTAAAACTGCACTGAACCCCACTCCAGAGGAAGAATAGACAGCCACTGGTAACGGAGTGCCGTGCTCTTGACTATACCATCGTTCAGATAAGGCACCTGCACTCATAGCTACCGGTATTTTAAATTCCAGGTGTTATGGCCAATTTGTATCCTTCAATCAGCATTGCTAAAGCGAATTTTCGGTTTGTAGTAAAATTATGTGCTTCGGGGATATCAAACCTGAAAGTTTGGTAAACTGGTCACGTGCTGAGTTACTGGAAAACTTGTTTCGAATACCATTGATACAGATGCTTGTCGTGTTCGGGCTGACTCCTTTAGGATGTGGTGAGAGGGTGGGGGAGAGAACAAAATGGGGAAATTGCCATAGTGCAGAATGTAAAAGAAATTAATTGGCAGAAAGGATAGTGTAAGTTTAAAGAAAGTAGTATTTTTTAGAGGAGGTGTAAATGTAAGGAGTGCAGTTTTTACTTGAAATTATTGAGCTGTGTTGATTTCTAGAAATCATAATGTGTTCAGTTGAAAGATGAGTCACCATTCTTCAAGTATGTGTCATACTTCATTGCAACAGCCATGGTGGGCCAATTTGAGAACGGCAGACAATTGGAAGCAAAGAGCGGAAATGTTTTGCAAGCCAGTTATCCTTTCTATATTTGACCTCTCCTCTGTAGAGGAGACTGCATTGTGAGCAGATAATACAGTACAAGTATGAAATAGTAATGTACTGGGTGGGAAATTAAGGCCAAATAATGTTGGCTAGTTGCAAATAAAACACTGCTGAATTTCTAGATGAAAGCTCTTCAGCCTGGAATGTTAATTCTGAACCATTTTTAAATAGATGCTGCCTGACTCAGAGTGCTTGATTGCATTTTCTGCTCTTATTTCAGATTTCCATTTTTGGTGTTTGATTTTTGATTTATAGTTTCTGGAGGTGATTCATAGGTGGGGCAAAAGAAAGAAAAGGAATAATGATTGGGTCCCCTGTGGATGCATTTCTAAGAACTGAGTCCAGGATAAATCTGAGGAATGAATGGTAATTAGAATATATCTAACAATGCATTGAAAAAAATGGAGAGGTGCTCTATGTACAGAAGCAGGGTATCACCATATTCACCTACTCCCAAGTAAGAACATAACATGAAATAGTTTATTTGACCCCTCGTGTTCTTTACATCATTCATTAAGGGCATAGCTGGTGTTTTACCTCACATCGCTTTCTGTACTAGCCCCAAATCCTTTGATCACCTTAATGTTCAAAATTCTGTCCAAGAGTCAAGATTGTTTACTGCCATTCTTCAAGTGTAAAGGAGAAGAAAATGATTGTTATTCTGGATCTGTTGGCGTAAATTAATCATGGAATACATTCCTTTGGACTTTTTGACATGTATGGTACACTCAAAAACAAATAGTTTTCGTAAAACATGGCAACCTTTTCTGCAGTTTGTCGATGTAAACCTGTCTGCTCTACTAGTAAGGGCTTTTGTATAGGATGTTGTGGTGATGTCTGTATTTTGATGGAAGTGTTCTGATAGCTGATATCTGTGAGGGGAAGAAATGTATTTGAAAATTGAAAGTTTTGTTATGCTGAGCAAAAAAAACAAAGACGCAATAAGCATAAAGAACACAATAAAATAAAGCAATCCTATAAAATACAATGTGCAAGTAATCATTATTTTATATATTGTAAGTACATAAAGTGACACTAAGTGATGTGTATGTAGTGGTGGTAGGAATGGGAATGGTGGGATGGGTTAATGGGTAGAGGTGTCGATCAGTCTGACGGCTTGGAGGGAGTAATTGTTTTCAAGTCTACTACTCCTGAAATGGATGCTGCATAACTTCTTCCCTGATTGGGGTGGGACAAACAGTCGATAAGCAAGGTGGGTGGGACCCTTCATAATATTGTTAGCCTATTTCTGACACCATTCAGTGTATATTTCCAATTGTTGTTTCGAATATACTCAATGACTGAGCCTACACTATCCTCATCAGCAAAGAATTCCAAATGATTTCTTCCCCTCTGGTTGTATTAGGAGCAGAAATAGGCTATTCTATTCCTCATTCAATAAGATAATGGCTAATCTGATTATGACCTCGTCTGTATCTACCTTTAGTAATCTTTCCATCTATTGTTTATCAGAAAACTGTTTATCGGGTCCTTAAAAATGCAGGTCCGAAATTCTGAAATCCAAGAAGCTCCGAAAACCGAAGTTTTCTTCGCCAACAGCTGACATCACTCAGGTGTGACGTGGCAGCACTAGCAGAGGCCGCCAGACGTCAGTTGTGGCTCAGTGCTTGTACTGGTTACACGTGCATTTACTGTTGGCTGATATTTTGTGTTCACTGTTGACTTTGTGTTTAATTTCACTGTGAAAATATCAAAAAGAGCTGCAGATACCCCTACGGGTAACAATGAGAAAAAGAGAAGGAAGCATCTATCATTATCAATAACGCAGAAAGTGGAGTTATTGCAGAAGCTTGATCGTGGTGTGTCTGTGCGGCGTCTTTCTGAAGAATATGGTATCGGAACTACACTGTACATGAAATAAAGAAACAGAAAGACAAGTTACTGAAGTTTTATAGTGACAGTGACTTTCTACATTTATTCCAATAAGTCATTTACCATGTGTTTAATTCGGTTCATTTGAAGCTGAATATTTTTATGTTTTATTGATGTTTTTGTTGGAATTTTTTTTGTCATTATTCCCTAAAGAATTACAGTGTAACAACTATTTACATAGCATTTACATTGCATTAGGAATTACAAGAAATCTAGAGATGATTTAAAGTATATGGGAGGATGTGCGTAGGCCTGGAGCTCCACCAGGTCCTAAAGTCCACCTGCACTGAGACAGATTAAATAAAGGACTTGATTATGCGTGTTTTTTGTATCCGCGGGGGGTCCCAGAACCAATAAGGAGGGATTCTGAAGTCCAAACAATTCTGCATTCCGAAATGCAACTGGCCCCAAGGATTTCGGATAAGGGATTGTGGACCTGTATTGTGAATGTAACAAGCAGACTCAATACAGGGGAAACTACAGATGTAGTGTACCCAACCTTTGAATATATTGTATTCTTAATGTCTCCGCTACGAAGGCAATCGTACCCTACCCTATTTTCCAGTGCCAACACTTCAAGCAACTATGGAATTGCCAGATTGATTACCATCTCTCCTTCTATTACCATTGAGCAGCTGCAATGTCTGCACTTCGTAAGCATGCATTTCATCTGTTTCCCTAAGACCTCTCTTTTCTATTACACTTCAGCTCCCTAAACAACACAAATCTATTTATCAAGCATGTGCTATCTGTTACCAGCATCCTTCGAAGATGTGGCATCAGTTCCTTCATGTGTGCACCATCTCTGAATCGCCATACTGAAATTCCAATGCACAAGCTTCATTACTAGATGAGCAGTAATTTCTTCCACTTTGAAAGACCAAATCTTTCATTGTTTGATTCCCACCACAGACCCCCGCTCCCTGGAGAACTGAACTTGTCTACACACAAGCTTATTGCCATATTTCACCCCAAATTAATGTTTAAATCTCATGTCCACATTTTGAAGACAGCCTTTTTTTTTCCTGAATTCTGACTCCATAAGACATGGGAGCAGAATTAGGCCATCTGGCCCATCAAGTCTGCTCCACCATTCAATCATGGCTGATCCTTTTTTTTCCTCCTCCTCAACCCCAAGTCCCAGCCTTCTCCCTGTAACCGTTGATGCCATGTCCTATCAATCTGTGACTTAAATACACCCAACGACCTGGCCTCCACAACTGCATGTGGCAGCAAATTCACCACCCTTTGGCTAAAGAAATTTCTCCACATCTCTGTTTTGAAAGGACGCCCCTCTATCCTGAGGCTGTGCCCTCTTCTCCTAGACTCTCCCACCATGGGAAACATCCTTTCCACATCTACTCTGTCTACGCCTTTCAACATTTGAAAGGTTTCAATGAGATCCCTCCTCATCTTTCTGAATTCCAGCGTGTACATACCCAAAGCCATCAAATGTTCTGCGTATGATAACCCTTATATTCCTGGAATCATCCTTGTGAACCTCCTCTGGAACCTCTCCAATGCCAGCACATCTCTTCTAAGATGAGGGGTCCAAAGCTGTTCTCAATACTCAAGGTGAGGCCTCACCAGTGCCTTATAAAGCCTCAGCATTACATCCTTGCTCTTGTATTCTAGACCTTTTGAAATGAATGCTAACATGGCATTTGCCTTCCTCACCACCAACTCAACCTGCAAATTAACCTTTTAGGGTGTTCTGTACAAGAACTCCCAAGTCCCTTTGCATCTCAGATTTTTGGATTTTCTCCCTGTTTATAAAATAGACTGCACATTTATTTCTACTACTAAAGTGCATTTTCCAACATTGTATTTCATTTGCCACTTTCTTGCCCATTCTCCTAATCTGTCTATGGCCTTCTGTGTACTACCCGTTTCCTCAACACTACTTGGCTCACCACCAACCTTCAAATCATCTGCAAACTTGGCAACAAAGCCATCTATTCCATCATCTAAATCATCTATATACAGCGTAAGAAGAAGTGGTCCCAACACTGAACCCTGCGGAACACCAAGATTCGCTGGCAGCCAACCAGACAAGGATCCTTTTATTCCCACTCGCTGTCTCCTACCAATCAGCCAATGCTCTAACTATGTTAGTAACTTTCCTGTAATACCATAGGCTCTTAACTTGGTAAGCAGCCTTATGGTGTGGCACCTTGTCAAAGGCCTTCTGAAAGTCTAGATATACAACATCTACTGCATCTGTTGCAATGTGGAGGGGCAAAGGGTGCTGGAGGAGGACCCAAATGCAAGCCACAAGCTTGTTTCGTAAGGTTAACTAAATAGAGTTTATTACTATTTACAAGGAGAGCCATGACGCAAGGATAGAACAGAGAGAAATCGAGGAGAGCAAAGAGGAAATGGGAATAGGCATTAAGGACAAGGACTCAGGCCAGGGACTAGGCTGGGACTCAGGGTCTGGGGCTAGGACTGGGAGCTCGGGGATCAGAGCCAGGACCCAGAACACAGGCCTTGGAGCCAGGACCTGGTACGTGGAACACCCGAGCCAGGACCTGGTACGTGGAACACAGGACATAGAACACTGAGCCGGGACTCCTCCTTAGACACAGGATGGAGTCGGGACACTTTGACACAGGGTCAGGACCCTTCTAGGGTACGGGGCCGGGACCCCTCTTTAGACAGGACATGGATACGGAGACCACACAACGACAGTCCATTCGAGTAGCGGCAAACGGCCTGCCTACTGAGCTAGATACAAGATGACAAAACAACGGACGGTACAATAACTGGGCCCAAGTTTGCTCCAAGCAGCGGGAGCTCTTGACTCACCCTGTTCACCTTGCCAGGACCTGCTCTGGCGAGGGAAGGCTGCTTGTTGGCACTTGCTTCGGGAGGAGACTTGGCTCGCTCCGGCAAGAAACATAGTTGGCTCCTGCTAGATGACTTGGGCTCGCACTGGCTTCGGTGACTTCGTTAACACTCCATAACGCACTCGCACCGAACGACTGAAGCCGGGGCCTCATAAACTACCGGTTCGGTTGAGAGTAAATTGCCTATAATCACCAAGCCCGAGGGACACGGGAAAACAGGGAATTAACAGGAAACAAGGAGTCATCGGTCTGGATCGTAACACAAACTAGGTAAGTTTAAAGGGAACCCAATCCGGACCATGACAGCATCCCCTTTATCTATCCTACTTGTAATCTCCTCAAAGAATTCCAACAGGTTTGTCAGGCAGGATTTTCCCTGAAGTAAACCATGCTGACTTTGTAATGTCTTGTGTCACCAAGTACGTCATCATCTCATCCTTAACAATTCACTCTAACATCTTCCCAACCACTGAGGTCAGGCCAACTGGTCTATAATTTTCTTTCTGCTGCCTTCCTCCTTTCTTAGAGTGGAGTGACATTTGCAATTTTCCAGTCCTCTGGCACCATGCCAGAGTCCAATGATTTTTGAAAGATCATTTCTAATGCCCCCACAATCTCTAATGCTACTTCTTTCAGAAGCCTAGGGTGCAGTTCTTCTGGTCCTGGCGACTTATGTACCTTTAGGTCTTTCAGCTTTTTGAACACCTTCTCTCTTGCACCCACTTCTCTTCCTTCACACGTTACAATGTCAGGCATACTGCTAGTGTCTTCCACAGTGAAGACTGATGCAAAATACTCATTTAGTTCATCAGCCATCTCCTTGTCCCCTGTTATTTTCTAGCGGTCCTACATCCACTCTCATTTCTCTTTTGCAACATACTTGAAAAATATTTTACTATCCATTTTGATATTATTTGCTAGTTTGCTTTCATATTTCATCTTTTCCCTTCTAATTATTATTTTCGGTGCTCTCTGTAGGTTTTTAAAAACTTCCCAATCCTCTATCTTCCCACTAATTTTTGCTTTGTTGTATACCCTTTCTCTTGCCTTTACAATAGCTTTGACTTCCCTTGTCAGCCATGGTTGTACTATTTTACCATTTGAGTATTTCTTCATTTTTGGAATACACATGTCCTGCACCTTCCTCATTTTTCCCAGAAACGCACACCATTGCTGCTCTGCTGACATCCCTGCCAGCAGCTCCTTCCAGTTTACTTTGGCCATCTTCTCTCTCATACTTGACTCGTTACATCTGCTCACCCAAGCTTTTATCACATTTTAGCTTGATCCTGCAAAGCAATTTAAAATGTTTTTGTTACTTTAAGAGGCAACATGTGCCTTTTGGACATTGTTGACAGGTTGAACACTCCAGATCTGAACGTTGAAATAGATTCAGGAATGTGAAGGCACTAGATAGATAGATAGATACTTTATTCATCCCCATGGGGAAATTCAACTTTTTTTCCAATGTCCCATACACTTGTTGTAGCAAAACTAATTACATACAATACTTAACTCAGTAAAAAATATGATATGCATCTAAATCACTATCTCAAAAAGCATTAATAATAGCTTTTAAAAAGTTCTTAAGTCCTGGCGGTAGAATTGTAAAGCCTAATGGCATTGGGGAGTATTGACCTCTTCATCCTGTCTGAGGAGCATTGCATCGATAGTAACCTGTCGCTGAAACTGCTTCTCTGTCTCTGGATGGTGCTATGTAGAGGATGTTCAGAGTTATCCATAATTGACCGTAGCCTACTCAGCGCCCTTCGCTCAGCTACCGATGTTAAACTCTCGAGTACTTTGCCCACGACAGAGCCCGCCTACACAAAATGAATGATGTAAAATAGGAATCAAAGGACATTCCTGACTGGCCTCCCTCATTCACTGGTCCACTAACTTAGAGTGCAAATTAGGCACAGAAGCCAGAGCATCTGCTCCACATTGGTCACTTCAAAGTTCAAAGTGCATTTATTATCAAAGTATGTATACAACCTTGACATTTGTCTCCTGACAGGCAGCCATGGAACAAAGAAACCCAAAAGAACCCTTTTTGTAAAAAAAAGACCATCAAATACCCAATGTGCAAAGGAAAAAAATCATGCAAACGATAAATGCAAGTAAATAGCATTCCGAACTGAGGTCATCAAAGAGTCCATCTCCAGGCCCTTAGTTCAGAGCAGATCAGCAAGCCAAACCAGCCTGTCCCTCACCTTGGGCCCTAGCACCCTGACCTTTTCAATCTGGCCGGGTGCCATTGTCCAAACATTGGATTCAGCTTCTTTGATAAGCTCTGGAGCCTGGATCCCGCTGCCTTGATTCCGCCTATACCTGAACTTCGCAATTCAGCCCTGCGCTTAAATCCTGATCGTGATCCGAACATCGGATTCAGTCGCTTCGATTGGCTCTGGGATCTGGATCCTGCCACCTTGATTTGGCCTGTACCCAACCTTCCTGATTCAGCCCAGCTGTTAAATTGATGTTTCTGTACGTTTTGTAAACTCAATTAGCCTTAAAATCTTTAATTTTGGCTTCAGCAGTCCTTCCAGAGGATTTCTGCCCGAAACGTCGGCTGTACTTTTTCCCATAGATGCTGCCAGGCCTGCTGAGTTCCTCCAGCATTTTGTGTGTGTTGCTCAGATTTCCAGCATCTGCAGATTTGTGACGGGTAACTGGGTGACCATCAGGAGGGAGAAAGGGGATGGGCAGCCAGTACAGAGTACCACTGTGGCTGTTCCCCTCAACAACTGAATACAGCTTTGGATACTGTTGGGGGTTTGACCTAGCAGAGGAAAGTCACAGCAGTCAGGACCCTGGCACTGAGTCTGGCTCTACAGTTCAGAAGAGAAGTGGGCAGATGAGGTGAGCTGTAGTGATAGAGAATTCATTGGTTAGTGAAACAGAAAGGAGGATCTGTAGACAAGAAAGAGATTGTTGCCTCCCAGGTGCCAGGGTCAGGGACATCTTTGACTGAGTCGACAGCATTCGTAATTGGGAGGGTGAGCAGCTGAAGCTTCTGGCCCACATTGGTACCAGTGACATGGGCACTCAGAGTGCCAAGGTTCTGCAATATGAGCTCAGGGAGTTGGTGCTAAATTGAAGAGCAGAACCTCCAGGGATGTGATCTCAGATTGCTGCCTGTGCTAGATCATACAGTTTAACACATGGCTAAGGAGATGGTGCGGGAGGGAGGGCTTCAGATTTTTGGATCATTGGGCTCTCTTCCAGAGAAGGTGGGATCTGTACAGAAGGAACAGTTTGCACCTGAACTGGAGGAGGACTAATATCCATACAGGAAGGTTTGCTGGTGCGAGGAATTTAAACTGGAGTTGCTGCAGGAAGATGGGAACCAGAACGCCAGAACAGATAGCGGAATGGTTGTAGAGAAAGATGTTGTTAAGCTTCCTACGAAGTCTGGAATTGAAAGTTCAAGCATGTGGGGCTAATGTTCTGAGCTGAGCATATTGCAGGAGGAGCAGGACTGGCGGCTCAGTGTTCCAGGGTTCTGTTGTTTTAGATGTGACAGAGTGGGGTGATTAAAGAGGGAGGGGTGGTGTTTCTATTCAGGGAAAATGCCACAACAGTGCTCAGTCAGGGCAGACTGAAGAGCTCGTCTAGTGAGGCTTTATGGATTCATCTGAGGAATACAGAAAGTATGACAATTTTAAAAGGATTATTTTCTAGTCTACCCAACAGTCTGTAGGATTTAGAGGAGCAATTTTGTAGAGAGATTGCAGAAACATAAGTTTTTGATGGTGGATGGATTTAGTATATTGACTGTAAAAGTGCTGAATAGGAAAGAGTTTGTCAAATGTGTTCAGGATAGTTTCCTTAACCAGTACATAGAAGTCTCAACTAGAGGGAGTGTGATACTAGATCTCCTGTGGGGAATGAGACAGGGCAGGTTACAGAGGTTTGCATAGGGGTATGCTTTGATCATAAAGGATAGGTCTGGTCCTCAGGTTGAGATTCTAAATTGGAGAAAGACCAATTTTGATGGTATTGGAAAGGATCTGGCAAGTGTGGACAGGTAATATCCCTACCTGTCTAAAAAGATCTGGGACAGTTTTTTTTTCTGGCAAAAGTGTACTCGATACATAGACGGCTTTCAAAAGTGAAATTTTGAGGGTACAGAATCTGTATGTTTCTGTCAGAATAAAATGCAAAGATGACAGATTTAGGGAACCTTGGTTTTTGAGAGGTACTGGTTTTTAAGAAGAAAGAGGTGAATAGCAGGTATAGACAGGCAGGCACAAATGAGGTACAGTACTTGAGTATAAGAAATGCAAGAGAACACTTAGGAAGGAAATGAGGAGGACAAAAAGAAGACATGAGTTTGCTCAAGTAGTGTGGTGAACTACATATACCTGTCTGGACACGCCCCCTGCTGACTGCTCCTGTGGCTCCTCCCACAGACCCCGGTATAAAGGCGATTGAGGTCTGAGCCCGGCCTCTCTGTCTCCAGGATGTAGCATGGTGGTCAACCACTGCTTGTTCCTTCTTCCAGTCAATAAAAGCCGATACCTCGCCTTTACGTCTCAGAGAGAGTTATTGATGGTGCATCAAGTAGACAAAGTGAAGGTGAGTCTGAAGGACTTGTACAGATATGTTAAGAGCAAAAAGATAGCAAGGGACAAAATGGGCTTCAGCAAGGCCTTTGACAAGGTCCCAAATGGAAAGTTGGTCAAGAAAATTCAGTTGCCTGACATTCAAGTTTAGATAGTAAATTTGGTTCACAGAAGCCAGAAAATGATTGTAGATGTCCTTCTCTGTGACTGAAGGCCTGTGACTAGTGGTGTGCCGCAAGGATCGGTGCTGGGCCTAATGTTGTTTGTCATCTATATCAACGATATGGATGATAATGTGGTAAACTGGATCAGCAAATTTATGGATGACGCCAAGACTGGTGGTCTAGTAGGCAGTGAGGAAGACTTTCAAAGCTTGCAACAGGATCTGAACTAGCTGGTAAAATGGGTTGGAAGATTGACACTTGAAATTCAATGCCCCCACGTGTGAGGTGCTGCTCTTTAGGAGGATCAACCAGGGTATATCTTACACGGTGAATGGTAGGGCACTGAGCAGAGGCATCTGGGAATACAGATCCATAATTACTTGGAAATGGTGTCACAGGTAGATAGGGTCGCAAAGAAAGCTTTTGGTCTTCATAAGTCAGTGTATTGAGTACAGGAGTTGTGATATTACAGGAAAGATGTAAGTATGATTGAATGGGTGCAGAGAAAATTTACAAGGCTGTTGCCAGATTTCAGGACCCGAGTTAGAGGGGAAAGTTGAATAGGTTAGGTCTTTATTCCTAGAATGTAGAAGATTGAGGGGAGATTTGATAGACATTTACAAAATTATGAAAAGTAGAGCTAGGGTAAATGAAAGCATGCTTTTTCTACTGAGGTTGGATGCGACTAGAACTAGAGGTCATGTATCAAGGGTGACAGGTGAAATGTTTAAGAGGAACATGAGGGGGAAACTTCTCAGAGAGTGGTGAGAGTGTGGAACAAGCTGCCAATGGAAGCCGTGGATGTGGGCTCAATTGCAATGTTTTAAGAGGAATGTGGATGGGAGGGGTCTGGTCTGGGTGCAGGCCGATGGAGCTGGGCATATTAATGGTTTGACATGGACTAGATGGGCTGAATGGCCTGTTTCTGTGCTGTAGTGTTCAATAATTCTATGACTCTAATCCTTTTGGGTCCTCTATATGTCTTCAGCTCTTTTACAGAACATAGTTTCTAATATTTCTAAGTATTAGTTTAAGCAATGAACAGTATTTCCAAATGACCATGCATTTTCCTGGAAATACACATTTTTATATTTTACTGCATATCTACTATTTGCATGAAATTACTATATTATTTGCATATGAATAGCATGCACCATTAACTTTCCCGTTATTTTTGCAGTATTCTTTTACAAAACTAAGAGTATAAGCAGTGAGAATATTTATGGATGTTTTCGTTTTCTCCAATGTAACATTATTTGAGTCATTTTTAAACATATTAAATTATTTTCTATTTACTTTTCACTATTAAAATCTACAACCCTTTGGCTTTGGCTCATCAGGCTTGGGTGAGGTAGATTGTCTTGTAAGTTTCTCTTTCAATCTGTGTCATCACTTGTTCATTCCTCATCTGTTAGGAAATAGTAGTTTGGTGAGAATGGCTCCAGGGGCGGTGTTCTGTGCTGTGGATGTGGGAAGTCTGGGAGGCGTCCAGTCTCGCAGATTAAAAACATCTGCACCAAGTGCATCAAGCTGCAGCTTCTCGGGGAACGAATTAAGGAACTGGAGCTGCAGCCTGCTGATCTTCGACTCATACGGGAGAACGAGGAGGTGATAGACAGAAACGACAGGGATGTAGTCACTCCCAGCTTGCAGGTGACTGTCAGGAGAAGGAGAGGAAATGCACAGCCAGTGTAGAGTGCACCTGTGGACATCCCCCTTACTGTTGTGAGGGCTATCCCTCTAGACAACCTCTTACTACGCAGGCCATAGTGTCAAGATAGTCATTTTGGCAGGATTCCAGGAGTTTTTGAAATAAAAGTGATTAAATCAGTCTGAAATGTTCAATAGAATAAACTGGGCAAGTTCTTAGACTCTTTAAAAACTCTTTGGTTTCGATAACTTGAATAGAAATTACTGAAGAGTGTTATTAGATTTTGCCTTCTTAGTTGTAACACAGATGATATATTCCCAGTAACAGTATCTCCAATGTCCTTTTTAAATGGATCTTCTTGAAATATGTACTGGATAAAATGCCTTTTGTAGAAAATATGGAAGAGAGCTATCCATGATTAATTGATCAGCAGCTGTGAAACTTCTACAAACCTGAATTAAATTAATGCCATCCTGTATCATTTGCAGTTTTGGATTTGGCAACAAATGTAACTAGCAGTGAAATTAACAAGAACTTTGTACACGTGTTAGTGATAGTAAGCTTAAATGAATTAGGATGTTGGTAAAGTTTCATAAGAAACCCAGTATTTTTTCACTTGAAAGGCCAGTGATATTTAGGTTATAATTTCCTGTTCTTGTTTTCCTAAGGATGCTGGTTACTGAGCATTGTTAATTTCAGAATGGATTTTCTGAGAAAACGAAGCTTTTTGAGCCAGGGTCGAGAATTCTTGGTTATTCTTTTAATCTATTGATTTAGAGATACAACACATAATAGGCCCTTCCGGCCCTTCGTGGCCACACTGCCTGACAGTCTCCGATTTAACCCTAGCCTGATCACGGGACAATTTACAACGACCAATGAACCCACAAATCGGTACATCTGTGGGAGGAAAACCAAGCACCTGGAGAAATTTGTGCATTCCACAGGGAGGATGTGCAGACTTCTTACAGATGACGTCAGAATTGAACTCCAACTCCAGTGCCCCGAACTGTAATTGCCTCATGCTAACCACTGCTGCACGCCTACTCTTGTGGGGGGGGGGGGGGGGGGGAAATATATTTAAATTAGAATCACATGCATTATGTGGATTGGCAGTAAAATAAATATGAATTACCCAACCCTGAATGAATAGCTTCTCATTTATAAACAATACTAATTCATAAAGCTATGTAGGGGCACGTTCCTGCTAGTCGATTCCATTTGTCATTTACTGTAACTAGGAGCTAACTTGTAGAAATTACTGTAAGGAAGCCGCATTATTAACATTGGGGGAATTATATCGGATTACATTGCTTCTTCCTTAGGGTAGATTGAGTCTGGGAAAGTCCCTAAAAAAAAAAAAAAAAAAATTTGTTCAGTTGAAGTACATTGTGAAATTAGGTTTTCTGTATTGACTGTGTTTACTCTGTGTATAAATGTTGCTGAATATTGAAAGGAAAAAGCATTGTAAACCCTTTTATATGTTGAAATAACAAAGTTGCCCTTTGCAATAAAATAGCATTTTTAGTAAATAATTACCTTACTTGTTGTTAAAGAGTCTGACATTTTTATTTATTTAATGATACAGTGCAGTGTTAGGTGCCAGCAACCCCTGGCAAACCCAGTTAACCCTAACCTAATCATGGGACAATTTACAATGACCAGTTAACCTACCTGGCATGTCCATTGGACTTTGGAAGGAAACCGGAGCACACAGGGAAATCCCAAGGATTCCATGGGGAGGACATACAGATTATTTACAGAACAGCGGTGGAATTGATCTCTGAACTGCAGAATGCCCCAAGCTGTAATAGCATTGTGCTAACCGTGACACGACTGAGGCTTCATCCGAAGTCTTTGAATTGTAAATGCAAACAACATTCCTTTCTTTGTGGAAGCAGCAATTCTGTGGATGTTACTTCTTTTATAAGCCCGATTTTCTCTTTAGGCCATTTAACCCATCGGGTCTGCTCTGCCGTTTCATCAGGGCTGATCCAATTTTCCTCTCAGCCCCAATTTCCAGCCTTCTCCCTGTATTCCTTCGTGCCCTGACCAATCAAGAATCTATCAACCTCTGCCTTAAATATACATAAAGACTTGGCCTCCACAGCTCCCTGCGGCTAAGAATTCTGAGGCTGTCCCCTCTGGACTTAGATAGATAGATAGATAGATACTTTATTCATCCCCATGGGGAAATTCAACTTTTTTTTCCAATGTCCCATACACTTGTTGTAGCAAAACTAATTACATACAATATGATATGCATCTAAATCAATATCTCAAAAAGCATTTATAATAGCTTTTAAAAAGTTCTTAAGTCCTGGCGGTTGAATTGTAAAGCCTAATGGTATTGGGGAGTATTGACCTCTTCATCCTGTCTGAGGAGCATTGCATCGATAGTAACCTGTCGCTGAAACTGCTTCTTTGTCTCTGGATGGTGCTATGTAGAGGATGTTCAGAGTTTTCCATAATTGACCGTAGCCTACACAGCACCCTTCGCTCAGCTACCGATGTTAAACTCTCCAGTACTTTGCCCACGACAGAGCCCGCCTTCCTTACCAGCTTATTAAGACGTGAGGCGTCCCTCTTCTTAATGCTTCCTCCCCAACACGCCACCACAAAGAAGAGGGCGCTCTCCCCAACTGACCTATAGAACATCTTCAGCATCTCACTACAGACATTGAATGACGCCAACCTTCTAAGGAAGTACAGTCGACTCTGTGCCTTCCTGCACAAGGCATCTGTGTTGGCAGTCCAGTCTAGCTTCTTGTCTAACTGTACTCCCAGATACTTGTAGGTCTTAACCTGCTCCACACATTCTCCATTAATGATCACTGGCTCCATATGAGGCCTAGATCTCCTAAAGTCCACCACCATCTCTCCCACCGCAGGAGACATCATCTCCGCATCCACTCTATCAGTCTTTCACCATTTCATAGGCTTCAATTAGTTCACCCCTCATTCTTCTGAATTCCAGTGAACACAAGTCCAGAGCCTTCAGATGCTCTTCATATGACAAGCCATTCAATCCTGGAATCATTTTTGTGAACCTCCTTTCAACCCTCTCCAGTTTCAGCACATCCTTTCTAAGATAAGAGGCCCAAACCTGCTCACCATACTCAAGTGAGGCCTCACCAGTGCTTTATAAAGTTTAAACATTACAGCCTTGCTTTTATAATCTCGTCCTCTTGGAATGGAGTCTAACATTGTATTTGCCTTCCTCACTAAAGACTCAACCTGCAAATTAACCTTTATAGAATCCTGCACAAGGTCTCCCAAGTCCCGTTGTGTATTTCAGTTTTTTTTTGTATTTTCTCTCCATTTGGAAAATAGGCAACCATTTAATTTCTTCTAGATGACCATATTGTATTCCACTTTATTCCATCTGCCATTTCTTTGCCCATTATTCTAATTTGTTTAAATCCTTCTGTAGCCCCTCTACTTCCTCAAAATTATCTGCCCCCCCCCCCCCCACGTAGCTTCATATCATCTGCAAACTTTACAAAAAGCCATCAATTCCATCATCCAAATCATTGATATATAACATAAAAGAACTGGTCCCAACACAGATCCCTGTGGAACACCAGTCACTGGCAGCCAGCCAGAAAAAGCTCCCTTTATTCTCCCTCTTTGCCTCCTGCCAAACAGCTACTGCTTTATCCATGTTAACTCTTTCCTGTAATATCATGGGTTCATAACTTGTAAGGACCCTGATGTGTGGCACCTTGTCAAACGCCATCTGAAAATTCAAGTACAAAACATCAACAGATTCTCCTTTATCTATCCTGCTTGTTATTTCTTCAAAGAATTTCAACATATTTGTCAGGCAAGACTTTTCCCATAAGGAATCCATGCTGATTTTTGCCTATTTTATCATGTGCCTCCAAGTAACCCGAAAGCATAACCTTAACAATCAACTCCAATATCTTCCCAACCACAGAGGTCAGACTAGCTGGACTATAATTTCCTTTCTTCCGCCTCTCTCCCTTCTTGAAGAGTGGAGTGACATTTGCAATTTTCCAGTTTTCTGAACCATTCCAGAAGCTAGTAGTTCTTGAAAGATCATTGCTAATACCTCCACAATCAGCCGCCTCTTTCAGAACTCCGGTGTGTATCCCATTTGGTCCAGGTGACTTATGCACCTTCAGACCTTTCAGTTTCCCAAGAATGTTTTCTCCAGTTATGGTAATTTCAGATACTTCATGCTTCCTGATACCTGGAATTTCCAACCTACTGCTTGTGTTTTCCACAGTGAAGACTGATGCAAAATACTTATTCAGTTCATCTGCTAGTTTGTTGTCCCCCATTACTACCTCTCCAGCATTGTTTTCCAGCGGTCCAAAATCTACTCGCGACTCTCTTTTTACACTTTATGTATCTGAAGAAATCTTTTGGTATCCTCATTAATGTTATTGGCTAGTTACTTTTGTATTCCATCTTTACCTTAATGGCTTTTATGGTTGCCTTCTGTTGCTATTTAAAAGCTGCCCAATCCTCTAACTTCCCACTAATATTGCTCTATCATATGCCCTCTCTTTGGCTTTTATGTTGGCTTTGACTTCTCTTGTTAGCCATGGTTGTGTTATCTTGCCTTTAGAATATTATTTCCTTTTTTGGGGTGTTCTGTTGCCATCTCCTTCAGTGTTCTTTTCCAATCAGTTCTGACCAGCTCCTCTCTGATGCCTCTGTAATCCCCTTTACTCCACTGCAATGCAAACACATCCGACTTTAGCTTCTCCTTCTCAAATTTCAGGGTGAATTTGATCATATTATGATCACTTACCCCTAAGGGTTCTTTTACCTTAAGCTCCCTAATCAATTCTGATTCATTGCACAACACCCAATCCAGATCCTCTAGAGTGCTTGACTAAGAGCTGCTCTAAAAAGCCATCTTGTAGGCACTTTATCTCCCATTGTAATTCGTAGGCTCCAGCCTCACTACTGTTTTGGGGTGTGTGTACAACTCCCATCAGTCTTTTAACCCTTGCAGTTCCTTAGCTCTATCCAAAATGATTCAACACCTCCCAACCCTATATCACGCCCTTTGTATTTATTTAAGTTCACCATTAGATAGTACTGTGCATGTAGAATGTGAATTGCTTGACTTCAATGATTGTAGACTTTAGTATCTGACTGGAAGAAACTCTGCTATAGGAATTTATAATTGTTCCTCTCGTACTTCAGCAGAAATGGAAAGAGTGAACAAGTTCCTGGGTATAAGTATTTCTGATGACCTAACCTGGACGTAACATATTGATGCAGCTATAAAGAAAGTAAGATTAATAGCTATAATTCATTAGGGATTTGTGGAGATTTGACTTGTTAATAAAAACACTCAAACATCTACAGATGTACTGTGGAGAGCATTCTGACTGGCTCCATTACCATCTGGTATGGGGTGGGGAGTGCAGCTACTACAGAAGATCAAAGTAAGTTGCAGAAACTTGTAAAGTTAGTCAGCTCCATCGTGGGTACCAGCCTCTGTAGTATCCAAGACCTCTTCAAGGAGCAGTACCTTAGGAAGGCAGCGTCCGTCATTAAGGATCCCCACCACCCTGGACATGCCTTCTTCTCATTGTTACCATCAGGAAGGAGGTACAGAAGTCACACACTCGGCAATCCAGGAACAGCTTCTTCCCCTCTGCCATCTGATTTCTGAAAGGACATTGAACCCATCAACACCACCTCACTACTGTTTTATTTCTGTTATTTTTTTTACCATTTATTTTAATTTAACTATTTTTCCATTGAGAGTAGGGGAGATTCAAACAAGAGGACGTGATTTGAGAATCAGGGGGCAAAAGTTTAAGGGTAACACGAGGGGGAATTTCTTTACTCAGAGAGTGGTAGCTGTGTGGAATGAGCTTCCAGTAGAAGTGGTAGAGGTAGGTTCGATATTGTCATTTAAAGTAAAATTGGATAGGTATATGGACAGGAAAGGAATGGAGAGTTATGGGCTGAGTGCGGGCCAGTGGGACTAGGTGAGAGTAAGCATCGGCATGGACTAGAAGGGCTGAGATGGCCTGTTTCCGTGCTGTAATTGTTATATGGTTATTTAATAGTTATATATACTTAATGTAATTCAGTTTTTTTCTGTATTTATTTTTCATTCATTTCATTATACTGCTGCAGTAAAGTTAACAAATTTCATGACCTATTCCGATGATATTAAACCTGATTCCGATTCTGACTCTGTGTATATTCCTCAAGATTTACAGCATTTTCAGAATCTCTTGTGTTTATGGGTTACAATTGTCATCAACTTTATTGCCACTGACAAGGCTGCACATTTGGAAGACTATTGTTTTAGGTCTTAAATTAATAGACAGTGCATTCCCCCAGCTAACCCAGTCTTTCAATAACACTAGAGCTGCTATATTCTTTGGTCTCAGTACTATTTCCTGGCATGATTCTCATAACTCTTTATTCTTCTTATTGTCCAAAAATCCATTTTAGTCTTGAATATACACTCTGTGCCCACTTTACTAGGACCTCCTATTAGGTCTTCTGCTGCTATAGCCCATCCACTTCAAGGTTCGATGTGTTGTGTATTCGGAAACGCTCTTCTGCACACCACTATTGTAATGCATGGTTGTTTGAGTTACTGTCACATTCCTATCGGCTTGAACCAGTCTGGCCATTCTCTTCTGAGCTCTCTCATTAACCCACAGAACTGCCACACACTGGACCTATTTTGCTTTTTGCACCATTCTCTGTAAACTCTAGAGCAAGGGTTCCCAATCTTTTTTATGCCATGGACCGAGGGTTCTGTGAAACCCAGGTTAGGAACCCTACATCCAGAGGCTGTTGTGCATGAAGATCCCAGGAGATCACCAATTTCTGAAATAGTCAAGACATCCCATCTACCACCACAATCAGTCCACTTAGATCACATTTCTTACCCATTCTGCTGGTCTGAACAACACTGAACCTCTTAACCATGTCTGTATATTCTTATGCATTGAGTTGCTGACATGTGACTGGCCGATTAGATTTCTACAGATGTACCCAATAAAGTGACCACTGCATGTACAACGCCTCAATACTGACAATTGTCTGGAAGAAAGAGACTTCCAAAAGTTCACAGGTCTCTGCATCTCACTGAAATACTTGACCTTTTATTCTGAAACTCTGCTCACTTGTTCTAGGTTAACCCCAAAAGAGAAAGCATCGACCTTATCAAGTCCACTCAGAAACCTGTGTTTTAGTGTGACAACTTTGTTCTTCTAAACTCCAGAGATTGCAGTGCCATTCTTCCCAATCTTGTACGTCAACATTCTCACCCTGAGAATCAATGTACTACAAATACATCCTAACTTTAAGTATGGAAACTTTAACTGTGCAGGAAACTCCAAGCATGACTGCACCGAAACCCTGCACAGTTATAGCCCTCACTCTTGTACTCCACCTCAATTACACAACATTACATTTGCCTTTGCTATATATGATTTTAGTATTGTGTTTCCAGAATAGCAATAGCTAGATGCTCTGTCCCTCTCTTCTACATTTTCCCTCATCATCTTCCTCCTTGGACAACTTGGTAATCTCTTCTCACAACAAAACAGCTTCTTGGAAGGCGGTCAGGCATCGTGTTCTTCCGGTGAATTGGAAGGATTTTGCATTGCAGCATGGTAATAGTGTTCCAGTGCCTTGAGGTTGCAACTACACCCCAGAACTAAGTATGCGAAGTCTCAATTATCAAGCTGCTATATCAAGATAATTTTCCAGTTTCCAAATGCTCAGAGGCCAAACATCCAACTATTGTCAGCTCATTCATTGAAACATTGAAGAGGATAGGACTTGCACTCAACAAGACAAAATCTATACCAATCTTGACCATTAATTTTTTAATACTTCCCTCTAGTGAATTTATTTATTTTTTTCAAAAGGTATTTTGCCCTTTTTGATCACCTGATATTTTTGTAAGCTTTCATTATGCTTTTGTATTTTTATTGCAAAAGAGGATGTAATGAATCTACCACATCCTTCTGTCTCACAAATAAATCTGACTTGACTTCAAAGAAACATAAATTCTTGCTACCTTCTTCCTTTTTATAATCTGTTTATATTTCTTGATAGATTCTGGGCAGAAATTTGTTCTTTATCTTACTTGATATTTTATTTTTCTAAATTTCTCCAAATCCTCAGGCCTATAATTACTCTTTACAGTATTATAAAACTTGTATTGTTATGCTATTCTTAACTTTAGCAACAGATCTCATGTAATCTTCTCAATATACTGTAAATTCATTAACAATTATGAAATATTTCTTTGTATCCACTACTGCTCATCTGCTGTCATACCTTTCTAATCTGATTTTCCAACTTGCTCTTCATCTATTATTTAAGTTCATTTCAACAAAATATAAAGTTCTGCCACATTATGATCACTGTTCTCAGAACATTCATTACTCTGAAATTACTAATTATTTCTAATTATTAGGTATAAAATCAGTCAATATAATACTGAAGGTGGCCATTCAGCCCATCAAGTCTATGCCAGATTTCTATACAACAATCCAGTCAGTCCCAATTTCTATATTCTTATAGGCCTGCGAGTTTATTTCCCTTAGCTGTCGAGCCAACATCCTTTTAAAATCACTGATCAGCTCCTCTTCCACCATCAAGTTTCATATCAGTACCACTCCATAACTGCTATTAGATCCTACTCAGTTCTTAGAACCATAGAACATTACAGCACAGAAACAGGCCTTTTGGCCCTTCTTGGCTGTGCCGAACCATTTTTCTGCCTAGTCCCACTGACCTGCACCTGTGCCATATCCCTCCAAACCCCTCTCATCCATATACCTGTACAAGTTTTTCTTAACTTTCAAGAGTGAGCCCGCATTCACCACTTCATCTTGCAGCTCATTCCACACTCCCACCACTCTCTGTGTGAAGAAGCCCTCCCAATGTTCCCTTTAAACTTTTCCCCCTTCACCCTTAACCCACGTCCTCTGGTTTTTTTCTCCCCTGGCCTCAGTGGAAAAATTCTTCCTCTATCACTGTCCTCCAATCCTTTGCCATGCCACATCTTTTTACCATGGTACTGTGGCATTATCCATTGATTCCTCTTACTCACTTTTGTGCTGAAACTACTTTGCAAAACTTGCAAAGCCACAAATCATTTAATATTTGTTATTATTCTAGCTCTGTTTTAACAATTGGCATTCTAAATCTACTAAATTATTCATTGTTAATTTTAGTTCCTATTGCTAATAATTTTCTATTATAAAATGTAAGAATTTTGTACTGTGCCCAAGTCTAAAGAGTTTGTGGTTCATTTTTACACAATGTGTAAGTACTAGATGTGAACTTTAACTTCTGAGTCTGCAGTGAAAGATTATTAGAGCATAAACCTTGAGTGGGCAGTTGTAACTAATTTCAGTAATCATGGGCAGAAATCTAGATTAATTACTGTGATACAGTGGAAAACTTTTATGTATTTATAAGTCCAATGCTATGTTTTGATGGAAATTTGTAGGACTACATATCTGTAAGTATAGTTAAATGTACTTACTCTTTCAGAATTCAGCTCCTTTAAAAGAAATGTAGTAAAGCGTCGGGCTTTCACTTATATATTTTTTGATATATGTGATAAAAGAGAGGAAGAAAATGTGAAAAGGAGATTCAGAGACAAATGCAGAAGATCCCAGCAAGATAAATATTTAAATGAATTATAGTTCTCAATTTATTGCATTGTTGACACTGACGAACTGTAAATATTCATCTAACAATAGGCATTTTCAGGAATGAATCACAAACCACACAATTAATATTTGTTAAAACCCCTCACTAAATTATAAATGAGTGCTCGAAGAGATGGAACACCTCTTTCCTCCTTCCGCTCAGTGATGAGGAGCAGCAATGACTCCTACTTGATTTTTCACCAAATACACAAACATTTAGATTACCCTCCACAGGGTATTAACCACTGCCTTACCGTGCCACCTATTGGCGACTATTATGATTGAACAGGCTGGGAATCTAAAAGAGTGAGAGGCATCTTGATTTAAGCGTATAAGATACTCAGGGATAGTTACAGGACAGATGTGGGAAGGAGGATTCCTTGTGGGTCACTGATTAAAAGTAAAATGTCACCCACTTTTGAGAGCATGAGTCTTTGGAACTCTCATCATCAAAGGGTCTTATAAATGTAATCTTTGAATAGTTTTAAGATAACATAGACAGATTTTTGGATAAGAGGTGCAGGTCACTGGGAGCGAGATGGGAGTGTAGGTTATAGTATAAGATATTTGGCCATATCTTGAAGTTGAAGCAGAAGGCCATCTGGCCCTTGGAGTCTACTTTGCCCTTTATTGTGATCATTACTGACCTTCCACCTCTGCACTATTTTTCTGTAATGTTCCCAAATCCTTTAGTATCTTAATGTTCAGAAATCTAGCAATCTGTGTCTTGAATGAACATAAGGACTGAGACTTCAGAGGCTTGTTGGGTAAAGAATTCCAAATGCTCACTAACACCGTAGTGAAGACATTTTTTCACATTTCAGCTGAAAACAGTTAACACCCCTCATTGTGAGATTGTGCCTCCTGATCCTAGAATTGTCAGCAGAGAAAACATCTCTGCACCTGGCTTGTCAGGCCGTTTTAAAACATGTCTACATTTCAATGAGGCCTGCTCTCATTCTTCTGGACTTTAGCTGCTTGGGCCGTGACGAGACCGCAACTGTAGTTTTGTGTATAGTTTGGGTCTACTTCACTAAGAAAGGATGTAATTGCCATTGAGAAAATACAGCATAGATTCACGATCAAGAGTAAATTTGAAAGTTAACAGATGTGGGGAGGGTATTCCAAGCTTTCATGTGCTTGGTGAAAGATCAGTTTTGAATTAGTGCAGTTCATCATTACTGAGGATAATGCAGAAAAGAACTACTCCAAACTCTAAAGAAAACAGTCCCACTCTACCTCAATCTCACCAATATGCCAAACCCACCATCCCTGGATTCAGTAGAATCAGAATCAGGTTTAATTTCATTGGTACATATTGTGAAATTTGTTTACTGTGGGGCAACAATACAATGCAATACATATTAATTGAAAAAACTGAATTATAGTAAATAATTTTTAAATAAAGTAGATAAGTAGTGCAAAAATAAAAATAAAAAGTTCTTTTCAAAAAGTTCAAAGGAACATCTAAACAAGCCTGATGCATTTTGGAAACAAGTCCTGTGGACTGATGAAGTTAAAATAGAACTTTCTGGCTGCAATAAGCAAAGGTATGTTTGGAGGAAAAAAGAGTGGAGAATTTTATGAAAAGAACACCTCTACAACTGTTAAGCACGGGGCTGGATTGATCATGCTTTGGGCTTGTGTTGCAGCCAGTGGCATGGAGAACATTTCACTGGTAGAGGGAAGAATGAATTCAGTTAAATACCAGCAAATTCTGAAAGCAAACATCACACCATCGTAAAAAAGCTGACGATGAAAAGAGGATGGCTTCCACAACAGGATAATGATCCTAAACACACCTCAAAATCCACAATGGACTACCTCAAGAAGCTCAAGCTGAAGGTTTTGCCATGGCCCTCACAGTCCCCCGACCTAAACATCATCGAAAATCTGTGGATAGGCCTCGAAAGAGCAGTGCATGCAAGACGACCCAAGAATCTCACAGAACTAGAAGCCTTTTGCAAGGAAGAATGGGCAAAAATCCCCAAACAAGAATTGAAAGACTCTTAGCTGGCTACAGAAAGCATTTACAAGCTGTGACACTTGCCAAAGGGGGTATTACTAAGTACTGACCATGCAGGGTGCCCAAACTTTTGCTTCAGGCCCTTTTCCTTTTTTGTTATTTTGAAACTGTAAAAGATGGAAATAAAAAAGTAAGCTTGTTTAAAATAACTTTATGCCTTTTGGAAATCAGGTCATCTTTTACTCGCTTAGCTGTTCACAGAACTTTTGACCGGGGTGCCCAAACTTCTGCATGCCGCTGTACAGAAGGTTGTCAAGGTTTTTGATGACATGCTGAATCTCTGGATTAGAAGTAGAGGCACTGTTGTGCTTTCTTTGGCAATTACATTTATATGATGGGTCCAGGACAAGTCCTTGGAGACAGAAACACCCAGGAATTTAAAGTTACTGATCCTTTCCATCTCTGATCCTTCAATGAGGACTGGCTCATGGACCTCTGGTTTCTCTCTCTTGAAGTCTACTTTCAATTCCTTAGTCTTGCTGACATTGAGTGAGAGGTTGTTGTTATGACATCACTGAGCCAAATTTTCAATCTCCCTCCTGTTTGTTGTGGTTGTATCTTGGGTACAATGATGTCATCAGCAAACTTGAATATCATGTTGGAGATGTACTTTAGAAAACCGATGGTAGGGGGGTAAGAAACTGTTCCTGAATCATTGAGGGTGTGCCTTCATGCTTCTGTACCTACTTCCCGATGGTAGCAATGACAACAAGGCATTCCTAGGTGGTAATAATGGATGCTGCCTTTTTGAGGCAACATTCTTTGAAGGTGCCCTGGATACTATGGAGGCTAGTGCCCATGATGGAGCTGACTAAGTTTACAGCTCTCTGCAACTTACTTCGATCCTGTGCAGAAGCCACCCCTCCCCATTCCAGATGATGGTGCAGCCAGTTAGAATGCACTCCATGGTACATCACAGAAGTTCAAAAATACAATTTAACGTCAGAGAAATGTATACAATATACATCCTGAAATGCTTTTTTTTCTTCACAAACATCCACAAAAACAGAGGAGTGCCCCAAAGAATGAATGACAGTTATATGTGCTCCCCCCCTCCGCCCATAAGCAGCAGCAAGTAACAATCCCCCCTCCCCCCTCTGGCAAAAGAAAAGCATCGACAAGGCCACCGAGCACTCAAGTGTGAGCAAAGCAACAACAAAGACATCAACTTGCAGTTAGCCCAAAGACTTCACGTTTCACCCAGTATTTTACATACCACAGGTCCTCTCTCTCTCCCTAATACAGGAGAAAGAGGTGTCTCCATTTTTCCAGCAAGCGGGGAGACATAGCAAACAACTCGCTGGTTTCTGATGTTAGAAGTCCACAACGTCACTTTTCTCGAGCTCTGTACCCAAACAACTGGGCACACAACTGCCGATTTTCCAACTCCCCTGACAACACACAGGTCTCCTGTTGTGACACCGACCCTCGATCCGTCCGTCTCCAGAGCCTTGAGATCTCAGGCTTCCAAATCCGAGCCGGACTCTTAGGCCAAACAACAATGGTCGGTTGTTGTTGTACCCCCGAGAGCGGGTCCCATTCCCTCAAAGAACCGTAGTCAGCATGTAACTCCAGGTCAGGGTCTTCAAAAGAACCCTGAAAGGGAAAAATACGGATATTAAAGATGGAAATAGAGCTGTTTCCGAAGATGCAAGCAAAGGAGTCGCCGTTAGGTGCCATAACCCTCCTAAGCTCTGCCTTCTTATCTGTAAAAATGTGCAAGTGTTTTTGTTGACATAACGAATCTCCTCAAATTCCTAACAAAATATAGGCACTGTCGCCCAAAACTATACACTATTCTTCTACTAAACTCCATATAGACAACATCTACTGCCCTGCCTTCATCAATTTTTGTGGGTTACCTCCTCAAAAGACACAATTAAATTAGTGAGGTAGGGTCTTACCCCACACAATGCCATACTTAATATACCTGATCAAACTATGCCTTTCCAAATGAGCATAAATCCAATCCATTAACATTTTATAAATATTCTATAATTTCCTTACTGCTGACATAAGGCTCACTGCCCTGTAGTTCCTGGTTTAACTCTGCTGTGCTTCTTGTATCAGGGAACGGTAAGATGCAGATCAGAAGATGTAAAAGTCTCAGTTAGGGCCTCATCCTTTCCTGCTTTGCTTCTCGTAGCACCTGGGATAGATCTCATGCAAACTTGGGGATTTGTTAATCCTCATGTGTATCATAACATCTAACACCTCCTCCTCCTTAATACTGACCTAATTCAGTCTATCCATGTACTCCTTCCTGAACTCTATCTTCCATATCCCTTCTCCCTCTATTCTTCATTTTCCTTTTTCCCACCATTCTGCTACCTCTCTGTACTAATCTCAGATTGCACATATATCCTGCCATGGTGCTTCACCTTCTTTTCATCCTGTTTTCCCTGCAAGGGCCACCATATTGTAAGAACAAATGGCAACCTTAGAGAAAGGACTAGAGGAGAAAGCCGAACAGTTACAGGGATGAACAAAACAGTGTCTGTTAAGGGTCAGAATCTTGCCTTCGGTGGGATTCTAAGATGAGTTAGAAAGTTCTGGGGATGTTGCATTCCAAGAACAAAGGCTTTATTAAGATTTTCCATAATGTGAAGCCACATCAGAGGATTAGGCCATTCAGCCCTTTGAGTCTGTTCCGCCAATCCATCATGGCTGGTATATTATCACTCTCGACCCCATTCTCCTGCCTTCTCCCTGTGACATTTCACACCCTGGCTAATCAAGAACCTACCAACCTCCATTTTAACAGTACCCAATAATTTGACCTTTGTAGCTGTCTGTAGCAATGAATTCCACAGATTGACTACCCTCTGACTAAAGAAATTCCTCCTCATCTCTTTTCTAAATTGGTGTTCCTCCATTCTCAGGCTGTACCTCCTGGTCCTAGACTCCCCCATTTTACAAAACATCCAATCCACATTCACTTTTTCTTTGATAGGTTTCAATGAGATTCATCCCCCCCCCCCCCAATTCTTCTAAACTCCAGCAAGTACGGGCCTGGAGCCAGAGAACCTCCTCTGAACCCTCTCCAATGCTAGCACATCCTTTCTTAGATAAGGGAGCTAAAACTGTTCACAATGTTTCAAGTGTGGTCCGACCAATGTCGTATAAAGCTGCAGCTTACATCCTTTCTGTTATATTCTTGTCCTCTCAAAATTAATGCAAATTTTGCATCTGCCTTCCTCACCGTGATTCAATCTGCAAGTCAACCTTTCAGGAATTCTGCACGAGGACTCCCAAGTCCCTTTGCACACTTGACTTTTAAATTTTCTCCCCATTTAGAAAATAGTCAATGTCTTTATGCCTTCCACCAAAGTGTATGACCATAGGCATCCTTACACTGTATTCCATCTGCCACTTCTTTGCCAGTCTCTTAATCTGCCCAAGTCCTTCTGCAGACTTCCTTCTCCCTCATCACCACCTGCTCCTCCGCCTGTCTTTGTAATGTCAGAATCAGAATCAGGTTTATTATCTCCGGCATGTGACCTGAAATTTGTTAACTTAGCAGCAGCAGTTCAATGCAATACAGAATCTAGCAGAGAGAGAAAAATAATAAAATTAATCATAATAAATAAACAAGTAAATCCATTATGTATATTGAATAAATTATTCAAAAATGTGCAAAAACAGAAATACTGTACATTAAAAAAAAGTGAGGCAGTGTCCAAAGCTTCAAAGTCCATTTTGGAATAGGATGGCAGAGGGAAAGAAGCTGTACCTGAATCACTGAGTGTGTGCCTTCAGGCTTCTGTACCTCCTACCTGATGGTAACAGTGAGAAAAGGGCATGCCCTGGGTGCTGGAGGTCCTTCATAATGGACGCTGCCTCTCTGAGACACCGCTCCCTAAAGATGTCCTGGGTATTTTGTAGGCTAGTGCCCAAGATGGAGCTGACTAGATTTACAACCTTCTGCGGCTTCTTTCGGTCCTGTGCAGTAGCCACTCCATACCAGACAGTGATGCAGTCTGTCAGAATGCTCTCCATGGTACAACTATAGAAGTTTTTGAGTGTATTTGTTGACATGCCAAATCTCTTCAAACTCTTAATAAAGTATAGCTGCTGTCTTGCCTTCTTTATGACTACATCAATATGTAGGGACCAGGTTAGATCCTCAGATTTTGACACCCAGGAACTTGTAACTGTTCACTCTCTCCACTTCTGATCCCTCTATGAGGATTGGTATGTGTTCCTTCGTCTTACCCTTCCTGAAGTCCACAATCAGCTCTTTCGTCTTACTGACGTTGAATGCAAGGTGGTTGCTGCGGCACCATTCCACAAACTTGGCCACAAAGCCATCTATTCCGTCATCCAAATGATTGGTATATAACATGAAAAGAAAAGACTGCAACACTTTTCCCTTGGAACACCACCAGTCACAGGCAGCCAACTAGAAAAGACCATAAGACAAAGGATCAGAAGTCGGCCATTCGGCCCATCGAGTCTGCCCCATCATTTTATCATGAGCTGATCCATGCTCCCATTTAGTCCCACTCCCCCGCCTTCTCACCATAACCTTTGATGCCCGGGCTACTCAGATACCTATCAATCTCTGCCTTAAATACACCCAATGACCCAGCCTCCACTGCCACCCTTGGCAACAAATTCACCACCCTCTGGCTAAATTTTTTTTATCTCATCTCTTTTCTGAATGGACGCCCCGCAATCCTCAAGTCATGCCCTCTCGTACAAGACTTCCCCACCATGGGAAACAACTTTGCCACATCCAATCTGTCCATGCCTTTCAATCTTCGAAATGTTTCTATGAGGTCCCCCCTCATTCTTTTAAACTCCAAGGAGTACAGTCCAAGAGCGGTCAAACGTTCCTCATATGTTAACCCTCTCATTCCCAGAATCATTCTAGTGAATCTTCTCTGAACCCTCTCCAACGTCAGCACATCCTTTCTTAAATAAGGAGCCCAAAACTGCACACAGTACTCCAAGTGAGGTATTACCAGTGCCTTATAGAGCCTCAACATCACATCCTTGCTCCTCTACTCTATTCCTCTAGAAATTAATGCCAACATTGCATTTGCCTTCTTCACCACCGACTCAACCTGGAGGTTAACCTTAAGGGTATCCTGCACGAGCACTCCCAAGTCCCATTGCATCTCAGAACTTTGAATTCTCTCCCCATTTAAATAATAGTCTACCAGTTTATTTCTTCTACCAAAGTGCATGACCATACACTTTCCAACATTGTATTTCATTTGCCACTTCTTTGCCCATTCTCCCAATCTATCCACGTCTCTCTGCAGACTCTCTGTTTCCTCAGCACTACCGGCCCCTCCACCTATCTTTGTATCATCAGCAAACTTAGCATATTCCATAATCCAAATCGTTGACATACAACGTAAAAAGAAGCGGCCCCAACACACATCCCTGCTCCTATGGTAACTGGTAACCAGCAGCCAACCAGAATGGGATCCCTTCATTCCCACTCTCTGTTTCCTGCCAATCAGCCAATGCTCTATCCATGTATGTAACTTTCCCGTAATTCCATGGCTCTTGTTTAGCAGCCTCGTGTGGCACCTTGTTAAAGGCCTCCTGAAAATCCAAATACACAACATCCACTGCATCTCCCTTGTCTAGCCTACTTGTCATTTCCTCAAAAAATTGCACTAGGTTTGTCAGGCAGGATTTTCCTTTAAGGAAACCATGCTGAGTTCTGCCTATCTTGTCATATGCCTCCAGGTACTCAGTAACCTCATCCTTGACAATCGACTCCAACAACTTCCCAACCACCGATGTCAAGCTAACAGATCTATAATTTCCTTTTTCCTTGCCCCTTTCTTAAATAGTGGAGTGACATTTGCAATCTTCCATTTGTCTGGAACCATGCCAGACTTTTGAAAGATCATTGCTAATGCCTAAGGCTCCCTTTATTCCCACTCTTTGCCCTCTGGTTTTCTTTTAAAGCTTCCCAATCCTCTAACTTCACACTATTTTTTGTTATATGCCCTCCATTTTCCTTTCATGCTGTCTTTGACTTCCCTTGTCAGCCATGGTTCCCTCATCCTCCTTTTAGAAAACTTAATCTTTGGAATGTTTCTATCTTGTGTTTTCCAAATTGCTCCCAGAAGCTCCAGTCATTGCCGTTCTGCTGTAATCCCTGCTCATATTCCTTTCCAATCAACTTTCGCTAATTCCTCTCTCATACCTCTGTGATTCTCTTTACTCCACTGTATAAATGTTCTATCTAACTTTAGCCTCTCCCTCTCAAACTGCAGAGGCAATTCTATCTTTTTATGATCACTGTCTCCTAAGGCTTCCATTACCTTCAGCTACCTAATCAAATCTGCTTCTCTGCACAACACCCAATCCAAAATTGCCCTTTCCCTAGTGGGCTCAACCACAAGTTGTTCTAAAAAGCCATCTTGTAGGCATTCTACAAATTCTCTCTTTGGGGGATCTACAGCCAACCTGTTTTTCCTCATCTCCTTGCTTAGTGAAGTCCCCATGCCTGTTGCAACTTTGCCATTTTTACATGATTTTCCTATCTCCCAGTGCAATTTCTATCCTACATCCTAGCTACCTTTTGGAGGCCTGTATATAACTCCCATCAGGGTGTTTTTACCCTTGCATTTTCTTAACTCTACCCACAAGGTTTCTACCTATTCTGATCCTATGTCACCGCTTTCTAAGCATTTGACATCCACTACACACATGTCAAAAAATACAAGATATACAAAATAAATTTGCAGTGTTTTTTTTACATGATTTATTTTAGAGCTACTTTTATATTGTATCTCATAATTTCATATTGTGATTTTTGAATTCTGTAATGGTGAATTTCCATAACCCAGGCAACTATAACGTGGGGATTGCCTGTACTTCAGTTTTACCTTACTTTATTTTAAGGTAACACATTGGAGAGGTACTGTGGGAATTACGTAATAACAAGTTTTCTGTTTTAGTAATGAAGTTTCTCATTATTTACTGAAGGGGTATATCTTTGGGTTGTATCTATCCTGAATTTTTAGAGTTTTCAACTTCTTGATTGGCAGGTTGATGTTGGTGAGATGACTGCATTGAATGCCTGGGGCTTTGAGTGAACAGAAGAGCAGCCAAATAATACCGGAAGCAGTCAGAAGGATTTTGAAATAAACAACATGTGGGTTAAGGAAAAAGCATAATAAGAATTGATGATTCATACAGATTCTGGGAAAGAATCTTAAAGAAGTAAAGAGGGGAAAACACAAAAGGAAAAGTAAATAAAGTAAGAATTTGCATTATTAAACTTTCCAGCTGATGAGCAGGAATTAATTTTCCTAATGTCTTAAAGGATGCTAAGAATGAAACGAACAAGTTAAATTTTCTCTGCCGGTTCAGTTACTTTATATTGTGCAGCAGAGCAACTTTCTTTTATTCAGTGCATTTAGTATTGGGGCAATATTGATCATTACATTTTTGGCAGCATTTTTTTTGCCATTTGCTTGAAGTTGTGCATTATTTGCATAAATAAGAATTGGTAGCATTAGCTCTACTGACATTTTAACAGCAACATGTAGCCAATTGTCTACCAGAGCATTTGCTGTAGGTACGAAGCTAAGTTTTTCATGATAGTATTCAAAGAAGGAATATTATTCCTGTGTATGTTCTTGATAATTTTTTCATAAAACTGTACTATTAAAAATATGAATTAGTTATTTATTTCATTTTTTGTTTGTTCATTCTTAATATATATGAATCAGTTGTAGTCAATAAATTATTTTTTAAGTGTATTGTCAAGCACTTTTGACATTTTCAGAATAAGGCAATATAAATTAAAATGTTTTCCATTTACTAGATTCAATCAGATTATATTACATAATTTGTGAAAAATGTTAGCTTTTGTTAGTACAGATCACTTTGGCTCATTACATAGGCTGTGGTAAGAAATATAATTTGTTTCTCAATCTAAGGAACTTTTATTTACATTAGAGATGATTTTGTTTGCCCACCCCCTCAGAAAATAATGCTGCACATTAAATCAGTTACATGGACACTTTTTCTGTTCAATTTCTGTTCTTGCATTATTTGTCAGTGAAGAAGGTTCCTAAGATACAGATGTTTTTTCTTCATTAAAATTTGATGATGAACTGCAATAAAAAATAAATTACAAATAAAAAGAATTCTCATGTGCTTTTCCTGGATGAAGAACATTCCTGATTCTAAAATCTTAATAGAATTATATTTCGCTTCAGTTATTGAGAAAGATCACATCTACCATTGTTTCCCTGCTAGGAACTCAGTGAGTGACGCAATTGAAAGCTGACTCAGTTCCTGTTTTAAATTGTTTTGCTGAGTGACAAGTGTGCAATGAGTGACCTCATTAACTATGATTCTGAGCATTAAAAGGATGTTCTGCTAACCTCAGATTACATATTGAGATAACGAATGACTGAGAACCCAAGTGAATGGTTTCATTAAAGAAAATACCTTCCTTTAGCAGTAAACGCTTATGCTATTTTGAAAATGTTTAAATGAAATGCAATACAGGTATTTTGATCAGTTGATTAATTACTTTATTTTTCTTTTACAGGTGACTTGAAAATAAAGAACACAAGCTGCATTTGCATTGAATGAATACCAAAAAGAAGTAATTGACATGGAAAATGCTTTTATTATATTTTGTGGACTTGCCCACAAAAACTATACTTCTCAACCAGCTGAGGAGGCTCATATTAAAGACATTTGTTTCAGTGAAGGCGTAAACCTCCTTGTACATCTGACATTTGTGTTCTGTTCTGTAATTGGTGTAGTTGTGATTAAGTGCAGACAACGTTCCCCTGCAACATTCCCTACAGGTTTGAGAGGCTGGATTCATTTTCCATGGCACAATGTGCGATGGATATTATCATTTTTCTACATTTTTGTATCAGCCTGTGCTGTGGCAGATGGCATTTTATCACAGTTGTATTCAAAGTTGGACAGACCATTTATTTATGTACCTGATGCAGCACAACTTGTCTCGTGTATCCTTTCTATAGTTTATTACGATGTTGCGGAAAGTGCAAATGCACCCATGTTTTTGGTGCTTTTTATATTTCACTGGCCTGCTGCCTGTAGCATTAGTGTGTTGAAGGCTTATCAGATGTATTCCCAGAGGTTTATCACCAGTGATCTGACTTTTCTCCTCGACTGTACCTTGGCTTCAATCTATGGACTTTTTGTCATTCTGGAACTCAGCATATTTTTTAAAAAGGTATGTCTTGTAATATAATTTCAAAGAAAAAGTGCATGACTTTATAAGAGGCAAATTATGTTCATGTGTTCTGTTCTATTATATTTTTCACTATGAGCCATTAAACCTCTTTATGTAATATAAATTACCACAAGATTGACAGCCTGCAGTGTTGCTTGTGTGGGAATAAGAAGAATACAACTATTGTTTACCATATTCAAAGTTTTGAAGGGACTGAGGCATGTTGTTGTTAGGGTTAGAATTTGCTCTGAGTACAGTGAACCTTTAATGAATGTTGGTTTTCCACCGCAATTAATATAATAGCTATTTAATAGATTAACCATTGCCTTGATTATAGTACTAAATTCTTAAAAGCTGTGTTTTCATTAATTGGCATTGAAAAACAAGTATTATGAGTGCATAGCATTTGTTGGCAATTTACTCTTTTATTCTCTAAAATGTATTAAAATAGCTGCACTTCTGTCATGTTGATCTTTTGAAGTGACAGCACGTCACTGCATTGTATTTTGTGAGTATTCAGATTTACCAAGTTTATTGTTGCAAAGAATATTATATCTATTTTGTGTACTATTGAAAGATGGCAAATTGTTTTTGAAATCTTAAGTAGCAGAATGAGTTTAATTGGAATAATTTCTTTCTTTTAGGGGTATTATGGTCCAGGGTATTCCAGAGATATCCCACCCTTAGAACTACAAGACCCAGAAAAAAAATTTCATCAGCCTTACGTCAATATTTTGTCACAGATCACCTACACGTAAGGAAAAAAATGCTAAATTTTGTTGTCTACTATTTTTAAAATATTATTGTACAATTAGAGTCATAGAGTTCTAGGAAAGTACAGCATAGAAACAGGCCCTTCAACCCATCTAGTCCATGCTGAACCACTTAAGCTGCCTACTCCCATTGATCTGCACCAGGATCATAGCCCTCCTTACCCCAACCGTTACGACTACTCTACCATCCATGTGCCTATCCAAACTCCTCTTAAATTTTGAAATTGTGCTCATATGCACCACTCGCACTGGCAGCATATGTCACACTCACATGACCTTCTGAGTAAAGAAATTTTCCCTCATGTTTCCCTTAAACTCTTCACTTTTCACCCTTAACCCATCACCTCTAGCTGTAGGCCCACCCAACCTCAGTGGAAAAAGCATGCCTGCATTTACCTTATCTATACCCCTCATAATTCTGTATACTTTGATGAAATCTCCTCTCAATCTTTCACATTCCAAGGAATAAAGTCCAAACCTGTTTAATCTTTCCTTATAACTCAGGTCCTCCAGATCCGGCATTAGCAACATCCTTGTAAATTTTATCTACTCTTTCAACCTAATTTACAACTTTCTTGTAGGTCAGTGACCAAAACTGCACACAATTCTCTAAATTTGGTCTCACCTATGTCTTGTACGTCTTTAACATAACATCCCATCTCCTGTACGCAATACTTTGATTTGCGAAGGCCAATGTGCCAAGAGCTTTCTTTGCGACCATATCTACCTGCAACACCACTTTCAATGAATTATGGACCTGTATTCCCTTATGTTTTCATATCTAGAACTTTAACTTTAGATTGTTTTCTTGCTCAGTTGATTGTGTTATATGTAGTATTTTGCCCATGTGCTTGCTATATTTGCAAGTGGCCATTTGACTTAGAAAGGTATTTTAGATAAGTCCATTCCTCCATATGTGCTATATGGAATAGTGAGTAGGAACTCTGATTACTTTTCGAACCAAGATAGCTGAGCCACTTAGCCAAACCACAACCAGTTTACCTGAGAACAATGACATTTCGGTAAGCCACTTTGTGTATGATGTTATCAGGTCTCAAGACAGTATTCTTATTCAGAAGCAGGTATCAGAACCTAGTTAATTATTTTCTCCGTTGTAGACTTATTGCATTACACCGAACTTGATCGTTGTATAAAGTCAAGTCTTTGCAGTCTAAGATTATAAGTTCAAGCCAATATAACAAGACTGATGCTGTAGTGTAAATGTTTTCAATGCATTGCTGAGGAGTAATCTTTTATATAGGACACTTGATAGCAGTTCTAACTTTTATTTTTGATGTATGTACAAGATCCTATGGAATCTTCCAAAGAATAACAAGAAGTTCTAATATGCCTAGCCAAAATTCCATTGGCATCTGGCATCACCAACAGCCAAGTAACCAGTGATTTGAATGTTTGTGAAAGCTTTATTGATAGGAATCGGCTAACAGGTTTCCACTCACTGCAACTGAACCATCTGTTTATTTCCTTAGGTGGATTTCATGGCTATTAGTAAGTGGTTATCGGGAACCAATCAAGATGGAAGTTCTAGGAAAACTCCCTCAGGTTGATTTTGATTTTTCACCTTCCTTGTTAGAATATATGCATCTCATAAAATGTGTATAGAATATAAAGTCAAAACTGTGTGCTCCCTGTATAAAGTGAAACAATCTAAGAATAATTAATATATCAGAATTAGTTTAGAGATGTAATTTTGGTTGAGTACAGTGTATTCTGGTTAATTGGGACACATCGGGACATTTTGACCCAATTAAGCAGATGCTCCAATTAGCTGAATTTTTAGGGAAATTGTGAAAAAGGTATAAAAAAGCAAACTAAGTAACAAATTATGCATTTAAATAAAATACAGAATAAATTAGAACACTACCAATAGTACTACAGTACTATAAAATTGTGTATTAGTTCCTAATAGTTATCAATGGAGGAATTTATCCAATGTACACAATGAACAAAATCAGTGCAGACCCCTAGTGCAGATAATGGACAACGTTCACACAATACTTTTGATGATTGCATCCTTCAAATTCTCATTTTCTTTGTAACTTTCAAGATGATTGTTAATAGATACCTTCAAATTCCTAATAGTTCTGAACCTGTTGAAGTAGTGAAATTATTTTATTTTCACTCCCAGTTGTTTTTGGCAAGTGCACGCCTGAATGCTTGAAACCACAGTGAGTAAAACAGTTTGGAATTGTCTTACTGCTTATTTCTCGCTGACTATCAGTGACAAAAATCACTGCTTTTTGAATACAAACACACGTAACTGATACTATTTAAAAACGTATCGTTTTAAGCACAGTGTACCATCAAATGGCCACACTAGTGTGCGCCACTAATACTAGTTAGAACTTGTTCGGCAAGTTTCCTGCCCCAACTAAGCGGCATAGTGTCCCAAGTAAATGAAAGGAATCCCGATAATTTTCTGGATTTGTTTCTGTTCTTCAAGAGTTGTCCCATATAAGTGGCTGTCCTGATTAACCGATGGCCCAATTAACTGGAATCCACTGTACTTTGGAAAGATCTGCCTGCATTTTTTCAATTCTACCCCAGTGGTAAAGCCACAGCTACTACTTTTGGAAAGGTTAGCATTGGCCAAGATGGAAGCTGACTAGAGTTTTTTTTAAAAATGTAAATGCTAGAAATCAAGCAAAAACAGAAAATATTGGAAGCATTTGACCATAAGATATAGGAGCAGAATTAGGCCATTTGGCCCATCAAGTCTGCTCCACCTTTCAATCATGGCTGATTCTTCTTTTCCCTCCTCAGCCCCACTCCCTGGCCTTCTCCCGTAACCCTTGATGCCATGTCCAATCAAGAACCTATCAGGTTCTGCCTTAAATGCACCCAGCGGCCTGGCCTCCACAACTGCCTCTGGTATCAAATTCCACAGTTTCACCACCCTTTGGTTAAAGAAATTTCTCTGCATCTCTGTTTTAAATGGACACCCCTTTATCCTGAGGCTGTGCCTAGACTCCACCACCATGGGAAACATGCTTTCCACAGCTACTCTATCTAGGTCTTTCAATATTCGAAAGCTTTCAATGAGATACAGTCGGCCCTCCTTATCCGCGGGTTCCGCATGCGTGGATTCAACCAACCGCGGATCGGGAAAACCTGGAAGTTCTCTATCCAGCACTCATTGTTTGAACATGTACAGACTATTTTTTCTTGTCATTATTCCCTAAACAATAAAGTATAACAAATATTTACATATATTTACATTGTATTAGGTACTATAAGTAATCTAGAGATGATTTAAAAGTACAGGCAGTCCCCGGGTTATGAACAAGTTCCGTTCCTGAGTCTGTCTTTAAGTCGGATTTGAAGTCGGAACAGGTACATCTGGGTATTATTTAGCGTCAGTTAGTCAAACATTTGTCTTAGTATATTCTATACATTTTACCTTTCTATGCATATAAAACACTGAAGAAACGTATGTATTTCAATAATTAAACCACTGCGTTGCTTAGTAATAATTGTAACTTTCATCGGGGCAGGGCCTTTCACATGCTCCATTAAAATTGTTCCAATCATTGACCAACTGTAGCCTAATGCTTTTCCAATGACTGATGGCATTTCACCTCTTTCTGATCGCTTTATTACTCCCACTTTATTTTCAATCGTAATCGTGATTATTTTCGTGAACAGAAACACTGCGGATTCAGAGCTGTGCCAGGTCCTAATGTCCACCGCACTGAACACGTTAAATAAGGTCCAGGGTTCAGCTGGGTCCTAAAGACCACTGCACTAGTCAGGCTAAATAAGGGACTTGAGCATCTGCGTTTTTTGGTATCCGCGGGGGGGGGGGGGGGGTCTCGGAACCAATCCCCCACAGATAAGGAGGTCCGACTGTAATGAGGTCCCCCCCCCCATCCTTCTAAATTCCAGTGAGTACAGGCCCAGAGCCATCAAATGCTGTCTATATGATAACCCTTTCATTTTCAGAATCAAATTTGTTAACATCCTCTGAACCCTGTCCAATATCATTTCTTAGATGAGAAGCCCAAAACTATTCACAATACTCAAGGTGAGGCCTCATCAGTGCCTTCTAAAGCCTCAGCATCAGATCCCTGGACTTATATTCTAGATACCTTGAAATGAATGCCAACATTGCATTTGCCTTCCTCACCACTGACTCAACCTGCAAGTTAACCTTAACGATGTTCTGCACAAGTCCCTTTGCATCTCAAATTTTTGGATTTTTCTTCCCATTTATGAAATGGTCTCCACATTTATTTCTTCTACCAAAGTGTATGACCATGCCTTTTCCAACATTGTATTTCAATTGCCACTTTCTTGCCCGTTTTCCTAATCTGTCTAAATCCTTCTGCAGCCTACCTGTTTCTGCAACACAATCTGCCCCTCCACCAATCTTCGTATCATCTGCAAACTTGGCAACAAAGCCATCATCCCATCAGCTAAATTATTGATAATACAGCATAAGAAGAAGCGGTCCCAACACGGAACCCTGCAGAGCACCACTAGCCACTGGCAACCAACCAGGAAAGGATCCTTTTATTCCCACTCGCTGCCTCCTTTTCTGTAATACCATGGAGTCTTAACTTGGTGAGAAGCCTTATGTATGTCACCTTGTCAAAGGCCTTCTGAAAGTCCATATATACAACATCCAGTGCATCCCCTTTATCTATCCTACTTGTAATCTCGTCAAAAAATCCCAACAGGTTCGTCAGGATATACTTAAATTGGAAAATAGTACATCCACTGCTGACAAGGGAAGTCAAGGTTAATGTAAAACCAAAGGAGGCATACAACAAAGCAAAAATTAGCAGGAGGATAGAAGGTTGGGAAGCTTTTAAAAACCTACAGAAACTGACTAAAATGACTATTATAACCTTGCCCTTAAAGAAACAATGCTGACTTTGTCCTATCTTGTCCTGTGACACCTATATCTGTTATCATCTCTCTTTTATTTTTTATATACTGTACTTGAGAAAGCTTTTTCTATCCACCTTAATATTGTTTGCCAGCTTGCTTTCATATTTCATCTTTTCCCTCCTAATGATTCTATTAGTCGGTTTTTAAAAGCTTCCCAGTTCTCTACCTTCCCACGAATTTTTGCTTTGTTGTACGCCCTCTCTTTTGCTTTTATGTTAGCTTTGGCTTCACTCATCAGCCACAGTTGTACTATTTTCCAATTTGAGTATTTCTTTGTTTTTGAAATACACCTATCCTGCACCTCCCTTATTTTTCCCAGAAACTCAAGCCATTGCTACTCGGCTGTCATCCTTGCCAGCATCTCCTTCCAATTTACTTTGGCCAACTCCTCTCTCACACCACTCACTGTAAATTTCCTTTACTCCACCGAAATGCTGATACATCATACTTTCCCTTCTCCCTATCAAATTTCAAGTTGAACTCAATCAGTTGAACCCCCTGCACCAGCTTCTCAGCCACGCATTTATGTGCCAAGTCATCCTGTTTCTACTGGCACATGGCACAGGTAGCAATCCAGAAATTACTACCCTGAATATTCTGCTTCTCAGCTTTCTGCCTAGCTCTCTAAATTCTCTCTTCAGGACCTCCTTGTTTTTCCTGCGTATGTCATTGGTACCAATATGTACCAAGACATCTAGCTGCTCTCCCTCCCTCTCCAAAATGCTGTGGGCATGATCCAAGATGCCCCTGACCCTAGCACTTGGGTGTGCCATTCATGTCCACAGAATCTCCTGCCTGTTCCACTAACTTATTGAGTCCCTGTCACTACTGCTCTCGTCTTCCCCCTCATTCCCTTCTGCACCATGAAGCCATACTCAGTGCCAGTAACCTGGTCTCCCTGGCATTCCCCTGGGAGGTCATCCCCCACAACAGTACCCAAAACTGTATATTTATTATTGAAGGGAATGGCCACAGAGATGCTCTGTGCTAACTGCCTATTCACCTTCCTATTCCTTCTCCTGACAGTCACCCAGCCTCCTGCCTCCTGTGACTTAGAGGTGACTACTTCCCTGCAACTCCAGTCAAAGATCTCCTCACTCTCCCGTACGGGCTGAAGGCTTCACACAGATGTAGTTCCTTGGGAGACTCTGTGTCTCCCGCGACTCCAACATTCAGCATGAGCAACACACAGTGACCGTTTAACCTACACAGTACCCCGACACAGTAAGAAACCCCCTCGCTGTGCGCTGCTCCTGCCACTGACTGGGATGCCGGAATGACACCGTTTGCCCATGAAGCCCACTTTTTAAACAAGCACGGCCAACCTGTGAGAGACCTGCTAGAGACCTCCTCACTGCGCGCTGCTCTCGCCACTGATTGGGCCACCAAAACATCTGGTCAGGCAACAGAGTTATTGTTGCAGGTAGAAGACCTCGAAGTTTTAGCTCTGCTTTCTTCCACAAATTATATCTGATCTGATAAGTGTTTCCAGCATTTTTCAGATTAAGGTGTTTGGTAATGCACCAGTGATAAAAAAATTTCTTTCATGTTAACTCTTCTGAGTGAATGGAAATAATTTTAGATAAATGGAAGCAGATATTTAATGCTGATTGTATTGGGCTACATAATCTATAATACGCACTGAACAGTTATACTAATTGCACCGCATTGCCTCTGTTTTGACTAATTTTCAGAAATCCCAGATATTTAATCTCAAACGTGGCACCCACCAGGGATGCCCTTTAAGTCCTTTTCTCTTTGATTTGGCTATAGAACCTTTGGCGATAGCATTTCGAAATTGTCCTGAATTGACCGGGATTTGGAGAGGGGGTGTTGAGCATAGAGTTTCTCTTTATGCTGATGACTTATTACTTTTTCTTTCAAATCTGTCTACATCCTTACCTCCAATGTTTTCACTTCTTGATCAGTTTAGCCAGTTCTCTGGCTATAAACTTAATTTACATAAGAGCGAACTTTTCCCAATTAATAAAGAAGTACAAGAATTAACATTTCGTGATCTCCCTTTTAAAGTAGTTCATAATCAATTTACTTATCTTGGGATTACAGTCACAAGGAAGTTTAAAGATCTCTTTCGTGAAAATTTTGCCAATCTTTCATATACTATAAAACAGAGTCTGTTACAATGGTCACCTCTATCCATGTCTTTGGTAGGTCGTATCAATGTTGTTAAAATGTATGTTCTCCCTAAACTTTTATATTTATTTCAATCAATCCCAATTTTTATTCCTAAATCTTTTTTTGATTCCTTAGACTCTATTATTTTGTCATATCTGTGGAAGAATAAGCGCTCTAGAATTAATAAAGTTTATCTCCAAAAATCTAAAAAAGAGGGTGGCATGGCTTTACCTAACTTTCGTTTATATTATTGGGCAGCCAATATACGTTGTGCTACCGTTTGGTCTTTTTTCTATGGCCAACCCGAGTGCCCTAATTGGGTGGCAATGGAGTTGAGTGCCACTAAAGATTTATCTATCTCTGCACTTCTTGGCTCTGTACTCCCCAGTAGCTTGTCCAGATTAATTGTTAATCCTCTTGTTAGACACACTTTGCGTATATGGGCTCAGTTTAGGAAGTTTTATGGTTTCCATGGTTTTTCCTTTTCTAGCCCTATCTTACATAATCACCTTTTTTTTACCTACTACGTATGATTCAGTATTTCATGATTGGTATAGGAAGGGCATTAGACATTTTGAAGATCTTTTTATTGATAATCGCTTCGCATCTTTTCAACAGCTCTCTGCTAAGTTCAATCTGCCCAATGCTCATTTTTTTAGATATCTCCAAATTGGACACTTTATTAATCCTTTAATTCCTAACTTCCCTGAAATGCCTGAGAAAAATGTTATGGATTTCTTTCTTTCTGTTAATCCACTAGGTAAAGGTTTAATATCATTTATTCGTGATAAATTAGCATCCTTACGGCGTGCCCCTGTGGATAAAATTAGAATGGCTTGGGAGCATGATTTAAATATCTCCTTATCTGATGAGACTTGGGATTCGATTCTCAAATCGGTTAATTCAACCTCTCTTTGTGCTCGCCATTGCCTTTTACAGTTTAAGATTGTTCATAGAGCCCATATGTCTAAATCTAAACTATCTCGATTTTACCCTAACATTAGTCCTCTCTGTGATAAATGCAAAAGGGGCGAGGCCTCTCTCATTCATATGTACTGGTTTTGTCCTAGCTTGGAGAAATTTTGGAAAGACGTCTTCATAACGTTATCTTGTATTCTGAATCACCACCTAGAACCTAACCCTTTAATTGCTTTGTTCGGTTTTTTGGGTGAGACAGATTTACGTCTGAGTTCGACTAAGTGTTGAATATTATCTTTTGCTTCTCTCCTGGCTAGACGTTTAATCCTCCTCAGATGGAGGGATGTTGCCCCGCCCACGCATGCTCAATGGCTTAATGATATTATGTCCTGCTTAGACCTTGAAAAAATTCATTATTCAGTTCTTAATTCGGATACAAAGTTCCATAAGGTCTGGGGACCTTTTATTGAGTATTTTCATAACCTTCCTCTTAACTAAGGTTTTTTTTTTCGGTCCCTTGCTTTCAGCTCCTTTTTTGTTGGTAGTAGGCATTAATATCTTCTGTTGCTAAGTGTATTTACAGTTTTGGGGGTTTGAATGTCCTGATGTATACTCTCTAGATTGTGTTGTGTTTGGTCTGGAGTTCTTTTTTGTTGCGGGGCTTGGGGAGGATACTAATTTTACATATCTTCAATTTGGGTGCTTTCTCAATTATCTTCTTTTGTATTCTATTATTATTGTATGTTTATTTTTGCACTGTATTAATGTTCTTCATTTCGATCTGGGGTTTTTTTTTATTTGTAGTGATGTAGAAAATGTATAAAAAAACTAATAATTGCACCACATTTGTCACTAATTTAATTTGTAAATGATCATAATGTATAAAAATCTCAGGTCAATTCATTCCATCATTTTGTATTGTTCAAAAAAAAGTACTTTTTGTGTATTTTTGCATTTCACAGAACAATTTTTTTCTTTTCATTTACCTGAAAACTTTGTCCACTTAACGCCTATTTCCTCTCACAACTCTAAGTATACGTGCATTTCAGCCCCACCCTTGTGACTAAGTTAGCAGACCCTTTTTCTGGGATGAGTAATCATGGTGCTGGTACTGTTAAAGACTCTATTCTTATATCAGTATTTTCTCTTTAGGATGAAACTGCACAGAAAAATTTTGATTTGTTAAAATTGAATTATGATAAGGAGAAGGTAAGTAAGTTTTCATGGTATCTGCACATCTAGATAGTTAATTGTTCTGTTTGTAGGATGATATTTGAATTTTAATATATTTTATATTGTATTTTAGGAAAATACATCCTCAGGAACGACAGATTCAAGAGATCTCGTAAAGGTTATTTCTAAAGCTTTTGCAATGCCTTTCCTAATAGCAGGATTTTTGAAGATTATAGGTGATCTAGCAGGATTAGCTGAACCTTTCTGCGTTGATGGCATCCTCAGATTTGTGGATGCAGAGCCTAAAGAATTGGAGAAGGTAAGGTTTTAGTTTATTTTTCTAAGCTGGCTCCACAGAGCACTAAATCTAGCTGTGTAGGTTAAATGCAAGTCAATGCACTCCTCCTTGGCTATATGAAATGTTCCAAGGGCATGTCACTGAGTATTGTGGAGGAGCAGAGAGATCTGGGGTTACATGTCCACAGATCCCTGAAAGTTGCCTCACAGGTAGATAGGGTAGTTAAGAAAGCTTATGGGGTGTTAGCTTTCATAAGTCGAGGGATAGAGTTTAAGAGACGTGATGTAATGATGCAGCTCTGTAAAACTCTAGTTAGGCCACATTTGGAGTGCTGTGTCCATTTCTGGTCATCTCACTATAGGAAGGATGTGGAAGCATGGGAAAGGGTACAGAGGAGATTTACCAGGATGCTGCCTGGTTTAGAGAGTATGGATTATGAGCAGAGATTAAGGGAGCTAGGGCTTTACTCCTTAGAGAGAAGGAGGATGAGAGGAGACATGATAGAGGTGTACAAGATATTAAGAGGAATAGACAGAGTGGACAGCCAGCGCCTCTTCCCCAGGGCACCACTGCTCAGTACAAGAGGACATGGCTTTAAGTTAAGGGGAGGGAAGTTCAAGGGGGATATTAGAGGAAGGTTTTTCACTCAGAGAGTGGTTGGTGCGTGGAATGCACTGCCTGAGTCAGTAGTGGAGGCAGATACACTAGTGAAGTTTAAGAGACTACTAGACAGGTATATGGAGGAATTTAAGGTGGGGGGTAATATGGGAGGCAGGGTTTGAGGGTCGGCACAACATTGTGGGCCGAAGGGCCTGTAACGTGCTGTACTATTCTATGTTCTATATGTTCTATTACAAACCTTTCTTCCTCAGTCGCTTTCTGGATAGTACTTTAATTATACATAGCAAAGAACGAATATGATTACCAATGAATTGTACCAAGAAACATCCTTTACAAAAATTGCTAATGTGCAATTTTGAGATGGGTAGTTAAAAAAGCAAAAATTATGAAAAGAAAACTCAGAAACTACAGAAATTAAAATCAATTACCCTTCAGAAGACAAATAAATAACAAAGGAAAATATTCTCAATAACTATATATGTGATCATCCACTCAAATGCTGGAGACTTGCTCCCAATAAGATCAATTTGAAGTTGAGGTTCAAGTTTATTTGCATTCAACTGTACACATTTATACATCTAAATGAAACATTGTTCCTTTGGGCCCAAAGTGCAAAACCATAAGGCCAAAAATATAGGGGCAGAATTAGGCCACTTGGTGCATCTTGTCTGCTCCGCCATTCCATCCGGACTGATTTACTATCCCTCCTGCCATTCTCCTGCCTTCTCCCCATAACCTTTGATGCACTGGCTATTCAAGAACCTACCAACCTCTGCCTTAAGTATACCCAGTGAACTTGCCTGCGCAGCTGTCTGTGGCAATGAATTCCATAGATTTACCACCCTCCAACTAATAAAAGAAAATTCCTCATCCTCTAAATAGTCTCAGTTCTGAGGCTGTGCCCTCTGATCATAGGCTCCCTCACTTTTTGAAGCATCCTCTCCACGTCCATGCAACACACACAAAATGTTGGTTGGAGGAACGTAGCAGGCCAGGCAGCACCTATGGAAAAGAGTACAGTCAGCGTCTCGGGTCGAGATGCCAACTGTACTTTCCATAGATGCTGCCTGGCCTGCTGAGTTCCTCCAGCATTTTGTCTGTGTCTTTTGCACCAATTCTTCAGCTATACATTCGTCTATCAAATCATCCTATTTACCCTCACTGGCATGTGGCACAGGTAGCAATCCAGAGATGACTAACCTGGAGGTCCTGCTTTCAGCTTTCTGCCTCTCTATATTCTCTCTTCAGGACCTCCTCCCTTTTCCAACCTATGTCATTGGTATAGTATGTACCAGGACTTCAGCCTGCTCACCCTCCCCCTCCTCTCCCTTTAGAATAAAACACAATACATAGAGTCACACTCAGTACATATAGTTACAATCCAGCGCACAGAGCCACAAAATAATACTGGTGCAGGTCCCTGAATGGCATGGCCTGTAGATTGACAGATTGACGTAAAGTGCAAGGTGCATGCTAATGTGAGAGTACTGGTGCTATTATAATAAAACCCAGCAGTAGTATATGAAGCAGCAGCAATAAAAGATTAAAAGTGACCAGTGCAGGATGAGAGTGTGTTGCTGAGTTGCGGGAGGGGTGGAGGGGAGTGACACGGTATTCAGAGTATTAAGAAGTTTAACAGCCTGTGGGAAGAAGCTGTTACCCAGGCTGATAATTCTAGTTATTACGCTGTGGCTGACAGCAGGAGGTCCAAGAGGTTGTGAGAGGATGTTCTGGCCTTCCTGGAGAAACCTTAAAAAAAAATGCATTTAGGTATTTTTCTTGTATTGATTGAGTTGTGGGCCAAATTCATGAAAATCCCGGGGTAGAAATTTATTTTTCAGTAATTTTTTTGTGCTCAGTCAGCTTTGCTAGAATTGTGCATCCAACTTGGCCTCAAAGGTGATCTCAAATCTCTCTTAATTTAGATAAAATATCTGTATTGCCAAATGCAAGGATGCTTTTCATTGACATCTCATTTTGACAAGCTGTCTATTTAAAACTGTGCTCACTCGGTAAAGCTAGCTTTTCTCTCTTAAAGGGTTTGGGGTTGGAGCTGCGTTTTATCTGTTATCGACAATTACTCAAGATTATGGGCAATGAAGTGACAAGGAATTACTAGTTTTCTGAAGACAGGAAACCACAGATGCTGTTATCTAGAATGAATAAAAAAAACTGCAGGAGGAACTATCAACTCAGGCAGCTTTCACTCATTACCATCCTTTCTGATCACCTTTGTGGCCTCCACCATACCTTCCCTGCCTCTGTTGACATCTCCACATTCCCTCCCTCACTTGCTTGTATCTGCCATCGACCCTCTTGGCCTGCATCCACTTGTCACTCCTAGGCCAACTCTTCCTTTAATCCTCCCTCTTACTTCTTCATACTGGCTAACTTCCCTTTACTTCACACTCTTGAGTCCTGGTGCAAAATCTCAACCGCAAAATATGGTCTTACCCTTGGCCTCCATAAATGCTGTTTGACCTGCCAAGTTCCTCTAGTAATTTTCTTTTTTTCTTAACCACTAATTTTCTTACTGCTACTTTTGAAGGAAGCCAGCAGGAACATTTTCTAGTTTACTTTGTGACAGGAAGATCTCCATGAACTGGCACTACAGTCGGTATACTATAGGCATAGCCCCAGTTTATGATAGAAAATGGTCCAGTGATCTCCAGTAAGTCCAGCAACACTTCTAGTGTTAAGTAATTTAGTTCAAACAAATTCTGTGAATTTTTCCTCTATTGGCTCTGCAAAAATATTTGATGGCAAATGCTTGCCAAATGAGCCAAAAGAGGTCTAAAGACCTACATCTAACTTTAGACAATAAGGCAAAGCTGATGGGAAATTGAGTATCATTTGTGAAAGCTGTGCGCTGATTGTTTTTATTTTTTATTCATGGAGTAGGTCCTCCCGGCCCTTCGAGCCTCACAACCTCAGCAACCCCTGATTCAGCCCTCGTCTCATCATGGGACAATTTTTACTAGGGGAATAGAATATAAAAGCAAGGAGATAATGCTGAGCCTTTGTATGACAGTAGTCAGGCCGCACTTGGAGCATTGTCAACAGTTTTGGGTCCCATATCTCAGAAAAGACGTGTTGTCATTGAGAGAGTCGGGAGGAAGTTCACAAGGATCCTTCCGGAATTGAAGGGGTTCACATATGAGGAGTGTTTGGCAGCTTTGGGCCTGTACTCACTGAAATTTGGAAGAATGCGGGGGGATCTCACTGAAACCTACTGAATGTTGAAAGGACTAGATAAGGTAGATGTGGAAAGGATGTTTCCCATGGTGGGGGTATCCAGAACTAGAGGGCACAGCCTCAAAATTGAGGGATGACCCTCTAGACAGAGGTAAGGAGGAATATTTTTAGCCAGAGTAGTGAATCTGTGGAATGCTCTGCCACATACTGCAGTGGAGGCCAAATCTGTGCGTATGTTTAAGGCGGAAGTTGATCGTTTCCTGATTGGTCAGGGCATCAGAAGATATGGAGGTAGGCAGGTGTATGAGGTTGAGTGGGATTCGGGATCAATCATGATGGAATGGTGGGGCATACTCAATGGGCTAAATGGCCTAATTCTACTTCTGTGGTCTTATGGACCAATTAACCTACCAACAGGTATACCTTTGGGCTATGGGAGGAATCCTGAGCACCCAGAGGAAACCCACGCATTCCACGGGGAGGACATCTAGATTCCTTACATATGATGTTGGAATTGAACTCTGAACTCTGACCTCCACCCCTCAGCTGTAATAGTGTCATGCTAACCACTATGCTACCACGTTGCCTGCTTGTGTAGATTCAGTAAGTGACTTTTCAGAAGCACATGGCATCTAACTGGGTCAGCACAGTAGTGTAGCAGTTGGCAGCCAGTAGTAATATTGGGGTTCGATTCCTGCTGCTGTCTCTAAGGAGTTTGTGAGTTCCCCTTCTTGACCGTATGAGTTTCCTCCCACACCCCGAAGACATACAAGTTGGGTTAGTAAGCTCTGGGCATGCTATGTGGTCGCTGGAAATGCGGCTTACCCTCAGCAAAATCTACGCTGATTTAATTTGATGCAAATGACACATTTCACTGTGTGTTTCGATGTATATGTGATAATCAAGCTAATCTTTAAAGAAAATCTGTAATTAAACAGAATCCTAGTTTGGTCAAAGATTCCATCTTATGACATGTATAGTAAATGATGCCTGATTTTATTGTATTGAATCACTAGGAGTACCTATTGAACACCAAAACTATATAGTTTGGTATTTAGAACTTGCATATAACAGCTTACTGTTGACCTGAACTTTGTGGTTTTCACTTTGGATTTCCCAAAGATGTTTTTATCTCTGTGAAATTTTCCTCCCTCACCCCCACATTTTTCGAGAACAAATCATTGAGCTGGAGTATGTTCACATTACCTCATCCTCACAACCCCTTTTGCTGCAACAGCCTTATATAGACTTATATGTTCTCTCTAACTGCAGCCTGTGATAGCCCTGTGAACAGTCCATGAACAGTGACTTTAATTCAAGCAACATTTCTAAAGCTCCTCACTTGAACCCCATTGATGGTGTTTCAGTAATTTCCAAAGCCTTTGATAACTAGAACTTCTTAAAACACAGTTGAAGTAAATTTCCAATGTAGGTACAACACTGGCATTTATCCAACAATTTGGATAATTGTCTAGTATGTTCTGCTCATTAAAAGTATGGTATATCTAATCCAGCCAATTACCACCCAATCCACTCTTAATTATTAACAATGTGATGGAACCTGTGGACAACGTTGTGAATGCAGTGTACTTGGTACCAGTTACGTATTTGCTGATGCCCGTCTCACCAGGTACACTCAGCTCCAAACTTGCACCAAAGAGTGAAATTCCAAAATTCAGGTGAGAGTTACTGCCCAAGACATCAGGGTGTCCTGGAGTCATTGGGCATTGAAGTGGTTGGAGTCATATAAAAGAAAGTTAACGATTGGTGGTTCTTCATCCCCGCTGAGGACATCCCTCATGCAATAACCTTGACCTAGTTATCTCAACATGTTTCACCAATATCCTTACTGCCACTGAAGCAAATTTCCAGAAGCAAGAACGTTCTACACTTCAGCAAATGGATCAGCAAGAACTAGACTACATTCAGGCACAATCTGATAAGTGACAGGTAAACACTTATTTCAAAAGAACCAAGCAAATACCATCTCCCACAAACGAGAATATAACTATCTACACTTGACATTCAATGTCATTACTATTACCAGGTCCACACCAATATGATGATAAGCTTATGACGATCAAAAAGCTGAATGTAAAACAGAAAATCAACATGCTCAACTAAATGTATCTGTTTGTGGAGGTAATGGGCAAGTTTAATGAATTATAATAGTGTTCTATATCCTAATTTTACTTAGGGAGTACATTTTGTGAGTTTCTGGGAATTTACTAATAATGGCTACATTTTGGCATTCTTGATGCTGTGCGTAGTGCTCTTTCGCCACCTCTGCCAACAGACAGCCTTCTACATTGTTATTCGAGATGGAATACGCATAAAATCAGGTCTGCAGGTAAGATTCTTTCAGTTTATTCCATTCTCCCTTCAATGAATTTTCTCCTTCCCCCTCTAAGTGTTGACTTTTTTTCCTGGACTTTGATTTTAGGACATAGAATATTACAGCATAGAATAGGCTCTTTAGCCAACAATGTTGTACTGACATTTTAACCTACTCTTAGATCAATCTAACCTTTCCCTCTCACATAGCCCTCCATTTTTCTATCAACCATGTGCCAATCTAAGGGTTTCTTAACTGTTCCTAATATATCTGCCTCCACCAGCACCACCTCTGGCAGTATGTTCTATGCACCTACCACTCTCCGTGTTTTAAAAAAAACATATTTCTAAACATTCTTCCTATACTTCCCTCCAATCACCCTAAAATATTGTGCCCATCATATTAGCCCTTTCTAGTGGCTGGCCACCAAATGTATGTCTCTTCCCATCCTGTACACCTCTATCAAGTCACTCCTTGCCCTCCTTCGCTTCAAAGAGGAAACCCCCCCCCCCAGCTTGCTCAACCTATCCTCAGAAGACATGCTCTCTAATCCAGCCAGCATCCTAGTAAATCTCCTCTGCATCCTCTTTCCAATTTCCACATCCTTTCTATAATGAGGTGACCAGAACTGAACAAAATATTCCAAATGTGGTCTAACCGGGGTTTTATAGAGCTGCAACTCTATGTTCAATGCCTTGTGGCTGTTGAACTCAAACCATCATCTAGTGAAGGCCAACACTCCATATGCATTCTCAACAACCCTGTCAATTTCTGCAGCAGCATTGAAAGATCTGTGGATGTGGACCCCAAGATCTCTCTTTTCCTCCACACTGCTAAGGATCCTCCCGTCAACCCCATTTTTTGCCTTCAAATTCAACGTGAAACACTTCACACTTTTCCAGGTTGAACTCCACCTGCCAGGCCAGTGGTCACTTCTGCGTTTTAAGCAAAAGGTAACCTTTCTTTAACAGACACACAAGAGAATGCAGATGCTGGAATTTGAAGGAACAAATAATCTGCTGGAGGAACTTAGCAGCTGATAGGAAAGAAATGGTCAACATTTTGGATTGAAACCCTACATCAACCCAAAGGATCAGCAATTTATTTTCTCCCACAGATACCACTAGATTTACCGAGTTACTCCTGTAGATTATTTGTTGGTCATTCTTAAAATTTTTATAGCTGTCTGTGACTTAATCCTATGACCTGACAGGGTTATGGGGAAAAGGCAGGTAGATGGAGCTAAGTTTACGGACAGATCAGCCATGATCTTATTGAATGGTGGGGCAGGCTCGATGGGCCGGATGGCCTACTCCAGCTCCTATTTCTTATGTTCTCATGTTATAAAGTTGTTTGAAATCAGCAGGGTCTTTGGATGGTAATGAAGTGTTCAACCAAGTGTCAATACCCCAGTCTCTTTCCCCCGATATAAAATAAAAGGGGAAAATGTGGGAGGTGTTCAATAGGTCAGGCAACAGGTGTAGAGAGAAATACAGAGCTGATGTTTCAGCTTGGTGACCATTTAAGAGAACTTGTTTTAGAACTTCAGTCTCCCCTCTTCTCATCCCTTGTTCCGGTTCTTTCTCATAGAGGAATGAGGAAGGGTGTGCAAACAAAAGTGGGAGATTAACTAGCTGAGCAAGGTTGGGTGCACAAAATTTTAGCAAACAGACAGGTTTCAAGTTTTTCAGGGACTGGGAAATACAAAAACTAAAATGTGCTGTAAGCACTTCTGATTCTAGTAGTTTAATGATTATTCCAGAACTACTTTGAGCACAAGAAACTGGTGTGCACCCTCACCCCAGCCTCTCCCAGTAAACTTGATACCCCAACCCTCTCCATTAACTATTGTCTGTCCTTCTAGCCTTGCCACAGTTTCCAAACATCTTCCACTGTCCATCATCTTTTCTCATCTCCCAATCCCCAAAACTCAAGACGGGTTTCTGCCCTGAGGCCTGTGCGATTTATTACAGATTGGGCTTTGCCTCTCTCTTCTACTCACATGTTCCAGCTCCAATGTTCTGAATTGCCCTGTGCCATCTCAAGTAAACTTCAGCTGCTGCCTTTTAGGACTACTGTGTCTTTCTTCTCTGACAGCTGCAAGTTTTCTTTTTGACTGATTGTCAGGCAGTGAAAGAGTTTAATTATCTTAACATTAAATCCAGCAGTACATCTGCTTTCCACTTTGCTAGGCCGTACTGAGTTTTCAGACGTTAACCCCCACCATACGTTGTAACCAATGTGTTGCTCTCATTGGTATTCGTCGTGGCTTTGATTAAGTCGTGTTTATATTTCACACTTCAAAAAAAATATTACCTCACCTACAATGACAATACTTCCCATCCACTCATCTTCCACCATCAAAATGCACAAGAGCTATGAACACCTGCAGACTCCCCTCCCAGTCACACACCATCCCCCACTTAGCAATATATCACTGGGACTTCATGTTCACTAAGTTAAAACCTGGATTTACCGTAGCTAACTAACAACACTGGGTCTACCTCTAGCCGAAGAACTCCACCATTTTAAAACTATAGTTCATCTCCACCTCCTTAAGGGCAGTTAATAATAAGCAATAAATCAGACAGCAAGAGCCCCATGCTACTAAGTGAATACATATTTAAAAATCAGAAATATGAATATTTCCATATTATTTTTCCAGGCCATGATTTATTTGAAAGCGTTATCACTGCCAGTGTGGGTCTTCAATGGAGATCATCTGACGACGGGCCAGGTTATCAATTACATGTCAGTGGATACTTATCAAATAATGATGGTGGCTTTTTTGGGATTCTATATCATTTCCATTCCAATACAGGTATGTCAAATTTAATAGAGAGCTAAATGAGCAGATTGATTTTTGTAGGAAAGGTATTATAAACTGGCCTTTCCTCACTGGGGTTACTAGAATACTAGATCATGCATAAATAATTTGGAAGAATTGCGGCTGTCTCCCCTTAAGCACACTGGAACCACATACTTAAAGAATACGGACCATAGAAATAAAGATATTATTGAAGGAATTTTATTTAGAATGATGCACCATCAATAACTCACTCTGAGACGTAAGAAGCGAGGTATTGGCTTTTATTGACTGGAAGAATGAACAACACTACATCCTGGAGAATGAGGCCGGGCATCAGGCTTCAATCGCCTTTATACAGGGGTCTGTGAGAGGAGCCACCGAAGCAGTCAGCAGGGGTCTGTGGGAGGAGCCACAGGAGCAGTCCAGACAGGTATATGTAGTTCACCACATAGAAATATGGCCTTACTTTTGCAACTGAAATAAATATAAACCTGTATGTCTGTGCCCTACTAAGTGTACTTTCAGAAAGTACATTTCTGTACTTTCAACAAGTTTTTTTTTCAAAAAGGGATGTACCTACAAAAAGGTTTGAACCATATTGTGATACATATTGGTAATCAGTGGGATTATGTTCCTGGTGACAAATAAACAATCAATTCAGCACCATTAGTCAACAAGTGGGTTTCCTTTGAAATTCATTTTGTTGTAGTTGCTAAGGAAATTGAAATGAGCAATTTTTATTGAGATGAGTAGTTTTTACTGAAAGTAGAACCCATCAATGACCTGGTTTTTTTTTGAAAGGGCAATACTTCTCTCTTTAATGATAAGTCTTGCTCACAAATACTTTGACAGTCATCAAAGTAAGTCACATATTCATGCATATTAACTGTCAAAATATTTTTAATTGTTTTTTTCAAAATGATTTTGAAAGCAAAAACACATTTAAAAAATCATTATTATGAAAGCATTGTCAGCAAAATTTAATTAAAACCAATTAGAACATTTTTAAAATTACATGCATTAAGTTAAATCAATTTATATTGTTATATCAATTTGATAGAGTCACTGAAATGTAAGTGGGAGTGCAATGTCTGGGAAGCTGCAGGAAGTTGATTTTTCACCATCAAATGTCAGAATAGAATGGTAATTACAGTAGCTAAATCTTCCAGGAAGTTTGGAACATCCATATTTGTGTATACTTATAAGGAGTTCCAAGTTTCCTAACAGTTACAAAGGGAATGCCAACAGTTCAGATGGAACTGCAGACATTTTTCTGGAGAAACATAATCCTTTTGTTAATAATAACTATCCATCAATTTCTTCACACTTCTCTCATGAAAAGTTGAGAAGTAAAACACTAACTACTGACGAGTTCAAGTTAATCTCAATAATTTGAGATTCCCATTTTTAATCGAAAAACCTCAACTTACTGAAGCAATCTCAATGGTAGTGTCTGAAGATTATAATGCGTATATTTTGAAACTTTTGATTTTCTTGGAAATTTCCAGAATTGATCAATTTTGTGACAAAATAGCAAACTTTCCATATTCTGTCAGGGATATTGAAGAAAATTAGTAAGTAACCAGCTGTTGCAAAAAAGCCACTAGGGTAGGAACAGCTGAAGTTCTGAAACAACACAGTCAAAATATTCAAATATCACAGGGAATAATAAAGGGCAATGTTTATCATCCATTAAGTCACCAGCATGGTGTGTATTTTTGGCACAGCTAACCACATTCCCCAAAATCGCATATCATCTTTACTTTGAATGATATTATTGTGGCTTCATCAAAATACTGGAGTTCCCTTACCAATGCTACTTTGGATGTACCATAATCCCATAAACTGCATCAATTCAAGAAAGCATCTTAGGCCCATCTTTTCAGGGGTAATTGGGAATGGGCAATGAATGCTATGACTGCTAACAATCACCATATATTTAAAGAAAAAAAGGAGAGGGAATTTCAGATTCAGACAAGTTTATTGTCATATACACTAGCGTAGGATGAAATCCCCTTGCTCTCTTGAGCAGACAGTATAGATAGTAAATAATAAATACACAAGTGTAGAACAACAGAATGGTACAAAGGTGGTGGTGCAATGTGAAGTCATGCAAAAAGAAATGCTGAAGTAACAAGAGCAGAATAACTGAGTGACGTAGAATTAATAATTCCAAGATTGTCGCGGCACTACTCAGAAGGGGATGGGAAAGAGGTGACTTGTTCAGAAGTTAGTCTTAGTAGTGCGGAAGAAGCTGTTCTTAAGTCTCATCATTCAGGCTATCAAACTCCTGCATCTTCTCCCAGAAGGTAGAAGATTAAAAGAGATGGCCAGGATGACAGGCATCGTTGACAATACTATTTGCCTTCCTGAAAGAATGCACTGTGAATATGGTCAGGATTTTAAAGCCTGTATTTCAATTGCAATTGCATAAACCATTTATTATTTATATACTACTTAATTAATTTTCTATTTACTGTATTACTTGTATCTTGATTTCAGATTATACTGACAATTCTGCTACTCTATCTACAACTGGGGTACAGTGCTTTGATAGGAGTTTCTATCATTATCCTGCTCACCCCTCTGCAGTACTTCATCGCGAAAAAATTTATTTCTATTCAACAAGAAACAATGAAGTGTTCAGATGACAGGATCAAGAAATCCCACGAAATGCTGCAGAACATAAAGGTAATGACTGCTACTCAAGGTTAATCAAATCCAATTCTGCATTCCTCTTTTAACTTGGAAAAACAATGCACATAAAACTATTATCTTGGAGAATTCAATTCACTGTCTGATGTTAAAAGAATACTATCTACTGTCGTACCGAGATGCCATTTCATTCCGACTTGACAGACCACCTGGATCAGTTAATTGAATAAGGAATATGTGATCAGGTTTAAGGTGAGAGGTGGACGTTTGGAAGAGATCTGAAGGGAACTTTGTTGCACAAGAGCTGGTTGGAGTCTGGAAAATATTACCTGAAGAGGTGGTGTAGACAGGGACTCTCAGGACACTTAAGAAACGTAGACAAGTACTTCAATTGTCAAGGCATAGAAGGCTGTGTACCTAATAGGATTATATAGGTTATGGTGGGCCCGAGGGCTGCTTCTGTGCAATATGACTCAGTGACTTTATCACTATGATTGCAAATAACTTGGATTTTGTTCTACCGAATTGAGGAACTTTTCAGCAGCTCTAATTCCAAAAATCAATTTAAGACACAGAGCAGTACGTTTCTTTGAATACTGCTTATTAGGTTACTCCCCTGACAACTTTTTCAGTCAAATAATAATATCCTTAATTATTGTGACCATGGTAGCATTCCCTTCAGTCCCAGTGAGACCTAGATCGAAACTATTCTCTGCAAAACAGTCTAAGAAGTTTAAATCTTCTGAGTCTTGACTAACCACATCTGTTCCATGGTTGAGAGGTTGCGTGGTGGCTGATCTCAAAGTTATTTCAGCTCACAACTTCAAGGCTTTACCTTATTTGAAATTAAATCTGTAGCATAATGCTGCATGGTAGCATAGTGGTTAGCACACACTTTACAGTACACGCAACCCAGGTTCAAAACCCACCGCTGCCTGTAAAGAGTTTGTACGTTCTCCCCATGACCACATGTGTTTCCTCCAGGTGCTCTGGTTTCCTCCCACAGTCCAAAGACATGCCAGTTGGTAGGTTGATTGGTCATAGTAAACTGTCCTGTCATTAGGCTAGGATTAAATCAGGAGATTGCTGGGTGGCATGGAAGGGCCTATTCTGCACTGTATCTCAATTTTTTTAAATGGTTGGATATAGTTATAATGATGCTTTGCTAGCCACGAGAAATCGGTTTGACTTCTCATTGCTTTTGGACTTAATGTGCGAAGAAGTCAGTTGCACAACACCTGAAAACGTACCATAAATTGAAAATTGGCTTGAAAGGAATAAAGTAAAATGTGTTCATTTTTAGGGATAAGAAAAATCAATGATGATATTTAACTCCCAACTCGTCAGTAGTGTATGTGTATCCTAGCACCTTTGTTGGGTGTAATACTCCTCCAAATAGTGTTGGCCTAGCACCCAGAATTAATCTACAATGGGATCTTCATTCTTGCTTGTTCGAACAATGGCAGTCTTTATTTACTTGTGGACCAGTCAGGTTTACTAACACTTTGAAATAATAGTATTTAAAAGACCATCACTCATTCTTTATTCCCTCACAAAACTCCGGCTTCCTTTAACCTCAGATACCACAATATCTGTGCCTTGACTGCTGTGCCTGTGAAGAGCAGATCATGGTCATTCTCAACCTCTTATTCTCAGAATCATTCCAGACTTGTGCTTCTGAACTCTGCCACATCTGAAGGTTTTCTGTTCCCTGAGTCGTATTGCACAGAAACAGCCCTAGGGCCCACTGTGACCTTTCTAATCCTATTTATTCACATTAGGTACACAGTTTTCTATGCTTTGACAAACGAGGTACTTTCCTACATGTTTTTTAAGTTCATGAGAGTCCCTGCTTCCACCACCTCCTCATGTTAAAAGGCCTGAAGAGATTAGATATGACAAAGTTATTTCCCATGGTAGAGAGCACATCTTCAGGATTGAAGGACATCCATTTAGAACTGAGATGCGGAGAAATTACTTTAGTCAGAGCGTGGCAAATCTGTAGAATTTGTTGCCTCGAGCGGCTGTGGAGGCCAAGTCATTGGGTGTATTTAAGGCAGAGATAGATAGGTTCTTGATTAGCCAGGGCATCAAAGGGTATGGGGAGAAGGCAGGGGAGTGGGGATGACTGGAAGAATTGGATCAGCCCATGATTGAATGGCGGAGCAGACTCGATGGGCCGAATGGCCTACTTCTGCTCCTATATCTTATGGTCTAAGCAAAACTGCCTGCTTTGCAGCCTTCCCCAATGTCCATGCATTCAAAGGTTACATTCATGTATTTGGCAATAAAGATGGAGTTTGGAAGTGGTCAGGCCAGATCTTGCCTTGAATGATAATTGCCAGAGTTGAAATGTCAGAGGTCTGTGACAGCTGCCAGAATCTGGCTCCAGCATTGGAGGACCATATTGTATCAGCAATATTTACCCTGCAAGGCAAACTATTGAGTTTCCTCAGAGAATACTCCCTCACTTCTTTTTATTGTAGGATCATTCAGAGGTAACATTCTCCAGAGTTGGAAGAATAAACTTGCATTATTATGTGACCTTTTAAGAACAAGAGACAATCTGCAAATGCTGGAAATCCAAGCCCCACACACAGAATGCTGGAGGAACGCAGCAGGTTCCTGTACCAAAACCATCTTGGTTTTGGTCTCTCTCTCAAATGTCAACTGTACTCTTTTCCATTGTTGCTGCCCAGCCTGCTGAGTTCGTCCAGCATTATGTGTGTGTCCCTTTAAGATCTATCTTTGAAAATTGCACCTGCTGAATTAATTGCATTTAACTTCATATTTGTAAATATCTATTTTCATATGATCCACAAAGCTATTTTATCACTGTTTACAATATATTGGCTTTTGTTCATTAATCGGCAAGAGGTATAACGTACATAATGCAATGCAATAATTTACTTGGTTCACAGCATCTCTCTTCTGTGATCATGCATTCAAGAGGGATTAAAGCAGATTATTCCAGTTTCATTTTAAACTTGTAATACATCTTGTTGGATCAGAATCTTGCAACTTACACTAAAATTTGGCTGTAGAGATGAAGACTGAAATTTCCACCTCCAGAGTTTAAAATGCCAGGTGCTTTCATGTTTCCAAGTGTTGTGTTTCAAAATGTGAATGTGTAAAGTAAACGAAGGTTTGTTAAAGTAACTCTTAAGAGTGACGTCTGTGGCAGAAACAAGCAAGGTACTGGCCAAATTATCAGAATTGTGGGCAGCTCTGAGAGGCTGGTGTCAAAAGGATAACCGAGTGAAAGTTTGGTTACAGCAGAAGTCAAGAAAGAAGCAATAAGGAAAACTTAATTGAATCTTGTTATTTAAGGAGAGAGTTCACTTGCAACAAAGCTAGAGGAAGAGATCTTGTAGCAGAAAAGTAAATTGGATTGGCATGGTAGAGCTGTCTAGACGCCTAAGATTTTAAATGATTTTAAGTTCAAGTTTATTCTCATGGTTGTACATACATACGGTATAAATGCCAATGAATATTAGCTCTTCTTGCTGCAGCAGCACAATATATCACAACATGGGTCTCAGCACCAATCTCTGCCTCACAACTGGAAAATTACCACTTTAATCATACTTTCCATTAACTAATACTCATCCTCGGCTTGTATTTACAGTACTCCCAATACCAATTCTCTAATTTTATTTAAATTTCTTGTGTGGGAACTTATTGAAAGCCTTCTGAAGCTCCTAATATAAGATATAAACTGGTCTGTCCATATCCACCTTGTTTACGACAGCATAGTTCCTCAGGACATGATATCCCATTCATAAATCCAGTACAGTAGTGTATTTGTCAACGTAGAACGGAGATCGAGTTTCTAAATCTGGCAGGAGCAAAGGATGTTGGAATGGTGAGGGTGGAGCGCCACGGGAGGGTTGTGGGGCAAGTGGCAGAGAAGACGTGCCAGGGGCAGGAGTGGCACAGATGCCGACATACCCAGCCCTGAGACACCAAGCAAGGTGACCTGATTCCAAGCAATTGGTTTATTGATCATTACAGAATGTCTCTCTAGTGCTTCTCACTCCATTCCCTCTCCCTTCCCATTTTCCCAACCATGATCCCACTCTCCCTGTCCCCTTACCACTTTCAGTCCATATTAGAGACTATATCAGAATCAGATTTACCATCACTCGCATATGTCATGAAATTTATTTTTTTAGGCAGCAACATTGCAGTGTAATATATAAAATTAGTATAGTATTGTGCAAAAGTCCTGGGCATCCTAGCTATATGTATGTGACCAAGGTTTTTGCATAGTACTGTGTGTAACCACATTACTTACAATCTTCCATTGTGGGAACCATTCTAGAATCTAAGGAATTTCAGAAGATGACAACCAGAGTTCACAGATATCTGCTTTTAGATAATATTTATTTATTTGATCTCATTTATTTTGGACCTGGAGCCCTCTATTATTTACTGAAGATTTTGCCTATGTATTTGATTAATTTCCCTGTCATTTCCTTTTTCCTCTATAAAATTTGTCCTGTAAGCATTGCTCATTAGTTTTGGTTAGTCTTGTTTGTGCATCTGTAGAAACTCTTGCAGTCTTTTGTTACATCTCTTGTTTTTTTCCCTTTTCCCTTTCCTTATCAATCTGCAGAAGTTTGTTCGAGTGTTCTGTAGCAATCCAAACCTCCTATAACTCCTAAGCAAAGATGCGGGCACACTTTTCTTATGATTACATCTATGTGTTTGGGTCCAGGACGGATCATTTGATATGTTAACACTCAGGAAGTTAAAGCTGCTCACTCTCTCCACTGTCAAATTCCCCCTATGTAAATGGGTGCATATCCCCCCTATGTAAATGGGTGCATATTCCCCCTATGTAAATAGGTGCATATTCCCCCTATGTAAATGGGTGCATATTCCCCCTATGTAAACCTTCCTTCCCTGTCCTGAAGTCAACAGTCAAATCTTTAGTTTTGCCTTCATTGAGCTAGAGGTTGTTGTAGTGGCACTGCTCAGCGCAATGTCCTATCTTGCTCTAGTATGCTAACTCATCACCCTCTGTGATTTGTCCAACAACTACAGTGTCATTGGTGAATTTGAAGGTGGCATTGGGGCTGAGCTTAGCCACACAGTCATGTGTTTATAGAGAGTAGAGCAAGGTCCAAGCACGCAACCTTGAGGTGTACCTGTGATGATGACCAAGAAGGAAATATTATTACTGATCCTCACTAACTGAGGTCTGCCCATAAGGAATTCAAGTATCGAGTTGCAGAGGGGCAGAGGGGCACAAAGGCCTGAGTATAGAAGTTAGAGGATGAATTTGGATGGGATGATTATGTTGAATGCTGATCTGTAGTTGGTGAACAGCAGTTTGACATATGAGTTCCCATTGTCCAAATGATCCAGAGCAGAGCTATGTGCCAGAAAAATCGCATCTGCCATTGACTTGTTGTGGCAATAGGCAAATTGGAGCAGGTCCAGGTCATCCTGAGGAAGGAGTTGATTTGCACCATAACCAAGATCTCGAAACTCTTTATGTAAGTGCTATCAGGCGGTAATGTTTGGTGCAGGTCACCACACTCTTCTTGGGTACTGGTTCAATAGATGCCTCTTTGAAGAAGTGGAAACCTCACACTGCAGAAGCAAGAGTAATTCATAGCCGTTCCACTTTCAGTACAACATTATCAATTGATGCTGCATTCCTTTTCGCTTCCCCAACTTAAACAGCCTCTAATGTGACAGCGCTATTTTTGTTTCCAATAGATCAGTATGGTTTCCATCAACTCTTACATACTCACACTTCACCTGCACTGCCTGCCTCAAATTATTTATTTAATTCTCTCACCTTCAGCTTTATCCCCTATCATCAAAGTCCATACTCCCTAGACAATGCACTCATGGGATATCATGCTAAAACATGCTGCCCTTTTACAGTATGTCAGACCACATATTTAAAGTTCAAAGATTCGGATCTTTGCGTCAGATCTTACTTTAATCAACTGGTTCTACCTGGTTGTCCAATTACTATCAAGAGTTGTTCGCCACGTTTTTTAATCACTGCAGCTTTAAGCTGTAAGTGAAGAGGATTTAACAATGAGAATAAATTAGATACATTTCTATTTCTTTGAAAGGTATAATTGAGACTACCTGCCATGTCTGCCAGTTAGGTATTAGGCCTAACTCTATTGTGCTTTGTGGAATATTGAGTGTCTAGAATGAACAGCTGGCTTCCTCTTAGCAAATATTTTAATATAGAGTGATAGATCACAATTCTTGAGAAATGTGTCTAGCATTTGCATGGCCTCTAGAACAAACATTATGAATTTTATTGATTATTCTGTTCCAAATGCGGCCATTCAAGTTTTATTTTTTTACCCTTGCAGTCAATGCCTTTCTACTACAACATGTAAATAAACAGTTCAAAATAATTAAATTGGTGTTCTTATTGTTTCTACATTGTAATTATCTTCCAGCTTTTGAAGCTTTACTCTTGGGAAGGGGTCTTTACCAAGGCCATTGAGATGGCAAGGGAGAAGGAGCTGAAATACATGCTGAAAGGAGCTGTTTACGTCATTGTGACATGTGAGTTAGATTTATCAATGATAATTATTGTGAAATTTTGGTAACATGAATCCAAATCTGCTCAAAATGTCTCTTGTTTTACAAAGTTCAAAGTAAATTTAATATCAACATACATAAATGTTACCTTATATAGCCCTGAAATTTATTTTCTTGTGGGCATTCACAAGTAAATACAAGAAACACAATAGAATCGATGAAAGACCATATCCAACAGGACAGGCAAACAACCAGAGTGCAAAAGATGACAAACTGTGCCAATACAAAAAGAAAAAAAAATTATAATAAATAAACAAACAATAAATATTAAGAATATGAGATAAAAGTCCTTGAAAGTGAGTCCATAGGTTGTGGGAACAGTTCAGTGATGAAGTGAGTGAAATTGAGTGGTTATCCCACTTAGTGCAAGAGCCTGATAGTTGCGGGATAATAACTGTTCCTGAACTTGGGGGTGTGTGTTCTGAGGCTCCTGTACTTTCCCGATGGTAGCAGTGAGAAGAGAGCATGGCCCAGGGAGGTGAGGGTCCTTGATGATGGATGCTGCTTTCCTGCGACAGCGATCAGTGTAGATGTGCTCAATGATGGTGATGGACTGGGCTGTATGCACTATTTTGTTGTCAAGGACAGTGGTGTTTCCATACCAGGCCATCATGCAACCAGTCAATCGAGTATATTCTTCACCACACATCTCTAGAAGCCTGTATAAGTTTCAGATGACATGCTGAATCTTCACAAACCTCTAAAAAAGTAGAGTCACTGCTGTGCTTCCTTCATAACTGCACTTACATGCTGAACCCAGCACATATCCTCAGAATAGGGTGGATGAACTTGCAGCACTGTTGCAGATTGGCAGGTATGATGTTGTAGCACCAATGAATCATGACGGAAAGATTACAGCTGGGAGTTTAATGTCCAAGGATATACATTGCATCGAAAGGATAGGCAGGAAGGCAGAGGGGTGGCGTTGCTCTGTTGGCAAAAAAAAAAATGAAATCAAGTCATTAGAAAGGGGTGACAAAGGGTCAGAATGTGTTGGATCATTGTGGATAGAACTAAGGAACTGCAAGGGTACAAAGACACTGATGGAAGTTGAATACAGACCCACAAACAGTAGTAAGGATGTGGTCTACAAATTACAGTGGGAAGTAGAAAATGCATTCCAAAAGGGTAAAGTTACGATAGTCATGGGGGAATTTCAATATGCAGGTAGACTGGGAAAATCATGTTGGTGCTGGATTACTGAAGGGGGAATTTCTAGGGTGCCTATGGGTGGTTGAGCCCACAAAAAGATCAGCTACTCTGGATTGGGTGTTGTGCAGTGAACCAGAGTTGATTAGAGAGCTTAAGGTAAAAGAACCCTTTGGGGAAAGTCATCATAATATAATTGAATTTACTCTGAGAAGGAGAAGGAGAAGCTAAAGTCAGATGTATCAGTATTACAGTGAAGTGAAGGGAATTACAGTGGCATGAGAGAGTAGTTGGCCAGAATTAATTGGAAAACAACACTGACAGGGATAATGATGGAGCAACAATGACTGGAATTTCTGGAAGCAATTCGGAAGGCACAGGGTATATACATCCCAAAGAGAAAGAGGTATTATAAGGGAAAGATTAATAACCGTGGCTAACAACAGAAGTTAAAGCCAACATGAAAACTAAAGAGAGGGCTTATGATATAGCAAAAATTAATGGGAAGGTAGAGGATTGGGAAGTTTTATGAAGGTAAATATGGAATACGAAAGTAAGCTAACCAGTAATATTAAAGAGGATATCAGAAGTTTCTTCAGACACATCAAGTGTATAAAAGAGGTGAGAGTGGATATCAGACCACTGGAAAACAATGTTGGAGAGATGGTAAGGGGGACAAGCAAATGGCGGATGATCTGAATTAGCGGTATGGTGGAAGTTCCGAGTGTTGGGGGCATGAAGTGTGTGAAGTTACCGTAACTAGAGGGAAGGTTGTTAAGAAACTGAAAGGTCTGAAGGTAGAAAAGTCACCTGGACCAGATGGTGTACACCCCAGAGTTCTGAAGGAGGAGGCTGAAGAAATCATGGAGGCATTAGTAATGATCTTTCAAAAATCACTAGATTCTGGAATGGTTCCAGAAGACAGGAAAATTGCAAATGTCATTCCACTCTTCAAGAAGGAAGAAGGAAGAGAGGCAGAAGAAAAGAAACTATAGGCCAGTTAGTCTGACCTCCGAGGTTGGGAAGATGTTGGAGTCGACTATTAAGGTTGAGGTCGCAGGATACTTGGAGGCATATGGTAAAATAGGCCATAATCAGCATGGCTTCCTCAAGGGAAAATCTTGCCTGACAAATCAGTTGGAATTCTTTGAAGAAATAATGAGCAGGATAGACAAAGGAGAATTCGTTGATGTTGTATACTTGGATTTTCAGAAGGCCTTTGACAAGCTGCCACACATCAGGCTGCTTAATAAGCTAAGAGCCCATGGCATTACAGGAAAGAATCTAGCATAGATAAAGCAGCAGCTGATTGACAGCAGGCAAAGAATGGAAATAAAGGGAGCCTTTTCCAGTTGGCTACTGATGACTAGTGGTATTCCACAGGGGTCTATGTTGGGACCGATTCTTTGTATGTTATATGTCAATGATTTGGATGATGGAATTGATGGCTTTGTTGCAAAATTTGTAGGTGATACGAAGATAGGTGGAGGGGCAGGTAGTTTTGAGGAAGTAGAGAGGCTACAGAAGGACTTCGACAGATTAGTAGAATGGGCAAAGAAATGGAAGATGGAATACAGCATTGGGAAATGTATGGTCATGCACTTTGGTAGAAAAAATGAAATGGTTGACATTATCTAAATGGAGAGAAAATACAAAAAACTAGGTGCAAAGGGACTTGGGAGTCTTTGTACAGGATTTCCAGAAGATTAACTTTCAGGCTGAGTGTGCTGTGGTGAGGAAGGCAAATACAATGTTGGCATTCATTTCAAGAGGACTAGAATATAAAAGTAAGGATGTAATATTGATACTTTATAAAGCCCTGGTGAGGCCTCACTTGGACTACTGTGTGCTAGGTTTGGGGCCCTTATATCTTAGAAAGGATACGCTGAAACTGGAGAGGGTTCAAAATAGATCCCCAAAAATGATCCTAGGATTGAATGGCTTGTCATATGAAGAGCATTTGATGGCTCTGGGCTTATGTTCACTAGAATCCCGAAGAATGTGGGCTGACCTCATTGAAACCTATCGAATGGTGAAAGGCCTTGATAGAGTGGATGTGGCGATGATGTTTCCTATGGTGGGAGAGTCTCAAACCAGAGGACACAGCCTCAGAGTAGAGGGGCATCCTTTTAGAACTGAGATAAGGAGGAATTTTTTTATTCACAAGTGGTGAATCTGTGGAATTCTTTGCCACCAGCAGCTGTGGAGGTCGAGTCTTTATGTATATTTAAGGCAGAGGTTGATAGATTCTTGATTGGTCAGGGCATGATGGGATATGGGGTGAAGGTAGAAGATTGAGGCTGAGAGGAAATTTGGATCAGCCATGATGAAATGGGAGAGCAGACACAATGGGCCAAATGGCCTAATTCTGCTCCTACATATATCTTATGGTCTTAATTATAACACTGAGGAATTTTAAGTTGCTCACCCTCTCCACCTTTGATCCCCCGATGAGTACCAGCTCATGGGCCTCCGGTATCGTTCTCCTGAAATCATTTTCCGAAAGGTTGTTGTTGTGACACCACTCAGCCAGATTTCCATTCTCCCTCCTACATGCTGATTCATCACGACATTTGATTCGGCCAACGACAGAGGTGTGATCAGCTAAACCTAATTATGGCATCAGAGCTGTGGTTATCCTCACAATCATAAGTATAAGGTGTGTAGAGTAGGAGTGCTAAGCACACAGTCTTGTGATGCACCTGTGCTGATGAAGATTGTGGTAGAGATGTTGTTGCCAATCTGAACTGACTGGGTTCTTCAAGTGAGAAACTGAGGATCCAGTTACACAAGGAGGTATTGAGGCTTATTAATTAGTTTTGAGGGGATGATAGTGTCGGTTCGTTTTTTTGAGATTCTTACACACTTGATACAAATGCAATACGCCAACTTCTGTAGATAGCCATGATTCTTTAGTTAAGCAAGTACAAGCTTTTTGGAGCATCACTTAACAAACTTTGTGGTGCTTGTGGAGCCCTGTCAAGCGATGCCGTCCGAACAAGGGAACAGCCCTCCCTTTTTATAGGGTTTTACACCACAGTCAGTACACAATAGACAGTAGGTGCAGGAGTAGGCCATTCGGCCCTTCTAGCCAGCACCGCTATTCACTGTGGTCATGGCTGATCATACACAATCTGTACCCTGTTCCTGCCCTCTCCCCATATCCCTTGACCCCGCTATCTATAAGAGCTCTATCTAACTCTCTCTTGAATGCATCCAGAGACTTGGCCTCCACTGCCTTCTGGGGCAGAGCATTCCACATATCCACCACTCTCTGGGTGAAAAAGTTTTTCCGCATCTCTGTTCTAAATGGCCTACCCCTTATTCTTAAACTGTGGCCTCTATGCAAGTTACAATTTTTAGCTACCCCCACAGTCACATGCCCGGCAACAGTGATAGTACGAGACAAAGAGTACTTAAGCACCTAAAACGGAAGCAAAGGTCATCCACCCAAGAACACTGTGTGTGGTTAGTATCTAAATTCTTGCATGTCATCAGGACAAATTATCCTTTAACATCTCAATAGTACTTGACAAAAACCACTTAATCACCTAAAAGCATCTAATTTCCTGCAAGTCAACAGGACAAATTACCCTGTAACATCTCAATAGTATTGAATGCCGAGATGTAGTCAGTGAAGAGCATCCTGAGGTATGCATCTTCACAGTCCAGATGTTCCAGTGTTGAGTGACAAGCCAATGAAGTGGCATCTGCTGTTGATCTCTTCGTGACAGTAGACAAATTGGGGTGGATCCACGTCACTTCTCAAGCAGGAGTTGATAGGTTTCATCACTAACCCCTCAAAGCACTTCATCACAGTGGATGTGAGTTACTGGATAATAGTCATTGAGGCAAGTTGCCATGCTCTCTTTAGGTATAATTGAAGCCTGTTTGAAGCAGGTAGGTACTTCACACTACTGAAGTGAGAGGTTCAAATGATCGGTGAACGCTCCAGCCAGTTGATCAGTACAGATCTATGGTACTCAGCCAGATACCACATCTGGGCCGGATGCTTTCCATGGGTTCACCTGCCTGAAGGATGCTCTCACGTCACTGAAATCACAGGGTCTTTGAGGGCTGTGGTTCCTCCATGTTTGGACAGTCAAAGTGAGCGTAGAAGGCATTGAGCTCATCTGGGAGTGAAGCCTTGTTTTCATCTGTGTCGCTTGCTTTCACTTTGCAGGAGGGGATAACATTCAAGCCCTGCCTCAGCTGCCGAGCATCCTTCAGTGATTCAAGTATGGTTCAGAATTGCCACTTAGCACGTGAGCTGGCTTTCCAGAGATCGTAACTGGACCTTTTGTATTTTACTTGGTCACCAGACCTGAATGCCACTGATCTGGACCTCAGCAGATTGTGGATCTCAAGGTTCAACCAGGCCTTCTGGTTTGGGAAGACTCTGAGTGACACTCGTCTACAACTGTTTTTATAAAATCCGTGACAACTCTGGTATACTCGCTCAGATCTTCTGAGTCCTTGAACGTAGCCCAGTCCACCGGCTCAATGAAATCCTGTAGTTGCTCCTTTGCCTCCCACAACCACCTCTCTGTTATCCTCATCTCTGGAGCTTTGAACCTTTGCCTCTGCCTGCATGCAGTTAGGAGGAGCACAGATTTGCCAAAATGCAGTCTAAACATGGAAAGGTGGGCATTCTTAATCATAGTATGGCAGTGGTTGAATCTGTTGGGACCCCTGGTGTTGGCGGTGATAGGTTGATGAGAATTGGGCAGATATTTCTTCCAACAAGCCTGCGTGAAGTCCCCAACAAGGATAGGCTGCTTCTTGGGTGTTGATGCCGGCATTCAATGCTTCGAGTGCCTGCTTAACATTGGCCTTTGGCATGGTGTAAACTACATTCAGGATCACGGAGGAGAATTCTCTTGGTAAGTAGAATGGCCGCCACTTAATCATTAGATGTTCCATGTCGGGGGAGCAAGGGTATGGCAGGTAAAAGGGGTTACAAATTTTATTGGTTATTCTAAAATCTGTATGTTTTATTTTATATTCTTTCCCTTTACAATGAGGTGCCTTTGAATCAAAGGCACCATAACACAAAAGACAAGAATTTAATTTAGTTCTGATAAGTAGCTTGTGGGGATTATTGTTTCAGTGCTTTCTAGTGGTTGGCTGATTGCGTTTGTAGATATTCGGGCCACATTTTGTCTGTGGTTGAATCTGTTCATCTGCATTGATTTTTAAAATGCTTAAATAATTGTTTTAGTGTAAAAGCATTGAATTGTCTGGTTTTATTTTTATCTAGTAATGGTGGGTAGTTGAAAAGATGGGAAATAAATAAGGCAACATGTTGAAACTGTGAAATATAGGTTGGAGCTGTTGCAGATAATTGCAAACAAAAGAATGTTAGAAATGCCCAGCAGATGTGGCAGCAGTTGTCAAATAAGGAAAAGGAAGGACATTTTTCAGATAGGTAACCGTACAACAGAATTGGTTAATGTTGATACAGAGAAAGCGAGTTACCTGATAGTGTTCAATGCGAATTTGTGTCCTGAAGCCTGCAAGGTGACCAGATGGAAGATAGGATGCTGTTCCTCAACCTTACATTGTGATTCATTGGAGTAATGCATAAGGTAACAGACAGGTCAGGGTGGATTAGTGAGTAAAAGTCACCGGCAACTGGAAGCTCGTAGCCATCCCTGAGAACAGAATGAAGTTGGTCTGCAAAGCATCCAGCCCTTCTGAGTTTGTTTCTCTGTCACAGAGGAGACCATGTTGTGGGCACTGAATGTAATATATTAGATCGGAAGAGTTGCAAGTGAATTGCTGTTTCACTTGAAAAAACTTGCTGTTTCCTAAATGATGGAAAGTGGTGTAATAAAAGCTGATTCCTTCATCCATAGCTCTACGCAGCTGTTTTAATTCTGGTCTATCTAGCTGTAAACCATATCACCAACAGTGGTTCCTCTTCCAGATCATAGTTCAAAGTTCAAAAGTTATATTTATTATCAAAGTATTACCTCCTGTGTCCTTCAAAGATATGTCTTCAGCCACTTTCCTCTCATCCTGATGCTGTCTCTCTGTAACATTGTCCTGAAACATTTCCACATGTATGCTCCAACCTGTAGTCCTATTTGGCTACTCTTGAACCATTCCACTATCACTAAATTTTCAGATCTGACATGCAGCATTGAATGAACAGAAATTTTCTCACATATTGGAGAGATTAAAGCCTTTGATGTCAATCTTTGTCATAAACTTTGTTCTTTAACGAAAAGTTAGCATCCTAGCCACTGACTAGATCCTTCTCCTTAATACTTGTCTGAAACTAAGATAGCCTTGGTGTCATACTTAGTGTTCATTTGGCCTTTTGAGCTCAGATCATTCATTGCTGAAACTTTTAGCAATACTTTACTGAGCTCTAGGCTTGACTATTTCAATGCATTCTGGCTAGCTATTTCGTTCATTCTATTCTCCCTTACTCAGGTCATTCAAAACTTTGCTATCTGGGCCTTTAACTGCTTTTTCTTATCCCCTTGCAGTTTTGTAATCCTTTGAATATGGAGGTCCTAAAAATTTGGTTTATTGATTAATTCACCATTGGTGACTGCCTTGAGCTGAAGACATTAAACTTTAAAGTTTATGTAGAAATACTTCACCCCCTTTAAGATGCCCCACAAAACCTAACTCTGTCTGAACTTCAGGCTGAGCTCTCTAATATTTCCCTGTAAGGCTTGTTTTAAGTTTTTGTTTAATAACTCCACTTTGGAAATTTTGCTATGTTAAATGTATAGTTACATGAGGCAAATTGTAACAGGAAGACGTGAATTTAAAATAATTACTGAGTGAGGAGAAAATTGTTCGAGTTGCCTTTATTTTAAAGACAAAAGCATTAGTTCTTTTCAGAAAATGTAATAAATACTTGAATTAGAGCATGTTACAGGACTGGTGAGTGCTCTGAGTAAACGGAATTAATTTGGGGTTTCATTAGCAAAACACAAATATATTGGTGAATGACCCATCTGACTGCCATATGATTCCATGATGATTCTTAGTCAGCTTCAGCAAAGGTAAAATTGAATCAAGACAATTACCCTAGAAACACATGAAAGAAACTAGACAATGAACAGTTTGATTTGAAAAAGCTTAAAGAAATTAGACTCTCATTGTCCTATTAAAAATTACAAAAGGGATTAAAATTTACAACATTCATCCATTGTACAAGAGATTTACACAATGAATGCATAGAACCTGAAATACAGTATATTCTGGAATGAGCAGATGGAAAGCATAGGATTAGGTGGCGAAGTAAGAAAATTGCAGTAACATAAGAGGATATTTTGGTAAAATACAGTGTTTTCATACAACTAAATGTCTTAAAATATAACTTCATAGTATTAGAAAAGCTTCTTTCTGAGACTTTAATTGAAACTATCGTAATATCTAATTGTTTAGTTGCCAGATACTTTTTAATTTCTGCTAATAACTTATTCCAAAGCTTGAGCAGTGTGAATGCTGATGTTTAACACTGTATAATTGAAGTTATTAAAGCTCTTGTTGCAGTTTTCTTTTGTAACTCTGTCCTTTATAAAGCTTTCTGTTGTCTCTACTACTTTGGATAATTTATTTTATTACAAATTGTCTTTGCAGTATTCCTCACCCAAGTGACACCTGTTTTAGCAACAGTAGTGGTAGGTAGATGTATATCATTCACCATTTTGATTTAATATTTTTGTCTGTCTTAACTGAGATAACAAAATAATACAAAAATTTAAACTGCAATAGTTTATAGGCCTGCTATAATTTGCAATGATAGTTCACTCTGGAGAGTGAAGCTATGTTTATTTATATCATTCCCTACTCTTCCCTCAAACCACTTAGAATTGCTGAAGTTAATTATATTGTGTGGTCATCAGGAGATGGCAATGCATATATTTTGTAAACCAAATATTTTGATGGCAAGTCTAACCGCATTTTACAAAAGTTGCCATGATCCTGCCTTGATATTGAAATGCATTCTTCCCTTTCCGGACAATTGCTCATAACCTGAAAGTAAGTCAGCTAAGAACAAAAACAGTGTGTGGGAGAGGATCACAGAACACCTATGATGAGTGAGCAAGCAGTTGTGAGATGAGTGGCTGCCAGTGAGCTACTGTCCCATCTCAACTTGGCTTGACACCATCCCCCAGTTGTTACCCTTGGGGGGGGGGGGGTATAATAGAAATGGAAATACAGAAATGCAGCAGCTAGCAAACCCTACCCCATCCATCTTGCTGGTGTCCATAAACCAGACATTTGTAACAGATGTGCTGAAAATATGTGGCATATTAATCAAGATCTGACAGAGAAAAGCTGAGTTAATAGTTAAATTGTCGAGTTTATCAGAAACTAAATTGAGATTTGAGTTCTGATGAAGGCTGTATATCAAATATTAAATTTTCATTTATCTCTCAGGTGCTGGCTAACTTGGTGAACTTTTATCTATTTTTATTAATGTGAAAATTGGAAATGTTCACATTTCTGATTTACATTGCGAAGTAATATAAGTATACAAATTTGGTTGACAAATTCAAAAAGTTTTGCCTTTTTTCCCCGCTGTTGCTTAACAAGAGCATTCAATTATGTCAAGAGCATTTTATTTCAAAGTCCAAAATTTTTAGTGATTAAAATCTCACGGTATTGTGGGCATTAATTTGAAAATCTGAGTTAAAGGTTAGATTCCTTTCCATTCAGTTAATGTCTGGAATTAACAAAAATTTTACTGCTACACTTTCGGTTGTCATCTGTCAGTTTGATTATATGTCTAAGCAGCAAGTTTTGCAAAGAGTAAAAAAAAAACTGTGGTATGACCTGAAAAAATCCAGTCATAGCTTGAGCTGATCTTCAGTTATAATGAGCCTTTTGGTCCCATTTGAAGTGCATTACCATCTGTCATTACCTTTTGAACTTTATGATATTTTTAACAATTGGGATGTAGTGGCATGCCAATGTTATGAAAGAACTATTATTGTTTTGCTATAGTTAATTTTAGCTCAGTCTTCAATAAATACAATGATAAATTTAGTTTGGTCATAGTTTCATTAGCTGTATCATTTATCTCTGCTTATTGTGTGTGCATAGAAATTTAATTCAGGCAGTTTCTGCTTTAATAGCAAAAAGTCCCTGTTGTGATATTTTTAAAAAGGTCAAATTTAATTAGCTTCAATACAAATCTTAAAAATGACAAATGTTATGTATTTTCCAAAAGTCTAACTTTTTGCATTTTAAAATGTTAACATTTTAAAACTTCTTGTATTTCAAAATTAGTTGGATTTATTTATGTATATATTTTGAGCTGCACAAATTGCTATCACTTTTTTTCAAATGCAGTTTGTACATACGTCAAAAGATATATGCAGCACACAAAATATATACATAAGTCAATCCAACTAACCTGTAGGCTGACTCATGTTGTAAGCAATGCAGGGGACCTTTGTTATCATTGATTATTATTTTTTTCTTTCCCTTCTGTGTTTAGACTTTCAGTATCTACTCTAGTTTCAGTGGATCGCCGTTGACTGCTAACGTGGCTTTTTCAGCACTAGCACTTTTTGATAAATTTAATTCTCCACTCATTTTGTTCCCTATGGTAAGTTCAATACTACTTTGTTAAGTACATATAACACAAGACTTTAGAGAGATGAGAATGAAATAATTTGTGATTTGGTCTACTGTGTGGAGTGCTTGTTGAGTCAAATAAAGTATCATTAAGTTTCGAAGAGCTTTTTAAAACTGTAGGGGATCTGTATCCCCGGCCAGTAATAATAAATATTTACATCTGTGCATGAAGAATCATTTACAGTGGAGTGGGTCAATACTTTGTCCATTGTCAGATTGGATCATTCAAGTATGAAGGAAACATTAAAATTGCCCCTTCATGCACGAAAGAGGAAAAGGCCATTCACATCATTGACATGAGAGACTGCAAATGCTGGAAATCTGCAGCAACACACACGAAATGCTGGAGGAACTCAGTAGGTCAGGCAGCATCTATGGAGGGAAGTGAACAGTTGACATTTTGTGCTTGGGTTCTTCATCGTGTCCTGACAAATGGTCTTGGACTGAAACATCAACTGTTCATTTCCCTCCACAGGTGGCCCCTGACCTGTTGAGTTCCCCCAGCATTTTGTTGAATGTTCACTCACATCACTGAGCTCTTAGTTCATGATCGGTCATGAATCAATTTAATTTATCTTATTTTTATTCCTTCTTCCAAATTGGCATCCGTAAGAAAAATCAATACTTGCCTTGAAAATTTAAATTGATAAAAGAAACATTTTTTTTTTGGAATTTCTGACTTCCACTGCTCTTTGTTTAACTTCATCCTCAAATAGGATGACTTGATACTTATTGTGGAAACCACAGAAAGGGTGCAGAGGAGATTTACAAGGATGTTGCCTGGATTGGAGAGCATGCCTTATGAGAATAGGCTGAGTGAACTTGGCCTTTTCTCCCTGGAGCAACGGAGGATGAGAGATGACCTGATAGAAGTGTATAAGATGATGAAAGGCATTGATCGTATGGATAGCCAGAGCTTTTTTTCCCCCAGGGCGGAAATGGCTAACACAAGGGGGCATAGTTTTAAGGCACTTGGAAGTGGGTACAAGGGGGATGTCAGAAGTAAGTTTTTCACATTGAGAGGGGTGGGTGTGTGGAATGCACTGTCAGCGAAGGTGGTAGAGATGGATACAATAGGGTCTTTTATGAGCTTAGGCAGGTACATGGAGATTAGAAAAAAAGAGGGCTATGTGGTAGGGAAATTCTAGACAGCTTCTAGAGTAGGTTACATGGTTGGCATAACATTGTGGGCCAAAGGGCCTGTAATGTGCTGTAGATTTTGTATGTTCTATGTTCTAATTATTATGTTTCTATACGCTTAAAGATATCTTCAATGAATTTTTTTTCTGTTTGTACTGTACTTTATTAAATAGCCTGGTGAGTTTAAACATCTCTCAACCTTTCAAGCTTGGGATAACAGAAGACAACTTCATTTCAGTTGCTATTATATTTTAACCTCTATGCCATTCTAGTGAATCTGTTATTTACCGTTTATCTGAGAAAAAGTAAAATTCTGTGTTTGTTTTAAATGAAAACAAAGTACTGGAAATGGTCAGCAGATTTCCAGGTTCTATAGAAAAACAAGCAAAGATCAGATATTTTGTCAGAACTAAAACAAGTTTATGGTGTAACTATCAATTTGAGTTTGTTTACTCTATTACATTGGTATATAATGCAATAAAAAGATTTGATCTAAAGAGAGAGAGATAATAAAAAGTAAAAATAAAAATACACATTAGTATTTCTAAATCTGTAAGTTACTGCATATAAGTTATATCGCAGGCATAAAGTTGGGGAGAGCTCAGGAAAATTCTAATCTCTTTGGAAGTGGTAATAAGCAAATTGTTGGAGCTGTTGACTGACATTTCCTGGGCTGTGACTCCCTGGCTTTGGAAAAAGTGCCATTGGAATGAAAAACTCTGAACATAATTTCTTTGTTAAAAATGAAGCAAGATAGAAAGCAGGAAACTACAAACAATTATCTTAACATATCTCACTGGAAGAATATTAGAAGCCATTATTATCAAACACATTATTGCATAGCATGCAGAAAATTTCAAGATAATGTGGGCAAAATTAACATGGTCATGTGAAATGGTAATCATTTTGACTGATTTATTGGAGCTTTTAAAGAAAAAAACAACACAGTGGAGGTCAGATTTCCAGAAATTATTTAATAGGATGGCAGTTCAGAGGTTATTGTGGCTCAGGTTGTAGGATGTAACAGTGGCTTGGTACAGAGTAGGCATCAGTGGTGAAAATCAAGAATAAAGTGCAGATGCTGGAAATCTGAAATTAAAACAGAAAATATGAGGAAAAATCAGCAGATTAGGGATGAGAGTCATGATATATTGTGGGATCGCACAGTAGTCATGACCAGCTCCTTTAAAAAAATCTCTCGGCTTTTACTCCAGTTGTATTAAGTTGATGTGCTTTAATCCATTAGCCCCTCAATTAAACTCCTCTCATCCATCTTTCACCCATAAACCCTGATCATTAAATCCCATCCCTTTTCCATATAAACCCCATTTCATAAATGCTTTCCAAATCCACAAGCCTTGTATATCAGATGTGACTTGCATGTGAAGACTGAGACAGCTGTTCGCAAGTCCTTGGGATTGAAGAGGGCAAGGCAAAGGAGGAAATTGGCTATGACTACCTTCTCAAATGAGATTGTGACATCTATCCAAACCTTAATGCCTCACTGTACTTAGTGACTACAACAAAAATGTGACTAAGTTTGTTGTTTCTTTTGCACAAATCCGATTCATCATCTTCAAAGCTAATGCTGGCCTCAGTTGTTAAATAATGGCACTGGGTCACCTTGTCACCAATAATAAAATAGCTTAATATAAGAGAAGAACATCGAGTAAGAATGCATCTCTAGTTATAACATGGGATTCAATAGGCAAAGAGTGTTGGCATTGCAGAAAGTCATGTCAGAGGCTGTTTTCTAGGAACTTGGCCTTGCTGTGTCATAGGGATTGCCTGCATCGTCCATTCTGCCTGGAAAAATAAAATGAACATGTGTAAATAATGAGAGATTGCAGAGCTCTGCCAATCAGAGAGAATTGAGTTTCCTAATTCATGACTTGGAACAAAAATTATGACATGGCTACGTCAAATGATTGAGAATGTTAACAGAATGTAAGTGTTCACTGCTAGGAGAACTGAATGTAAAAATAAGGAGGTTATACCTCAGATATATAGGATGCTGATGAAACCAATTCTGGTATTCTGTGTATAGTACTGATCTTCTAAACTAACAAAGGATAAAAGTGTATTGGAAACAGCTCAAAAGAATTTTACGTGACTAACTCCTAGGGTTGGTTACCTTTTGAGAGAAGTTTGGATAGGTTAGGTTTGCATTTGTCAGTATTTAGGAGTAAGAGAGGACTTGGTTGACTCATGTTGAGGGTGAATGCACAGAGTGTGTTTCCTCTGATGAGTGAATCTAGAACTAAGAGTCACTGGTTAGAAGAAAAGGGTTACTTATTTAAAACAGACGAATTAAAACATTTTCACACACATTTTTAAGGCAGAGGTAGGTTGATGTTTGATAAGTGCGGTAAAAGGTTATGGAGATTATTTGGGATGCATTGAGATCAGCCATAATCTCACTGAATGGCAAAGCAAGCTTGAGGGGCAGAGTGGTCTTCTCCAGCTCCTGATTAATATATTCTTACATGCATATGAACACAAAAACCTCTTTCTATAAAATTAGAACAAGCAAATGGTCCAGGAATATGGCAATCTACAATCCACGTGTTACCCATCTCATTACGTGTTTCTGTCTGACTTCTCATTAATAAGGTTGTGTAAGAATCTCTTCAATACATTTCACCCTAAAGTAGTTGAAATGTTGCTGTTCCTTTACTAAGGCAGCTTTCTCCGATGGTCCTCTGGACTGTTTTGTCATCCTTTCTCATTCTCTACTTTATGGACCTCCTGTATATTTTAGATTGTTTTACATTGTCTCTTGACTTATAATTTTGTCTAATTCTAACAGACACAAAGTGATAATTGTTCAGGCATGTACATTCCCTTTGTTTTCTGAGCTCCTAAACTCAATGTTTCTCCTTGTGAGTGTTAACCCTTGTACTCCCAGCCTTTCATGCTGTCCCCGGATTTGAAAATCCTGTTTGCAAGACCAATGTTCCTTCTGTTGTTCTCTAATGAGGAAGTGTCACATCAGTAGTTTTTTTTTCCATGTTGGGCAGGTCAAAGTTAAAGTAGAATTCTGTGGTCATATGCACAAATACATGTGTGCACTGGTGCAAGGAAAAAATTACTTGCAGCAGCATCACAGGTATGTTGCAGAATTCACAAGAAAAACATTATGCACAATGTTTACAAGAAAACAGGATTAGGACAGGAAAAACTCATTTTATTGCAGAGGTTAAAGCAGTCATGGTTTTGCTAAACTATGGTGATTAGGGTTTTGCCAGTTAATTCAAGTCAAGTAGCTATTCTTGAACCTGGTGGTGTGGGACTTTAGACTTCAGTACCTCCTGCTGGGAGAAGAGGGCATGGTCTTGGTGGTGGGGATCTTTGATGATAGGTGTTGCATTCTTGCATCAGGCTGTTTGAGAGCTGTTGGAGCTTCACTCATCTAAGCTAGTATTTCATCACACTCCTGACTGATGCCTTCTGGAGTGTCAGAGGGTGAGTCACTCAGCGCAGGAAACCCGTTCTCAGATGTACTCACATTACGTGTCTTTCATGTAGCTAACGCAGTTTCTGATCAATAATGATCCCTGAGGAGATAGTGGGGAACTCAATGATGATAAAGCCATTTAATGTCAAGACCAGAGGATAAGACCTTTTATGGGCTGGATATAACAATCATACAGCATCTTTGTGATTTTACTCTGCTTCTTGTGAGCTGGGCGTAATAGGACAATTTTCCACATTTTTGGATAGAGACAGTGTTTTAACTGTACTGGAACAGTGTGGGTAGAAGTACAGTCAGTTTTGCTGTGCAGGTCTTCAGTTTTAAAATGGGGCCAATCATTAGAGCAGGTGAAAAGTTTGGTATCTTGTGCTCTCAACTTCCTAAATAAAGCCTTTTCTAAGACACAGACGAAAGAGATATAGGAGCAGAACTAGGTCATTCAGTTTGCTGCACCATTCCATCATGGCTGATTCATTATTCCTCTCAACTCTATTTTCCTCTTTTCTCCCTGTAAGATTTGATGCTGTTACAAATCAAGAGACTATCAACCTCGGCTTTAAGTATACCCAATAATTTGGTCTCCATAGCTATCGGTGGCTAAGAGTTCAAAAAGTTTAAAATTCAAATTACACAGATTCATCACCCTCTGGCCAAAGAAATTCCTCGTCACCCCTGTTCTAAAGAGCTGTCCTTGTATTCTGCACCCTCTGGTCCTAAACTTCCCCAATATAAAAAGAAGAATTATGGAGTTTAATGGAATATTGTCTTATTTGCCTGGATGAGTGGTGGTCAAGCAGGCTGTTTGATAAGTAAACCCAAGAGTCAACATGCAATGTGTATGCTGCATAGCAGTGGCTTTCCGAGGTCTAAAATCACTTCTAAAACTATGATCTTTGCAACTTAGGAGGAAAAAGCAACAACAACTTTTCCAAGTTGCTCACCATCTGATTTATAGAAATAGTAGTACATCGAGCTGAGCTCTTACAGTGTAGCTGCAGCACTAATATCACTTGACAGCAAAGTTAGGACAACTCATTCTAACCATCTTTCATCTCATTAACTTACTCTTAATCATCTGCAAGGTCATTGAAGGTGTTGCCGACAATAGATGCAGAAGTAGACCATTCGGCCCTTCGAGCCTGCACCACCATTTTAAGATCATGGCTGATCATCTACTATCAATACCCGGTTCCTGCCTTGTCCCCATATCCCTTGATTCCCCTATCCATAAGATACCTATCTAGCTCCTTCTTGAAAGCATCCAGAGAATTGGCCTCCACTGCCTTCTGAGGCAGTGCATTCCACACCCCCACAACTCTCTGGGAGAAGAAGTTTTTCCTTAACTCTGTCCTAAATGACCTACCCCTTATTCTCAAACCATGCCCTCTGGTACTGGACTCTCCCAGCATCTGGAACATATTTCCTGCCTCTATCTTGTCCAATCCCTTAATAATCTTATATGCTGCAATCAGATCCCCTCTCAATCTCCTTAATTCCAGCGTGTACAAGCCCAGTCTCTCTAACCTCTCTGCGTAAGACAGTCCGGACATCCCAGGAATTAACCTTGTGAATCTACGCTGCACTTCCTCTACAGCCAGGATGTCCTTCCTTAACCCTGGAGACCAAAACTGTACACAATACTCCAGGTGTGGTCTCACCAGGGCCCTGTACAAATGCAAGAGGATTTCCTTGCTCTTGTACTCAATTCCCTTTGTAATAAAGGTCAACATTCCATTAGCCTTCTTAACTGCCTGCTGCACTTGCTCAATCACCTTCAGTGACTGATGAACAAGGACTCCTAGATCTCTTTGTATTTCTCCCTTACCTAACTTTACACCGTTCAGATAATAATCTGCCTTTCTGTTCTTACTCCCAAAGTGGATAACCTCACACTTATTCACATTAAACGTTATCTGCCAAATAACTGCCCACTCACCCAGCCTATCCAAGTCACCCTGAATTCTCCTAACATCCTCATCACATGTCACACTGCCACCCAGCTTAGTATCATCAGCAAACTTGCTGATGTTATTCTCAATGCCTTCATCTAAATCGTTGACGTAAATCGTAAACAGCTGTGGTCCCAATACCGAGCCCTGTGGCACCCCACTAGTCACCATCTGCCATTCCGAGAAACACCCATTCACCGCTACCCTTTGCTTTCTATCTGCCAACCAGTTTTCTATCCATGTCAATGTCTTCCCCCCCAATGTCATGATCTTTGAATTTACCCACCAATCTCCTATGTGGGACCTTATCAAATGCCTTCTGAAAATCGAGGTACACTACGTCCACTGGATCTCCCTTGTCTAACTTCTTGGTTACATCCTCGAAAAACTCCAATAGATTAGTCAAGCATGATTTACCCTTGGTAAATCCATGCTGGCTCGGCCCAATCCTATCACTGCTATCTAGATATGCCACAATTTCATCTTTAATAATGGACTCTAGCATCTTCCCCACTACTGATGTTAGGCTGACAGGTCGATAGTTCTCTGTTTTCTCCCTCCCTCCTTTCTTAAAAAGTGGGATAACATTAGCCATTCTCCAATCCTCAGGAACTGATCCTGAATTTAAGGAACATTGGAAAATGATTACCAATGCATCCGCAATTTCCAGGGCCACCTCCTTTAGTACCCTAGGATGCAGACCATCTGGACCTGGGGATTTGTCAGCCTTCAGTCCCATCAGTCTACTCATCACCGTTTCCTTCCTAATGTCAATCTGTTTCATTTCCTCTGTTACCCTATGTCCTTGGCCCATCCAAACATCTGGGAGATTGCTTGTGTCTTCCTTAGTGAAGACAGATCTAAAGTACTTATTAAATTCTTCTGCTATTTCTCTGTTTCCCATAACAATTTCACCCAATTCATTCTTCAGGGGCCCAACATTGTTCTTAACTATCTTCTTTCTCTTCACATACCTAAAAAAGCTTTTGCTATCCTCCTTTATATTCCTGGCTAACTTGCATTCGTACCTCTTTTTTTTTTGCCATCAAATGCAATCAAATAATTTGTAGCTCATTATTGCTAATCCTTTACAAATTCTGATAAAAAAAATATATAGTTTATATATGACGGAGTTCCTTCAAGTACACACTGCAGTCATTCATAAAGGCACCGTGGTTTCAAGGATAATTAGATATGGCCAATAAATGCAGTTTTTGTCAGCTCGGCCAACAACCATGAAAGAATTTTAAAATTGTATGACTATTTCTTTTGAATGCATTCCTTATGATTATTTCATCATGCATTTTATTGTTTTATGCTTGAGGACATTTTTGCTGGGGTGAATTGGGTGCCACTGGGCAATGTTTTAGTAGGATCTCAAATGGTGTGGGTGTCCAAGAAATTGTAATTTAATTCTTTATGCAGGAATTTAACCCTGAAGATGAGGATTTTAAATATGAAGTGTTGGGGAATTGGAAGCAATTATAGGTCAATAATTTCAACACCAAAATACTTTAACTCAATGAATAAGTTTTGAAGAACTGTTGTTGTAACTTGCTCTCAAATACAGCAGGCTAATTGTGTACTTCAACTGGAAGCAAAGCAAGAAATTGTGGCAACCCACTTTCTGCGCAGGCGAACCGGCTCACAAATAGCCAGCGCGCAGGGGGAGACTTTGGTAATGCACCTCTGATGTCATTTCTGCCCGGAGAGGGCAGGTGCTAGGGATTAAATGCCAGTGCCGCAAGGTTTGAATAAACTAGACTTGAAACGACTTACCGACTGCGTGTCGTTATTTCAGCGTTGTGTGTAACACATCACTACATTGGTGACTCCGACGGTCCAAATGGGATTTGGACCAAAGATGACCGACTCTTCATCTGTTCACGCAGTTTCGCTAAAACTGCCGACTTTCTGGTCGCTGCGACCACGCGTGTGGTTTAGCCAAGCAGCAGCCCAGTTCCAGATTCGGCAGATATCTTCTGATTCCACACGTTACTACCACGTGGTGAGCGCCCTTGACCAGGAGACGACCGCCCAGGTTGCAGATTTCATACAGTCACCCCCGGAAGAAGGCAAATATGAAGCATTCAAAGCGCTGCTCATTGGGACCTTTGGCCTCTCACGGCGTGAGCAGGGTGCCCGCCTGCTTCACCTGGACGGTTTGGGAGACAGACTGCCGTCAGCATTGATGAACGAGATGCTGTCCCTGGCTGACGGACACAAGCCCTGCCTCATGTTTGAGCAAGCGTTCCTAGAGCAACTGCCCGAGGACATACATCTGCTGCTGGCCGACGCAGATTTCAGTAACCCCCCGGAAGGTGGTGGCCCAGGCAGACGTGCTGTGGAAAGCCAAGAGGGAGAGCGTGGCATTCGTCGGTCAGATTACCAGGCCACGCGCCCAACAGTGGACCAGACCAGGCCTGGCAGGGGGGCGCACACAACACAGAGGCAGGAGTGAGGAGGACAGTGAACAGTGGTGTTTCTACCAACAGCGGTGGGGCACAAAAGCCCGCCGTTGTCGCCCGCCCTGCAGGGGCCAGGGCCAGCTGCCGCTAATGACCATGGAGGCTGGCCACCAGGACAGCCTCTTGTACGTCTGGGACAAACAGTTGGGATGCCGCTTCTTAGTCGACACCGGAGCGGAGATCAGCGTCTTGCCCCCAACGGTGTACGACACCTGCAACAGGAAGCCAGGACCCACCCTGAAGGCCGCAAACGGCAGCACGATACGGACCTACGGCACCCGCACAGTGCAGCTGCAGTTCGGCATCAGCCGGTTCACGTGGGACTTCACACTGGCCGCGGTGGCCCAACCACTCCTGGGGACGGACTTCTTGCGAGCTCACAGCCTGCTGGTCGACTTGCAAGGGAAAAGACTGGTCCATGCCGAGACTTTCCAGACGTTCTCCCTGGGTGAAGCCAAGTTGCCGGCCCCACACCTGGACTCCATCACGCTGTCAGACAACGAATTCACCAGAATCCTAGCGGACTGTCCATCAATTCTGGCACCGCAGTTCACGGCAGCCATGCCCAGACACGGGGTAAAGCACCACATTCCGACCCAGGAACCACCCCTCCACGCCCGCGCACAAAGGCTCCCCCCAGAAAAGCTCCGCCTGGTGAAGGAGGAGTTCAAGAGGATGGAGGAATTGGGGATCGTACGGAGGTCCGACAGCCCATGGGCCTCCCCCCCGCACATAGTGCCCAAAGCAGCCGGGGGTTGGAGATCATGCGGCGACTACCGCAGACTGAACGAGGCTACAACTCCAGACCACTACCCCATGCCACACATACAGGATTTTGCAGCAAACCTGCACAGGGCAAGAATCTTTTCCAAAGTAGACCTCGTCCGGGGATACCATCAAATCCCGGTGCACCCTGAAGACAAACAGCACTCATCACCCTGTTTGGCCTGTTCGAGTTCCTCCGAATGCCGTACGGCCTGAAGAATGGCGCACAGACATTCCAGCGGCTAATGGATGCGGTGGGACACGACCTGGACTTTGCGTTCATCTATTTGGACGACATCCTTATAGCCAGTAATTGTCGTCAGGAGCATCTGTCCCACCTCTGCTAGCTCTACTCTCGCCTGAGTGATTTCAGCCTCACTATCAACCCGGCCAAATGCCAGTTCGGTCTCAATACCATCGACTTCCTGGGCCACAGGATTACCAAAGACGGGGCAACACCTCTGCCCGCCAAGGTAGATGCGATCCGCCACTTTGCCTGGCCCAACACGGTCAAAGGGCTGCAGGAGTTCGTTGGTATGGTGAACTTCTACCACCGTTTCCTCCCCTCAGCAGCCCGTATCATGCGCCCTTTGTACACCCTGATGTCGGGTAAAGGCAAGGACATTACTTGGGACGAGGAGGCCGCGGCCGCTTTCGTTAAAGCCAATGAAGCCTTGGCAGATACCGCGATGCTGGTGCATCCCAGAACGGATGTTTCGACCGCACTCACGGTGGATGCATCCGACACAGCAGTCGGTGGGGTGCTGGAGCAGCTCATCAAGGGGCACTGGCAACCCCTGGCATTCTTCAGCAAGCACCTACGGCCACCCGAACTCAAGTACAGTGCTTTCGACCGGGAGCTGTTGGCACTGTATCTGGCAATCCGGCATTTCAGGTACTTCTTAGAAGTTCACCGCGTTCACGGACCACAAACCGTTGACCTTCGCGTTCATGAAGGTGTCCGATCTCTGGTCGGCTCGCCAGCAGCAACATCTGTCCTACATCTCCGAGTACACGACGGACATCCAGCATGTCTCGGGAAAGGACAACGTCATGGCGGACGCACTCTCCAGACCAGCTGTCCAGGCCCCGTCCCTGGGGGTGGACTATGCAGCACTGGTGGAGGCGCAGCAGGCAGACGACGAGATGCCCAGCTACAGGACCGCAGTCCCGGATTGCAGCTGCAAGACTTTCTCGTAGGCCCAGGTGAGAGGACCCTCCTGTGCGACGTGGCTACCGGCCAACCTCGCCCCATCGTCCCGGCAGCCTGGAGGCGGCGAGTTTTCAACTCCATACACGGTTTGGTGCACCCATCTATCAGGACAACCGTCTGGCTGGTCTCCAGCAAGTTCGCGTGGCACGGACTTTGCAAGCAGGTCAGTGAATGGGCCAGAACGTGCGCGCAGTGCCGAACAGCCAAGGTGCAGCAGCACACTGGCAGCAGTTGGAACCCACCCACCGGAGGTTCAACCACATTCATGTGGATATCGTGGGCCTCCTACCAGTGTCCTGAGGAGCGTGGTACCTCCTAACTATGGTAGACCGGTTCACGAGGTGGCCAGAGGCGGTCCCGCTCACCGACACATCTGCCAATTCCTGCGCCCGAGCACTGATTGCAACCTGGGTAGCACGTTTCAGGGTACCGGCCCACATTACCTCCGACAGAGGTGCCCAGTTCTCCTCCAGCCTGTGGTTGGCTGTGGCCAGCCTGTTGGGAACACAACTACACCACACTACTGCCTACCACCCACAGTCGAACGGACTGGTGGAGCGTTTCCACCGTCACTTGAAGTCGGCTCTCATGGCCCACCTGAGAGGACCTAACTGGGTGGATGAGCTTCCCTGGGTCCTGCTTGGAATTCGTACAGCGCCCAAAGAGGATCTGCACGCCTCATCAGCCGAGTTGGTGTATGGCACACCCCTGGCTGTCCCAGGAGAGTTTATACCAGCCCCAAGGGGGCAAGAGGAAGAACCCGCAGCAGTCCTGGACAGGCTACGCGAAAGGCTCAGCAACCTGGCCCCCGTACCAACTTCACAGCACGGACGGACCCCGACCCATGTACCCAAAGACCTGCAGAACTGTAAGTTTGTGTTTGTACAAAGGGGCGGACACTGGGCACTGCTACAGCGGCCGTATGAGGGGCCGTTCAAGGTGATCAACAACAACGGGTCCACGTACGTTCTGGACATTGGGGGGAGAGAGGAGGTTTTCACGGTGGACTGACTCAAACCAGCCCATGTGGACGGCGCAGCCGGTCGAGGTTCAGGCACAGCGGTGCAGAGGCAGACCTCCCAAACAGAGGCTGATTCAGACTGTGGACATTGGGGGGTGTATCGCTGGTTCTGGGGGGGGGGGGGGGGTTATGTGGCGACCCACTTTCTGCGCAGGCGAACCGGCTCACAAATAGCCAGCGCGCGGGGGGAGACTTTGGTAATGCACCTCTGACGTCATTTCCGCCCAGAGTGGGCGGGCGCTAGGGATTAAATGCCAGCGCCGCGAAGTTTGAAAAAATTAGTCTCGAAACGTCTTACCGACTGTGTGTCGTTATTTCAGTGCTGTGTGTAGCACATCGCTACAAAATTATTAAAAAAAACAAAACTACTGTGAATGCTGGAAATCTGAAATATAATAACACAATAAATATTCAGCAGATCAGACTGCATCTGTATGGAGAGTAGCCAAGTTAACAAGTGAGACTATGACCTATTCAGCAAAGCATGTTAATTCTGATAAAAAGCTATTGTCCTGAAATGTCTATTCTTTCTTTTTTTCACTAATACTGCCTCACCAGCTGAAGCATTCAGGCATTTTCTTTTTTAATTAAACCAAAATTTTCCCTAATTCTCTCTAAGTAACATGCTCAGAGAGTCACGATCGAAGAAAAGTTACTTAAGTTTATTGTCCCTATAATGGCAACTCCTGGGAATCTAGCATTCTGTCAGCACAGCCCTGGAGTCTGGTACATCTAGATCCTTTGGTCCTGGAGAGAGACTTGAATCCACAGTATCTAACTTAAGTAAAAACCTTACCACTAATTTAAATGTAATTTGATTTCTATGATCCACATATTTGTTGAATTTAATTTTAATTCCTTCAATGTAAATTTTCCTAGCCAGGTTTGAGAGCGAAATGAAGATTTGAGAACACTCAGTTAATCCCATGTCTGTATTTCAGGGCCTACCTGGATCATTCCTTTTTTATTTAGAGATACAGCAGACCCTGCCGACAATTACATCTATGTGACCAATTAATCTACTGCCCCGTAAATTTTTGGAATGTGGGAGGAAACCGGGACACCTGGAGGAAACATGCAGTCACGGGGAGAATGTACAAATTCCCTACAGACAGCAGCAGGAATTGAACCCAGGTTGCTGGCATTGTAATACATTATACTAACCGTCGTGTCACCCCTACATTTCCTTCCCACCCCTGTGACAGTGTTGTCACCAATAACAAAAATAACTAGGCCCAGAACGCATGTGACTCTTACAGCTCAAACAAGTTTTTATTTTACTTGTGTACAAGGAGAATGGGATGGTCCCTGTCACCCACACCATTCTGAAGTCTAAACAGTAAACTGCTATTTTTCTGCAGAATTGACTTATCAGTTACAGTTATTGACCATCTGGTAAATTGCGTGTGTTTGAATTTCTTACCCACAAGATCCATTACTACTCATAATAAAATTCAAAAGTTATAAGTCAAATGAAACTTCAAGATAGTTTGAAGTTAGTAGAGCAATTGTCCCTTAGTTGTTGGGTGCGTTTCACATCCATTATTCCTATCTCGTCTGTCTCTGGCACCCCCGATTGTGTAAAGCGATGCTATTTTTCCAGAAGATCTTTCAAGAAAGTCTCACTACAGAGGCCTCACTCCACTGACTTGAGTAAACAGAACAGAAGCCAGCTCCACTCCCCCCCACCCCGCCTATCACGTCTGTAGGAACCAGAGGTGTCTCTGGCAGTCTCACTTGACCACATCTGCCCCAGGCTAGTCTTGCCTGGATGTTATCTTTAACCCTTGCCTTACCACAACTTCCTCAACAGCTCAACCGATAATCTGACAGTTTTTTGCTAAATTGGAGTATTAACATTGTAACAGCATACTCTTTAAATTAGGTTGGATTGAATAACACTATATCTAGCACTTATCTATTTAGAATTAAATGAATTACACTGTTTGTCAGTGCCTTGGTATTAAACTGCCTGGCATGTAAGGAATTTTATAAATAAAGTGTTTTTCTGTGCAGTAGACAGAATGTAGCAGGAGTTTTAACATGGTTTTGTGAAGTTGCTTTATAATCTAAAAATAAGCAGCTTTCAAAGATCCCAGTAGCAGTATTTTTGAAACTGAAACTTCTGATAATTTTTGTTGCTTGAAATCAGCCACCTATCAATTTTCAAAATGACTATTGCAGACTGCTCTATAATATGCAGACCTGTGCACTAGTTTATTTTTCCTCTCTGCCTGTCCTCTGAGTGAATTATTGCATCAGTGACTTTTTGCCACTGGCAATCTAGCTGAATTTTAGAATCCAATACTGTATAAGACATGGGAGCAGAATTAGGCCATTCAGCCCATCAAGTCTGTTCTGCCATTCCGTCATGGCTGATCCCAGATCCCACTCATACACCTGCCTTCTTGCCATATCCTTTGATGCCCCGACCGATCAGGAAACAATCAGCTTCTGCCTTAAATATATGCATGGACTTGGCCTCCAACACAGTCTGTGGCAGAGCATTCCACAGATTCACTGCTCTCTGGCTGAAAAAAAATTACTGCTTACCTCTGTTCTAAAAGGTTGCTCCTCAGTTTTGAGGCTGTGCCCTCTAGATCTGGATACCCCCACCACAGGAAACATCCTCTCCACATCCACCCTGTCTGGTCCTTTCAACATTTGGTTTCAATGAGATCCCCCCACATTCTTCTAAGTTCCAGTGAGGACAGGCCCAAAGCTGTCAAACCTCATATGTTAATGCCCTCATTCCTGGAATCATCCTCGTGAACCTCCCTGAGGAACACCACTAGTCACCTCCCACTCGCTGCCTCCTGCCTGTGAGCTATTTCTCTGTCCATGCCAGTATCTTTCCGGTAATGCCATAGCATTTTGTCTTGTTAAGCAGCCTCATGTGTGGAACCTTATCAAATGCCTTCTAAAAATATAAGTAGGTGACATCCACTGCCTCTCCTTTGTTCACCCTACTTGTTACTTCGTCAAAGAACTCTTAACAGATTTGTCAGGCAAGAATTCCACCTCTTACCAACAGAGCCACGTCACAGCCTGTGCCTTCCTGCAAGTTCTTTTAATACAAGGTACATCTTTTGATGTTAAGCTCCCAACTATGGCCTTCCTTCAGATGTGACTCAGTGATGCCCACAATGTCATACCAACCAATCTCTAATTGTGCCACAAGTTCATCCACCTCATTCCAAATGCTACATGCATTTATATACAACACCTTCAGTCTTGCATTCTTCGCCCTTTTGAATTTTGCCTCTGTGGTACAATTTAACCCTTAGTTCTCTCTGCATTTGTACCCAATCATTGGCTTGTCCTTCCTTACGTTCATGTTACATCCATCGTCTGCTTGTAAACCTGCTGGCCCATCCTCAGTTCTATCATCCTGGTTTCCATCCCCCTGCCATATTATTTCAAACTACTCCTAACAGGTCTAGTAAACCTGCCCGCAAGAATATTGGTCCACCTCGGATTCAAGTGCAACCCAGCCCTTTTGTACAGGTCCTGCCTGCCCCAGAAGAGGTTGCAATTATCCAGTAATCTGAATCCCTGCCCCCTGCTCCAATTCTTCAGCCACGCATTTATCTGCCACCTCTTCTATTCTTATCCTCACTGTCGCGTAGCACAGGCAGCAATTCCCATATTACTACCCATGAGATCCTGCTTCTCAACTTCCTTCCTAACTCCCCTGTGTTCTTTTTTCAGAACCTCCTCCCTTTTCTACCTGTGTCGTTGGTACCAATATGTTCCGCGACTTCTGGTTGCTCACCCTCCCTTTTCAGGATATTGTGGATGCATCCAGAAACATCTCAGACCCTGGCATCTGGGAGGCAAGCTACCATCCATGTTTCCTTTTCGTGTCCACAAAATTGCCTAATTGTTCCTCTGGCTATAGAGTCCCCTATTACTGCTGCCATCCTCTTCAGTTCCCGACCCTTCTGAGCCACAGGGCCAGACTCTGTGCCAGAGGCACGGCCGCTATTGCTTCCCCCAGGAAGGTCGTTTCCCCCCTGCCAACAGTACACAAAATGGAATACCTATTGCTGAGCGGGACAGCCACAGGGGTGCTCTCCACAATCTGATGTTCTCCAGTCCCTCTCCTGACAGTCACCCATTTCTCTGTCTCCTTTAGCCTTGGGGTGACTACCTCCCTATAGCTCCTGTCAATCACTGCTTCACTTTCCCTAACAAGTTGTAGGTCATCGAGCTGCAGCTCCCAATTCCCTAACACAGACTCTAAGGAGCTGTATATCGATGGACCTGGTGCAGATGTGGCTGTCAGTGAGGCTGGAAGTCTCCTGCAATACCATTTCTGACACTCAGAATAGAACATTAGCTCCGTTGGCATTCCCCCTATTCTCTCAAGAGTTAAATAAGGATTGAACTCACCTACTTACCCTGCCTCTGCTTGTTCTCGCCAAAGCCTTGTTGAGCCAAAGCCTTACTACTCTGCTGCAAACTACGCTGACAATTACTGCTCTGCTAGGCGGTACCTCTCTTTTATAGAGTCTGGGTTTTTAAAGCTCATTGCCGGACCTGGGCAGGAACACTTCTGTTGCATCTGTTTGATTTTAGTTCTATAAAAGCTGGCATGCTGTTTGTGTGGCAGTTAACATCTATTCCAAGTTTGATATTGAGTTGAGATACAAGCAATTAATTCTCTGTGACAGCTAGACCTATCATTTTATTGATTAGAAATGTAAGTTATTAGATTTAGTTTTCCACTATCAAAATTATTTCAAGCAGATAATTTAAGAGACTTGCATTTATAAAGAATAATTCACAGCCTCAGTCATTCAAAGAATACTTTTGTGGAGTGTTCATAGTTCTAAGAGTAAACACAAGAGATTCTGCGGATGTTGGAAATCCAGAGGAAGACACAGAAAATACTAGAGGAAATTAGCAGGTCAGGCAGCATCTATGGAAAGAATAAACAGTCGACGTTTCAGGCCAAAGCCCTTCATCAGTCGTTTTGGCTAGGAATCTCAACACTCTATTCCTTTCCATACATGCTGCCCAACCTGCTGAGTTCCTCAAGTGTTTTGTGTGTGTTACCCATAGTTCTAATATGCCACTTTTAATTCACTTTTTTGAGATGATGTACAGGATTCCAGTGAAACCATTACGCTAAAAGGGAGCATTAGAAATGGGGCCCTGGTCAGTTTAAAGGGAGTGTGGGAAACAGCATCCTAACAAGCTGAAAAGGAGTACAGGAAACAGGACCTTGATTAGTTGAAAGGGAGTGCAGGAACAAGGGTCTTGGTGAGACAAAGGAGAGTATGGGAACAGGGCTCCAGTGAGTAGAAAGGGATTTTTCAAACGTTACCTGTTCAGCCAGATGCCATGCATTTCAGTAATGGATTATTGGAGTTTTATTGAGTGTTATAAAGGATGATTCTAAAAGCTATCCATTCTTGTTGAAATTATACTTTAGAACTGCTGTATGAAGTAGCCAGGAAGCAAATCATTTCAACATCTGGACTCATTCTGGACACATTCTTTGCAGCCTGTGTTGACTTAACATGACAGCATAAGTTCAATTGACCTTAACTTTCCAATCCTGGAGACAGGTAGCAAGGACTTTAAAGATGAATAAACCTCAGCCAGTATATTGAGGCCCTGTCCTGGAGGCCTCCAGAGACTTTTGAACAGTTTTGAATGTCTCCAATGTAGATATTTGAAATGTAGGCAGACTTGTATAAAAAAAAGAAATAAAATAAAAATAGTTAAAATAGTAATTAAAGCATTAAGTGTGTACATGTCCCACATGCTTTTCCACAAGAACCCTATAAAATCCAAGGAGTTAGATGTGTAGTGCACCTGATGTTAGTTGTGAGTTCTCTGGCAGAGCTGGCATCTGACTCACTTATAGACTTCCACGTGTTAATAAACTTGCATAGTGAACGTCTAATGGCTGACAGCTGGCATTTCCCAATGGAACTGCTGGTCACTGGGAAATACATTTTTGCTCATTTTCATGTAGGATATTTCAGTGATTCCCATTTCGGTTGAAGGAGATTAAAATTGGCCAAAGGTCCAAAGGCACATTTAGTATCAAGTGGAAGCAACAACCATATTTTATGAACAATTAAACAACTGATGTTTGTTTCTAAATTAATTAATGGAGAATAATCACCTAGGGTAGAAGAGAATAGCTTGGATGAATGGACCTGTGCCAAGAGAGTGAAAGGCAGGTCTCTTTATGGTTGAAATGATGAAATTGGTGAAACTTCAGTGTAGTATATAATAGGGTTATGAAAAACAACTTTATTTCAATTTTAACAGTTCAGCAATTGAGCTCTTTCTGAGCAGGATGTGAGCAGTGTCTCCACTGCTTTGTGATACTGCAAAATAATGAGGCAATTCAGCAACACCTTTTTAATTTGTAAGTTGTGTTCCTTTTCTCCGTGTTTTATGTAAGGTGTGTAGATTTACTCCATGTTAAATATTTGATTGTGGATTTTATAGAGAAGTAATTGGAAGTTAAAAGATGTTATCCTAGAAGACATCTAAAATCTAAAATTCTAGAAAGTCTAAAATCTTATAGAATATTTAAATTTGACTTTTTTCAATACTATACCTGTAAACTTATTTAATGCTGAACTTTGAATAAATAGCATTGAAAATATGTGTAGAAGGACTTGATTATTCACCTTTAGAGTGCAATTATTTCATTTTCACATCTTAACCATCAGGTGTTTTAACATATTTCAGTCCTGTAGAATAATAACAGAATTATTTTTCCTTTTACTTTTTGTGAGAAATGTTCTCACTTCCCTTTTTCTAAAGATTTGCATTGCCTTGTTTCGTAATGTGCAGACTGCTTCAGTGATCTTGGGAAATGATACAGCTGATTCTTTGGTCCTGGATCTGATTTCCACATTTTAGCCCACACCGTCATATCGCGATTAATATTGTGGTCAGTAGCTGCTCAGCTTATCACATATGGAAATAGAACTTTGCCCTTGGCTTCTAGTATAGAGCTTCTGAAAAATTATTTTTTTTAAGATAAAGGTAAGATAAGATTAAGATCATGTAAATAGACTAAATTCATAAAAATTTGAAACATGATTAATAATCAGAACACCAAAAAGTTGAAATGACAAAAATGCTGTTCACATGGTCCTGAGAATAGTTAATACCCAGTTTTAGATTCATTAATGTACTAGCTAAACAAACTTGATCCAATGATAAAAGAGCAAAATCTAAAAATTGTCAGCACACGCATACAAAAACTGCCATGGAACAGGAAATGCTGGACTAATGCCGAGACTGATACAGTAGAAAGAAAGTGCAAATTGGTGTAGAAATATGCAGACTAAATATACAACCCTTTGAAAAATAATATCTGATAGGTAAAATCATAAATAAATGTCTGATTTTCTTTTATTCGGGGCATTGAATGTAAGAGTAATAGTGCCGTTAACAGGCAATGGTTTAGATATGGTGCAAATGGACTTTTAAACAATCCAAGTTAACATGCAAGAGATTAATCAAAATAATAAAATGTAAAGGAAATAGCAGATGACATTAAATTAGTTTTGGCTCAATGGGCCAAAATCCCTAATTCCATTCCTATGTCTTATGGTCTTGTATGGGAATAAGCATAGAGTTAAATGAGAATTATTTTCTATTTTATCCCATTGTTCATCAACCTCCACCTTAAATAGACACATTGATTTGGTCTTCACAGCCGCCTGTGGCAATGAATTCCACAGATTCAGCACCTACTGGCTAAAGAAATTCCTCCTTCTCTCCGTTCTAAATGGACATCCCTCTGATCTGGTACTGTGCCATCGGGTCCAAGACTCCCCCACAACAGAAACATTCTCCCCACATCCACTCTATGGGCCATATCAATTAGGTTTCAATTGATATGGCCCATTGTTCTTCTAAATTCCAGCGAGTACAGGGCCAGAGCCATCAAAGGGCGCTTATACGATAAACCTTTCATTTCCAGAATCATTCTCGTGAACCTTCTCTGAGCCCTCTCCAATATCAGCACCTCCTTTCTAAGAAAAAGGGCCCAAAACTGCTCACTATACTCCAAGTGAGGCCTCACCTGTACCTAATAAAGCCTCTACATTACATACTTTTTATATTTCAGTCCTCTCGAAATGAATGCTAACATTGTATTTGCCTTCATCACCACTGACTCAACCTGCAAGTTAAGCTTTAGCGAACCCTGGATGAGGACTCCCAAGTACCTTTGCACCTCAGATTTTTTAATTTTATCCCTATTTAAAACAAAGTAATCTATACGTTTATTCCTTCTACTAAAGTGCATGACCATTCACTTACAAACACCTTATTCCATTTACCACTTGTTTACTCATACACATAATCTACCTTAAGCCCTTCTGCAGCCTCACTGCTTCCTCAACACTACCTGCTCCTCCACCTATCCTCATATCATCTGCAAACTTGGCCACAAAGCCATCGATTTCATCATCCAAATCATTGACATATAATGTAAAAAGAAGTGGTCCCAGCACTGACCCCTGTAGAACACCATTAGTCACTGGCTCAGAAAAGTCTCCCTTTCTTCCTACTCTGTGCCTCCTGTCGATCATCCAATGATCCAATGCTCTATCCATGCTAGTATCTTTCTTGTAATACCACAGGCTCTTATCTTGTTAAACAGCCTCATGTGCAGCACCTTGTCAAAAGCTTCCTGAAAATCCAAGTACATAGCATCCACTGGTTCTCCTTTGTCTATCCTGCTTATTATTTCCTCAAATAATTCCAACAGTTTTGTCAGACAAAATTTTCCCTTAAGGAAACTATGCCGCCTTTGGCCTACTTTATCATGTGCCTCCTAGTACCCTGAAACCTCATCTTTAACAATTGACTCCAACGTAGTCAATAACCAAAATAATAGTCTTAGGTGCGTGGAATGGGCTGCCAGTGACGGTGGTGGAGGCGGATACAATAGGGTCTTTTAAGAGACTCTTAGATAGGTACATTGAGCTTAGAAAAATAGAGGGCTATGCAGTAGGGAAATTCTAAGCTTTTAGAGTAGGTTACGTGGTCAGCACAACATTGTGGGCCGAAGGGCCTGTAATGCGCTGTAGATTTTCTGTGTTCTATGTTGTATGTTCTAAGGAACCCAGCATGTCATACAAGACGATTCATTTAGTAAAATGAGCGCAAAGATAGAGTTCAGAAATGAGTCACATTATAGTTTAATTAAGAAACCAGGTATTATCCATTGAAAAAGGGAGCTGAGTGATTTAAAAGAATGAAGAGATGTTTGGATTTTGGTTAGTGCTAACAACAAAACCATGAAAGGATAAAACCTTGAATTTTACAGAATACTAGGTTTAATTTGAAACAAGGTAACCATTGTGAATCTATATAAAACTGAAGTTCCAGTATTCTACTATTCTGGTCTTTTCACCGTAGGTCAGATGTTAGAGCAATAGAGTTTGCAGTGCATATTCTTTAAGATTCTGACCAGCGTCAGAAAGACAAGTTCCAAATTCCAGATTGAGGATCCAGGAATTCCCCACGTACGGAACTGTGGAGAAACCTTAGTAGGACTGCAGCAGTTGAAGGCAGTAGTATCACTTTTCAAGACCAATTAAGATTATGCATTAAATCCTGCATTTGCAAGTGGTGCTCACATCCCATATATACTAAAACTACAAAGAGAGATTATGACTGCTTTTTACCTGAAGTAAAAATCATGGAGTGTTGACAGGACCGATAATTATCAGATATAAATTTAGAAGGGTAAACGGTGTGAAACTGACAGCGTTACCGAAGGTGGTGATTGGAGTATAGAGTGTCTCAACATTTAAAAATGGATTAGTAATTTGTTAAAGGAAAAGAATTTGAAGAATATTGGAATGGCCTAGAGAAGTTTTAACATCTACTTTATTTGCCATCTATACATTGAAACGTACAGTGAAATGGTTGTTTTGTGATAGACGTCAACACAGTCTGAGGATTGTGCTGAGGGCAGCCTGCAAGTGTCACCACGCTTCTGGCGCCAACATAGCATGGCCACAATTTATTACCCCCATCCGTGTGTCTTTGGAATGTGGGAGGAAACTGGAGCCGTTGGAAGAAACTCGTGCAGTGACGAAGAGAACATGCAATTTTTGTAGAATCAGCCCCAGGAATCAAACCCCAAATGGTGATCACTGGCTCTATAAAGCAATTGCGCTAACTGCTAGGCTACGCTTGTTCATGGATGTGATAAAGGAAAACGCTGGGTAGAATCACTATTTAATTTCTTTGCAAAGTTATAAATTAATGCTTTTTATTAGGCTGCTGTGTATTTTGGGCTCTCACAAAGCGAAACCCAACAGCATGAATGACAGTGATGCTTCACTACCAGATGAACTCAACAGTTTCTATGCACGCTTTGAAAGGGAAAACACAACTACAGCTGTGAAGATCCCTGCTGCACCTGATGCCCTGTGATCTCTGTCTCAGAGGCCGATGTTAGGCTGTCTTTAAAGAGGGTGAACCCTCACAAGGCGGAAGGTCCTGATGGAGTACCTGGTAAGGCTCTGAAAACCTGTGCCAGCCAACTAGCAGGAGTACTCAGGGACATTTTCAACCTCTCACTGGTACGGGCGGAAGTTCCCACTTGCTTCAAAAAGGCAACAATTATAATAGCACCTAAGAAGAATAATGTGAGCTGCCTTAATGACTATTGCCTGGTTGGACTCACATCAACAGTGATGAAATGCTTGGAGAGGTTGGTCATGACTAGACTGAACTCCTGCCTCAGAAAGGACCTGGACCCATTGCAATTTGCCTATCGCCACAATAGGTCAATGGCAGATACAATCTCAATGGCTCTCCACACGGCTTTAGACCACCTGGACAACACAAACACCTATGTCAGGATGCTGTCATCAACTATAGCTCAGCATTAAATACCATCATTCCCACAATCCTGATTGAGAAGTGGCAGAACCTGGGCCTGTACCTCCCTCTGCAATTGGATCCTCGAATTCATAACCGGAAGACCACAATCTATGCAGATTGGTGATAACATATCCTCCTTGCTGACGATCAACACTGGCGCACCTCAGGGGTGTGTGCTTAGCCCACTACTCTACTCTCTATATACACATGACTGTGTGGCTAGGCATAGCTCAAATACCATCTATAAAGTTGCTGATGATACAACCATTGTTGGTAGAATCTCAGGTGGTGACGAGAGGGTGTACAGGAGTGAGATATGCCAACTGGTGGAGTGGTGCCACAGCAACAACCTGGCACTCAACGTCAGCAAGATGAAGAGCTGCTTGTGGACTTCAGGAAGGGTAAGACGAAGGAACACATACCAATCCTCATAGAGGGATCAGAAGTGGAGAGAGTGAGCAGCTTCAAGTTCCTGGGTGTCAAGATCTCTGAGGATCTAACCTCGTCCCAACATATCGATGTAGTTATAAAGAAGGCAAGACAGCAGCTATACTTTATTAGGAGTTTGAAGAGATTTGGCATGTCAACAAATACACTCAAAAACTTCTATAGTTGTACTGTGGAGAGCATTCTGACAGGCTGCATCACTATCTGGTATGGAGGGGCTACTGAACAGGACCGAAAGAAGCTGCAGAAGGTTGTAAATCTAGTCAGCTCCATCTTGGGTACTAGCCCACAAAGTACCCAGGACATCTTTAGGGAGCGGTGTCTCAGAAAGGCAGCGTCCATTATTAAGGACCTCCAGCACCCAGGGCATGCCCTTTTCTCACTGTTACCATCAGGTAGGAGATATAGAAGCCTGAAGGCACACACTCAGTGATTCAGGAACAGCTTTTTCCCCTCTGCCATCTGATTCCTAAATGGATATTGAATCTTTGGACACTACGTCACTTTTTTAAAATATATATAATTTCTATTTTTGCACGTTTTTAATCAATTCAATATACATAATTGATTTGCTTGTTTATTGATTATCATTTTTTGTATTCTTCTTCTTATTATTATTATTTTTTTCTCTCTCTGCTAGATTATGTATTGCATTGAACTGCTGCTGCTAAGTTAACAAATTACACGTCACATGCTGGTGATAATAAACCTGATTCTGATTCTAAAGTATCAAAGCCACAGAAAGCATTCAGTTAAGTTCAAGCAGCTGTCCTTCTGCTAAGATACAACTATGTATAGCTGGAGATTTGAACCAGAATGGTGCTTTATTGTTACTTAGAAAATTGGTCACATCTTTGATGTTGCCTAGCCAATGATATATTGGAAATATGAAAGACTTGAACCAGTTCAATTGTAACAAAGGATAATTTCACTGGACTTTTCAAAGAGAGCTACGTTTTATTTCCAGTCATGTTTTAATCTCGGACTGTAACGTTTGAACTATAAGGATATTTTTGTGATTTTGTTTTTGATCTGTTCAAAGTCAGAAAATAATATTTTGCAAGTAAGCATGTGACATGAAGTTAAGAGTACTAATATTTCAGTATTCAGCAATGCAAATGCAGTGTAAAGCTTAGATGTCAGCATGATGCTGAAAGAACAGGTGGCTTTTACTTAAAATGGATAAATGAACCCATTAACCATCTTGCAATATTTACATTTTGCCTCTGTGTACAGTTATATTGCAGTTGGTGAGTAGATACGGTGTAAAATTAACTTGAGCTGACACATTAACAACATTGAATGTGATGTGAAAACAGCTGAATCAGTTTGGTTTTTGCAGTTAGGCTTTAGGTGTAAATATCTATAATTTAATTGAACTGATTATTTTGTCATTGCCACATATTTGATCTTGCTGTGTAGATTATTTTTAAATGTTATTGATTTACTGTTTATTCATTTAAGTTATTCAACATATATGCCTCATTTTCCACAATTAATGCTCCTCCTTTTTTTCCATCTGAATTTAAATTCAGTCACCAGATTAAAAACAATCTCATTCCTGTCCATTTTATTGCAGGTTGCAAAAACAATCGTGAATGGAATTGTTAGTTTTCGCCGAATAGCATCTTTTTTTAACACTGAGGAATTGAAACAAATGACAGGATCTGACGTTGGCAATAAAGATGCAGGACACCACATAAATCCGCAAGATACAGCTGGCAAAAATGGCTACTTGCCTGTTGAAGTAAGTAGTAATTAATAATAATATTCTTGTGTTTTAAATAAAACATATCATCTTGATTAAAAGAGCAACATAATTTTCTAGATATTTTTACAGTATTTCAAATCAAAAAGGCACATTTCAAAAATGTTTAAGGCTACTAGGATTAAGTTTTGTTAGGAATTTAAAATCGGTATTTGCAATAAGTTAAAGTCTGTCCCGAGCCTTATAGGCTCATCAGGCAGGTGCTTATGCTGGTGTCCGTGGCATGAAGCAACCGAGAGTACGAGACTCCCCCCCCCCCCCCAGATAGGACGCCAGTCTATCACGAGGTTAACCCCCAGCATTTTCAGCTCGGTGGACTGATGCAATGTGTGGTAAGTGCCTTGCTCAAGGACACAACATGCTGCATCAGCTGGGGCTCGAACTCACGATCTTCAGATTTGCAATGAAACATGCTAATTCTTCATTGCGTTTGTACTTCTCTATGGACCTATGCAGTTTTGAAATGGAACTTAAAATTAGAAATCCATTTTACCAAAGCACCCTCTACTGGGGCCTGGGACCCCTCAAGAGCAATTTAACTTGTTGCTTATTTTGAGGCATCCTGCATTCACTTTAGTATTCAGTATACCTGGCTTGGATTACACCCAGCCTGGTACCTCATTCTGTTACACTCAGTAAAAGTTTCCTGTTGCCATAAGATTAAGCCTGAATCGAAGTCAATGGGAATATCATTTGAAATTTGAGCTTTCAGAACTTCTCCCATTTTAATACCTTCCTCGAGGCATTTTCAACTAGCTCAGTGAAAATAGTGGTTCCAAGTTCAAAGTAAATTATTATCAAAGTACATATATGTCGCCATTTACAACCCTGAAATTCATTTTCTTGTGGGCATACTCAATAAATCAATAGAAAAATAACCATAACATTATCAATGAAAGACTGCACAAACTTGAGTGTTTAACCAGTGTGCCAAAGACAACAAATTGTGCAAATGCAAAAATAAATACATTACATAAATAATTAAACAATAATTATCAAGAAGGTAAAGTGACGAGTCTTTGAAAGGGAGTCCGCTGGTTGTGGGAACATTTCAATGATGGGGCAAGTGAAATGTTCTCCTTTGGTTGAGGGGTGGTAACTGTGTGGTGTGAGTGCTGAGGCTCCTCTACCAACTCCCTGTTGGCTGCACGAGAAGAGAGCATGTCCTAGCTGGCGGTCATCCCTGATGAAATGGATGCTGCTTTCCTGTGCTCAATGGTGAGGAGGGCTTTATCCCTGGTGGACTGAGCTGCCTTTTGTGGGACTTCCTGTTCAAGGGCATTAGTGTTTCCATACGATGTTGAAATCAGTCAGTACAGTATACTCTTCACCACACATCTATAGAAGTTTTAGATGTAATGCCAAATTTCCCAAACTCCTGAGGAAGTAGAGCCGCTGCTGTGCTTTTTTCATAATTGCACTTGTATTCTGGGCCCAGGACAGGTCCTCTGAAATGATAACACCGAGGAATTTAAAGGTGTTGACCCTGTCCACCTCTGATCCTTCGATGAGGGCTGGCTCATGGACCTCTGGTTTCCTTCTCCTGAAAACACTCAGCAGCTCCTTGGTTTTGTTGACATTGAGCAAGAGGTTGTTGTTGTGGCACCAGACAGCCAGATTTTCGATTTCCTTCCTATACGCTGATTCATCACCACCTTCGATTCAGCCTGCAACAATGGTGTCATTAGCAAACTTGAATATGGTATTGGAGCTGTGCTTAGCCACACAGTCACAAATGTAAAGTGAGTAGAGCAGAGAGCTAAACGCACAGCCTTGTAGAACACCTGTGCTGATGTAGATTTTTAAAGAAATGTTGTTGCTAATCCAAACTGACTAGTGTCTGCTTCTGAAGAAATTGAGCATCCAATTGCACAAGGAGGTATTGAGGCCAAGACCTAGAAGCTTATTGATTATCTTTGAGGGGATGGTGGTATTGAAGGCTGAGCTGTAGTTGATCAAGAGCATCCTGATGTACAAAGGTATATATCTTTGCTGTCCAGACGTTGAATGAAGAACCAGTGAGGTGGCATCTGCTGTTGACCTGTTGCTCCATTGAAACACAGAAAACCTACAGCACAATACAGGCACTTTGGCCCACAAAGCTGTGCCAAACGTGTCCTTACCTTCGAGATTACCTATGCTTACCCATAGCCCTCTATTTTTCCAACCTCCATGTCTCCTAAAAGACCCTATCATTTCCACCTCCACCACCGCCAGCCCATTCCACGTACTCACCACTCTCTGTGTAAAAAAAAAACTTTCCCCGGCATCTCCTCTGTACCTACTTCCAAGCATCTTAAAACTGTGCCCTCTCGTGCTAGCCATTTCAATCCTGGGAAAAAGCCTCTGACTATCCACATGATCAATGCCTCTCATCATCTTATACGCCTCTATCAGGTCACCTTTCATCCTCCGTCGCTCCAAGGAAAAAAGGCTGAGTTCACTCAACCCATTCTCATAAGGGATGCTCCCCAATCCAGGCAACATAATTGTAAATCTCCTCTGCACCCTTTCTATAGTTTCCACGGTCAGCAAATTGGAGTGGATCTAAGTCACTTCTCATGCAGGAGTTGATATGTTTTATCACCAACCACTCAAAGCAGGAAGGGTAAATAAAATTAATGTGATAGGAGAGCAAGTTTGTGGGAAGCAGATGGTACAGTAATGCTACAAAAGGTAAATACTTCAGGTAGAGTATAAGAAATTTTAAATTAAGATTGAAAATACTGGAAATATATGGCAGATTGGGCACCATCCATGGAGACGGAAACTGAATTAAGATTTCAGGTCAATAACATTTTCTTAGCTTTATTAACTTGTTTAAAACAAAAAAAAGATTAGGTAATTGTACTTTAGAGTCTACAAGTCAAGTCACTTTTATTGTCATTTTGACCATAACTGCTGGTACAGTACATAGTAAAAATGAGACAACGTTTTTCAGGACCATGGTGTTACATGACACAGTACAAAAACTAGACTGAACTACGTTAAAAAAAACAACAACACAGAGAAAGCTACACTAGACTACAGACCTACACAGGACTGCGTAAAGTGCACAGAAACAGTGCAGGCATTACAATAAATAATAAACAGGACAGTAGATTTTAAAAGACACTAAAGAATTAAATATTATGTAACAGATAAGAATCATTAGAATATAATGACTTACAATATAAAATCAGGTCTTTTAGCCTATAATGACTGCTGAATGGAGTCATCTGGTTTCTTCCTCTTTCCCAGCACTGGTCTATTAAGTTATAACACAACTCGTGTTCAACTCAGTTTGATTGTAATGAGGATGAGGATATCTGCCCTCTGGTGGAACTTTTCATTCTGCCAATGAACTACTTGAATGAGGCATGGAAAATCACCTTTCCAGATTTGCAGAGGACAATGTAGATGGGAAGGTAATATTGCAGTGATACTAATAAATTAAGTAAATGGGCAAAACTATGTCTCAAACAAGAGAAAATCTGAGCAACACACACAAAATGCTGGAGGAACTCAGCAGGCCAGGCAGCATCTTTGAAAAAAGTGCTCTCAACGTTTTGGGCCGAAACCCTTGGGCAGACATGTCTAATGGAGATGCAAAAAACTACTGATGCTGGGATCCGGAGCAACAAACAATCTGCTGGAGGAAGATTTTTGATCGACTGTTAATGAACAAAATCAGCATAGATGCCTAGTGTAGATAATGGACTACCTTAATACAATGCTTTTGACAATTGCATCCTCCAAATCTTCATTTTCATTGTAACATTCAAGATGATTGCCAATATCTTCAAATTATTCATAGTTCCTAACTTGTTGAAATAGTGAAGTTGTTTCATTTTCACTCCCTGGCATCTCCAAGCCTGAACGATTGAAACCACAGTGAGAAAAACAGTTCTAAATTGTCTTGCTGCTTATTTTTCACCAACTGGTCATTGTCCATTGTGTCCTACAGTGACAGAAAGCCTGTGTTGCAGAGTTTTTAAAGTGGAAAAGCCATTGCACTTGGGCACTCCCACTCTCTCGGCTTTGGAAGTCCAGGTCCAGTGGTACACACAAGCATCGCAACTAGAGTCTTCCTTGGTTGCAGTGGATGACCATGACTGCTTATGTGCCTCATAATTGCCTTTGCTCTCCATGGAGCATTGCAGAGCCGCCTTCCTGGCCATTAGATCTCACTGTGGATCTGATACGCCCAGTCTGCCGGAGCTGACTTCACGTGCTAGGATAGGCATGACCCTATCTCACCGGGCTCTCCTGTCCAAGCGGTGTACTGGGGTGTGGGCGTCGTTGCACACAAACAGCTACTTGGAGCTATAGGTGAGAGTTGAGTGTCCGGTGGGGATCAGAGGTGAGTGAGCTGCCTTGGAATGAACAAGACAAACCCCTTCACAAAGATGCTACCCCTCCCTGGATATCTCATACACCCCTAATCCCCATTCTCATCAACTATCTGTGACAAAAGTTACTGCTTTTTGAACGCAAGCACACACAGCTGACACTATTTTTAAAAATTGTTCGCTCTAAGCACGGTGTAGTGTGTAGCAGCCACACAAATGTACAAATCTGACACTGGTTAGAAACTGTTCAATTAAGCAAAAGATTCCCATATAAATGAAGGGAATCCAAGCTATTTTCTCAATTTGTTATTGTTCTTTTAAGAGTTGTCACAAATGACTGTCCTGATTAATCAATAGCCCAATTTACTGGAACCCACTGAATTGTAAAGGACTAACAGAATTCTGTGAAAATAAAAGTTATTGTTAGTAGCTTGTACCAGGATAGCATAAGCAGTTCAGCAGATCAAGTGACTGTTGAGAGAGAAAAATTAACTTGGCTTCAACAGTTTATTGGGGAAGAGGCTGTCTCAATCCTACTCTTTGTGTAAAGATATGCTTCCTGATTCTATTGGTGGGAGAAAACTAGTAACAAACACCATTAATGTTTAAAGGGCCATTTCAAGCAAGAAGTTTAAATAAAACTTTTTGTTCGATTCCCTTTATAATATTGATAAGCGCTAGCACAATTAATGGTTTTAAATAACAGATTGATAGCTTTTTGCCATATAAAGAAGTTTAGACCAATGGATAGAATCTGGATACAGATCAATCACAGTCTCATTGAATGGTAGAGCATGTTCAAGGGGAAATCTTTTAATTCTGTCTTCTTCATGCTGAGTCATCAATTTCAGTTTAGTTGCTTGATCAAATGGTCAAAACCTTTGAATAATAGGTTGTCATGCCATTGCTTCATGATCTTGTAAGACTTAAATAAAATATTAAAATACAGTAAAACAGACTCTATGAAAGACTTATTTGGTCTTTAATGGTTACCATAGGTAATTACTCTAAATCTATGTTTCATAAAGTAACTTTGTCACTCATTCCATTTAATTTTGGAAGAATGATTGACCTGAATTTTACCAAAAAAATGTGTAATTTCTTCTTATTAAAATCATACTTGACTTTAACCTTGCAGCTCCTGCCAACAGAAAAAGATGTTTCTGATCGTTTCAACAGCAATGATTCTTCGGACTACCAAAACAAACCCCATCCAGAAGCTATAATGAATTACTCCAATGAAGCAAAGCTGGAAGAATGTGATCCAAATGATACGGAACTCCTTCCCAAATGCAGGTGAAATTTCAGACTCATTCATTGATTCTAAATTTGTTGTAGTTAGTTATTTATTGTTTACAACTAACAACTGTTAGTAATATTGCTGTAAAGTAACTTAAAAATAGTCATTGAGTTATACAGGATAGAAACAGGTCCTTTAGCTTGCTTCTCCTATGTTGACCTTCATAGCTACCTATACTGATCCACATCCCTGGATTAATTTCAATCTCTCTATGCCCTTTTCTTTTAAGTACTTGTGCGGGTGTTTCTTACATTTCATTACTTCCTGCCTTCACCACCAATCCTGACAGCTCATTTCAAATACCAAGTAGTCCTTGTGTTTTAAAAAAAAATCACCCCTCTAGCCTCCTCCCTCTCACACTAAACCAATGCTCCATACCATGAAAAACGGACACTGGCTGTCTGCATCTCTCATAATTTTATATGCCCCTATCGTGTTTCCTTTCGGCCTCCTTTGCCCCTGGGGAAACAGACCCAGCCGATACAATCTCTCTTGAGAACTCAAACCCTCTATGTCAGACAGTGTCCTTGTGAATCTTTTCTATACCTTGATAAGGAATGGACATAACAGTAGTGATGGAGTGGTATTCCTGGGGATTGTCCAGTGAGACCATAGGGTTAGATCTTAGAAACTGGGGCTGAATAATGGACGCGCCCCCCCCCCCCCATTTGAGGAGCTTGCATTTAGATAATTTGCTCATTCTTCATAATCGTAAGAATAAAAGTGATGCATTAGCGGGAGACTTTAATTTCTTTGGTATTAACTAAACTACCCAAAGTGTTAAGGCCTAGACAGGTGAAACTTGTGAAACGTGGGCAGGAAGTTTTACTGAGTCGATATACAGGGTCCTACTCAGGACACTCGACCTTCACTTGAGGAACAAGGCAGGGCCGGTAACTGAAATGACAGTGACTCTAGTAGCCATAGTTTTATTAGTTTTAAGATAGTGATGGAAAAGAATAGGACAGGTACATGGTTTGGGGTTCTAAACTGGAGCAGAGCTAATTTTGAGGGAATAAGACAGAATCTATAAGGAGTCGATTCTAAGAGCCTGTTTGAAGCAAAGAGAATGAGTAGCAAGTGAGAGACTTAAGTGTATTAGCAAAAGTCGCAGAACAGTGTGAAGGGTAAACCTGACAAGTTTAGGGAAGCTGGCTGATGAGAGATATTAAGCCTCAGGTCAAGAAGAGGGAAAAAGAATACATTGGATTTTGGAGGCTATGAATGACTATCCTTGGGATATGGGGGTACAAGTGCATAGTTTGTTGAAAGTTGCATCACAGGTTCAAAGTTCGAAGTAAATTTATTTTCAAACTACATATACATATGTCACCAAATACAACCCTGAACTCCTCTTTCTTGGGGGCATTCACATTGGATCCAAAGAAACACCATAGAATCAATGAAAAACCGCACGCAACAAGACAGGCAAACAAACAAGCCACGTGCAAATACAAAAAGAAAATAATAAATAAATAAGTATTAGGAACAAGATGAAGAGTCCTTGAAAGTGAGTCCATAGGTTGTGGGAACAGTTCAGTGTTAGGGTGAGTGAAGTTATTCCCTCTGGTTCAAGAGTGTGATGGTTGAGGCATAATACTGTAACTATTCCTGAACATAGTGGTGTGGGTCCTGAGGCTCCTGTACCTCCTGTCTGATGGCAGCAGTGAGAAGTGAGCATGGCCTGGATGGTGGGGTTCTTGATGATCAATGTTGCTTTTCTGTGGCAGTGTTTCTTATATGTGCTCAATAGTGGGGAGGGCTTTACCCATGATGGACTAGTCTGTATCTGCCTCTTTTTGTAGGCTTTTCTGTTCAAGGGCATTAGCGTTTCCATACCAGGCCGACATGCAACCAGTCCGTATACTCTCCAATGTCCATCTCTAGAAGTTTGTTAAAGTTTTAGATGACATGCCTAATCTTCACAAACTTCTAAGAAAGTAGAGGACTACCGTACTTTCTTTGTAATGGCACTTATGTACTGGGTCTAGTACAGGGTGATGACAAAGTCATTTAACACATTGGCTTCATTAGTCAAAGTACTGAGTATAGGAGCTGGCACATTAGGATACAGTTGTATAATTGGCGAGGCCACACTTGGAGTACTTTGTACAGATCTGGTCACCCTGTTATAGGGAAAATGTGGTTAAACTGGAAAAAGGGCAGATTTCAAAGGATGTTGCCAGGATTAGAGGTCCTGAGTTGCAGGGAGAGGTTGGCCAGGCTGGGTCTTGATTCCTTGGAACACACGAGAATGAGGGGTGACCTTATTAAAATGTCTTAAATTATGAGAGACACTGATAAGATGGATAAAAGCAGACTTTTCCCCCAAGATAGGGGGCAGAGACTTAGGGTAAGAGGAGTAAGGTTTAAGAAAGACTTGAAAGGCAACGTTTTCACCAGAGGGTTGTGAGTAGGTGGAATCAGCTGTTAGAGGCAGTGGTTGAGAGGTACAATAGTATCATTTAAAAAGTACATGGATGAATATGGGCCAAGCACAGGAACATGAGACAAGTTAGGTGGACAGTGTGACCATCGTGGACTTGTTGAGCTGAAGGTCCTACAGTATATCCATGCTGTATTGCTGTATGACTGGCAACACCTCCTCCTTCATAATATTGATAAGCTCGAGGACGTCACTGTACTGGCTTCTATTTCATTGTCCAAGATAAATACAAATGTTAGTATTCATTTAACTCCTTGTACATTTACCATACTAATCCTTGGGGAACCTACTCTCCATAGGGCTTAACTACATAGTAGGGGCTGGGTTCAACTCGGAAAAGTATGGATAAAGTAAAAAGGAAGGAGAGTACAGGACAATTTACAGAAGTCTTCAGAATAAATAATAAGACAAAAAGTTTAGAAAGGGATAAGAATTTAGCATCAGGCAACATGGAGACAAAATTGAAAAAGAATTGTGAATACAGGACTGAAGGTATTGTATTTGAATGCATGTGGTAGGTAATCTTGTAGTGTGGTTAGACATTGACAAGTATGATGTTATGGGCATCACTGAGTCAGGACTGAAAAAAATGAAATGAAATCCTCAGAGAGAAGTGATATAGGATCAGAAGATGTAGAGACATTGTGGATAGAGTTAGGAAACTGAAAGGATAAGAAAGCCCAGATTGGATTTATATGCAGGCCTCCAAACAGTAGCCAGGCTGTGGGGTACAAGTTACAACGAGAGACAGAAAAGGCACGTAAAAAGGGCAAGGTTTCAATGGTCATGCGGGATTTCAATTTGAAGTTAGTTTAGGAAAATTATTTTGTTGCTGGATTGCAAGAGAAGGAATTTGTAGAATGTCTATGAGATGGCTTTTTAGAGCATCTTGTATTGGTATTAAAGTGGAGTAAAGGAAACAAGAGACATGAGAGAGGAACTGGCCCAAGTTTAATGCAAGGGGACAGTAGCAAGTATAATGGCAAAACAGCACTGGCTGGAGTTTCTGGGGGCAATTCAGAAGATGCAGGTTGGTTCATTTCAAAGAAGCAGCAGCATTCTAAAGGGGGGGAGGGATGAGGCAACCTTGGCTAACACAGAAAGTCAAAGACAGCATAAAAGCAAAAGAGAGAGCATATAATTTAGCAAAAATTAGTGGGAAGCTGTTAAAAACCAACAAAAGGCACCAAGAAAGCAATAAGGGGGGGGGGGGGGAATGAAAAATGATGGTATTGTTGTACACAATATGATGGATTGTTCTGTAGTTTAGACCTATAGCACTACATCAAGGACGTTTAGCCTTTGCAGTGTCCAAAAGGAAGAAATTGTTTGCAACTCTACACCATATTGAAGTCTGTTTACTGAAGAGAAAAGAAAACATAAAGGTATAGAATAATACAAAAGGCTACTGGCAACAGTGTAAAGCTTGAGGTTTCTATAGTCCATACTAACAAGTTCAATATTGCAAAGTGTTTAAAAACGTATAATCATTGCTAGACGGTAGGATTGTTACAGTCCTACCGCTTAGCAAGGATTATATGTTTTTAAACTTTACACTGTTGCCAGTAGCCTTTTGTATTATTCTATACCTTTTATTTAGTGCAATTAATTGCTTAATTTAAAAATGGACTGTTTATTCACAGTTATTATCATAACTAAATGGTTGTATTTAGTGTTGATATGTTGTGATTTATTTCATATAATATCCAGTGCATTACATATTGAAACATTTGGCTTGTATTATAGATATTTTTTATTAAATAGTTCACTGTCCTGAAATTTGAACAAAGAATCCAGTGTATGTAACTAAAAAACATTTTATGATCTTTAACCCCACTCTATTAGAATGTCAAAGATTCCTTTGAAAATACGATGCACAGCAGTTACCAGACAATTGGAGTATTCATTTAACTTGAGCATTTATTCAGATGAGGACTTGTTCTCTGTACATGTTAAAATAAAAGTACAGCTGCTTCATGAGAACAGATTTATCCCCGCCCCCATTCCCCACAGAGTGAGTACATTGGAGTAGTAGCAGTGCCATTCTGCCTGGATCTTCGCAACCGTTTACTCAGAAATAAATCCGTCAGTCCTTACCAAAGCCAAGAACCACAGGTTTATAAGGATGTTTTAAATGTTATCTTGTTGTCATTTACAGGTTGAATTATTAGCCTGTGCTCATATTGCTGTTGCCTCCTCATTACAATTTTATACAATATGTTCCACAAATCTCCTTTCGTGTGTCTCTTTGGATAAATAACATCCATTTGCTTTTACTTGTATTATGTCTTTAATCTCGTTTATAGTTTTAAAGTTGAAAATCTTCCGAGAGCAGGTATTATTCATGGATGTTTGAGTAAGCTCAATTATTTAACTGTCCATCATGTCCCAGCCCTTGGTTTCAAGCCTAGAAACATCCTTCAATAGAATTGGATAAAAAATATAGTTTGGAAGGAGATTATTCAGTGTGTTATGGTTATGATGGTTGTTTGGTATGTTAAAGTTAAAGTCTGTCCCGAGCCTTATAGGCTTATCGGACTGGTGCTTATGTCAGTTTCCGTGGCATGAAGAGGATGAGACCACTCCCCCCCCCCCCCCCCCCCAGGCTAGGACGTCAGTCTATCGTGAGGTTAACCCCCATCATTTTTGCCAGTACCCATTTTCAGCTGGGTGGACAATGTGTGGTTAAGTGCCCTGCTCAAGGACACAACACGGTGCCTCGGCTGTGGCTTGTTTGGTATGCCTATTCATTCATTCATTTCATTCTCTGGCTCTTGTAAGTACTTGTTCCCTACAAGTACTTATCCCATTGTATTTCAGTGCCCTTTTGGTTGTTGTATTTCAGTTCACAACAGCTAGAGCCCTCCAAGCTATTGGCTCTGTTCCAAAGTCTAAAGAACGTTGGGAATTGAATGCCAGTGCATCTGTTGTTTCTAAGTCTGCTTCCTTGCATACTTGGTGATACAGACAAATGAGCCCTGGGGATTTATAGGTCTTTAATCATCTCAATTCCATTTCATTCAGCTACACCAATTCTTTAGCCATGCATTCACCTGATCTTTTCTCCTGTACTATGCTCACTAGTATATGGCATGGGAGCCTATATAATGGAATACACACCATTTCAGTAATCCTTTTCACCAAATGAGTTCATTCTGGCATCCCATTGACTAGGAATATGAGTAAAATGTAAAAAAAAATGAGGTTATTGCAATATTAGTGTAAAGTGGGTGGTTGAAGGTTGGTGTGGACTCCATAGGCAAAGGGAAGCCTCAGTACTGAATCTCTCTGTGATTCTATGACTTCATGAATGTTGCACTCTTCATTTTAAAAATGCAAAGTTTATCAAAATGAAGGGAAAGATATATAAACTTTTAGTGTTTGTTGTGTTTGAATGTAATCAAAAATTACTTAAAAATTGAATGCAATATTTTCTTTTTCCTAGTACAAGCTGTGTACTGGAGATCCACCGTGGCTACTTTACATGGAATAGTAACTCTGAGAGATCTGTCCTTCAGGATATCTCAGTAAAAATTCTCAAAAGTAAAATTACAGTTATTGTAGGCAAGGTAAAGTAATATACTCACAAATCTTTGAATATTACGTACTGTATATTGAAATGGCATTTCTTATGTGAAAGGTCATGTTAGATCACTTAATCAGGAGGAATACAAACAGGTGGAGTGGTAAGCTATTTAGTATAAAAAGTATGATTTTTATGGCATTTATACTCTGGTTATACTTGAACTTGAAGCACTGGGGGGGGGGAGCAGAAGGAGAGAGAAAAGAGGGTGCGTGGGTCACTTAAAGTTAGAAAATTCAGTGTTCATGCCATTTGGTTGTACACAACCCAGTGGAATACGAGGTGCAGTTCATCAACTGTGTTTGGTCTCACCCCAGCTAGGACTGATAGGCCTAGAGTAGGAATGTGAAGGGGATTTGAAATGGCATGCAACCAGGACATTCCAGACAGACCACAGCTGTTATGCAAGATAGTCCCCTAGAAGGAGCTTCATCTTGCCGATGTAGACCAAACAACATCAAGAGCAATGAATACAGCAGATGAGATTGCAGGAGGAGCATCTGAATCTCTGACCTTTGTTTTGGTCCCTGACAGTGGTGATGAAGGTGGTTTAGAGGATTAAAACTGAAAGCAATTTGCTAATACCAGAATAATCGAAGCCTAGACTCCTCTGTCTCCAGAAGGTTTGATTGTTTATATGTTTAGAGATGAGAATAGACTTTTGTTTTAGATGCTTATCGACGGACATGGATCAAAGCAACATTGCTGTTGTTTTTAATCAGGCTTTTGAAGGCAGCTATGGCAAATGTTCAAACTGGAGCAGAGACAAAAATGTTAAAAATTGCAGTTGGTTGTAGACAGAATGCACAATGTGGAAGTGGATGTACATTTAATATCTATGTACATAAAATCTCATTCCATTAGTAAATAATCTTGTTAATTAAGGTGAGGGATGCTATAGATATAAGTAGAGAACTTGAAGTTTAGGCACCTGGAATCAGCATCAGAAGTGAAACGGATGCAGAATGGATCTCAGCCCGAAACAGCGACTATTTACTCTTCTCCATAGACGCTGCCTGGCCTGCTGAGTTCCTCCAGCATTTTGTGTGTGTCACTTGGATTTCCAGCATCTGCAGATTTTCTTGTGTTAGGGATGCAGAATAAATCCTAGCCTCCTCCCAAAGCTAGCTGCATTTCTGTTGTATCAAGCTGCATTTTCCCATTTGCTATACTTAATGTTACTTGGGACCTCAAAATGTTGATGAGTCAAAGCATTTTGTTTAGTCATGTACCTACAATAATAAGGGGGAAATAATATCACATGAAAGCTTGACTGGGAAAGTCATACTGTATGTTCCCTGTGCCTTTCCAGAGGGTTGAAATAGAATTTGATGAAGAAATCACAAATATAGTATTTTGCTTTTAAAAATTATACATTTTGATTATTATTAACATTTAGTTTTTAAATAAATGTCTTTCAAATATGTGTGAAATATTTGGATTTCAATAATTTCTATAAGAGCACTCTTGCCTGCCATTCTTTATCAGTGTTCTTACAACATTCCCTTCCCCTCCAATCCTGCCTATGCACTCTGCTTCAGAGTGCTCTAAATAAAGCGGGCATATTCCCCCATTGCCCTACTTCTTCACAGTTGTACTTGACCGGAAACTCAACCATGCACACTATTTATTTAAGTTCTGTGCAACTAAAGTGAGTCGTCCTGGAATGAAACACGATGACCACTTCAAGATGGTATATGTCACCCAGAAATGAAGTTGTTCCCTGTGTTAGAAGCGCCATAATTGTGACGACTAGATTTCAATAGCACTTTGGTGCTCTGGGATCCCACTGTTATGTCTAGCCTTTGACCCTGTCAAAACCACCAGACACATTTCCCAATTCCTAATCACCTGAAATTGCAAAGTCTGACCTAGCTATCCTTGCAGACATCCCCAGGAGTCAATTGGATCTCTGACTATCTCTCCCACCAGCCCCCGCCATCTGGCAATCTCATTCTTCAGTACTGTATTTTCCTTTGATATCCTACAGTGAGTGAGCCATTGTTTCACCTCTAACATATTCAGTTTACACTGGCCTTCTGCTCCCGTGTCGTTTACTCCAACTAGCCCTTCAATTCGTTGCATTGTAATCTACTTTATGATGAAGAATTATCTACCCCACTTCAAATTGGAACTCCCTTTCCCTTCTCCCCAGTTTCTTTCAATGTTGGGATTCTTCCCCAGCTGTAAATACATGAACTCTGGTTCTCATCTCTGAATCCATTGGGAAGAACATGCTAGAATCTGCACACCTCTGACATCCATTTAGAAGTGTAAGATCTTTGATCAATGGCCATCTGGCTGAGGTACTGGTAGTCCTCCAGAAGTAATTATTGGCATCAGTATTAGAATAAGAGGGGAAACAATTAAGATAAAAGAAACTTAGCTAATTTTCATCAAATTTTGATCATTTCAGGTTGGGAGTGGAAAATCATCCCTTATTTCTGCCATATTAGGAGAAATGATTCCTGTCTCTGGTCATATAGTCTGGAGATCAGCTAATCAACCCATGGCCTATTCAGCGCAAACAGCTTGGCTGAGAAATGCTTCTTTACAGGAGAACATTTTGTTTGGAGAAAGCTTTGATGAAGAGCGTTTTCAGGCCGTGATTGAAGCCTGTGCACTTCAGCCTGATATTGACATTTTACCTGCAGGGCGGCTGACAGAAATTGGTGAGAAAGTAAGTACACGGAAGGATTTATAGGTCATTTTTAAACATGAGATTCTGCTGATGCAGATGTTTATCGGTGCAAGGCTTTAAGAAACATCTCAAGGGAAGAAGAAATGCTAAGGAGGTGAAAAGGTTTAGATGGGGAATTTGAGAGTTTAGGATTTGAGTCATAAGTCATGGTGTAATTAAGATCATTGAAGTTTAAGTGTCCAAATTAGAGTGCATATAATAATTATTATTATTTAAGGAACAATTTATACAAATCAAGGTGCTGTACAATGGGATAAAGTGCAAACATTAAAATAAAAGACAAAATGATATTGGTTAAAAGCAAGGTTAAATAAATAGGTTTTGATCTGGAATTATAAGTGCATGTGAGTCTGCACCCCTTATAGTTTTAGGTATTGAGTTCCACAGTTTAGATACTTGTATATACTGTATACATATATAATTTATATAGCAGTGTGACTGTTTAAAGATGGGGAATGGCTGAAAAGATTGGAGGCAAGGTATCCCTGGTGGTCACTAGAGGTAACAATATGGGAAAATAAGTCATTGTAAATGAATTGATTCAGCAGCAAAAAAAAAAGTTCTCTCCAATCCAATGTCAAATAAATTTTAGCACCCACTCATCATGGCCAGGTTGAAATTAGCTAGTTTAACACTGCCCTGACCTATTTAACTAAAACATGTAGTGTTTAGTTACACTCATTCTACAAAGCATTGCTTTCCTTCTTTAGTTAGATGCTTAAAGATTAACAGTAGAAAAAGTAAGTCACCCAGCAACCTGCGATATCAATTCATGAGTTATATCTTCCTTACTACGTGTTACTAAGTAATATTGATGTATGTAAATCTCAGCACTACATGCTCCATGTATTTTCATATATTCTGTTTAAAGTTATTAAGACTATTAGCTACATATCCTTTCTTTTGTCCCCAGGGTATTAACCTGAGTGGTGGTCAGAAGCAGCGTGTTAGTGTGGCACGAGCACTCTATTCAAGGTATGGATACTTCTGTATATTTTGCTGAATGTGATGGAAATAAGGAGATGAGCTTAGTTGCTGTTTGATGTAAGGATTAAACTGATAGAGTCCCTACACAGTGCTGCTTTAGCACGTGTTTCAACATTCTGTAAGTTTTTATCCTTAATTGCAAACTCTTTATACCCCTGACAACACGCGTTTAATTAACTTGTTCATAATTCTGAGGTTTCCCATCTCACATTTTGTAAGTAGCAGTGTCATGGACATTTTCCAGTTATAAAGAAAGTTTTCCCTAATGATTAAGGATTCCCTAATGATTAAGGATTTCCCTAAGGATTATTTCTGAGTGTGTGATTTCATTAAGGAGAAATGCCTGTTCGTGCAAAATAGTTATTGATTTGTCATTAATATTAAATAGGTAATTCCTGATATTGGACTTCAAATTTTTAGACTAAGGTGGCTCCCTTTTCTGGTTAGGTTATCATTTCAATAATGGAATGAAATTCCACAAAGGAAATATATTACTGCAGTAAAGCAAATTGTTTTATAAAGGCAAACACGAGGAAATCTGCAGATGCTGGAAATTCAAGCAACAACACACACAAAATGCTGGTGGAACACAGCAGGCCAGGCAGCATCTATAGGGGGAAGGGTCCTGACGAAGGGTCTCGGCCCGAAACGTCGACAGCGCTTCTCCCTATAGATGCTGCCTGGCCTGCTGTGTTCCACCAGCATTTGTGTGTGTTGCTTGTTTTATAAAGCCTCACTTTGCTTGTGAGCAATGTGAATGACACTGGTCTTGAACATTAAAGCATCTCTCAACTAACAAGTTGGCAGATTTGGGGTTGAAGGGCTTGGCCCTGGTAAGGTCATTGCTTTGGTATCCCAGCCATACTTCTCAAAGTAGGTTCAAACATTTCAATATCAATGATCACCATTGTGCGTGCAACGTCAGTTTTGCTCTATGTGATGCTTTGGGCTTCATGCAAATGAAAATATTCAGGATGAAGGTTCTCTCGTGAAACTGATAAGAGTCCCTACACAGTGCTGCTCTAGCACGTGTTTCAACATTCTGTAAATTTTTATCCTTAATTGCAAACTCTTTATAATTTCCTGACAACACGTTTAATTAACTTGTTCATAATTCTGAGGTTTCCCATCTCACATTTTGTAAGTAGCAGTGTCGTGGACATTTTCCACTTATAAAGAAAGTCTTCCCTAATGAAGAGAATCTTGGAAGGTCACAGTTTAACATTAAGTTATTTACTTGGGATGGACAATGTTTGATCGTAGGGGTATATTACTCTTCAATGTTTTTTCATCATTACCATCGCTCTACTTGCATTAATTTTGATGTATCCACCTTCCTGGGAAGAATGAAGTGGTCCTGTGTCTTTTTGAACAGCTCCCACTGATCAATTACTTTCCCATTAACAGGTATGTTAAATATGGATAACTTGATGCATCTTGTTGAAATTAGCCCTATTTCGCTTTCAGTACTAAATACTAGTTTTGTATTTAACCTTTTCAAACATTAACCCTATCCTATTATGTCACTATCAGATAACCATTCATGCACCATTAATTGAGGCTTGTTTTGGATAGATAGACAGGTAGATAGCTTATTGATCCCAAAGGAAATTAGTGTCACAGTAGCATTATAAGTACACAGTTAAAAAAATGTTAGAAGTAGAAAGAATAAGAAAATAATTTACCACCAACAATCTAACAGGACGGGGTCATCACTTTTTCTTTAGATTAGATTATGAGGACACTCAGTCCTCGTTTATTCTCATTTAGAAATGCATGCATGCATTAAGAAATGATACAATGTTCCTCCAGAGTGATATCACAAAAAAAACAGGACAAACCAAAGACTCACACTGACAAAAAACCACATAATTATAACATATAGTTACAGCAGTGCAAAGCAATGCTGTAATTTGATAAAAGCAGACCGTGGGCACGGTTAAAAAAAAGTCTGAAGTCCCAATCGACTCCAATAGTCCCGATACCAGGCAGCAAAAGGGAGAAACTCTCCCTGCCTTAAACTTCCAGGCACCGACAACTGGTGCCCTGGAAGCAACCAACCACAGCAGATTCTGAGTCTGTCCGAAAACTTCGAGCCTCCGACCAGCCCCTCCGATACAGCCTCCCGAGCGCCATCCTCTGCCGAGCGCCTTCGACCTCGTCCCGGCCGCCGAAACAAGCAAAGCCAGGGTCTCAGAGGCCTTTTCCTCCGGAGATTCCGGACCGCACAGTAGCAGCGGCAGCGAAGCGGGCATTTCAGAAGTTTCTCCAGATGTTCCTCCACGCTCTCACGTCTGCCTCCAAATCAGGACTGTGCACGGATCCCTACTTAACACGGAACAGATATCCATTCTCCAGAGAGGCCGCGCGCACTGCGACGCGCCGCAATCTTCTCTTTCTCCTTCCCCAGCTATAGGTAGACTCATTATAGAGCCTAATGGCTGAGGGTAAGAATGACCGCATATAGTGCTCTTTGGAGCAGTGCAGTTATCTTATTAATCATTATTTAAACTAATATAGCCTACCTCCTTGTTGTCTCTGGGTATATTCCTGAAAGCTATTCTGAGCATTCAGGGCACATTTTTCAAACTCATTATCTAAGTGTAAAATAAAATTCCAAATACTGTATATTTTACAAGGAAAACTGCAAGTGAAAATGAAGAAATTGGTGTAAGGTTTCATTTGAAATCCCTCTGCTGCCTACCCATCTCATTCCTGGAAATTATAGACAACATAGTGATTTCCAGGGGCACTTTGCACCAATATAGATATTTTATATCAGGCATGCAATATCAATCTTTGTGCAACAGTAAAGAAATTTGTGATTCTGAAGCACACCTGATACTGAGCACACCTGCTTTTTATTAGTGCTGTTATTGTTGTAGTGACGATAGAGGTATTTAGAATTGTGAGAGGTATAGATAGGGTAAATGCAAGCTGCCTTTTTCCACTGAAGTTGCGAGGGACTACAGCCAGAGGTCATGGTTAAGGGTGAAAGGTGAAAAGTTTAAGGGGAACATGAGGAGAAACTTCACTCAAAAGGTTGTGAGAGTGTGGAACAAGCTGCCAGCGTAAGTGGAGCATGCAAGCTCGATTTCAACGTTTAAGCGAAGTTTGGATAGGTACATGGATGGTAGGGGTACGAAAGGCTATGGTCCTGGTGCAGGGCAATGGGAGTAGGCAGTTTAAATGGTGAGGCATGGACTAGGTGGGTCAAAGGGCCTGTTTCTGTGCTGTACTTCTGTATAACCCTACGGCTGTAATGGAAGAGCAAGCTCGAGTGGCTGCAAGTCCAATTCCATCTCGTAATGTGCATTCACATATAAATCAAGCAACAGTTTTGAGAAGGAAACACAGTTAATATTTTAGATGAATGGATAAATCTGAGATAAATATGCTTCAAGTTACAGAGAACAGAAGGCAACATCATTGATAAGGTGGAGGGCATAGAGTATAATGATGAAGGCAAATGGAAGAGAAAGCTAGTAAAAGGCTTTGGAATATTTGTGGTGAGGTATAAACAGTAAATGTTGTATGCCGAGATCTTTCATCAGGGCTGTAATGGAAGGAAGGAGGTAAAACCATAATAAGAAGTTGGGGGAGGGGAAGGTAAGGGCTGGCAGGTGATAGGTGAGACTAGGTGAGGGAAAAGGTCGATGGGTGGGTGGGGACAGGAATAAAGTAAGAAGCTGAGAGGGAATAGGGTGAAAGGGGTAAAGGGCTGAAGAAGAAGAACTCTAAAAGGAAGAAATTTGGATGTGTAATAAAAATTAAACCTTTGTAAGGCAGTGGAATAAAACAGGAGGAGTTAGTCAAATTGGATGGTTGTTTGAGATAGTTCCACAGGCTGCACTAACAGTTTGGTAGGTTTTAAATGACAAATGAAGACGCTTTTATTGACGTGGATTAAATAGTTGCTTAACTTTGTCTGTGTAGTCCTGTTTCACAGCTCTGATCATCCCTTTATATAGCAGGGACATGGAGGATAATGGTGCCTAACAAAAAGGCAACACAATGGAATTGAGTTGAATCCATAAACCCTAAAATGGAAGTCATTGTGATTTTTTAGTTTTTAATTCTATAAGAAATTATAGATTGAGTTCCAGTATGAAGTTTTTTATTACAGTGTAGTGAAATAGAGCAGAAATATGAAATACTGTATAGGAAATATGGAATTTAACAAAAATATTGTAATTGTTTAGGCTGTCATTAATCACTAGAGAGAATGTACAGGGTAATATACATCTCCTTTAAAACTGGAGATTTAAGTGATAACCAAGCTTTTGTATAAAATTATGAAGAGTATGAACAGGATAGGTAAGTGAACAGAAATGACAAATTATTTTACAAGTTATTGGTATGTGTTTAAAATACCTTGCAGTCAAAGAGAATACTGCTTTATCACTGAATTTGCCATTTATCTTGTGGGCAGTGTGCCTTTATAGCAAATTTAGTCTGAGAATTTATTTTATGGTTAACTAGTCCAAAATCATACGAATGACAACCAACCAATCATCAATCAATCAAAAAATTGCCTCTTGTTCTTTACTGATTCTACTTTGGGGCAATACAATAGCAATTTAAAGTGTGGTCAGCGATCAATTACACGTTTTGCTAAAGATTTGCTTTAATTTTATTGTACTTGCCTCACAGACTTTTCTAAATCCTAAAGTAAAATAGTCAGAATTGTTTTATAAACCCTTTGGAATTTTGAATTCAGTTGAAAGTTTTGAAGCTTCAGTATCTTCATTGTCTTTTCAACAATGAGTTATTCTACCTTTAATTTAAATTAGGTGCCCTATTGTAATATTGGATGACCCCTTATCAGCTTTGGATGCACAAGTAGGAAATCATGTTTTCCACCAAGGGATCATTGGGATTTTAAAGAAAGAAAACAGAACTGCCATTGTTGTAACACACAAACTGGAATACGTTGAGGAAGCAGACTATGTAAGCAAGATATCTTAATTGAGTTTGTGGAGTTTCCCTTTAAGACATTAACATTAATTTAGATAATGTAGCGTTCCACCTGTCAAGAATGTATTTATTAATTCTAAAGGATCAAAGGTTCATTTATTATCAAAGCATACAACTTGAAATTTTTTTTCTCTGTGTAGCCATGAAGCCAAGAAAGAAAGGCAGCGCAATTGTCAACTAACAAAATCGCCCCTCCCCACATAAAAAATGAACGAAAACGTAACCAGCAAATAAATACCCCAAATCCCTCCTCCCAAACAAAAAAAAACAAAATGGAAGAGGCACAACGAACCCCAATCTATTCCACTTTTAAATACCTCCTACGGAGTTAAAGATCTTAGATGACTCTTTCCCATTAACCCTTCTCAAACCGTCTCACTGCTCTTTAGTTGGGCCTTCAAGTTCCATAGGAGAAGGAATAGACTGTTGAGCCCCTGGATTCTGTCTGTAACCTCAATTAGATTATTGGTTATATCTCGACATTAATCCTCTTCTGTGCCTCCTCTCTGAGTACATTTACCTTAGAAAATGTAATTAATCTATTGAATAAAAGAAATCATTCGATCCAACATCCACACCCTCAGTGTAACAAATTACAGATTTCATCCTTTAGTTATTTAATTCAGAAAAGGTCTGGCTGTGGTTTTTTTTTATTGAATATGCTCCCTTGTTCAGGTTTGCCCCTGTCAAAATAATATTTTGTGTCAAAAATGACTGAGTGTTGCTAGAAATTTAAATATTGAAAGAAAAATTAATGCCTTCATAAGGAGTGATTGAGCCAATAATCATGGATATCTTAAGGAGAAGCTGGATATGCAGATAAGAGAATCAAATTAAAGGATTCATAGCACATAGCACAGGAACAGGCCTTTGGCCCACAACTTTGTGTCAACCTCACTAAAAAGTAAATCAAAAACACCCAGACAAGAATGCCTCCTACCTACACCATCCCTCCATCTTTCTGTCCATCTAAGATCCATGTGCCTATCCAAATGTCCTTTAAAAGCCTCGACCACTTTACCAGGCATCCACAATTCTAAGTAAAAAACTTAACTCTGACATCCCCCTTGAACCTATGCCCTCTCACCTTCAATGCATGCCCTCTGATATTAGACATTTCAACCCTGGAAAACAGGTACTCTCTGTCCAATGTATCTATGCCTCTCATAATCTCCCCTATGTGACATATTAGAAATAAATGGAAGAGCAAGAGAAAGCTTTAGTGAAGCTTTAGCTTCAGCACGGATCTTTGAGGCACTTGACATGTTTATATATTGGAAAAACCTGTTAGCCCTAATGTGTTTGTTTTGCTGCCTGTCCTCCTTTTAGTATTTTTGGAAGTGTGCAGTATGTAATCAAAATTATGTTCAACAAAAGTTTTAGTTCGATAAAACAGTGTAAATACAACAAATCAGCAGCAAGAATGAATTCAAATGTTTAATATTCTGAACTGTGAATGGCTTGTTTTAGGTAATTGCTATGCTGGATGGAAAAATTGAAATACAAGGTACCTACCAGGAGATTGCTAAACAAAATCCAGATTTGATAAAAACGTGGAAAAGTCTGACTTTAAAAGGTTTGTCTTATAACACAAAATGCACTTCTGTAATGTCTGGTATGTGAATATTTTTAAGATTCACCTTTCTTGTAAAACCCATAGCACCTTTTCACAAACTATCCTCCATCTACGTAACCAAGCACTCCTTATTTCCCAAACAGTATTGGAAAATTTGTTGCCTAGATTACAAAATATTATAAGTTTGAAAACAAAGCTTGAAACTTATGTTTATATGACAATCTGTGGACATCAGGACTTCCGTATCGTGGCAGCACAGCTGGAGCTGTGGTCTAACAGCCTGAAGAGGCAATTCAAGAGCAGGAGCAGGGATCAGCAGCAGAGCCTGGAAAATACCAGCCTCCCCATTGTTCTTGATTGACTCGCACCATCTACCTTTTAGGTGCAGAACGTCTAAATAAGATGGTCATTCATTATAAACTTAAAGTTTGCCACTCCAGAAAACTCCTTTTAGGAACCCGCATCACGCACCAGAACTATCCAAGCTGATTATAGAAATAATGGTCTTATGTCTTTTTCCACCAAGGATACTCCAGCTTTGTCACAATGATGATGATAACCTGACTACCAAAAAATATAGCAGGAAAGGTATTTAGAATATTAATTCAAATTCTGCTTCAATTTACTAGGTATCTGTGTAAGGCATTGTCAATAGTCCTTTCAAGTGCTTCTTAAATTGCAATTTGAAAGCTTTTCAATTAATCTAGCTGTAGTAAGTCTTTCCCTTTTTGGTCACCTATGATATGTTCCCTTGTGGTGACAGCTTAGGCAGTAGAAGAGTACTGAGCTTTTCTTGAGGACTCTGTGACCTTATGCAATTCTGGGTCTTGTGAACAAATTTCCAGCATTTCGATGACTGTTTCAGTTGGCCATCAGGTGCAAACAAGTGAAGGAGATAATATGGAATCTGAAGTGCTATTGCGCAGGAAAAGTAATTATTATTACCTTGGGAAAGCTGAGATTTATAAATACGAGCTTCAATAATAGTTGTGACAAAGGGCTTTTGGAAGTGGTCTTAGCAATCATGTTAATAGAGCTGATCACTTGGGTCACGGTAGGTGGAATGGTCCAGCTGGAAACTGTTCCCTATCATTGTACGCCAGACCAAATATCCCAGTAATATTAAAGCCCTTGCTCTAGCCACAAATTAATCTATATTTCCACTTTTTCTCATTCTTGGGTGCCACTGGGAGAAATCAAGTGGTTACTATATTTTAAGTTCCTGTTTTTTAGTACTCCACACCCATCATCATCCAGGTCATTAAAGTTTTGACTGCAGGACCTCAATATGTATTCTCGCTGCTGCTGGTACAGCATGTACCACAACTTATGGCTTATGATCATCTAAATAGGCTCTGTAGTCTTCAATGAACCATTAGCCTGGCATGATGAAGTTGCTTCCCACAAGCCATCAAGCTAATCGAAACCTCCACACACTAATCCATCTTACCACGCACTCCACCACCATTACATACGTAGTATTAGAACCATAGAACACTACAACACAGTACAGGCCCTTCAGCCCTCCATGTTGTGCCAACCCATATAATCCTTTAAAAACAGTACTAAACCCACACTACCCCATAACCCTCCATTTTTCTTTCATCCATGTGCCTGTGCAGGAGGCTCTTAAATACCCCTAATGTTTTATCCTCCAGCACTGGCAAGTCATTCCAGGCACTTACAACCCTCTGCATAAAAAACTTACCCCTGATGTCTCCCCTAAACTTCCCTTACTTTGTGAACATACAGTCTATGCATAAAATAATTACTTCTACTTTCTCTTTTATAGGGTTGCATTTATAATTTATTAGGTTTTTTTTGTTTCCTTTATTGTGTTCTTTATACTTACTGTGTTTTTTTATGCTACATCAGATCTGGACTAACAATCATTTCATTCTGCTTTACACTCATGTACGGAAGAATGACAATAAACTATCTTAAAACTTGAATTCATGTATCCTGTTAACTGAGGAAGATCTAGTTATCTATCCTTTTGACCATTCAGATCTGTTTTGTTTCTGCATTTCGAAGTTGAAAGTAAATTTATTATCAAGGTAAATACATGTGACCATATGCAACCCTGATTTTCACTTTCTTGCGGTCAGTAAGTCCAAGAAACACAATAGAATCAATGAAAGACCACACCAAACAGGACGGACATAGACTAATGTGCAAAGGACAACAAAATGTGAAAATGCGAAAGAGAAATAATAATAAATAACAATAATAATAATAATTAATAAATAAACAATAAATATCGAGAGCATGAGGTGAAGAGACCTTGAAAGTGAGTCCATAGGTTGTGGGAAAATTTCAGTGATAGGACAAGTGAAGTTGAATGAAGCTATCCCCACTGGTTCAGGAGCCAGATAGTTGAGGGCTAATAACTGTTCCTGAACCTGAGGGTCCTGCGGGTCTTGTACCTTCTTCCTGATGGCAGCAGTGAAAAGAGAACCTGGCCTGGGTGGTGAGTGGGTGGTAGTTAGGTATACCTTTTGAGCCAATCTCAGACTCCTCGCAGTAAAGTGACATTCCTACATCAGAATAGTAGTTTGATGGTGCAATGCTCCTGGAGTATTCATGTATTGCCTGGATTTTCCTTATCTTTGAAGTGGGAAGGTGAGCAATTCTGATGACCAGTATTCCAGGTATATTAATACCAAGTATTTTATTAAATAGATAGATAGATAGATAGATACTTTATTCATCCCCATGGGGAAATTCAACTTTTTTCCAATGTCCCATACACTTGTTGTAGCAAAACTAATTACATACAATACTTAACTCAGTAAAAAAATATGATATGCATCTAAATCACTATCTCAAAAAGCATTAATAATAGCTTTTAAAAAGTTCTTAATTCCTGGCGGTAGAATTGTAAAGCCTAATGGCATTGGGGAGTATTGACCTCTTCATCCTGTCTGAGGAGCATTGCATCGATAGTAACCTGCCACTGAAACTGCTTCTCTGTCTCTGGATGGTGCTATGTAGAGGATGTTCAGGGTTTTCCATAATTGACCGTAGCCTACTCAGCGCCCTTCGCTCAGCTACCGATGTTAAACTCTCCAGTACTTTGCCCACGACAGAGCCCGCCTTCCTTAGACATCATATGAGGTTATTAAGCCTTTTGCCTTGCCAACCATGTCCTGGATATCGAATTCCTGACATTAACCTGGTATTCATGAGTACTTTACAGGACAGCCATGCTTTGATACGATGCACCAGAGAGCTTGGTGGCGTACTGTAGCAAATGTCTTTGGCCAATCTATGAAAGCCAAGTTCAAGGGTTGCCTTTGTTCATGGCATTTTACCTTCAATTAGCATGCTGTGAAGATCATGATATCTGCCACCTGCCAAAAACATGCAGCTAATGAAAAGTGCAGATACCAATAGCAGCACACCTGCATGATAATGAATAGACAGCACGTACTTTGTGTTACCTACATATCCATATTTTGCTAGGAGAGGATGCAATGGTGGACTAACAGGTAGGTCTTTAAGAGAGGAATCAGAAAGGAGCAAGTAAAGAAAGGATTTATGCATTTATGAAAGAAATTGTAAGAGTCAGCAAGACTGGAGAACCTTTCAGAAGAGAAAATTTGAGTTGATTGCATATTTATCTATAAGACCATTAGACATAGGAGCAGAATTAGGCCACTCAACCCATCGAGTCTGCTGCACCATTCCATCATGGCTGATCCTGGATCCCACACAATCCCATACACCTGCCTTCTCACCATAACCTTTGATGTCCTGACTAATCAGGGAACTATCAATTTTCACTTTAAATATACCCATGGTCTTGGCCTCCACAGCTGTCTGTAGTAGAGCATTCCACAGATTCACGGATTTACCTAATTTGTTACTCAGCTATAGAGCTGTAGATCAGCTTTTATTATTAATTCATGTACAGGATATGATGTTGCTATCAAGACGAGCATCTTTTGTCCATTCGTGAAAGCCTTTGGTCTGAGGAGTGTGTAAGCTTTTGAGGCCATCATTACAAATTCTATGTTTTAAATCACGGACAGGTACAAGTTCTCTACTTAACATGATGTGGTTCAGAGTCATCTCTGGAACAATGATACTTGACATAACGCAAACTGTTGTTTCCATTAAAAATGAAATCTGGTGGACTATATAAAGGGTCAATCAGCTCAATATTCATCGTGAAGAGTAAGTGACATTCAGTTGGGGTGATAGGTGATCAAGGCCATTCACAGGGGAAACAGTGAAGATTTAGAGACTTTATTAAAGGTGAAGAGGGTTTAGAAAAATCAAGACCTGGAGGTAGTGGAACTTCTGCCAGGAGGCAATAAATGGAAATCACATACCTCTCTGTGGGAATTGTGGGTTCCAGGAGGTCGTGGTGCAGTTCAGAAAAAAATTGCTTATTTTTCTAGTTTGTGATTATGCATGTTTGATTTAAAGGGAGTCAAATTCTATTTTAACAGATGACCATCATGAAGAAAAACAACCTAAAGTTGAAATGGTGACTGAAGTATCAAAAATGGAAAGAAGGCCTGATGATAATCTAAAAGGAAAACTAATACAGGAGGAGGAAAAAGAAGAAGGGTCTATATCCATAAAAATATACTGGCATTATGCCCAGTCCATTGGTCTATTCTTTTCATTTTTGTTAGTTCTCATAGTGACAGCAAGGCAAAGCTTTCTGGTAGCTATTGATTTCTGGCTTGCTCGGTGGTCATCTGCATTCAGGAACCATTCAGAAACTGAAACTCAGGTCTGTATTCAATTTGTTTTTTCCTTGCTTCTTTTCCCCAAAATATGTTAATAGCCTAGTTCTAGCACTATATGTTATGTTATGCATGCTTTAATATTTAAATCCATTGGTGAATATGCAGTTATTTTTACTTAGCCAATATTGTTTTATTTTTCCCAGTATGAAAATAATATAGAAGGTGACGTTTTCAGTCAGTACCTCCATGGATACATTGGACTGGCTTGTGGAGGAATTTTGTGTGTTTTGTTCAGTTCCTATACCCATGTCATTTCAGGTATGTGTATTCTTGCACAAACAATTGGATCTAATTGAAGTATTAAGTGTAATCTAGCTAATAATGTGTTTATTGTCTTTCAGAATAGTTTTTTACTTTATGTATACACATTCAATGGTTTCCTTATTATTTTGCCATTATGAAGGTGTCCGTGCCTCAAGACATCTCTTCACAAACATGCTGCTCAATGTTACAACCCTCCCATTAAGATTCTTTGAAACAACACCTGTTGGAAGAATTTTAAACAGGTATGAATCATTTAAAAATACAATAATTACATAGTTCACTTCCAGATAATAATCTATTCTTAAAATATTATTGCATAGTATAACAGATTGGAATAGTTGGAAGCTGTAATTACAGTGGAAAGCAAGACTGGGTTTCATATGGAATGGTAACCAGAAATGTGGAATGTGTCAGAGCTCCAGATATATATCTGCAAGCAACTTGGATTAATTGTTGTTAAGAAGAAAGTTTACAAAGTGGTCATTCACTTACGTTCAATGCAATCTTTTCACTTCAAAGTAATTTATGCAGAAAGTGAAGATGGCAACATTAAGTTATTTTAAAGATAAATGCAGTGATCTTAACAACATATTGTTGTGTTTGTTTCGGTGTCTGCCTTCACTGGGATAAAGGCTGGTCAACTGCATAAAAAGAATTGCATTACTTACTTTTAGTGGAGGTTGTAAAGTTCCCTGGTTTTTTTTTAAAGAATCTGCTATAAATACAGTAATATGGTAGAACAAATAAGCTGTATTTAAGGTTACATCTGGCATTATTAAATACACATTTGTGCACCAACTTATTGAGACCTTGTTTACTTCCAGATTCTCATCTGATTTCAAGACCATAGATGATCAGATTCCCATGAGTCTGGAGAAACTCATGGCACACATTATGTGGTGCTTCAGTGCCATTTTGATCAATGTGATCGTGACTCCTGTTTTCCTTCTTCCAATTGTTCCATTACTTGTTCTGTACTATTTTCTTCAAGTGTTTTTTAGAGCTTCTGCCAGGTAATTTTCTTTTAAGTGTTCTACAGTTTAAGTGATTGTCAACATGAATTGAATTAACTTTATTACTTACATCCTTCATATACGTGAGGAGTAAAGATTTTTACATTATGCCTTCATCTAAATGTGCAGTTTGTAGTAATTTATAATAAATAGTATGTACAACAGGACAGTCAACATAACATAGAAATACAGTTGTGTCAACATAAATTAAGCAGTCTGATGGCCTGGTGGAAGAAGCTGTCCGGAAGCCTATTGGTTCTGGCTTTTATGCTGCGGTACTGTTTCCCGGATGGTAGCAGCTGCAGTTGGGGTGACTCAGGTCCCCAATGATCCTTCCAGTCCTTTTTACATGCCTGTCTTTGCAAATGTCCTGAATCATGGGAAGTTCACATCTACAGATGCGCTGGGCTGTCCGCACCACTCTCTGCAGAGTCCTGCGATTGAAGGAAGTACAGTTCCCATACGAGGCAGTGAAGCAGACAGTCAGGATGCTCTCAATTCTGCACCTATAGAAAGTTCTTGGGATTTGGGGACCCATACCAAACTTCTTCAACCATCTGAGTGAAAGAGGCACTGTTGTACCTTTTTCACCACACAGCCAGTATGTACAGACCACGTGAGATCCACGGTGATGTTTATGCCGAGGAACTTAAAGCTGTTCACCCTCTCAACCCTAGATCCATTGATGTCAATAGGGGCTAGCTTATCTTCATTCCTCCTGTAGTCCACAACCAGCTCCTTTATTTTTGCGACATTGAGGGAGAGGTAATTTTCTTGACACCACTGTGTCAGGGTGATGACTTCTCTGTAGGCTGCCTTGTTATTATTTGAGATTAGGCTTAGCTCAACATTTTGATTGAACTTATTAGAAATGCAACCATTTATCCAGGTTCTTAAATTCTATTATCTACAGTCTGGTGTCTGTAGAATGTATTCTAATGTTGTAAGCTTTTAGAAATATAAGGGCTATCCTTTGGTTGAAGTTGAACTTATTTTCTAAATGCAATTTCTAATTGTGAATTCAGATTAGCCATATTATGCACTGCTTTAATTGGCCGTAGAATATTAGCACAAATAATATGAAGCAAAGACAGTCCATGTCTAAGAATCAGATAGTTATAAGATTCATATATTGTACAGAACAAATGTTCCTTCAGTTCTGTAGCTCACGCCTGTGAAATTGGAATGAGGATTAGTCATTTTATACCCCTAGGGATTTCAGGAATTTTCTGTAAATAGTGCTGGACTATTTATGCAGCTTGGACTGTAAAATAAAGTCAAGAATATAATAATCCTAACTTGCAGGCAGTTTTAACCACTTTTTGAAGTGAAAACACAGAAATGGTGCTTCATCAGTCAAGGCTGGACTGACATTCTACAGAAATAAACAAGTAAAATGAGAAAGAATGAATTATTTAGTTATTTTGTAGTCTGTCATTATCAGGACATAATTTTTTGTGAAATTTGATTATTCTAATTGCATTCTTCCGTACTGAATAGTTGTAAAAGCACTCAAATCGGTACAGAGTTCTGCACAGCCAAAATTGAAATAAGAATGCCTTGGCTGACACTTTGTAATTACATAAATAAAATTTTACTGCTAAGCTTCCAGTAAAAACTTTCTCTTCAACTTTTCTTATTGCATTCTTCAAATTTTCATCCTTCTTATGACTGAAGGTGACGATCAACTTTTCTTATTGCATTCTTCAAATTTTCATCCTTCTTATGACTGAAGGTGACGATCACGAAGGTATAGCTTTTACAGCAGGAGTTCCCAACCTGAGGTCCATGGACCCCTTGGTTAATAAAAGGGGTCGGTCCATGGCATAAAAAAAGGTTGGGGACCCCTGCTTTAAGATAAAAAGTGGATGTTAGAGAATCTCCGCAGCTTTGGATTGAAAGGTCTAATCACATTTGTGTCTGAATTCTCACTATGCACACCGATATTTTCCAACCCTTGTATTGCATGAGACATTGATAACTTTCATTAAACTTTTCCCTAAACTCTATTGTTTACTTCAAATCGGGTGTATGACCAAGATTATTGTTTGCATATGTAATATTTTCTCACCCCTATCGCTGCGGGCCACTCTCAGTTAATTTAGCCATGGCTTTTTGTATAGGGGTAGGAAGGTCCAGGATTCATGTCATTCGAAACTGTTGAGCTCTTCAAGTCAGTACGTCAACCCAAGTCTGAGGGAGAGTGACACTTAGAAAAATAATATCATACAGATGAGATTTCCTTCTCAGACGGCCTGACCAGAACACAGGACTTCATCTGTACTTACCACTAGATGAACTTCACATGAGCAAATTGATTGTGATGCTTTCCTATACTTAGACAGTGGCTTCACTTCAAAATTACTTTATTGACTAAAAATCTCCATCGGGAGTGTTGAGCTCATGAGATAAGTTACACAAATCCAACTTTTAGTTCAAGCACAAGGAGTCTGTTAACATTATCCTTGTTCTCCTCTCAGTCAAAATTCTGAAACCACCATTTTCCATTTCCTCTTCTCCTGATTGCGCACCAATCTCTCTTCCCTATTTCTGGCTCTAAACAGCCCTTCACTTCACCAAATCCGGAGATTGAGCTTCTGTTTTCAGTGAAAGGGTGGCAACCTGTTGTCTTTTAGCTTCAGTTGCTAAGCAGCTTGACTGATCACGAGTTCCTTTTGCACGCCAGTTTACTAGTTGAGATTTAGCTGGTACTTGCTGTTGGTGAATGAGTTGTTTCTGTTGTTTGTTCTGGTGATGGTGGCTAGCCGGCTGCTAATTGTGAATAGGTGGCTTGTAATTGCCTTCTAGTAATGGCTAATAAACCTGCTATGGTTTACTGACACTTGTTGCCGGATAAATTGTGTCTAGCTGTTGTTCATAAGTAGGTAACCTCCAGAGACATGGTGCTGCTGGTTGCTGATTGCTTTCGGCTTTTATATAGCTCGATCAATGTCTTGGATAAATTCAGAAGCATGGCGCCAATATGCACCATTTTGTATACCTGTTTTCAGCTCTCAGAAATATAATCAGCCCCTTTTGGCAGGAATGCATGAACAATACTGGATTATAATTCCTGAAGTCAGTGTTGTGAAATTTGGTTCCTTCTGGCAACAGTTCCAATCTGCTTTATTATTTCCCTGATGTTCTCCGGTTTTCCTGTTTCCAGCTCAAATTGTATGGCCATTCAATTGAATCTCTCTTTCATAATTTTGAAACATTAAATCATTAAAACTTGTGATTTCCCCTTGAAAAAATAGACTAATTCCATAATTGTATCCTAATAGGTACTCTTAAAACTATAATTCTTATACTGTTTGATGACTCGTAATTTCTGCACAGCAGGTTGCATTTATGTAATGGCCTTACATTACTTTTACAAGACTTTGCGGTCATGATTGGCTTTCTGTTGTCTGTTCTAACAGGAGATTGTTTGATTCTGTTGGAAGCTGTTTCTGTTCATGTATGCACTGCAAAGTATCTCTGTGTGATTTCACACCTTTATTTGGAAGAAATATCCTGTCAGTAACATTCATAAGTTTGCTTAACGTATCAGTATCCCTAGAAGTATGATGGTTAGATGAGGATTGAAACCTTTTATAGGCACAAAATGCTTCTAATTTGTTGAAATTGGAATGTCTATCAATTGCTAAAAGCCTGCACAAAAATGGTATGATCTTGAATGCCAATATTTTTTCCTTTAGCCAAGTGGGACGTAAAATGCTTGGAAGGGGAGGAATTAAACCCCTTATATGGCACTTTCCGTGTACTGCAATATTTGTACACCATTTTTAAAGAAATGCTACTGTTTCTTGGGAACAAAGACACTCATGACATCTTCATATTTGTTTTTATTTGAGTTCTTTGCAATTGTGTCCCTGCATGTTTAATGTAATTAAATCATCCACAAATTCACCCTCAGAACTTGCATTAAGGCTGCAACTGCTGTTAGGCAAACAAATCTCAAGGCTGTATAATTTATACATTCTTTAATAATAAATGCACTTTGAATCTTTGAACTACCATGTTGTTAACATGATAGCAAAATCTCAATTCAGATCCTAATGGACATGTACTACAACAGAAAGCTGACTCTCACTAATAGGTAACCTTCATCAACAGAATGAGTTTGGGTGATTGTAAGGTGAACTTTGGAGATTGCAAATGTAAATTGTTCTGCTAAATATCTGAAATACAAACTGCAAGTAAAACAGCCTTTATCTGAATATATACATAAAGGTAATAGTAAAACAGATTGTACATTTTGGAATCTGATATTAAAATGATAACAAGTTCTGTGCTTTTAATTCTGAATAATTTATCTTCAATATTTTTTGGTAACCTTTACTTCTTCCCCAAACTTAAGGTCATGAAGTTAGCACTGAGCAAAAGAAAAGAATTTTGTCAGTGGCACAGTCATATTTTGGAAAAGATTTATTGAACTTTCCATTCTGTATGACAATTAATTGAAATCTAATATAACTGTCACTGTCTTCGGATAAAATATAAGACAATTCTGCAGACTGATTTCATCTCTCTTACATGTAACTTGCAATATCAGCAGAATTTGTAAAAGAATATTAATTGTGTTCTTCTTCATTGAAGGGAACTTCAGAGGTTGAGCAGCATCACCAAATCACCTGTGTTTGCACACTTTTCTGAGACACTTGGGGGTCTGACAACTATCAGGGCGTATAAACTTCAAGACAAGTTCCTTCAACAAATTCTTGAGAAGATTGATTGTAATACTGTTGCTTTTTTATATCTGAACACTGTCAACAGGTGGCTGGCTATACGACTGGTTAGTTTATAAATTAACTATATATTTAATGACATCTGAGATCTCTTTATTTCTTTCTTAGTGCTTGTGAGAAAATCTATTTGGAGTTATTAATGGCGTAGTATTAGAAGACAATCTAAAATTTTAACCTTTAGTTGCCAGATGTTTGATACGTTAATAATGATTAATATCCTTTGTATCTGAATTTTGAAACATACACAAGTCAGTTCAAGTTAATATCAGTTCTGTTTTTCAGGATACAATTGGAACAAGTGTTGTGTTTGCTTCAGCAATCTGCTCATTATTGACAGCAACACTGGGTTACCTGCAAGCTGGCCTTGTTGGCCTTGCCATTCTATATGCTTTAAAGGTACAGTAAAATAGCTAAATGCAAATTCATAAAAACTATGTTTTCAATGTTAGAGAGGTTGTTAATGAATAAATGCTATGTATGATTCTCCATTTATTTCTGATAGTTATGCTACAAAGTCATTTGACTTTTAGAAAATACCTTGCCATTTAAAAAAACAAAACTTCCTACAAACAAGATGAGTCAAACAGATCTTTCTACTTCTCTTTGTCTGTCAGGAATATACTTTAAGGTGCAAAGCAGTGATGCGCTAAGGACCAATAACAAAGATCAGTCAGAAGGATTAATATAACGTAATTGTTTTTCAAAATTCTATAAGTTTGTCTATAAGAGGAACAGTTTAACATACTTTCCACACTCATCTTTCACTTTACTGTGCAAATGTAATAAGTTCTTGCAGTTAAATCTTATCCAGGTTCTGCTTGATCTTACTTACCATTCATCTACCAAAACATCCCTTCAGATGCTGAGTTCATTACTTTAGACTTTACTTTGGTACTTGGTAGATTTTTCCTGATAATTTTTTTTTTCCCCAAGATTGATTCTAAATTTATACTTCACTAATTTAAATTTCTAACCAGTCTTCCATTCTCAAGCTCTTATATCACAGAATTATTCCTTAAATAATTCATGCATTTCTTAATACATTACTGTATTCATTCAATCTCTCTTCACAATTGTCACCTCAGATATTTTTTCAAATTGTACATATAAGTTTAATCCATTGAAAATCAACAAACTGCAGATGTTGAAAGTCTGAAATAAAACAGAAAATGCTAGAAACACGCACAGCTGATCAGGCAGCAATTGTGTAAAGAAACCGTTAACATTTCAGGTCAAAAGTGAGAAGATTATAAAACAATTTACCTTTATGATGCAGAGAAGATGGGGCAGACATGGGAAGGATACCTTTGAGAGGGTGTGGCCAACATTTAAGGAGCTGTCCAGTTAATAGATCAACAAGAAAGGTTGGGGGAGAGGAACAAAAGACATTAGATCAGTGAAATACAGATCAAAATTGTTGTTAAAAATCTACAGAAAAAGGCAGGAAAACAACAAACTTCAGATACTGGAATCTGAGATAAAAAGATAAAAATGCTGGGAAGTTTCCTGGCTCAAAACTTTAAATGGTTTTTCTTTCCACAGATACTGTATGAATGGCAGAGTTCTTCCAGCATTTCCTGCTTATTTTTTCAGAAAAATGCTGAAAATAGTCAAAACATCAGACAGTGCCTGTGTAGAGAAGAAAAAAAAGATTTGATATTATAAATGAATAATCTTGCAGCAGAATTGATCACTTTTGATATAATCAGGCAAAGTGGGGTGTCTGAAATAGTTGAATTAAGTTATAAAAGGCTGCAATATGCCCAGGCAGAAAATGAGATGTTATTCCTCAAACTCATCATGTGCTTTGTTGGAATAGTATCGGAGGCCATAGGCAGTGTAACAAGGAGAATTAAAGTAAAAGAGAATTAAAGTGACAGGTAGCTCTAGCTTACTCTCCAGCAGGATTCTGCAGACAGTCTGCCAGTCTGTAATTGGTTTCTCCAGGACCTAAGAGACCATATCATGAACATTGAATGCTGTATGCTATATTGCAAGAAGTAGAAGTAAAATACTGCTTCGTTTGGAAGGCCTATTTGAGTCTCTGAATGGTGGGAAGGGATGAGGGAAAAGATCAGCTTTTTTTTTTACCTCATGCAGTTGCATGGGAAGACATGGACAATTGGTAGAGATGGGAAAATGGACCAAGAAGATACAAAGGCAACAGTCCCTTCAGAATGCTGAAAGAGGAAGGGAGGCAAGAAGAGACTGGTGGTAGAGTGTTTCTGAACTTGATTAGAATTGTGTAAGGATGATCTATTAAATGCAGAGGCTAGACAGGTGAAAGGATAATGGGGAATCTTATCCTTGTTCTGGCTAGGAGGAGCAGGGTTGAAAATCAAAGAGGAATTAAATGAAATGTCGTTGAGGGCTGTCAGCTATTGTATAGAGGAAGCCATGGTTAAGGCAAAAGGAAAACATCTCCAAAACAACTGTGTAAAAAGTCTTTATTAACAGAACAGCACTTGATGGAATTGAGAAAAATGAATGGAGTCCTTGTAGGAGGCAAGGTGGGAGGAAATGGGGAAATGAAACCTCTGCCAGCCTCGTTGTGGGATATGGGGAACAGTCCTTGTTTCAGTCCTACAGAACTCTCCCTGTACTCTTTATCCAATGTTATAATGTTTCTTCCTGCACTTGTAGAGAACTTGAACATGTCATTTTTTCTGCCACTTTCCAACTTGCTCTTGCTTTCACATCTTCTTCTTCCCTCCATTTTTTGACTTATCTGTTTTCATCTCAAAGTGTAGTTTAGTAATTAATACCTATTACATGCCCACAAACTCCCAGCACTGTACTTCTTACACCGTATTTCCTGCAAGAATACATTCCATTCTGTCCCCATTGTTGCTGCTAAGATGATAGGTCTTTTCATTTGATCTATCCAGCTCTCCTCCACCCTCTCTGCAAGCTAAAACTAGCTTATTTGCTCACTCTCCCATTTCTCATAAATACTCTTTGACCTGAAATGTAAATTATTTTTAATGTTCCCCCTTCTGTAATTGATGCCGGATCTACTGTGTGTTTCCAGTATATTTTGTTTTTAATTTGGGTCTAATACCTGATCTGTGATGAGTTAGCTTTCAAGGTTATCATAACCAGAATAAAGGTTAACAAGAACATGATCTGCTATGTTGCAAATTATATTGAGATTGTAAAACCATTGCAAAGGAGTAAAATAATTGAGTATTACTACTTCAAAAGGAAGATGGCAAGCAATGTAAAGAATAAACTGAATGTTTTTTTTATTATTAGTTTCATTGTCTACTTTTATTTACATGGTTCTTATTTTTCTCAGATGTCTTCTTACTTGAATTGGTGTGTCCGGGAATTTGCTGATATGGAAATGCAAATGAATGCAGTAGAAAGAGTCAATCATTACACCACCCTTCCATCTGAACAGGAACGTGAAGAATCACAAATTAATACAGGTTCAGACTTTAAGTTATTTAATGCATTAATATCCAGTCTACTGTTGTTTAACTGATGAACAGTATACGCTTGATTTGAATTCTTTAAAAAGGAATTCTTAAAATTCAAACTTGAGTATGCTGTTCACATTGCCTTATGGCACCTGGTAACAGCCTGCATGCTGAAATTTACAGTGCAATTTGAATTGAAGTAATAGTGTTAGCAGCATGTAACAAAATTAGTCAAATATAATTGCAAAAACACAAAATGCTGGCAGAAATCAGCAGGCCAGACAGCATCTATGGGAGGAGGTAGTGACGATGTTTCGGGCCGAAACCCTTCATCAGGAGTGAAGTAACATGGGATGGTGGAGAGGGGATAAGAAGTGGGGGGAGGGATAAAGTAGAGAGCTAGGAAGTGATAGGCTGGGGGGAAATGGGCTAGGGGGAAGGTGGAGAATTATGGGAAATAAAAGAGAAAGAAAGGTAGGGCTGGGGGGAGATTATAGTGAGGGGGGAGAAAAGAGAGAGAAAGAGAACCAGACTAAAATAATAGATAGGGATGGCGGTAAGGGGGGGCAGGGGTATCAACGGAGGTCTGTGAGTTGGATGTTCATGCCGGCAGGCAGGAGGCTACCTAGGCGGGAGATAAGGTGCAGCATGCAGCTCCGTCGATCTGTGTGTGGCCTCATCTTGACGGTCATCTTATTTCCAGCATCTGCAGATTCACTCGTGTGCAAATATAGTTGTACTTTTCCTTGAGTTTGGGATCAGTTGAATTTGGGCTGACATCTAACATTGGTGTATTATACTTTAATTGTAATTATTCATCTCATTTAAAAAATAACAGCATATAATCTTAATTGCTCACAAATGCTAATAACGTAAATGGGAATTTGATTACACATAATAGGTTGTACACCCACAAGTTTTTACCACTAAACAAATTCCTTTTAGTTAGTTTACCTTCAGAGATTATTTATAGAATAGCAATCAGGAGCAGAAATGGGTGTTCTCTGATTTCATTTCAATGCCATTTTCATTCAAAAATATTGTTTATGATTTCTAACAATGATTTTTAACTAAATTCCTTTTATATAGTGCTTCCAAATTACTTCCCAAAGCACTTCAGAGTAGTGGTTTCAAACAAAAAAAAATACACTGAGCCCCATATGAAAATGTAGAGTGGCTGACTTGAGTCTTGGACAGAGGAAGATTTCAAGTAGCTGTTTAAAAAAGGAAAGAGAGAGAATGACAGAGATGGCTTTGGAGAGAATTTCAGCGCTTAGGGTTCTAGCAGCTGCATGCCCAGCTGCCAGAGATGAGACTGGGAATTCTGGGAGTACAATGCCAAGGATCTATCTTTAGCTCTCTCACTTCTCTTCTACATTTTGTCCCATCAGCAATATTATTTGAAAACATGCATCACTTCTTTTTGCAAGTACTTCAGTGACACTTGGCTTTATTTCACCATCACCTCAATGATCCCTTGCCATCTTTAAATAGTCCTTATTCACCACAAGCACATAATTAAAATTGCATGATTTCCTATATGCATTTTTTAAAGATCATCATAAATTTGGCTATGATTATATACGTATTCCAACAATGATTGGTTTTTTCACTACTTACATTATCACAGTGACTACAATTCTGAAGTACTTCGTTATGTGTAAAGCACATTGGTAATATATTTTGGGCCATCCTAAGGTGACGAAAGGGTGCTGTAGAAATGTAATAGAGTCCCAATGAAGGGTCTCAGGCCAAAACATTGGCTTTTTATTCCACTCCATTGATGCTTGGGCCAATTATTTTATATATTTTAATTAATTTTTTTGGAAAAGAAATATTAATTCTTATGCCCAAAATGTTGGATTACTCACCAGATTTTTTTTTCATGTAGCTTTTCCTTTAGACTCAAATCTCGCCAACTGGCCTCACTCTGGAGAGATAGAGTTTAATGAGGTCAGTGTACGATATGATAAGAAGCTTGACCCTATCCTGCACAAAATGACATTAAAAATTAACCCTGGAACAAGAGTTGGAATTTGTGGCCGAACTGGAAGTGGAAAGTCAACTTTGACATTAGCTCTCCTGAGAGTTATTGATAACTTTGAAGGTTTGTGTTTCTTGATTAAAAATTGAAAGCTTGCATGGTATAAATAACCAAGGGGGGAAATACACTAAAAATTAGATTATGCCAATTAATCAGATTTTTGCATAATTTATAAATTTATTAAACTGTAGATTTTTGAATAAGTTAATTGATGTACAATGAAAGACATAATACACAAGTCGATGGGAGTAGGCAGTTTAAATAGTTTGGCACAGACTAGACAGACCAAAGGGCTTCTTTCTGTGCCGTACTTTTCTATGACTCTGACCACATATAGTAATTGCAGTAATATCAGCCTAAATAATAAAAACTACTCATTACAAATACGCTCCATGCCAGTCTATTTCTCAAATTACAAAGTTTGAAGCATTACACCATTTTTTTTTAAAGAAGTACGTAGTTCACATGAATCTCCCAGTGTAAATGACAACACAGCAAAGTGTTTTTATACTCCCTTGAATCCATTAATGCAGCAGCTGGACTGCCATGGGATTGTTTCCTTATTGTTGCATGAATAAATGTGGTTACTTGAGAAGCTATTTAGATGCTAGAGGCAAGGAAAGAGGTACAGAAGGTCATATTGCATAACAGAACCATGAGGAGCATGACTTGTTTGGTTGAGAATCTGTGCCATTATAAATTATTTCCAGAGAGAACGTGAGAGATTTTTGTGATATTCATCAAGATTGAGATATTGAACAGTACATTCAAATACTACATAGTCAAAGGTTACACGAAACTATTTGGAGAAGGTTTTGGAAAACATTTCTTTAGGCATATTTTAATCATTGCTGGAACTGGTTGACAGTAAGAGTGACTGAAGGCATTTAAGAACAGATATTCTACGAAAAATATTCAGAGGAATTGAAAAGACTTGGCAAATAAAAACAGAAAATACAGGAAATACTTTGACTATTGGCAAGTCAGGCTGTGTATAGAGAGAGAAAGTGTTAACGCTTCAGATCAGTGATCTTTCATCAAAACTGTGCTTTTGGAAAAGTCTGTAGAATGCTCTGTTAAAACTTAGATTTTTCCATCCAGACAGAATTCAAGAAACCATCGAAAGCAGTTAAATAGTTTTGTAACAACCAGAAGGCAGAATTTTAAAACTGTCAATAGTTTGTCTATAATACTTCATATTTTCAGTGGGGGGTTGATGTTATAAATTCAGTGTATATTTAGACTTTGTCACATACTCACTTTGAAGTGCCTTTTTTAAGACTGTAAAGTGATCTGAGTTGGATAAAAATAGACCACTTCATAAGATCTACTGGAGAAAAAAGGTAGAGGAGGAATCAGTGATTAAGTAAGGACATAATAAATGGTGAAAATCCATCTTTAATATTAAAAAGTAAAATTAGATTTAAGATTTTGGTAAGATTTAATTATTCATATCAGATAGCAGCTTTGAAGTGAACCAATTACACTTGAAAAGGATGAAATGTTTAACTTATTAAAAATTTTGATAATTAAATTAACTTTTGTCAGTAAAATGCCTAGCATGGTTTTCCATAACAATGTTTTATCCCAGCACTAAGGATGGTATAGACTACATTAAACTTTGTAATAAGCAATGAATAGTATTCAATTAACAGCTATATAAAACCTGTATATTTATTGAATGGTAATCATAATGTGATGAATTTCAGTACAGGAGGGAGATTCTAGGATAAGGTAAAGTTGGTATTCAAAGTCTCAATAGAAAAAATCATAGACTCAGAGAAATAAACAACAATGTAATTGCAGAGCAATTTATTCTAAATCCAGGAGCTCTAAATTGCCAAAATAAATAAGCAAGGGCATCTAAAGAGGTAAATGCTGATGTGAAAACAAACCAAACTTGACAAAGTGCAAAAACTAGGATAGGTCCTGGTGTCTAGGGAAATTTCGATAAATAATGGTACATAAGAGGAGTATAAACAGAAATTTGCAGGTGACGTAACCATGAACAGGTAAGTATTCAACATTAGATAAAAGATGTTAAGGAATGCTGAGATTGTTGCAAAACTGAACATCCATCTATAATGAAAATGATGAAATAATGAACACGCTAGTGACTTCTCACAATCAATATTAGCTAAACTACAAATAATGGCAAATAATGAAAAATTACTAGGATTAGATGGTTTCTACTCCTTTTTTTCTTAAATAAATTAAGTGGGAAAACTGCAGACTCTCTTATCCTTCAGAAATCTCTTAACTGAGTAATTACTGGTTTTGGAGCATTGTATATCCCACTTGCTATTTAAAAAAGTGGAGGAGGATGTAGGAAATTGTGCTGTTGTCTATAGTTGGCAAATTAAATTGCTAGTATATTATTGACTTTGGAAACTTTTCACCTTATCTCAGAGAGCCAGTATGATATTGTATTGTTACGTACCCCGTAACTGGGTCACTTACCAGCAAAGATAGAGAGGTCCGTTGAAGTCTGATGGTACTATTTTTAACAGTATTTATTGATAAAAATACACAAAAATAATATCAATGCAAACATACAGATAATATACGTCGTCAATACTAAATCTAAAAGTGCGGGTATAATAATAATCAATAAGAAATAGCTCTATCGTTGTCTAGGGGATAATGTATTGTCCGATGGAAATATAAAAGTCACTCAAGTTCATTCAGGCTGCAGCTTTTGGTTGGAGAGAGAAAGACGGATTTTTAGAACTTGCCAGTTTTTCCTTTTTATGATGTCGATCCTTCGAAATGTCGTCGGCGGTGGTCTCTTCTTTAGCTAAGCCATCTTCCGTGGTGAGGCCCACCAATTCCGAGGCAAATGGAAAAGGACGCACGTGGGCTCTCCACCGGCTGTCGCTATTACGCTGTCACGGGATTTCTAGCGTTTCTCCTGGTGCGTCTAAAGGGGTTGTTCCCCAGACCCTCTTTTATCCTTACTCATGGGGTCTCAGATGTCAATCAGGTTGGGAGGATGCCATCCCCCAACCAGCCCACGTTGCTCATTCCTTGAGGGCTTCGATGAATAGCACAGTGCTCGATACACAATTCCGTCTCCAAGAGACAATGGCCGTTTCCCGTGGCTTTGTATCGCTGAGGGGGCCAGGACATTCCAAACCCCTTTGTGGATTCTGCGTGTCTTTCTCTCATTTCCTGGGTCTCCTGACCTGAATTAATAGCGATCTTGCGATTCTCAAAAAGGAGGGGGCTACTTTGTACCCTTCGGCCCCTCAGAGTTGGGGCACAGGCGTAACAGTATATGGTAGATAGCACCTAAAAATCCTAATTTTTTTTGAGTTGACTTAAGTACAGATACTGATTGTCAATGATGGTTTCACATGGATTTTCAAAAGGCAATTGATGATGCTCCTTAATCAAAACTTTTAATTAAATTTTAAGTTTATGTTCTGTTATGAACAGTTTTCAAAGAACAAAATAACCAATGTAACATTTATGCGACAGGCAGGTATATGTCTAGGGGAAAAATTCCAGCCACTCGCCAACCCTGCCTCCCGTATATGCAGATGCTGTGGAAAGCAAGTTAACGCAGTGTCGCACACACAATACCAAGTTCACACCAGACACAGTTATAGAATATACTTTAAGGAGTTTACTAGAACTAAGTGATTACTAACGATACAGTATATATGAAGGAAAAGAAAATAAAGTAAAAGGCGCCAAAACTCATCAGAGTTCAGTCAATTTAGTGCACATTGTTGGAGCTCAATCATCGAACCGTTCAACCACTCTTCGCACTCCTCTGACCTCACACCTGGGACCACCCGAAGTGGTCAACCGAACAGTGCGGCACACGTCCACCTTCTTTGGCATCTTCTTCCCCGACTCTCGAAAAGACAGCAAAATCCCAACTCCCATACCCACAAAAAAAAATGACATCCAACCCCATTGGTTAACAAATGAATACAATCCCCGTTATCAGCAATTCTAAACGTAAACAGGCTGCGAGAAGCTTCGAGAATGCTCTGCAAGACAACGCTCTCTCACCAATTAGCATAGCAAAGAAGCAGTTTTACTTTTAACAAACAAAGAAGCCATTTTGATTAACATATGCAGTACACCAGTGAATATTGGGATTCCTGTTCATGTCTGCAGTAATTGAACAGGCCATATCTTGTATTTGTGTATCTTTAAACTTCTGTGAAATTGGGTTAGGTTGATCTGGTTCTGACTCACTGCCTGCACCCCCCTGGGCCAGATCAGGTGACCATATTAGATGACGCTTCTTTCCTGAGGGAGCCCATCAGCAAATCCACAAAGATGAGTAGTTAGTCTCAAGTTTATCTGTGGGTAGACCTTTAGGTCTTGTCATAATGAAGGTTTTGTGATGGGGTGAGTGAAGTTATCCCATTTGGTTCAAGATCCTGATGGTTGAGAGGTGATTTCTGTTCCTGTGAGTCCTGAAGCTCCTGTACCACCTTCCTGATGATAGCAGCAAGAACAGAGCATGACCTGTGTGGTGGGGGTCCCTGATGGTGGCTGCCTCTTTTCCGCAACAAAACTGTGCAGATATACTCAATGGTGGGCTTTACCTGTGATGGACTGGGCTGTATCCACTACTTTTTGTAGGATTTTCCATTCAAAGGTGGTTCCATACCAGCCTGTGATGTAGCCAGTCAATATACTCTCCAGCATAGGTCTTTAGAAGTTTGTCAAAGTTTTGAATGTCGTGCTGAATCTTCATAAAGTTCTAAAGAAGTGGAGGCACTGCTTTCTTTGTAATTGCACTTGTGTGCCAGGACAGGCCCTCCGAAATGATAACACCAAGGAACTTAAACTTGCTGACCTTCTCTACCTCTTAGGCTCTGAGGACTGGCTCTCTGATCTCTGGCTTTCTCCTCCTGAAGTCAATATTCACCTCCTTGGTCTTGCTGATATTGAGTAAAAGGTTGTTGTTATGGCCTTCAGCCAGATTTTCAATCTCTCTCCTTATATGCTGATTCGTCATCGCCTTTGTTTTGGCCTATGACAGTGACGTCATCAGTAAACTTGAATTTGGCATTGGAGCTGTACTAAGCCACACGGTCATGAGTGTAAAGTGAGTAGAGCAGGGGGCTAGGCACTCAGCCTTGTGGTTCACCTGTGCTGAGGGAGAGATTGTTGAGGAGATGTTGTTGCCAATCCGAAGTAACTGGGGTCTGCAAGTGAGGAAAATGAGGATCCAACTGCACAAGGAGGTATTGTAGGATTTGAAGTTTATTGATTAGTTTTGAGGGGATGATCGTATTGAATGCAAAGCTGTAATCGATAAAGAGCATCTTGATGTATGCATCTTTGCTGTCCAGATATTCCAGTATTTAGAGAAGAGCCAATGAGATGGCATCTGCTGTGGACTTGTTGCACCAGTAGGCAACTTGGAGTGGATCCAGGCCACTTTTCAGGCAGGAGTTGATATGTTTCATCACTAACCTCTCAAAACATTTCATCAAAGTGGATGTAAGTGGTACTGAACAATAGCCATTGAGGTCGGTTACCATGTTCTTCTTAGGCACTGGTTTAAGTGAAGTCTGCTTGCAGAAGGTGGGTACCTCAGACTGCTGCAGCAAGAGATTAAAGATCTTATGTGAACACTCCATCAGCACAGGTCTTCAGTACTTGGCTGGGTACCCCGTCTGAGCCAGCTGATTTTTGTGAGTTCACACTTTGCATGGTGCTTGATGTCAGCCTCAGAGACTGAAATCACAGATCATCAGAGTCTGTGGGATAGTGCCTCAATGTTTTGACGGCCAAAGAAAGCATAAAAGGCATAGAGCTCATCTGCGTGACGCTTGATTTTGCTTTATAAGCAGTGATAGCATTGAAGCCCTGCCACAACTGTCAAGCATCCTTTCGTTGATTCATGTTTAGTCCGGAATTGCCACTTTGCCCATGAGAAGGCTTTACAGAGATTGTACCTGGGCTTCTTGTAACTTCCTTGGTCACAGGACTTGAATACCTCTGACCTGGCCTTCAGCAGATTGCAGCTCATGGTTCATCCAAGGCTTCTCGTTGTGGAAGACTGAATAATTTTGTGGGGACACACTCGTCTACAACTATTTTAATAAAATCCGTGACAACTATGGTTTATTCATTCAGACCTACAGATGAGTCCTTGAACACAGTCCAGTCCACTAACTCGTAATCCCATAGCCGGTCCTCTTCCTCCTGCGACTTCTTCATATTTGTCATAATTTCTGGATCCTTGCTTTTTGGCCTCTGCAGGCAGGAGAAGGACAGCCAAATATTCAGATTTCGCGAAATGCAGTCTGGGCATGGATTGGAAGGTATTACCTAGCTTAGTATAACAGTGGTCTAGTGTGTTGGGACCTCTGGTACTACAGGTTATATGCTGATGGTAATTGAGCAGGGTTTTCTTCAAACAAGCCTGGTTGAAGTCCCCTTTTGTGATCTGAAATGCATTGGAGTGGACTGTTTCTTGTTTGGAGACGGCATCATGCAGTATGTCAAACATTTGACTGCAGTTGGCCACTGGAGGAATGTACACTGTCAGGATTATGGAGAAGAACTCCCTAGGTAAATAGAATGGCCGACATTTGACCGTTAGGTGTTCAAAGTCAGGGGAACACAATTTCGACAAAACCTTTGCCTCATTTCCCTCTGCTACAGCAATCTTGCCCTCAGGTCCTCTATTTTGTTCTCCACCAACTGCACATTTGCTAACAAGATTCTGGGTTGGGGGATGTGTCTCATTCCTCTGTGCTTTAGCCTGGCTTGGAGCGTTTCAGTTGGGCACCCTGTCAGAATCACCCAGCTACAATTCCGCCCATTATCTCCATTTCTTTATAAATAATGTTTATTCAGCTTTTGCTTGTTTATAGAGGATTTTAATTTTGATGGTCCTTATCTTTACAGGCTGTATAAAGATTGACGGTATAGACATTTCCATTGTGAAATTGGACCACTTAAGGAAATCAATCTCAATAATTCCCCAGGACCCTATTCTGTTCAGTGGCACAATCAGGTAAATCATAGGTAGTAACTGAAGTGATATCAGAGTGCCCATGAGGAAATGAATTACATTTTTTCCATTTTTACCAGTTTGCTGAAATGCATTATAACCTCTGATTAATGTTTAGATTTAATTTGGATCCATACTCAACACATAGTGATGAAGAACTCTGGGAAGCACTGGAAGTTACACAGTTGAAGCCTATGGTAAGTGAGTCATGTATTAAAATGATGTTGCAGAGAGATGGTGAGGGTGAGGAAAGGATTGCTACCATGAGGGGTAGAGGAAGGCAATGCAGGGTTGCAGGTCAGTATGTGGATCACCGGTCAGAATTTGGAGGTGGATGGAATATCACAGGAAGAGAGAATCTGGGTAGATGGGCAAATGGTACTTTGGACAACTTGAACAAGAAGGGGATGCCTGAGATCACAACTGGGGTTATGGAAGGTGTGAGGACCTTAAGTCAATAATAATGACCCTCCCTTGATGACCCTCTCTTGCTTCCGTGACCTAGGCCTTCAAATCCATTGGTTTGGCACAGTTGAAGGTAAATGAGCATTGTACGCCAGTTAAAAAACCAAGCACTACAAGGTGCTGACAATACCTCTGATTTCTGCTACAACCAATGTCTATTCAAGCACAGAATTTAGGGATTAAACAGAGTTTATTGTCATATGCATAGGGCATTGAACTTGCAGTAGCATCACGGTCATATAGCATCATATGTGCAGCATTCATAAGAAAACATGACTTGAGCAGTTTTTACAACAAAAAAAGGTTGTCAATCAAAATGATCATAAAGTTGCTGTTCTAGGTTGGTTCAAGAACTGAACATTTTGATAGGCATTTACAAATTCTGCATATAGTCAGTTTTAATATTTTAAACAAGTTCAAGATCAATAGCAATGTAGGTCTTTGGACACCTTTCTGTTAATGGTTAGATTACAACTGCCTGGCATTTTTAATTTAAAGCCTCTATACCTGCAAGGAAGCAAATTTTGACTGTCATTTTACAATGCTGTTTACTGTGGAATCTGAAATATTTCTAAACTACTATGTAGTGCAGTGAAACTTTTACTTTTTACGATTAAGAAGGCAGTTTCCTCTTGACAGGTTGTGGAGGACATTCTGAACAAATTGGTAATAGCAGTGTCTGAAGTTTTGACTTTGTCAAGACATGCACGTATAGAAAGAATGTTTGCTTCACTACACCAGCACACCTGTTGTGTAGATCAAGCAATGCTCTTCAGCAATAGTCAATATTTCCTCAATGAATTGTTCAGTGAAAATTTCTGTAACCCATAAATACAGAGTTTTTTCAGTATAGCTTTGATAATGAGTTCTACACTTTTCCTTTAGCTTCTTTCTGCTAAAGGCTAACATGTTAATTATGTACTTCAAATTCTTGCTTGGTTGAATTGCTTTGAAATGCCCACATTTGTCTGAATATCACTTACTAGCTAGTAAATACTCAATGGAAAAAAGAGCAATATCAAAGATTTGTAATGTGTTTTAAGTTCCTACTGCAGCTTCTATGCCATTTCTATATGCAGTGTGTTTTAACAAGAAGTCTATCTATTCAACCAATATGAACCATGCCTCTCTTCCCACAAGTCTATAATGCAAAGCTTCTATATATAAACTGTTTAATTTAATATAGTCTTAACTTGTTTTCTTTAAATGTTTGAACATTACAATGTTTTGACACTGAATGTCTCTACAATAGTGTAGTTTCCAAATATTAATGTATCTTTAAAGAGTTTACAGATCATAATAAAAATGGCCCATCTTGAATCAGAAAGCACTGTGTTGATTTGAGAATGGAGCTGACAGTTAGGGAATGTGGCCAAGATGGAAAATACCACATTGGTGAAGGAGGTGGGAAATAGTGGAAGGGGTAGGAGAGGTTGGTGGTGAGAGAAGGAGGTAAAAATCACAAGAAAAATGAGAGCTGGTCAGATATAACCAAAGCGACTTGTAGAAATCCACAATCATCCTGATATTGGTACATGCAACCATGAAATCTAGGTAGATATTACAGAAAAAACTGAAAAGGCCAAGTCAGGTAGTATCTGTGAAAAGAGAAATAATTACTATTTCAGGTCTTGGATCCTTCAAAAAAAAACTAGGAAAGAGAGAAATAAGTCAGTTTAAGAAGCAGAGAAAACAGGTGAGGACGATGGTTGGAACAAAGGAGTGAAACGAAACATGAGATGATCAAAAGATTGAGGAGTTACCTCAGTGTGAGGCAAATAAGGTGCCACCCTTACTGACAGGCAGCTTTCAGTATCTGACAAGACAGAGAACTATGACATTCCAAGACATGGAAGATTGTTGTAATGTCAAGTCCTTTGAATTATTCATACTCTTATTGGTGTTCAAAATAGAAAGAAACAGAAAAATGCAGTTTGATACCCACACATTTAAGAGGAAACATATTTAATTCCTTTTAACAATCTAGACTAAATAGAACGTTGTCATTCACAGAGGTCTTAAGATCGATCAGCAATGAATTGTTAAGAGCAATAGTAATTTTAAAGAGAATATTTTGATATGCAGCTGATTGAATCGCTGACTTTAAATTCACATGATATGTTTTATTTCAATAGGTCAGTGAGCTTCCTGAAGGGCTAAATGCCATTGTAGCAGAAGGGACTGAAAACTTCAGCCAGGGGCAGAGACAGCTTTTTTGCATCGCTAGAGCAATGATCAGGAAATCAAAAATTATCATTATGGATGAGGCCACTGCATCTGTTGACATGGAAACTGATGCTGCTCTTCAAACTGTAAGGATCTTTTTTCTGCATGCTCTGAATACAATTTGCGTCTTACAATGAATTGTCATAAATCCAAGTGATCTAATGCTGACTGGATTTTATATTTGAACTAGTGTTGTTGCAAAATTTTGCCTTATATACATGGCGTTCTGCTGTGATTTATTTGTTATATTAGGAGTTCTGAATTAGCTTATAGAAGTCAAAGCAGTGCAGTAGATCTCTATGTCAGCAAAATATACTTTTGCATTTGCATCTATTTATTATCTACTTAAACAGAGTAAAGTTTCTGAAGAATATGTAAGGAAGGATATGGTTTCAGGTGACAATACTTGGATGGAATTTCTTTTAATGATGGAAATTTTCAGCAAGTTAAATGGCAAATGTGAAGATAAATGATAAACATGTCATTTAATGACCTACTAACAGAAATAAAAGATTAGACATTAATGTGGCAGAGAAAGGCAAAATGGGAAGGTGATAAATTAGGATAAATGGATATATTTCTGCTGGGGCAGGTCAGTAATGATAACATTTCAAAATTGACTCATTTTCTATTTTCATGTGTTCGAATATGGCAACTTCTCATACTATTTGATATGCCTGAATTGTCCTCAACTGATTACTTCTTCCTCCTTATTCCTCAAATAATCGTTATAGAATTCCCTTTAAATCTGGCATAAATTTGGAATGGCACCTTCAAAGGTTCCCTGTAAGACATTGAAATGTTTTCTTCTAAGGGGATCTAATTTATCAATAATCTACATTTTCAAATAAAAATGCTTATAAAGTCAACCAATGACTACTGAGTTCCCATGCCATCTTTCAGTTTCCAGTAACAGAACATTTCAGATATAGTGGTTCTTTGTGCTTTTAGATTTCAGACTCTAGTAGTGGCCCCAGGGTATCATCCACTATTTAAAATATTCAGATTCATTGACTGCATTCTTAAATTTCATTTCAATTTTTGTACAAGTATATGGAATGCCATAGAAATTTATAGTCCTATTGGCTCTGCAATCCAATGCTATTATACATCCCAGTGTCTGTAAATGTTAATCATTTTCCTATAAATGGACATTTGGGGTTATAATACGTTTTCAGCATTAATATTTTGAATTGTTACATTTTTAATGTCAGAGTAATCAATATGTTCAATGCTAACCTTCAGAACATCTGGCATTTGGTACTACAACTACCATTCATTGTACCTCTGTGCATTTGGTTTCTTTTCTAGGTTCTCTCTACTGCATGTACAAATAGCACAACTCTTATTATCGCTCATAGAATACAAACTATTATGGATTGTGAGAGAATTCTTGTTATGGATCAAGGGAGGATTGTCGAAGATGGAGATCCAAAAATCCTGCAACAAAGCGACAGTATATTTTCTAGACTGATTAAAGGACCGCCAAATCATGATCAGACAGATTGCTAAAACTGTTTATACATTTTTAAAAATCCTGTAAAGTGGGAAATGTCAGCAAGAGAACTCCTTACCAAAAGAATACTCTACGAAAAAGAAAAGAGTGATTTTAAATATTGTATTATAACAGTTCAATCCAAAGTAACTTGAAGATTTGATTTTGGTGCCTAATTTGAGTGTTGATATGTGATTAAATGTATTTATACTGTACATTTGTTTGTGATAGCTAGTCCTAAACCTGGTGCTGTAAGAATTACCAGCCATTCAACTTGTATACTGTGTATCACTTGATAATTCACCAGAATCTGTTGTGTAAAATGAGATGTCTACTAAATATTGTTGATACAAGGAATGTCTTCCATTCAGGCTTGATTAGTGTTTCTCTATTGAATATAGTGTAGCTGCAAGGTAAATGAAGTTCCACTGGAAAAATGTTAACAGTTGATAGAAGTTAAATAAGAATAATAAAATAGTGGTAACTCATTTGTAATATTATGAACAAGTAAATTAGTAATATTTGGATTTGGTACTGTTTTTCCATATTTTAAACAAAGTTATGAGGTTCCAATTAGATTTAGAAATCTGCACTATATTAAAATCGGGTTTTACTAAAAAGAAATCAACTGCCTTTGTTTTGTGTCAAAGTTAATGCTGAATATTAATAATTGAAAACTTTTATAGAATGTGGTACAGTACAGGGCAATACAGGAAAAGGCCTTTTAGCTTAATTAGTTCAACATAACATTATGGGCCAATGACACCTGATCACTTCTGCCTGCACATGGTCCATATTCCTCCATTCTGTGCATATTTGTGTGCCTAAGAGCCTTTTAAATAGTTCTGTCAGATCTGCCTCCACCATCACCCCTAGCAGCATAAACACCCACCACTCTGCATTAAAAAAAAAACACTTGGCTCCCACTTCTCTCTCTCATCCTGAATATATACCCTCTAGTATTAAGGATTTTGACTAGGGAAAAAGTTACCAGCTATCTACTCTACCAATGTCTTTCATAATTTTATAAACTTCAATCAGGTCAGCCTCTGCCACGTGAGAAATTAATCTTAGTTTGTCCAACTTCTCCTCATACCCTCTAATCTTGGTAAACCTTGCCCGAACTCTCTCCACAGCTGTCTCTTCCTATAATGGAGTGACCAGAATTGAATACAGTACTTCAGATGTGGTCTAATTAAAGTTTAATAAAGCTGAAACATAATTTCCTGACCCTTGAACTCAGTACCTTAACTTATAAAGTAGACAAGTCATATGCCTTCTTTATGACCCTATTGACTTGTCACTCTCGGGGCGCTAATGACTTGGACCCCAATATCCCTCTACGTCAATACTGTTAAGGATCCTGCCATTAACAGCATATTTTTCCTTAATCATTTATATCACAAAGTGCAACACCTCACACATTGCCAGATTAAACTCCACCTGTTACTTCTTTGCTTTTATCTGAATTGATCAGCATACTGCTATAATCCTATGGCAACCTTCTATATTACAATACCAATATGTGTCATCTGCAAACTAAATATTATAATTTCAAACAGCAAAGATCAAAACAGATGCAAACAGTACAGATCCCTGTGGAACACACCAGCCAACAGACCCACTGAGCGCTAACCTCCGTCTTCTATCTACGGGCAACCCAAAAGGCCAAATCTCTCTGGATCCTATGCATATTAATCTTCTAGATGATCCTACCAAGAAGGACTTCCTGAAATCCATGTAAGCAACATCCACTGTTCTACCTTCATTGCTTTCATTAATCATCTCCTCAAAAAAAAACTCAATTAAGTTGTGAAGACATAACCTGGCCCGCACAAAACAATGCTTTTCCAAATGCTCATAAATCTAACTAACAGCTGATGAGACCCCACCAACCTATAATTTCCAGGGTTCATTTCCTTTCTTGAACAAAGGAACAGCATTAGATAGACATTTTTGGTCCTTTGCGATCATCTCTGTGGCTGGAGACAACACAAAAAATATTGGTCAATGCCCTAGCAATCTCATCATTTGCCTCTCTCAATAACTTGGCCCTAGGCACATATCCATCTCATAATGTTCTTTAAGAAACCCAACACAACACCTTCCTTTAAGTTAAATTGCCCTAGCATTATTAAGGTCTCCACACTGATCTCACTCTCCTCCACATCCTCTCTTTGCTAAATACAGATGCAAATTACTCATTTAGAACTTCACCCAGCTCCTCCACCTCCAACCAAGTTCCCTCCTTTATCCTTGAGTAGTCCTACCATCTCCCTTGTTAGCGACTGCAATAGAAAGATAATTAGGTCTGTTGTGATAGTGGTTGTCCATATTTCAATGATGTAACTAAATGTGTCAAAGAGGTTAGTCTACATGGACTTCAACAGGCCTTTGACAAAATCCCGCCTGAAAGATTGGTCCAAAAAGTAAGAGTACATGATCTTCTGGGTCAACTTGCATAATTGGATATAAAATTGGTTTGGTGATAAGAGTCAGGGTAATGGTTGAAAATTGTTTCCAACTGAAAGACTGTAACCAGTGGAGTATGCCAAAGATCAGTGCTAGCACTCTTGCTCTTTGTAATGCAGATTAATGACAAGGATGTGAATGTAAGAGGTATCTTCAGTGTGTTCAGAGGTGACACCACGGTTGGTAGAGTTGGCTATAGAACAATATTGAGAATTTGGCAGAGAAATGTGATATATTTTGGGAGGAACACTAAGGCTTGGACATACAAAAGCACCAGCAGGACTCTTGGACAAACTGAGGAACGTAGAATAGGGAAATGTGCGCAGCTTCTTGAAGTGCAAGTCAAAAGATGAATACCTCATGATTCTCTGGCTCACAAAAACACAAAACCAACATGTTACTATCATCACTACATATATCCAACATGGTAGCTTCAAATGACATCAAAGAGGACTCAACTCTGACCTGCATTCCATAAAGAACCAATCTGACACATCCCTATAACGAACATGACTGGCAAGGAAGGAGTAAGGAAGGCAAACTCCAACAGGGTCCTTCTTCTTACAAAATGTTTGCAGCATTGTCTTTTCATAAAGAACACTATTTCATCAGAGGCTAAACACAAAATATCATGATAACAAAATCGGTCCAAGCACTAGCACCTGCTGGATTACATCATCAGCCAAGAGACTGTAAAGATGTTCATATCGTCCATACCAGTGACAACTATCAATCACTAATGGACTGACCACAATAACAGCTGGACTGGCCTAATCCACTAACCTATTCTAGAAATATCAATGTCATCAGAAGCAATTCTGCAAGAAGATCAATGTCAAAGCAATCATGGACCTCACAATGGCAGCTCTTCTCAGACAGCATCTCATGAACTATCTAGACAGGGAGTTGACAGAGTATTCACAAATTATGGGCTACAGTGAAGTTCACTCTAACTGTCACTTGGAAAACAAAGAAAAACCAAATTGGGGCTACTAAAATCCCAAGACTCTAGCAACACACACAAAATGCTGGTGGAATGCAGCAGGTCAGGCAGCATCTATAGGGAGAAGCGCTGTCGACATTTCGGGCTGTGTGTTGCTTGAATTTCCAGCATCTGCAGATTTCCTCGTGTTTGCGTACTAAGACTACATACCTTTACGGAAGTTCATCAGCAAACAGCAACAGTCACAAATTTATAATCTGTTTTGCAGACATCTGGAAAAAAGAGAATATTCTAGGGGTTTTCCAAGAATGTGCAACTCTAACTGCTTTCAAGAAAGGGACAAGTCCTGCTGTGGCAACTTCAGGGGTTCCCCCCTGCTGTGTCTAAAGGGAAAGTCATTGCCACAGTATTTCTCAATCTCTTCCTCACATTGACTAAAGCTGCTCTCAAATCGTCATGAGGAATCTATCCATCTATAGCACAGTGGACTGAAGGATATGAAATGGTGAACTTTATAGTCAACATCGGCAAACCATAGGTCCTCTACCCACCTCCCCATGCTGTATCACTTTGCCCTCCATTTAAAAAAAACTGTGTGTGAGACTGAAAAATATGGACAACTTCGTACATCTTCAGAGCCATCTCTCAGTGAGTGTGAACGGTGATGAAATTCACCGTCTCTTTCAATGTACCAGCATAATCTTTAGTCAACTACTGGAGAAAGGTATATTTTCAGAACAAGCTCTCAGACCTGACATAATACTCAGTTTTCCAGTTCTGATCCAAAACATTTGATTCTGTTGCCACAGATGCTACTTGATCTATTGAGTATCTTCACCGTTTTCTATGTTATTTCAGATTTCTATTGTCTGCAGTTCATTACTTTTGGAAAGAAGCTTAGTATTTGTGTGTACATATGTTTCAATATGCAGTGTTTAAGTGTGTATTCACATATATGAACATTTCTATGTTAATGAATGCATGCATTCATGCCTGTTCTTTTACTGTTAGAAATTAATGTGCCTTTTTATCTCTACTATTGATAAAGTTGCCTCAATTGAGGTTGTGTCCACATATATTGATACAGCACTGTAATTGTTTTATTTATTGCAAGTGTACAAGTTAATAATCTTAAACATTTGTATTCCTTGTGCAGTACAGCGTGGGGGTTGTTATATTTGGCTGAGAGGCAGCAGCACTTTAAACAGCTGCAGTTTGTTAAATCAATGTCATGGATTAGTTTACAATGTTCAGATTGATATTGTATACTGCCTTTCCCAAAGCAAAACTGCACTGATATTACACAAGGAAAGAAAGCAAGCCAACTGAGAGATACAAGGCAGGCACAGGATTATCTCCAGTACCTTTATTCCATTGCAAGAAGGCAAACAGTGTTTAAAACTTTTATTCAGGAGATGGTCGGAAAAGATCAGAAAGCATATCCAGACTTCAGTACTTAAAATGGAAATGAAAGTCTGAGATTAGGTAGAAGGCACAAGAGATTAAGAGACATATGCAAGGCTGGTGGAAAGATACGATAATAGGTTGAGTAGAGAAAAAATGGTCTAGAGAAGGTATGGATAAAACATATGTTAAATTAATAAGCCAGATGTTGACATAGGTCTGTATTGATACACCTGTGCAATGAGATACTGTTCCTTAAATTTCCACTGAACTTCATTGACATATTGTTGGAGACACAGGACAGAGAGATCAGATTGAGAAGCTGGAAATTCAATGATGATAAACAACTACAAGCTTGTGAATTAAAACAGAACTGTTTGCTTACCCCATTATGGCAGTGAAGAGACCTCACTATAAGAACTGAGTTCAGGATACTAAAGAGAACAAAATATTTGTAAATTATTCTTTCACCTGGAACAATTCAAATCATTGGACAGTACAAAGGGAAAAGGTAACTATCATATGTTGCACATCATGTCCACAGAAAAGGCCGGAAACACTGTTAACAGTGTTGAGAAAATGGTTGAGGAAATTACAAATAGATGTTTGGAATAGTGAAAAAAAACAGTAAAACAATCCCAAAATAACTGAGTCTGGTCTAAGCATGCACCAAAGAAATATATTCAGGAAGTGAGCACAGTGACTGCCCCTGACATCTATGAAACATTTGGCCAACCATACATCAAGAAGCCCCGAAACTGAAATCAATAGGCACCAAGTGGAAAGCACTTCAATGGTTAGAAATGTACCTCTCTCCAAGGAAGATGGTTGTGATTGTGGTCGTCGTCCCAGCTGTGCAACATTGCTGCAGAAGTTTCTCAGGAGAATGTCCTGGGCTAGTGATCTTCCTTTGTTTCAGTAATATCTTTCCTATCATTGTAAGGTCAAAGGTGAAGGTGTTTGCTGATGATTGAGCAATGTTCAGTTCCATTCAAAACTCCTCAGTAAATATAACTACCTACTCCATCATATTACAAGACCTAGACTACTCCAAGCAAAAACATGGAGTGGTAAGTAATTTTTGTACCGGAAAAGAACCAGCCTATAACCTGCTCCAAGAAAAAACTGAAGTCTAAATACATGCCTTTGACAAAGGCAATACCATTGTCAAGACCCCCATCATCAATATCCTGTGGTCACTTGATCAATGCAACGTACACCACTACAAACATCCATGACTTGCACCATGGGTGCTCAGTGGCTGCAGCATGTACCTTCTACATAATGTGTTGTAGTCACACATAAGCAATTTATTCCACAAAACTGCACTGAGGCTTCAGGTGCCAGGGGTGGGCAATAAACGCTGGTCTTGTCAGTGATGACCAGATCCTGAAAAAAATGGATAAATAAATGTAGGACATTGTGCAAGAGAAAATGGAACAGCCAAAAAAAGTCAGTTTGTGTGTGATTTTCTTGGCTCCTGAAACACTTGCCGAAAGAGTTCAGAAAATTATTTTTTAGGGTAATAAATTTCCCAGTGGCACTTAAATAGAAAAAGGGTGCTGGCAAATGCATAGTGGAAGTACTGCAGAAGGCAGAGTGAAAAATCATCTTTGCAAGGATACACCTAAATAAAGACTATAACATTGTTCTCATGGAGGGATTAACTGTAAGGGTCTGTAAGAGTTCCAGTTGGTTGGTTTAATTGGATATTTGGGGAATTTAGATCCATAATTCCTTGAAAGTGGCTTCACAGGTAGATGGAGTTGTAAAGAGAGCTTTTGGCACATTGGCCTTCATAAATCAGAGCACTGAGTGCATTAGGTGGGTGTTAAGTTGAAGTTGTTTCAGATGTTGAAGCTGTATTTGAAGTATTGTGTGCAGTATTGATCTGCAGGAAGGATATTAATAAGCTTGAGAGAGTACAGAGCGAATTTACAAGTATGTTGCTAAGACTTGTGGACTTGAGTTATAGGGAAAGGTTGAACAGGAATAAAGTGCCTGGAGCGTAGGAGAATGAGGGAAAATATATATAGAAATACATAAAATCAGAGGTATAGAACATAGAAAATCTACAGTACATTTCAGGCCCTTCGGCCCACAATGTTGTGCCAACCATGTAACCGACTCTAGGAGCTGCGTAGAATTTCCCTACTGCATAGCCCACTATTTTTCTAAGCTCCATGTACCTATCTAACAGTCTCTTAAAAAAGCCTATTGTATCCGCCTCTACCACCTTTGCTGGCAGTGCATTCCACACACCCACCACTCTCTGTGTGAAAACTTGTCTCTGACATCCCCATTACACCTACTTCCAAGCACCTGAAAACTATGCCCTCTCATGTTAGCCATTTCAGCCCTGGGGAAAAAGCCTCTGGCTATCCACATGATCAATGCCTCCCATCATCTAATAGACTTCTATCAGGTCACCTCTTATCCTCCGTCGCTTCAAGGAGAAAAGGCCAAGTTCACTCAACCTATTCTCATAAGGTATGCTCTCTAATCCAAGCAACATCCTTGTAAATCTCCTCTGCACTCTCTAGATAGGATAATTAATACATGCAAGTTTTCTCCGAGGTTGGGTGTGACTAGAACTGGAGATCATAGGTTTAGGGTGAAAGTTGAAATATTTAAGGGAAACCTGAGGGGGGTACTTCTTCATTAATGCAAGATATTCTGCAGATGCTGGAAATCCAGAGTAACACACAAAATGCTGGAGGGATTCGGCAGATTAGGCAGCATTTATAGAAAGAAAGAAAGAGTCAATGTTTTGGGCCAAGCCCCTTCATCAAGACTGGAAAGGAAAGTGGAATAAGCCGAGTAAGAAAGTAGGGGGGAGGGGAAGGGGCACAAGCTAGAAGGTGGTAGGTGAGGGGGAAGGTAGGTGCTTAGGTGAGGGGTGGATGAAGTTAGAAAGTGGGAGGTGATAGGAGGAAAAGGCAAAGGGCTGAAGAAAAAGGAATCTGAAAGGAGAAAAGAGTGGATTGTGGGAGAAAGTGAAGGAAGAGCGGAGGTAACAGACAGGTGAGGAGAAGAGAAAGGATAAGAGGGGAGCCGGAATGTGGAATGCAAAAAGAGGAGGGGGAGAGGGAAGAAATTACCATAAATTAGAGAAATCAATGTTCATGCTGTCAGGTTTGAAGCTACCTAGGCAGAACACGAGGTGTTGCTCCTCCAACCTGACAGTGTCCTTACCATGGCAGTAGAGGAGGCCATGGGTCAACATGTCATGAGAATGGGGATTGGAATTAAAATGGTTAGCCACTGGGAAATCCTGTTTTCTCGCAAAGAGCATGAGGGTGCTCAACAGAGCAATCCCCCAATCTACGTTAGGTCTGACTGATGTAGCAGAGGCCACACTGGGAACATCCTTTCCTGACAGACCCACAGATGAAGCGCTGTCACACCTGGAAGGACTGTTTCTGTCCTTGAATGGTAGTAGAGGGAGGGAGGAGGTGTAGCACTTCTGCTTTCAGAGGTGAACACCAGGAGGAAGATCGACGGGAAGGGACAAATGGACAAGTGAATCACTGAAGCAGTGATCCCTGTGGAAAGCAGAGAGTGGAGTAGGTAAAGATGTATTTGGTGGTAGTGATGCACCATCAATAACTCACTCTGAGACGTAAGAAGTGAGGTATCGGCTTTTATTGACTGGAAGAATGAACAACACTACATCCTGGAGAATGAGGCCGGGCATCAGGCCTCAATCGCCTTTATACAGGGGTCTGTGGGAGGAGCCACAGAAGCAGTCAGCAGGGGTCTGTGGGAGGAGCCACAGGAGCAGTCCAGACAGGTATATGTAGTTCACCACAGGTAGGACCCCACTGAACACGGCAGAAGTTGTGGAGAATAATTTGTTGGCTACAGAAGCTCATGAAGACAAGAGGAACTCGACCCATGTTAAGGTGGTGGAAAGATAGGGTGAGGGTGGACATCTGGGAAATGGAGGAGATGCAGGTGAAGGATCTCAGAGTGTGGATCCCAGTGGAAATAATGGATGCGAGTTCAATTGCAACATATAAGAAACATTTGGACAGGTTCACAGATGAGAAGGGTATGGAGGACTATGGTCTGAGTGAGGGTAGATGGGACTAGAAAACAGATCAGCACAGATTAAATGGGCTGAAAGTCTTGTTTCTATGCTGTAGGGCTCTGTGACTCTATGAGAATAAATGCAAATATGCATAAAATGCAGAGATCAGAGTTGCAGATAGAGACATATGTCAGAAAAAATATATATAACATTAGGTTTACTCCAAAGCTTTGGAGACTGAGCCAGAAATTGCTGCAGAAATGAATGATATGCTTGCATTCAAGGAAAGATGGTTCAAACATGGCCAGGATTGAGCTTGTTTAAAAAAAAATTGGTGGTGATAGAAAGCAGTGGAGATGTTATATTCTGGGGAGTTTTTAATAGAGATGCAGAAAGAAGATTGCTATGAAAGTTTGCCCACATATTTCAATTCTTTTAAACAGAAATATGGTTTATTAGGCATGTTTACTTACTAATTGATGCACCATCAATAACTCTCTGAGACGTGAGGCGAGATATAGGCTTTTATTGACTGGAAGAAAGAACAAGCAGCAATTGACCACCATGCTACATCCTGGAGACTGAGGGCAGGTCTCAGGCCCCAATCGCCTTTATACCGGGGTCTGTGGGAGGAACCACAGGAGCAGTCAGCGGGGGGGGGGGGGGGGGGGGGGCGCGTGTCCAGACAGGTATATGTAGTTCACCACACTAATACATCTTGATAAGCGATAAAAGCTGGAACAAAGATCAGTCAGGAGGTGTTGCTTGGTCCCGGTAATTAAGAAGACGTTGATGGATTGGACTCTGTAGTTCACCCAGTGATGTGTTTCTGATCACTCGGTTTTTTTGTTGCTGTTTGCACAATTTGTTTTATGCACGTGGGGGGGGGGGGTTGATGCTTTTCTTTGAAGGGGTTCCATTGTTTTTCTTTTTCTCGTAGCTGTCTGCAGGGAAGACGAATCTCGAGGTTGTATACGGCATACATGCTTTGATAAGAAACTGCACTTTGAACTTTAGACGACCAACAACTAACCCTTCCCTCGGCAGCCACAGGCTCACTTGCTAGGTGGTGCTCAGTGGTCCCTGCTCTTTGGCTCAACTGGCAGCCATAGTCTGCACGATCAGGTGGCTCTCCACGTATACTGCACCAGCTTCGTCCTACTTGGAATACCTACTCCACAGCAGAGGATCTTTACACAAGTACTCCACGCTTCCCTGTCAGTGAGTCCACTGTCAGCTGAATACACAATAGGCAGATTGTCTTGCCTTTCATATTTCACAGACAGCAAACTTCAAAACTGTGCAGTTTCAGCTGCTTAGAAAACATGAGCTAGATTTCACAACAGTAGAGCTGATACAAGTCTCTCTGGAAATCTATGTATAATAAATCCACCAGTTTCCCTTTATGCAAAGTGTGTTAATTCTTCAAAGAACTTCCATAAATTGGCTAAATATGATTATGTTTAACTTTGTTAACCATGTTAACTTTGCCTGACTACTTTGAATTTTTCAAAGTGAATTCCATTAATGTCTTTAAGAATTGTTTCCAACATTTTCCCCAATGACAAGCTAACTAGCCTGCAGTGTCCTGCTTTCTGTAAACTTTTGTTATTTTCCAACCAAATGGAACTTCCCCAAAATTGGGGGAATTTTGGAAAGTTACATTCTATGCATCAATATAGTCACTTCTTCAAAGACACTATAATGAGGTTCATCGGCATCAGAAGTATCAGGCCGCAGGTTCAACAGTTTTCTCAGGACCACTTCCTTGATGATTAGGTTTTCTGAGTTTCTCCCTCCACTCTAATTCTTAATTGTATAGCTGCTTTTGGGATGTTACTTGTATTCTCCAAAGTAAACAAAGACACACTATGCCATTTAATTCACCTACCAACTCCTGTCTTCTATTATTAAATCCACAAACTCACTTATTTTCACTTTGTTAGCACTTTTAAAATACTTGTAGAAACCCTCACTATTTTATATTTATATCTTTTTCTATATTTCAGAATCAGAATCACATTTAATATCACCGGCATACGTCGTGAAATTTGTTAACTTTGCCGCAACAGTACAATACTCGATAAATAAGGGGGGAAAACTGAATTACAGTAAGTGTATACATGTATATTAAAAAGTTAAATAAGTAATGCAAAAAGCAGAATTTTTTTAAAAAGCAGTGAGGTTGTGTTCACGGGTTCAATGTCCTTTTAGAAATTAGATGGCAGAGGGGAAGAAGCTGTTCCTGAATCGCTGAGTGTGTGCCTTCAGTCTTCTGTACCTCCTACCCGATGGTAACAATGAGAAGGGGGCATTTTTCTGGGAGGTGGAGGTACTTGATGATGGAAGCTGCTTTTCGAGGCACCACTTCTTGAAGATGTCCTGGATACTACAGAGGCTAGTGCCCATGATAGAGCTGACCAATTTTACAGCTCTCTGCAGCTTACTTTGATCCTGTGCAGTAGCCCTCCGATATCAGATGGTGATGCAGCCAGTCGGAATGCACTCCACAGTACATATGTAGAAGTTTGAGTGTTTTAGGTGACAAACCAAATCTCCTCAAACTCCTAATGAAATACAGCCACTGTCTTGCCTTTATAGCTGCATTGATTTGTAGGGACCAGATTAGATCCTCAGAGATGTTGACACCTAGGAACTTGAAATTGTCACTCTCTCCACTTCTGATTCCTCTATGACTTCTGACTTGCTTTATCTTAGACTTTAATTTTTTTTCTAGTCTTTAGTCAGCTTTCTGCTTTGCCATTTTTATACAATTGTACAGTATACTTTTTCTTTAAGTGGAATATTAGTTTTAATTTTTTAAAGTAAATCACAAATGACAAGTCCTCCACTGGGAATTTTCTTTTTCATTTGTATATATCCATTGCTTAACCCAATTTGCCAGATCACTTTGCCTAGTTCTGCTTCCATAATTGTCTTTCAAGTTCAAAATACTAAACTTTGCCCTATTCTTTTCTCCCTTCAAACTGAATATAACACTGAAAAATGTTATAATCATTGCTGGTTAGGGTTCCATATAAACATAGAAAACCTACAGCACAATACAGGCCCTTTGGCCCACAAAGCTGTGCCGAATATGTCCCTACCTTAGAAATTACCTAGGCTTACCCATAGCCCTCTATTTTTCTGAGCTCCATGTACCTATCCAGGAGTCTCTTGAAAGACCCTATCATTTCCGCCTCCACCACCGTCGCCGGCAGCCCATTCTACGCACTCACCACTCTCTGTGTAAAAAACTTACCCCTGACATCTCCTCTGTACCTACTTCCAAGCACTTTAAAACTGCGTCCTCTTGTGGCAGCCATTTCAGCCCTGGAAAAAAGCCTCTGACTATCCACATGATCAATGCCTCTCATCATCTTGTACACCTCTATCAGGTCACCTCTCATCTTCTGAGTGGATGTGGAGAGGACCAGAAGCACAGCCTCAGAATAGAGGAACACTCATTTAGAACAGAGATGAGAAGGAATTTCTTTAGCCTTAGGATATTGTGATCTCAATTTATTACGGTCTGCTCACTTGAATTATTATAGCTTTCAAAATGTTTTAAGCTTTGCACTCGCAGTGGAGCTAATGGAAATGCATAAAATTTGGCATTAGTTTAAAAGAATTTAACGCCTAAAGATAACAGACACAAATGTGGCCAAATACTTTTCCAGTCCTGTTAAAGTTTACAAATAAATGTCAAACATACTGTCTACTTGAAAGGAAACAAATTCAGGGCTACGTGGAAAGAACAAGTGAATGGGATTGATCAAGTTACATTTCTCTGCCTTTTTTCTTCCCCTATATTATTTTACTTTTTAAGTATTTATCCTCTCATTTTTAAAACATGTTAGGGATCCTAGTTTCAAATTGTTATATGATACGAGGGGTGATTGATAGGTTCATGGCCTAAGGAGTGAATTTTAGAAAACCTAGAACATAGTCCCCTCCTGCATTTACACACTTAGTCCAGCAGTCGTGGAGCATACGGATCTTGGACCTCCAGAAAGTGTCCTGTTTAAAAATAAGCACTCCTGTTTGAGGGGCGGGGGGAAATGACCTACCGGGGAAAGCAACAGTGGCCGCGCCTCTGGCACAGAGTCTGCCCCTGTGGCTCAGATGGGTAGGGAAAGGAAGAAGGCAATAGTAATAGGGGACTCTGTATTTAAGGGGTCAGACAGGCAATTCTATGTAAGAAACACAGATAGTAGTTTGCCTCCCAGGTGCCAGGGTCCAGAATGCTTCTGATTGTGTCCACGATATCCTGAAGTAGGAAGGTGAACAGCCAGAAGTCGTGGTACATATTGGTACCAACAACATAGGTAGGAAAAGGGAGGAGGTCCTAAAATACAGACTACAGGGATTTAGGAAGTAAGTTGAGAAGCAGGACCTCAAAGGTAGTAATCTCAGGATTACTGCATGTACCATGTGACAGTGGCGATTGTAGGGATGACACAGTGGATTGAAAAGCTTGAGCATATAGACATTAAGAAAGAGGATGTGCTGGAGCTTTTGGAAAGCATCAAGTTGGAAAAGTCTACGGAACTGGACGAGATGTACCCCAGGCTACTGTGGGAGGTGAGGGAGGAGATTGCTGAGCCTCTGGCAATGATCTTTGCATCATCAATGAGGATGAGAGAGGTTCTGGAGGATTGGAGGGTTGCAGATGTTGTTCCTTTATTCAAGAAAGGGAGTAGAGATAGCCCAGGAAATTACAGACCAGTGAGTCTTACCTCAGTAGTGGTAAATTGATGGAAAAGATCCTGAAAGACAGGATATATGAACATGTGGAGAGGCATAATGTGACTAGGAATAGTCAGCATGGCTTTGTCAAAGGCAGGTCGTGCCATATGATCCTGATTGAATTTTTTGAGGATGTGACTAAACACATTGATGAAGGTAGAACAGGAGATGTAGTGTATATGGATTTCATCAAGGCATTTGATAAGGTACCCCATGCAAGGCTTATTGAGAAAGTAAGGAGGCATGGGATCCAAGGGGACATTGCTTTGTGGATCCAGAACTGGCTTGCCCACAGAAGGCAGAGTGGTTGTAGTTGGTCATATTCTGCATGGAGGTCGGTCATCAGTGGTGTGCCTCAGGGATCTGTTCTGGGATTCCTTCTCTTCATGATTTTTATAAATGACATTTACAATTTTTGTAAATTTGCTGATGACACAAAGGTTGGGGGCATTGTGGGTAGTGTGGAAGGCTGTCAGAGGTTACAGTGGGACATCGATAGGATGCAAAACTGGGCTGAAAAGTGGAAGATGGAGTTCAAATCAGATAAGTATGAAGTGGTTCATTTTGATAGGTCAAATATGATGGCAGAATATAATATTAATGGTAAGACTCTTGGCAATGTGGAGGATCAGAGGGATCTTGGGGTGCAAATCCATAGGACACTCAAAGCAACTGTGCAGGTTGACTCTGTGGTTAAGAAGGTATATGGTGCATTGGCCTTCATCAACTGTGGGATTGAGTTTAAGAGCCGAGAGGTAATGTTACAGCTATATAGGACCCTGATCAAATCCCACTTGGAGTACTGTGCTCAGTTCTGGTCAACTCACAACAAGAAGGATGTGGAAACTACAAAAGGGTGCAGAGGAGATTTACAAGGATGTTGCCTGGATTGGGAAGCATGCCTTATGAGAATAGGTTGAGTGGACTTGACTTTTTCTCCTTGGAGCGACGGAGGATGAGAGGTGACCTGATAGAGGTGTATAAGATGATGAGAGGCATTGATCGTGTGGATAGTCAAAAGCTTTTTCCCAGGCTGAAATGGCTAGCACGATAGGGCACAGTTTTATGGTGCTTGGAAGTAGGTACAGAGGAGATGTCAGGGGTAAGTTTTTTTTACGCAGAGAGTGGTGAGTGCATGGAATGGGCTGCCAGCAATGTTGGTGGAGGCGGATACGATAAGGTCTTTTAAGAGACTCCTGGATAGGTACATGGAGCTTATAAAAATGGAGGGCTATGGGTAACCCTAGGCAATTTCTAAAGTAAGTACATGTTCGGCAAAGCTTTGTGGGCTGAAGGGCCTGTATAGTTTTTCTATGTTTCTATGTGTCCCTTTGTTCAAACAGTTTGTTATATTTACAAAAAAACTTTAGCAAATTTGTCAAATATGATTCTCCCTTTCATAAGACAGGTTGACTCATTTAGTTTGGCTTATGATTATCTGAATGTCCTGCTATTACCTCCTAATTTATGGATTTTAGCAACATACTAAGCCAAGTGTCTGCTTTCTGGCTCCCTTCTTTTTTGAATACTGGCATTACAGGTTCAAATTAGAGACATGGTTTAGAGCTGCTTGTTTTCGATCTTATCTATATGAGGGCTTGGAATTTCATTGAACAATAATTGTTCAAAACCCCAAACCCCTGACTCACAGCCATTAATATAGACTTTTTTCACATGCCGTTCTTTCTGCTTCCTCCAGAAAGGCCTAATTCCCTCACTGATAGCTTTGTCAAGTTCATGCCAGCCGTATGTGTGTACACATACTGTAGACCTGCGTAGGAGGGATTGCCAGGATCGTCTATAAACAGGAAATCACCAGCATCAAGAGAGAGGTCAGGATGGCAAAAAGAAGACAGTGGTTGCTTTGGTAGACAACGTGAAAGAGAATCCCAAGGAATTCTACAGCTATACTAAGAGCAAAACGATAACAAGGTCCTCTTGAAGAAGAGTGTGGAGACCTATGCATGGAGCTGAAAGAGATGGTTGAGATATTAAATTAACTTTTTGCATCTGTTTTTACTCAGGACACAGGGCAAGAGTATCGAAATGAGCCAAAACAGTAGCTGTATCACCAAAGAGGAGGTGGTTGTTGTCTTGAGGTAAATAAATCTCCAGGGCCTTACAAGGCAACCCTCGGACCTTGTTGAAAGCCAGTGCAAAATGGCAAGGCCTCTCACAGAGATATTTAAAATTTCCTTAGCCATGGGTGAAGTGCCAGAGGGCTCGACGATAGCTGATTTTGTTCCATTATTAAATAAAGATTCTAAGAATAGGTTGGGAAATTATAAATCGGTGAGCCTGACATCAGTCGTGGGTTAATTATTGGGAGATATATATATGTATTTGGATAGATAGGGGCCTGAAAAGAATTAGTCAACATGGTTTTGAGAACAGCAGGTCATGTCTAACCAATCTTACAGATATTTTCAAGGAAATTACCAAGAAGGTTGATAAAGGGAAGGCAGTGGACGTTGTCTACATGGGTTTGGCAAGGCCTTTGGCAAAGTCCGCATGAGAAGTTGGTACAGAAGTTTAAGCTGCTTGGCATTCAGGATGAAGTAGTCAACTGGATTCAATGTTGGCTTAGCCGGAGAAGCCAGTGAGTGGGAGCAGATGGTTGTCTCTCTGATATCAAAGCTTGCAGAGTGATCTGGACCAGCTGGGAAATTGGGCTGAAAAATGGCAGATGGAATTTAATGCAGCGAGGTGTTGTATTTTGGCAGGACAGCCCAGAGTAAGACTCACACAGTACGGTAGAACAAAGGGACTTGGGAACACAGGTCCATAATTCCTTGAAAGTGGCGTCACAGGTAGATTGGTTGCAAAGAGAGCTTTTGGCACATTGGCCTTCATTGGCATCGAGTACAGGAATTGGAATGTTATGTTGAAATTGTATAAGACAGTGGTGAGGCCGAATTTGGAATGTTGTATGAAGTTCTAGAAATCTACCTACAGGAAAGATATCAATAAGACTGAAAGAGTGCAGAGAAATTTTACAATGATGTGGCCTGGGATTGAGAACCCAAGTTACAGGTAAGGGGTGAATAGGGTAGGGCTTTATTCCCCGGAATGCAGGAGATTAAGGGGAGATCTTACAAAATCATGAGTGGCATAAATAGGGTGAACTCAGGCAGGCTTTTTCACCACAGTTTGAGTGAGACTTGTACTAGAGGTCAGCTTTAGGGTGAAAGGTGAAATATTTAAGAGGTATCTGAGGGGGATCTTTACTCAGAGGGTGGAACAATCCACCAATGGATGCAGTAGAAGTGGTTCAGTGTTAAGATCTATGACAACTTTGGCTGGTTTCATGGATGAGGGAGGTATGGTGGGCCACGGTCTGGATGCAGGTAGATAGGACTAGGCATTAAAACAGTCTGGCTCAGGCAAGCTGGGCCGATGGACCTGTATTTTGCTGTACTGCTGTTTTACTCACAGCATGAAAACCTGACACTCCAGTTCTGTCATCACTTTCCATTATGGCAGCCACGATAGAGCAATAACCATATTATTTCACTAGAAGGTGAAATACGTTATATGGTGAGAGCAACAAAGTTCAGTCTTGTATCTGGGAGGATGTTATTGTCAAAATAACAAATAGTGTCTCACAGACCTTAGCCAGCGGGAAAATTCATTTAGAAAGGGATTCCTATAACAAGGTTACTCCAAAATAATGGTTAAGGTCTCTTTCTCACCTTTTTCATATAACCGGAGGCAAATCTGTATGAAGCATATGTTCATTGGATGAGTCCATCATCTGCATAATGACTGCAACAATTCAGTAGTGAAAACCTGACAAAAATTCTGGCCTCTATCTGCTTTGCCCATCTACCCTATGCTCTAAGCATTATGACATCATTTCACTTGATCGTGATATAACTTTGCTGTTTTACACAGCTTCAGCACAACAGCAAGAGGGCTTCCCCACTCACAGATTTAGACCTTAGCAAGCTTGATCCAGCTTTCACAATTCCTCTTCTAACTGTGCTTTAAGAAAATAAATGGACCTGGCATCATGGCAGATACAAATACAAGACTGATTTATTAATTTATTGAGATACAACGTGGAACTGGCACTTGGAGCAGTGCAACCCAGCAATCCCCCGACATAACCCCAGCCTAATCACGGGACAATTTACAATGACCAATGACCAGCATGTCTTTGGACTATGGGAGGAAACCAGAGCACCTGGAGGAGACCAACACGGTCACAGGCAGAACATACACATTCCCTACAGGCAGCAGTGGGAATTGAACCCGGGTCGCCTGTACAGTAAAGGGTTGCACTAACCACTACACTACCATGCCACTCCATTTGTCCCCAACAATGTTACTGTAAATCATTAAATTATCGGGCGTCTTTAGAAATGCTTTACAATGCAGTGCAAGGGAAGTTTACACAATACAGCAGAACAGTTCAGCGCAGTATGCCATAAAAAAACAAAGAGCAGCTAGAGGTCTTCTGGTAGAAAATGAATATTTAACACAGCACCAATTTCAAAAGATCGCAACTCTGAACAAGCAAGCATGGTGGTTTTGACAACAAGTTAGGAGTATCAAGAAAGCACCTACTAATGAAAGTCATGGAGGTCTCTATATACTTGAATTGAGGAAAGCAGGTTAAGCACTTTTAGGCTATTCAGAGAGGTTAATATGTTCAGCACTCTGAATTCTTATAAGATGCGGGTACTTCTCTTAACATGCCTGTCCTGGTATTTGATACATTATCCCAAGATCATCACTGCCCTCAACACTTCCTGCCACACCTGTAATACTTTCCTTCCTTGGGGTATGCATCATTCATAATCAAATGCTGTCCTTCATCTACTTAAGTCATCTTTATATTGCCACAATCTATGATTTATTATTGAATCATGGGTTTTCAGGTCAAACCAGCTGAACTTCGAGCTCATTAAACTCTGTAAACTGAACTTGTTCTTAAACTATTTTTGAACAATTATGGGTTTTGTGTCTCCTTTGGCTACAAGACGTCTTGATGGTCGTTTATCAGACGCTAAATCATAAGCTTTCCATCAGGTTTCACTACAACTGGACTGACCAAGAAAATGAAAGTGCAGTCAACCTATTTCCTAAAAAATGGTTACAAATTATACTTGGCCAAATTTCTGTGCAGAATTTGCCCCCAGCAAAAATGTACGGAAATGGATCACATAGCAAAAGCAAGTTTTTGTGATTCCAAATGATTCCATTATTCTGTGCCAACGTATGCTCTCAAAATCTTGTTACGTATTTGTAATGGTAATTCAGAAGGAATGCTACTAGACTTATAAAAGTAAGGTAGCAAAGCACATAAAAAGCCTAACATTTAAAAATCCTTTTCAGGCACAAGTTGGAAAAAAAAATGCGTCTTACACTAAATAAAGAACTCTAAATCACAATGTTGTGGCTTGAAGAGGAAAAGCTATGTTCAGTATCAAGATATGTCATTGCATTATGATTACACCATTCTAATACTTGTGTATCATGTCATCTTAAAACGTACATTTATTGATACTTGCACTTAAAAATCCTTCTAACAATGACAACATGCAGAAAAGGTTTAGTCATTAAATGGTGCTAGACAGCGACTTCTTCAAGCTCATCCGCGGAAACAGTTTAATTTCTACCTTTAATGTCTCTCTTTTTCCTTTTCAAGGTGGATGGGGTTCTGTTGAAGAACCTGACTTACAGCTGCACTCAAACTCCGGTCTTTACGATGTTGGTTTCCGCTCTCAGGGCTCACTGACAGACCATTTTTCGATATCCTGAGGACACGGCCTTCGGGATTCTGAGGTGTTGCGGCTCTGGGAGTGAGCCGAATCTAAGCGGGCGCTGCTGACCGAAGCATCGCGGGAGAAAATGAAACATCAGTAGTAGCGGATTACCTTACAGCGGCTCTGTACTCGGATCAGGCCCTCTCTCTCTCTCTCTCATCAGCAGGGGAGAGTTTGTTGCTGATTCTCAAGCTGGAAAACGGGGACAAAAAATGACATGGCAGAGTTTAACACCATAAATCAGTGTTTTGTTTTGTGTCCTCTCTCACTGTGTGACACCTCTCTCTCCTTACATTAGGGAGAGAGAGAACCTGTGGTATGTCGAATTGTCAGGTGAACCATTAGTTTTTGTTGTCCTGTGTCCTTGGGGGCTTTGCTATTGTTTGCTTGGTGGGTGGAGAGTGCTTCTTGCTGAAGTGGGGAGGGGAGGGAATTATTGCTATGCTGCTACTTGGGTGTGGGAGAGGGGAGTAGGGGGGCTTTACGGTTCTCACATGTTTACTGTCACTCTTCTATTTTTGTAGATGTCTGTGAAGAGCAAGAATTTCAGGTTGTATATTGTATATATTCTCTGATATTAAATGGAACTATTGAATGACGTTTATGTATTTGGTACAGTTAATGATTTACACATTGTGGTGTCTTGCATCAATTAATTTCTTACAGAATGAGACACAGTAGATAAATCCTACTTACTCTTCTCATTAGATGGAAATGATATTGAATAACAGTTCATTATGTGTCTTTGAGCTGTGCGAATAAAAGAAGAAATATTTGAGTGATTTTTGAGCAGCAAAAGCAGCGCAGTGCGTAACACTTTACAGCACCAGCGACCGGGGATCAATTCCCACCACTGTCTGTATGGAGCTTGTATGCTCTTCCCATAACTGCGTAGGTTTCCTCTGAGTGCTCTGGTTTCCTCCCACATCCCAAAGCTGTATGGATGAGGGTTACAAAGTTGTGGGCATGCTGTGATGGCACCGGAACCATGCTGACAGTAGTGGGCGGCTCCCAGCACATCCTTGGACAGCATTGGTGGTTGACAGAACATGCTGCCGTTCACCATATGTTTCAATGTATATGTGACAAATAAAGCTAACTTATATAAGCATACTGTATACAAGTTTAAAAAGTGTTGAATGAATCTTTCAGTGGACAGCAATGTTTATTTAAAAATAGCTTAAGATTTACCAGATTACTTCCACAATCAAAATCAGGCTAACAGTTGACGGAAGTTCTACATGGATATTTTATGATTAATAAGTATATTGAACAATCTTGGATAGGTTGTTTCTATAACAGCTTATGTCTATGACTGTGAAAGGATATTTATTTCTTACATATATTTCATTTCCGGTACCATATCTCTATTTCATTAAATTTTATCTGGAAGTCCACCTACACAACATCAACAGCACTTTCCTCAAACTAGAGTTGTCTTTAAAAACTTGTTATATCATTTATTGGCTTAAACTTTCCTAAATACCATATTATCTAGTCTCGGGTAACTAGATCAAGAAGCTTCTCCGTTATTAATACCAAGTTGACAGGCTTGCCGTTGTCAGCTTTTTTAAGTAGTTGTTCAACATTTTCAAAATTCATACCCAATGGAACTATCTGTACTAGTGAGGATGATTGGAAGATTCAGAATGTACCCAGTGGGCTCCATATATAAGAGAGGATGTGCTGCGGTAGAGAGGGTCCAGAGGGAGTGTACGAGAATAATCCTGGGAATGAAAGGGTTAACATATGAGGAGAGTTTGATGGCTCTGGGCTTGTATTTGCTGGAGTTTAGAAGGGGGGAAATCTTATTAAAAGCTAAGAAATATTGAAAGGCCTGGATAGAATGGATGTGGAGAGGATGTTTCATCTAACGGGAGAATCTAGGACTAGAGGGCACAGCCTCAGAATAGAGGGGCATCCCTTCAGAGCAGAAATGAGGAGGAATTTCTTTAGCCAGAAGCTGGTGAATCTATGGAATTCATTGTCAAAGACAATGTGGAGGCCAAGTCTTGGGTATTTTTAAAGCAGTCATTGATGAGAAACATTGATCGTGTGGATAGTCAGAGGCTTTTCCCAGGGCTGAAGTGGCTAGCATGAGAGGGCACAGTTTTAAGGTGCTTGGAAGTATGTACAAAGGAGATGTCAGGGGTGTTTTTTTTTTTACGCAGAGAGTGGTGAGTGTGTGGAATGGGCTGCCAGCGATGGTGGTGGAGGCAGATTCAATAGGGTCTTTTAAGAGACTCTTGGATAGGTGCACGGAGCTTAGAAAAATAGAGATCTATGGGTTACCGCAGGTAATTTCTAAAGTAAGTACATGTTTGGAACAGCATTGTGGGCCGAAGGGCATGTATGGTGCTGTAGCTTTTCTATGTTTCAGAGGTTTATAGGTTCTTGATTAGCAAGGGAGTCAAAGCTTATGGGGAGAAGGCAGAACAGCATTTGGAAAAAAAATAAATCAATGATGATCGAATGGGGAAGCAGACTAGATGGGTTGAATGGCTTAATACTGCTCCTACATCTTATGGTCAGATTCTACGGGCCATCAATAACTGTAATCTGGTCTTTCATGGTATCCTTAGTTCTATAATTCACATCAAATGAGAGAACACCAACTCCAGCTCAATGGAGAATATTAAATATTGTACTGGAGCAGCAGTGTGTCTATCTAAATGATGTGACAAACTGCCAAAGACGCAACACCTGATTAAGTGGTAGTTAATCAGCAAAAGTGACAGGTTATAGAGACAAACAAAAACAGTCTCAGCACCAACAGATCAAATGAAATAATTTGTTCTGCAATAATGTGGCTTCTAGCCATAACCTGGCAGAGTAGTTAACAGGAGGTTGCAGCTTCATGAATATTTGCATTGCCAACGTTAGTTGAGCCTGGCATGTAGTTAAGCAGTCAAGCTTGAAGATTTAAAATTAGATTAACTTGAAACAGCCAAGCTGATCATCTTTCTCAATTTCCTTCTGACCTCTCCAGACACCACTTTTCAGCCAATTTGCTTCAGTCCAGAAATAAAGAAATTCACGAACAGGCAAAGTACAACAGGAGACACAATAACATAATAGTTCAACTACAGTATTGGCAGCCAGAATTCTGCACTGCCTTCCCAAGCACCTTGACTTGATTTCACTATGACGCAGCTGAAGAATTCACATCCAATGAATTAGATAAAAATGAGGGGAAAAGAAAAACTTGTAACAATGAACATTGATTATTGGGCATGCATGGTTCCTTAAGGAAGGTCATCTGCTCTTGACCCACTTTGGCCTAAATCTGACTCTAGGTTCTGACTCCTCAGTTTGGAGGTAGTAGTCATGAAAAATATATACAACGCTGGCATCCACATTCTGTGAATAAATACATTTTAAAAAAGGGATAAAAGGTTCTGTAATCCAGAAGACTAGCACTTCACAGCGATGCCTGATCCAGCAAAATATTTCAAGCTCAGCTGCAACAGTGACATCTAGCTGCTAATGTGGAAACTAGCACAAGAACGCATGAACCACAAATCATACACCAATTTCAAACAGTTGCAGATTATAGCAAAGATAGTGCTTGCTCCGATATGGATGAAACAGCTAAATTGCAAAAGCGACGTGACATTGAGTGCTCTTGACATCCAAGCATTAGTTGACAAAGAGTAGCCTCAAATTGAACTTCAAAACCAATCAGGGTAACTCTACATTTGTTACGAGACATCAGCTTACGTGGTTTAGACTCTCGAACTCTCTGGAGTATGGATAGCTGACGCAGCCCCTTTAATGATTTGGGACCGTCCCACTAATTGGCAATCATGTTTTGGTGCCAAGGATTCAGTATTTAAAGAGCACCTGAATTAAGCCTTGGTGCTCAATTGAAAATGCCTCTTGGGTTATCATCTAGCATCTTGTTAAGTACTCAGTTCTCGTTTCTATCTAGTATCATGTCTTGATTCCAGCCTCGGATAATCCAGCACTTGGGTCCCAGCCATCCTTGTCAAGGTCTGGCATCGCAGTATGATTAAGCCAACGTGGATCCAGCAGGGTATCAGAATCTCTTAGCAGTTGTGGCCAGCCACAGCGAGAGGATTTCCAGACAGAACCAGGAGATACACAACCTCCAGGCTGCCATGTACCAGCTATCGTAAGGACGATGCCAGAGTCGCTCTGTGGAGCTAGTACATCTTCTGACCCCGGAGAGATTCAATGGAGAACCTGGTTCTTGCCTCAGCTTCTTCACTCAGTGCTCATTGGTGTTCAAACTCCCGGTTCCCTTTGGACGACGGAAAAGTGGCCTTCATGATCTTTCTCCTGACCGGGAGAGCCCTCGCCTGGGCCACCGTACTTTGGGAATGGAAGTCGAAGATTTGAGCAGATTCAGAAGAATTTATGACCACCATGAGAAGGGTATTTTATCATCCTGCCAGCGTAAACAGAGCATCGGACGGTCTGATGAAGTTGCATCAGGGAAATCAGACAGTGGCCGACTACGCTATCGAGTTCCGAACTTTGGCCCAAGGGAGAGGCTGGAACGGGAAAGCCTTATCCGCTCTGTACTGCCACGGACTGCGGGACGAACTAAAGGATGCACTCACCTTGGGAGAGCCATCAGGGGACTTAGAGGTTCTCATCAACCAGTCCATTCACATTGACAATCATCTGGCAGAACGTAAGAGGGACTACTTTATAAGGATGAAGAGGGCAAGGCTGGGCTCGGTCTCAACCCATCGTGGTTTCACCCTCCTGATCTCGGCCTATGACCAGCCTGTCTCCTGATCAGGACTCTGTCAAGCCCATGCAGATCAGCTACACGAGGCTCTCTGCCAATAAGAAGCTCCTGTATCAGAATCAATACTGCTGTTAATACAGCGGGGAAGCAAGTCACCCGCAGACCAAATGTCCAAAGCTGCAGCCGCCTGCTTAGACCGTCCAGTGTCAGGAGGATGATGATGGTAGCAGCCACCACCCCCAATCCTACGGATTCTGGTTTCATGCTGAAGGCGGGGTTCACTGGGGTAAGAACTCAAGGCTCTTGTAGACTCTGGGGCGGCAGGTATTTTCTGGACTTAGGAACTGCCCATCAGCTTGATATACCACTGTACATGCTGAGCCAGACAATGTCCACTACTGTCTTGGGCTGCTGCCCGCTAGGTTCTGGGTAGATCCAGCAACAGACTGGTGTTGCAGATGAGGATGGGGGATCATGTGGAAGACATTAGTTTTTATATCACTGACTCACCACTGATACCCCAGATCCTCAGGTACGTCTGGCAGCCCCAGGACTTTTTAAAGAGGATTCTAGACCATGAACTTTATGTCACACTAGAGAAGTCTGAATTTCACATGACAACCATTTCTTTTTCAGGGTTTCATTATCTCCAATGGCAATCTCAGGATGGACGCTATCAAGATGCTGTAAGTTAGATATGGCCCTTGTGGCTAAAGGGATCAGGGGGTATGGAGAGAAAGCAGGTACAGGGTTCTGAGTTGGATGATCAGCCATGATCATACTGAATGGCGGTGCAGGCTCGAGGGGCCGAATGGCCTACTCCTGCACCTATTTTCTATGTTTCTATGTTTAAGACCCAGGCAGTCAGAGACTGGCCACAACCATCCAGTGTCAAACAACTCCAATGGTTCCTGGGGTTTGCAAACTTCTTTCGGAAGTTTATCAGGAACTTCAGCTTGGTGGCAGCTCTGCTGATGGCACTAACTAAGAAACCTACAGGCTGTTTTGTCTGGTCTACTGAAGCAGAGGCTCTTTTGCAGAGCTTAAACAGTGGCTCAAACCTGCTCCCATCTTGGTTTCTCCTAAGCCGGAGCTTCCTTTCATTGTGGAGGTGGACGCCTCAGACATCGGAGTGGGTGCAGTGTTGTGTCAACGGTCACCTTCGGACAGCAAACTGCATCTGTGTACGTTCTTCACCAGACGGCCACCCCCACCGGACAGCAACTACAAGTACATCAGGAATTGGGAGCTATTCACAGTTGAATTGGCATTGGAGGAATTGCAAAACTGGCTTGAAGGGACAAACCTCTTATTGTCTGGACAGACCACAAGACCCCGGAGGCCAAGAGACTGAAATCCAGGCAATTCAGGTGGTCTCTTTTCTTTAACCATTTTAACTTTGTCCTGACCTATCAACCGGGGTCAATGAATCAAAACCCAGAAGCCTTGTCTCATCAGCTCAACCAAGCCAAAGGAGAGGAGCAGCTTACCACCGGTTTGCCCCAAGCCAAGGTGATGACGCTAGTTCACTGTGGAATCGACGAGCTTGTTCGCAAGGCCCAGGCGCAAGGGGAGACTCCTAAGGACAGTGGTCTGGGTCGACTGTTTGGCCCAAACTCTGTCAGGTCACAGGTACTCCTGTGGTAATATTCATCGAGAATGACCACTCACCCAGGGATTGCCACAACCCTCAGGTTCATCAAGAGAAAGTATCGGTGACCCAGAATGGGAAAAGAGATTCGACAGTATCGCTTGTAGATCAACTTGTAGGTCCTCACCTGGAACAAGGAACCCCATACTTGACCTCAAGAGCTCCTCCACCCCCCACCTATTCCAGACTGACCGTGGGTGCACATCTCCATGGACATTCTCACTGGTCTTCTGCCTTCCAAGGGGAAGACCATCGTCATTGTAACTGTAGATCGACTTTTAAAGGCCTGCAGATTCATTGACTTGGACAACCTACTATTTGCGGTGGAGACAGCCGAAATTGTCCTGGACCAGGTCTTCAGAATCCATGATTTTCTGGTGCACATACTCACAGATCATGGTCCACTATTTGCATCACATTTCTGGAGGGCATTTTGTAAACTGATTTGGGCAACAGCAAGTCTCCCCTCTGGGTTTCACCCGCAGTCCAAAGGCCGGACAGAGCAGGTCCACCAAGATTTGGAACGAACCCCAAGAAGCCTGGCCTCAGAAAGATCTGACAACTGCTGTGACCATTTGATGTTGGCAGAGGTTGCCCACAAGACCTTACAGCATTTGGTGCACAGGATGTCACCATTCGAGTGCCAGTTTGGGTATTCCCGCCATTCTTCCCTCAGCAGGAGGCCAAGGTTGGCGTTCCAGCAGCCAAAGATCTCATCCAACACTGTGAGCAGAAATGGAATACAGCAAGGGAGCTTTTGCTGGCCTCTCCCCGGTGGGCAGAAACCAAGGCTAGTCGAAGGAGAAGACAGGGCAAGCTTGCAGCCCTGGGCAACAGGTCTGGCTGTCCACACAGGATTTGTGTCTCCAGGTCAAGTCTAGAAAGTTGGCACACAAGTTCATCGGACCCTTCAAGGTCCTCAGGAAAGCAAACCCAGTGCCTTACACCTTGCAGCTCCCCAAGATCCTGAAAATCATCCCACATTTCTAGATTAAAACCCGTCAGCATCAGCCCCTTAGCCCCACAGGCACCCAATAGCTATAGGTTAACTTATTACAGAGCCTAATGGCCAAGATAAGAACAACCTCATATAGCGCTCTTTGGAGCAACGCAGTTGTCTAAGTCTATTACTAAAAGTGCTCCTCTGTTCAGCCAAGGTGGCATGCAGAGGGTGAGAAACATTGTCCAGAATTTCCGAAGTTTTCTATAGGGTCCTTTGTTCTACCACAGCCTCCAGTGTGTCCAGTTTGACTCCTATAATGGAGCCAGTCTTTCTAATTAGTTTACTGTGCCTATTGGCATCACCCATATTGATACCATTGCCCCAGCACACCACTGCATATAAGATTGTACTGGTGACAACAGATTGACAGAACATGTGAAGGAGAGGCCTGCAGACTCCAAAGGACCTCAGTTTCCTCAGGAAGTAGAGGTGACTCTGGCCCTTCTTGTACACATCTCTGTGTTGGTGCTCCACTCAAGTCTGTCATCCACGTGTACCCCTAGGTACTTGTAGGTCCTCACCATTAATAGTAACAAGGAGCAGTGCAGACTTAGTCTTCCTAAAGTCCATCACCATCTCCTTTGTCTTCATATCCCAGACCTCGTGCTGAGGCATGTACATGAAGAGATGAGTCACAGAGGCCGTAACCACGTTATCCAGGTTGTGCCAGAAACACCAGATTCCCGGTGCTAGTACCACTATAAGAACCACCCTGTCTAAAGGCGTTGTTTGTTTACCGGTTGCACGCAGCTTCAGGCAGATCTGCCTCTGGGCAGAGTCTCTCCGGGTGAACCTCAGTCTACACATGCATGCGTTGACTACTTTGGACCTTTGGAGGTGAGGAGTGGAAGGAATGCAGTGAAGAGGTATTTACCCGTCTAGTTATATGTGTGGTTCACACTGAAGTCGCAGCTTCTTTAGACAGATTCCTTTGTTAATGCACTTTGACACTTTATAGCTAGATGAGGACAGGTTAGTGAACTGTGCTCTGATAACGTGACAAACTTTGTTGGAGCTGAACGTGAGTTGAGAGAAGTGGGATCATTCACAGATCATTGGTATCCTTCTTTAAAAGGGAATTACGTGGATTTTGAATCCTCTAGCTGGTCCACATCATGGAGAAACATGGAAAAGGTTGATTAGGTCTGTGCAAAATGTCCTCAATTCTGCCATGAAGGTACAAAATTTTGATGAAGGTTTCTACATAGGCCTTTGTGAAGTAGAGGCTATTATCAATGGTGGTCTAATTACTAAAGCACCCTCCAATCCCAATGATTTTGAAGCACTAATACCCAACCGCATGCTGCTTCTGAAGCCATCACCATTCTTACCACCAGGAGAGTTCAATGGAAGCAAGTCCAATACATGTCAAACTTGTTTTGGGAACAATAGATCAAGGAGTACTTGCCACAGTTACAGGAACATCAGAATGGTCAGGTATAAAGTGCAATTTCCTCCCAGGAGACATCGTGCTTCCAGTCCGGATGAAAAGCGTCTGGTCCGGATGGAGTACCTGGCCGAGTACTGACCAGCTGGCTGGTGTGTTCACGGACATCATCAACCTCTTGCTCCAGCAGTGTGTGGTACACACCTGCTTCAAGCAGCTGCAATCCGTACCAGTGCCCAAGAAGAGCATGGCAACCTGTCTAAATGACTATCACCCAGTGGCACTTACATCCACAGGGATGAAGTGCTTTAAGAGGCTGGTGTTGAAGCATATCAGCTCCTGCCTGAATGGTGACTTCGATCTGCTCTAATTTGCCTACCAAAATAACAGGTCTACAGCAGATGCCATTTCGTTGGCTCTTCGCACAAGTCTGGAACATCTGGACAGCAAAGACACATACACCAGGATGCCCTTTATCGATTACAGCTCGGCATTTAACACCACCATCCTCTCTAAACTGATCAGTAAACTCCAAGACCTGAGCTTCAAAACCCTCTTGTGCAATTGAATCCTGGATTACCTCAGTTCAGATTGGCAAAACCAACTCCTCCATAATCTCCAGCAGCACAGGAGCACCACAGAGATGTGTATTCAGCCCTCTCCAATACTCGCTTTACACCTATGACTGTGTGGCTAGGTACAGCTCCAACACCATAGACAAGTTTGCTGATGTCACCTCCGTTGTGGGCCATATCAAAGGGGGTGATGAACCAGCGTACAGAAGGGAAACTAATAGGTAGATAGATAAATACTGATGAGAATATGAGATGTAGAGTCCTTGAAAGTGAGTCCGTAGGCTGTGGAATATTTTGGTGTTGAGGTGAGTGAAGTTATCGATGCTGGGGCAGGAGCCTGATGGTTGAAGGGTAACAACTGTTCCTGAACCTGGTGGTGTGGGACCTAAGGCTCTTGAATCTCTTTCTCTACGGCAGCAGCGAGAAGAGAGAATGGTCTGGGTGGTGAGATCCTTAATGATGGATGCTGCTTTCTTGTGGAAAGAGTACATGAAATATTTACAGGAATGAAGTAGGAACAGCACGATTTCGTTGCTCCTGAAAATAGAGAAGAACGGTTGATTTAATGGAAGACGTCTGAAATTATGTACAGTTCACCAAGAATAAGTGTAGATCCCCAAAAAAATAAGACAGATCACCAAGACATCAAAGGATGTGTTCAGAATGTGGAACTCTTTACCACAGGGAATGGGAAGGCGAGTAGTACTGATATACTTCGGATAAGACAATGAAGAAAATGGAATTAAAACTAGATGAGGGAGGGAAAGAGAAAAACCGGTGAAGTGGTACAGAAGTAGTGATTATAGACTATCTGGGCCAAGTAATGTGATTTTATGACATATATTCTCTGTAATGGCATTGTGAGTAAAAATAAGAAGTTACTTAAAATAAAGAACAGGTAGAAAAGAGTGTGGCAAGGGAGCAGGAATACGGTGTTAAAATACAGTATATCAACTATAATCATATTTAATGGTGGAGCAGGCTCAAGGGGTTAAATGACTTCTTTTCTATTCTGTTCTTTCTTTGACTAATGCATGTCTGTTCTTCACTGAAAGTACATGCGTCTGCTGCACCACATGTAGATGCCTTATGTAACCGTTCCACATTTTTGGTCCGACACCCTTGAATTCCATTTGTCCGAGGTTGCAGGAAGTGAAAACTGAGCTTCAAACACGGTACCTGGATGTCTATATAACAACTGGAGCTGAAGATGGATGTACTCAGACCCGTCTGAGAGGCTGAAAACCTCAGATGAAACCTTTACTGAGGTGATCACGCCCGGAGAGCAGGCTTCAGACGGAAAGTTGGTGACCTCAGAGAGGAGAAGTAGGGGAGTAGCAGTCAGTGCAGGGGTCTTCTGCAGCCATTCTCCTCAACAACAAGTATACTGCTGCGGGGCAAGACATATCAAGGCGCAGCAGCAGCCCGGCCGGTGGCACGGTGGCGAGCTCTGAAGCTCATCAGGGAAGGGTAAAGTCAGGCATAGTGATACCGTTGGAGACTTGATAGCTAGTGGGATGGAAAGGAGATTCTGGGAATGAGTACGAAACACCAGGATGGTGGGTTGCCTTCCAGGTGCTAGGGTTCAGGATGTCTCAGAATGACTGCAGAGTATTCTCAACGGAGTGGGTGACCGGCAATGTTCCCTCTAATTTTTAGTAGTCAGTGTGCGCAAAAATCTTAAGTTGTGCAATTTTTTTCCTGTGACAAAAGTAAGTGCGCACTGAAAGCACACATGGCACAGTTTGTGTAGGTTTTCAAAATAATTGACATAAAACTGCACAGAATAACAACAAAATAACATATTTAAGTCACTCAGTTATTTTTTCTCTCTTCTGTCTTTGGCATTTACCCATTCTTTGTTTTTGAGTTGATTCATTAGGCTAAAACCTCGCTCACAGTCCATATTAGACACCAAGAAAGGTTCCCCCAATGTCCATCAACTGTGCAAGGTCGCAAAAATGTTCATTTTGAAGTACAAATGCCACCATTTGAGCCAAGTTTGAAATCAGTTTGGATTTAATTTTTTCTTGCATGGAAAATTTGAAATCATTAAACTGTCTAACTACATATTACAGTATTTTCAGCTAGAAAGTCATGATATTTTAGACATAAGGCATTAACTTGTTCATAGCCAAATGTGAAGTTTACGATATGAACACTGTCCGCCAAAGGTGGCTGCGACTGTGATGCAGCTGTACAAATCGGAACAGGAAAGGTGAAGTGACGTAAATTAGTGACGTGCATTGTGGTATTTGAAAAACCGACTAACTAGTTAACAGAAACATTTAGCTAAAAAATTATTTTCAATAAGTATAATTATTAATTACTACATTATTTTAGGTAAACAACCTTTTGTGCGCACATTAATTTCCTTTGTGCGCTGGTTGAAAAACGTGTGCGCGCACACGCGCACAGCTTAGAGGGAACATAGGTGACCAGCCAGATGTCCTGGTGCACATTGGCACCAATGACATGGGTAGAAAGGGGGAAGAGACCCTGCACGGTGTTTACGGAGTTAGGAAAGAGCCTGAAGTGCAGGACCTCGAAGGTAGTGATCTCACAGTTACTCCCAGTGCTGTGTGCCAGTCAGGGCAGGAATAGGATGATAGTGCAGATGAATGAGTGTCTGCAGAAATGGTGCATGGGGCAGGGTCTCAGGGTCTTGAATCATTGGAACTTCTTCTGGGACAGGGGTGATTTGTACAAAAGGGACGCGCTGCACCTAAACTGGAGGGGAACCAATATCTTGGCCAGGAGGTTTGCTGGTGCTACTGGGGAAGCTTTAATCTAGTTTGGCAAGAGGATGGGAGCCAGAACACCAGATCAGAAAATGGAGGGATGGAGGGGAAAGTAGATGTCAGGGCCTGTAAAACCAGATGGGAGAAAAGTAATAGATATGATGGGAAGAATAGTTTGAAGTGGGTGTATTTTAATGCTAGGAGTATTATGGGTAAAGGCGATGAAATTAGAGCATGGATCAGTACATGGAACTATGATGTTGTGGCCATCACAAGACTTGGTTGAGAGAAGGGCAGACATTGGTGCTTAATGTTCCAGGGTTTCAATGCTTTAGAAAAGAAAGGGAGGAAAAAGAGGGGAGATGGGGAGTCAAACTATTAATCAGGGACAATATCACATCTGCACTCGGGAGGGGGGACATATGGAGGACTCATTCACTGAGTCTACATAGGTAGAACTCAAAAATAGGTAGGGTGCAATCACTCTGATGGGATTGTACTACAGCCATCCCGATAGCTGGGACATTGAGAAACTGATATGCAGGCAGATTAAGGAAGGGTGTAAAATAATCCGGTTGTTGTCATGGGGGACTTCATCTTGCCTAATATAAATAGGAACCTTCTGAGTGCCAGAGGTTTAGATGGGGTATAATTCATTAGGTGCATCCAGGAGGGTTTCTTACATCAATATGTAGATAGTCCAACAAGAGGAGGGGCTGTACTGGACCTGGTGTTGGTTATGAGCCTGGCCAGTTGATTGACCTTTCAGTGGGTGTCCAGTTAGAGAACAATGACCATAAATACTTATGTTTTAAGATATCTCTAATAAAGGTAAGCACAGACTTTGCCGGTGTATTAAATTGGAGCAGGACAGATTACAGAGCGTTAGGCAGGAACTAGGGGGAGTGCATTGGAACAGCTGTTTTTGGGCAAGTCCATATCCGACATGTAGAGGGTGTTTAAAGAACAACTGCAGAGAGCACAGGACAGGTATGTTCCAATCAGACGGAAGGACAAGGTTGGCAAGGTAAGAGAATCTTGGATGTCAGAACAGTAATGAATTTAGTCAAGAAGAAAAATGAATAGTACTGTATGTAAAGTGTAGGGAGTCAGGGTCAACAGAGCCCTTGAGGATTATAAAGAAGCCAGAAAAGAACTCAAGAAGGGAATTAGGAAAGCCAGGAGGGGACATGAAAAATGTCTGGCAAGTCGGTTTAAAGAGGCTCCTAAGGCATTCTGTACATACTTCAAGAGCAAGAGATTAGAACAACAAAGAAGTGGCCTCAGGAGGCAGAGAGCTTTGAGTCAGAGGACTGGGCTGTATTCAAGGGCTCATCTGTGGATCCGAAAAAGTACACCATGGTTGCCACGGACTTTATGAAAACAGTTGTAGATGAGTGTGCCCCCACAAAAGCATTCAGTCTTTCCCAAACAGAAGCCCTCGATGAACCATGAGATCCGCAATCTGCTGCGAGCCAGATCAGAGGCATTCGAGTCTGGCGACCAAGAAAACTACAAGAGATCCAGGTACGATCTCCGGGAAGCCCTCTCACAGGTGATGGCAATTCCAGACTAAACTTGAATCAACCCAAGGTGTTTAACTGTTGTGGCGTGGCTTAAAACTATCACCCCTCATAAAGTTAAATTAAGCGACATAGGCAACAGTAGGGTTTTGCTTCCAAATGAGCTCAGTACCTTTTTGCCCGCTTTGACTGTTAAAACATGGAGGAACCAACACGAACTTCCGCAGCCCACAATGATCCTATGATTTCGGTCTCTGAGGACAACGGGCAAGCAGCCTTCCGGAGGGTGAACCCACGGAAAGCATCTGGCCCAGACAGGGTACCTGGCCAAGTTCTCAAGACCTGTGCTGATCAACTGGCTGCAGAGTTCACTGAGATCGTTAACCTCTCACTTCAGCAATCTGAGGAACCCACCCGCTTCAGGCAGAATTCAATTATGCCAGCGCCCAAGAAAAATGGGGTAACCTGCGTCAATGACTATGGTCCAGTAGCACTTAAATCCGCAGGGATGAAGTGCTTTAAGAGGTTGGTGATGACATATATCAACTCCTGTCTGAAAAGTGATTTAGATCTGCTCCAATTTGCCTACCAGAGCAACAGGTCCACAGCAGATGCCGTCTCATTGGCTCTTCACTCAACCCTGGAACATCTGGACAGCAAAGAAGCATATATCAGGATGCTCTTTACTGACTACAGCTTGGCATCCCCTCAAAACTAATCAATAAGCTCCTTGTATAATTGGATCCTCAATTTCCTCACTTGCAGACTCCAGTCAGTTTGTATCGGTAACATCTCCTCCACGATCTCCAGCAAAGGCGTACTACAAAGTGTGTGCTTAGCCCCCTGTTCTACTCACTTTACACTTATGACTGTGAGACTAAGCACAACCCCAATGGCATATTCAAGTTTGCTGATGACACCACTGTCACAGGCTGAATCAAAGGAGGTCAACCAGCATATGGGAGGGAGATATAAAATCTGACTGAATGGTGCTAAAACAACAACCTCTGACTCAATGTCAGCAAGACCAAGGAGTTAGTTATTGACTTCAGGAGAAGGAAACCTGAGGTCCATGAGCCAGTCCTCATTGGAAGATCAGATCTATATTCACATAACTCAAGAATACTACCTAACAACTTCCCCCAGAAGTTTGCCTTTTGTTGGAACAATGGCTGTTCCCTGTAGCCAAAGGACATGAATGTGCCCTTTTATCTGTAGAAAGTGAGAGAAATCGAAGAGAAGTTGTTGAAAGAAGGACAGGTGCCACTGAGCAAATACTTGGGTCTTCGTTGAAAACAAGAAATGGAGAGGCCACAGACTTCCTGAAGGAAGATGGAGCTGTATAGAGTTTGGACTTAAAGTCAGTCTTTAGTGAATCATAAAACCAAAATACAGACTTTTTGCAATGTCATAAATACGTGTTGCTTTGCTTTGGAAATTAACCTTAATGCAACACTACTTGGCCAATCATCCCAATTTTTTTATACAATGTGACAAAACGGAAGGGCATTACAAAATAAATAGCCCCAGAGACCATAAAACCCATAAGAGATATGAGCAGAATTAGGCCATTTGGCCCATCAACTCTGCTCTGCCATTCAATCATGGCCGATCCTGTTTTCCTCTCCTAAGCCCCGCTCCCCAGCCTTCTCCCCATAACCTTTGATGCAGTGTCCAATCAAGAACCGATCAAGCTTTGCCTTAAATACACCCAACAACCTGGCCTCCACAGCTGCCTGTAATTCACCACCCTCTGGCTAAAGAAATTTCTCTGCATCTGTTTTGAAACGCCCCTCTATCCTGAGTCTGTGCTCTCTTGTCCAAGACTCCCCATCCATGGGAAACATTCTTTCCACATCTACTCTGTCTAGGCCTTTCAATGAGATCCCCCCTCTTACTTCTAAATTCCAGCGAGTACAGACCCAGAGCCATCAGACATTCCTCGTATGATAACCCTTTCATTCCCAGAATCATCCTCGTGAACTTCCTCTGAACCCTCACCAATGCCAGCACGTTTTTTCTTAGATGAGGAGCCCAGAACTGTTCACAATACTCAAGGTGAGGCCTCACCAGTGCCTTATAAAGCCTCAGCATCACACCCCTGCTGTTTTATTCTAGACCTCTTGAAATGAATGCTAACCTTGCATTTGCCTTTCTTATCACTGACTCTACCTGCAAGTTCACCTTCAGGGTGGTCTGCACAAAGACTCCCAAGTCCCTTTGCATCTCAGATTTTTGGATTTTCTCCCCATTTAGTAAATAGCCTGCACATTTATTTCTACTACCAAAGTGCATGACCATGCATTCTCTAACATTGTACTTGGCTTTAATAGATTGTAATGAACAAGCACCTGTGGACTTAGCATTCACTCCCCTAAGTCATTGACTAGAACAGGCCAATCAATTTTCATTTATTGTTACCAATTATACTATTTCCCTTAACTTATAATCACTACTAAATTAAAAACATATTAAAAATGTGCAAGATGATTTTGTTTTTTTTTTATGCCATCAAGCCACTAGAGGGAGCTAATGACAATATAATACAATTCTTGAGTCAATGAATCTTGGAATTGATTTACTATTGTCTCATGTAACATGCAAGATACAGTGAAAAACTTGCCTTGCATATAGATAGAGCATTAGCCAACTGGCAGGAAGCAAAGATTAGGAATAAAGGGAGCCTTTTCTGATTGGCTGCTGGAGACCAGTAGTGTTTTGCAGGGGTCAGTGTTAGGACCGCTTTTTTGTATGTTGTATTTCAATGATTGTGGTCACAGAATCGATGGCCTTGTGGCCATGTTTGTGGATAATACAAAGATAGGTGGAGGGGCAGGTAATGTTGGGGAAGTAGTGAAGCTGCAGTAGGAGAATGGGCAAAGAAGTGGCTGATGGAATACGGTATCAGGAAGTGTATGGTGATGCACTTTGGTAGAAGGAATAAGAGAATAGACTGTTCTCTAAACGACGATAAAATTCAAAACTCCAAGGTGCAAAGTCCTCCAGCAGGATTCCCAAAAGGTTAACTTGCAGATTGAGTCGGTGGTAAGGAAAGCAAATGCAATGTTAGCATTCATTTTGAGAGGACTAGAATATAAAATTAAGGATGTAATGGTGAGGTTTTAAGGCATCTCACTAGGATATTGCCTAGATTGGAGCACTTTAGTTATGGGAAAGATTGAATCAATGGAGTCATAGAATCATATGGTCCTGAAACAGTCCACACTGACCAGCAAGCACCCATTAAGACTAACCCTACGATATCCCATTTTATTCTTGCACATTTTCCACAACTATCCACTGTAAAGGAGATAAATGGGCATGGGGAAGCCAATTTATAGAAAAATATTTAGACACCTTTGGCTGGGAGATAACCTGTAAAACCAAAAGACACTAAGACATAGGAACAGAATTAGGCTATTTGACTCATCGAGTCAGCTCCACCATTTCATCATGGCTGATCCAATTTTCCTCTCAACCCCAATCTCCTGCCTTCTCCCCGTATCTTTTCATTCCCTAGGCAATCAGGAATCTATCAACTTCTGCCTTAATTATACATAAAGACTTGGCCTCCACAGCTGCCTGCAGCAAAGAGTCCCACAGATTCACTACCCTCTGGCTGAAGAAATTCCTCCTCATTTCTGCTCTAAAAGAACAGTCCTCTATTGTGAGGCTGCATCCTCCGGCCTTAGACTCTCCTCTCCACATCCAAGGCCTTTCACCATTGATGGGTTTCAATTAGATCACCCCTCATTCCTCTGAGTTCTATTGAATACAGGTCTAAATGCTCCTTATATGACAAGCCTGGAATCATTTTCACAAACCTCCCTTGAACTCCCTCCAGTTTCAGCATACTCTTTCTAAGAACCCCCAAACTGCTCTCAGTACACCAAGTGAGACCTCACCAGAGCTTTATAAAGTTTCAAAATTACATCCTTCCTTTTGTATTCTAGTCCTCTTGAAATGAATGCTAACATTGCATTTGAATTCCTCACCACAGACTCAACCTGCAAATTAACCTTCAGAGAATCCTGCACAACGACTCCCGAGACCCTTTGCAGCTCAGTGTTTTTGTATTTTCTCTCCATTTAAAAAATAGTCAACCCTTTCACTTCTTCCAGCAAAGTGCATGACCATACTCTTCCCGACACTGTATTCCACCTGCCATTTCTTGACTCATTCTACTCACCTACGTCCTCTGTAGCATCTCTAGTTCCTCAAAACTCCCTGACCTTCCACCTATCCTCGTATCATCTGCAAACAAAGCCATCAATTCCATCATCCAAATCATTGACACATAACATAAAGAGAACTGGTCCCAACACAGACCCCTGTGGAACACCACTTCTCACCAGCAGCCAGCCTGAAAAGGCTCCCTTTGTTCCCACACTTTGCCTCCTGCCAATCAGCCACTGCTTTATCTATGCTAGAATCCTTCCTGTAATAGCATGGTCTCGTTGTTTGCTAAACAGCCTCATGTGTGGTACCTTGACAAGGGCCTTCTGAAAATCCAAGTACAAACATCAACCAATTCTCCTTTGCTTGTTACTTCCTTAAAGAATTTCAACAGATTAGTCAGGCAAGATTTTCCCTTGAGGAAACCAAGCTGAAGCTGACTATGGCCTATTTTATCATGTGCCTCCAAATATCCTGAGGCTTCATCCCAATTGTCTCCAACATCTTCCCAACCACTCTGGTGTGTACGCCATCTGGTCCAGATGACTTATCTACTTTCAGACCTCTCAGTTTCCCAAGAACCTTCGCTTTAGTTATGGTAACTTCACACACTTTATGCCCCCAACACCTGGAACTTCCACAGAGAAGTCTGATGCAAAATCCTTATTTAGTTCATCCACTATTTTGTTGTCCCCCATTACTACCTCTCCAGAATTGTTTTCAGTGGTCCAATATCCATTCTCGCCTCTCTTTTACACTTGATGCATCTGAAGATACCTTTGGTGTCCCATTCATATTATTGGCTAGCTTAGTTTCATATTCTATCTCTAATTAATTCCAGTTCATTGCACAACCCAAATCCAGAATAGCTGATCCTTTAGTGGGCTCAATCACGAGCTGCTCTAAAAAGCCATCTCCTAGGCATTCTAAAGATATCCTCTCCTGGAATCCACCACCAACCTGATTTTCCCAATATACCAGCATATTGAAATCCCCCAAGACTGCCTTTTGGCATGCACTTTTTATCTCCCATTGTAACTTGTAGACCACATCCCTACTACTGTTTAGGGGTCTGTATACAACTCCCATCGGGGTCTTTTTCACTTGCAGCTCCTCAGCTCTATCCACAATGTTTCAACACCTTCCAACTTAACGGCACCTCTTTCTAATGATATGAATTCATTTTTTACCAACAGAGCAACACCGCCCCCTGCCTTCCTGCCTGTCCTTTCAATACATTGTGTATCCTTGGACGTTAAGCTCCCAGCTAAAATCTTCTTTCAACCATGATTCAGCGATGCCAACAACATCATAGATGCCAATCTGCAACTGTGCTACCTTATTTTGTAAACTGCGTGCATTCAAATATAAGACCTTCAGTCCTGTGTTCATCCTTTTTGATTTTGTCTGTTGACTGCAATTTTGTCCTACCTATAGCCTCTCCTCACTACACATTGCCTCTGTTTGTAGACCAGCTACCTCATCTTCAGCACTGTCATCTGCCTTTCCTACGATACGTCTTGCATTGAAATACACACAGCTGAGGACACTAGTCACACCATCCTCAAACCTGTGATTCTTAAGTTTGTCTGAGATCTTGCCAACATCTGCCTCCACAATCTCTCCACTAACTGTTCTGGTAGTCTGGTTCCCATCCTCCTGCAACTCAACTTTAAACCCCACCGTGTAGCAATAACAAACTTTCCCGCTAAGATATTAGACCCCCTCCAGTTCAGGTGCAAACTATCCTTTCTGTACAGGTCCCAACACCACAGGTGCAAACACCAGAGGGCATATGTACAAAATTAAGGGAGGGAAGTTTAGGGGAGACATCAGGGGTAAGTTTTTTTTACACAAAGGGTTGCAAATGCCTGGAATGACTTGCCAGGGATGGTGGTGGAGGCTAGAACATTAGGGGTATTTAAGAACCTCTTGGACAGGCACATGGATGAAAAAAAAATGGAGGGTTATGGGGTAGTGTGGATTTAGTACTTTTTTTTTAAGGATTATATGGGTCAGCACAACATGGAGGGCTGAAGGGCCTGTACTGTGCTGTAGTGGTCTATGGTTCTATGGTATGGTCCCACCTTCCTTATAAGAGACCCGAATGATCCAAACATCTTCTGCTCTCTCTCCTACTCCAACTCTTTAGCTACATATTAAACAGTATAATCTTCCTAGTTCTGGCCTCACTAGCATGTGGCATGGGTAGCAATCCTAAGATTACAACCATGGAGGTCCTGCCTTTTAACCTAGCATCTAACTCCCAGAACTGCCTATGCAGAACCTCGTCAGTTGTCCTACCCATGTCATTGGTACCTACATGGACCACAACTTCTGTCTGTTCACCATCTCACCTAAGAACAATGAGGACTTGATCCAAGGTGTCTCAGACCCTGGCATCCAGGAGGCAACATACCATCAGGGAATTTCATTCTCACCCACAGAACCTCCTGTCCATTCCCCTGACTAACCAATTCCCTATCAGCACAATATGCTGTTTCTACCGCCTTCATTTCTGAGTCATAGAGCTAGACTCAGTGCCAGAGACCTCACTGTGACTTTCCTCTGTTAGGTCAATTTCCCCCCCCCCCCCCCCCAAACAGTATCCAAAGTGATATACCTGTTGTTGAGGTGGATGGTCATAGGGGTATAGTGTATTGGCTCCTTAATCTTTTTCCTCTTCCAGACTGACACCCAGTTTCCTGTACCTTATGTGTAACTACCTCTCTACATGTCCTATCTATCACCCCTTCAGCTTCTCGAATGATCCGAAATTCATCCATTTCCAGCTCCAACTCCTAAACACGGATTGTTAGAAGCTACAGCTAGATGCACCACATAGTTGTAGTCATCAGGGACACTGGAAGCTCCCTGCCTTCCCACATCTCAAAAGAGGAGCATTCCACTATCCTGTCTGGCATCTCTACTGTCCTAACTGAGCAGATAGAAAGAAGGGAAGGAAAAAAAAAACTTTAGCTAGAGCTTTTCTATTTTTGCTTTCTCTGATGAAGCCTCTCTTCACTGAAGCCTTGAAAAGATAAAACCTCAAGATCACCACTCTGACTCTGCCCATTCAGATGATGGCTGTTGCGCTTGTCCCTGCCTGCCTTCAATTTGCTCTTGCTAACCAATCTCAAATGCAGATTGGTCACTGGTCAAAGCTCAGTTGTGCTGCAGCGACCCACTGCTCCCTTATATCACCAAGGATGCCTTCCACTTTATTCTGTGACAATTCTACTCTACCAATTACAATGGATTCAGAACAAAGCCAGTAGCTCAAATATGAGGCATTGTGCGTCATCATCCAAACTGCATTATAGAAACATAGAAAATAGGTGCAGGAGTAGGCCATTCAGCCCTTCGAGCCTGCACCGCCATTCAGTATGATCATGGCTGATCATCCAACTCAGAACCCTGTACCTGCTTTCTCTCCATACCCCCTGATCTCTTTAGCCATAAGGGCCATATCTAACTTCCTCTTAAATATAGCCAATGAACTGGCCTCAACTGTTTCCTGTGGCAGAGAATTCCACAGATTCACCACTCTCTGTGTGAAGAAGTTTTTCCTCATCTCAGTCCTAAAAGGCTTCCCCTTTATCCTTAAACTGTGACCCCTCGTTCTGGACTTCCCCCACATCGGAAACAATCTTCCTGCATCTAGCCTGTCCAATCCCTTTAGAATTTTATGTTTCAATAAAATCCCCCCTCAATCTTCTAAATTCCAGTGAATATAAGCCTAGTCGATCCAGTCTTTCTTCATATGAAAGTCCTGTCATCCCAGGAATCAATCTGGTGAACCTTCTCTGTACTCCCTCTATGGCAAGAATGTCTTTCCTCAGATTAGGGGACCAAAACTGCACACAATATTCTAGGTGCGGTCTCACCAAGGCCTTGTACAACTGCAGTAGAACCTCCCTGCTCCTGTACTCAAATCCTTTTGCTATGAATGCCAACATATCATTTGCGTTTTTCACCGCCTGCTGCACCTGCGTGCCCACCTTCAATGACTGGTGTACAATGACACCCAGGTCTCGTTGCATCTCCCCTTTTCCTAATAGGCCGCCGTTCAGATAATAATCTGTTTTCCTGTTCTTGCAGCCAAAGTGGATAACCTCACATTTATCCACATTAAATTGCATCTGCCATGAATTTGCCCACTCACCTAACCTATCCAAGTCACCCTGCATCCAAGTCCGCCCAGCTTTGTGTCATCCACAAACTTGGAGATGCTGCATTTAATTCCCTCGTCTAAATCATTAATATATATTGTAAACAACTGGGGTCCCAGCACTGAGCCTTGCGGTACCCCACTAGTCAATGCCTGCCATTCTGAAAAGGTCCCATTTACTCCCACTCTTTGCTTCCTGTCTGCCAACCAATTCTCTATCCACATCAATACCATACCCCCAATACCGTGTGCTTTAAGTTTGCACACTAATCTCCTGTCTGGGACCTTGTCAAAAGCCTTTTGAAAATCTAAATATACCACATCCACTGGCTCTCCCCATCCACTCTACTAGTTACATCTTCAAAAAGTTCTATAAGATTCGTCAGACATGATTTTCCTTTCACAAATCCATGCTGACTTTGTCCGATGATTTCGCCTCTTTCCAAATGCGCTGTTATCACATCTTTGAAAACTGACTCTAGCATTTTCCCCACCACCAATGTCAGACTCACCGGTCTATAATTCCCCGCTTTCTCTCTCCCTCCTTTTTTAAAAAGTGGGGTTACATTAGCCACCCTCCAATCCTCAGGAACTAATCCAGAATCTAAGGAGTTTTGAAAAATTATCACTAATGCATCCACTATTTCTTGGGCTACTTCCTTAAGCACTCTGGGATGCAGACCATCTGGCCCTGGGGATTTATCTGCCTTTAATCCCTTCAATTTACCTAACACCACTTCCCTACTAACATGTATTTCCCTCATTTCCTCCATCTCACTAGACCCTCGGTCCCTTACTATTTCCGGAAGATTATTTATGTCCTCCTTAGTGAAGACAGAACCAAAGTAGTTATTCAATTGATCTGCCATGTCTTTGTTCCCTATGATCAATTCACCTGTTTCTGACTGTAAAGGACCTACATTTGTCTTGACCAATCTTTTTCTTTTCACGTATCTATAAAAGCTTTTACAGTCAGTTTTTATGTTCCCTGCCAGCTTTCTCTCATAATCTTTTTTCCCTTTCCTAATTAAGCCCTTTGTCCTCCTCTGCTGGTCTCTGAATTTCTCCCAGTTCTCAGGTTTGCCGCTTTTTTTTGCTAATTTATATGTTTCTTCTTTGGACTTGATACTATCCCTAATTTCCCTTGTCAGCCACTGGTGCACTACCTTCCCTGGTTTATTCTTTTGCCAAACTGGGATGAACAATTGTTGTAGTTCATCCATGCAATCTTTAAATGCTTGCCATTGCATATCCACATCAACCCTTTAAGTATCATTTGCCAGTCTATCTTAGCTAATTCATGTCTCATACCTTCAAAGTTACCCTTCTTTAAGTTCAGAACCTTTGTTTCTGAATTAACTATGTCACTCTCCATCTTAATGAAGAATTCCACCATATTATGGTCACTCTTACCCAAGGGGCCTCGCACGACAAGATTGCTAACTAATCCTTCGTCATTGCTCAATACCCAGTCTAGAATGGCCTGCTCTCTAGTTGGTTCCTCGACATGTTGGTTCAGAAAACCATCCCGCATACATTCCAAGAAATCCTCTTCCTCAGCACCCTTACCAATTTGGTTCATCCAATCTATATGTAGATTGAAGTCACCCATTATAACTGTTGTTCCTTTATTGCACGCATTTCTAATTTCCTGTTTAATGCCATCCCCAACCTCACTACTACTGTTAGGTGGCCTGTACACAACTTCCACCAGCATTTTCTGCCCCTTAGTGTTATGCAGCTCTACCCATATCGATTCCACATCCTCCAGGCTAATGTCCTTCCTTTCTATTGCGTTAATCTCCTCTCTAACCAGCAATGCTACCCCACCTCCTTTTCTTTCCTATCTATCCCTCCTGAATATTGAATGTCCCTGGATGTTGAGCTCCCGTCCTTGGTCACCCTGGAGCCATGTCTCTGTGATCCCAACTATATCATATTCATTAATAACTATCTGCACATTCAATTCATCCACCTTGTTATGAATGCTCCTTGCATTGACACACAAAGTCTTCAGGCTTGTTTTTACAACACTCCTAGCCCTTATATAATTATGTTGAAAAGTGGCTCTTTTTGCTTTTTGCCCTGGATTTGCCTGCCTGCCACTTTTACTTTTCACCTTACTACTTTTTGCTTCTACCCTCATTTTACACCCCTCTATCTCTCTGCACTTGTTCCCATCCCCTTGCCACATTAGTTTAAAGCCTCCTGAACAGCAGTAGCAAATGCTCCCCCTAGGATATTGGTTCCAGTCCAGTCCAGGTGCAGACTGTCCTGTTTATACCAGTCCCACCTCCCCCAGAACTGGTTCCAATGCCCCAGAAATTTGAATCCCTCCCCCTTGCACCATTTTTCAAGCCACGTATCCAACTGAAATATCCTCTGACTAGCACGTGGCACTGGTAGTAATCCAGAGATTATTACCTTTGTGGTCCTACTTTTTAGTTTATCTCCTAACTCCCTAAATTCACCTTGTAGGACCTCATCCCATTTTTTACCTATATCGTTGGTACCTATGTGCACCACGACCACTGGCTGATCATCCTCCCATTCCAGAATGTCCTGCAGCCGCTCAGAGACATCCTTGACCCTTGCACCAGGGAGGCAACATACCATCCTGGAGTATTGTTTGCGGCCGCAGAAACGTCTATCTACTCCCCTTACAATCGAATCCCCTAACACTATTGCTCTCCCACTCCTTTTCCTTCCCTCCTGTGCCGGCTGCTGCTGCCTTTCCCTGATGAGACATCTCCCCCAACAGTATCCAAAACAGTATATCTGTTTAAAATAGAGAAGACCTCAGGGGACTTCTGAACTACCTGCCTACTGCTACGCTGTCTAGTGGCCACCCCTTCCCTTTCTGCCTGTGTAGCCTTTACCTGCGGTGTGGCCAACTCACTGAACGTGCTATTCACGACTTTCTCAGCATCGCGGATGCTCCAGTATGAATCCAATCGCTTATAATCGCTATTGACAGTTTCATATATGTAAATAGTCCTCACTTTCTTTAGTGAAAAGGAGAGAAGCCACCATTTGTCTACCCTGCACTTTTTCATTTGCCATTGGTGATGAACTCTGTTTTGTTGCTGGACTCAACCCAATCCAATGAAATATAATAAAAGTATGATCATTAAAGCAAAGAAGGAATACAGTGGCATTCAAGAATGGCAGTTCACTACCACCTTAATGGCACTTAGGAAATGGTAAAAAATTTTAGTCTTGCCAGCAATGTCCATGGACCAACATAAACAAAAAACAAAATGAAACTATAAATGTGCACTTTAATTGTCTTTTCTCCATGTATTTGATTATTTAATAGATATGGAAAACTAATTGTTAAAATAATATTTTCTAATAAATGTTTCAAACATAATCTTGAAAATTCAACCAAATTGGCTTTTAGTTCGAGGGTTTTTAAAAATATTTGTTACTCCTTGTGCAAAATTATTGATTTTACTTATGAATTCGTAACTCTAATTTTGACTATTCATCTTTGTTCCAGATCTTTTCACCCAGAAGAAATGGCTTCTCTGAATATACTATATAGGATTACTTCCCACACCAAATACCCCCCCAGCCCACCAACTACCCCACATACACACACACACACACTTACTTTTAAAAGACCTTGGCTAGATACATCACTCCTCAACTCTATAGACAGGAGAGTCTTACATCAGTGGTACGGAAGTTATTGTTGAGAATTTTCAAATCCTCTTCACTTAAATTCATGTACTGTCACACATAATAGCAACAAAAATGTACTAATGACAACTTTCAATAAGAAAAGCAACCTCACAAAATGCTGGTGGAGTGCAGCAGGCCAGGCAGCATCCATAGGAAGAAGTACAGTCGACGTTTCGGGCCAAGTCCTTTCGTCTGTCCTGACGAAGGGTCTCGGCCCGAAACATCGACTCTACTTCTTCCTATGGATGCTGCCTGGCCTGCTGCATTCCACCAGCATTTTGTGTGTGTTGCTTGAATTTCCAGCATCTGCAGATTTCCTCGTGTTTGCTCCTCAATAAGAAAACTTATCTTTATGTTTAAGTCTAAAGGTGCAGACTTCTCAGTCTTATTTGCATGAATCAGAACTCTGCCCTCCAAAGTAATGACGGATAGAAAATTAAAATAAGATGCAGGGTTTTGCGTGCTCGGTTTTCACTACTGTCACTGGTGCTCAGAAATTCACACACTGAATTTCACAAAGAATGTTACCAGATGTTGCTGCAAGGAACAAGTGCCACATGCTGCATTTTTTAAAAATGTCATCAGGATTCCTTTGTAACTGAGCCCCCACTCGAGAAGCTAGGACTCAATACTCAAACTAAAAGATGCTGATTATGTAACATTTGTAACTCCAGTTACTTTTAAGTCCTGAATGAATTATCTTTATTGCCATTATACATAGATACAATAAAACTCTGTTTGGCTTCCTCTCAGACAATTAAACAAAGCGGTAGATAAAAACAAGACAGTAATAGAAAAACAGTATTAAATAGATATGTGGCAGAAAATAAGTTGCAGCAGCACCAGAATATCATAGTAATGCACAAAGTGCCGTTAGTGCAAGTATTTTGTCCAAATTACTATTATTACGACTGGAGTTGAAATTGAAACTGATTAAGTTTCAACGGAGGATGAGAGGTGATCTGATGGAGGTGTACAAGATGATGAGAGGCATTGATCGTGTTGATAGTCAGAGGCTTTTTCCCAGGGCTGAAATGGCTAGCATGAGAGGGCATATTTTAAGGTGCTTGGAAGTAGGTATAGAGGAGATGTCAGGGTTAAGTTTTTTTTTTAAACGCAGAGAGTGGCGAGTGCGTGGAATGGGCTGCTGGCGACGGTGGTCGAGGCAGAAACAATTGGGTCTTTTAAGAGATTCCTGGATGGCTACATGGAGCTTAGAAAAATAGAGGGCTATGGGTAACCTAGGTAATTTCTAAGGTAAGGACATGTTTGACACTGCTTTGTGGGCTGAAGGCCCTGTATTGTGCTGTAGGTTTTCTATGTTTCAAGATGTTTATTCTTCACAATTTAAGGATGACTGATGAATGCTCCTTTAATGGAACTAATTAACTGAGCAAAGATAAAAAAAATTAAGACAAGAATTTATCATCATAAAATGTTAGAGCAGATTTTTTCCCTACCTCGTGCTTGTATGCATTAATATCTGAGCAACTGGTTTTGACTTCTTAAGTATTTACAATCATAGAACCTCAAAAATACCTACTTCTCTATATGGTTCAGTTTGTATGTTACCATGTTCGATGGATAACAAGACCAATGCCAGATGATCATACCACATGTATGATGTCATTATTTCACACTATATTATTTGCCAGTAACCGTCAAGTGCTGAATTTGTTTTGTGCGGCCAAGAAACAGACATAATGAGGCAAATGCCTCCACCAGATTTGAGTGTGAAGTAGAATTCCAAACGCATTTCCAGGCTTGCAATACCTTTTAGTATAATTCAGACACTGTATTCAGTTTTTAATGAATGAAAACACTAGCTAATTGCAACAACTGCAGCAAAATCCTCAAAAAAGCAGCAAGACTATGCGTTTAAGAAACTCAAAGACTAGAAAAGCTGTAACTGATGTTATCAGCAGCTGAAATTCCATGTGCTGCACCTCATTTCAGAACATTGCTAATGAAAACAAGCATTTTCCCCATTTTCAATTTCCCTGCCATCTTCCCCACTCCTTGTAATAAGCCACAATCACAAATGCTATTTATATGCCAGTAAAGTTAAAGCCCCTCGCAGTACATTACTCATTGGTATAGTTTTGCAGTCCTTTAGCTGCATTATAAACATTTATTAAAGAAAAAAATTATCTCAAGTCTTGCCAAAAAATTGTGTTTCCTTATTGGCCTCATCCTCCAAAACAAGAAACTTCTAAAGCATCTAGCATTTGAATTTTAATTCAAAGGTCCAATTTAATGTCAGAGAAATGTATACAATACACATCCTGAAATGCTTTTTCTTCGCAAAACAGCCACAAAAACAGAAAAGTGCCCCAAAGAATGAACGACAGTTAAACATGAGAATACCAAACTCCCCCCAGCTCCCCCCTCCTGGGCGTAAGCAGCAGCAAGGCAACCTTACAATTTCAGTGTCCCTACTCAATTATACCCTGACTTCAACCTCTAAATAAACAATGTCCACTGACTCTCCTTTGTCTATCCTGCCTGTTATTCTCCTCAAATAATTCCAACAGATTTGTCAGGCATTCCTCTTCAAGAAACCATGCTGCCTTTGGCCTCTTTTACTATGTGCCTCTAAATATCCCAAAACCTCATCCTTAGTAATGGACTCCAACATCTTGCCAACCACTAAGTAGCCTCTGACTTTCTTTCTTCTGCCTGCCTCTCTTCTTAAAGAGTGGAGTGACATTTGCAATTTTCCAGCCTTCCGGAACGATTCCAGAATCCAGTGATTCTTGAAAGATCATTACTAATGCCTCCACAATCTCTTCAGCTACCTCCTTCAGAACCCTGGGGTGTGGTCAATCAGGTCCAGGTGACTAACCTACCTTCAGACCTATCAGCTTCCCAAGCACCTTCTCCTTAGTAATAGCGACAACACTCACTTCTGTCCCCAAACATTATCAAATTTCTGGCATACCGCAGGTGTCTGCCACAGTGAAGACTGGCACAAAGTATATAGTGAGCTCATCCTCTGCCTCTCTTTTACTTTTTATGTATCTGAAGAAAAACTTTTGGTATCCTCTTTTATATTATTTCATATACATGTAGCTTCATATTGGGTTAGGAAGTCCAGCACACAATTGCACAGTGGTATATTTAGACCTAAGAGTAGGAGTTTGTTCTCCAAGATCTGTGGGACAATAGTGTTGACTACTGAACTGAAATCCAGCAACAACCATTCTAACATAAGTGTCCATGTTTTCTAGGTGTGCCAAGCAAGGCCAGATGCACGACAGAAGCTATGGCATCTGTCATAGAGCGGTCTGTCAGTAAGCATATTAATGGATATCCAGTGTGGCAGGAATGGTCTTTTTGATCTATTACCAGTCATTCAAACCACTTCATGATGATTGGCATCAATGCCACCAGCCAGTGGTTGTTTAGTTCTGAAGCTGTAGAGTTCTTTGAAACAGGGATTGTAGTGTCTGATTTGAAGCATATGGGGACAGCAGTCTGGACAAGTGAAGTGTTGGAGATGTCTGTGAAGACATCAGTGAGCTGGTGTGCATGCTCACTGAGTATTTGGCCTGAGATTTTGTCTGAGCCAGCAGTCTTACGGGGTTTGATTCCCTGCAGAGCCCTTCTCATGTCTGACTGCCAGAAGGCACAGGAGCAGAATTAGGCCATTTGTCTGCTCTGCCATTTCACTATGGCTGATTGATCAACCCTCACAACCCCATTCTCCTGTCTTCTTCCCGTAACCTTCAACACCTTTACTAATCAAGAACTTTAACAATGTCCGCTTTAAATATACCCAATGTCAGCCTTCACAACCATCAGTGGCAATGAATTCCAGACTCACCACCCTTTGACTAAAGAAATTCATCCTTGTCTTTGTTCTTAAGGAACGTCTTTATCTGCTCACCTGGAAGGGGAGATAGCTTTGGTGTCTGGCGTTGTGTTGCATGCCTTGCAGTGTGCATGAAAGTTGTTCAGAGCACTGGGGAGGGAGGCATCACTGGTACACTTGGCGCTGTTTTTCCTTGTATATCAGTAATGCCCTTGATGCCAGTCTCATACGCCAGGGATCGTTAACAGATAGGTGTTCCTGAATGTTTTGTGCATCGGCCTTCTTTGCCCTTTTGCACGTCAGTCAAAGGCATCATTCGGACTACATGGACTTTAGCGATTCTTTTGACAAGGTTCCACATAGTGTTCCAGAAGGTTAGATTGCATGGGATTCAGGGTGAGCTAGCCAAAATTGGCCTGGTGGAAGGAAACAGAGTGGAGTGCCGAAGTTTGGCCTGTGGCCAGTGGCATGCCACAGTTGTTGGTATTGGGATTCCCAGTTTTTGTCACAAATGTGAACAATTTGTATGAGATTAATGGCCTGATTAGTAAATTTGCAGTTGACAGCAAAAGTGGTGGTCCAATGGCCAGAGAAGAAAGTCTAATAGTTACAACAGGATCTGGATCAGCTGGGAAATTGGAAAAAGCAGCAGCAGATGAAATTTAACTCAGACAAGTGCCAAGAGATGCATTTTGGTAAGGTTGATAAGGGCAGGATGCATACATTGAATAAAAGGGCCCTGGATGGGGGTGGGGGAAGGAAGGGAGTTGTAGAACAGAGAGACTTGGAAACATAGAAACCCTACAGTGCAATACAGGCCCTTCGGCCCACAAAGTTGTGCTGAACATGTCCCTACCTTAGAAATTACTAGGCTTACCCATAGCCCTCTATTTTTTCTAAGCTCCATGTACCTATCCAAAAGTCTGTTAAAAGACTCTATCATATCCGCCTCCACCACTGTTGCTGGCAGCCCATTCCACACACTCACCACTCTCTGCGTAAAAAACTTACCGCTGACATCTCAGCTGTACCTACTCCCCAGCACCTTAAACCTGTGTCCTCTTGTGGCAGCCATTTCAGCCCTGGGGAAAAGCCTCTGACTATCCACACAATCAATACCTCTCATCATTTTATACACCTCTGTCAGGTCACCTCTCATCCTCTGTCGCTCCAAGGAGAAAAGGCTAGGTTCACTCAACCTATTCTCATAAGGCATGCTCCCCAATCCAGGCAACATCCTTGTAAATCTCCTCTGCACACTTTCTGTGGCTTCCACATCCTTCCTGTAGTGAGGCGACCAGAACTGAGCACAGTACTCCAAGTGGGGTCTGACCAGGGTCCTATATAGCTGCAACATTACCTCTCGACTCCTATATTCAATTCTATGATTGATGAAGGCCAATACACCGTACGCCTTCTTAACCACAGGGTCAATCTGCATAGCTACTTTAAGCATCCTATGGACTCGGACCCCAAGATCCCTCTGATCCTCCACACTACCAAGTGTGTCTTACAATTAATACTATATTCTCCATCATATTTGACTTACCAAAATGAACCACTTCACACTTATATGGGTTGATCTCCATCTGCCACTTCTCAGCCTAGTTTTGCATCCTATCGATATCCCGCTGTAACCTCTGACAGCCCACCAAACTATCCACAACACCTCCAACCTTTGTGTCATCAGCAGACTTACTAACTCATCCATCCACTTCCTCATCCAGGTCATTTATAAAAATCATGAAGAGTAAGGGTCCCAGAACAGATCCCTGAGGCACACCACTAGTCACTGAACTCCATGTAGAATATGACCCATCTACAACGACTCTTTGCCTTCTGTGGGAAATTCAATCAGGCTCGTAAGGCATGACCCGCTTTTGACAAAGCCATTCTGACTATTCCTAATCATATCATACCTCTCCAAATATTCATAAATCCTGCCTCTCAGGATCTTCTCCATCAACTAACCAACCACTGAAGTAAGACTCACTGGTCTATAGTTTCCTGGGCTATTGCTACTCCCTTTCTTGAATAAGGGAACAATATCCGCAACCGCTCCAATCCTCCGGAACCTCTCTCGTCTTCATTGATGATGCAAAGATCATGGCCAGAGGCTCAACAATCTCCTCCCTTGCCTCCCACGGTAGCCTGGGGTACATCTCATCTGGTCCCGGCAAATTATCCAACTTGATGCTTTCCAAAAGCTCCAGCACATTTTCTTCCTTAATATCTACATATTAAAGCTCAAGCTTTTCAGTCTGCTGCAAGTCAGCACTACAATCACCAAGATCCTTTTCCATAGTGAATACTGAAGTATTAAGTACCTCTACTAATTCCTCCTGTTCCAAATACAGTTTCCCACTGTCACCCTTGAAAGGTCCTATTCTTTCATGTTTTGTCCTCTTGCTCTTCACATACTTGTAGAATGCCTTGGGGTTTTCCTTAATCCTGCCTGCCAAGGCCTTCTCATGGCCCCTTCTGGCTCTCCTAATTTCCTTCATAAGTTCCTTCCTGTTAGCCTTGTAATTCCCCTTACTCCAACTAAACGCTTTACTAACTTGTCTGTTTCTATCTCTCTCTCCAATGCTATTACAAAGGAGACAGAATTATGATCACTATCTGCAAAATGCTTTCCCACTAAGAGATCTGACACCTAACCAGGTTCATTTCCCAATACCAAATCAAGTACAGTCTCTCCTCTTGTAGGCTTATCTACATATCGTGTCAAAAAACCTTCCTGAACGCACCTAGCTCCACTCCATCTAAATCCCTTGCTCTAGGGAGATGCCGGTCAATATTTGGGAAATTAAAATCTCCTATCACGACAACTCTGTTATTATTACTCCTTTCCAGGATCTGTTTCCCTATCTGCTCCTCAATATCCCTGTTACTATTGGGCGGCCTATAAAAAACACCCAGTAAAGTTATTGACCCCTTCCTGTTCCGAACCTCCACCCCTAGAGACTCCGTAGACAATCCCTCCATGACGCCCACCTTTTCTGCAGCCGTGTCACTATCTCTCATCAACAGTGCCATACTCCCACCTCTTTTGCCTCCCTCCCTGTCCTTTCTGAAACATCTGAAACCCGGCACTTGAAGTAACCATTCCAGTCCCTGAGCCATCTAAGTCTCTCTAATAGCCTCCACATCATAGCTCCAAGTACTGATCTACGCTCTAAGCTCATCCACTTTGTTCACAATACTCCTTGCATTAAAGCAGACATCTCAAGCCTTCAGTCTGAGCGTGTCCCTTCTCTATCACCTGCCTATCCTCCCTCTCGCACTGTCTACAAGCTTTCTCTATTTATGAGCCAACCTCCTCTTCTCCAGTCTCTTCAGCTCAGTTCCCACCCCCCAACAATTCTCTCTCCCCAGTAGCCTTAGTAAACCTCCCTGCCAGGATATTGGTCCCCCTGAGATTCAAGTGCAACCCATCCTTTTTGTACAGGTCACACCTGCCCCAAAGATCCAGAAATCTGAATCTCTGCCCCCTGCTCCAATCCCTCAGCCACGCATTTAACCTCCACCTCATTCTATTCCTATACTCACTGTTGCATGGCACAGGTTAGTAATCCCGAGATTACTACCTTTGTAGTCCTGCTTCTCAACTTCCTTCCTAACTCCCTGTAGTCTGTTTTCAGGACCTCCTCCCTTTTCCTGCCTACATCATTGGTACCAATATGTACCACGACCTCTGGCTGTTCTCCCTCCCAACGCAGGATATCATGGACACAATCTGAAACATCCCAGACCCTGGCATGTGGGAGGCAAACTACCATCTCTTTCCTGCGTCCACAGAATCGCCTGCCTGACCCCCTAACTATAGAGTTTCCGATCACTAATGCCTTCCTCTTCCTTTCCCTACCCTTCTGAGCCACAGGGCCGGACTCTGTGCCAGAGGCATGGCGACTGTCGCTTCTCCCAATTAGGCTGTTCCCCTCACCACCACCCCCAACAGTACTCAAACAGGAGTACTTATTGTCAAGGGGTACAGTCACAGGGGTACTCTCTTAGTACCTGACGCTTCCCCTTCCCTCTCCTGACTGTGACCCACTTGTCTGTCTCCTGTGGACCACCTGCCTACAACTCCTCTTTATCCCCTCCTCGCTTTCCCTGACCAGACGAAGGTCATCGAGCTGCATCTCCGGTTCCCTAACGCTGTCCCTTAGGAGCTGCAGCTCGACACACCGGGTGCAGATATGGCCATCCGGTAGGCCGGAAGACTCCAGGACCTCCCACATCTGACACCGAGCACAGAACATCGGCCTCACACCCATACTACTTCCATTCCGCAATTAACGCAGGTACACCTACCTCGCCTCGTCCCATTACCGCCCGTTGAGCCAAAGCCCTGTCACTCCGCTGCCCGCTGGTTATGGCGGTCTTCTTTTTAAACTTTTCCCCAGTTTGGCCTGCTTCCATGTGCTCAGGTTTTGAGACTAAATTCATTGCTCAGAACCAGATCTGGGACCACTTCCATATTGACTTTGGGGCGCCACGGTAGCACAGCAGTTAGCGCGACACTGTTGCCGTTCAAGGGCGTCAGAGTTCGGAGTTCAATCCCGCAGTGAAATTATGAAAAGCAGGAGGTATGAAGTGTGTATTAAAGAAAAACAAAGACTAGGCACACGTTTAAGAAAGCTTCAGCTAGGGAAAAATCAACCAAAAATTTATTAGACAAATTGCCTCAAGGTCAGATGTCTAGTGTATGAATGGGGTGAAAGGACTGTGCGGTGAATCATCAGCACAAACCTATTAGTGTAATTAGTTGTAAATTAAGGTCAAGAGAACGACCAGTTGGGAATACTTAGATGGGGGCAAGTCAAGTCACTGGTCCTGGCCTCGGTGGAAGTAAATATTAGAAGCAAGGACCTTCGACCCACGCCAATGACAGGTGGAAGGAGCTGGTGGGGTCTACTTCACCGCTCTCGTCTCTGAACTTTCGCCAACCGTTCGACGTTGTACTTTCCGTTTTGTCCGTGCGATCTTTTGTCGCTGTCCCGCAACAGCTTGACTGAAATGCCGTCTGTGGGCCGGAAGAACTAGACCCCCCAAGACCCGGAACCCTCTTCCAAGAGCTGGCATTGTCCGTTGCCTTCCTCGTCACTGAGCGTCTTCATCGAGGTGGCACACCGATGGTGGGACGAGCGTCTCCTAGCAACGATCGACAGGTATTCCCGGCGGCAAAACAAGAGATTTCTTTTTAAATGAACCAACTCGGGGCACTGGTTTGCTGCATGATCATCACTAAAGTGTAAAAAAAAACACTGCACAACGGGTAGAGGAAATCAATTACCTACGATGCTCATCACATCAAAGAACAAACTTTGCTGTGAGTAGTTCCTTCCGTAAGATTATTACAGTACCTCGATTAGAGAAAAATAATTTAAGAATCTTTTATTGATCTGTGCATGCCTAAAGAAAAGTAATAGGGAAAACGCTAGGGATTGTAAGCCAGTAAGTTTTACGTCAGTTGTGGCAAACTAAGAGACAGGATCTAGGAGCATTTGTAGAAGCATATTCCGATCAGTCAATATGGCTTTGTGTCTCACGAAACTGACTGAATTCTTAGAGGATGTATTGATGAAGGCAAAATAGTGGATGTGTATATGGATTTTAGTAAGGCATTTGACAAGTTTTCCCATTCATAAAGTCAGAAAGTTCGGGGTCCAGGGAAACATGGCTATGTGGATCCAAAATTGGCTTGCCCACAAAAGCAATAGGGTGATTGTATTCTGCGTGGAGGTCAGTGACCAGTGGTGTTCTTTATCATTTTTATAAATGATTGGGATGAGGAAGGGGACGGGTGGGTTACTAAATTTGGAGATGGCACAAAGTTTGGGGGTCGTTGAGGATAATATCTAAGATTGCCGTAGGTTGCAACAGGCCATTGATAGGTTGCATAGCTGGGTTGAGAAGTGGCAGAGGAGTTCAATCTGAAAAATGGTGCAGAAATTCACTTTGCAAGGCTGGCCTAAAAAGCAGACTACATGGTTAGTAGCAGAATGTTTCGCAATGTAGAGGAAGCAGGATCTTGAGGTTCTTAGTTCCCTCAAAGTTGCCGTGCACATTGGTAGGGTGATTAAGAAGGCCTGTAGTGTGTTGGCCTTCTGATCCTTGGGGTCCGAGTCCATAGGACACTCAAAGCTGCTGTGCAGGTTGACTCTGTGGTTAAGAAGGTATACGGTGTATTGGCCTTCATCAATCGTGGGATTGAGTTTAAGAGCTGAGAGGTAATGTTACAGCTGTATAGGACCCTGGTCAGACCCCACTTGGAGTACTGTGTTCAGTTCTGGTCACCTCAGTACAGGAAGGATGTGGAAATTATAGAAAGGGTGCAGAGATTTACAAGGATGTGGCCTGGATTGGGGAGTATGCCTTATGAGAATAGTTTGAGTGAACTCAGCCTTTTCTCGTTGGAGCGGCAGAGGATGAGAGGTGACCTGATAGAGGTGTACAAGATGATGAGAGGCATTGATTGTGTGGATAGAGGCTTTTTTCAAACTTATATGATCAATGGAAATTCACCAAAAGCTGAAGTTATTTGGGCAAAAAACTGAAAGAAGCTCTTAAGTATTATCTTGAAGCTAGGAAGACTGATGTACAACTATCTTCCTTTGTGCAAGATAAACCTACCATAAAGTCTCTATCCCATTAACTTCAGTTTTCCAGAACTTGCCTACATGACACTCTAAAATCTGACATTACCTTTTGGAACACAAGACTAAATTTAGCCTGGAGCCAAGTGTTAATGGCAAACTAAAAACAGCATTAACTAGTCTATATGCTGCTCGATATGATCAAAACAGCACCCTCAACTAACTTGCAAATAATTGCAAAACTGACAATAAATTAGGATTATATTTGACCTGCCCTTAACTATATAAGGCTTTACACTGTTAGGTATTGCTAGTATTTTAATGAGCAAGACTAACAATAGATTATTTATTTAGCGATAACAGTATGAAGTAGGCACTACGATCCACGCCACACCAGCAAACCCTGCCATACCCAACTAACCCTAATCTAATCACAGGACAATTTACAATATTCCAATTAACCTAGGCAGTGGGTCTTTGGACCGTAGGAGGAAACCAGAGCACCCAGGGAAAACCTATGCATACCCCAGGGAAGATGCAGACTCCTTAGAGAATGGCACTGGAATTGAAATCTGAACTCCAGAATGCTGTGCTGTAATAACACACTATCATGGCCGGTGTCATCTCCTAGTTTGAACTGTATTACAAGTTTAACCTCTCCCTGAGCAACTTGTTCTCTTGTACTCAGTAACTCCACTCTTGTTAACAGTAATTTCCAGAAATCAATTAGCCCAGCCGGAGGAACATGAAAGATAAGTTTGAGCAGCTGCAAATCACAATTCGGCTGCACGCCTAGTTAAAAGCAGATTGTTCAGTAGCTTCTTCAATGCAACCAGAACATTGGTTGGTTCCATTACCTTACTTTATTGTTCAATCTTTCTGATCTTTGCATGCATGAACTTCACTATTGCAAAATATATCATCTTCACATGATCTGCATATTTCTGGTCATGCTAACTCTGGTCTCAAGTATTTATTTAAGAGTAAAATTATGAAAAGCATGAGGTATGAAGTGTGTATTAAAAAAACAATGACTAGATACACATTAGGGAAATGTACAACTAAGGAAAAATCAACCAAAATTTTATTAGGACAAATTACTTCAAGGTCAGAAGTCCAGTGTGTGAATTGGGTGGTTTAGAAAATGAGAATAACGTGCACATCATTGTGTATAAGACTATAAATTTGAATATCATTTGTTTTTCTAAAAAATTGTCTAAATTCCACTAAAGTTAATTCCCATGCATTCGTCTATTTAAACTAATTATTACAATTGTTACTTGGTCAAATTCAAAATAAGCTTTCATTTGTGAGCTCTTTCTCTCCAAACTATGAATTCTGAGGAATGACATTACTTCGTAAAAACTCTCCACTTACATCTCAAAGGTCTGATTAATTTTTGACTCATACATACCAATAAACACGATGAGAAGCTTAACATTAAAGTTAGCATAGAAGTACTGCAGTATATAACCAAGGACAATCAAGATATAGTACTTTTTCCTCCTTCATAAATCTTCTAGTAGGAACATTTGCCAAATTTGAAATCTCAATCTTTGTATTTCATCCTTGTAATAAAATTTGTTAGGTAAAACAATTAAAATTAAATATTTAAAAACCTATTGTATTTGCAAAAATACATTAAGCTTCTTTCACTATTGTTACGCTGTTTACTTTTAAATAGGGTTCTAGTAATGTTGGAGGCCCATGATTGGGTGATCAGGTGCTTTGCTATTAAAAAGGTTCCAGGTGAATAGCCTTGAGGCCAAGAGATGGGGCTCAAACCCATAATTGACTTAATTTCTTGCTGATTAAAGCATCAAGGAGGATTGAAACCTCAAGGTGAGTGCACATGGAGTGTTCAGCACCATCTATCAGCCTCATTCGCTGCTGCTGTGGGAAGGTATGTGCTATGACTCTCTGGGTCTGTGGTTTATGGATTGGACTATACAGTAGTTTAATCGTATTTCAATATTGTTTTCACTCATTCTGGTTGCCATTTGCACAATTTTGTTTTTTGTGTGAGAGATTGATTTGACAGCTTCCGTGGTTTTGTTTCATGCCTGGAGAAGACAAATCTCAGTTGTATACTGCATACAGGTTTCCCCTGCTATCCGAAGGTAGAGCGTTCCTATGAAATGGTTTGTAAGCCAGAATGTCATAAAGTGAATAAGCAATTATCATTTATTTAAATGGGAAAAATTTGTGAGCATTCCCAGACCCAAAAAATAACCCAGAAAATCATGCCAAATAACACATAAAACCTAAAATAGCAGTAATGTATAGTAAAAGCAGGAATAATATGATAAATACACAGCCTATATAAAGTAGAAATAATGTATGTATAGTGTAGTTTCACTTACCGAAATTGGGAAGACAGTGAGCACACTGACGGTGTGTCAGGCTGAGTCAGGTTGGAGTGCTCGGCAATTTTTTCCCAATAAATTGCAGTTTCATCACAGTTAAAACACTTGCTCATATGAACAACCACCTTCTGTAATTATTTTCTTCAGTTCCGCTGGGAACTTTTTGGCAGCTTCAGTATCAGCCGAAGCACTCTCTCCAGTAAACTTTAAGCTATGAAGCTGCCCTCCCCTCAGAAACCGATCAAACCACCCATGACTACCTCTAAATTCCACTTCCGCAACACTTTCATCACCATCGTCCAGTGCTTTATTTCAGCTTATTAAAGACTGACTGATTTCTCCTTAAGTATAACACCACGCTTTGTGCACCCATCAATCCACTCAAGCAACAGACTTTCCATTTTATCCGTTATTGGATGCTGACTAAGAGAGACCACTTTGCTACGAACAGAACCAACACTAACATCAGCAGCCTTCAAGATTCTCTCTCTGTGTATAAATAGTGCGAATGGTTCAACGCGCGGACAACATCCTTACTTAGTTCATGACGATTGCAACGCTTAATCATATCTAGTTTCTCGCTAAGCGACGATTGCAACGCTTAATCATATCTAGTTTCTCGCTAAGTGTAACACCTTTACAAGCTCTTTAGGCTTTTCCCAATACCTTAGAACTCATCTTGCTGACAGATACACAAAATAAATCGACATAAAGCATAGATGCTCAGAGGCATATGTTTAACCAATGGCGGCTAGAATGCAGTTCCAGGGGAGGAGCCTGGCTGCTCGGGGTGCATGCTGCCTTTTATCGTAACAGTGTAAACAGCTTCTGTTAGTGAAAACAGGTAACTAATGTAGGTCTTTCGTAACAAGTGCCGTAAAGTGAACATTTAAAAAACGGGGGCTACCTGTACATACTTTGATAAGAAGTGTATCTTGAACATTGGAAAAAAAAAGCCCAACACAAAAGATCACTGTAAATAAATTTCTTTATTTAACAGATATGGTAGAAATCTGACAGCTGCGGCACACCTAAAAGGGAAGAGATACAAAAATTAGAGAATTCTACAGTACTTTCTGGCCTTCAGACATAAAGCAGGCATCATCCCATCTGGCAAAGCGCAAGCTGTCACCAGTAAGTCCAGTATAGCCGTTTTCATTAATACAGAAAAATATACACATCATAATTTTCTCCTTTTCCACATTGCCCTTAAAATGACACAATTGGAATGTGCTGACAATTGCCTTTGGAGTGTCATTATATGCAAAATGTTTTTTGTCTCTATTCTACAATTTAAAAAAATATTTTAATGTATTTAAGAAGTGTATCGAGCCTAATGCACCACAAATGCATTAATCTCAATATACCATTTCATTTTAACGCACATCCAATCTCTACATGCTTTTCCCCCTAAACTTAAATCCCAGTGTCAAAATATTCTAGTTAATAACTTCAATGGCACATGTACTGAAATTGAACAAGGGAGCTTCAAGTCGATTCAAACACAGCTTTATTATGAAGCGCAACTATCCTTTTCCTACCATCTAAACTTTCGAATGAGTTTTGTACTGAACCAAGCTTTGCTTTATGGCAACACACAGTAGAATAAGCTTCACATTACCAACATCTTCCGCCAATCAAAAATCACAATGGAACGATAAACAAAAATCGTGATGCAAGACCCCTCCATACTCCTCTGGCCTAACCAACAATTCTCAAGACAGGTATTGCGGAAAGGACTACTGAAATAAATGATTTTGCAGCTTGCACAAAAATTGACATTATGGACATTTCCTTAGTTTAGGTGAAAAGGGTTAAGAATTGTTAACTCAACCACTCCAACCCATTTGTAAGTTCAGTAAGATGCATTCGTCCGCATTCTCTGCTTAACTATAATAGCCAGATCTCTGGGAAGAACCAAATGCATGACACAAATGAAGCTGAGCTTTCAGTTTACCTGATCACAGAAAACCAGCAGATACTTGATCAGCCCCCTTGTAACCTTTTAGTTACAAGCTCTAACTACAAGATTCCAATTTAAGCAGTTGTCAGGCAACTAAAGTACTTGTTTTAGCATGATTTTAAAAAAATTCAAAAATTTAAATTGCAACAGAGAATAACAGATCACAAGGGACTTGCTCTTCCTTAGCTCAGGCATCTTCATCTCTTCTAGAGAGCAAGCCAAGTTTAACCAACTATTACACTCCACCTGTTCTAGATGTGGGTGACAAACTGGTTCAAAGTAAACCAAGTTTGAGGATGATGCAAATGCTACAAATCACTGAAAGACTATATCAAGAGAATTACTTCAAGACTCAAGTGCCCAAGCCAGTGGCTGGAGAGGAAATAGTGACTGGAACAAAAACCTCGGTTTTCAACCCAGATACTCTGTATACTATATGCAAGGTAAGGTCTGCACCTACAACTTACTTCCTTTTATGGACAACGCAATAGAGTCCAGGGAGATGTCCAACAGGTGTAACCAGTGGATTTGCTACAATTATGGAACACTGCACATGATTTTTGCTGACATTAATTGGGCATAATTAATGCATTAAAGTGAAGACATTAACTTGCAATGTCTTCATTTACTATCTATATCCATCAACAGTGAGATTATATTCAACATCCTTTTACCTATCCATAACCCTAATAGCACAAGTAAACATCCACAGAAACACAGCATACCTCAGTTCATACACCTAATCATTCTGTTGATTTGGTCTTCTCTGTTGCCAGCATCACCACCCTCAACATAATGAGTCGTCTTTTTGTTCATGCCACCACGTGGTGAGGACAGTTTGAAGGGCCACAAGAAATTGTTGGCCATCTTGAAGTTCTTCCCTACCGTGTAGATTTCATGAATCAGATCTTCAATGCAAATGATGCCACACCTTCCTGCAATGCAAATCATTGGCTCATTATTAACAACTTATTTGAAAATTCATTCAAAAATTTATTCCCAACACCTGCTTCAGGGGACAGGGGATTGCAGCAGTTTAAAAGGCCTTTTGGCTATAGGGTTGATTTACGGTTCTGTTTGGACTTTGGCACCCAGTGCAAACATTTAATTCCCCAGCACTGGGCACGGAACCCTACCACGATAGAGCCAATTCCCTTGAACCTTAAGAAATGGCTGCAAAACCAAAAGGCAAATTAATTTTTTAAAGTAAATTGGGATAAACTTAGTGCTTTGGCTTTGATTTCAAACCTTTTAAAATTGTCAATTACCATTGTTTATGAAGTTTTTGAATTATGTGTTTGTGAAACACCCACAAAGATTCCAGCTTTTGACACTGCATATGACAAATTATCATCTTTGAAACAAGTTAAAGAATAAGAAAAAAAACTGTGGGATGAACTCAAGCAGTATTTGTGCAGTGTCAATGGTCAACTGTCAATGGTTCACACTGAAAGCTGTTAATGCAGCCCTGATGCAGGATCTCAAATCTTCCTACAACAGATGCTTCTATATTGTTCCATGTTTTGCAGCCTACTGTCTCCCCTCTGGTTTTAGATTATTTTGGATTCACAGCCATACTGTTATTATTTGTACTCAGAACACACTGAAAGAAAACATTTAGTTCAGATGACTAACATGAAAAATAAGCATTAGGGTTTTATTTTAAATCACACTTAAGTAAAACATACAAAGTCTGACCTCACTCAATACACTAACTACATGTTTTAAATATCAGGTGTATTTCTTGGTCTGTGTTCATGGATAATGAAATGTGACCGTTAGTTATGCCAGCTGATAATCTGTTCAACATCTGTTGAGCACAGAAACAACAGCTCCAAGTTTCAACTCTTAGAAAACCCAAACCGCAGATTTTTGGAGATATTATAATAGCAACTCCCTCTTTTTTGCCTAAAATAAGTCTACACTAAAATTTTCCCCTAGCAGTTTTGTTACAGTAACTGATTAACAAAATTGCTTTCCTACAAAAAGTTGAGCTGATCTATTTTTTGCAGGATACCACGTTACTTTTGTATGGTCCTAAGCTGAAGAATAAGAACACTTAACTTTAAAAAGTACTAGCCAACAGTGGTGTGCTGAACCAATTAAACTAGTGATCAAGTGACCGACTAAGTTAATCTTTTCCGCCCAGAGTTCATATACCTCCATTCCCCCCACCCCCCCCCAATTCATGTGCCTATATAAATGTTTCCTACCAGCCTCTACCTTCACCATAGGCAAGTGCATTCCAAGCGCCCACCACTCTGTATGGAAAAAAACTTCCCCCTCACATCTCCTTTGAAATTATACCCCCTCACCATAAATGCATGCCCTCTGGTAGTAGACATTTCAACCCTAGGGAAAAAGGAACTGTCTTCTCTTATCTATATCAATGCCTCTCATAATCTTATAAACCTCTATTAGATTTCTGCCACTCCAGAGAAAACAGACAGGCATACTTTATTGATCCCGAGGGAAATTGGGTTTCGTTACAGCCGCACCAACCAAGAATAGTGAAGAAATATAGCAATATAAAACCATAAATAATTAAATAATAAGTTATCATGCCAAGTGGAAATAAGTCCAGGACCAGCCTATTGGCTCAGGGTGTCTGACACTCCGAGGGAGGAGTTGTAAAGTTTGATGGCCACAGGTAGGAATGACTTCCTATGACGCTCAGTGTTACATCTCAGTGGAATGAGTCTCCTGTGCCTAACCAGTACATTATGGAGTGGATGGGAGTCATTGTCCAAGATAGCATGCAACTTGGTCAGCATCCTCTTTTCAGACACCACCGTCAGAGTTCCACCCCCACATCATCACTGGCCTTACGAATGAGTTTGTTGATTCTGTTGGTGTCTGCTACCCCCAGCCTGCTGCCCCAGCACACAACAGCAAACATGATAGCACTGGCCACCACAGCCTCCCTCAGCATCGTCTGGCAGATGTTAAAACACAAGCTTACTCAACCTCTCCTTTATAGCACATTCCCTCTGGTCCAGGCAAAAACCTTTTCTGCACCCTCTCCAAAGCCTCGATAGACCTGTATGCAGTACTCCAGACTTGCCCTACCTAGAGTTTTAAAAAGCTGCCACACAACTTCCTGACTTTTGAACTCATTACCTCAACTAATAAAGGCAACCATGTCACATCGTTCTGAACCACCCTATCGACCATGCAGCCACTTTCAGGGAGCTATGTACTTGGATTCTTATGATCCCTTTGCTCATCAACGTTGTTGAGAATCTTGCCCTTAACCGTGTACTGTCTCATTACATCTGATCTCCCAAGGTGCAACACTTCAATATCCAACTGGGTTAAACTTCATCTGCCAGTTCTCCACCCACATTTGTAACTGATCCAGATTCCATTGTATTCTCGCTAGTCATCTATGTTATCCACACCACCAACCTTCATATAATCTGAAAATTCACTAAGCCACCCATCTACATTTTCATCCAGTTCATTTATATATATATATATATCTCTATCTATCTATCTATCTATCACTAACAGCACAGGTCCCAGTACAGATCCTCACAGAACACCACTAACCACATGGGAATCCACATGCAAGACTCTCAGGAGGTTAATTTACAGGTCGAGTCTGTGGTTAAAAAAAGGCAAATGCAACATTGGCATTTTTTACAAGGAGAATATAACATAAAAACGAGGAGATAACGCTGAGCCCTTTTAAGACACTAGTTAGGTGGCACTTTGGAGTATTATCAAGAGTTCTGGGTCCCATATCTTAGAAAGGATGTCTTGTCATTGGAGGAGAAGTTGATGGTTTCCCGATCTGTCAGGGCATCAAAGGATATGGCGAGAAGGCATATATGGGGTTGTGAGAGATATGGGATCAGCCATGATGAAACGACACAGCAGACCCAATGGGCTGAATGGGCCAATTATGGTCTTATGGCCATCAAAGTAGTCAGTGTTTTCAAGGTGTTTGACAAATATTCAGTATAACCAGAACCTAATAAAAATACTGAAACCACTTTTTAAAATACATAACACATTAAACTTGCAGAAAAATGTGAACATTGAAAATAACTTAAAATGATACTTTTCTACTTGCAGTTTATGCTCTGTTTTATAATGGCATCTCCTGAACTTTAGACAAAATAAAATGCTACCACTGGTTTACACCTTCCTCCCAAGAAATTACTGGAAATTTGTATCTATTCTGTGTATGTTGTCTAAATTCCATACACGTAATTCTTGTGCCAGTAACTGGTAACCGAGCACACAAAAAATTGTGTACAATCCATATGGAGATGTGAATAAATTGCAAATCATGGTTATTTTGTTTTGAAAATACGCATTAAGAATCAATGAAAATATAATCCACATATAAAAGGGATTAATCTTGATTCAAACATCCTAGTCTTTCAAGCTTGTAACTCTAAGCTTTCAGTAATTGCCAAGATCAAAACTAGACTGAAGAGCCCACGCCAACATAGCAGTGGAGAACAAGCAATAAAATCCATACTGCCCATCCACGTCATTGAACTGTACCATCATTAACCTTTCTCATAACATATCCCACACATTACAAATGATAGCCGAGTAGAGCAGACCAGATGGCAGGCATTACAACAACCATCTAAATGGACGCAGTTTAATCTAATGTGAATTTGACGGAGTACAGTCCACCTCCCTGATTGCATGCAACTTCTATTAACACCAAAGTAACTCAAAACTACCCAGAACAAAGCAATCTATTTGAATAAAAGATAGTAAAGCTTAGTATTTATCATTTCAAGATGGAATGAAGCATTGCCACACTTTGCCACTGGGTCCCTGGCAGCATTTTTCTAATCCACTGTCACCTAGAAAAAGAATGGCAGAAACACTAACGAACACTAAGTCAGACAACATCCTAAATTTCATTCTTCACTATTCCTTCATATATCACTTAAATTACACGAACTCCCTACAATAACTGACCACTGAAGGTCCTCCATGTTACCCTCTCTATGACAACAAACCCAGGATTCTCACAATGCATGCCAGTAGAAATTTTGAAATTAATTCATTCAGAACATGTTATAACAACTTTTGTATGATTGGGCAAAATCAGGTCGTAATCAGGTGGTAAAGGTACCAGAAAGATAAAGCATTATCATGAGAAAATGTTTGTTCAATCTGTATGACTAAGATCACATTTATCCAGTGTCAGTTAAAACTACAAACTTACCAAGCTGTTTTTCGATCAAGGAATTGTCAGTGAGCGCAATGCGCTGATGCCGGATCTTGCCGAAGCCACGTTTGTAAATCAATTCACGAACAGACTTCAGATTTGGATAGCTAAGTAATTAAAGACCAAGAATTAACATGCCTCAAGATCAAAATATAACCCTTCACATACATTTCCAAAGGACAATGTTACAGCGAACATTTGCTAATAGCAAGTTTAAGTACAATTTTCCACAGCATCTCATCAGCTTGGATCTGAGCCTAAGTTGTGCAGCTTATTTTGAAATTCTATGAATCAGTTCTTTAAAAAGCCCAGCAAATTAAAGAGGTCATAACAGCCTAAACTTAAAACAGTCAGATTCACATCAGACTTGCTGACAAAACCTCCAGGAAATGGATCCTCTGGGAGCTTCAGTATTGAAATAATTATCAGTAATTATTACTTATCAACAAAAATCTAGAATGTTTCAAGTGAACATGTCCAACAATGACATTCACACTCATTCTGACAGAGTCCAGTGAGGAGTTACGCGTGGAACCAAGTAAAAGGAAAGGTATGACCACGTTAATGTTGGCTATATTACAGACCACCCAACAGTCTGAGGGATTTAGAAGAACATTTGTAGAGAGATTGCAGGCGGTTGCAAGAAACACAAGGTTGTTATTCACTGGGACTCCCATATTGTAAAAGGACTAGATGGGATAGTTTTGTCTATTGTGTTCAGTTAATTTTCCTTACATCAGTATGCAGAAGTCCCAACAAGTGCGTGTTATACTGGATCTACAATTAGGAAATGAGCAGGGTAGATGACAGAAATTTGTGTAGGGGAACACTTTGCATCTAGAGATCGTAATGTGATTAGTTTCAAAGTAAATATGGAAAAAGATAGGTCTGGTCCTCGGGTTGAAATTATAAATTGGAGAAAGGCAAACTTTGATGGTATTAGAGGGGATCTGGCAAGTGTGGATTGGGACAAGTTGTTTTCCAGCAAAAGTGTACGCAGTAAGTGGGAGGCCTTCAAAAGTAAAATTTTTGAGAGTATAAAGCTTGTACATGCCTGTCAGAATAAAAGGTAAAAGATAACAGGTGTGGGAACCTTGGTTTTCAAGAGATACTGAGCCCTGGTTAAGAAAAAGGAGATCCATTACAGGTATAGGCAGATAGGAACAAATGAGGAGCTTTTGGAGTACAAGAAATGCAAGAGAACTCTTAAGAAACCAGGAGGACTAAAAGAAGGCATAAGGTTGCTTTAGCCAATAAGGTGAAGGAGAATCCTAAGGCATTCTACAGATATATTAAGAGCCAAAGGATTGCAAGGGACAAATTTGGTATTCCGGAAGAACAGAATGGTTGATCCATGCCTGCAGACAAGAGATGGAGAAAGATCTTAAATGCATTTTTTTGCATGTTTTCACAGGAGACAAGACACAGTCTACAGAAGGGAAAACAGCATCAACTTCATGGACTCTATACAGATTACAGAGGAGATGCTTACTGTCTTGAAGCAAATTAAGGTGAATGATTTCTCAGGGGCTCTGGGGATTTATCCTGACAAAGTGTTTCCTTAGACCTATGGGAGGCAAGTGCCAAAACTGCCAGGTCCCTAGCAGATATATTTAAATTGTCCTTAGCACCAGGTGAAGTGCTGGAGGATAACCACCGTGTTGTTCTGCTGTTTAAGCAAGGTTCTAAACACAAACCAGGAAACTATAGGCCAGTGAGCCTGACGTCAGTAGTGGGAAAGTTATTCCCAGGGACTAGATATGAGTATTTGGATAGACATGGACTGAATACAGATAATTAGCATGGCTTTGTAGTACGTCTAACCAATCTGAAGAGTTTTTCAAGGAAGTTAGCGGGGAGGTCAATGAAAGCAAAGCAGTGGATGTTGCGTACACGGACTTCAGCGATATATCTGACATGGCTCCGCACGTGCAGCCAGTCGGCATTCAAGATGATGTAGTAAACTGGAAGTAAACATTTGCTTGGTGGGAGAAGCCAGAAGTTAGTAGATGGTTGCCTCTGACCGAAGGCCTGTGACTATTGGAGCGCCACATAGATCAGTGCTGCGTTGGTATTAATTATCATCTGAATGATAACATGGTTAACTGGATCAGTTAAGTTTGCGAATGACACCAAGATTGGGGTGTAGTAAACAGCGTGCAAGTTATCATGGCTTGCAGTTGGATCTGGACCAGCTGGAAAAAAATGGCAGATGGAAATTAATGCCAGTAAGTGCTAGGTGTTGCACTTCTGTAAGACCAACCAGGGTAGGTCTTATACTGTGATGTGACAAAGGGATCTGGGAATACATGCCCATTATAATTTAAAGTGGCATCACAGATTGATACGGTCATAAAAAAAACCTTCGGTATATTTGCCTTTATAAATCAAAGTATTGAGTACAGGAGATAGGATGTTAAGTTGAAGTTGTACGTGACATTGGTGAGGCCTAATTTGGAGTATTATGTGCAGTTTTGGTCACCTACCTACAGGGAAGATGTAAATAAGGTTGAAAGAGCACAGAGAAAATTTACAAGGATGATGTCAGGTCTGTTGGACCCAAGTTATAAGGGAAGATTGAACAGGTTAGGACTTTATTCCTTGGAGCATAGAGGATTGACAGAAGATTTGTTAGAGATATACAAACTCATGAGGGGTATAGATAGGGCAAATGCAAACAAGCTTTTTCCAAGGAGGTTGTGTGGAACTTCTACTAGAAATCATGGGTAAACAGTAAAAGGTGATAAGTTTAAGGAGAAAATGAAGGGAAACCACTTCACTCAGAGGGTTGAGTGTGTGTGGAACAAGCTGCCTGCGTTAAGTGGTGCATGCAAGTCCAATTTCAACATTTAAGGGAAGTTTGGATAGGTACATGGATAGTACAGGTATGGAGGGCTATGGTCCTGGTGCAGGTCGATGGGAATAGGCAGTGTAAATGGCGCGACACAGACTTAATGGACAAAAGGGCATATTTCTGAGCTGTATTTTTCTATGATTCTATGAACATCTATTAGCATGAAGTTTTATTTTTGCAACTATTTATTATCCAGTCACATACCCCCATGCAATGTATGGCTCTGCAATACGGAGCATATTGATTGAAGCCTTATTCAGTTTCACAAACACTCCATTGAAGATCTGACGCAGTCGTAGGAGCTGAAGCACCTTGCGAACTTTAGGGCTAACACCATTGATGCTGTAAAGTCATAAATCAGAAATTAGCACCAAGAAGCATACCATTTTCAATGCATGCTGAATTTAAAATGGTTTATTTTCATTTTCACTTAACAGTCTGAGATTTATTCACCAGCACTCAGACAGTAATTGACCATCAATACTCACCCTCTAATACGGATCACAAATGCTAGCCTGGGTTCAGCAGGGACATAGTAATTGTTGGCTTTGCGTGCCATTCTGGCAAGTCGAATCTCACTTCGGTACATTTGCCTGTACTCCTTGTGGTAACTCTCAGCTCTCTTGTAGATGAGTTTTCTCTTCTGCCTATTTATCTGGAAACCATGATAACACATAGTAAATTTATGTGGTTGACATTATACTCAAGTTCAGAACAATTTTTATTCATTTAGTTCACCTGATATCCCCCATGTCTTGCCCTTAACAGAAAAATCCTTTAAATAGGATTGATAAAAGAATCTGCAAAAATATTTCAAATTGACCTGAAATTTACTGCCAGAGATGTTCTCTGATGAGAAAGAAAACTGCCTACAAAGACTAATAGTGCACCTTTACTGGTCAATTCACATAAAATTAAAATGGAATACCACAAACTTTTAAAAGTGTTAAAATCCATTGAGTTCATAGGAAAGATCTACAACCAAGGGCCACAACTGTAAATAACCAAATGGATCAGATTATTCCCCTACCCAATCAAAATGATGATCAGGGTCTAGAACGTGTCATTGAAACACTGGTACATTTTTAGGCTAAATTTGAATTTAAATTAAGTGACCTAAATTTGGCAAATATGTATGTTGAGTTTCTAATAATTATCTATCATAGAGAGTTACAAGCTATTATGGAAGTCCTTAAGGGCAGGCAGGTCTGGTAAACATTAAACCATGGCTTAGTTTGCACAGTCATCGTACAATATTCTTTCCAGGGCATTTTATCATATTAGTGGGTCATACACAGTTCTGCAAGTTAAATCAATGTAATTTTTGTCAATTCTACTGAAAAAGTCTGCAAACAATGAACCCATGAATGACAAAAAAGCCAAACTTTGCATGTTAAACTATGCACAAACAGAAGTTTCATCTTTTGACATTGGTGTCAACAGATATTACAGAAAATATTGCTTTTGAGATCAGAATATACAGATACACAAGAGATTCTGCAGATGCTAGAAATCTAGAGCAACACACACAAAATGCTGGAGTAACTCAGGAAGTCAGGCAGTATCTATGGAAATAAACAAACAGTCGACGTTTCTGGCCAAGACCCTTCTTCAGGGTTGGAGAGGACGGGGGAAGATGCTAGAATACAGATGCTGTTGACTCAGGTATTTCAAATGCATCCAGTTTTCTTACCAAAGATAACTTGATACATTTTGATATCATTCATTTTAACAATACAACCACTAACGTCTCCAGAACAGTGCAAGACACGTGGGACGTTGAACTAAATTACATATTAAACATGCACTACTAAAACACATATGTTGATCTACACGGCAAAAATCGATTTACACACCTTCTTTTCTAATAACAAACGCTTGGCACGTTTGGCCTTCATGTCTGCGTACGCCTTACGCTTTTTCAAAAGGCTTTCCGGGACAGACGGGACCTTCTTTTCTCTGACAGGCAAAAAAAGGGAAGCATGGACGGAGCCGTTAGAGATACATTATTTTACGTACATCTGCATACCCTGTCTTTAGCATAGATATTAATATTTTAAAAAGCAACAAACAACTTAAGTAGACCAAATTGTAGTTTCATCTACTAGGCCCTAAACTGACGGCGGACGATGAACAAGAGAATATAACGAGCTTACCAGCGCATACAAGTTTGCTTCGAAACATTTTCCTATTTTGTTTAGTTGATAACATAAGTGGCTTTACAGTAAATTATAACAGCACTACTTATTCCAGCCTCAGATCACACAAGAGATCGAGACAGGAGTTGCATCACCAGAACATTGTGCCCAAAGCCATCGTAACTTTAAAAAGCGCTGTAAAATACAACTTGTTCATCGCTTGATAATACTTCATAGTCACACAAGGCCAAAAGATCAGATTTAACCACGGATGTAACCAGATTTAAATTCACCCGATTCCACACTCACTTCGGACTCGCCATCGTTGCTACAGCGCTGGGGGAAAGAGAGAAACGCGCATGCGCAAGAACTCTTAAGCCCACGCCCGGGAAGCTGTCTGCGTGATTGCCTGAACCAATGACGGCAACAGCAGGTGATTCAACGGATCGAGTTAATTATTTTAGCCTGCTGTACACGTATGACGGGACATGTGAAAAGCAGATGTGCCGATGGCACGCCAGTCGTGAGCTCAGGAGTAGGCGGCTGCAGGTCGTCGGCGGGGTCCTGGGAGCGGGCCGCGCAGGCTCCATATTTAAAGGGTGAGGCGGAGCTGAAGATGCTGAAAGTTAAGTGGCGGCGGTCGGGGGAGGAGGAGGAGTGTCTGCAGTGCGGCCCCGGCTCTGGCTCTGACACACACCAGCAGCCGGCTCCCGGATCCGCCACCACTGGCCGCTCCTCCCGGGGAAGGGCCGGCGTCAGCCATGAATATCGTGGCGGAGTTCTTCGTCGTGACTTTCAAAGTGCTCTGGGCGTTCGTGCTGGCCGCTGTCAGATGGGTGATCAAGCCCAAGGAGAAGAGCGTGTGCGATCAGGTGTGCCTGATCACGGGAGCGGGCAGCGGGCTCGGCAGGCTCTTCGCGCTGGAGTTCGCCCGGAGGAAAGCCGCCCTGGTGCTGTGGGACATCAACCAGGAGAGCAACGAGGAGACGGCCGAGAAGGTCCGGCAGCTGGGCGTCCGGGTCCACACTTACACTTGCGACGTGAGCAAGAGGAGTAGCGTCTACAGGACTGCCGACTTGGTGCGGAGGGAGATCGGCGACGTGACGGTGCTGGTCAATAACGCAGGTGTAGTGTCCGGGCACCATCTTCTTGAATGTCCCGATGAACTTATCGAGAGGACCATGATGGTCAACTGCCATGCACACTTCTGGGTAAGTTTCAGACTAAAGATTAGGAACCCCTTTTATTAATTAAACTGAATTACTTAAGTATTGGTTCTGCCCACTTTTTCTTCCTGTTCTTTTCTACCCCCGTACGTTTTCATTTATGAAGACCAAAAATTGACACTACAGTAGAAGTAAGAGTAAGCGCCTGTTTTTTTTTTGATGAGCAAAGTTTGTCGCGAAATCTATTACGGGTTGCGTTTGAAGAGATTGCTAATCCAGGTGTATTTTGAATTGCGGCAGTTCTTAATTTTGGTGCGAAGATGCTACGTTTTGTAGATAATGTCACGTTGATTCGTTGAATGGGGTAGTTAGTCAAAGGCATGCGAGATTGCAAAATAAATCACTGCATTGCAGTAATAATCCACTCCAGAAGCTTGGTATCGACACTGTTTGAAGGGAAGCAAAAGTGAATCAGATCAGTGAGTATAAAAATTGGTATATAATTCACCACTAATAATTTAATAATGCATACTACTTTCGCAGAAGTAGTATGTTTTCGCAGGTTTTCATTATGTAGGTATTGTACGCTGTGCCAAAATTGGTTCAATTGTATTTCCCATCATTAAGCGTGCTTTTGTCTTTATTGAATGGCTTCGGTAACATTGCGGAACGCATCGTAAATGAACGCACGCGTTCCCATCATAAATGTGTGTTTTAGGAACGATCACACGTGCTTGGAAACGTGTTAAATGTGACGGTGCCTTATAGCCTTGAATTATTTTTGAAAGAAATATGGAGTTGTTGAAAGATGGTGAGATACACTCTCGTTGCTTCCGTCTGCCCAGCAACGTTAGTGATGGAGCATTAAATGGCTTTTGGTTTTACAGTCGATTCAAATTTGTAAGCCAATGCAATCGATGTCCGGACCAGTAATACGAATTCTAGTGAATCCTGAAATTTGTCTACGTCATTTTGAGGATCTCTAATTGATCAAGTAGTTGCATTTAAGTACATTAATCTATCAACGTGGTCCGTGATCCCTGTATATTTGAGTCGGGGAAAACGCTTTTGGATTTGATGGCGTGTTGTAATACAAACTGATAACCCATTTAATCCCTTGAACCATCTGAGCTGTTTTATTTGTTTTCTTTAGACTTTTAAATGATTACATAACCTAAATTACTTAACTTAATAAACACACACAAAATGCATGAGGAACTCAGCAGGCGGGGAGGGGGCATCTGTGGAAAAGAGCACAGTCGGTGCTTCGGGCGAGACCGGGACACTTGACCTGATATCTGGTAACAAAACTACAAGTATGACTTCTGTAAGCGTTAAACGTGCAATAAAGCTACTTTCCTAAAGGACTAAGTTAGTTTTTTTCCCAATTACCTGAGATCTTATTGCACTTACTTGTTTTTAACTTTATTCTAACAATACATTTGGTGGTAGGGAGGAATAAATCAGCGTTTCCTTTTTCAAAGTCCTGTTTCAGTCAGTAGATTTGATCTTTCTCTTCCATGACATCTCTTGTGTGGTTACCAAGAACATGGTCTCCGTTGCAGAGTTTGCTTCACCTCAACTATTCAATTCATTATTCTATATAATTTTACATAGGAAATTAATTTTGTTTTAATGCTTCTAGTGTAATGAAGAACGTTGTCATGACAACACAACGGAGAAAAATAGGTGGCCTTTTTAAATTGATGCAGAGTTTTTAGTAGGTGAATTTTGACTTTGTTCTTTTAAGTCAAAGACAATTGTAAAATTTGGAACTAGAATTACCACGCTCCAACAATCCTGCCAGTAAATTTACCCAGTACAGGTTGGCCCCACACTAAAAATATGTTCTAGAAACATAGAAAACCTACAGCACAATACAGGCCCTTTGGCCCACAAAGTTGTGCCGAACATGTCCCTACCTTAGAAATTACTAGGGTTCTGCATAGCCTTCTATTTTTCTAAGCTCCATGTACCTATCCAAAAGTCTCTTAAAAGAACCTATCGTATCTGCTTCCACCTCCGTTGCCGGTAGCCCATTCCACGCACTCACCACTAAAAAAACTTAGCCCTGATATCTCCTCTGTACCTACTCCCCAGCACCTTAAACCTGTGTCCTCTTGTGACAATCATTTCAGCCCTGGGAAAAAGTCTCTGACTATCCACATGATCAATGCCTCTCATCATCTTGTACACCTCTGTCAGGTCACCTCTCATCCTCCATCGCTCCAAGAAGAAAAGGCCGAGTTCACTCAACCTATTCTCATAAGGCATGCTCCCCAATCCAGGCAGCATCCTTGTAAATCTCCTCTGCACCCTTTCTATGGTTTCCACATCCTTCCTGTAGCGAGGCGACCAGAACTGAGCATAGTACCCCAAGTGGGGTCTGACCAGGGTCCCATATAGCTGCAACATTCTGTTTTTAGTTGTCATTAATTTGGAATGTATAACAAAAATCACTACATGGTAACCATGTTGTAGAGAATGGTATCAGAAGCACCAAGTTTGTTGAAGTGTAATAGGAGCTCATTTGTTTGTGGGGTGTCCACGAGGAGCTGCATGGTAGCATAGTGTTTAGCACAAGACTTTACACTACCAGTGACCCTGGTTCAATTCTTGCTGCTGTCTCTAAGGGGTTTGTATGTTCTCCCTGTGATCATGTGTGTTTCCTCTGGGTGCTTTGGTTTCCTCGAACAGGACAAAGACATACCAGTGAGTTGGTTAATTGGTCATTGTAAATTGACCTGTGGTTACGCTGGATTAAATTGGAGGATTGCTGGGTGGTGTGGCTTAAATATGCACTGTATCTCAATTTTTTTTTAAATTGGTTGTTCATAACCCAGAAATAGGCTGTATTGTATTGAAAAAATGAAATTGTAAAAGTTGCTGATTTTAGTCCTATAATAGCATGTCACTTTTCATTTACAATAAAATAGTTTTTGTTTTCAATAATACTTGATTTGGAATGCTACATTTCTACTAAAGGATTGGTTCTGGGACCTCGCTCCTTGTGACTTATAAATGACTTGGATGAAGAATAGGAAGGGTTAGTTAATAAATTAGCAGATAACATGAAAATTGCTGTTGTGGATAGTTTGAAAGTTTGGGGAGGGTTACAGAGGGGTGTTGATGGGATGCAGAGCAAGGCTGAAAAGTAGCAGACGGGTTCAGCCTGGAAAAGTGATTCACTTCAGAAAGTCAAATCTGAAGACAGAATGACAGGATTCTTTCCAGTGTGCAGGAACAGAAACATCTTGGGGTCCACACCCATAGATTCTTCAGAGTTGCTGTGCAAGTTGAAGGTGTGTTAAAGGAGAGTTGTAAAATTAGTCAGCTTCATCATGGGCCTCTGTAGTATCCAGAACATCTTCAAGGAGCAGTGCCTCAGAAAGACAGCATCCATTATTAAGGACCCCCATCACTCAGGACATGCCCTCTTCACATTGCTACCATCCGGAAAGGGGTACAGAAGCCTGACTTAATGAGTCAGAAACAGCTTCTTCCCCTCTTCCATCTAATTTATGAATGGATATTGAACCCTTGAATTCTACCTTGCTAATTTTTTTGCAATAATTATTTAATTTAACTATTTAATATATATTTACTATAATTCAGTTTTTTGCTTGTTATTATGTATTGCATTGTACTGCTGCCACAAAGTTAATAAATTTCACGGGATATGCCAGTGATATTAAACTCGGTTTTGATTATTTGGAGAATGAGTTCAAAAGCCATAAGGTAATGTTGGTGCTCTTAAAAAGAGAAATCCTGAATATACCACACTTGAACTATTGTTTAATGCTGGTTGCCACATTGTAGAAGCATGTAGAAGCTTTAGAGAGGGTGCAGAGAAGATTTACCTTGATACCACCTGGACTGAAAAGTTTGTACATTCTTCCTGTGACCACATTAGTTTCCTACCGGTGTTCAGGTTTCCTCCCAGACTGCGAAGACTTGTAGATTAATTGGTCATGATTAGGCTAGTGTGAAATAGTTGGGTTGCTTGACATCAAGCCCCATTGGGCCAGAAGGGCCTGTTCTGCGCTGTATCTCTGAATAAATAAATGAACTAAGGAACAGGATTAATGGTGGACATCCATGATTAAGACATCGCATTTGCTGATGTGTAGGCATGTTCCATAGGTTGGAGGAATATCTGTATTTATGTAATAGCCTCAACCTGAATCTAAAGAATTGTAAGTACACTTAAGAAAACTTAAGTGACTTGCATTGAGTTGTGTGAAGTTAATGGCTAATTATTTAAAGCTAATGTTCAGTAAATTCAGCATTTAAAAACAGATTGCTGTCATTGGAAAATCGTGGAATTGAAGCTGAAGAATGTAATAGTTGAAAATCAAAATTGCAAATACTGGAAATCTGTGAGAAGCAAAGCAAAATGCTGTAGAAACTCAGCAAAGCAGGTCATGCTGCAACTGTGGGAAAAGGGAAGTGTTTCAGGTTGAAGGCTTTTTTTTCTCTCAGTTTTATTCAGTTGCAGTCTCTTCATCCCTGAAATACCTCATATGCTGTCTGACACCATTTACACCATTTTCTGCAGTTTGTAAGCATGCATGGTATCTGCAGTAATGTGCAAAAGTCTTGGGGGGGTTTGTGTGTTGCAGGAGGGGTGTAGGACAGGTGGCAGAGAAGGAGTGGGCGGTGGTACAAGTGCAGACACACCCAGCCCTTGGACACCAGGCAAGGTCATTTGATTCCAAGCAATTGGTTTATTGATCATTACAGAATGTCTCTTTGGTCCTTCCTACTCCCTCCCCTCTCTCTTCCCCTTTTCCCAACCATGATTCCTATCTCCCTGTCCCCTTCCCATTCTCAGTCCACAATAGAGACCCATGTCAGAATCAGATTTATCATCACTCACATGTCGTGATTTTTTTTTGCAGCAACAGCAGTACAGTTCAAAAAATAAAATTACTACAGTACCACACAAAATTAGGCACCCTATCTCTATATATACAGTGCAGAATTACCCTATAAAAATGGCAATCCTGATCATTTAGTAAATTTGAATAATATTGGCAATATGAGAGGTGCATTTGAACAGTTGCCAAAACAACTTTCATATTGTTGGTTCCAAAATATTTGTGTAGTCCTGAACGTCCAGCAACCATGTGGTTGAGGTACAAGCACAACCCCAGTAATTTATCTTCCATCTTGTTCTGTAGCATGCCTGCTCTGTTGATTGTGTAGAGCACTTTTGGAATTAGAATACAGTTAAACCCTTGGGCAAAAAATAAATCCAAGAACATAGCAAGTGGAAAGAGTGCTGATTTTGGAGCACCTGTTACATAGGTGATGCTGTTGTAATTTAGAGTTGAATAATTTTAATTGCTTAGATCCATGCAACTACATGGGCTAACCACAGAGTGGCGCTGCTGCAGTTTTCCCATGTAAAACCTCATCTCGCAACTGAGAACAGAGCGGAAAATTTTGGCTGCTTCCACCACACCTTCAAAGTTCCTTTATCATCAAAGTACATACATGTCATCATACACAGTACTGAGGTTCGTTTTCTTGCAGGCATACACATAAATCCAAGAAACACAATAGAATCAGTGAAAGTCTGCACCCAACAGGACAGACAAACAACTAAAGATAACAAACTCTGCGAGATACATAATAAATAAGCAAGCAATAAATATAAAGAACATGAGATGAATAGTCCTTTAAGGTTCAAGTCCATAGGTTGTGGGAACAGGTCAGTGATGGGGTAAGTGAAGTGATCCCTTCTGGTTCATGAAACTGATGGTTGAAGGTAATAACTGTTCCTGCACTTGCTGCAGTGAGTCATGAGTCTCCTGTACTACCTTCCCAATGACCGTAGTAAGAACAGAGCATGGCCTGGATGATGGACGCTACTTTCCTGCGACAGCACTCCGTGTAGATGTGCTTAGGTGGGGAGAGCTTTATCTGTGATGACTATTTTTAGTTGGATTTTCCATTCAAGGGCATTGGTGTTTCCATACAGACGATGATGCAACCAGTCAATATACGTGCCACCACACATCTACAGAAGTTAGGCAAAGTTTTGCATGTCATGTTGAATCTTCACAAATTTCTAAGGAAGTAGAGGCACTGCTGTGCTTTCTTCATAATGGCATTCAGACAGACAGACATACTTTATTGATCCCGAGGGAAATTTGGTTTCGTTACAGTCGCACCACCCAAGAATAGTGTAGAAATATAGCAATATAAAACCATAAATAATTAAATAATAATAGGTAAATTATGCCAAGTGGAAATAAGTCCAGGACCAGCCTATTGGCTCAGGGTGTCTGACACTCCGAGGGAGGAGTTGTAAAGTTTGATGGCCACAGGCAGGAATGACTTCCTATGCCGCTCAGTGTTTCATCTTGGTGGAATGGACCCAGGACAGTCCTCTGAAATAATCACACTGAGGAATTGAAAGTTGCTGACCCTCTCCACCTCTGATCTCCCCCAATGAGGACTGGCTCGTGGACCTCCAGCTTCCTCCAGCTCCTTGGTTTTGCTGACATTGAGTGGGAGGTTGTTGTAGTACTACTCAACCAGATTTTCAGTCTCCTTCCTATATGCTAATTCATCATCTTGGATTCAGCCAACAATACTGGCATTGTCAGCAAACTTAAATATGGCATCGGAGCTGTACTTGACCTCACAGCCAAGCAGCAATGTAAATCAGAGGGGCTAAGCACACAGCCTTGTGGTACACCTGAGCTGATAGACTGTGGAGCTGTTTTTACCAATCCAAACTGGTGGCGAAGTCTAGTCCTACTGAAGGGTTTTGACCCGAAATGTCAACTGTACTTTATCCCATAGATGCTGACTGGTCTGTTGAGTTCCTCCAGTGTTTTGTTCAAATTTCCAGTATCTACAGATTTTCTCTTGTTTTGCTTAGATTACCTAATCTGATTCCTAATCACTCCAATCACCTACCTCTGGTTAGGAGATGCTAGTGAGATTCTTGAATAATGTGGATACAGTGTCTTTCATGTTTGGAGATACTTTCAAAATCGATTATTAACATTGAAATAAACTCTGTCAAACTGCCCATTGTGTCCAGAATCCATGGGCGGTTGAATCAGCAATGACACAGACAAGCTGTGCCTCCACAGAAACCCACGTTTGTGTTCCTGACAAAGAGCTGGAGACAGCTGCCAAAAGCCAATATTCATTGCATCATTTCCTGTTTTTCAGGATTTTTTTCCTTCAAGAATCAATTTTGTATATTTTGTTTTGAATGCCTGTCGCAATAATTGGATTGGCCAGTTTTTTTTAAATTAGGAACAATGGAATGAACACATGAGAATGAGGTAAGCTTTTCAACTCCTCAAGCCTGTTGTGCCATTCAGAAAGATGATGGCCTTTGATCTATCCAATACCATACATTTGGATGGCCCTCCATCAAAATCTGTCTGCATCCACGATGTTTTCCTGCTTCTGGGCTTCCAACTTCCTGTGATGGTAAATTCTGCTCTGAAGAAATTTCTCTGGAGTCCTCATTGTCTTCCCTGATTATCTGAGATTCTGATCTCTTACTACAGATTAGGGGTTCCTAACCTAGGGTCCATGGACCCATGGTAAATGGTATTGGTATGTGGCATTTTAAAAAAAGGTTTGGAACCCTTGTTAAGAATTGTAGACAATGGAAATGATCTGCTTGGCTTATCCAGTCCATGCCAGCCAAGATGCAGGTTGGGGCTCATCCCAATGGCACATGATCAGCCCATATATCTGTAAACCTTTCCTATATATATTCAAGTGTCTTCTAAAAGTTGTATCTCGTACCTGCCTCAACAACTTTCTCTAGTTCATTCCAGATCATGTTCAAGTTTATCATCATTCAACTGTACACCTAGATGCTGCCAAATGAAACCACGTTCCTCTGGATCAAGGTGCACAACACAATACAGTACATAACTCACACAACACACAAAATAGTGGTATTAATAAAATGTATTGAAGATTGATATTTAGCATAAGGTACATTTATGACAAGTTTCATAAGCATAATGTCACTGGTGCTTCATAAGTGATGAGACCTGGGTGATGGCAGGGAGTTCAGTAGTCTTTATGGCTTGGGGAAAGAAGCTTTACCCCGTCCTTGTCCTAATAACACAATGGTACTTCCTGCCTGATGGTAGTGGGTCAAAGTTGCCCCTTTCATTAAATCTCTTGTGCTCTCTCACACTCTGCCCTTTAGTTCTTAATTCCCCAACTCCAGTAAAAAGGCTGTGTGTCCTTCACCCTGTCTATGCCCTTCATGGCTTTATACACCCCTCTTGTATGCTTCAAGGAATAAAGTCCTAACCATATAACCTACTCCCTTCTGGGTATTGCCAGAACTCAAATCTTTTCTGCATAGAAGTGAAGCTTTTTGCCCTTTAAACAAAGTATCCTCAGAAGCACTGATTCTCTTGTAGTTTATTTGGAAGTAATTCTGCAACAGCTCTAGCTAAAAATGTAAATGGTCTGTCTTTTCCATCTCCCAGTAAATTAAACGAGTTAGTAATGGGCTTAGTGTTAATATTTTTCTCTAAATGGTAGATTACTTGAACTTGGTGTAGAAATGGGCTCCAAATTTTTGTTTTCTAGTCTTATAATTTGTTCTTTAAGCTTACAAAGCAGGACTTTTTTTAGTTAAGCAAGTAAAGACTGAATTGAAACATGGACTTGTTGCTTAATTTCATGCAGTGAGAGTGTTTGTGGAGGGTTGGTGGTGGTGGGGTAGTAATGTAGAATCGGGTCTCATTGATTAGTCTTCCTTCTGTTCTGGATCTCATGGCTGCTGCTCCAGGGTTAGCATGCCTTTTGATAAATTGGACTAACCCACCCTCCACAGGCTTCATTCTACCCCCTTTTTCATTCGAAAGAAAATTGACTTGATGAACGTCAAGGAAATTTAATCAGTTTGATTGCTCTGCTTAGTTCCTGCTAAGACACAAATTATAAATATAATGGATTACAGTTAATTGGGATCACTGAATTTTGGCCCAATCAAGTGGCTGGTCCAATTAGCCCAAGTTTCATAGTTCAAAGGTATATTTTTTAAAAATTTCAAACTACTGTTTAACTGATAAACAAATCGTGTATTTAAATGAAACACAGACAAAAATAGAACATCGCCAATAGCACTACAACACTATACAAATGTATTAGTTCCTAATAGTTATCAGAGGAATTCATCTGCTGTGTTCTTTTGATTTACTGTAAATGAACCAAATCAGCACAGACACCTAATGAAGAAAATGGACTGCCTTCATACAGTGCTTTAGACCAGGGCTTCCCAACCTGTTTTATGCCATAGAACCTGACCATTAACTGAGGAGGGGTGGTGTCTGTGGATCCCAGTTTGGGAACCCCTGCTTTCGACAATTACATCCTGCAAATCTTCATTTTCATTGTAAAATTTAAGATAATTGTCAATACTTTAATTCTTCATAGTTCCTAACTTGAATTAGTGAAATTGTTTCATTTTAACTCTTGGCCATTTCTGGCATCGCCAAACTGCAGTGAGAATGGTCCTGCTGCTTATTTCTTGCCTATCTGTGAAAAATTCACTACTTTTTGAACAGAAGTACATATAGCCTATGCTAATTAGGAACCATTTGCTCTAATCACACTGTAGCATCTTGCAGCCACACAAGTGCAAGTGATTGATGCTAGATAGAACCTGTTTGGCAACAGTCTCCTGCCCAATTAAGTGGCATTGTGTCCCAAATAAATAAAGAGAATCCCGACTATTTTCTTGATTAGCTTCTGTTCTTTTGAGAGTCGTCCTAAATACGTGGTGGCTCAATTAACCAGAATTCACTGTATTACAATCAATATATTTACCTCTTGTCATGTTCTAATGTTTTTAATACCTTTCTTCACCCTCCTCTGCATGCTTGGGACGATTCTATTGCAGACTTAAGTTTAGCTGGCCTTGTGAATCCAGTTGTGTGAATTTGAAGGTTTAATGTTGTTTTGTTTATATTTATATTGAATATTCATATTATATGAATATTCATATATGAATATTCATATTATATGAATATATAATATGTATTGAAGTTAATATTTTCTAAATATTTGTTTAAACCATGGTTTCCCAACCTGGGGTACACAGACCCTTTGGTTAATGGCATTATAAAGGTTGGGAATCCTTGGTTTAAACAATGACTTTTGTACAATATGGTCCCAATGTGAAATTAAGGGTGTAATGAAACCACATATTTAGACAGAATCAGATGATACAAGTTTCTGCATAATGATGTATTGCCTATTTAACTTGATAGTTGTTTGCAGTGGTTTTGGCTTGTAACTGCACCGTCCTTTCCTAAGCTGAAAGCTGAGATCTGTTTTTTAACTTGGGGAAACTGAATCAGGGAGGGGAGGAGAATTGGGGGTGGGGGAGGGGTTGTGGATGTATGTTGGCCATAGTGAAGATTTTTTAATGTCACATTATAGTAGGAGGGAAAGTATAATGTGGGGAAGGGAGAGGAGAAAATACAATAGTGATGTAGGAACTTAATTTTTTTTTTGATGATATGGTTCCATGCACTATTTAAACTATTTTGAGTACTTCAGTGCAAAAGCAAATCCTATTTGGTAAATGTGAATGGTTTCCAGTAAACTTTATTGTGTATTTACCAGCACTTTTCCCTGTGTGTTCTTCAGCCAAATGCAGGGATTTGGCTATTGTCAGAAGTTTTGGAGCTTGCATCCATAGTTCCTTGAAAGTGGTAACATGGGGTGATGAAGACATGGCATGCTGAGCATAAATGTGAAAGATGTGATGCCATGTTACTATTTTATCCAATTGTTGTCTAACTGGTTCTTTGGAATATGTGCATATCTGGTTGACAGGCAAAAGTGCCAAGGAGATTCGCCAGTGGGTTTATCTTCTCTCAAAAATGGGCAAAGGGATGTCCTGATTTCATTAGAGGTATAAATAAGCTAGATCAGGGCCCCTGACCTTTTATGTGTCATGGACCCCTACCATTAACTGAGGGTTGTGTGGACCCTAGGATGGATGATCAGAATTTTTTTTCACTTGTGACGTAAGCAACAACATGGGTGGAAAGAATTTTAAAAGGGCTTTGAAGGAACTTTTCTATTAGTTTGTATCTGGAGCTTGCTAGCAGAAGATGTTGTAGAGTCAAATATATTCCTTGCAGTTGAGAAATTTTAGTCAGGCACTTAAATAGGGAAGACATTGAAAGCAATGGTGTAACGCAGATAAATGATTTTGAGTGAAGAACTGGTTTTTGTGCCATATAACTAACTATAACCATGTCAAATGTTTGGGTTTTTGTTGGTTTTTTTTTTTTTTGCAGCATTATGGTATCTTCCTATTTGCAACTTTCTATTTTGTAGTTTGTAGTTGCAGCAATTACCACCAGGCAGCCCACATTGATTCATGGTTACCTCAAACTTCCTACGCTTCTTGCTCTTACTGCTTTCCTTGCCCTCAACTATACATTTATAAAATAAAATCTTGGTTCCAAAATTTCCTTTAATTCTTGAATTCTTTTTCAGCACCTAAAGCTTCAGCTTCTAGATATGATAACAAGCCACTAAAATGTAAACATACTGCAACAAATAATACAACCATCTGTTGTAAGAAATAAAGAACTTGTTTTAAACAAAATGTTAAGAAATTGGTAGGAGGCCATTCTCTGCCCTGAGCTGGAAGTGTATTTATTCAACCTGTTGACCAATGAACATGAAACTTGGCTCATGTTTGCATATTTGGGGAAGGGAGAATAAAAATGTCAACCTACTGTAATTTAAATTCCTGTATGCAGTCTCTTGATCTTGGATTGCAGGCTACTGCTGTAAGTTTATGGGGAAGTGTTGATACATGAATTTTCAAGATCAGAAATGAGATAAACATTGTGGTGTCATGTTATTGTGGACATTCTAATGTGTTGTACTGATGTAAACCAAGTTATCAAAAATCTGCCTGAAGAATAAGTATGGTTGGTTTAAATAACAGACTCTTTGTGCTCAATGGAACAATTAATTCCTTCCAAGTATACAGAATTTAATTTTCTGAAATGGCCATGACTTACAATGACTTTCAAAACATAGTTTGTTTAAAGTGCGGCATTTTTTCTAAATAAAAAGAGAACTTAAAGCCAACTAAAATAAAAATCAGAAATTGCTGGAAACATCAAACCTGTATATGGAGAGTGAATCTGAAACATTAAGATTGAACATTGGAGGCAAGATATCTAGAGCTGATATCTTATTAAAGGTGATTTGAGTGACAAAAGATCCATTGAATTGCAGCCAGTGGGGTGAACGTTGTGCAACTGGATTGTGGATTTTTTCACTTGCAGAATCCAGTCTGTTCAGATTGGTAAAGTATCTCTGCCATCTCCATCAGCTCAGTTGCACCACAGGGATGTGTGCTTAGCCCCCTACTCCACTCATTTTATACCTATGACTGTGTTACTAAGCAAAGCTCCTGCACCAGGTTTCCTGATACTGTTGTGGGCCATATCAATGTGGTGATGAATCAGCATGCAGGAGGGAGATTGAAAATTTGGCTGTGTGGTGTCATAACCCTTCTCAGCAAGACCAAGGGACTGGTTGTAGTTTTCAGGTGAGGGAAACCAGAGGTCTATTAGCCAGTCCTCATTGGATTATCAGAGATGAAGAGGGTCAGTAACTATCATATAGGACCTGTCCTGGACACATCATATAAACATAATTGCAAAGAAAGCAGAACGGCCCCTCTACTTCCTCAGGAGTCTGTGGAGGTTTGGAACGTCATCACAAACTTGATGTGTCATCGACAGTTCACTGACAGTCTGCATCATGACCTAGTATGGGAACACCAATGCATTTGAGTGGAAAATCCTACAAAAGCTAGTGGATTTGGCCCAGTACATTGCGGGTAAAACGCTCCCAACCATGGAACACTTTTATATGAAATGTTGCTGAAGAAAAGCAGCATCGTCCATCAGAGATCCTCACCATCCAGGCCATGTTCTTTTTTTCACTGCAGCCATCAGGTAGAATGTACAGGTGCCTCAGGATTCGCACCACCAGGTTCAGAAACAGTTTCTTCGGGGGAAGAGAGTAGAAAAGGATAACTACTCATTCTGTTGCTGCTGTTCCCACAACTAATGATCTCACTTTAAGGATTCTTTATTGCTATTTATTTATATTTGTATTTGGACAGTTTGTTCATTGATCCTGCTTACAGTTATTCTATAGATTTGCCCACAGGAAAAAGAATGAGTTGTAAGTGGTGACATGTATAAACTGTACATTGTACTTTGAACTTTTGAACTCTGGCCTTGAACATAATCAATTTTGTTTGGGAGGCAATGGGATGAAAGCAAAAGCATTAGAGAAGATGGAAGGACGCTCAGATGATAGAAGGGAAGTCCTAGAGGACAACTACTCCTTGCATTGGGTATAGTTTAGGTTCATGGAAGTTCCTACAGCTGCACAGTTTGACCTGGAGAAATTGTTCATATTGAGTATTTTCTAGGATTGAACAACTTTGCCAAACTTGACCAGTCTTTTCAAGTGAAGCACTGATTCCTTTACATGTCTTCTTACAAGGTCTTTTCCATTCAGTGTTCACAATGTGGTTGTCTGACATTGAAGAAATGAAAGACAGGTTAGGTTAAATGCTTGTGGAGCATTTGCATTAAATTTGCAGAGATTTTCCAACCATCCTTGTCAGTTCTAACCACTACCAATTTAATTCTGTATCCCCTTTGATTATAGATTTTGCCATGTCTAAGAACCAGTATAAGCTTGAGGACAGCACCTCTTGTATTTGGGTGAATCAGCTTTCAACAACTTTGGATAACTTTTTATCTATTTATTGGGCCTATTTGTCATCAATCTGTAATACTGATTATTTTCTTTTTTTTTAGCACAATCAGACATCATTTCCTACAGCTCCAAATTGTTGTTTTTCATACCCCTTTTTATTGGTTTACCTCTTGTAACCTATTAATCAGTTGGCTTTGTTGATGGCTTATTCCCAGAGCTACTGTCACCTCATCTCTGGCATATCTATCCCTCTCCAACTTGAAACTATTTTTTAAAATTTCTATTCTGATGAAAGTTTGATCTGGAGCATTAGGTTTTCTCTTCCCATGCATGTTGCCTGATCTGCTGTGTATCCAGCATTGTTATCAATTTCCAGTGTGGGGGTTCTTCTCAATATTCATTGTCTGTTATGTGCAGGTCTTTGTACTTGGCATGTATCATTAGCTAATGTATGGGCTATTTAGTGTACCATCCCTCATGGTAGGTTCATGCAGAAATTTAAGATCCATGGTGACTTAGCATTTTTGTATTCAGAGTTATCTTTCCCATATGAGAGAGGGTAGTTGTTCATAGGATTGTCTGAAGTCTGACTCTGGATGTTCTGAAGGGATCCATACTGGGACATCTTCTTTGTGTACTGCTATTTTATGTTAATTCTTTCAATGAAGACAATTTGCTTTTTTTGGTTCAAACTTGCAACTTGTAAACATTTCTACCAGAACAGCAATCCTGCAAGTGTACTTTATTAACTGGAAATGCTTTAGAGGATCCAGAGATCTTTAAAGTAGTCATGTAAATATAATTGCCATATACCTAAGGTGTACTTAAATATTCTTCAAGTTAGCTGTATGGTAGATTAGCTTACACTAGTTGGGATAACAATTCCAACCTAGCTCACATCTTTGGCAGGTAGTACGTGTAGACAACACACAAAATGCTGGTGGAACACAGCAGTCCAGGCAGCATCTATAGGAGAAGCACTGTCGACGTTTTGGGCCGAGACCCTTTGAACGTGTAGATCCATCTTTCTTATTCCAAACATCCTCACATGGGGCATTTCTTTGCACTCTCATGGCCCAAATCCACAAAGTAAGCTAAAGCTAGCAATTTAGTAAAGTGTTCCAGTTGAAATTCTTTATTGAGAAGTTGTGCTGCAGCTTTTTATAGGCAAATACTATTTAATCATTCACTGGTCCAGTTAATCCATTCTAAAACTGCAAGTATAATTTAGAAGATAGTTAATAAAATCGGGTTTTAGTTGATGATCATTGGTGTTATAATAAGCAAATTATTACATTTTTTGTAATTCATGAGTCTTAAGGTGAATCTAATTGCATATGTCTTTCAAAAGATAACATTTAATGTTATTGGCTTAGGCTCAATATAGAAAATGGCAAAAGCCTGTTGCTAGCCATGTAAGTGAAATGCACAAAATTTGTATAGTTGTTCGAGGAGCAGGTGAAGATAATTGGGCCTCTGTCACTGCCCTGAACTCCCCCAGTAATTTCCTGGGGCTGAAATTAGTTCTAGCAGTCGTGATCATCCTTTGAGCCCCGCCAGTGGAATATTTGCTCTGATTCCAATTAACATCTTTGATTGCCAAGTCTCCATTGCCACATCATGCTCCCCTATGGTTAATTGTACCTGAAGGAAAAAATAGAATTCTACCAACTAGATAATTCATTCAAAGCTTAAAGCACAATTGTTGAAATACAATGGGCTACTGTGTTGCAAACGTTTGTAAATCATTCCATAATACTAACAGAAGCTAGTTGGGGGAGCAAAAGACAAATGGTCAACTCTTGTTGTAGAGTAGCCAGTGTGTATAAGTTCCCATAAACAAAAGTTAGTACACTCTATGGCTTTGATGTCTTGTAATTAGATATTTGTATATCATATGTACATCTAAACTTGCTTTTGAAAGTAAGTATCCATCTTACAGTGCCTGAACTATAATATCTTTTATATTGCACCTGGTATTTAAAATTGTTCTATTTTTCTAATTTAATACAAAATTTAAACTAGTTTTTACTTCATGCATTGGTAGAGAATTATGCTTGAGCATTCCTGGCTAATTACCAATTTTTGTAATTTGGTACTGGCTCTTGCATGCAAGATTAATTTTAACTCGCAAATTTATGTTGTCAGCTAACTTTATGAGAGGCTTGAGTGTTTTGATTAATATGATCTTGACTATCTGCCAGAAATACTACTAAATATTAAATGTGTCAATGATATTAAAGTTTGTCTGGAGGTGAATTCTTTTGTTTGGATATTATACCCAGTTTTGAGAGGCGTGGAGGAAATGGACCCAGAACATTTTAAAATCAAACCTGTATTGTAAGTCGTTTGCCACAATCATCACTCACTAAGCATGAAATATTGTTAGTCAATCTATGGGGAATGATATTTTGTGCTAAATATTTATTATGATGTGCTTAATGATAAAGACGTAGATTTTAAACCCTTGGACTTGGCATACCATTGAGTGTGATTTGGATGAGAGCCATCTGTTATTGTTTTACTCATAAAAATGGACTTTAAAAAAAAAACTGGAAAATTTTGTTCGATGGCTTCAGAAAATGTCTATTTAACATTCTGTGCTTTAATGATAGTTGTGTAGATCTGTGCAATAATCCATCCTTTTTGAAAGTTACAATAAACAGACACAAATCTGCAGCAAGAATGTCAAATGGCCTCTTTATTACAGAAGATTAAGGGGATTATCCAATGTCACAGTTTCCTTGATCATTCTACCATCTCAAAAAGATCAAAGGATCTTGGAACTAATCAGATTTAGAAATAATTTTGTATGAATTTAATGAAGTGTCTTAATTTTTCATTTTTCAAAAGTATCATTAAATATTTGGGAAATATCTGTCTGATATTTCAAACAAAATTTTGTAAGGATCCATTGTGAATCTTGTTAAAATGTGGATTTGGTGGAGATCTGTTGCATTTATTAATTTCTAGCTAAACACTCTTGTGTTTGTATGTAACCAACCTCAAATTAAATAATACATCAAACTTTGATAAAAGCAGTGTTAATTTTTAAATGCTTTTTAGCTCAGCTCTTTTTAAAAAAATAATTAAAATTAAAAGCTCGTGTACAGAGTCGCAAAGAGTAGTGGGAGACTGGAGGATTGGGAAAAGTTTAAAAAGCAACAAAGAACAACTAAACAAAAAAGGAAAGGGAAGAGTATGAAAGTAAATTAGCACAAAATATAAAAACAGATGGCAAAAGTTTTTATAAATATAAAGTGGAAGAGGGTGGCTAAAGTCAACGTAGGTCCCTTGGAAGACGAGAAGGGGAATTTGATATTGGGTGATAAGGAAATGGCTGAGACATTGAACGACTATTTTGTTTCAGTCTTCACAGTGGAGGACACGTCTATTATGCCAAAAAATGATGTTATGGACAAAATGGGAGGCGAGGACCTCAATTAAAATCACTGTCACTAAAGATATAGTGATGAGCAAACTAGAGGGCTTGAAGGTAGATAAGTCCCCGGTCCTGATGAGATGCATCCCAGGGTGCTGAGGGAATTGGCAGAGGTTATAGTAGATGCATTAGTAATCATTTACCAAAACTCTCTAGACTCTGGGACCCAGCAAATTGGAAGACAGCAAATGTCATGCCACTTTTTTAAAAAAAGGATGTAGGCAAAAGACAAGCAACTTGTCAACGTCTACAGCTCAACGTCTGTAGTCAGGAAAATGCTTGAAGCTGTCATTAAGGAAGAAATAGCGAAACATTTTGAAAGGAGTGGTTCCATTAGACAGATGCAGCATGGATTCAGAAGGGGCAGGTCCTGTTTGACAAACTTAGTGGGGTTCTTTGAGGACATAATGAGTGCAGTGGATAGAGGGGAACAGGTGGATGTTGTATATTTGGACTTCCAGAAGGCGTTCAATAAGGTGCCGCACAAGAGACCTATAAATAAGGTCCGGATGGATAGAGTTGGAGGAAGTGTATTGGCATGGATAGTGGATTGGTTAACCAGTAGAAGGCGAAGAGTTGGTATAAATGGGTGTTTCTGCAGTTGGCAGTCAGTGGTGAGTGGGGTGCTGCAGGGGTCTGTGCTGGGCCCACAGCTGTTTACCATTTACATTGATGATTTGGAAGAGGGGACTGAGTGTAGCGTGTTGATGACACTAAACTGAGTGGAAAAGCAAATTGTACAGAGGATGTGGAGAGTCTGCAGAGGGATATAGATAGGTTGAGTGGGCCAAGTTCCGGCAGATGGAGTACAACGTTGGTAAATGTGAGATCATCCACTTTGGAAGGAATAATAGAAGAGCAGATTATTATTTAAATGGTGAAAGATTGCAGCATGCCTTTGTGCAGAGGGACTTGAGTGCTTGTTCATGAATCGCAAAAATTTGGCTTGCAGATACAACAGGTTATTAAGGCAAATGGAATGTTGGCCTTCATTGCTAGAGGGATTGAATTCAAGAGCAGGGAGGTCATGCTGTAAGTATACAGGGTTATGGTGAGGCCACACCTGGAGTACTGTGTGCAGTCCTCCATACTTGAGGAAGGATATACTGGCTTTGGAGGCAGTTCACCAGGTTGATTCCAGAGATGAGGAGAGATTGAATCGCCTGGGACTGTACTCTCTGGAATTCAGAAGAATGAGAGGGGATCTTATAGAAACATACAAAATTTAGAAAGGGATAGATAAGATAGAAGTAGGAAAGTTGTTTCCATTGATATGTGAGACTAGAACTAGGGGACATTGCCTGAAGATTCAGAGGAGATGATTTTTTTTTTTAACAAGGTGCCACACATGAGCCTGCTAAACAAGATGAGAGCCCATCTTATTACACTAACATGGACAGAAGATTGGCTGTCTGGCAGGAGTCAGAGTGGGAATAAAGGGATCCTTTTCAGGGTGACTGGTAATGTTCTGCGGAGGTCTGTTTTGGGACGATTTTTTTTACATGTCGGTGATTTGGATCGTGGAATTGATAGTTTTGAGGAGGAGCAGATAGTGTTGAGGAAGCAATAAGCCTGCAGAAAGACTTAAACAGGTTGTGGGAATGGGCAAAGAAGTGGCAGGTGGAGTATAGTGTAGGGAAGAGTATGGTCATGCACTTTGTAAGATGGAATAAAGGCACAGAGTGGGCAGCAAATTTGGAAATCAGTGGTGCAAAGGGACTTGGGAGCCCTTGTGTGGGATTCCCTAAAGGTTAATTTGTAGGTCTAGTCAGTGGTAAGGAAGGCAAATGCAATGGTAGCATTCATTTCAAGAGGACTAGAATATAATGCTGAGACTCTGAGGCATTGCTCAGACCACACTTGCAGTATTATGAGCAGTTTTGGACCCTATTCTAAAAATACATCAAAGTTTTGTAAGAATGATTCTAGGAATAGAAGGGTTAACATTTGAAGAATGAGGAGGGGTGGGGTCACACTGAATATGGAAAAGCCTAGACTGAGTGAATATGGAGAGGATGTTTCCTGTAATGGGGGAACCTAGGGCCAGAGGGTACTCCCGCAGAATAGAGGGATGTCTTTTTGGGTATATTTGAAGCAGAGTAAGGGTGTCAGATGTTACAGGGAGAAGGTAGAGTGGGATTGAGAGGGATAATAAATCAGCCAGGGTGGAGCAAATTCAATGGGCCAAAATGGCCTACTTCTGCTCCTATGTCTTGTGTTCTTGTGGCTTATTTCAACTTGAATAACTTGATCATAGCAGCCATTGCTCTTCCTCAGTAGCTGTTTAACATGGAATGAGGAAATAATTCACTAGAATTGTTATTCGACCAAAACTGTCACCATTTCAAGATGGTGTTTAATGGGATGGGTAAAGACTAAGGTGCTAGCTTCTGTGTGCTGGCCCTAAGTAAATAGATGGAGAAATTGTTTTGAAAAGGTAATTTCATTGTCAAGGGATAGAATTTACAGCTTTAGAGCCCATAGCCGCCATTTAACAATCTTCATGTGGAGACTGAGGAATGGACATGTACTAACTAAACTATTAATTCAGTCCTAGCAGCATGTGTGAGGCGGTGAGGGAAAAGGCCCTTCTTGGGATCCATGGACGCAAGGTGTAAACTGTTTTAGATTGAAGGTACTACCTGGGGAAATTCTGTTTTCCTAGTTAATTGTTCCTTTTTTCCACACTCCTTCACTTCCTCAAGTACACGAGTAAATAGATTCAAGCCTAGATTTTTCCATTATCTTGAATGCACCTTTTGTGTTTGGTCATTGTTTTTGATGCAAGGAATCCAGTCTGGCTTGAAGTTGGTCATTGTGATAGTGGTGACAGTACAATTATTTGGACCAAATTACTGGTGCTTCTAAACATGCTTTCTTATGATTTTAAAGATTTCATTCGAAGTATTAAATATGAACAGGGAACTTTTTTCAGATTCAGTTTATTGTCATTTAGAAACCACAAATGCAATGCAGTTTAAAAAATGAGACAACGTTCCTCCAGCATGATATCACAAAAGCATATGACAAAACAGACTACACCAGAAAATCCACATAACGTTTGGCAATCTGCAATCCGGAGTCCAGAGACACAAAAATACAACTGCAGATGCTGTGGATCAAAGAATATGTACACAATGCTGGAATAACTCAGCAGGTCAGGCAGCATCCATGAGAAAAGAGTAGCCAATGTTTTGGGCCGAGACCCTTCATCAGGAATGGGGGGGGGGGGGTGGGGGAAGAGAGGGCCGAAGCCCAGTAATAGAGATTGGGGAGGGGGTAGGGCCTAGAGGTGCCAGGTGGAAAACCTGGAAAGATTTATCTAGGAAAGATAAAGGGGGGAGGGGGAGGGGATAAGCAGGAAAAAACTGTAGAGATAAAGAAGTTGAAAGGGGAGAGAGGCAGAGAGGGACCTGGGATAGGGGGAGGGAATTACTGGAAATTGGAGAATTCAGTGTTCATACCACAGGCTGGGGCTACCCAGACGGTAGATGAGGTGTTGCTCCTCCAACCTGAGTTTGGCCTCATCATGGCAGTAGAGGAGGCCATGTATGGACATATCTAGATGGGAATGAGAGGCAGAGTTGAAGTGAGTGGCAACCGGGAGGTCCTGTCTATTGTGACGGACGGAGTGTAGGTGCTCGACGAAGCGGTCCCCCAATCTGCGTCAGGTCTTGCCGATGTAGAGGAGGCCGCACCGGATGCAATAGACGACTCCAGCAGACTTGCAGGTGAAGTGTTGCCTCACCTGGAATGACTGTCTGGGGCCCGGAATGGTGGTAAGGGGGGAGGTGTGGGGACAGGTGTAGCATTTGTGCTTGCAGGGATAAGTGCCAGGTGGGAGTTCTGTGGGGAGGGACTTGTGGACCAGGTAGTCGCAGAGGGAATGATCCCTGGGAAAAGCTGAGAGGGGTAGGGAGGGAAAGATGTGCTTGGTGGTGGGGTCCTGTTGAAGGTGGCGGAAGTTGCGGAGGATAATGTGTTGGATCCGGAGACTGGTGGGGTGGTAGGTGAGGACAAGGTGAACCCTGTCCCTGTTGTGGTGACGGGAGGATGGGTTAAAGGCTGAAGTGCGGGAAGTGGAGGAGATGCGGGTGAGGGCATCTTTGATGACGCCAGAAGGGAAACCACGATCCTGAAAGAAAGAGGACATTTGAGAAGTCCTAGAATGGAAAGCCTCATCCTGGGAGCAGATGCAGCGGAGACGATGGAACTGGGAATAGGGAATGGCATTTTTGCATTGGGCAGACTTCAACTCTGCCTCTCATTCCCATCTAGATATGTCCATACATGGCCTCCTTTACTGCCATGATGAGGCCAAACTCAGGTTGGAGGAGCAACACCTCATATACCGTCTAGGTAGCCCCAGCCTGGTGGTATGAACATTGAATTCTCCAATTTCCGGTAATTCCCTCCCCCTCCCCCTTCCCCTATCCCAGGTCCCTCTCTGCCTCTCTCCCCTTTCAACTTTCTGCTTCTTTATCTCTACAGTTCTTTCATGCTTATCCCCTCCCCCTCCCCACTTTATCTTTCCTCTGATTGGTTTTCCACCTGGTGCCTCTAGGCCCTACCCCCTCCCCTATCTCTATTACTGGGCTTCGGCCCTCTCTTTCCCCCTCCATTCCTGATGAAGGGTCTCGGCCTGAAACGTTGGCTACTCTTTTCTTACGGATGCTGCCTGGCCTGCTGAGTTCTTCCAGCGTTGTGTACATATTCTGAGTCCAGAGAGGCTGCTGAGTATTAATATTGTGCTACTATCTTTGCACGTTCTCTGAAAAGGAGCTCCAAATCCACCAGACAAAACAAGACTAAAAACTAAAGCTACAAGACCACATAGTTGCAACAGTGTAAACAATAGCATAATTGATTAAAAATAAAGACCATGGGCACAGTAAAATTAGTCCAAAGATGTTAGAAGACTATAAGTTCGAAAGAAACCACCACACAGTTTTCACAAGTCCTCAGGGTCCCAAATGACTCGTCATCCCATTCCAGCGGCAGAAGGGTATACCCCCGCCATGGACTTCCACGGAGCTGCCTGATTCAGCCTCGCAGATGAAGCACACACTGAAAGCTCCGTCGAACCCAGCCTCGCAGACGCAGCACACAGTGAAAGCGACCTGACCGCAGCAGATTCTGAGTCCGTCGAACCTCCGACCATCCCCTCCAGCACAGCTTCTCCGAGCACCATCCTCTGCTGAGCGTATTAAGACACCCCCGCCAACAGCTATTGGCAACGCAACCCCGAGGACTGGGGGCCTGCTCTTCCCAGCAGAGACCCGGACCTCACAGCAGCAGCAGCAACGAAGAAGGTCTTCCTGGAGATTTCCAGATGTTCCTCCATGCTCCCACGTCAGTTTTCAACCGATTATGATTGCGCACGGCACCCTGCTTCACAAATAACAGATAATCGGCTCTGGAGTGGCCGCTGCAAGCTGCGTAACGCCACCATCTTGGATCTTGGCTGCAAGTAACCAGAATTTGCAAGTATAACATTCTTTTTGGTATTTCCATCCAGTTTCTTTAACTTGATGCTGCACTTGTAGTACAGTAATTCACTTTTGGTGTTTGAACTGAACCCTTAATACTCTAAATTCAGCTGTAATATTTAATGCCTTTTGGAGAAGAGTGTAATGTTTAACAGAAACCTAGCATACATAGATACTAGCTAGATTTAAGAACACCAGTTTTTTTTTTTAACTTCATTCTCATGTATACTAGCTTGGTTTTTATTTTTTTTAAAAAGCACAACTGTTCCTCTTCGTGTGAACAGACAGGGATCTTGTCAGCGGTGTGCTTATGTTTGAGTAAAAATTCAGTTGAAACTACAGAAATAGCTTCTGTACTTTTTATTTCAGAAATATTGACTGAATGGTATACTTCCAAATTCATAAGGTTTGGATTTTGTTATAATATTCCCAGTCTTTTGTAAAGTTTTAAATGGGTAATATATGATCATTTTTTTGCTAAGATTAGTTCTCATAATATTGAGAACTAGGTTTCTTACCAAATTCCTGTTGCTGGCCTTTGTGCCTACTACCTGCCAATGAACATCAGACTTTCTGATAGAAAATTTAAACTTTTTAGTGTTTTTTTTTAACTTCAACCGTTGCTTTTTTGCCTGCAAGGATATAGGTTTTAAAGGCAATTTCCTGTTAGCTTGTGTAAATTCCAGGGTGATTCTTTTTCATCTGTTTATTTTTAAACTAATCTATTAACTTGCAGAAAGTGGAATATATGAAAATATTTTTTGTGATATGCTATAGCTGAAAGGTATAAAAACTATAATCTTGGTCTTTGCTGAATAGGCTTTATGCAAATCGCTTTCCAACTAAGTTAAATTATTACTGTGTAGTAAAATTGGATTATCTACTCATGATTCATTTTACTTGTAATGAAGCATGATACCTCTGACAACCACAGTGGCACTTAACTTACCTCCTTGTTCACTATAAATGTCTGCAATCTTCTAGCAGGCTTTTCCCAGGAAAGGTTGCACATTCAACCAGAAATATTTTCTGCTGTTCTTTGGTAGATTAATATTGGTCTAAAACTTTCTATAGAATTGTGTGTTTACAGCATGGAAGCGAACACTTGGTTCACTCTAACTATACAACTATTTTGCATATCTATATTAATTCCATAGCGCTCAATGCCTTGTACATGTCCAGATGCCTCTAAATGTTGCTGTTCCTGCTTCCTACACCTGTTGCAGCTTCTGAAGTGATTACTGGACTCTTAACTCCCTAAAGTATCGTTTGAAAGCCTGTTACAGTGCAAACATAATATTTGCGAGATCTGTCATAGTTTGGTTTAGATATTTTAAATGCTTTGAAATGTTAAGTCCTTGATAATCAGGATCAGATCAAGTTTCTGCTGTGCAGATATGCATCATTTGCTAGTATTTTCTTTAGAAATAGCAGTGGAAAATCTGGGCCAATAAGCTTTGCACGAAGCAATGAAAACTTCTCTCATTGCAATTTGTCTTGGACTTCAATATGATTTCAATATTCCCTTATCAGGTTATGATCTGTATTTGGGATTAATTATTTCAGCTTTACTTTGTTGTATTTAGGCAGTGGAAATACTATTATTCCAGAATGGTTTGCCAACATTCCAGAAATTATTTTTGCAAATGGTGAGGATTGGCAACAACAACTTTTGTTGCTTTTATTGATCTGCTACAGGTCTTTTTAATCCAGGGTCATTGTCATAACTGAGTAATCTTCGATCAATTCAACTGATTGAAGATGACTTAATTAGTTGATGAAACGGGTTTTCCAGTTAATGGATTGAACCATGCCTCTTGTAGATTTGAGCATATAATTAAAAATTGCTTTACTTTGGTATTTGTATTGATCAAGATGTCTATCTTGAAATTAGGTTATTAATCAAAGCAATAAATATTTGTGGACAAACATAATGATCCATTGATAGTGACTGAAGTTTTTAAAAATATTTGTTTTACTGTGGGACTGCTATATTGACATGTTTTGAATGCCATGAGGATGTGGTCAAGTACCTTTTTATAAATAAGGTTAACATGATATAGAATTATTGCTGATTGTGAGGACATGTTGCAATACCAAGTCTCTCACCAACACTGGGAGAAAAGTTGGTAGAGAAGCTTTGATAGTAGGTAGTGTTGAATAGAACGTGGGACATTACAGCACAGTACAGGCCATTTGGCCCATGATGTTGTGCCAATCCTCTAACCTACTCTAGAATAAATCCAACCCTTCCCTTCTATGTAACCCTCCATTTTTCTATCATCCATGTGCCTATCTTAGTTTAATTACTTTAAATGTATCTGCTCTATTTCTACCCAGGCAGTGCATTCCACACTCTGTGTAAAGAACTTGTCTCCCTGTACTTGCATCCCCCTCCCCGTACTTTGCTCCAGTCACCTTATTATGCCCCATTGTATTAGATATTTCTGCCCTGGGAAAAAGTCTCTAGCTATCCACTCAATCTATTGCCTGTTATTGATTTGTACACCTCTATCAAGTCGCCTCTCATCCTCTCTAAAGCAAGTAGCCTTATCTCTTTCAACCTGCCTTCCTCAGACGTGCCCTCTAGTCTAGGAAGCATACTTGTAAATCTGCTCTGCACCATATCTAAAGCTTCCACATCCTTTCTATTGTGAGACTATTAGAATTAAACAGTGTACCAAGTGTGGCCGAATTAGGGTTTTATAGTGCTGCAACACTACCACATAGCTCTTGAAATCAATCCCTTGACTACTGAAGGCCAACTCACCATACACCTTAACTACCCTACCAACTTGCGCAGCAACTTTGAGGGCTTGATGGGTGTGGATCCTAAGATCCCTCTGTTCCTCACTGCTAAGAAACCTGCCATTAACCCCTGATTCCGCCTTCAAATTTGACCTTCCAGGATGAATCACTTAATACCTGTCTGGGTTAAACTCCATCTGTCACTTCTCAGCTCTTCTCTGAAGCTTGTCAATGTCCCGTTAAAAGTTATAACAACCCTCCATATTACCCACCACTTCACCAACCTTTGCATCATTTGCAGATTTACTAACCCACCTTCCACTTATCAAGTCATTTATAAAAATCACAATGAGCAAGGGTACCAGAACAGATCTCTACAAAACGTAACTGGTCACTGACCTCCAGGCAGAATACTCTCCATCTACTACCATCCTCTGCCTCTATGGGTAAGCCAATTCTGTATCCACACAGGCAAGTTTCCCTGGACCTTGCGCCTCCTGACTTTCTGAATGAGACCGCCATGGGAGCCTTATCAAACACCTTACAAAAGCCATATACAACCCATCCATTGCTCTCCCTTCATCAATGTCCTTTGTCACATACTCAAAGAATTCACTCAGCTTTGCTGTCTATCCTGTCTATTCATTAAGGACCTCCCCTACCACCTCCAACCCCAGGCACATGTTTCCTCTATTATCTGACTGGGTCCTTCCCTCACTCTAGTTATCCTCCTGTTTTTCATACTCACCAAGGCCTTTGTTTAGCTCTTAAGTCCCTTCATTTTCTTTCCTGTCTACCATATGACTTTTAAGAGCCCTGTCTGACTTTTAATTTCTAAATCTTCAGAATACTTCCTCTTTTCACTTGACTAAATGACCACTTGATCTTCTAAATCTTCAGAATCTCTTTCCACTTGACTAAATGCTCTACTTGTCAACCAACTTCACCCTACCATACTTTTTCTATCTCAGTGAGACAAATCTATCCAGACCCAGTGGTACTTTAACTGGAACTAGTGTCTTAGTACTGCTTTGGAGAAGTTGGTAAGCAATATGAATTTCCTGTTTTTTTTTCTCTCTCCTATTGAAGCCATCTTAAATTAACTGTGCTAGATTGTACAAAGTTAAATTATTTTTGTTTCAATTGCTATAAGAAGATTCGGATGTTAAAATCTTCTTTCTGAAAATATGAACTGTTCTTGGATTACAAATGTCCAATTAATGGACACCCTGTAGAAATGAAAAAGCACATGGGAGACGGGCAGGATTGATTTGCTGGCTTCTGCAGGCATCTTCTGCTCGAAGGGAAAGGCATTTCCATGTCCCACTTCCAGGTCCCTGAATCTGAGCCACAATTGTGGAAGGGTGAGTAGAGCAGAGGTGAGAGTGCTGAGCAGAGTAGGTGAGGCTGGCTGGTGGTTGTTTACACTCCCGTTGCATCAGTTTCTGTTGTTCCTTCATTCCCAACTTGCAAACAAATCCGGCTATGAAAAGTACTCGTGGAACCCTGTGGTAACCAGGGGACTTCCTGTATTAGCCAGCAAAGTTAAGTTTGTTGCAATTGGTCAAATTTGAGCTCAGTGACAGGAAAATTGATCATTGGCTTCCAGCAAATGCAGTGTAGTGAAAATGTAGTTTCAACTTGAACATGATTTAGAACGTTCAAAGATTCTGATAGTTATAATACAAAATTTAATGTTTTTGTTGCTCTTAATTATTAGCTATTTGAATTTTTTTTAAATAGTCAACACAGGCTGCATTCCATGCACAGGTGTTCATGGAACTTTCATGCTTTCTGGTAGTCGTGCATAATGTATTATATTGTAAATATTCAGTTTAAATGTGCATTGTAGGACTGGAATGGAAGTGTTTTGATTTGGATTCTGCCAGCTTGTAAACAAGGGTACTTGGCACGGAGCCCTCGCTTTCAAGATGAAATCTAATGGATCTTGGAGGTAGGGAGATGTGCTGAGCTGACCCAGTTATCTTACAATTGGTTACTTTGTTTTGGGGAATTGTTTGACAAGATGCTGTGTGACAGGGAGCAAATGCCATGTTGGTGGCAAAGCATTCTCACTGTTCCTATAGATAATTGGGCTTGCCAGCTGAGTATTGGTTCTGTTAATGATTAGTACACAGTCCATTTTCAATATGTTCAATAATTCTCCATATACTCGTCTGGTCCCGCCCAACTTTGTGTTAAAATACATGGTTACAAAGACCACTCTTCTAATCATCTTAATTTTGGGTAGTTGTCAACTTTGTTTAAAAGGGTTATGTTGCAAAAAGAATGAAGCATTTCAACAAACCTCCCTTCCTGCTACAAAATATAATACTACATGTAGCAGCACAAGTTACACGTGGGTTATCTCCTAATATCCCCATGCTGTCAGATCACTTTCATTTATATTGGCTTGGGTTCTAGAAATGAATGAAGTCGCTAAACTTGCCACACTACCAAGCTAATCACCTCATTGCAAGAGGAAGTGGGGATGCAGAATGCATGCTTTTTGGATGTGATAATTAATGAACTTACCTACCACTTTCATTAAATGAGAAAGTTGAAGGATTCTTAATTCCATTTAAACTTGTCTAGTGTGTTTCCTGCAGCATCAGTGTTGTTTAGTAATGCATCCTATTGGCAAAGGTACTGAAACTTCACATGGTTCCCTCTAAAATAATCAATTGAAAGCAGTGTCATGCTGAGATTAGTGTTGCACATTTCAGTTGTTTTTTTTTGGGGGGGTGAGATGCATTCATAATAAGTGAATGGTGTGAAATGATTTTTGAAACTAAAATTTGTACATTTCCAAAAGATTGGTTTTCCATTCTCTTGATGACTGTGCTTTCAGTCATACATTTTAAAGTTTGCAGTAGTCCTTGCACAGGATATTTTGGAACAGTGAATCTGCATAGCAGAATTGAACCAGGTCTTCAAATTCAGCCATAAAAAGTTGTTAACTTTGAATCTATTTGGGTGGGAATTGGTGTATATTACAATTTGTTTTATTTAAGCTTTTAAAGAATTGCATCATTAAATCAATATGGGCAAAAGGTCACATCTGTAAATCCATGTTATCTAAGTCAAATAGTTTATTTAATCATCTGGGACTTTAAAGAGCATGTAGCATTTTTACACTAGAAACAAGCTTGTATAGAAACAGAACCACTGACCTTGTCCTAGATTATTTCTGTTTATACAGAATTTTCTAGTATGGTCAACTACTTCCCAAAGCATTGTCAAAAAGTGGCACTGAGTTACAGTGCCAATAAAAGATATTCACCACCCCTGGAAGTTTCCATGTTTGTTTTGACACTGTTCACCAGAAAAGACTCTTTCATGTCTGCGTGAAAACAAATTTCTACAAATTGGTCTAAATTTGTCTAAATTTATTACAGTTACTAAACGCAAAATAATTGATTGCTTAATTACTCACCCCCTTCAATTCAGTAGATGCAGCTTTTCGCAGCAATCACAGCCTTGAGTTTGTGTGGATGAGCCTCCATCAGCTTTGCACATCTGGACATTGCCATTTTTCCCCAGTCTTTACGAAACTGCTCAAGCTCTCAGTTTGCATGAGAATTGTGTCTGAACAGACCTTTCAAGTCCAGCCACTTGAATTGAGGTCTGGACTCTGACTTGACCACTCCAGGGCATTAACTTTGTTTTTAAGCCATTCCTGTGCAGCTTTGCCTTTATTCCTGAGGTCATTGTTTTGCTGGAAAACAAATCTTCTAAGTCGCAGTCCTCTTGCAGACTGGATCAGGAATTTCCTGTATTTTGCTGCACTCATTTTGCCTTCTGCCTTTGTAAGCCTTACAAGGCCTGTTGCAGTGAAGCTTCCGCACAGCATGATGCAGCCACCATGGTAGGGATGGTGTGTTTTTTGATGTGTGGTGTTTGCTTCCTCTTTGCCACTCTCCATAAACCTGCGACTGATGAAACACTTGGGCAACAATTGTTTATATGCAGTCTCTCCTATCTCAGCCACTGAAGCTCGTAACTCCTCCAGAGTTGTCATGGGTCTCTCAGTGACCTCCCTCACTAGTCCCCTTCTTGCATGGTCACTCAGTTTTTGAGGACTGCCTGCTCTAGGCAGATTTACAGCTGTGCCATAATCTTTCCATTTCTTGATGATTGGCTTTACTGCAAGGGATATCAATGAGTTGGAAATTTTCTTGTATCCATCTCCTGACTCGTGTTTTTCAATAACCTTTTTGAGTTTTTGTGTAGTGCTGTGGTTTTTGCCAGGATATTGAGGGTTATGGGCTGAGTGCAGGTTGGTGGGACGAGGTGAGAGTAAGTGTTCGGCATGGACTAGAAGGGCCGAGATGGCCTGTTTCCTTGCTGTAATTGTTATATGTGACTAAAACCAATATCCGCACCAGTGATAATTTGGTATCATAGTAATGGACAGTGAATACTTGTGCAATTAATTATTTTTTATTTCTAATTATCTTAGATCACTTTGCAGAGATCACTGTTTTCTGTTTGACGTGAAAGCATCTTTTTCTATTGATCAACTGTCAAAAAAGCTAAATTAAATCCACTGATTCAATGTTGTAAATCAATAAAACATAACATCTTGCAAGTGGGTGTGAATACTTTATATAGGCACTGTGTATGGGGAGCAATTGGGGCAAGTGACAAACAACTTGGTTAAAGATTTTAACAAGCATCTTAAAGGAGATGGAACTGGTTAGGCAAAGCTTTCCCAAGCTATGTCAACAAAAGGAATTAAGACATTAAGTTACTGAATTTTGAGAAAGACAAATGATTTAAGGACTGGAGTTAGAGATGAAAAATCTTTTAAAAGGACACAGTAAAATTTTTGAAATCTGATGTTTGATAAGAGGCCATTAAATCTGCAACCAGTGGTAGTGATGGGGTTTAGTCCACATTAAGTTGTGGGCAACAGTTTTTGGTTTGCAAAAACTTGATGGATACATGGAGCAGGATCAGTGATGGCATGACCCATAGTTTTCAAAATCTTGCTTAGTACATTGTCAGTACATGTACAGCCTCCTGTGTTGGCAAGCAAAGAAATTCAAACAATTGAAACTACAGTTTAAATGAAAATATAACTGGTTGTTGGTATTTCTTGGAGGGACTAATCATTGTCAGGATTCAAACTAATGAAATCCAGGTGGCTCCTGAAAGTTAAATCTGTTTAAATGTTGTTTCAGCTGCCTTATTACATTAATGTGGGATGACACTGCAGCTGTGATCAGCTTCATATCTAAAGAAAGTCCATTCCCCAGCTTAAAGGCAACAGCAAACTTTTTTAATTGGTGCAAGATAGAGAAATGAAGTATCTGTGTTCTTAGCAATTTGAAATGATGCTGTGTATTGTTTTTTCCCAAAAAATTTGAATTGTTACTTACTTGCGTTTAAACTTCTGAAGATGTGTTGGGGGGAGCAATTGGAAAAGGGGATCCTAAAACCTGAGGTATTCACTAAATTCTAGAAATACTGAGTGTGCCCCTTAGACACCACCCAAGGAGTTTAAACACTCCATTGTGGTTCTCATGGAGTCTGGCACAGCTGGTGAATCTGTCCATTGAGCATGAAATTGGATCATGTTCAGTTTTGTTTTTTGAATGGATGTATGTGGCTGTAAGGGAATAAAGTAAACAATGGACAATTTGGTCATGTCTGCTTCTGTGACTATAGATACATGTGCTCGTTTTGACCAAGCATACATTAAGTGTACATTAATTCCATTTATGTTCATTTTGTTTAACCTCAAGGATGTGTGCTTGGCCCACTGCTGTACACTCTACACCCATGACTCTGTGGCTGGGCACAGCCCAAATGCCTTTGATAAATTTGCTGATAACCCAACTATTGTTGGCAGAATGTCAGGTGATGGGGCATACAGGAGTGAAATAGATCAGATGGTTCAGTGGGGTTGCAACAACAACCTTGGTCATGGATGCCAACAGCATCAGTAAGACCAAGGAATTGATTATGGACTTCCGGAAGGGAAGTCGGGGGAACACGCTCAGGTCATCATCAAGGGATCAGCAGTGGAAAGGGTGAGCAGTTTCAAGTTCCTGGATGTCAGTGTCTCTGAGGGTCTATCCTGGGCCCAGCATGTTGATGCAATTAGAAAGAAGACATGACAGTGGCTGTATTTCATGAGGAGTTTGAGTCAACTTGGTATGTCACCAAAGACATTTTCAAATTTTTACAGATGTGCTGTACAGAGCCTTCTAAGTCATTGCATCACCATTTGATTTGGTGGGGGGGCACTGTGCAGGATCGGGAAAAACACTGCAGAAAGTTGTAAACTGAGCCAGCTCCATCATGGGCATTAGCCTTCCCAGCATCTAGAACACCTTCAAAAGGCAGAGCCTCAAAAAGGTGGTGTCCATTAAGGACCCCCCCCCCCACCCCCAATCACCCTGGACATGTGCTAGAAGGAGAGATTGGACACCTGGGTGGTTTTCTCTGGAGTGGTGGAAGTTGAGGGTAGATCTGATTGGTTTTTAAGACTGAAACATAAAAAGAATGGACAGCAAGTATCTTTTTCCCAGGGTTGAAATGTCTGATACCTGAGAGCATGCATTTCAGGTGAGAGATTCAGAAGAGATGTTGAGTAAGCTTCTGAAGTGGTGTGTTCCTGGAATGTGCTGTTTAGGGTAGTGGTGGAGGCAAATACGATGGAGGTGTTCAAGGGACTCTTAGATGAGCACATGAATGTGCAGGAAATAGAAGGATATAGATATGGTGTAGGCAGAAGGGATTGGTTGGTCATTGATGACTAAATAACATAATTAAGGGCATGTTCCTACACTATACTAGAGTCATAGAAAAATACAGCACAGAAATACAGCCTATTTAGTCTGTACTGAACCATTTAAACTGCCTACTTCCATTAACCTGTACCCGGACCACAGTCCTCCATACCCCTACCATCCATGTATCTATCCAATTTTCTCTTAAATGTTGAAATCAAGATTGCATGCACTACTTGTGTTGGCAGCTCGTTCCACACTCTACTGTTCAATGTCCAAACAGCACCCAAGGTCAGTACTGAATCTGCGGTTCTGGAACTGAAGCAGTGCTTGGACGAGCTGTGCCATGGGCCTTGCCTGTATTCTTCCTGTACTGGCATTAAGTGGCAGGAACCTGAAACTTCACTTCTATGGACTGAGCACAGGTGCTCTGAGGTAAGGATCATTCCTCCAACATTAAACACTATATTAGAAGAAGTGCAAATAAATCACTGATTCACCAAGAAGGAGTGTTTGGGTCTCTGGATGGTAAGAAGATGAAAGGTGAAAGAGCAGATGTTCCACTCCTGTGGTTGCATGGATCTATAATTAATAGAGCTGTGGGCTTATAATGGATGACTTTCCCCTGAGATGGAGGTAGGGAAATGCAGAAAGGGAGTGGAAGAGACATATTGAATAAAATCTTTGAAATTTACTTGTTTTCTCCACATCAAAAGTGCAGCTGTGAGTATTTGCATGTGCCTCAAGCTACACCTGTCTTTTGTGGGATACGTGGAATGGTTTTTGTTTCATTCCTACTCGCACTTGTTTCATTCGCGCCTTTCTTTGACTTGGATGGTGTGTGGTTTTTGAATTTTGTTTTTAAATCGGCTCTTGTTTCTTTAGATTGTCCGAGTTTAATTTTACCACCTTTCACTTGCATTTCCAAAACAAGCCATCTGAGTTTTAGGGTTCTAATTATGGGTTCCTGGACTACTTGTGATCCATTGTATGATAGCGAGTTTAATTTTTTTCATGGTTTTTGAACATGCCCTCCCTTCCTCTTAAGTTATGGTGATCACTGATTCTGATAATCCCACTAGTGGGCAATTTTAGTTGAGACAAAAGCCTTCCTGCCACCTACACTTTTTACTTGAGGGGAGGGGGTGCATTGTTGTCAATAACTTTATGTAATGAGTCTGGCATTTGTTGTGTGGGTTACATGGGATTAGCAACCAAAACAATTTAAGTGTAAATCTGTAGATGCTGGAAAGGTGACTGTAGCCAGCAGCCTATTTTAAAAGAAAATGTCTTGATTGCTATGCTCATCTGTTTTCTTAAAAGCTGAAACAAATGATTTTCTTTCTTGCCTTAAAGCAAAGATTGGCATTTTACCTGGCAGTTTCTCTGGTTTAGAGGGAGGAGAAAAAACTTTTAAGATTATGTCCATTTAGTAAACACCAGTCCTTCTGAAGTTACTCAGTTTGACATTTCTGTCTTTTGAATACCGGTAATTAATGTCAATAGAACCAAGAACTGATAGGATCCTTAGTCTATGAAAGTTGACCATTTATGCAAGAACTCGTTAAGGCTGTTCTTCTGTGAACTTTGAGCAATTTATTTTACATTGCAAACATTCTTTTTGTTTAACTTTAAAGACATTTTTAAATGGGATTTGCAATCCTACAGGATGTTCGTGAAGAAATTGAGTTACTATCTAGCATTACCTTGAGTGGTATTGCTAATGTAGAGTTAGGTAATTGATAGTCATTGATAATTTAACAAGTGTGTGGTAATTTAACAAGTGTGCAGAAAGGCAATTTATTAATCCTTAATCAATTGTTTTAATCATGGTAGCAAGATGCACTAACTATAGTTTGCAAGGCCAGTAAGATCAACAAGAGTAGGCCAGATGACTGTTCAAGTACTCTCTGCCATTAAATTGGATTGTGACTGATTTTTATCCTTTTTAATCTTGTCCTGCCCAATCCCTATAATCCTAACATCTTTCTCTCAATAGTTCAAAGTGTTTAGAGTGGATTTATCATTAAAGATCACAGCTCTCTTTAAAATAGAACTGCAAAAGGTCTTTGTCTCACTTATTTTCAGTCATAAGTGTCTTACCCTTAACCTAGACCCTAGATCTAGCCATTTCACTGGAGGAAAGTTACCTTGGTGTTCTTCCTATTTTTCAATCATATTTCAATGAGTTAGAGCAGAACGTGCCAAGTTAGAACAATTTTTCTTGAACAAACTTGTGAGCCCACTGACCCTTTTGCTATATATACTACCTCTGGATGGAGAGACCAAACTGTAGTTTGCTGTCAAAGGTATTTTAAAAGAAGATTTCACAGGTTAAACCTGTATCTGGTGCTCAGGTGCAAAGATTCCATGTGTTTGTGTATGTTCTTAACATGCTGTATGTGGAGATAATACAGCATTTTGTGGGATAATGTTCAATAACGTTAAAGCACCACCATTTTGGTACATTTTCAGTTTATTCCCCAAGGACCACGAGTCTCTGGACTCCAAAAGATGTAGTATCTTTGAATATTCAAGGCAATGGGGTGGAAAATTATTAGGGACAAGTAGGAATGTGAAGTTATAGTTGTCAGCCACAGTTTTATTTCATGGAGTAGGCTCCAGCTGATACCCCATTTTCAATGTTGGGCTTCCTTGCTCCTGGACTCCATTCCCCAACTTGCAATAAGAGTGATTTTTACTTGCTGCACCTGCATGTCTGTTTGTTTTTTTTCACAGACATGCCCCCAGGTCCCTTTGTTTCGAGATATTGAAAGCTGCAACTCTGGAAATGTGAAAGAAGAGAAAATAACAAGGGAATTCTAAGATCTGTGATGAAAGGTCATTGATCTGAAACTTTATTTCTGAACAGATGCTAAGTGATGTAAATATTCTTGGCATTTTCTGTTACTTATTGCACCATTTAACCTTTTCTCTTCAAATTCAATGTTCTCACTTTACCACATTATATTGTCTGCCTTGTTTTCATCTGTTCAGTCTTCCTCACAATTTGCTTTCCCATTTGTATTGGTCGCAAGCTATTAGTTATTCATATTTGAAAATGGGTTAGCTCCAACAATTAAGCAGATGTAACCGACAAGTTAAAATCTGTCAACCTTGTAGTAAAAACACAGGATTCTGCATATGCTGGAAATGTAGAGCAACTGGAGGAACTGACCAGGTCAGGTAGCATCAATGGAAACAGTCGACGTTTCAAGCCAAGACCCTTGATCAGGACTAGAAAGGAGGGGGAAGATGCCAGAATAAGGTGGTTTGTGGGGGGGGGGGGGGGGTGGAGGAAAGGGACAAACTAGAAGATGATGTGAAGCCAGGTGGAGGAGAGGGATAAAGAACGGACCTGGAAGGTGATGGGTGGAAAAGTAATCTGATAGAGGGCTAGTCATGGGGGAAAGGGAAGGAGGGAGGCGCACAAGAAGTGGACAGGGAGAAGAGGCAAGAGGTCAGAGTGGGAAATTGAAGAGGGAATGGGAGGGGGGTTGGAGTCACTGCAAGCTGGAGACATTGATGCTCATGCCATCAGGCTGGAGGTTACTTAGATAGAATGAGGTATTGCTGAATCATGGAGGAATCACTCCCTTTGTGAATCCCTTTCCCATTCATCCCTCCTAACACTTATCCCTGCAAGTGGAAGAAGTTCACCTCCTTCCTTGCCTCCATTCTGGGTCCCAAACAGTCCTTCCAAATGAGGCAGCTCTTTGCCTGTGAATCTGTTGGAGTCATCTGCTGTACCCAATGCAGTCTCCTGTACATTGGTGAGACCTTGGCATGGATTGGGGGACTGGTTTGTTGAGTGTTTCTGCTCCATCTGCAGAAAAGTTCAATTTCCTCATGGCCAACCATTTTGATTACTATCCTGAGTCCTGTTCCGATGTGTGGTCTGTTGCCCCCTCTTCTGCCATGAAGGGACCACTCTCAGATTGGAGGAACAACCTCATATTACGTCTGAGTAACCTCTAAATTGATGGCATGAGCGTTGATTTCTCCAGCTTCCAGTGATTTTTTTCCCCCTCCCATCCCCCTTTCCTTTCCCTCAATTTCCATTCTAGCCTCTTGCTCCTTTTCACCTGTCTCTAGTTACCCTCATCCTTCCCTTTTTCCCGTATGATTTGCTCCTCACTCCTATCGGATTCATTTTTCTCCAGCCCTTTGTCTTTTCCACCTATCATCTCCCAGCCTCTTAGTTCATCTTCTTCCACCCCCCCACCCCCACCATCCACTGGCTTCAACTATTACCATCTAGCTTGTTCTCCTTCTCCTCACACCCCCCCACCCCACACCTTTCCAGTTCTGATGAAGGGTCTCAGCCCAAGACGTTGATTGTTATTTATTTCCATAAATGTTGCCTGAACTACTGAATTTCTCCAGCATTTTGTGTGTTGCTCAGTAATTTGTGTACTTCACTTTCTTGCCTGTCACTTAGCAGTGCTATAAGAAAACTGGCTATTTCAAGTCCTAGAAGGCTTTGCCTTGTGTGCAGAATTTTTTTTTCTATGGAAATGAATTTGCTCATAAAATTAGTACAAATAAGCCATAGCCGCATTTGTTGTCGGTCACATTCTGTTGAACAGCAGACTACCGAATGCAGAAGGAAGTGGATAACACAACTTTGCAGCTGTATCTATTGCTGAACATATTTTGAAATGGAGACAGTCCCTCTTGCATAACTCTCCATTCATGAGAAGAGTCCTTATGCCAATTTTCTGTAAGCCAGAAATGTCTGTTTTCTGTAGCTACCCATATCATATCACATGCACTAGCTATTCTCTCAAAAAAAACAAATTTTAATTGAAAAGATTTACAAATTGTGTGGATGCCTTAAACATCTGATTATATACCCTTTTATAAAGTTTGTGAATCAAGATCTGTCATTTCTTTATCAGCACTAACATGATGGAAAGACTGCTTTGTCTTCTACACATTTCTGGAATGTGAAAAGTTTTAACCGGCTGAGGAAAGATGATGCTGATTAATCTTAAATCACATTTTTGGATTTATCACTTGACTAATAGTTCACTTGTCAATGTGATTCACTGTCACTGTTTGTCAGAAGTGTGGAAAAACAAAGCCTTTATTAGAGCAGTAAATCACTATTTCCCACGCTCCCATTGTTCTGTTTTTATGACAGTCTTCATAATGAGTCCTTCAGGCTCTTTTTATGACTGAGCATCGTTTAGGAATTTTAATGAATAAATGTGACACTTGGGCTAGGATATCAATACTAAACAATATTTCTTTTGTTTCAATACACCTGTACTATGGAGTCTTTTTCCTTTATTTAAACTTGTCCAGAATTTGTTGCCTAATTACAATGAAGCTGTTGCATTTACCAAGGTGCCGTTAGTTAATTTCTGCTGAGTTGCTTGTTCCACTTCCTCAATTGTCCACTTAATTGGCTGAGGGTGTTCTTTATGCGAATCAGGATGGCATGTGGCTACAGTAATATCTGTACAATTGCTTTGACTGAGTCTTGACAGTGCAGTTCCAAGTTAGGACAAATAGCTGGATAATAAAGTTACTGGCCTAGAATATGGGTGTCAATTGAAATTTCAGAAGCTCTGCTCACATGGCAGTGTTTAAATCCAGGCCAGCATGTCTGCAAATGTATCACTGCAGTAGTGAAGTTTGGAGTACCTGTGGAATCTGAGCCCTCCTTAGTCAGGGAAGCTATCAGTTCTATTTGTCCAGCTAGTAGTGGATAGCAAGTAGCACTTGTGTCCTCTTGGTGTTTGTGACTAATTTAATATTGCTTTAGTCTAACATGTTACCTTTTTGAGGAAAGCATCTTCCTACCATTATTTCTCACCAGTTATCACCTGCAGAATACAATAACTCAGACTTTTTCTTAAACAGCCAAGATAGTGCGGGCTGTGCCATGCCTGCATAGTGAAGAATATTGTGGTTGTGCTGAAGAGGGGATACTGCTCTACTTGTTGGGATTTATTTTGCTGTATTTAGTCAACCAGGTCCCTTTTATTGTGGCTTGCTGCTTTGACTATTAAAAGCAGAGCTCTTGCTGGAGGAAGTGCTGGAGCAGAGCCACACATGTCTGAAGAGGGGGCCTGATTAGTTATAAGTTCATGATTTTTAATTAAATAGAAGCTAGGCAATGTATTCCACTACATACCAAACCCTGAGTTGTTAGCTTGAAATTTTGCAGAATATTTGTTAAGTTTTAGTTCTGAACACTTCTCGAGTGGTCTTAATCACTGTCTTCTGTTATCATTGTTCATTCTAAATTAATTTATATAGCAAACCCAAACCATTGAGTCCTGATAAAAGGGTCCTGACCTGAAATGTTCTTCCATAGATGCTGAGTTCCTCTGGCATTTTGTGAGTATCTAATGCTTCCTCAGGTTAACTTGTAAAGCCATGTGGAAGAACTTGACCACATCTCATCTCAGTGCTGGATTTCACCAATCTTTTTTTTTCCTCCAGGCACATGATTGCTAATGTTTGAACATAGCATCAAAGCTAACAGCTAAAAATCTACCATATTTTGTCCAAAGCAGTCAGCTAAATCCTGTGTGTTTTTCTGTTTCATTGCAAGCTGGTCCTACCATAACAATGACACTGGAATATAGCCATATCATCAGTTAAAGTGATTAGTCGAATTCCGATGTAACTTTGGCTCCAAAAATCACCTTGCCTTGATGTTTAGTTAACATCAAAGCCAGAGTATGATCGTATCATGTGGTATACAGGATTAACTTCCTACTGGGTTGTAATAATATGCAAACTTAATGCCACCTGCTGATTTGGATCAATTGATGGTAATTCTTGTGATATTAAGTATTTTAAGTATTTCACATGGTTGGCTGTGTTCCAACAGCCAGAAATAAACCCTTTTCTAAATGTCTGTGGAATAACTGACTTGATGTATTAACTTGGTCAGGCAGCTGTATGGTACAGATAAACTGTGTTTGGTGTTGCTCAAGGAATTTGCGTGGGGGAAGACATTGTGATTTCTCAGGATTCCTGATAGTTTGCAAACTGCATACGTTTGCATTCTACATCAATTTTTTGGTCAATTTTAAAAATATAATTTTCTTAAACTTAAGTGCATTTCTTCTAAATTAAATTTAAATGTCCGAACATTGTTTGCTCAGATTTCTTCTGTGTGCCAGGTTTCAGCACAAGGTGATCTGTAAGTGCTATATAGAAGTATGGAAAGATGGCACTTTCTAATTTGACCCAGAATCTTGTGGGTTTAATGACTAAAGCAGTACCCTCCCTCTGCCTCTAGTCAGGCTTCTGTGAGGCTTATCTGTTTCAGTGTACAGGCAGTCCCCAGGTTATGAGCACTGAACTTAAGACACCCCTATATGAGAATGAGTTCTGATGTTATTAAGTTCAGAAGACCCAATGTACATGCTGTGATTGTTCCAACAGCAGAACTAGTTTCCCCTCTCCACTTGTCATAATTGTTTCTCATCTTTCCTGTAGCGTTTGATATAATTTTTCACATTAGTGTGGCAGTATGGTTACCATGTTGAGTTTTAATGGCAACATTCTGATTTGCAGATAAAATTGGCTTAGGCATGTCTAAAACAAATCTTGTCTGGGGATGACCTGTACTCACATTGGGTGGCTTTATTTTGGGAGAGACGGCTGGGAGTAGGGTATTGCATGAATAACTTTACATTAAAGGATGAGCTTCAAACTAGTTTACCAAGACTGGGTGCAGTTTGGGAATGTGGACTCAAAACTTGCATGTAAGGATGTTTGATGTCATTGTCACCAAGCAAAAGGTAAATGATTTGTTACTCAGCTAAGACTCCCAGGGAACTAGATAAATATGGTGCACATCTGCTGTTGGATTGATCACTTTGGTGCTATTAAGCCCTATGCTCGCATTAAGAAATCCCATGAGAATGGCTGTTCGTAGCTAATTGCTTCCACTTCTATTCCTGCATTACAATCATCAAGCATAGCAATAGTCAGCTAAGGTTTGAGCCTCTTGAGTCAAGTTTTGTGTCAAATCTGCTTGTGTAACCTTGAAGAGAGCAAGAAAACATGAGTCTAAGTCTGTCGTGTCATGATGGAACCCTTTGACTCAACTGTGATAATGTAGTTTATATTCTTCACGCTTTGTGACAGTGCAAGAGTTGAACACTGACTATGGTTCGCATAACTGCAGCAAAATGTTAATAATGGATCTTGCTGCCTGTAGTGTTTTTAGATAGATAGATAGATACTTTATTCATCCCCATGGGGAAATTCAACTTTTTTTCCAATGTCCCATACACTTGTTGTAGCAAAACTAATTACATACAATACTTAACTCAGTAAAAAATATGATATGCATCTAAATCACTATCTCAAAAAGCATTAATAATAGCTTTTAAAAAGTTCTTAAGTCCTGGCGGTAGAATTGTAAAGCCTAATGGCATTGGGGAGTATTGACCTCTTCATCCTGTCTGAGGAGCATTGCATCGATAGTAACCTGTCGCTGAAACTGCTTCTCTGTCTCTGGATGGTGCTATGTAGAGGATGTTCAGAGTTATCCATAATTGACCGTAGCCTACTCAGCGCCCTTCGCTCAGCTAGTCATTGTTCTTTGTAATCATGATTAAGCCTCAAATGCCTTTGGCTGACTGCAGCCTTCTAATTACAAATCTGCATTGCCGCTTATCATGGTGTTGACGATGTTTTATGATGTGACAGTGCCCATGGTTGCAGAAGGGGTCTCTGAATTTGGGAGCATTGCCTAACATTACTGACTTTTTTAAAAAAAAAAACTGTTGTGGTCTTCTACATCTCAGGTCCACTCAGTATAACAACTGAGCAAGCTTGGTCAGCTGAGACCAGTACTATGAATGGGAGATGACTATTGAAAGTGCAGTCGATCCTTTTGGGCGCTCTCAGCAATTTAAACTCTGGGACAACAACTGCAAGTTTTGCTCTTTTTTAAAAAGTCTGCCCTTATCATGGGTGGTTCATCAACACCTGGAGGGATAATTTGGAATCTTTGTAGCTCTCCTCTACTATCAGATTACTACTTCTCCAGTTCTAACCTTTCCCACCCACCTGGCTTCGCCAATCATCTTCCAACAAGCCTCCTTCACCTCCCCCACTGCCTTATTCTAGCATCTTCCTGCCTTCTCAGCCTTGAAGGTTCTTGGCCAAAAATGTCAACTAGTGGCCATTGATGGTGCCTGACCTGCTGAGTTCCTCCAGCAGTTTGTGTGTGTTGTTTAATATTTGCTTTGTTTATTTGAGGTTTGCATGAGATGCATAGAGTGTTCCTTAATTCTACTTATAATTGGGTATCTTAGTATTTCAGGTTGAGTTCAGGTACGGGTGATTTAATCCCAGATTAATCACATAGACTGTTGATTGTGGCAAGGTTTCAATGTTATGGACTATGAAGCAAAGTCAGGCAGTATCTTTTGAAACAGTGCATCCTCTCTGATTTAAGCTCTGCTTTCCATGTATATTTTGAACAGAAGGTCAGTAAAATGACACCACTTGGTACCTGTAACAGATTAAACTCATGGTAATAACACATCAGATCAGCCTGCCTTAAAGTGACAGGCTCAGGAGTCCATGACTGTATCCTTCTATTCAGTTTGGACTAGTTGGCTGGAGTATTTGCAGACACCTTTAACCAGTCCTATTCCAGCTTTAAGATGATCTGTACAGTTGCTGATATTTACTTTTATGAACAAAATAAATGTTTGTTCCAATAGCTGCCTAAATGTGACAAATTATCTACAATTAACTGAATCTTTTGTGCATTTTCTCATGGCCCTGCCTGAGGGCCTGCTCCTACCATGCTGCAGCACAGAACCCTTTTGAAGTTTAAAATAGTAGATGTAATAGGGTGGAGGCAGAATGAGGATGGTGAAATCTTAAAACAAATGGTTGGTCGGGCAGCATTGGTACAGAACTGAAATGCTTAATGTCATTATTGACATAAGTATCTGAAAGCTCTGTAACATTCAAGATCTTGGGTGGGGATGAAATGGAATGCTGAAAATGGGCAACAATTGACTCATTTTGTAGGCTTGATTTGAAAATGTTGAATTTGAGACCAAGCGATTGTAAAATGACATGTTTGAAGTTGAGGTCTTGCAAGAGGTCAGAGTTAATGTGGGTGAAGATTTTAAACTCTGATGGCTAACCAAGCCATATCCCAAACTGGGTTTTGAAATGTTTGTATTTCAGTCTTTCAGATTTTTAAACTATTAAATGCGCAATTGTTAGTCAACTAAATTGTATTAATCCCAATTAACTCAAAATTTGGCTTTCTTGAAGTGGTTTCTCTCATGAATGGAGTTGCTGATTCTGTGCCAAAAAGTTTGTGTTCCTGTGAGGACTCAACACCAGAGAGTCATTGGCAAACTGCAGTTAACATGGTTAGAAAGCTTCATTATTGTGGGAGTCCTGAACTTCCTGATGTTATTAGTGAATAGAGATACACAGCATTAACTAGTCAGGATTACAAATTAAGTACCTAGTATTGTACTGTTTTTTAAAAAAAATCCTGATAGTTCTGTCTGCACCCTGTTTTTATGCCATTTCAAACTTTGTTTTCACATGTGCTGTTGGTATAATTCTCAGCATTTTTGTGCACTTGCCAAGCTATTAGCTAATCATACATGCCAGCAGCATTTGGTGTCCAATTTTATTTAATGCTTTTTATTTTAAGCTAGAATTTTGGTCATGCAATGATGGCTCATGACACTAATTCTTTGAATCTTCAGCATTTATATGCATGATAACCTCTTGGAAAATATATCTAAGTGTCTTCCATAATTGTCTTAGACCCTCCCCATCCCCAAAAACCCTACCAATATGTTAGGTTAGTTATTTTGGAATGTTTTTGCAATAATTTCCCTGGGGTTTGCATTGGATGTGGTGTTAACTTAGTATAACTGATCAATAAATGGATTGTTGTTGAAAATATTGAGATGCTGTTGGGAGTTCACCTTTCATGAGTTTTGACCTGTCTTTTATGTTCAATGGCCTCTTGTAATTTAATGACAGTAATCTTGTTAGGTAAGTGCTTAAACAATAAATGGATATGATTGAGGAAAATTGTGTTCAGAGGTGAATACTGCTTTCCCATCTGAAGGAAACCACTTAACCTTAGTATTTTTAATCATTACTTTAAACTACAAATTATGTTATTGTGAACCACGGTATATTTGAAATGAAGTGTTTTTTTTTCAATCATCAACATTGATCATTTGCAACAGATTTTAGAAATAAACTTTAAATACTTCTATATATTTCAGCATGAGAAGTAAGCAGTAAATAACCCCAAATCAAAGCCTAGGAGTCATCTTCACTGAGTAGACTTTTTTTTCCCCTTCGTTCTCCAGACCTTTTCCATCTATGGCAGTGCCATTTTTAATTTTAAATCCAAGCATCCCTATCTATTTACAATTTGGGCACATGCAGATGTTGAAACTAAAACTGACTTAATTCATAGGAGCTGTCACAAGCTGTTCTAGGTAATCAGCTCAATCATAATCGTAGAAAACTACAGCACTGAAGCAAACCCTTTGGCCTGTTAGTCCATGTCAAACCATTTAGATAGATAGATACTTTATTCATCCCCATGGGGAAATTCAACATTTTTTCCAATATCCCATACACTTGCAGCAAAACTAATTACATACAATACTTAACTCAGTAAAAATATGATATGCATCTAAATCACTCTCTCAAAAAGCATTAATAATAGCTTTAAAAAAGTTCTTAAGTAGTTTACTTAAATACATTGAGTCCTAACCCCGGCACTTTAACATATCTTACTCCTGGCGGTTGAATTGTAAAGCCTAATGGCATTGGGGAGTATTGACCTCTTCATCCTGTCTGAGGAGCATTGCATCGATAGCAACCTGTCGCTGAAACTGCTTCTCTGTCTCTGGATGGTGCTATGTAGAGGATGTTCAGGGTTTTCCATAATTGACCGTAGCCTACTCAGCGCCCTTCGCTCAGCTACCGATGTTATACTCTCCAGTACTTTGCCCACGACAGAGCCCGCCCACACTCTTGCCACTGAGTGAAGAAGTTTCCCCTCATTCCCCTTAAACATTTTATCTTTCACCCTTAACCCATGACCTCTAGTTGTCGTCTCACCCAACCTCTGGGGGTGGGGGAATCCTGCTTGCATTTACCCTATCTATACCCCCCATAATTTTATATACTTCTAAATCTCCCCTCAATCTTCCATGCTCCAGAGCATAAAATTTTAACCTTTTCAATCTTTCATTGTAATTACTTCAGCTGCTTTGGGAGCAGATGTGGGACTCACTCTGGTTCGGGATGCTGTTGGCTTGCTTATATTGTTTGCTTGTTTTTTTTTCCTCTTTCCCTGAACTGTGGTTTTTGGTCTTTCTTTTATTGGGTTGTTTGGGTCTCCTGCTTTGTGGCTGCCTGTAAGCAGACAGATTTCAAGGTGCATGATTTATACACTCTTTAATAAATATGCTTTGAACTCTCGTAATATCCTTGTAAATCTACCCTGGAGGTAGATGACCAAAACTGCACAAGATACCCCAAATTAGGACTCACCAATATCTTGTACAAGTTCAACATAATATCCTAATTCCTGTATTCCATACTTAGCTCTACGAAGGTAATGGTGCTAAAAGCTTTCTTTATGACCCTATCTGTGTGACACTGTTTTCAACGAATTATGGACCTGTATTCCAAAATCCTTTGCTCAATCACATTGCTCAGTACCTCACCACTCCCTGTGTAAGACCTGGCCTTTCCAGAGTGCAACACCTCGCATTTGTCTGCATTAAATTCCAGCAGCCATTTTTCAGCCCTTTTTTCCCCCCATCTGATCCATATCCCACTGCAAGCTTTGTTAATTTTCCTTGCTGTCCATGTCACCTCCATTTTGGTGTCACCCACAAATTTGCTGATCCAGTTAACTTCATTGTTGTCCAGATCGTTGATATAGATGAGAAACAACTATAGATCCAGCACCAATCCCTGTGGCACTCCACTGGTCACAGGCATCCAGTCGGAGAGGCAACAATCTACTACCACTCCGTGGCTTCTCATGCAAAGTCAGTGTCTACCTCATCTTGAATGCCAAGCCACTGAACAGTCTTGATTGACCTCCTATGTGAGCCCTTGTCCAGTCCCTTGCTGAAGTCCGTGTACATTCTTGATTGGCCCAGGGTATGAAGGGATAAAGGGAAAAGGCAGGAAATTCGGGTTGAGAGGAGAGTTGCATCACCATGACCTAATTCTGCTGCTATATCTTGTGGTCTTGTAGACAGCCTTCATTGCCTTGCCTTCATCAACTTTCCTATTAACTTCATCAAAACTCTAAGATTGGTTAGACACAATCTATCACACACAAAGTAATGCTGACTGTTCCTGTCTATCCAAATGCTCATATATCCAGTCCCTTAGAATACTTTAAATAACATGGAAAGAAACATGGTAGTTTGCCTCCCATGTGCCAAGGTCCGAGGTATTTCTGATCGTGTCAACGATATCCTGATCTGGGAAGGTGAATAGCCAGAGGTTGTCATATACATTGGTATCAATGACATAGGTAGGAAAAGGGAGGAGGTCCTGAAAACAGACTATAGGAAGTTAGGAAAGAAGTGATAAGCAGGACCTCAAAGGTAGTAATCTTGGGATTGCCATTGTTAGAAACAGAAATATAGCAAAATAAGACAGATATAGATAGGTCTGATTCTTTTCATTGGCAGCCTTTTTTAACATCAGATTTTTTTTTTAACTTTCCCATGCTCTGTTTCTGTCCAACTTTTGATATGTTGTTCAGTATCTGAAAGTACAAGAAATGACCATAAAACCATTTTTTGCAATTTTTTGGGAGTAGGGGTATTTTGGCGCTATATTGGCAGCATTATTGTTCCCTAGTCCTGCTATGCCTGTCTTTTATTCTGACAGGCACATACAAGCTTTGTACTCTCAAAATTCACTTTTAAGGCCTCCCACTTATCAAGTACACCTTTGCCAGAAAACAACCTGTTCAATCCACACTTGCCAGATCCTATCTGATACCATCTAAATTGGCCTTTCTCCAATTTAGAATCTCAGCCTGAAGACCAGACCCCTCCTTTTCCATAATTAACTTAACTAATAGCTTATGATCACCAGATGCAAAGTGCTCTCCTACACAAACTTCTGTCACCTGCTGTGTCTCATTCCCTGATGGGAGATCAAGTTTTGCACACTCTCACATTGGGACTTCTATGTACTGATCGAATCCTCTCAGCCTTCTGAATGATCTGGAGTTCATCCAGTTCCAGCTCCAGCACCTTAACGTGGAGTGTTTGAAGTGCTTCCAGCTGCAGCTTCTTAGGTGTAGTCATCAGCCACATTGAAGGTCTCCCTACCTTCCCATAATCCCACAAGAGGACTATTCAGCTATCCTGCCTGACATTTCTACTGCTCCAACTGTGTAATTGTAAAGAAGGAAACAATAAATTAACTGAAAAAATCTACCTATAGCTTTTTGCCTTCTCTCATTCAAGCTTCTCCTTGTTGAAGCCTTGAAAAACTAAAATCTCAAATCCCCACTCGAACATTGCGCTCCAACAAGGGCCAATCCACTTGCCCCTATCTTATTTTTATTTGCCCTTGCTAATGAATCTGATGGCTCCGATCAGTCATTGTTCAAACACCATAGTTTCCATGAAGCTATGCATTTTTGCTGACCTGAGAGTTGCCTCTTCTCTCACTCCCGATCTCTGGCTGCTGTTCAAAATGAGGGGGAATGGCAACTCCTTGTCACAACTGCTGAATTTTTTAAGCAAAATAGTAAATCAATAAAATGGTATTTTTGAATTTCATCTTGGAATTAACTCATCTTTCTTTTAGTATGCCGGTATTGCAACAGGTAGATGAAGCCTGAAGTCAAAATGACTTCATTTTCTTAAAATGAATGTCAACTAGCAGGACAGAGAGAAGTGTCTCTAGGAAAGCAATCCATTTTCCTTTATTTTGACTTCACAAATTTGTAAGTCACAAATTTTACTGATCTTTTATATTGAGCAGTGAAGGAATACGTTTGCTCCCATCCCTTGTTGGATTTGTCAGAAGAATTTCTAACTGATGGCTTAGTTTACATCCATAAAATTAAATTCTTGATTTTTTTTTCTTTTAATTTTGACATTTGGGCAACTTGAAGTGTATAGCAAGAAGAATTTTATTTTCATGGCTGCTCTTGTCAATTTCATCAACTTTGCCTCCATTTGTCTCCACTCTTTGGTCCATTTTTGACACCTCCCTCTCCTTTTGCAATCTGTCTCCATTACTGGAGACAAATAGTCTACTAGCGTTCTTTTCTAGACCTATCAGTTCCTACAGCTATCTTGAGTATACCTCTTCCTACCCATCTCGTTTTTTTTTAAAGTACTATTCCATTTTAAGTCCTTTGTCTCTGATGAATCTGTTCTCAGGATGAGGCTTTTCTTTCCATAACATCAGGTGCCCTTCAAAGAATATGGTTTCCCAGCCTCCACCATTGATGGAGGTGCTCCAAATGCTCCACCATTTTTCAGACATCTGCTCCCTTAGCAGGGATAAAATTCCTCTTGTCCTCATGTTGAAATGCAGAGGCTCACGGGCTAACAAATATCATTCTCTTCAGCTTCTGCCATCTTCAATGGGATTCGACCACCAAATACATCTTTACCTCTCCACTTGCTGCTTTCTGCAGGTATCACTCCCTCTGATTCCCTTGTCCATTTGTCCCTTCCCACTACTTTCCCTCCTGCCATATACCCACAAACAAATGAAATGCTACACATACCAATTCACCACCTCCCTTACCTCCATTCAGGGGCCCAAACCCTGGTGAGGCAACACTTCACCTCCAACTTTTTTGGGGTCATCTACTGTCTCCAGCGCTCCCGATGTGGCCTGTTTTACATTTGGTGAACCCTGATGTAAATTGGGATGCCACTTTGAGCACCTCTGCTCCATCCACTGAGAAAAATTTCCCAGTAGCCAACTATTTTAATTCCTATTTCAATTCACATTCTGACATGTCGGTCTATGGCCTCTTCTTTTGCAGTGGTGAGGCCACCATCAGGGTGGATGAGCAAACCTCCATCCAGTAGCCTCCACCTGATGGCATGAACATTGATTTCTCCCTCTTCCCTCTTCTTGTATTCCCCACTCTGGCCTCTGACTCTTCTCCTCACCTGTCTGTCATCTTTACCTGGTGCCCCTCTTCCTTCCCTTTCATTCATGATCCACTCTGCTCTCCTATCAATTTTTTTTCTCCAGCCCTTTATCTTTCCCTCCATCCTAGCTTTACCTATCATCTAGTAAGTCCTTCCCCCCACCCCCTGCCAGCATTTCCCCCCCCCCCCCCCACCCCCGCGCCTCAGCTCAATTTTGATTGTCTATTTATTTTAATAGATACTGCCTGACCTGCTGAGTTCCTCCAACTTTTTGTGTATTGTTCTGGATTACCAGATATGTTGAATTTCTTGTTTTCTTTCCATTATCTGCAAATTAATTGGGCCAAGTTGTCCAATGTGCCAGGGTTTCTGGCATCCGTCAGCTTCTTTGAAAGACTGCCAGCATATCTACTATTCAGCCTGCATTAGACCAGAGAATTCCCCAAGTAAACTAATGGGCAGTGAATTTCCTGGCTATCAAGCTGGGATATCTCCCCGCTGAGTCTGTGCCAGGAATTGTAGTAATACCATTGAAATGTGTGAATGGCTGCTGTGAGGAGAGGCAGTGACATTTTCAAGCAACTTGTATTTTCAATGCCTTAGTTTATTGAATTTTCAGTCATTTGCAACTACCAAGGTCATTGACTATTTGTGCACCTGGGATGGGACCTTGTCAGCTCTCAAGACTATCTTGACTGTCAAGTTAGAACTAGCCTCCCAGTGGTAGATAACAAGAAACTTCATGGTTTAAGCACTACTGACTTGTTATTCTGGGGTAGTTGAAGACTTGGCTCATTGTCATTTGCTTTTATTGCTTTTGCATTTGGTTTCACCTGTTCAAAGTTTGCTAGTACTAATGCTTAATATGTTGGAGTACCTAGCCCAGTACTAATTTCTGACTTTTTCTATTAAAGACCACCAAGGCATTTCTTCCCAAGATGCTGGAAATGAATCATGGACATATTGTAACAGTCGCAAGCTCCTTAGGATTGTTCAGTACTGCTGGTGTTGAGGTTTGTCCATCTTTATATTGTGAAACATTTTAATTTGCTTTATTTTCCAGAAGATAAAGCTGCATATTGAAGTGTAATCATTCCATTTGAAATGTATCTCACTCCATTGGCCTGGTGTGTGAGCAGATCCTCTGGCTGAGACTTTCAAGACAATATTAATACATTTTCAAATGTTTAAATATGATCTTGAGTCCAACTGTTTATATTTTAGTACTTTTTTTGATCGGTGGAAAACTTGAATCCTATTATTGCTGGATTTTGAGGAATCTAAACTTCCAAGTGCCAATGGAAGAAAGACTTGGCTTGATTCAAAACACAAGGGCTTCTTCAGATGCTGGAAATCCAGAGTAACACACAAAATGCAATTGGCAGCATCTATGGAAATGAATTTATTTTAGTTGTAGATATAGCGTGGAATAGGCACTTCCAGCTCTGAGCCACTATGCCCAGTAACCCCCAACCACTTCCTCCCAATTAGCCCTAACCTTATCATGGGACAATTTACAATGACCGATTAATCTGGTACGTCTTTAGACTGGGAGAAAACCTATACATTCCATGGGGAGGAATGCAGGATTGAAATCTACTCTGGCCTGAGCTGTAAATAGTATTACGCTAACTGCTACACTACTGTGGCCCTTGCAGGGTCTTGGCCCAAAACATCCACTGTTTATTTCTCTCCACAGATGTTCTACCCTACCGAATTCCTCCAGCCGCTTGCTTTTTTTTGCTCCAAATTTCATGTTTGGAGTCTAGAATTGCTTATGCTTCATCACTCAAGTTGACCTGCTATTTTAATGATTTTTGTGCACACATTGCCCTCTGCCCCTAGGTCTTTCTGCATCCATTCCCCTTTCATAACTTTAAAAACTTTGGGTAAGACATCTGGACATAGAAATCATTCCAAGCTATTTGAGTTGCCCTCGTATGTATTAGGTTTCAATTTGATGTCACTCTGTGCCAGTTTGTTGAGCACCTTGGCTCCATCTGTAAAAAGTGAAACATCCCAGTGGCTAGCATTTCAACTCCTATCCCCATTCGTGTTATGACATGTCAGGTCATGGCCTCATCTCCTGCCATGATGAGGCCACTCTCAGGATTGAGAAGCAACTCTTTGTATTCCGTCCAAGTAGCCTCCAACCTGATAACATAAACATTGACTTCTCCGAATACTGGTAGCTTCTTTGTCATTTCTACATTCTGGCCATTTACCACTTCTCACCTGCACAGGATGACTCCTCCTTCCCTTTCCCCCATTATCCACCATCTTCCCCAATGAGATTCCCTTTTCTCCAGCCCTCTTAGGTTTTCCACTTATCACCTCCAGGTCTTATTTCATCCTGCCTCCCTCCCATCTGGCTTCACCTATCACCTTCGAGTTTGTCCTCCTCACCCTCCCCATCTCCTTACCCTCTTATTCTGACATCTTTCCCCTTTCTTCCAGTCTTGATGAAGGGTCTCAGCCCAAAACATCAAATGTTTATTAATTTCCAGAGATGCTGCCTGACTTGCTAAGCTCCTCCATCTGCAGAATTTCTTTTGTTTTTGTTTGGTGTTAATGCAGTGTTTGCTTGTGGTGTTACAAATATAGAGAGCAGATTGCAACCAACTTCCAAAGAAAGAAATAAACACTAGTGTAATGGAGCAAAAAAAAACTCAGTGGGCCAAGCAGCATCCTTGGAAATGGTTAGTAATGATTTCTACATGACCTTCCTAACATAAGGGCCACGTCATGCAAACCAAATGCCAGGTTGCAGGAAGTGCATATGAATCTCTGCCTCGGCTGGAATACAGCCCAATTCTAATACTCGACTTGCACAACACTAGATTAAGTTTTCATGCCATGACAGTGTTTCTCTTTATTCTGTATTATTATAATGATGATAATCTGGGGGGAGGGAAAGGAGTGCAGGCTAGGTGGTGGGTAATTTCCTTGTCTATTTGTCCCTCCCCACTAATCTCCCTTGTGGCATTTATCCTGGCAAGTGGAAGAAGAGTTACATCTGTCCATTCATCTCCATTCGGGGCTCTAAACACTCCTTCCAGATGAGGCAACACTTCACCCGTAAATGTGTTGGGGCATCTTATTGTATTGCTCCTAATGCGGTGGCCTCTACATTGCTCAGACCCATCATAGATTGCAGGACTGCTTTGTCGAGCACCTTTGCTCCATCCGCAACAAGCAGGAATTCCTGGTGTCCAACCATTTTAATTCCAGTCCCCACTCCCCACTCCCATTCCCATTCCGACATGCCAGTTCATGGCCTCCTCTACTGCCACAACAAGGCCACCGTCTGGTTGGAGGAGCAACATCTCAATCTATCTGGTCTCCAACCTGATGGCATGAACAGAGATTTTTCTAAACTTCTGGTAATTTTCCCTTTCCCTCGTCCCTCTTCTAATCCCCACTCTGCCCTCTTACCTCTTCTCCGTTAACTGTCAATGTGATTCCCAATGTCATTCTGCTATTCCTTTCTTTCATAATCCTCTCCCCTATCAGATTCCTCCTTCAGCCCTTGCCTTTTCCATCTATCTTCACTTCATCCTTCCTCCCCCACTGCCTTATTCTGCCCTCTTTCCCCTTCCTTTGCAGTCCTGAAGGGATCAGCCTGAAATATCTACGGTCTATTCCTTTCCATAGATGCTGCCTCAACTGTTGAGTTCTTCCAGTATTTTCTTACTCCTGAATTCCAGCATCTGCAGAATCTCGCGTTTTTATGCAGCTGCGTAGAGTTTAGTTCAATTTCACCTTTTAAATCAATTAGATTCACAACTCTGCAATAAAAGAAAGCACTAAGATTTAATGCACTTTTAAAATATTTGCCCATTGTGGCTCATCCAACTGGCTATGATAAAAATCTTTATTTTCGTTTATTTTCTGCTTCCATGCAACAGCAGTTCTTTTTCACTTGCACCCTTTCTTCTCTTGTCTCGGGGTTTAATTGGGCAGTGCCTGGGAATTTTCAAAGAATTTGCCAAGGATCTTTTGCACTTTGATTTGCAGTATTAGCAATTCTCTCATAGTTTGTGGGTTGCTAGTAACTTGTACTGATTGGGTTGTGAACCAAGCATAAACTTGGTCGAACATACTAGTTAAGGTGCAAACTGTTCTGATTTCTTTATTCTTGTGCCATTTAGGATTACTGTGCAAGCAAATTTGGAGCAATAGGATTTCATGAATCCTTAAGCCATGAGTTGAAGGCAACTGACAAAGATGGGATCAAGATGACACTAGTTTGCCCCTATTTGGTGGACACCGGTATGTTCCGTGGTTGCAGAATAAGGTGAGATAATTTGAATTATTCAGTTGAAGTTTAAATTGTATATTAGTGTGTGGTATTTACCTGGCACTGGCTGAGAAGCACAAAAGTTAGTCTATGTAGAAAATGTGGTGTTGTGCTTTGCATGTTGAAGAAAGTTCACATTCTGAAACTTCCCTAAAGTAGCTTAGAAGAATATGGTCCAAGACACTAGCTGAATGTTAAGACAAAACTTCAATAATCTGGCACACTAGCACTTAAGTGGACTGGCAGATTTTCCAGCTTGTTGTTTGTTACTCCTATTAGAAGTAATAATGCTTTTGATTTACTTCATTGGATGTTCCACCATATTTTCCAGTAAATGTGGTAAGTTGAATGGGAACGTGATAAATAAGGCCATAAGATATAGGAGCAGAATGGACTCAAAGGGCCATTTGGCCCATCGAGTCTGCTCTGCCATTCAATCATGGGCTAATCCAATTCTTCCAGTCATCCCCACTCCCCTGACTTCTCCCCATACCCTTTGATGCCCTGGCTAATCAAGAGCCTATCTATCTCTGCCTTAAATACGCCCAATGACTTGGCTTCCACTGCCTCTTGTGGCAACAAATTCCACAGATTTACCACCCTCTGACTAAAGTGATTTCTCCACATCTCAGTTCTAAATGGACATCCTTCAATCCTGAATTTGTGCCCTCTTGTCCTAGACTCCCCTACCATAGGAAATAACTTTGCCATATCTAAACTGTTCAGGCCTTTTAACATTTGGAATGCTTCTATGAGATCTCCCCCCTCATTCTCCTGAACTCTAGGGAATACAACCCAAGAGTGCCAGACATTCCTCATATGGTAACCCTTTCATTCCTCGAATCATTCTCATTAATCTTCTCTGAACCCTTCCCAATGTCAGTACATTTTCGAAAATAAGGAGCCCAAAACTGCACGCAGTACTTCAAGTGTGGTTTCATGTGTGGTTTCATAGTCCAAATCCTTGCCATACATTGTAAAATGCAACGGTCCCAACACCGACCCCTATTGGAACTCCACTGGTAACGGGCGGCCAGCCAGAGTACAATCCCTTTATTCCCACTCTGTTTTCTGCCGACCGGCCAATACTCCACACTACTGAACTGGAGGTACAGAAGTATCATTTTCAAATCTCTTAATATAGAACTGTTGAGATCCTTTTTCAACTTTTGTAAATGACATTTACTAATTCTTGGTCTTATTATTCCAAATAAAAGATAGAATAATAGAATCAATCTGATCAAAAAACTTATTAGTCAAAATAACAGGAATATTCTGAAATAAATATAAAAATTTTGGTTAAATCATCATTTTAACTATATAAATACGACCAACAAGTAAAAATGTAAGTGGACTCCATCTATTAAATGAATACTTCATGAAGTCCACTAAGGGAACAAATTGTAACACCTAAATATCTAAAAGAATCTATAACTTTAAAGGGAATATCATCATATATGAGACATTCATTTAAAGGAAGCAATTCACTTTTACTATAATTTATTAAAGTTGTAAAAGGATGAGGTCTTGCTTTACCTAATCTAAGAATGTATTACTGGGCTGTTAATTTGCGATACGTCCTTTCGGTTATATTGGGTTGATGGGAATGATCGGCCAATTTGGGTAGACCTGGAACTCAGAGCTGTGAAAGTTTTATTTAACCTCGTTATTAGGAGTTGCTTTACCTATACAATTAGCTAAAGTTGCTCATTTAAACCTATATCCTGTGATTAAGCACTCTTTACAAATTTGGCTCCAGTTTCACAATTTTCTTAATAAAAAATTTAAACTTTGTAGTTTAATTTATTGTAATTACCTTTTTAAATCTTCTTTGAGTGATCCAATTATTTTACTTTGGAAAAATAGTTATTTTTTGGATTTATTTAAAGACAGATTGTCTTTTGAACAATTAGTTGATAAATATTCTCTCATATTCACACTTTTTACAATACCTTCTAGTTAGACATTTTTTACAAATATATTTAAGTAACTTCCCTTACATATTGGAGGCTGACTTGTTAGATACTATTGAGTATGAACCGTTCAATGAGCCTTATGAGTATGAACCCTTCGATGAATTCTATTGGTATAATTTATTTTTACAATGGAATAAGCATCCTTTATTTAAGATTGAACAGGATTGGGAAAAGAACTGTTGAGATAATGATTTTATTATCTGAATATTCAGAATATTTTTTGAAATGTGAAGTAATGCTTTGCCTGTCATTTGTTGTAATTTTCTTGCAGCTAGGTTATTTTGTCCAAAATTGATTTACTTTTAAAACCTACATTCAACTATTCTCTGTTGTATTGCTATGTTCAGCAGCAACTGATGGTGTTTTTGCTAATTGAAATCTGAAATATTGTACATCAACATTTATAATGCCATCTGTTATTCTAGGGTGTAGTTACGGCTTAACATTAAAATACTCTACTGTCAGATGGATTGCAGGATAGTCTTTTGAAGTTAGTGTACCTTGCATAGAATTTGTCAGAATTCAAAGCATTTCACATACAATAAGTTATTGTAAGTGTAGTTTTTTTGAATATCAAGGTCCCATGAATAGTAAAGAGGTGACTACTGCTTTTGAGAAGTGAATATTGCCTGACACATTAATATATCAGCATTTAACATTCTACAATAAAGGTGTAGTTGAAAACTATCACTGAGGTGAAAATTGTTTGTCTTGCCAAAACAAAGTCTTTGCTACACCTGCAAAAGTGTGAAATTATTCGAAAGATTGAGCATGATGGAGCTAATATTATGAGATGTGTATATTTCAATGTAATGTGTATTGTAGGATGGGCAGATGAGCTTTGGGCATGGATCAACACAGAATTATGACATGTAGACAATACTGAGAATTGGTTGCAGGAGGAATTAAAGGAGTGGTGGCATTACTGGCTAGGGAAAACGTCAGGGCTGTGCTCAGACAGGACAGACTGGAAAGCACATTTACTGAGCCACTATTGGTGGAACTGAGAAATAAGACCATAAAGATAAGAGCAGAATTAGGCCATTTGGCCCATTGAATATACTCTGCCATTTCACCATGGCTGATCCATTTTCCCTCTCAACCCCAGTCTCCTGCCTCCTTCCCCCCCCCCCCAATAAGAAAGGGATGGCTATGTTAATATTGTAGATCACCCAACAGTCTGTGGGATTTGAAGAAATATATTTGTAGAGAGATTGCAGCCTGTTGCAAGAAGCCTAACATTTTGATAGTAGGTGATTTTTTTCCCCCTACAATATGGCTGTGTCTTCCATATTGCAAAAGAGCTGGATGGCAAAGAGTTTGTCCAGTGTCCAGGAAAAGTTTCTTTAATCGGAATATAGAAGTCTCAACTACAAGGTAGGTGACCAAAGTTTGTCCAGGATTATCTAGTGATCATAATGCCATAAGGTTCAAAATAATTATGGTGAAGGATAGATCTGGTCCTTGGGTTGAGATTCTAAATTGGCGAAAGGCTGAAATTTAATTATATCAAAAGGATCTACAAGTTCAGGCTGTTTTCTGGTGAAGGTTTATTTGGTAGTATTTATTTGGTTTAATTGAAAGTATGTTCCTGTCAGAATAGAAGGCAAGGATAACAGGTTTAGGGAAGCATGGCTTCCAAGAGATATTGAGGCACTGGTTGAGAAAAAGGTGGTGCATTGCAGGTATAAGCAGGAAGGAACATATAATGTACTTGAAGAGTATAAGAAATGCAAGAGAGCACTTGGAAGGAAATCATGAGGGCTGAAAGAAGGTATGATATTGCTCTAGCAGATGAGGTGAAGAATCCTAAGGGCTTTTACAGGTATATTAAGAGCAAAAAGATAGCAAGGGACAAAATTCGTCCCCTGGAAGATCAGAGTGGTAATCTGTGGAGCCAAAAGAGATGGTGGAGATCTTAAGTGCATTTTTTTCATCTGTATTTACTTGGGAGTTGAACATGGTCTGTTGATGTGAGGCAAAGCAGCAATGAGGACACGGACCATATACAGATTAGAGGAGGCACTTGCTGTTTGAGGGAAAATTGGGGTGAATAAATCTCCAGTGCCTGGCAATGTTTTTGTTTGGAGTTATGGGAAGCTAGTGTAGAAATTGCAAGGGCCCTAACAGAAATTTAAATTTACATTGACGACTGCATTGGTGCTGCCTCCCACACGCAAGCTGAGCTCGTTGACTTCATTAACTTTGCCTCCAACTTTCACCCTGCCCTCTAGTTTACCTGGTCCATATCCGACACCTCCCTCCCCTTTCTTGATCTTTCTGTCTCCATCTTTGGAGACAGCCTATATACTGATATCTACTATAGGCCTACAGACTCTCAAAGCTACCTGGACTGTTCCTCTTCCCATCCTGTCTCTTGCAGAAATGCTATCCCCTTCTCACAATTCTTCCATCTCTGCCGCATCTGCTCTCAGGATGAGGCTTTTCATTCCAGGATGAAGGAGATGTCTTCTTTTTTTTAAACAAAGGGGCTTCCCTTCTTCCACCATCAACTCTGCTCTCAAATGCATCTCTCCCATTCCCCTCACCCCAACCGCCCGCCACCCCACTCGGGATAGGGATCTCCTTGTCCTCGCCTACCACCCCACCAACCTCCGGGTCCAACGTATAATTTTCTGTAACTTCCACCACCTCCAATAGGATCCCACGACCAAGCACATCTTTCCCTCCCCCCCACCCTTCTGCTTTCTGCAGGGATCGCTCCCTACACGACTCCCTTGTCCATTCGTTTCCCCCCCATCCCTTCCCACCAATCTCCCTCCTGGCACTTATCCTTGTAAACGGAACAAGTGCTACATCTGCCCTTAAACTTCCTCCCTCACCACCATTCAGGGCCCCAGACAGTCCTTCCAGTGAGGTGACACTTCACCTGTGAGTTGGCTGGTGTGGTATACTGCGTCCGGTGCTCCCGGTGTGGCCTTTTATATATTGGTGAGACCCAACACAGACTGGGAGACCGTTTCACTGAACACCTACACTCTGTCCGCCAGAGAAAGCAGGATCTCCCAGTGGCCACACATTTTAATTCCACGTCCCATTCCCATTCTGATATGTCTATCCATGGCCGCCTCTACTGTCAAGATGAAGCCACACTCAGGTTGCAGGAACAACACCTTATATTTTGTCTGGGTGGCCTCCAATCTGATGGCATGAACATTGACTTCTCTAACTTCTGTTAATGCCCCTCCTCCCCTTCTTACCCCATCTCTGATAGATTTAGTTTTTCTCCCCCTTTTTTCTCTCTCTCTGCCCATCAATCTGGCTGTTCTCCATCTCCCTCTGGTGCTCCCCTCCCCCTTTCTTTCTCCCGTCCCATGATCCTTTCCCTTCTCCAGCTCTGTATCCCTTTTGCCAATCACCTTTCTGGCTCTCAGCTTCACCCCACCCCCTCTGGTCTCCTATCATTTTGCATTTCCTCCTCCCCCTCCTACTTTCAAATCTCTTACTATCTTTCCTTTCAATTAGTCCTGATGAAGGATCTCGGCCCGAAACGTCGACAGTGCTTCTCCCTATAGATGCCGCCTGGCCTGCTGCGTTCCACCAGCATTTTGTGTGTGTTGCTTGAATTTCCAGCATCTGCAGATTTCCTTGTGCTAGAGAAATTTAAAACTACTTTAGCCATAGATGAGGTACAGGAGAATTGGAGGATAGCTAATGTTTTAAAAAGGCTGTAAGAGTAAGCAAGGAAATTATAGGCTGGTGAGCCTAATATCAGTTGTGGGAAAAGTTATTGGAAGATATTCTAAGGGACTGGGTATGTGCTTATTTGGATAGACAAGGACTGGCTAAAGATGGCCAACAGGGCTTTGTGCGTGGTACAGTTTCTAACCAGTCTTGTAGAGATTTTTGAGGAAATTGCCGAGGAAGTTGAAGGCAAAGCAGTGCATGCTGTCTTCATGAACTTGAGCAAGGCCTTTGAGAAGGTCCTGCTTGAGGGGTTGATCAAGAAGGTTCAGTTGCTTGGCATCCAAACTGAAGTAGTAAATTGGATTAGCCATTGGCTTTGTGGGAGAAGCCAGAATGGTAGTTGATGGTTGCCTCTGAGGCCTGTGACTGTTGAAGTGCTGCAGGGATTGGTGCTTGGTCCATTGTTATCTACATCAATGATCTGGATGATAAGATGGTAAACTGGCAAATTTCCAGAGGATACCAAACTTGGTGTTGTGGACAGTGAGGAAGACTATCAAAACTGGCAGTCTGATTTGGACCAGCTGGAAAGATGGACTGAAAAAATAGCAGATGGAATTGAATGCAGACAAGTGTGAGGCATTGCAATTTGGGAGGACAAACCAGCATAAGATTTGCATGATGCGCAATAGGGCATTGATTAATCTGGGAATACAGATTCATATTTCCTTGATAGTGGTGTCACAGGTAGATAAGGGTGTAAAGAAAGTTTATTTGCCTACATAAATCAATGTACTGAGTACAGGAATTAGGATGTTGTGTTGAAGTTGTATAAAATGTTGCTGAGTCCTAATTTGGAGTATTGTGTGCAGTTTTGGTCACCTACAGGAAAGATGTCAATAAGATTGAAAGATGCAGAGAAAATTTACCAAGATTTTGCCGGGTCTTGAGGACGTGAGTTATAGAGAAAGGTTGAATGGGTTAGTACTTTATTCCCTGAAGCATAGACGAATGAGGGGAGATTTAACAGGGTATACAGAATGTGAGCAGTATAGGTGAGGTAAATGCAAGCAGGCTTCCTTCACTGAGGTTGGGTAAGACTGGAACTGGTGGTCATGGGTTAAGTGTGAAAGGTGAAATATTTAAGGGGAATATGAAGGGTAACTTCACAGAGGGTGGTAAGAGCTGCCAGTGGAAGTGGTGGATGTGAGTTCAATTTCAACATTTAAAAGAAAATTTGGTAGTTACATGGGTGAGGGGTATGGTCTAGATGCAGGTTGATGGGATTAGACAGATAATAGCTCAGCATGGGTTGGATGGATCAAAGGACCTGTTTCTTTGCTGTAGTGTTCTCTGACTAATTTTTGTTACTTCAGCCCACAAACGTGCGGTGGAAAGACTACACTTTCAAATGAGATTTCTGATTGCAGCACTGTGGGTGTGCACCAGCCTCAGACAGTACTTCATTCCTGGTAACCAATTTAGCTGCCAGTGGAAAAGTAATAATTAAACTACCAATGATTTTCAAGTCCAGATAATACAATATTTGTAGTACCAGGAACTAGGGTACTTGAACTTTGTTCATGATGATGACTCATGGAGTTTGGGATGCATTGGGATTTCTGGGGAAATTTTATAGGAAACCAGAAGATTCTTGACCTTTTTCAAAAGACTTTTAGTCATTGAAGTAAAACTGAACTTTTGCTTGTGTTTATTTGCTTTTAGCAAAAGCTTTTTACTTTTTCCATGGAAGTATTTTTCATAAATCAACAAGTAACATTTTGGAGTTAAACTTGCAGCCTTTGTGTTCAAACTTTGACACCTGTGATCTGGCTAGCAGGCAATGTTTTCAACACTATTCTTTTATACTTGATGTTAAATTTTGGGGGGCAAAACTTGCTTGACAGGACGATCGTATCTTGCTATAAATACTCTTTTAATGGTGGGGGAAGAGGCCTGCAAGATTTCAATTCCTAATCCAGAACCACTGGTGCTTTATTGGTGCTTTATTTTAGAGCAGGGATTCCTGCCATGAACCCCTACCACTAACTAGTGGTGGGGGGGGGGGGAGGTCTCCTTGAACCCCAGATGGGAGCCCCTGTTTGACAACCTCTCATTTACTTTTCTGAGGAAGCCTCAGATTGCACCGTGTAAATGTTTTTTATGAAATGTTTGATCTCAATTGTGTTGTCATTGAAATCTGACCCTGCTAATTTGGTGCTTTTCAGTATAATAGTCTGAATTATTTAAAACTAATTGATCTTATTTGCTTTTTTGGTACATGTCTGATCCAGATTAGACCAATTGGAGGATTTGTTAGAGTCCAACTTGCTGGTGTGCAATAGGCTATTATTAAACGGAGTGAATTATTTGCCAATTTACAGTGGAAGAGACAGAATTGGTTTGCTTTTTTTAAATTTGAGCTCCTTTTAATCTATCTACTCTGTGCAAGTATCAAGTGGTATCTACCACGTGTGTCCTATAATTATACGGGTTAACCACTGTTCATGTTTTAAAAACTGTCTTAATTCAATAATACTTAATTGGAATTTTTTCTGCAATGCACAATTAACTAATTTTGAGGTTAATCTTTGTATTTGTTTCATAAGTTCTTCTGGGTTTTTTTTATCTTGTAGAAAAGAATTTGAGCCCTTTCTTCCGCCTTTGAAACCAGAGTACTGTGTGAAAGAAGCTATGAGAGCCATACTCACAGACCAACCAATGATTTGTACACCTCGACTAATGTATACTGTAACATTTATGAAGAGGTAAGTGGATAAGGATTTAAAAAATGGATTCCTTCTCCAAAAATGTTTAAGAGCCATGTTTTAAACATGTGGGAGAAGATGAAGCACTTTTGAAAGTAAACATTCCAACAAACAAATTTTGTAGCTTACACACACAATGCTGTAGGAGCTGGACAGGTCAGGCAGCATCCATAAAAATGAACAAACAGTTACTGTTTTATGTTGAGACCCTTCTTCAGGACTGGAAAAGAGGGAAGATGCCAGAATAAAAATGTGGGGGAAGGAAGGAGGGAGGAAGGAAGATGGGTAGAAGGTGAAGCCAGTTGGGAAGGAAAGGTAAAGTGCTGGAGAGGAAAGAATCTGATCAGAGAGAATGGGCTATAGGAGAAAGGGAAGCAGGAGGGGCAGCAGGGGGAAATGATAGAGGTAAGAACCGGAGTGGTGAAAAGAAGAGGGGAGGGGAAGGGATTTTTTTAAACTGGATGGAGAAATTGATATTCATGCCATCGGGTTGGAGGGTTCCCAGGTAGAATATAAAGTGTTGCTCTCCACACTGAGGATGGCCTCATTGTGATGTAAGAGGAGGCCATGTACTGACATGTCTGAATAGGAATTAAAAGGTTTGACCATCAGGAAGTTCCACTTTTGGCAGATGGAGCTCAACAAAGCAATCCTACTGATGTAGAGGAGGCGGTATCGGGAGAACCGGACAGTGAATTCATAGGTGAAGTCTTGTCCTTTTTATTTTGTGATATCACTCCAGAGGAACATTGTATCATTTCTTAATGCATGCATGCATTTCTAAATGACAATAAACGAGGACTGAGTGTCCTCATAATCTAATCTAATCTAATCCGTGCCAGGTTGATGTCGAGCTCACAACTCGACCTCGTTTAAAAAAAACCTGCCACCTCCAGTTTAAATTCCCACGCGGAATATTGTGGAGGATCAAACACCCAAACCCACCACTTGTCCCATTTAGCCTGTCTTAGTGCGTTGGACTTCAGGACCCTGGGAATTCAGTGTGGTGGTCCTTAGGACCCAGCGGAGCTCGGGACCAGCTGCCCGCAGTGTTTCTTTTCCATTGACAGGAAGCGATTGCGATTGAAAATAAAGTAGAAATAAGCGTTTGGAAAGAGGTGAAACACCATCGGTCACTGGAAAAGCCTTAGGCTACAGTTGGTCAACGATTGGAACAATTTTAAAGGATAACGGATAAAGTGAGAATAATGGAGCATGTGAAAAGCCCTGCCCCGATGAAAACTACAATTATTACTAAGCAACACAGTGGTTTAATTATTGGAATACATACGTTTAAGTGTTTTATATGCATAGAAAGGTAAAATATATACTAAGACAAATGTTTGACTAACTGACGCTAAATAATACTGGTTGTACTTGTTCCGACTTGCGTACAAATCCGACTTAAAGACGGACTCAGGAACGGCACTCGTACGTAACCTGGGGACTGCCTGTACTAGACATCCACGGTGAAAATGAGGCAGTCAGGGCCAGGGAATTAAAATTTAGTGAGGAGATTGAGAACATGAGGAATATCGTGGATGTAGGTCAGAATTGATAATTGAAATGCAATTGCCTTTTGGGGGCTGATAGTATAGATTTTCTCCCCTTCCCAGATCTGATGAAGGACCTTGTGATCTGATACTCTAACAGGTTTTTCTACATGGGCACTACCTAATCTGTTTAATATTTCTGGTATCTGCAGGTTTTGTCATTATTTAAAGGCTTGTTTCATTAGAGAGTACCAACAGGGGCTTGGGTTGTTGATTCACATTGTTTAAATGATTTGAATGGCAAAGTAGATTCTTCAAAAAATACCATACATTTTCCGAAGTGACCTCATTGCTAGCAGTGGAAATTGGTAAGAGGGAGCACAGTGCAACTCTTAGAAATTGCATCCAAGTTGCCTTGCTAGATAATTTTACAATTAATGTTGATCTATAATGGACCAATCAACTTTAAAGTTTGTACCCCACCTCTGAAAATCAACTTTGCATCTTGTATGTTGGCCGAGGCTGCCTTTGCATTATGTGGAGTCTCTGTAGATTCTCCTTGAATTTCAGGTCTGATGAATATTCTTCAATGTACTGTATTCCTATGAGCATTCTACCTGAAACCTCATTCTATTGTGCAACATGGTTCTTATTCATAGAAATTAAAATTCATTGTTACATTTTCTTACATTCCTGTTAAGAGATGCTGCCTTTTTAAACTTCAGATAAACTTTTGTCCATTTTTGTTCAGCTGACCCTCATTAATACCTTATAGATGTAAATGCATCAAGAGCAAGTTTGGATTGTGGTGCAAAGATTTTTTTTTGAAAGGGCTATCATCTTTCTTGTGCTGCAGATGAGAGATTGTCTTTTGATTCAGTTGATCTACCTCTCTCCAATTGCAGCTTGTACTTTTGCTGTCCACAAACAATCCTATGGATTCTGGAGTTCTCTAAACTTGCCACTGTCTTCTGAATATTATGGACTAGGTCTTGGAAAAACCTTGCAAAACTTCAGATTTTACTATGCTTTTTGTTTAGATTTTTAATTACTTTTTACGTAGCAACATTGTGTGTAGGCCCTTCTGGCCCTTCAAGCCATGCTGCCCCAGCAACTCCCAACAAACCCTATTGTTGCATGCTTAGGTTGGAATTAACCTACCTGATGTGTCTTTGGTCTGTGGGAGGAAACCAGAACACCCGGAGAAAACCCTCACATTCCGCATGGAGAGCATACAGAGACTCCTTTCACTGCGGCACTGGAATTGAACTCTAAACTACAGAATGCACTGAGCTGTAGTAGTATTGTACCAGCTGCTATGCTATCATGGTGCCCATTCATAAAACACAAGTGTTTTCCTCCTGTAGGAAGGAAGTTGATATTTCTCTTGAATGTTGACTTTTACTACTTGTTCTAGACCACTCTGGTAATCTCTGTTTTCATTTATTGTACTTTTTAAAAATTCTGTTTTTGCACCTTCTGCTCTAATGTTTTTGTTTTTTGTATCTTAATATATTTATATTTAATCCAGTATCTTGATATTGTTTTCCTCTTTAATTTATCCTTCTGGAATCATACCATCTGGACAGATGCTCAAAGTTTTCAAAAGGAAGTTTTTAAAAAAAGCCTAAATCTAGATGGTGGCATTTGTATCTAAACACTTTTGTACCAGACTTTGATTTACAGATTCTCTGAAATGTTAAATGGGGCAATGTTGCTTCTTTGATAATACAAATATGTTTGCTTCCATTTCAGCATTATGCCATGGGAAGCAGTCGTATGCATGTACCGTTTTTTGGGTGCAGACAAGTGCATGTATCCATTTATTGCAGAGAGGAAACAGGCTTTGAACAACAATGAGGCCAAAAACGAAATCTAAAGCAAAACTGATCACTGCATCCTTTGGGACCCCTTCCAAGTGAATGCAATATTTAGCTCACCATCTCCATACAATTCAGAATGACAAACATTTGCAGTGATTGGTTGGTTGAACTTGATGCAAATGGCTGTGAAACTTCAGCTTCCATGATCACTGTGGATAAAATGGTTACTGTACCTGTGTATTAAATCACAAGATAAATGTATTATGCATTATGCCAATCTTTTTAACTTTTCTAGTGATTAGACTTGTACATGTTAATGTCAACTGAGAAAAGCAAGGTTTTGATAATTTTAACATTTTACCTTACTCATCAATGCCATTGTGTTTGTTGATAGAGCTGTATTGTACATTGTGTTGAACTAGAGATTGAATAAAAAATACTTTAGAATTTTCCACTTATAACTTTTTAAATAGTAAATGCACTGTACTTATTGACAACTTGGTTCATCTTATTTACTTCTGTAAATCCTTGATTATACCAATTATAACATTATTACTTGTAAAGCATTGCAAATATCTCCCAATTAATTTTGCAGAACGAATGTGCTCCTGTTCAGCACAAGGAACACTTTTTTAGGAAAATCTTATTGGTGTGCCTTTTTAAATCCAGTTTAATTATTGTCCTAATTTCTGTGGATTAGTGGTCCATTTTTTTAAAGGCCTGAAATTTCTACCTCCTTTGTATATCTATTTGTAGAACGCCTAAAATAATGTCTTTGTGAATCTTGTGTCACTACTTTTATATGAAGACCAATGTCTGTAGTTTTTTTTGGTAATGTAGCTAATTGTAAAAGTTTTTAATTAAAATGTGATTATTAGATGCATAAATATTGAAATTTTGTGGTGCTTGATAATTGAGAAATTGAGTCTCATGATCAATACACTCAACCGTGCACATCAGTTGGGTGAAATATTACTTCATTAGTTGGTTATCTTTCCCTCATATTCAATGAAATGATTCTTAAAAGAACTTTAGTGCCCAAATACCCTATGAGACCTTGTCTGTGAAATCAGGCATCTTAAAATCCAACACACCTTGGAAGAACTTGAAGTATCTGAATTTTCCTTAAACAAAATGGACTTGTGAATAAGTTACAAACATGATAAAATCTACAGATGCTGGAAGTCCAAGTAACACACAAAATGCTAGAGGAACTCGGCATGCCAGGCAACATCTATGGAAAAGAGTAAACGGTCAACATGTTGGCTTGGCCCAGAACATCAACTGTTTATTCATTTCCGTAGATGCTGCCTGGCCCCTTGAGTCCTCCAGCATTTTGTGCTGTGCATAAGTTAGTTTTATCATATGGTTTTTTTTACACTGCAAATTTTCTTTACCAAATTTTTCTCATTTTGTGATCCAACACAGATTTTTTTCCATGTTATACATGTGATAAGTCCTTGTATAGATTACACTATTTGCTACTTTTACTGTTATAGAGGACTGTTTTTGTCATTTGTGATACTGCCAAGACAACATTGGTGAATTTGAGAACTTGTTGCTTATTTGTACTTAGATGGTATACTTTTAGTTTGATAACTTGATTACAATAAAATGCATTGCTAGAAAATAGAAATGTTATTGTGCGTTAGATAGAAAACAATACGTTTGTGAAGTCAAAATTTGACAAGGTTGAACAATTCTGTTTGGTATTTGAGTGAGAATGAAGTTAATGGTTTAAATGCTGGAAAAACTGCATCAGTTCATGTTGAAGGTTAGTGATTGAAGGGGCTGGGAAAGGGGCCAGAATTTCTGAACAGTACTTTGTTGTCTTCATTTACCACTCTACCTGCATCAGCATGCCCTTGTATGTTAAATCTTAGACAGCTGGGCCATTTTGTCCCAAATCATCCAGTTAGACATGTCTTTCAAACCCCTCCTGCCTTCCAGTTCGTGCTGTTAAAATTATGAAAAATTACAATCATTCAATCTCAGTTCACATGTTTTGAAAATCGATTGTTACATATTGGTCCATCACAGTAAGTCCCTTTTCTTTAAAATGAACAGTTGCTACTGCTGGCATATATAGCATCAATTGTCAAATTCCCCATAACAGTTTATGGTCCACTGATGGACTATTACAGAAGTGCATTGTAAACATGAACATGTGCAATAATAGTCCACTTAGTGCTTTGAGTGTTCCTCCACTATTAAATGAGATCATGGCCAATTCTCCAACTCAGCAAAAAGTAACACAAGTGAATCTGCAGATGCTGGAAATAAATAAAAACACAAAATGCTGGCAGAACTCAGCAGGCCATACAGCATCTATGGGAGGAGGTAGTGATGATGTTTTGGGCCTTCACTCCTGATGAAGGGTTTCAGCCCGAAACATCGTCACTTTGACTGTTCTTCTCTTTCCGAAGAATTTAATGGTTTGACTTGAAGACTTCTCACTATTAGGCCCTCCATATTTAATACTAAAAATCTGTTTTATTTGAAGGCCTTTTATCTTGCTAGCTCTTGGATTCTGTTTTCACTTTGCATTGGACTATTTTAGTAGAATCTGCTCTGAGTAAATCTATACTACCTGGATGCTCTGAAAAATGTTATTCCTATTCAACACTATAATTGTATGACTTTTACAATGAATGGTGCCTTTTGACCCAGCTCTACTCTAGCCTAAATCCTGGATGCTCATTTATTTAACATTTCAAAATACAAAAGTTTATCCAATACCAGATGAAATGTACTGGAAATAAAGACCAATTTGATTTTTTTCCTGGTAAAAATGCATATGACAGCACATTAAATTGTATAAAATGATCTACTGATAAATATTCATGTTCAACTCAAATGCACTATATAACCATTTTGGAATGATACTATAACTCAATCTTAGATACAGCACATGATGTTGAACTTTACAGAGCCACAAATTACTTTTCAATTGTTGACTCCATTAAGTACTTGTTAATTGTTTAAGGGTACAGGTACCTGTCCCCCACTTTTTGAAAGTTCGCTTTACACCACTTCACTTTTACGAAAGACTTGCATTAGTACCTGTTTTCGCTAACCAAAAGAAATCCGAAGATGATTTTTGCTTTTATGAAAAAAGGCACTCGCTTTAAACTTGTGTTTACCCTGAGAAAGACTACCATGACCGTGAAGCCTTGCGCGGGCGGGTGTGTGCGCATGGGTGTACGTGCCAATTTATTTTATTTATTTTTTTCTCTACAAATTGGTTTCGGCTAAACCTTCCTGATTCTACAATTCTGGTAAGTGAAACTACACTGTACATATATTATTTTTACTTTATGTAGGCTGTGTATTTAGCATATCATTCCTGCTTTTACTATATGTTACTATTATTTTAGCTTTTATGTGCTATTTAGTATGATTTGGTAGGTTATTTTTTTGGTCTGGGAGCACTCAAAAGTTTTTCCCATATAAATGTTAATTGCTTTTTTTGCTTTACACCATTTCCGCTTACGAAAGGTTTCATAGGAACGCTCTACTTTCAGATAGTGGGGGAAGCCTGTAATTGATTTGAAATGGTTTTAAACATAATTTTGTGATCAGTATAAAAGCAGTTTGATTAAATGCTTTGTGATGACATCTTGAAAGACTTTAACAACCTTAAATATCTGATTTATAGTCTGAGTTCTAGATGACTAACATTCATTATCAAGTACAGTAGGTTTTGAACTTGCATCATCAAAACATATACCTCAAGTAGTACAACAATCTGTCAAGAATTAATTATACCATATTAAAGCACTTTTTTCATTTTTGTGCTCGAATGCAGTTGCCAGTGTTTGCTGTACAGTACAGAAGAGGAACAGGCCCTTGAGCCCATAATGCTGTGCTGAACTAATTAGTAATCAAATGGCTCATGCCTTGGCAGTGTGCGATACCAGCCTGCTTCAAGTGAGCTTCAATTATACCAGTGCTTAAAAAGCGTAATCTGTGATCCACAGCAATGCAGTGTTTGGAGAGGTTGGTGATGAAACATCAACTCCTGCCTGAGAAGTGACTTGGATCTGCTCCAGCTTGCCTAGCAGCACAAAAGGTCAACTTCAGATGCCATCTCTTTTGACTCTTCACTCAATCATGGACATCTGGACAGTAAGGATGCATACATCAGGATGCCCTTTATCAAATACAGCTCAGATTTCAATACTACCATCCCCTCAAAACTAATCAATAAACTTCAAGATCTTGGCTTCAATACCTCCCTGTGCAATTGGATCCTCTATTTCCTCAGTTGTAGACCCTAGTCAGTTCAACATCACCACAATCTCCACCAGCGCAGGTGCACCTACCAGGCTATATGCCAAGCCCCCCTGATCTATCTGTTTTACGCTTAACGACTGTTTGGCTAGGCATAGCTCCAATGCCATATTTAAGTTTGCTGACAACATCACAGTTGTTGTCAAATCAGAAGTGACTAATCAACATATAGGAGGGAGAATGAAAATCTGGCTGAGTGGTGCCACAACAACAATCGCTTAATCACTGTCAGCAAGACCAAGGAGCTGATTTGTTGACTTCAGGAGGAAACTAGAGGTCTATGAGCTAGTTCTCATTGAGGGATCAGAGGTTGGGAGGGGCAAAAACTTTAAATTCCTCAGTGTTTCAGAGGATCTGTCCTGGGGCCAGTACATAAGTGCAATTATGAAGAAAGCAAGGCAATGCCTCTACTTCCTTAGAGGTTTGTGAAGATTCAGCATGACATCTTTGACAAACTTCTATAGATGTGTAGTGGAGAGTATATCAACTGGCTGCATCACAGCCTGGTACAGAAACACCTTTGAACAGAAAATCCTACATAAAGTAGTGGATACAGGCCAGTCCATCACAGGTAAAGCCCTCCTCAAGCACATGTATATGGAGCATTGTTGCAGGAAAGCAGCACACATTGTCAGGGACCACCACTAACCAAGTCATGCTCTCTTCTCACTGCTGCCATCAGGAAGGAGATACAGGTGCCTCGGGACCCACAGCACCAGGTTCAGGAACAGTTATTACCCCTCAGTCATCAGGCTCTTAAACAGAGGGGACAACTTCACTCAACTTCTCTTGCCCCATTATTGAACTGTTTGCACAACCTCTGGGCTCGCATTCAAGAATTCTTCCTCTTGTGCTCTTTTTCTTTTGTATTTGTTTTTTTGCACACTGGTTGTCTGCTCTGTTGGGTGTGGACTTTCATTGATTCTATATTGGCTCTTGGATTTATTGAATATGCCCACAATAAAATGAATCTGAGTTGTATATGGTGACGTATATGTACTTTGATAACAAATTTACTTTGAATTTTAAACTAATCTCTTCTTCCTATGCAATATCCATGTCCTTCCATTTATCTCATGCACGTGCCTGTCTGAACATCTCTTAAAAGCCCCTAATATACTGTATCTGCCTCTACCAACATTTCAGGCACCCATCACTCCCGTGTATATTTTTTTTTTAAATCTTGCCCTTCACATCTTTCCAATTACCCCTTCTCAGCCTGGGACATTTCAACCCTGGGAAAAAGATGCAGTCTGTCTACTCTAGCTATGCCTCTGTTAGATCTCCCCTCAGCCTCTGGTGCTCCACAGAAAACAACCCAAGTTTGTGCAGTCTCTTGTTAATGCAGTGCTCTCTAATTCAGGCAGCATCCTTGTAAACCATTTCTGCACCCCCTCCGAAGCACGGACATCCTTCCAACAACAGGGCAACCAAAACTGTATGCAATAGTCCAGATGCAGCCAAACTAGAGATTTATAAAGCTACAATATCACTTCCTTACTTTTGAACTAATAATGGTAAGTATGCCATTTGCCTTCTTAACCACCCTATCAACTGGTGCAGCCAGTTTCAGGGGCTAGGAACAGACCCCAAGATCCCTTTGCTCATTGACACTGAGCAAAGGGATCTTGCTGGTCTCCCAGATGGCCAGGTGCTTTGAGCTGCAGCTCCTTAGGGACAGGGTTAGGGAACTGGAGATACAACTCGATGACCTTTGACTGGTCAGGGAAAGTGAGGAGGTGATAGATAGGAGCTATAGGCAAATAGTCATACCGGAGCCTTGGGAGACAGATAGGTGGGCAAGAGTCAGATACTAGAGGGCACCCCTGTCACTATCCCCTTTGACAATAAGTACTCCTGTTTGAGTACTGTTGGGGGCAACAACCTACCTGGTGGAAGCAACAGTGACTTTGCCTCTGGCATACAGTCTGGCCCTGTGGCTCAGAAGGGTAGGGGAAGGAAGAGGATGGCAGCAGTGATACAGGACTTTATAGTTAGGGGGTCAGATAGGTGATTCTGTGGACGCAGGAAAGAAACACGGGTGGGAGTTTTCCTCCCGGGTGCCAATGTCTGGAATGTTTCTGATCGTGTCCACGATATCCTGATGTGGGAAGGTGAATAGCCAGAGATCGTTGTATATATTGGTACCAATGACATAGGTAGGAAAAGGGAGGAGGTCCTGAAAACAGACTACAGGGAGTTAGGAAAGAAGCTGAAAAGCATAACAAGGGTAGTAATCTTGGGATTGCTGCCTGTGCCACGTGACAGTAAGTATAGGAATAGAAGGAGGTGGAAGATAAATGCGTGGCTGAGGGATTGGAGCAGGGGGCAGGGATTCAGATTTCTGGATCATTGAGACCTCTTTTGGACAGGTTGCACTTGAATCCCAGGGGACCAATATCCTGGCTGGGAGGTTTGCCAAGACTATTGGGGAGAGTTTAAACTAGAATGGCTGGGGGGTGGGAACTGAACTGAAGAGACTGGGGAGAGGCAGTTGGCTCATAAATAGAGAAAGCTTGGAGACAGTGCAAGAGGGAGGATAGGCAGGTGATAGAGAATGGATACGCTCAGACTGATGGTTTGAGATGTGTCTATTTTAATGCAAGAAGCATCATGAACAAAGTGGATGAGCTTAGATAATGATTTGAGATCTAGGAAATTATAAGGGTAGCAGGAAGGAGCTTAAGAATGAAATTAGGAGAGCCAGAAGGGGCCATGAGAAGGCCTTGGCAGACAGGATTAAGGAAAACCCCAAGGCATTCTACAAGTATGTGAAGAGCGAGAGGGTAAGGCGTGAGAGTATAGGACCAATCCAATCAAGTGTGACAGTGGAAAAGTGTGTATGGAACCAGAAGTGGTAGTGGAGGTACTTAGTGAATACTTCAGTATTCACTACAGACAAGGACTTGACTAATGTAGGTATGATTTACAGTGGACTGAAAAGCTTGAGCATATAGACATTAGGAAAGAGGATGTGCTGGAGCTTTTGGAAAGCTTCAAGTTGAATATGTCACTGGGACTGACTGAGATGTACCCTAAGCTACTGTGGGAAGCGAGGGAGGAGATTGTTGAGCCTCTGGCAATGACCATTGCATCATCAATAGGGACGGGAGAAGTTCTGGATGGTTGCAGATGTTGTTCCCTTTTTCAAGAAAGGGAGTAGAGATAGCCCGGGAAATTATAGACCAGTGAGTCTTATTTCAGTGTTTGGAAAGTTGATGGAGAAGGGCCTGGGAAGCGGGATTTATGAACATTTGGAGAGGCATAATATGACTAGGAATAGTCGGCGTAGCTTTGTCAAAGGCAGGTCATGCCTTACAAGTCCGATTGAATTTTTTTGAGGATGTGACTAAACACATTGATGAAGGTAGAGCAGTAGATGTATATGGATTTCAGCAAGGCATTTGATAAGGTACCCTATGCAAGGCTTATTGAGAAAGTAAGGAGGCATGGGATCTAAGGAGACATTGCTTTGTGGATCCAGAACTGGCTTGCCCACAGAAGGCAAAGCGTGGTTGTAGATGGGTCATATTCTGCATGGAGGTTGGTCACCAGTGGTGTGCCTCAGGGATCTGTTCTGGGACCCTTACTCTTCATGATTTTTATAAATGACCTGGATGAGGAAGTGGAGGGATGGATTAGTAAATTTGCTGATGACAAAGGTTGGGGGTGTCATGGATAGTGTGGAGGGCTGTCAAAGGTTACAGCGGGACATTGATAGGATGCAAAACTGGGCTGAGAAGTGGCAGATGGAATTCAACCCAGATAAATGTGAAGTGGTTCACTTTAGTGGGTCAAATATGATGGCAGAATATAGTATTAATGGTAAGACTCTTGGCAGTATGAAGGATCAGAGGAATCTTGGGGTCTGAGTTCATAGGATGCTCAAAGCAGCTGCGCAGGTTGACTCTCTGGTTAAGAAGGCATATGGTGTATTGGCCTTCATCAACCAAGGGATTGAGTTCAAGAGCTGAGAGGTAATGTTGCAGTTATATAGGACCCTGGTCAGACTCCACTTGGAGTATTGTCCTCAGTTCTGGTCACCTCACTACAGAAAGGATGTGGAAACTATAGAAAGGGTGCAGAGGAGATTTACAAGGATGTTGCCTGGATTGGGAAGCATACCTTATGAGAATAGGTTGAGTGAATTTGGCCTTTTCTCCTTGGAGTGACAGAGGATGAGAGGTGACCTAATAGAGGTGTATAAGATAATGCAAGGCATTGATTGTGTGGATAGTCAGAGGCTTTTTCCCAAGGCTGAAATGGCTAATATGAGAGGGCACAATTTTAAGGTGCTTGGAAGTAGGTACAGAGGAGGTGTTGGGTAAGTTTTTACACAGAGTGGTGAGTGCATGGACTGGGTGCCAACAATGGTGATGGAGGCAGATACAATAGGGTCTTTTAAGAGACTGTTGGATAAGTACAAGGAGCTTAGAAAAAGAGAGGGCTATGGGTAAGCCAATGTAATTTCTAAAGTAAGTACATATTCGGCAAAGCATTGTGGGACGAAGAGCCTGTATTGTGCTGTAGGTATTCTATATTAATGGGAATTGGAATTAAAATGGTTGGCCACCAGGAAATTTTACATTTTGAAGACTGAGTGGAGGTGCTCAACAAAGCGATTCCCACAAGTCAGGTCTCAGCAATGTGGAGGAGTCTGTACCAGGAGCACCAGATACAGATTACCCCAATGGAATCACAGGTGACGTGTTGCCTCATGTGGAAGGACTGTTTGGGACCCTGAATGGAGGTGAACAATCTAATCTTTCCCTCCTCTTCATTTTTCTCCCCACCCCCCAATTATCTTTAAGTTATGCCCCTCCTATTAGCCATTTCTACTGTGGGGGGGGGGGGAGGCTCTGGCTATCCACTCGATCAATCATCTTGTACATCTCTATGAATTTAAGTCACCTCTCATCCTCCTTCACTCCGAAGAGTAGAGTCCTGGTTCACTCAACCATTTTTCATACAACATGCTCTCTAATCCAGGTAGCATCTATCTGGACTTTATCAGTAAGTGTGTTGAGGACTGTGCACAAAGGAGGATGGTTCAGGGGTTTCCCAAGCCAGAAACCATGCATGGTATGGGAGATTCACTCAACAGAAGTCCAAAACTACAGTGTTCAAATCTGCTAACCCTGACCTATATAAAATAAAGAGATATGACCTTGGTCGAGCTATCTGGAATGCCAGGAGACAATACCAGTCCAAAATGGAGTCCCAGACTAGCTGGCAGTAGGCTTACAAATCAGAACAGGGTGGAGATAGGGAGCCTAGTGCTATGGTGTCATGACAATGACCTTTCCCTCAATATCAGTAAAACAAAACTGGGAAAGGTCGTTGTCATGACACCATACCATTAGGCTCCCTATCTCCACCCTGTTCTCTGATTCATCATTTATATTCAGCCTGCTACGGTGGTGAGAAAGGTGTGTAATCCACACAATTGTTCACATTAATGGTGCTGAGGTCAAGGAGCTTGAAAAAGGTTTTTTTGGAGTGAATATCACTAAAATCCTGTCCTGGTCCAATCATGGACATGTCCAAGAAAACTCACCGGTGCCTCCACTTTCTCAGAAGGCTAAAGAAATTTAGCATGTTCTCTTTGACCCTCACTAATTTTTATCAACGCATCCCAGAGGGCATCCTATCTGGATGCATCACAGCTTGGAATGGCCACTGCTCTGCCCGTGACTGCAAGCAACCGCAGAGAGTTATGGACACCCGTCAGTACATCACTGAAACCAGCTTCCCTTCCATGGATTCTGTCTACACTTCTCATTGCCGCGGTAGAGCAGCCAACATAACCAAGATCTCAGCCACCCAGACAGTCTCTCTTCTTCCCCCTCCCACTGGTCAAAAGACACAAAAGGTTGAAAGCAGGCTCAGAGACAGTTTATGACCTGCTATTATCAGATTGTTGAATGGTCTCAGTTCAACAAGATGGACGCCTGACCTTGCACTATACTTTGTCATGCCTTTGCACCTTATTGTCTGCCTGCACTGTCCTTGCTCTGCATTGAGGTAGTATGAGGGAAAAGCAATTACAGAATGCAGAATCTAATTCACTGATGTGATGAAATGATCTGTGTAATGGCCTGCATGATGCAGTGTTTTGCTATACTTTGGTACCTGTAACACTTTGAAACCAGCTTAAGCCAATAAGGATTACATTTAAATAAAGACACGACCAAATTACTCATGAACTGATGTGGTTTTACTGCATTTGGGCAATTATTAATCCAAAAATAACCAATCTGTCCAATGACAACATCCATGTTTAACTGTACTTGTTATCTTTACTGTACATGTCAACCTTGCTTTCTACCAAAGTTACTTTATTTATGCAGCTCTGAATGCAGTTATTAAAAACACTCAGTTGATGCACACAGTGGGTTGTACAACACACAGAATGGGTGTAAATGTGTTTCACAGAACAGAGGAGCAAAGGATACAAAATGTTACTGCTTGGCAAATCACCTCACACTTCCGTGATGGTAATGTAAATCAAACAGCGTAACTGCCTTCTTGGAGTATAATCTTTAAATTACACTGATCAGTGTTACCATCGGTTCATTATCAATAAGCATTTTGTGTGATTCAGTTTTCACCTCTGTATACGTTGAGTAGCAATCTGTATCTTAATCATATATATGCATATAGAATGATAAATGCTTATATCATCATAAAGGATAAACTGAATGACTATATATGAAGACAACAACTACATCTCTCATAGCATTGCCATTGGTTAACTTTTAAATGCTGAAGCATAAAAAGCAGAAACTAAAGCTACACCATGGAAAATTGGTAATTAATGAAACAATAGTGAGTATTTATAGCCAATGGTGAAACATTTGTCTTATCACTTTTTTAAAAAAAAAACACTTCACTCAAAAACCGATATACAAGCTTAGCAGCATGATAGCAAATCTACTGCTAACAGGCAACCAACATGTATTTATTTTGCTTTGCAAAGGGGAATCTTTACACTCTGGTCATTTCCCATGAGATTAATGCTACCATGCATTTATTTCTTGCATTCTATTATTGTTGTCTTCACATAGATTCATATAATGGTATAGGTCATTTCCTCATACACATACACCCTATTGCGTGTTGACAGCTTTATAAGGATGCAGTGGCAGCCGTGGGTGCGACAGGCTCCTTTACGACAGCCTTTGAATCCTTGCAGTCCTGAGCTGTGGTGCCTGAGTTAGCCTGTTTATAGTCAGTATTTTGTACCAGATGTTTGACTTGTCTGTAAAGATGAATTGATCCAAATTAGTTTTAAAACCTGAAGCAAACAGAATGTCAAAAATTTCAACAGATTACAAGGCACATAACAGTGAACTCTGTTTTTAAAAAAATTAAACACAATATGATTAAAATCTACTTGAGATACTATAACCTGCGTCAACTGTGGCTCGTTGGCAGAAAAAAAAAGTGGGTCCAAATGCAAGCAGAGAACAAAGACCAGGAGAGTTATCATTTACACTCAAGCCACTGAATGCATGTTCATGGTCTTCTGCTGCTATAGTCCATCCACTTCCAGATTCAACATATTGTGCATTCAGAGATGCTCTTCTGCACACCACCCTTGTAATGGATAGTTATTTGAGTTACCTGCCTCCTTCCTGTCAGCTTGAACCAGCCTGGCCAGTCTCCTCTGACCTCTCTCATTAACAAAGTGTTTTCACCCACAAAACTGCCACTCACTGGATTTTATTTTTTTGTTTTTAACACCATTCTCTGTTAACTCTAAAGTCTGTTGTGCGTGAAAATCCCAAGAGATCAGCAGTTTCTGAGATACTCAAATCACTCCGTCTGGCACCAACAGTCAATCTACAGGAAAAACTCACTTAGATCACATTTCTTCCCATCTGTCTTTGGTCTGAACAACAACTGAACCTCTTGAGCTTGTCTACATACTTTTAGGTATTGAGTTGCAGACACAGGATTCGGCTGATTAGCTATTTGCATTAATAAACATGTTGTGCAGGCAGATCCAATAACGTGGCCACTGAGTGTATGTCCTGGTCAATATTTGTCCATCAGCCAACTTGAAACAAAAGGATTTCTCTGAAGCAGACTGTGGTCTAAATCTCATCAGATAGCTCTCATCTACGTGGGCAGGTTGTAGAACTGCAACGTATGAGAAAAACACCCTGTGCGCTATTTATGGGATATCATTGTAGATTTAATCTCTAATAATAGTGAACCAATATAATCACAGCAGGAATGACCATTTCAACAGCATCTTTCAAGATCCAAATTTTTGAATATGCATTTTATCTTACACAATTTCATTTAGATTCTGGCAAGAGATCTATAAGAATGCAAAAACATTAAATGTAGACTATAATTTTAAAATTACAAGGGTTAAAGTGTAGTAAAGGAGCAATTACTGCCGCCATGGTCAAATGGCCAGGCAACATTCACAGACGGCTCGCTTACCGCCCAAGCGCCAGGACACTCGGTGCCTCCCAGCACCATTGCAGTCGCACTACAGCACATTAAAATGTCAGAAGCCGTGGTTAAGAAAATATCCGGGAACCGTTTAAGAAAATAATTGCATGTTTTGCAATTGTGAAGTAGTCATTTAATATCATCTTGATGTCAGTTTGTTCTCAGAGCATTGAACTTTATACTTAACAAAGCAACTAATTTGCAAGTAAATCTATTTTCTGGGGTGAAGGACATGAGGGCCATCTCATTTTATTTATGTTTTCCTCATACATTAATGATACCAAGGTTTTGTACCATTATGCATGACCTGAGCTGTATGCATGAAAGATATCAAAAATATGCTGATAGTTTAGGCATAGAAGAATCAGGTAGGTTTGCAAGTTTTAATTAAAAATTAATATTACTTTGCATGATTTGACAGTTTCTTTTATTAAGTCCATAAACCTGTACCTCTTCTCTCTTTTGGGAAGGAATCTGGTTGAAAGTCTTCCTGTGAACTTTGACAAAATGATTTATTGGCAATGCTTGGGCAAACGAGAGAGGAAGTTCAAGGAACTGAAAATATTATACAAAGAAAAAGTCAAATAAAATTAACCCAGCAAGACAGATTCTGACACAAAGGCCTCAAGAAATCCTTCACCTGGACTCGGGTAACTTAAAAGGTTATCTATAAATTCATAGGGAACTTGCTATCTGAGTAATTCACAAAAATGTAACTAAGAAAAGGACAACTCCACTCTCCTGGTTCTCTGACGGTGCAAAGCCTCAGCTGGGCTCACATAATAATGACTGCAACATTTGAAGAGGTTTCTTGGTTTTTGGGAATCTTAACAGTAATCATGCTAGATTAAAGTAGATTCAATATAATGGGAATACCTGGGGGGTGGGGTGGGGGGGGGGGGGGGGGGGGAAGAGAAGTAAAGACCATGAGTCTGCCCCGCCATTCTATCATTGGCTGATCCAATTCTTCCAGCTATCCCACTCCCCTGCCTTCTCCTCATACCTTTTGGTGCCCTGGCTAATCAAGGACCTATCTATGTCTGCCTTAAATGTACCCAATGACTTGGCCTCCACAGCCGCTCATGGCAACAAATTCCGCAGATTTACCACCCTCTGACTAAAGTAATTTCTCCGCATCTCTGTTCTAAATGGACCATCTTCAATCCTGAAGTTGTGCCTCTTGTCCTAGACTCCCCTACCATGGGAAATAACTTTACCATATCTAATTTGTTCAGGCCTTTTAACATTTGGAATGCTTCTATGAGATTCCCCCTGATTCTCCTGAACTCCAGGGAATACAGCCCAAGAGCTGCCAAATATTTCTCATACAGTAACCGTTTCATTCCTGGAAAAATTCTTGTGAATCTTCTCTGAACCCTCTCCAATGTCAGCATATCCTTTTGAAAAGGAGGAGCCCAAAACTGCACACAATACTCCACATGTGATCTCATGCTTGCCTTACAGAGCCTCAACATCACATCCCTGCTCTTATATTCTATACCTCTAGACATGAATGCCAACTTTGCGTTCACCTTCTTCACAACCATCTCAACCTGGAGGTTAACCTTTAGGGTATCCTGCACGAGGACTCCCAAGTCTCTTTGCATCACTGCATTTTGAATTCTCTCCCCCATCTTCATAATAGTCTGCCCGTTTATTTCTTCCACCAAAGTGCATGACCAAACACTTTCCAACGTAGTATTTCATTTTCCCATTCCCCTAAACTATCTAACTCTCTGCAGGCTCTCTGTTTCCTCAACACTACCCACTCCTCCACCTATCTGTGTACCATTGGCAAATTTAGCCATAAATCCATTAATCCCAAAGTCTAAATCATTGACATACATCGTAAAAAGCAGCGGTCCCAACACCGACCCCTGTGGAACTCCACTGGTAACTGACAGCCAGCCAGAGTATGATCCCTTTATTCCACTCTCTGTTTTCTGCCAATCAGCTAATGCTCCACCCATGCGAGTAACTCACCTGTAATTCCACAGGCTCTTATCTTGCTAAGCAGCCTCACGTGCGGCACTTGTCAAAGGCCTTCTGAAAATCCAAGTACACCACATATACTGCATCTCCTTTGTCTACCCTTCTTGTAATCTCCTCAAAAAATTGCAGTAGGTTAGTCAGGCAGGATTTTCCTTTCAGGAAACCAAGCTGGCTTTGGCCTATTTTGTCATGTGCCTCCAGGTACTCTGTAATTTCATCTCTAACAATCAACTGCAACAGCTTTCCAAACACTGATGTCAGGCTAACAGGTCTATAGTTTCCTTTCTGCTGTCTCCCACCCTTCTTAAATAGTGGAGTAACATTTGTAATTTTCCAGTCATCCGGTACAATGCCAGAATCTATAGATTCTTGAAAGATTATCGTTAATGCCTCCGCAATCTCTCCAGCTACTTCCTTCAGAACCCGAGGGTGCATTCCATCAGGTCCAGGAGATTTATCCACCCTCAGACCATTAAGCTTCCTGAGCACCTTCTCAGTCATAATTTTCAATGCACAAACTTCACTTCCCTGACATTCTTGAATGTCCGGTACACTGCAGATGTCTTCCATTGTGAAGAATGATGCAACATACCATTCAGTTCCTCCGCCATATCTGTGTCTCTCATTACAATATCTCCAGCGTCATTTTATATTGGTCCTATATCTACCCTCAACTCTCTTTTACCCTTTATATACTTAAAAAAAAAGCTTTTAGTATCTTCTTTGATATTAGTTGCCAGCTTCCTTTCACAATTCATCTTTTCCTTCCTAATGACCCTCTTAGTTTCCTTCTGCAAGTTTTTAAAAGCTTCCCAATCCTCTACCCAATATCTTTGGCTTCCTTGTATGCCCTCTCTTGATTTTACTTTGGCTCTGACTTCTCTTGTCAGCTACGGAGAAGAAGGGAGATATCTGATTAAAAGAATGTTTAAAAGTAGCCATGTGAAGACAATCAACAATGTTTGCTGTGGAAATTTACAGACAACAAAAGAATAGATATGGTTGTTGATGAAGAAGCCTAATGAAAAGATTTTAGAGTTAGTTTACTGGATACAACACTCATCCCGAATTAGTATTGACAGTTAATGGCTCGCGACAGAGATTTCTGCAGATATCTATCACCCTCACTTCAGTGCACACTGAGTCATGCTGCATTGTCAAAGACAAAGTCTTTGAAAAAAGATATTTAGCCAAGTCTTTGCTTGCTCCTTCTCAAGTGTATGTGATAATGGAACCAATCATTGAGGAGCAGGGAGATATGTGTTCACCCATCATTGTCAATAAAACCCATCATATGGCTTTCTACCTTATTGTTTGTGGGATCCTGCTATCTTACACATTGGCTGCAAAAATTCCTTACATGACAACAGCAACTAATTTTTGTTTAAAGCACTTGGAAACTCCTAGGGTCAAGCAAACATTATCGAGAATAAAAGGCAGCACACACTAATTGGGCCTAAATGTTTCCAGCTAGAAACTCTGAGGTAAACTTGCTTACTGCCTGACTATAATGCTGCAGTTTCTATAAATTGACTATTTTTGGACCTAATTATTTTTATTTCCCCAAGGAAACTGGTTTGATCCTAACCAGGAAATTCCAGCAGGAAACCAGCACAATCAATCAGCTGACTGTCTGTGTGCCTTTTTACTTTGAACTTATCAGAAATTGCACTGCGGATGGGGTGGTAAGGCTGTCATTTTTTGCAGTAATCAGTTGTTTGCAAAGTATTTTAAATGAAATTGAAATTAATGTTTAAAATATCTATCCAATAGTAGTGTAATCATTCGTAGGGTTATTATTATTATAGCTTTAACATACAAAGTTTGAGTCATTTTTCAAATATACATCAGACAATCACAAAAAAAAGGCATCACTGAACTTGGGAGAGAATTAAGCTGCTTATTTTACATCCTTCAATAATGTCAGCATCAAAAATAAGAGTCCTGAAATGGACAACCTGAAGAAACTACCATTGATTGCAGCTTCTCACCATTCCCTTCACTCTCTTTTTACAAGAACCTCATAATGATACGACATTTGAGACACCAGCTTGTCATGTTAGTATCAATCTTTGATAGAGATGTTCATACCTGCTCTCTCTCCCTGCAGCCCTGTATTTTATCCAAGTCCAGTTTTGCAAACTTAAGTTGCATTTAACTATACATAGTAGGTCATACCAACTACATGACTTAAATTTCTTGTTCACAATCTTATCTTAAATTGATGTGCTTTGATTGCTGTCCCTATTGTTAAAGTTAACCCTTATTTACTTAAATTAAACCATATTACTTAACATTTCAAAATCCCTCTTGTACCCAATTTCTAAAGGCCTTTTCTCCAATTTAAAATACAAAGAATTAATTTCAAATGAATAATCATTTTAGGATACTAATTTTTAACTTGTTACCTCATAATATAATGCGTATAAGGAGAAGGTGGGAGTGGAGGATGCTATCACGTATTTGCTGCACAAATCACTCTCTCACCTAGATGGGGTCAGTTGTGCTGTGAGGATTACATTCCTTGACTTCTCTAGTGCCTTTAACACCATCCAGCCCAAGATCTTAAAGCACAAACTAACGGAGATGGGAGTAGACTCTCACATGGTGGATTGGATAGTGGACTACTTGACAGATAGACCTCAGTATGTGCGGTTGGGAGACTGTAGGTCTGACACAGTGGTCAGCAGCACAGGAGCGCCACAGGGAACCGTACTCTCTCCGGTCCTGTTCACCCTGTACACATCTGACTTCCAATATAACTCGGAGTCCTGCCATGTGCAGAAGTTCGCTGATGACACGGCCATAGTGGGGTGTGTCAGGAATGGACAGGAGGAGGAGTATAGGAAACTGATACAGGACTTTGTGATATGGTGCAACTCAAACTACCTGCGTCTCAATGTCACCAAGACCAAGGAGATGGTGGTGGACTTTAGGAGATCTAGGCCTCATATGGAGCCAGTGATCATTAATGGAGAATGTGTGGAGCAGGTTAAGACCTACAAGTATCTGGGAGTACAGTTGGACGAGAAGCTAGACTGGACTGCCAACACAGATGCCTTGTGCAGGAAGGCACAGAGTCGACTGTACTTCCTTAGAAGGTTGGCGTCATTCAATGTCTGCAGTGAGATGCTGATGATGTTCTATAGGTCAGTTGTTGAGAGCGCCCTCTTCTTTGTGGTGGCGTGTTGGGGAGGAAGCATTAAGAAGAAGGACGCCTCACGTCTTAATAAGCTGATAAGGAAGGCGGGCTCTGTCGTGGGCAAAGTACTGGAGAGTTTAACATCGGTAGCTGAGCGAAGGGCGCTGAGTAGGCTACGGTCAATTATGGAAAACCCTGAACATCCTCTACATAGCACCATCCAGAGACAGAGAAGCAGTTTCAGCGACAGGTTACTGTCGATGCAATGCTCCTCAGACAGGATGAAGAGGTCAATACTCCCCAATGCCATTAGGCTTTACAATTCAACTGCCAGGACTTAAGAACTTTTTTTTAAAGCTATTATTAATGCTTTTTGAGTTAGTGATTTAGATGCATATCATATTATTACTGAGTTAAGTATTGTATGTACAACAAGTGTATGGGACATTGGAAAAAATGTTGAATTTCCCCATGGGGATGAATAAAGTATCTATCTATCTATCTATCTATCTATCTATAATATCAACCCTTTACCAAAATGATAAATTTGCCAAGACCAATTTTCGTAAATCTCTAATTTGAGAAATTAAATATTTATTTTGCAAAAAAATAAGATTACAATCTTTCCAAATCATCTTACAGCATTTCAGGTGTTGTCTGCAATGTTCCTTATGACTTTTCATATTTGTGCCCTCTCTCTTCCACTACAATTCCAGTAAGATTTTTTTAATAATGGGGATATTTGGGTGTAAGCTGCACCATTGGAGCCACGGGATGGTCCAACAATTAAAAGCACTAAAAGTAATTTCTTTAGTTCAGGTGACTGTACTGTAAATCATAATTTTTCAAACTGCAATGAGATAGATAATAACTAATCTTGTTTTTTGTGCTGTTTTTGACAAATGCTATGTGTTGCCAAGGACACCAGGAGAACTCCAATGCTCTTTGTTGTGTCATGAGAGTTTTAAAGTAGGCCTGAGAAGAGAAACACAGCCTCAGTTTAATGATTCATTCAAAGACTATTCCCTTCTGCAACACAGCAGTCCAGAGTGGATTAGATGTTGCATTAGTGAATGTTGCATTAGATTAATATGTTGCATTAGCATAGACTGCTAATTGTCCCATTAGATTAAAGGTTCAAACTCCACGAGCACAACCAAGCAGTTATTTGAGGAACAATTTCTCCAGTTGTTGCAGTTCTTCTGGAGAAGACACTCCCAGAGTATTGTTGGGTAGACATCTGTCCTATTAATGGTAAAGAAACAGCAATACATTTCTAGCTAGTGTGAAACTTGAGCAGAATGTATGGTTAGTGGGAGGGACTTGTTGTCCTTGTCTTCTTTGATGGTAGGGTAGGAGTCATGGGTTTGGAAGATGACAATCCTTGAACATAAAGTTGAGAGTACCATCTTTTTCACTTTGTAAATAACTTGACAATTTGGCAGGTTGTAATATGTTATATTGTGTGTGTGTATTTTTAAAAAAATCAATATATTATAGACTCATGATTAATAAATTTTATCACAATTGAGAAGACAAATGCAATATGAGTATTCAGTTTGGCAAGACTAGAATATAAAAACAAGGATATAATGCTGAAGCTTCACAAGGCATTGGTCAGACAGCAGTTGAAGTATTGTGAGTAGTTTTGGGCCCCTTATCTAAGAAAGGATGTGCTGACATTGGAGAGGGTCCAGAGGAAGTTCACGGGAATGATTCTGGGAATGAAAGGGTTAAAGTATGAGGTGTGTTTGATGGTGCTGGGCCTGTACTCACTTGAGTTTAGAAGAATGAATGAAGCCTATCAAATATTAAAAGGCCTACTTAGAGTGGACGCGGAGAGGATATTTTCTATAGTGGGAGAGTCTAGGACAATGAGGATACATTCCTTTAGAACAGAGATGAAGAGGAATTTCTTTAGTCAGAGGGTGGTGAACCTGTGGAATTCATTGCCACAGACAGCTGTGAAAGCAAAGTCTCTGGAGATATTTATAGCAGAGGTCAATAGATTCTTGAATAGTAAGGATGTCAAATGTTACAGGGAGAAGGTCTCATGAAAATAAAATTGAAGACCTCAGAGCAAGAATACTGTACCAGAGGGACACCAGGGACCGCTTTGTACTTTGCTTAATGGTAACATGGCTATCCCCCACCATTTTGATGCAGTGCTGTAGCTTGATGGCTTCATGATTCTCTGCAAAGGAGGAGAGCTGAATCTTTTAAAAGCAGAGGAGGTGGAGTATGCTTTATGATTAACTCATCGTGGTAGTTCTGTATCAGCCCTGCTCACCTGACCCGGAACATCTAGTGGTCAAGTGTCATCCATTTTATCTGCCGAGGGAATTGTCCGCCATCATCCTAGTAATGGTGTAGCTGAGGGCTAGATGTGTGGCATTCAAGAGCAGTGATCCAGAAGTACTCAAGAAATACAGATACGACCTATGGAAGCCTATTTTAAGGGCAAAATAAAGCTAAATCTGATTGACGTTAGAGACGGAATTAGATGCATGTCAGCTCCAGCAGGGTTTGCAGGCCATTATTTCCTACAAAGTGAAACATAACATTTTGAATGGCAGTGGTGCTTCATTCCCAGATGAGCTCAATGCCTTTTATGGATACTTTGAAAGGGAGGATAAAACTACACCTGTGCGAATCCCTGCAGCATCTGTGACTCTGTGATCTGTCTCAGAGGCCGACGTTAGAATATACTTCAAAAGGGTGAACCCTTGCAAGGAGTCAGGCCCCGATGGTATGCTTTGACAAACTCTAACCTGTCTAGACCTTTAACATTATGGGAGTCCCAATCAATGTGGAAAATTAAAATGCCCTACTATCACATCTTTATGTTTCCTGCAGTTGTCTGCTATCTCTCTGCAGATTTGCTCCTCCAATTCTCACTGACTATTGGGTATTCTATAATACAACCCCATTAAGTGGAGATTCAGTGCATAGTTGCCCATAGTGATTTGTCTCTTTAAGAGTCTTCTTGTCTGACTCAGAGAAGAATGCTACCAAAAGAACCAGATCTCACAGCAACAATTTAATCAAGGAACAGACAAGAAATCACCATAATGATTGCACACTTATGCACATTGAAATAGATCTGCCAACTGTTTTCTCAGTTAGTTGTTACTCTGTAACTAGGCTGCTTTGCTACTTTTTATTTGATGTCTTGTATATTTTTTATTATTTACTTATTATATCTAGTAGAGAGAAGAATGGTTTCACTGAGAACTGCTGTACTTTACATTTCAATGGATCCATTTTCCACATTGACTACACCCTCCACTGGGTCGAGTCCTTGTTCAGATAGCTGTTTCAGGGCATTTAAAGCTGCCTGTGGAACCAAAAACAAATTTTTGTAAGTTTCATAGTAATTACAAGTTTCCCATAATGTCAGTCACTTTTTTTTCCTCATTCATTCTCGAGAACTATAAATCTTATATGAATATTTTGGAATACAAATAATATTAAATATAATCCATTCATTCCACGTAATGCTATACCCTGGGTTTTTATACTAATGTAATTAATATTACCTTTCAAGATGAGAGCTTTTAAGTTATCTAAGCATTTCCACTTATGGAATCAAGTCTTTAATAGATTACTTCTAACAGTGTATTTCTAAAATTATGCCAGAAAACCAGCTAAGCTATGCAGATCATTGTGTGTGCAAGAACTTTTTCAGAATATATGCCTGAATGGAACAGTACAATAATTATCTCAGCTCATCTAGCATTCAGAGATTTGACTAACATACTATACTTAGCCAGCCTCCTCTCTCCTGCCCTTTATGAACTTAAGGTCATCTAACACTCCAGTCACGTCCTAAACTCACAGCTAGTGCAGTTCACCCACCAGTTGTTTTTGCTGACCAATATAAGCAACATTTCTGTCTCATCTATTTCCAAATCCCTCAGGTCTCACTCTCCTCTACTCCACAATGTCCTCCAGCCCTGGCTTTTTTATCCCCAAATGCAAGCATCTCACCACTGGGAGCCAAATCTTCAGCAGACAAGGACCTAGCCACTGGAGATTCTTCACGGAATCTCACCACTTCTCTACCTCTCTTTTCTCATACAAGATGCACCTGAAAGCCAACCTTTTGGCTAAGCTTTTAGTCATCTTCCAAAGGACTTAAAGTGGGACAGTTTCAACTACTGCTTGTTAATGCTTCTTTGAAGCACTTTGGGATATTTTGTTATGTTAAAGATGCTAAATAAATACAAATTGGTGCTGGTGTGTTCAGAAAACTTACTACAAAAAGTAATTTTACATTCTATGTTCATGACAGAATGGTTTGTTTTACAACTTTGAACATTATACCCAAGCGTGAGTTCACAACTGAAGCTGCATCGCTAGTCTCCACAACCACATTGCTGCTATGTATCCAGTGGCTCTAATGCAAAAAGCATGCATCGGAACATTAAACAGCAATGGAATTTGATGTCCCCACAAGGTCAATCAGTCACAAGCTAAGTCTAGAAGCATACGGACATTGAAATAGGGGCAAAGGAGGCTGCTTCCTCATTTAATAAGACCATGGCTAACCTAGCAGTACACTCAACTCTGCACTTCCCCAGTAAATCATTGTTTCCCCCTCCCTGCTTACGAAGCGTCTGTCTACCTCTGGCTTGAAAATGTTCAAAGGCTCAGCTTTCAACACCCTTTCAGAGAATGACTCACAAGCTTCTGAGAAAATATAAATGATCAATGGGTACTTCAGAAAATAAAAAAAATAACATCATTATGTTGTTGAAAAAAAGAATAGAACCAATTGTCTGTCATCACATCTATTATGGTATTATACAGAATTGCTACAGTGACATTTCGTAACATGGTGATGTATTTCAAGGCAGATTACGTGGCTAACGAAAAGCTCATTTAGTTATTCTAATCTTTGTGCTACTGAAAGCAGCAAACAGCTGTTTGTCATAGGTCACAGAGGAAGGAAATACAAATCAGTCAATACCATCATTTTAAAAACTTCTCACGTTGTAGATTTTCCCAAAAATTTCAGTTGCTGTAGTCAGTCAAAATAGGTGAAATTAAAATCAGAATTAGTATTACCTCTTCAGATAAAGTCAGTGACCCGTGTCCTAAAAGAAATGACCCTAGCCATCAATGAGGAAAATAATACAGTCCCTTGGTAATGGGCTGGAGCTGCAGCAAGGACAAATGAAACATTCACTTCACCAAATATTTACAACTCTCACAGGGGACTACTGGAAGAAATGCCTTGGCTTCTTAAGGAGCTTGGCATATTGAAATTCATATGTCAACTCCTAGATCAGATAAATTACACCAACTAAAATTCATTTACAAAAAAACAGCCACCTCACAGTTGAAAGTCAGCTTAGTCTGCAGCACAGGACATTTGCACACATTTCTGAGAACCTAACTCAGTACTTGTTGGAAAATTTGAGGCCAGACCTTTCAAATACATTTTTGATACTCTGAGCACATTATTTTTGGTGTAAAATTGTGTAAGAGTGTGCATCAACAGTTGGGGAAAACAGAATTTATGAGTATAGAGATTTTCAACTTTACTGGCTTAAAAAATGACATTTCTTATTAATTTGCACAAGAAGTTAAATTACTGACCCTGTATCCTCTGAAACCATAACAGTTAAAAGGACAACAATCAAATTGCATTCGTTATCATCACTGAGATATGTAATTTCTTGCACCTCAAAGCTGATACATACACCGAGGCGGCATGGTAGTGTAGCACTACAACAGTGCCAGCAACCCATGTTCAATTCTGCCGCTGTCCAGAAGGAATATGTATGTTCTCCCCGTGACCACATGGGTTACCACCAGGTGCTCCAGTTTCCCACACAACGCAAAGGCATCTTGGTTAGGGTTAACAAATTGGGCAATGCTACACTGGCTCTGGAAAAATGTCGGTACTTGCCGGTTGACCCTAGCACATCCTCAGACTGCGTTGATCGTTGACACAAACGATGCATTTTACTGTATGTTTCAATGTGCACGTTACAAATAAATCTAATCTTTAAAAAACCACTTTGTTCCTGAAGGTTTTGTTCACAGTCCCACTAAGCTTCCTGACCTCTGACATACAGCAATTAGCTGCAAGTTGCTGCATTAACCCCAGTCCAAACTCAAAGGCAGATGACCTCATCTAGACATAGGCCTCCAATTTGAGGAACAACCTTCAACTGTCAACCTCTGCTTCTTACTACTGAGTCAACAACATGCAATGAGTTATGTGTGTTCTCCAAGAATATCCTATATTACTTTCACTGTTAAACCAAGGAGACGATTTTCTTTTCACCGAGAGAATGGTTCACACCTGGAGTACTCTTTGTCAAGGAACTAGAGAGGCAAATAGCATGTGGACACATGAAAAGAGGGTGGATAATGTTAACATGTTTAAATAAAGCAGGATGAGAGGAAGTCCATTTATTGCCATTTATTGATATTTGTATTTGCAGTTTGTTATCTTTTGGTTGATCTTTCATTTATCTTGTCATAGTTACTATTCAAAACAGTTGCTGAGTATGCCCGCAGAAAAAAAACTGAATCTCAGGGTTGTATGTGGAGACACATGTCTACTCTGATAATAAAATTTGCTTTGAACTTTGAAGCATAAACGATTTTTGAGTCAAATTGGCTGGTTTCTTATTGTCACTGCATATTAATGTAAATTGTTAAATAGACTCTACAATAAACTGAGGAAAGATCCTCTGGACAGAAAAAAGGGGCATTTTATGAAACAGTGTTCACCGAGATTATTAGGAATGTATAGTGTGATTTGGATGTGCACACAGTGAACAAAGGTGCACAAATCTGTCAATTAATGTTTAATTGGTAGTATTCTCACCTTTGAAGCAGAAAGATGGATATTTAAGTGACAATCTAAGGAACCTAGATCAGAAACGAAACTCCACCTAGGCACTGATATTGTCAGAAGTATTGCCCTTTATATGAAATTTTAAACCAAAATGCTACCTGCTTTCTCAGGGTTGGCACCATTTGGAAGTGATGTAAGTGAGTAAACCTATCTGGTCAATACTAATCCTTCAATTAACAATGTCAAAACAAATTAACTTCTGCATTTCCTCAATTTCAACAATGACTGGACTTCAAAAAGAATTACATTGTGGTAAGAGCATAAGATCTAGGAGCAGAATTAGGCCATTTGGCCATCGAATCTATCAACCTCTGCCTTAAATATAGACTTGACATCCAGAGCTGCCTGTGGCTAATAATTGAACAGATTCATCACTCTCTGGCTAAAGATATATCTCATCTCAATTCTAAAAGAACGCTCCTCCATTCTAAGGTTGTGCCCTTTAGTCTTCGACTCTCCCCGCCATAGAAAACATCCTCTCCACATCTACTCAATCAAGGCCTTTCAGCATTCGATGGGTTTCAATGAGGTCACCCCCTCATTCTTCTGAATTCTAGTGAATACAGGCCCAGAGCCATCAAACGCTCTTCATATGACAAGCCATTCAATCCTGAAATCATTTTCATGGACCTCTTTTGAACCCTCTTCAGTTTCACCATATCCTTTCTAAGATAAGGGGCCAAATCTGTTCACAATTTTCCAAGTGAGGCCTCACCAGTGCTTTATAAAATTTCAGCATTACATCTTTGCTTTTATATTCTAGTCCTCTTGAAATGAATGTTAACCTTGCATTTGCCTTCCTCACCACAGTCTCAACCTGCAAATTAACCTTTAAGGAATCTTGCACAAGAACTCCCAAGTCCCTTTGCATGTTAGTTTTTTGTATTTTCCCTCCACTTAGAAAATAGTCAACCCTTTCATTTCTTCTTCTAAAGTTCAATAACCATACACTTCCTGATACTGTATTCTATCTGCCATTTCTTTACCCATTTTCCTAACCTGTCTTAAGTCCTTCTGTAGCCTCTCTCTTCCACAAAACTAACTGCTCCTTCACCTACCTTTATATCGTCTGCAAGCTTTGCAACAAAGCCATCAATTTCATCATCCAAATCATTGACATAACAGAAAAAAGTCAATCTCAACACAGACCCCTGTAGAATACCACTAGTCACCAGCAGCCAACCAGAAAAGGCTCCCTTTATTACCATTCTTTGCCTCCTGCCAATCAGCCACCACTTTATCCATGCTAAAATCTTTTCTGTAATGCCATGGGCTCATAGCTTGTTAAGCAGCTGCACGTGTGGCACCTTGTCAAAGGCATTCTGAAAATCTAATAGATAACATCAACCGATTCCCCTTTGTCTATCCTGCTTGTTATTTCTTTAAAGAATTCCAACAGATTTTATCATGTGCCTCCAAGTACCCTGAGACCTCATCCTTAATAACCAACTCCAACATCTTCCTAACCACTGGACTTCTGCCACTCTCCCTTCTTTAAGTGTAGAGTGACATTTGCAATTTTCCAGTCTTCCGGAACCATTCCAGAATCTAGTGATTCTTGAAAGATCATTACTAATGCTTCCACGATCTCTTCAGCTACCTCTTTCAGAACTCTGGGGTATATGCTCTCTGGTCCAGGTTAACTTATCTACCGTCACACCTTTCAGTTTCCCAAGAACTTTCTCCCTAGTTATGACAACTGGAACTTCCATGATACTGCTAATGTATTCTACAGTGAAGATTGATGCAAAATACTTCTGCAGTTCGTCTGCCATTTTGTTGTCCCCCATTGCTACCTCTCCAGCATCATTTTCCAAGAGATCAATAACCACTCTCGCCTGTCTTTTACACTTTATGTATCTGAAGATCTACTTTAATACTATTGGCTAGCTTACTTTCAGATTCCATCTTTACCTTCTTTATGACATTTTTTGTTGTCTTCTGTAGGTTTTTAAAAGCTTCCCAATCCTCTAACTTCCCACTAATTTTTGCTCTATTTTATGCCTTTTTGGCTTTTATGATGGCTTTAATGATGGCTTCTCTAGTCAGCCATGGTTCTGTTATCTTTTCTTTAGAATTCTTCTTTGGGATGTATATATCTTGGGTCTTCTAAATTGCTTCCAGAAATTCCACCCATTGCTGCTCTGCTGTCATCACTGCCAATGTTCATTTCTAATCAATTCTGTGCAACTCTTCCCTCATGCCTCTGTAATTCCTTTACTCCAGTGTAATACTGATACATTTGACTTTAGCTTCTCCTTCTCAAATTTCAAGTTGAATTCGATCATACTATGTACATTTGACCCAAACGGTTCTTTTACCTTAAGCCCTCTAATCAATTCTGGTTCTTTGCACAGCACCCAATGCAGAATTGCTGATCCTCTAGTGAGCTCAACCAACAGCTGCTCTAAAAAGCTGTTTCATAGACACTCTAGAAATTCCCCATCCTGTAATCCAGCACCAACCTGATTTTTCCAATCTTCCTACAAATCGAAGTCCCCCATGACCATTGTAACATTGCCCTTTTGGTATGTATTTTCTATCTCCTATTATAATTTGTAAGCCATACTACTGTTTGGGGGTCTGGGCCATTTTACACTTGCAGTTCCTTGGCTCTATCCACAATGATTCAACGCCATCCGACCCTATGTCGACCCTTTGGAATGATTTGATATAATTTTCTTACCAACAGAGCAAAACTGCCCCCTCTGCCTTCTTGCCTATCCTATGGAAACAATGTGTATCCTTGGACATTTATTTCCCAGCTATAATCTTTCAGCAGTGATTCCGTGATGCCTACATCATACCTGCAGTTCATCTACCTATTCCATATACTGCGTGCATTCAAACACAACACCTTCAAACCTGTATTCACCCTTTTCAATTTTGTCCATCTTTATGCTGCAACTCATCATGTTGACTGCAATTTTGCCTTTCAACAGCCTCTCTTCACTACACATTGCCTCTGCTTGTAAACCACGTACCTCATCTTCAGCACTATCACCTGCCTTTCCTACTTCTTGCATTGAAATATATACAGCTCAGGACACTAGTCACACTATGCTCAACATTTTGATTCCTAAGTTTTTCTAAGGTCTTACCAACATCTGCCTCCACAACCTCTCCACTAACTGTTCTGGCACTCTGGTTCCCATCTCCCTGCAACTTTAGTTTAAACCACACTGTGCTGCACTAACAAATCTTCCTGCTGGAATATTAGTTCCCCTCCAGTTCAGCTGCAAACCATCCCTTCTGAACAGGTCCCACCTTCCTTGGAAGAGAGCACAATGATCCAAAAATCTGTCCTTCCTCCTACACCAACTCCTTAGCCACATATTAAACTGTATAATCTGCCTTGTTCTGGCCTCACTAGCACATGACATGGGTAGCAACCCTGAAATCATAATCCTGAAAGTCCTGCCTTTTAACTTAGCACCAAACTCCCAGAACTCCCTATGCAGAACCTTGTCACATGCCCTACCCATGTCACTGTTAACTACAGGGACCACGACTTACGGCTGTTCACCCTCTCATTCACAAATGCTGAGGGCTTGATCTGTGATGTCCAGGACCCTGACACCTGGGAGACTATATACCATCCGGGAATTTCGTTCTCATCCATAAAACCTCCTATCTGTTCACCTAACTAACAAATCTCCTATCACCACAGCATGCCTCTTCTCCTCCCTTCCCTTTTGAGTCACAGAGGCAGACTCAGTGACAAAGACCTGCCCACTGTAACTTTCCTATGTTAGGTTATCCAGTATCCAAAGTGATATACCTGTTATTGAGGGGGATGGTTACAGGGGTACTCTGCACTAGCTCTTTAACCTCCTTCCCCTTCCTGTCACTCAGATTCCTATCTATCACCCCTTCAGCCCCCTAATCAGGAGTTCATCCAGTTCCAGCTCCAACTCCTTAACATGGATTGTTAGAAGCTGCAGTTGGATGCACTTCTTGCAGTTGTGGTTGTCAGGGACACTGGAGGTCTCCTTGCCTTCCAACATCTTGCAAGAGGAGAATTCAGTTATCTTGCCTGTCATCCCTACTGTCCTAGCTGAGCAGATATAAAGAAGAGAAGGAAAAAACGAGCTTTTCTTTCCTTTGCTTTCTCTGACTGAAGCCTCCCTTCATTGAATCCTCGAAGAGCTAAGGCCTCAAGATGACCTCTCTGACTCCGTCCACTCAGACAACAGCCACTGCGAAGCTGCATTCAGTCTCCAAAGGACATAAAAGGCATTATGAAAAGCCAAGTCTTTGTTGTTACTCATTCATGGCGTCTTTATGTCAACAAATGCTCTCATTCACATTCTGATATTTATATTTTTAGACTGCCAAGTCCTTCAGTGAAGGACAGAACAATCTTCAAGTGCTGGAGAGTCATTTCTTAAATACCTATGTAGGTCATCGTGTACAGCTGGAAATTGCAGCACCCTTCTATAATTTCTTCTATCCTTCCCATTCACTATGTTCCCTTTGGTCCTGGAGCAGTTCCGGATATTTATTTATTTATTTATTTAACATAGTGACTTACCTTTCCAGCCCAACAAGCTCACGCTGTCAATTACAAGGGACCAATTAACCTGCTAACCCATACACCTTTGGAATGTGAGAGGAAACCTGAGCCCCTGATGAAAACCAACGTGGTCACGGAGAGAACGTACAGACCTTTCACAGACAGCAACAGAATTGAAGTCTGGCACCCTGGAGCTGGAACAGCGTTACATTAACCTCTACAGTACTGTGCCACCCCAGATCTCTCTTTCCATTTTCTAATGCTCTTGTAACTGGTTGAGAATTTCCTTTGAGGCCCAACCAGCACATTGTCACCATTAAGACAAAGAGATACGACAGATGCTGGAAATCCAGAGCAACACACACAAAATGCTGGAGGAAATCAGCAGGTCAGACAGCATGGTCTTGCCCCAAAACGTCAAATGTTCATTCATTTCCGTAGATATTGCCTAACCTACTGAGTTCCTCCAGCATTTTGTATGTGTTGCTCTACACTGCCACCATTTCCAGCTTTTTTAAAAAATCTCACTCCAAAGTTGGTTACTTTCTTGCCCGAGTAGTTAGTTATCAGTACAGTACTTCAAATTTCTTTATGCCTCTTTGTCCTGGTTAGCCCTACAAAACAGCTTTCTTGTTAGAAATATAGAAGTTCTGAAGTGCTGTTCACTTGCTGTACAATTCCAGCCATTATGTTGTCACTGTAAGTGGAAAGCTCGCAGTTGAGAGAGACAGAAATTAATTCTGATAACAAATGGGCAACGTTTCATTGGGTGCTGTGTCACAGAAACCTAACCTTTGCTCATCAAATCAAATCTGTAAAGAGAGAACTAGGCAATACCAATGCACGATACCTTCCTTTTAAGGTATAACTGAAACAAATCCACAGGGATAGGAAAAGTCCATTTGCAAATAGATCTCATCACTTGTTGACAGAATCATTTGTTAACAAACAGTTCCTTCAGAATTTACAATAGTTACCACAAAAAGGGATTCTAGTAAATATATTTAGCTCTGGGGAACAGAGGAAGATAGTACACAAGATAATTTTCTATTGAGATTTACAATACTTTCTTTGATGAATGCTTCTTTGCAAATACATCAATAACATCTCCAATTTGATTTCTCTTGTACTGTCACTACTTCTGCCAAACTTAAAAACAAAGGGTCTTTTAGTGACAGCAGGTAATGATATTACGCCACAATCAGTATTAGTCTATGATGAATCAGCAAAAATGCAACTTGAGTGAGGTAGCCTAAGAATGTCATGTTTTTATCTCCACCTAGATACCTATTCAAGAACCAACAAAAACACCTAACCACAGCATCCATTTGAGGGACAAGCATCTGAAAGACATGAACATAAAAAGTCTTAAGGTTTGTCAGCCAATTCAAAGGCTGATTTTCATTTACCAACAGCTAAAAGCGATGTACTGCAGATGTTCCATACTTGGAAAAAATATTGTAAATATTCAGCAGGTCTTGCAAGACCTGTGGAGAAACACAGTTATAATGAAATATGGACACCAATGTTATTTTCTTTCCCAGTTTCTCCACAGATGCTGCCTGACCTGTATTTCCAACTTTTTAAGTTTCATTTTATTTACTAGCATAAAGCTTCTCGTGCCAATACACTCTAAAACAGTTCTCCAAATAAGGATCCAGCAGGTAAAATTAAATCACAGAACCTTTTTTTATTGTTAATTAATATTTTTAAAATACTCCACCAAGACAGAGATCAAAAGACCAGATAATCATACTATTAACACACACACACAAAATGCTGGAGGAACTCAACATTTTGTGTGTTGCTTGAATTTCCAGCATCTGCAGATATTCTCTTGTTTGTAGTCATATTGTTAATTACCTTGACACTAAGGTGTATAAGATGATGAGAGGTATTGATCGTGTGGATAGTCAGAGGCTTTTTCCCAGGATTGAAATGGCTAGCACGAGCGGGCACAGTTTTAAGGTGTTTGGAAGTAGGTACAGAGGAGATGTCAGGGCTAAGTTTTTTTACACTGAGAGTGGTGAGTGCATGGAATGGGCTCTTTTAAGAGACATCTGGATAGTTACATGGAGCTTAGAAAAATAAAGGGCTATGGGTAATCCTAGGCAATTTCTAAAGTAAGTACATGTTCGGCACAGCATTGTGGGCCGAAGGGCCTGTACTGTGCTGTAGGTTTTGTATGTTTCTAATTTGAATGAAGCTGGCACCACATAGCATACCACAAACATGAGAAAATCTGCAAATGCATAGTTCCTCCAGCATTTCGTGCGTGCACCACATAGTGCATCCTCTTAGCTAAACTCAGGAAAGTTATTTTGCCTTGTAAATTGCTAAATATTTGAACTGATACTTGCACAATGAATCCTTTGTGAATAACAACATTTCAGTGTACTTCATTCAGTCAGTGATAACTAAGGATTGAAAACTAAACAGTAACATTGAAGGAACAGAAGGGTAAATTTGTTAAACCATATATAGAGAAAACAAAAAATGAATGAACAAAGGAAAACATGCGAATAAAAATAATTTTAAAAATGAACAAAAATACTCTACTTGTAAGACTGAGATTCTAGATTGAATTTCAGTGCTAGAGGAGTTATTTGGTGTTGTAGAAACTTAAATTTATCAAAGTGGTAATGATGCTCTAACATTACTTTAAATTTCAGTGACAAATCTAATGGGCAAATAACGTACAATTATGGCATCTCCATGAACCTAATTTGAGGGATTATTTGAGGACTGAGGGATTATTTTTGCCACAAAGTAACTAGTAGATGGGTACAGCATCCTTTGACAAGTTGTAACTTCTGGACCTTCTGTTTGACCTTTGCAGTTGGACCTTTTACATATTAATGTCAGCAAATGCATTAAATATACATTTATTTTGACAGATAGGTGATAGCTGAAATTTGGAAAGAATATTTGATCTTTCAAGAATCAATAGATTCTGGCATGGCTCAGAGGACAGGAAAATTGAAAATGTCATTCCACTCTTCAACAAGGCAGAGAGGCAGCTGGAAGAAAATCATAGTCTGACCTCAGTGGTTGGGAAGATGCTGGAATCGACTGTTAAGGATGTGGTTTTGGGGTACTTGGAGACTGAAGTCAGCAAGATTTCCTTATGTGAAAATCTTGCCAGACAAATCTGGTGGGATTCTTTGAGCAAATAACAAGCAGGATAGACAAAGGAGAATCAGTGAATGTTGTATACTTGGGTTTTCAGAAAGTCTTTGACAAGATGCCACTTAACAAGTTAAGAGCCCATGGTATTGCAGGAAAGTTACTATCAAGGACAGAGCATTAGCTGATTGGAAGGAGGCAAAGAGTGGGAATAAAGGGAGCCTTTTCTGGTTGGCTGCCGGCGACTAGTGGTGTTCCACAGAGGTCTCTCTTGGGACCAATTCTTTTTACGTAATATGTCAATGATTTGGATAAAGGCATTGATGGATTTGTGGCCAAGTTTGTGGATGATACAAACATAAGTGGAGGGGCAGGTAGTTTTGAGGAAGTAGAGAGACTGCAGATGGATTTAGACAGATTAGAAGAAAAAGTACCAGATTAGTAACAGATTAGGGCAAAGACGTGCCAGATGGAATACAGCATCAGGAAGTGAATGGTCATGTGCTTTGGCAGAAGAAATGAAAGGGTTGACTATTTTCTAAATGGAGAGAAAATACAAAAAACTGATGCACAAAGTAACTTGGGAGTCCATGTGCAAGATTCTCTAAAGGCTGAGGCTTTATAATGTATTAGTGAGGCCTCACTTGGAGTATTGTGAGCAGTTTTGGGCCCCCTATCTAAGAAAAGATGTGTTGACATTGGAGAGGGCTCAAAGGAAATTCACAAAAATGATTGCAGGGTTGAATGGCTTGTTAAATGAGGAGTGTTTGATTTCACTGGCCTGTATTCACTGGAATTCAGAAGAATGATTGGGGAATCTCATTGAAACCTATTGAATATTGTAAGACCTTGATAGAATGGATGTGGAGAGGATGTTTCCTATGGTGGGGAAGTCTAGGGCCAGAGGACACACCCTCAGAATAGAGGGATTTCCATTTAGAACAGAAAAGAGGAAGAGTTTCTTTAGCCAGAGCGCGATGAATCTATGGAATTTGTTGCCACTGCTAGCTGTAGTTAAGGCATGCGTGATAAATTCTTGATTAGTGAGGGCATGAAAAGGCAGGAGATTGAAGCTGAGAGGCAAATGGATCAGCCATGATGAAATGCTGAGCAGACACGAAGAGCCTAATGGTCTAATTCTGCTGCTATATCTTATGGTCCTATGATCAGAGGGCAGGAAAGGCAACACACACAAAATACTGGAGGAACTCAGCAGCCCAGGCAGCATCTATGGAAAACAGTTGACGTTTTGGGCTGAACCCCTTCATCAGGACTGGCAACAGTAATTTGGCCATTCTGAAAAATTTGTTGTGACAATGCAAATTCAGAGTATTTATAGATGGTGCAATAAATTTGTTTTCAAACTAACCCAGTCCAAGTCACCAGACATGTAAGAGCTAAGTTATATAAGATGGTTACATCAATGGAAATGGTCTTGAAAAATAAGAAAGGATATTGCCTGGTACATTAGTGTTACAACGATATGCGATGGGAGGCATAAGCACCTCTGATATTAAGCCTAGGTCTCATGCACATTAATTTGCTCAAGCCAGGTCTGAGAGGGAACTGTACAACCATCGCAATGGGAATCATTCAGCACAAATTAATCAGTTTAGTGCAGCAAGATGCTTTAATTGCTGAATTCAAGGAAATATAGTATCATTTTGTAATTCTGACTGGAATAGTCAGAATTGATACCAATACTAAACACCCTTGATTTTAGCCATTAAAGGCAATTAAGCAGTAGAACCTCTTAGGATTCTCCTTCACTTTATCTACTGGGGCAACCTCATGTTTTCTTTTAGCCATCCTGATTTCCTTCTTAAATGTTCTGTGTTTCTTAATACTCCTTAACTGCCTTATTTGTTCCTGCCTGCTTATATCTGCTATGCATCTTCTCCTTTTTCTTAACCAAAGTCTCAATGTCTCTCAAAATCCAATGTCTCTCAAATTCACTGAACTGTTATCCTTGCCTTTTATTCTTACAGGAACATTACAAACTTTATACCCTCAATTCTGAAAGTCTGCCACTGACTACACCTTTGCCAGAAAACAAACAGTCCCAATCCACACTTGCCAGTTCTTTTCTGCCACCATCAAAATTGACCTTTCTCCAACCTCTACTCAATGACCAAATCTATCCTTTTCCATAATTACCTTGAAACTAATGGAATTATGATCACTAGATGCAAAGTGTTCTACACAAACATTTGTCATCTGCCCCATCTTATTCCCAAATAGAAGATCTGGTATTGCACTTTCTCAAGTTGGGACTTCTCTGTTCTGATTAAGAAAACTTGCCTTAACACATTTGACAAACTCTTTCCCATCCAGCCCTTTTAGAGTAAGGGAGTCCCAGTCAATATATGGAAAGTTAAAATCACCTACTACAAGCTTATCTTTCTTGCAACAGTCTACAATCTCACTTTAAAAATTTGCTCCTCTAAATTCCACGGACTGTCAGGTGGTCTATAATATAATCTCACTGACGTGGTTGTACCTTTCTTCTTCCAGAGTTCTACCCCTACAGCCTCACTTGACAAGCTCTCCAGTCTGTCCGGACTGAATATCGCCGTGACATTTTCCCTGACTAGTAATGCCACCCTTTCCCTTTAATCCCTCCTGCTCTATCATGTCTAAAACTACAGAACACTACCAGTCCTGCCCCTCCTGCAACCAAGTGTCATTAATGGTTACTACAAGCTTTCCCCGCTATCTGAAAGTAGAGCGTTCCTATGAAGCCATTCATAAGCTGAAATGTCATAAAGTATAGAAGCAATTACCATTAATTTATATGGGAAAAATTTCTGAGCGTTCCCAGACCTAAAAAATAACCTAACAAATCATACCAAATAGCACATAAGACCCAAAATAACACAAACATACAGTAAAAACAGGAATGATATGATAAATACACAGCCTATATAAAGTAGAAATATTGTATGTACAGTGTAGTTTCACTTATCAAAATCAGGAAGCCAAAATCGATTTGGAGAAAAAAAATCGGCATGTACACGTATGCACACGTACACACCTACGCAAGTGCACGCATACACACGTACATGCATGCGCACACAAATGCCCGCACAAGGCTTCACAGTTATGGTAGTCTTTCTCGGGGTAAACACACAAACAAAGCGGGCGTCTTTTTTTCGTAAAAGCGAAAATCCTCTGGTTAGCGAAAACAGGTACTAATGTAGGTCTTTCGTAACAGTGAGCTGTCATAAAGCGAACGTTCGAAAAACGAGGACCACCTGTATATTGTAATTCCACGTGCTGATCCATGCCCTAAGCTCATCTGCCTTTCCTATAACACACATTGCAATGAAATCTAGGCAGCTCAGAACATTAGCCCCACCATGCATGACCTTTCAATTCTTGACTTTGTACGTAGGCCTACCTACATGTTTCTCCACAACCACTCCACTATCTGCTCTGGTGCTTGGGCTCACATGCCACTATAAGTCTAGTTTAAATAAGCAATGAATATTAAGAACATGAGGTGAGGAGTCCTCGAAGGCTAGTCCCATATGGTGTAGGTTCAGTGATGGGGTGAGTGAAGTTGAGTGAAGTCATCCCCTCTGGTAGAAGAACATGATGGTTGAGGTGTAATAACTGTTCCTGAAATTGGTGGTGTGGATTCTGAAGCTCCTGTACCTTCTTCCTGATGGCAGCAATGAGAAGAGAGCACAGCCTGGATGGTGGGGGTCCTTGATGATGTATGCTGTTTTCCTGCAACAAAGCTCCATATAGATGTAACACACACAAAATGCTGGTGGAACGCAGCAGGCCAGGCAGCATCTATAGGAAGAAGCACTGTCGACGTTTTGGGCTGAGACCCTTCATCAGGACGAACTGAAAGAAAATATAGTAAGAGATTTGAAAGTAGGACTTTCTATATGGGACTCCATATAGATGTGCTCCATGGTAGGGAGGACTTTATCCATAATGGACTAGGCCATATCCACTATTTTTTGTAGGCTTTTCTGTGCAAGGGCATTGGTGTTTCCAGACCAGGCTGTGATGCAGCCAGTCAATATATTCTCTACCACACATCTACAGAAGTTTGTCAAAGTTTTAGATGACATGCTGAATCATTGCAAACTTTAAGAAAGCAGAGGTGCTGCCATGCTTTATTAGTAATGGCAATTATATGCTGGTCCCAGGACAGATCCTCTGAAATGATAACACTAAGGAATTTAAAGTTGCTGACCCTGTCTGCCTCTGATTCCCCCAATGAGGACTGGTTCATGGATCTCCAATTACCTCCTTCTAAAGTCAATAATAATTTCCTTTGTCTTGCTGATATTGTGCTGTGACACTCAACCAGGTAATCAATCTCGCTCCTATATGCTGCTTCATCACCAGATCTTTGATTTGGCCATCGGCAAACATAAATATGGCACTGGAGCTGTGTTTAGTCTCACAGTCACAAGGTACAAAGTGAGTACAGCAGAGCACTAAGCACACAGTCTTGTGCTGAAGTACCTGTGCTGAGGGAGATTGTTGAGATGTTGTTGCCAATCTGAAGTGACTGGGGTCTGCAAGTGAGGAAAATGAGGATCCAGTTGCACAAGGAGGTACTGAGGTCTAGGACTTGAAGTTTATAGATTAGTTTTGAGGGGATGATGGCATTGAGTGCTAAGCTGTAGTCAATGAAGAACATCCTGAGGTATGCATCTTCACTGTCTAAATGTTACAGGATTGAGTGAAGAGCCAATGAAATGGCATTGTCATGTTGACCTGTTGTGACGGTAGGTAAATTGGTGTCAGTCCAAGACACTTCTCAGGCAAGAATTGATATGTTTCATCATCAACCTCTCAAAGCATTTCATCACAGTGGATGTGTGGTACTGGACGATAGTCATTGATATAGGTTACTATGTAATTCTTAGTCAATGGTATAGTTGAAGCTAGCTTGAAGCCGGTGGGTACCTCAGACTGCCAAAGAGAGAGGTTAAAGATATTGGTGAACACTTCAGCTAATGATCAGCACAGGTCTTTAGTACTTGGCCAAGTACCCCATCTGAGCTGGATGCTTTCTGTGGGTTCACCATCTTGAAGGATGCTCTCAGGTCAGCTTCAGAGACTGAAATCTCTGGGTCATCAGGGGCTACGGGAGTTTGTGAAGATGACTCCATGTTCTGATGGTCAAGAGTGCATAAAAGGAATTGAGCTGATCTGGGAGAAAAGCCTTGCTGTCACTTACAGTATATCACTTGGTTTCACTTTGTAAAAGGTGATAGCATTCAAATTCTGCCACAGCTGTCGAGCATCCTTCAGTGATTCAAGTTTAGTCCAAAATTGTCATTTCGCAAGTGAGATGGCTTTCCAGGGATCGTACCTGGACCTCTTGTATGTAATTTGCACACCAGACCTGAATGCCACAGATTTGGCACTCAGCAGTCTGTGGACCTCATGGTTTATCCAGGGCTTCTGGTTAAGGAAGACTTTGAATGCTTTTGTGGGGACACACTTGCCTATAAATATTTTTGCAAAGAAGTGACAACCATGGTGTATTCATTCCGAATCTCTGCTGAGTCCTTGAATACAGGCCAGTCTATCAGTTTGAAACAATCCCACTGCTGCTCTTCCATAACCACCTCTTTGTTATCCTTATCTCTGGTCTTGGTCTTTAGCCTTTACCTGTATGCAGGTAGGAGGAGAAGAGCAAAATGATCAGATTTCCTGAAATGTGTTTTAGATGTGGAACTGTAGGCATTCCTAATTGTAGTGTAACAGCGGTTGAGTGTGTTAGGACCCCTGGTACTGCAGGTGATATATTGATGATAATTGGGCAGAATTTCTTCAAACAAACCTGAATGAAGTCTCCGATTATGACTTGAAAGGTGTTGGGGTAAACTGTTTCTTGTTTGCTAATCACGGTATTCAATACACAGTGCTTTTTTTAACACCTGCCTTTGGAGGTATTTAAACACCAATCAGGATCACAGAGAAGAACTTGTAAGCTAAGTAGAATGGTCAGCACTTAATCATCCGATGTTCCACCTGATTCACCTGGTGTACAAGGAAGCTCTTGGAAGCATGTCCAGAGTGAGCCATGTCTCTGTGAAACACAGAACACAACACTTCCTCATTTCCTACTAATATAGCAATCTTGTCCTTAGAACCTCAATCTTGTTCTCCAACGAATGTACATTTGCTAACAAAATCCTCTGTCAAGAAAATTACATTCCTCAGCATTTCAGCCTGGCTTGGAGTCATCCTATTCTCTCTTTCAGCCATGGCGATGCACCTTTGTCTGCTTAAAGTTGCAGTACTTGCAAACTTGAGAGTTAAATGCACCGATTTTAGAAGATCATGAAATCGCTAGTTCATTAAGGTAGATCAAAAGTACGTTGCTTAAAGGGAAATTACAGACTGCAGATTGCAGTAAGAGTAATCCAGAAGTATATTTAGAAGTTTAGTAAGCAGCCGCAACACATCATGGTGGTTCATCAGCGCCAACTTGGCTTTGGTAATTGTGGTATCAAAAATGTAAAAATGAGTCATCCCACATCTCAGTATGACTATAACATTGATAAAGAGCATCTAAACATGCCTTGTCAAAACTAGTTTACAAGGATATTAAAATAGAAGAATTCATGAAAGATTACGCAGAACACTGACATTAGAGGTGGCATGGTAATAGACAATAGATAATAGACGCAGGAGTAGGCCATTCAGCCCTTTGAACCAGCATCACCATTCACTGTGATCATGGCTGATCATCCACAATCAGTACCCTGTTCCTGCCTTCTCCCTATATCCCTTGACTCCACTATCTTTAAGAGCTCTATCTAACTCTTTCTTGAAAGCATCCAGAGAATCGGCCTCCACTACCTTTTGAGGCAGAGCATTCCACAGATCCACAACTCTCTGGGTGAAAAAGTTTTTCCTCAACTCTGTTCTAAATGGCCTACCCCTTATTCTTAAACTGTGGCCTCTGGTTCTGGACTCTCTAATGGTAATGATTAGCTTTACAGCTCCAGCAATTACTGATCCAGTTTCAACACTGCTTGTAAGGAGTCTGTACATTCTCCCCATGACCATGTAGGCTTCCTCCATGTGTTCTGCTTTCCTTCCTCATTCCAAAGATGTACAGGTTAGAGTTGGGATTACTGAGTTGTGGGCATGCTATAATGGTGCTAGAAGTGTGGCTGCCCCCATTGGAGTTTGTTGGTCTTTGATGCAAAGGGCACATTTTACTGAATGTTTTGATGTACATGTGACAAAAAAAGCTTACCTTTCTCTTTAGTTCAGTTAATATAGTTAATATGAAGGTTGGTTACACTAGCATAGTCACAAACACAGAAAACCTAGCCAGCAGATGTTTAGTATATCAGATTTGTAGAACACAACCTAAAAACTAATACTGCAGGTGTAGAAGTGGTACCCAAGTCAATTACAGCAGTTCAATACAGATTATTGTGAAAAAGATCCCAATAGTTAATCCATGTATAGTGTTTATCCTGTGAGCTTCATGTGAACTAGGAATTTCTTTGCACCCTGGCGAACATGACAATAAACTAATCTAATTTAATTGGACGTCGGACCACACACCACCTCCAAAACACAATAAAGGAATTAAGATCTATCTTTGCCACACATGGTCTTAAACAAGGTGTATCAGACAGAAGTCCACAGTTCAGATTGCTTCAAATTGAGTCATTTATAAGACATAAGCCCATCGAGTCTATTTTGCCATTCCACTGTGGCCGACTTACCCCCCCCTCAACCCCATTTTCCTGCCTTCTCCCTGTAATCTGACGTCCTGACCAATCAAGAATTTATCAACTTCTGTTTTAAATATAACCAATGACTTGGCCTCCACTGTCGTCTGTGGCAATGATTTCAGAATCAGAAACAGGTTTATTATCACCAGCACGTGACGTGAAATTTCCACAGATCTGCATTCTCTGACTTAAGAAATTCTTCCTCATCTATTTTAAAGAGACATTCTTCTATTTTGAGGCATTGCTCTCTGGTACTAGACTCCCCACTATAGGAAGCATCCTCCCATCATCCATTCTACGTCTTTCAGTATTTGATAAGTTTCAGTGGGTTTCCCCTCAGTCTTCTGAACACCAGCAAGTACAGGGCCAGCGCCATCAGATATTCCACATACATCAATTCTTCCATTCCTGGGATCATTCTTGTGGAACTCTTCTGGGTACTCTCCAATGCTAGCACATCCTTTCCTCAATAAGGGACCCACAGGAATGGGCAAAGATATGGCAGATGGAATACGGTGTTGGGAAGTATGTGGTTATGACTTTGGTAGAAGAAATGAAAGGGGTGACTATTTTCTAAATGAAGAAAAAATACAAAAAACTGAGGTTGAAAGGGACTTGGGAGTCCTTGTGCAGGATTCCTTAAAGGTTAATTTGCAGATTGAGTCTGTGATGAGGAAGGCAAGTGCAATGTTAACATTTATTTCAAGAGGACTAGGATATAAAAGCAAGGATATAATGTTAAGACTTTATAAAGCACCGGTGAGGCTTCACACTGTACTATTTTGAGCAGCTTTGGGCCCCTAACCTTAGAAAGGATGTACTGAAACTGGAGAGGGTTCAAAGGAGATTCACAAAAATTATTCCAGGATTGAATGGCTTGTCAAATGAAGATCGTTTGATTACTCTGGGCCTGTATTCACTGAAATTCAGACGAATGAGAGGTGACCTCACCGAAACCTATCAAATAGAGTGGATGTGGAGAGGATGTTTCCTATGGTGGAAGAGTCTACGATCAGAGGACACAGCCTCAGAATAGAGGGGTGTGCTTTTAGAATGGAGATGAGAAAGAATTTCCATAGCTAGAGAGTGGTCAATCTGTGCAACTCTTCGGCACAAGCAGCTGTGGACGCCAAGTCTTAATGTATATTTAAGGCAGAGGATAGATTCATGATTGGTCAGGGCATGAGATTGGGGCTGAGAGAAAAAAATTCGATGATAGCCTAATATTGCTCCTATCTCTTATGGTCTTAAAACTGCTCACAATACTCCAAGTGCAGTCTGTCCAATGCCTTATAAAGCCTCAGCATTACATCCTTGCTTTTACATTCTAGCCCTCTTGAAATGAATGTTAACATTGAATTCATAATGGATTAAAACCTGATATCACTTGTTCTTACCAGCCAGATCCAAATAGGAGACACAGTTCAGGAAATATCAAAGCAACAATCTATGCAATTAATCCACTAATTCACCATGAAACACAGACTAAGTTATTGAATACCACAACTCTGCACAATAACAGTCTCCTGTTGCATGGAAGACACAGAACATATTTCAAGTTTTGTTCAGTCCAATATGGAAAGAAACTCGGAGGAATGGCCATGAAACAAAGCAAGCACTTGAAACTCATAGAAACATAGAAAACCTACAGCACAATACAGGCCCTTCGGCCCACAATACTGTGCTGAACATGTACTTACTTTAGAAATTGCATAGGGTTACCCATAGCCCTCTATTTTTCTAAGCTCCATGTACCTAGCCAGGAGTCTCGTAAAAGACCCTTTCATATCTGCTTCCACCATTGTTGCCGGCAGCCCATTCAATGCACTCACCACTCCCTGCATAAAAAACTTACCCTGCTATATCCTCTGTACCTACTTCCAAGCACCTTAAAACTGTGCCCTCTCGTGTTAGCAATTTCAGCCCTGGGAAAAAGACTCTGACTATTCACACAATCAATGCCTCTCATCATCTTAAACACCTCTATCAGGTCACCTCTCATCCTCCGCCACTCCAACGACAAAAGGCTGAGTTCACTCAACCTATTCTTATAAGGCATGCTCCTCTAACCAGGCAACATCCTTGTAAATCTCCGTGCACCCTTTCTATGGTTTCCATGTCCTTCCTGTAGTGAAGTGACCAGAACTGAGCACAGTACTCCATGGGGTCTGACCAGCATCCTATATAGCTGCAACATTACCTCTCGGCTCCTAAACTTAATCCCATGATTGATTAAGGCCAAAGCACTGTATACCTTCCTAACCACATAGTCAAACTGCACAGTAGCTTTGAGTGTCCTATGGACTCGCACCCCAAGATCCCTCTGATCCTCCACACTGCAAAGAGTCTTACCATTAATACTATATTCTGTCATCATATTTGACCTACCAAAATGAACCACCTCACACTTATCTGGGTTGAACTCCATCTGACACTTCCCAGCCCAGTTTTGCATCCTATCGCTGTCCCACTGTGACCTTTGACAGTCCTCCACACTATCCACAACACCCTGAACCTTTGCGTCAATCAGCAAATTTACTAACCCATCCCTCCACTTCCTCATCCAGGTCATTTATAAATATCACAAAGTGAAGGGGGTTACAGTACAGATCTCTGAGACACACCACTGGTCACCGATTTCCATGCAGAATATGACCCATCTACAACCACTCTTTGCATTCTATGAGAAAGCCAGTTCTGGATCCACAAAGCAAGATCCCCTTGGATCCCATGCCTACTTACTTTCTCAATAAGCCTTGGGGTACCTTGTCAAATGCCTTGCTGAAATCCATACACACTACATCCACTGCTCTACCTTCATCAATGTGTTTAGCCACATCCTCAGAAAATTCAGTCAGGCTCGTAAGGCACAACCTGCCTTTGATAAAGCCATGCTGACTATTCCTAATCATATTATACCTCTCCAAATGTTCATAAATCCTGCCTCTCAGGATCTTGTCCATCAACTTACCAACCACTGAAGTAAGATTCACTGGTCTATAATTTCCTAGGCTATCTCTACTCCCTTTCTTGAATAAGGGAACAACATCTGCAACCCTCCAATCCTCCAGAACCTCTCCTGTCCCCATTGATGATGCAAAGATTGTTGCCAGAGGCTCAGCAATCTCTTTCTCGTCTGGTCCTGGAGACTTATCCAACTTGATGCTTTCCAAAAGCTCTAGCACATCCTCTTTCTTAATGTCCATATGCTCAAGCTTTTCAATCTGCTGCAAGTCATCCCTACAATCACCAAGGTCCTTTTCTGTTGTGAATACTGGAGCAAAGTATTCATTAGGTATCTCTGCTATCTCCTCCTTTTCCACTGTCACACTTGATTGGTCCTATTCTCTCATGTTTTAACCTCTTGCTCTTCACATACTTATAGAATGCCTTGGGGTTTTCCTTAATCCTGCTCGCCAAGGCCTTCTCCTAGCCCCTTCTGGCTCTCCTAATTTCATTCTTAAACTTGTTCCAGCTAGCTTTATAATCTTCTAGATCTCTATCATTTCCTAGTTTTTTGAACCTTCCGTAAGCTTTTCTTTTCTTCATGACTGGATTTTCAACAGCCTTTGTACACCTTTACCCTACTATCTTTCTCCTGTCTCATTGGAACGTTCCTGTCAGAATAAAAAGTTGGGGGGGGGGGGGGGAAGAGGATGATAGCTGGACGAAGATAGGTGAAGCCAGGTGGGTGGGAAAGGTAAAGGGCTGGCAAGAAAGGAATCTGATAGTAGAGGAGAGTGCAACACAGAAGAAGTGGAAGGAGGAGCGGATTGAGGGGGAGGTGATAGACAGATGAAAAGATGCAAGGGGTCAGAATTGGAATAAAAGAAGGGGGAGGGGAATGTCCCTCTGGATACCCTCCTCCTTCCCTTTCTCCTATGGTCCACTCTCCTGTCCTATCAGAATTCAGCCCTTTACCTTTCACCTTCTAGCTATCCTCCTTCCCTTCCCCCATCTTTTTATCCTGTTACCTTCCACCATTCTTTCCAGTCCTGAAGAAGAGCCCCAGCCCAAAGTTAGCTGTTAATTCATTTTCATAGGTGCTGCCTGACTTGCTGAGCTCCTCCAGCATTTTGTATGTGTTGCTTTGGATTTCCCGCATCCGCAGAATTTCTCGTGTTTACGATATTCTAACAATATCTGGTAAGTATGCAAATTGAACACAAAGCACATCAGTACTACTGAGATCTTTACGCATCAAAAATCCTTTGAGTTGGTTAAATTAACAAATATTTAATTGATTTACATACTTTATAAGAGAAAAGGAAATAGTGGAGGGATTGGTAAAGAGAAATTGCTTGAAACACTCATGAAAGTCAAGTTAGGCAACATCCACAGAATGAGAACAGTAAACATTTCAGGTCTGGAACCTTGTGTCAGAACTGAGGAAGACAGCAAAACAAGTTAGTTTTCAAGGGTGTAGTAGGTGGAGGAGTGATGGCAGAACAAAGGTAATATCCCTGAAAGGATGAATACAAACAGGTTAATGGGTGAAGTTACAAAGACATTATGATTCTTTGTCAGTGTGATGCGTTGCTAATAATGAGGCTGTGGGACATGGCCAACAGGCTAGACTATACAAAAAAAAACAACCAAACCAATTAATTGGTCACAATACACACACAAAATGCTGGTGGAATGCAGCAGGCCAGGCAGCATCTCTAAGGAGAAGCACTGTCAACATTTCAGGCTGAGACCCTTCGTCAGGACTAAATGAAAGGAAAGATACTAACAGATTTGAAAGTAGGAGGGGGAGAGGGAAATGTGAAATTATAGGAGAAGACCGGAGGGGGTGGGATGAAGCTAAGAGCTGGAAAGGTGATTGGCGAAAGTGATACAGAGCTGGAGAAGGGAAAGGATCATGGGACAGGAGGCCTCGGGAGAAAGAAAGGGGGAGGGGAGCACCAGAGGGAGATGGAGAACAGGCAGAGTGATGGGCAGAGAAAAAAAAAACTAAATATATCAGGGTTGGGGTAAGAAGGGGAGGGGCATTAACGGAAGTTAGAGAAGTCAATGTTCATGTCATCAGGTTGGAGGCTACCCAGCCGGTATATAAGGTGTTGTTCCTCCAACCTGAGTGTGGCTTCATCTTGACAGTGGAGGAGGCCATGGATAGACATATCAGAATGGGAATGGGATGTGGAATTAAAATTTGTGGCCACTGGGAGATCCTGCTTTTTCTGGCGGACTGAGCATAGGTGTTCAGCGAAACGGTCTCCCAGTCTGCGTTGGGTCTCACCAATATATAGAAGGCCACACCGGGAGCACCGGACGCGGTATACCACACCAGCCAACTCACAGGTGAAGTGTCGCCTCACCTGGGAGGACTGTCTGGGGCCCTGAATGGTGGTGAGGGAGGAAGTGTAAGGACAGGTGTAGCACTTGTTCCGCTTGCAAGGATAAGTGCCAGGAGGGAGATCGGTGGGAAGGGATTGGGGGGGGAATGAATGGACAAGGGAGTCGCGTAGGGAGCAATCCCTGCGGAAAGCAGAAGTGGGGGGGAGGGAAAGATGTGCTTGGTAGTGGAATCCCGTTGGAGGTGGTGGAAGTTATGGAGAATTATACGTTGGATCCGGAGACTGGTGGGGTGGTAGGTGAGGACAAGGGGAACCCTATCCTGAGCGGGGTGGTGGGCGGATGGGGTGAGGGCAGATGTGCGGGAAATGGGAGAGATGAATCTGACAGCAGAGTTGATGGTGGAAGAAGGGAAGCCCCTTTGTTTAAAAAAGACATCTCCTTCATCCTGGAATGAAAAGCCTCGTGCTGAGAGCAGATGCGGTGGAGAAGGAGGAATTGTGAGAAGGGGATAGCATTTTTGCAAGAGACAGGGTGGGAAGAGGAATAGTCCAGGTAGCTGTGAGAGCCTGTAGGCTTATAGTAGATATCAGTAGATAGGCCGTCTCCAGAGATGGAGACAGAAAGATCAAGAAAAGGGAAGGAGGTGTCAGAATTAGACCAGGTAAATTTGAGGGCAGGGTGAAAGTTGGAGGCAAAGTTAATGAAGTCAACAAGCTCAGCATGCGTGCAGAAGGGTCTCGGCCCGAAACGTCAACAGCGCTTCTCCCTATAGATGCTACCTGGCCTGCTGCATTCCACCAGCATTTTGTGTGTGTTGCTTGAATTTCCAGCATCTGCAGATTTCTTCGTGTTTGCCTTTCAAATTGGTCACAATAGGTGTAATTGGGAAGTGCGGTCTTGTTGGGCCTGTTTCCGTGTAGTATCGCAAAATACATAAACTAAAATAAACTGATGATAGGCACCATTTCTGATACAGATAGGAAAACAAAACCGTGGTAACGTTGGAAAATTCGGTATTGAGCTCAGAAAACTGCAGCGTTCCCAGATAGATGAGATGTCAATCCTTGAGCCTGCATAGGGCTTCATTATAGTTGTGTAAGAGGCCACAGATTAGTTTGGACGAGGATGGTTAATTAAAGTGGCCAGCAACTGGATGCTCAGCATTACTTGTATGGACAGAACATAGGTGCTTCGCAAAATGATCACCCAATCTGCATCTGGTTTCTTTAGTGTAGAGGAGGCCACATTGTGACTACGTGCAGTAGACGAGCTTGGAAAGCTGCAGGTGTATTGCTGCTTCACCTGGAAAGTCTGTCCTAGTCCTTGGATGACAGGAAGAAGTGAAACGACAGACACTGCATCTCATGCTGCTGCGTGGGAGCGTTCTATACCACAGAGAACAGTTGGTGGAGACAGAAGAATAGAGCTGGGAGTTGGGAAGGGAGCAATGTGCCAATTACTTGGCACACCATCGTAATGCTAAGGTGGAACCTTGTTGGATCTAGCAAAACTTTCGAAGGATGATCTGGCAAATAAGGTTCAGACAAGGGGTGAGATCAGGAATATGGGAAATACACGAGATACAGTTCAGGGATATATCTATCAGGGCAGTGGGGAAGCCATGGTTCAGAATGAAAAAATACATTTCAAAGATAATGTCTCATTGTAGTAGAAAATGCAATGAAGACAGAGAAACTAGGAATGGAATCCTTACAGGAGGCAGGGTGGGATTAGAACATAGAACATAAAATAGTACAGCACAGTACAGGCCCTTCAGACCACAATGTTGTGCCGAACCTTAAACCCTGCCTCCCATATATCCCCCCACCTTTAAGTATAGTAAGTAGTTATGGGAGTCTGTGGGCTTGTAATAGATGCTTGTGGCCAGCTTATTCCCTGAGATCCAGAAAGGGAAGGGTTAGAGACAGTCCCTGTCAAGGTGAGGGAAAGTAAAAGGAATGAACTTTTCAAATTTTGTACAAATGCATGAAGTGAAACCAATGCAGTCATCACTGTATTGAAAAAAAATGTTGATGGAGTGGCCCCAAAATACAACCAAAACATGTAACTCACAAAAAGATAGGCATAGCTTTAGCCCATGTAACTAATATAGAACATGTAACCTTCAATTTGGAGAAATGAGTTCAAGAAGTCGTTCAATGTTAGGTCAAATTCAGCCAGGGGAACGAATGTGTTGGAGGAGGGGAACTGGCTAGGTCTCTGCTGAAGGATAAAGTTGAGGGCATTTATATCCTACTAATGTGGAATGTAGTGGGTATGTCAATATGTGTAACATACCTTATGATATATTAAGTGATATGTGCAATAGCATAAGCAAGTGCAGTCCAAATAGAATTTTTGAATAAGCTACAAACACATTGTTTGATGTCTTCATGTCTCACAGGCCTAGGTCTGTACAGGCTGCAATGGACTTCATTAAAGGTTACGGGTTCTCTGAGTACATATACTTCACGCTAATCAAATACCACATGATCTGACAAAATGAAGTTGCTAAGGAACAGTGTTATGGATTATAAAATAGATGCGGTCACAAGTGGCTTGTTAAACGCCTGCTATACATTAAAATTGTGAATGATGTCATTTCTAATGACATTACACAATACCTGGAGGACAAGTAACACTGAGTGTCAGGACGTGTATTTGTCAAGATTGAGTATTGACTGGGAAGGTGGTTTGCCAATAGCTGCAAATTTGAAAAGAGACCCCATATTTAAATTGGAAATTGGCTAGCCTATATGACACTTTGTACAGAATGCCTTTTGTATAATTTTCCCAACTCAGTCCATTGACCTACAAAGACTTGGGGACTGTATCTGGCCTGATATCATTTGAAAGACACAGTGCCCTAGGATTTTATTGTCAACAGTTAACAAGGCCTGCTCATTGCTAACTTCTGAGATACATTTAAACTGCTACTGGAGCAATTCTCCCAGTGCTGACATCTGCTGCCAGCTGGGATGGACCTTTCATTGTGATCCACAAAATATTTTGACAGCTGGCTAAGCCACACCTCCTGACAAGCAGGCTGTCAAAGCTGTCAAACACTAATTTTGGCAGTAACATACTGAGAAAACCATCCCTTATTTTTAAAGTGCAAATTTGGCAACCCTACCAGCAGGGCATGACTATGGCTCAATATACTTCATGCCGAGCCAGACAGCAAGTGCATTGGTAACACTGGTACATGGGAGCAATACTCATAGATGAGCAAACAATGGGGAGAAGACTGGTGACTTTACTGGGGATGAATAGAAATTAGTCCCAATAGGTAAATGTGTAACTAGGGTTCATTCATTAAGCATTCTCACTGTGTGCAGGAAGCTAAATTTGCCATTTTTTTTAGGACTTAATAAGTCCTAAATTTACACTGCAAATTTCCAACACATTGAGTACATGCAAAAAGACCACTATCAGGCCGAGAGAAGTCAATAGTTGTGTCGTATCGCTGGGAGGAATTCTCCAATATCTCATGCCCAGGCATAGGATCCTGTACTTACACTTCATCAAATGGTCCACAGAAGATACAATCAAGACACCTTCCCTATGGTTTCTTCCACAGCATTTTATGGATACTGGGTGCACTAGTTCACGCTTGCATGGTGCATGGTCCATTCACTTTTTCAAGAGTTTTGCAGGCAATCCTGCAAAAGGTTCTAAAACCTTTCCATGTTTAAATCAATCTTAAATAGACTGGAGGCAGCTGGCAGGTTCATCTGCTAAACAGAGCAGAGTAATACACTGTTGAAGTGAAGGTCCAGGGCCTTGTGTCTGGACATGGTACACATCTGTTATGTGTCTAAAAACAATAAAAACATAATTACTACACTAATTTGTTTGGAGTTTCAGAGCAATACAGCATGGATACAGGCCCTTTGGGACAAACAGATCATGCCAACCACTCAGCTGGACCCAGCTTCCTGCATTTAGCCTATATCCTTCTAAGCCCTGCACCTCCACATCCTTTTCCAAATGCTTCCCAAATGACCATAAGATATAAGTGCAGAACTACGCCATTTAGCTTATCGTATCTGCTCTGCAATTTCATCACGGTTGATCCAATATTCCTGTCAGCCCCAATCACCTCCTTATTCCTCCCTGAACTATCAAGAATCTATCAATCTCTGCTTAAGTATACATGAAGACTTGGCCTCCACAGCTGCTTGTGGTAAATAATTACACAAATTCATCACTCTCTGGCTAAAGATGTTCCTCCTTATCTCCATTGTAAAAGGACGCCACTCTATTCTGAGGCTGTGTCCTCTGGTCTTAGACTCTCCCACCATAGGGAACATCATCTCAACTTACACACTATTAAGGCTTTTTACCATTTGATCGGTTTCAATGAGGTCACCCCTCATTCTTCTGAATTCCAGTCAATACAGGCCCAGAGCCGTCAAACGTTCTTCAGATGACAAGCCATTCAACCCCGGAATCATTTTCACAAACCTCCTTTGAACTCTCTCCAGTTTCAGCACATCCTTTCTAAGGGGCCCAAAACTGCTCACAAAATTCCAAATGCACCCTCACCAAGCTTTATAAAGTCTCAACATTTCATCCTTGCTTTTATAATCTAGTGCTCTTGAAATGAATGCTAAAATTATATTTGCCTTCCTCATCAAAGACTCAATCTATAAATTAACATTTAGGGAACCCTGCACAAGGGCTCCCAAGCTCCTTTGCACGTCAGTTTTTTTGCATTTTCTCTCCTTTTAGAAAATAGTCTACCCTTTTATTTCTTCTCCCTAAGTGCATGACCATACACTTCCCGACACTGAATTCCATCTACCATTTCCTTGCCCATTCTTCTAATCTGTCTGTCCTTCTTGTAGCCTCTCTACTTCCTCAAAATTACCTGCCCCTCCACTTATCTTCATATCATCGGCAAACTTTGCAAAAGAGCCATCAATTCCATCATCCCAATCATTGGCATATAACATAAAAAGAATTAGTCCCAACACAGACCCCTGTGGAACATCACTAGTCAGCAGCAGCCAGCCAAAAAAGCTCCTTTTATTCCCACTCTTTGCCTTCTGCCAATCAGTCACTGCTTTATCCATGCTAGAATCTCTCCTGTAATACCATGGGCTCGTAGCTTGTTAAGCAGCCTTATATGTGGCATCTTGTCAAAGACCTTCTGAAAATCCAAGTACACAACATCAACCAATTCTCCTTTGTCTATCCTGCTTATTTCTTTTAAAAATTCCACCAGTTTGTCAGGCAACATTTTCCCTTGAGGAAGCCATGCTAACTATGGCCTATTTTATCATGTGCCTCCAAGAACTCTGAGACCTCATCCTTAGTAACCGACTCCCAACAGCTTCCCAACCACTGAGGTCAGACTAACTGACCTATAGTTTTCTTCCTTCTGTCTCTTTCCCTTCTTGAAGAGTGGAGTGACATTTGCAATTTTCCAGTCTTCTGGAACGACTTGAGAATCTAGATATTTTTGAAAGATCATTACTAATGCCTCCACAATCTCTTCAGCCACCCTTTCCAGAAATCTGGTGTGTACAGCATCTGGTCAGGGTGAATTATTTACCTTCAGACCTGTCAGTTTCCCAAGAACCTTCTCTCTAGTTATGGTACTTCATGACCCCTGACATCCGGCACTTCCACCATATTGCTAACTACCTGTAGGTGTAACTACTTCTCTAAATGTCCTATCTATCACCACCACAGCCTCCTGAATTATCTGGGGTTCATCCAGTTCTAGCTCCAGCTCCAGTTCTTTAGCACAGCTTGTTAGAAGCTGTAGCAGGATGAAATTCTCGTAGTTGTAGTCGCCAAGGACATTCGAGATTTCCCTCCCTTCCCATATCCTGCAAGGGAAGCATTCAACTATCCTGCCTGTCATCTCTACTTTTGTAGCTGAGCAGATATAAAGAAGAGAAGGAACAAAACTTGAGCTTTTCTTTCCTTTGCTTTCTCTGACTGAAGCCTCAAGATCACACTCTGACTATGTCCACTCATTCGACGACCGCTCTGACGATAGCCGCTTAGCTTGCCCTGGCTTTCTTTAATTTGCTCTTGTTAATCAATCCCAAATGCCGATTGGCTGTTGGTCAAAGCTCTTTTTTGCTTTACCGATCTTTTATCCTTGGGTAGTGGACCTGATTGAAATTCTACCCTCTCAAAACCTCTGATGTGTGGATTGGCCGCTGGTCAAGGCTCTTTGCTTTTAGATACTATGTTCACTGATACCCATCCACTTCTGACAGCCTGTTCTATATACCTATCGCTGTGTGAAAAACTTGCTCCTCAGATCTCTATTAAGTCTTTTCCCTTTCACCCTAAACTTATACTCTTTAATTTTGTACTCCCCTACCCTGGGGAAAAGACTTACTATCCACATTATCTATGCCTTTCATAATTTTAGATATTCCTATAAGGGCACTCCTCATTCTCCTACGTTCCAAGTCATAAAGATCTAGCCTGGCCAATGTCTCCCTATAGCTCAGATCCCCTGGTCCTCACAACATACTCAAATCTTATCTGTACACTTTCCAGTTTAACACCACTTTTGCTATAACAAGGTGACCAACACAGTACACAGAACCCCAAGTGTGCCCTCACCATTTATACAACTGCAATATAATGTCCCAACCCCTGACTTTCTTCTGTCTCTTTCCCTTCTTGAAGAGTGCAATGACATTTGCAATTTTCCAGTCTTCTGGAACCACCTGAGAATCTAGTGATTTTTGAAAGATCATTACTAATGCCTCCTCAATCTCTTCAGCTCTGTCTGACTGACAAAGACCAGCACGCTAAACACTTTTATCACCATCTGCTGAGATGCCACTTTCAATGAACATGTATTCTTAAGTCCCTGTGTTCCACTAAACTCCCTAGTGCCCTACCATTCATTTACACACTTTTGCAAATACCAGAGTGTTTAATCAAGGTCTTTAGAATTGTAAAGTCAAGAAATAAAGTTCTGAGATGCGGTGGGGTTAGGGGTTGCTTCTGGATGGAAAGTTGTTGGTGAGGAGAGAATATTACAGGAATACTGAAATAATGAATAACTTCCCACGTTGTGGAGTCTCCGCTACCAGAAATACAAAAAAAATACATACAAACCCAAAATGTTGATGAAGGGGAAGTAGGAAAATTAATAAAAGATGATGGGATTGAGAGCTATGAGGATCTGGCACAGAGGAGTTGCGGCCTAGGGTAGATCAGCCATCATCATGGTTGGTGATGGCGCAGGCTCAGAGGGTCAATCTCTGTACTGCACTATGTTCTATTCCAGCATTGGCACTCTCGTGTCTCCATAATGTGACAAAGCTCACCCCGATTATCTTCTTAACCTCTTGGCATGCAGCTGAAAAAATTTTACTGTTCATTTAATTCTTACACTTGGTTACGAAGAGACATTTTGCTGCAGAAATTAAGGTACAATATTACTTGAAAATGATTATTGTACTGTACTAAGCTATCTAACACTACTATAGTTCCTTTAAAAAATCAACTAATAAATTTTAGAAATTGCCTGCAAATAAAAGACTTCTCTAAAAATAAATATACATCATAATCTGGTTTTTCATAGTTTTCTTCTCCTTGTTCATTTACCAATTCATCCCACTCTCTCACCTTTGTTTAATTCACAGATGAAAACAACAAGGTTTTTGCTCTGGATGACTTTGTAATTATCCAAACAATTAATTTTCATCCTGAGCCATGGAGGAAGATGTGAGCTTCATCTTGCTAAAGAACTCTCTGTAAAGAACAGTACATGATGGGGTTGCAAACCCTTTACTGCATTCAAAGAGTCAGATATAACTCAGATATCAAGTTAAGGAACAGACGTTAAACATATGGAAAGATTTCAAGTATGTGTGGAGTAGGTTAGGGAAGAGGAGGTGGAGTAATTACTGAAACTATACTCAAGAGATAGGTTTTAAGGAGCTGCTTAGCGAGGAACAAGGATTTGCATTGAGACTTGTAAGTTTGTATTCGTATTTAGGATTCCATTTTCCAATCTATAGGATGACAGTTCAATTAAGTATTTTATCAAAAACAGAGTAGGTTACTATAGTGAGCATGGAGGATGTCAAAAGTCAGGTAGAAATCTGGCGTAAGGGACAAGGGATGTTGAACAAGTTAGGTAGGGGGAGTTCAAGAAGAAGAGTCTAAGGCAACATTATGGATAAAAGAACCAGTGGATATCTTTAAGGACTGATTGTTGGAAGCAGAGGATTTTTATAAGGAACAGGTTATGGCATGAATTGATTGTTATACCAAGAGTGCCTCAGGAAAGTATTGGAATGGAGCTTGGAGGAGGTATTGACATGAAGAAAATTGGCATGGAATTCCAATTATTTGGTAAATGATAAAACTCCGAAGCAATTTCAACTGACATCCCAGGCAACGTATTTTCTTCTCAGTAGGTTGAAAATCAGAATTAAGTTTCTTGACAGCTGTTGTACATAGGGAACTGCTAACTGTAAAATGGCTGTTATATTTGCTGATACTACATTCACTGCAATTTAGGTTCTAGTCCCAATCAGTTGGCTTTGTCAGTGAGGCCATGCTGTTTGACTCCACCCTACACTATGAAAATGCAGTTGTCCTGGAAGTCCCAATAGAAAAAGGCCACTCCTGCAACATCATAGATTAAACTCCTTAGGTGGATGCAAAGAAAAATAGACTCAGGGGCCACTTTATTGGGTACATCTGCTCGATAATGCAAATATCTAATCAGCCAATCATGTGGCAGCAACTCAATTCATAAAAGCTTGCAGGTAAGATCAAGAGGTTCAGTTATTGTTCATACTCCCAACAGCAGAATGGGGAAGAAATGTGATCTAAGTGACTTTGACCATGGAATGATTGTTGGTGCCAGATAGGGTGGATTGAGTATCTCAGAAATTGTGTAGGATTTCCACAGTTTCTAAAGTTAACAGAGAATGGCATGAAAAACAAAGAAAAAACATCCAGTAAGTGACGCTTCTAGGGGCAAAAATGTCTTGTTAATGACAGAGGTCAGAGGAGAATGGCCAGACTGGTTCAAGCTAACAGAAAAGCAATAGTAACTCAAATAACCATGAGTTAAAATAGTGGTGTGCAGAAGAGCATCTTTTGAAATAGACGGGCTACAATAGCAAAAGCCAGGAATATACAGAAATACACTCAGTGGCCACTTTATTAGTTATAGGAGGTACCTACTAAAGTAGCCACTGAATGTATATCATCTGATGAAATCATCTCAGCTACACAAAAAAGATTCACACAAGGAGGTGAACAACCTAATTTTCAAAGTGACATAAAATAACAAAGAAACATCATTACTACATTTCAACCCAGGAAAAGTACATTTTTGGAATTGAACATTTTTTGGTGTTTAGTGCAACCCACAGCTATGTTGCCAAGTCCATAAGCCGAATATGGATTTATTTTATCCCTAAAAGAAGCTTTAATGTTTTGTGAGCCATGGTTTTTGAATTTATGGGCATACTTTTGTTCAGAGGTCATAGGGTGGGGTGGTGGAATAATGCTCCAACTAGTCAATCTACCACCCAATTGGACATCTTGAATCAAAAAGGGAAGCAGCTTCTGGCCTCTTGCCAGGAACACACTGGTGGCACCTGGAAACCATCCTTGGGGATGAATTGTGAACTGAACAGCAGTGCTATTTTCCCCTGCAAAACTGGCAATATTTGCCCAAAACATCAACTTAATTTACAAGCTATAATTCCAGTTTTGAGCCAATGTATGCACATCTGAAATTGTTTCACATTGGCACAGTGCCAATTTAGGCAGAGACTGAACATCATCTGCTATTTTGCTCTTCATTTACCTTGTAATGATTCATCCTTCTTTCTCATGTAGGCTTGAAGATGACAGCATTAAGCTATTTACAGTAAACATACTGTAACATGATGTGTTGGAGACATGTCACAAATTAAGCATTCAATCATCTATTTCTTTAGGTTGGGAAGTCTGCATATTAATACAAATTTGACATCTATTTTGGATACAGCAAGAACTTACAATTAGCTCTACCAAGAATGTTCCGAAGTCCATAAGACCATAACACCATAATACATAGGAGCAGAATTAGGCCACTTGGCCCATCGACTCTGCTCTGCTATTCAGTCATGGTGGATCTTTCTTTCCCCATCCTCAGCCCCACTCCCTGGCTTTCTCCTGATAACCTTTGATGCCAATCATGAACCTATCAAGCTCTGCTTTAAACGCTCCCAAAGACCAGGTGACCACAGCTGCCTGCCACAAATTCATCATCCTCTGGCTAAAGAAATTTCTCCACATCTCTGTTTACAATGGACGCTCCTCTATCCTGAGACTGTGCCCTCATCTGAGACTTCCCCACCATGGGAACCATCCTTTCCACATATACTCTATCTAGGCCTTTCAACATACAAAAGGTTTCAATGAGATTTCTCTCCTACCCACCACCCCCCCATCCTTCTAAATTCCAGCAAGTACAGACCTGAGACAACTGATTGAGACCTGCATGTTAAAATCTCCCAATACTATCATAACATTGCCCTCCTATTTTCTATTTCATGCTTTTTCTATTTTCCATTGTAATCTGTGGTTCACATCCCAGCTACTGTTTGGAGGCCTGTATATAACTGCCAGCAGGGTCCTTTTACCCTTGCCATTTCTTAATGCAACCCACAAGGATTCAATGTCTTCTGATCTTATGTCACATCTTTCTACTGATTTGACACCATTTTTTAGCAGCAGAGCCATGCCACACCCTCTGCCTACCTTCCTATCCCTCTGATACAATGTGTAACCTTGGACATTCAACTCCCAACTACAACCATCCTCTTCTCCGTGGATTGTCACCTTGTCGTGGTGGAGAAGCTTGTGTGGTCCTGAGATCCCAAGAGCGATGCCATCTGGAGCTATGCTCCTGGTAGGGTCACCCATGGCAGCAAGGCCGAGGGTGAGGTCCCTGACAAAGAACAATCCAACCAAGACCTCAATGGTGGAACAGACAGATGAAGTTACTTCGAACTCAACGGCTGGGAAGGTGGTTGAAGGCTGCAACAAATCCATCAGCTCCAATCATCGTGGTGTCCATGCCACTGGAACCAGTTGGTTGATTGGTTAAGTATCGTGTGCTTCTTGGATTGCAACATCAAGTACACGTTAAACAAATACACGCACAGGCATCTTCGCTCTGTCATAGATCAACGGAATGAAGACCATCATTCTCGACCTTGAGGGATAGCCACAACGACGATGATGACAACCATCCTTCAACAATGATTTAGTGATACTGCAGCTGTGAAAGAGAGTGGTTAGGCCTGGGGCTAGCAACCTTATCCCACAAATCCCAGTGCTAAAGGAATGCCAACAGAAGCTCCAAAGACCTCATCCCTGGGAGAGGAAGGATCTAGAACAGTGATTTCCAACCTTTATTATGTCATGGACCAATACCATTAAGCAGGGGATCCTTGAACCCCAGGTTGGGAACCCCAATCTATTAGATGGACCATACCTGTGGACAACTTGAAAGATTGGCCCAAGATAGAGGACTCTGGCGAGCTGCTGTCAGCAGCCCGCGTCCCAGTAGGGGTGGTAGGCTTAAGAAGAAGAAGAAGAAGAAGAAGAAGAGATTACAATTAATAATTAAAATACATGGTGAATGAATTTGTTTTTTATGGTTTTGTATGAAGGAGCATACTTGGCTAGGACACAAGGAAGACTATACTATGTTTATAGGGATAAATAGCTGAACAACTGGAAGGGAAAGATTCTCCTTGGTTTAATGCCATATCCGAAATACACCAGCTCTAACAATAAGCAATGGATCATTGTCATTGCTGGATCCAGTGCTGTCAGCCATTTCCTGATACGGTATAGAGTGAACACAATGGCTGTAGTCTTGATTCTGTGATGAACGGCAACGCAGAAAGAAACAGAATAATTTATTTGTTATTTCTTGGTGATCACTATCGTAAAAGCTTCAGCCTTTCCTTTAGCATGCGCATGCTGCGTGGTTGGGCCTTCACTGAAGACGAGGATGTTCAGGGACCGCCTCCTCCAGTTAGCTGTTTAGTTGTCCACTACCATTTACAAATTCATGTGGTGAGATTGCAGAGCTTTGACCTAATCTTTGGTTGAGAAATCATTTAGCTCTGCCTATTGCATGCCATTTTGGTTTAGTGAGGAAATGGTTCTGCATGGGAGATTCACTGAGTTGGCACCTTATTATTCTTAGCTATTGCTGGTGCCACTCCCAAGTTCCTCTGCACTCCTTCTCAACTACTTGACTTTTTTTTGCCTACTGGTTGTTGTCCACCCTGCTGGGTGTGATCTATCATTGATTGTGCTTCTTGTAATTACTGTGATTGCTCAGAAGTAAAGGAATCTCAGATTGTATATGGTGATATATCTGTACTTTTAGAATAAATTTATTTTGAACTTTGGTGGTGATGTTAAGAGTAAGGAATATGGCTCAAGTAAAGAAAATGCAGGGCAACTTTAGACCATTGACACAAGTTCAGTTACCAATAGTCCAGTTTCTAAACTACCAACCTTTACCAATATTATTCAACCCATGCCTTATGCAATGTGATGCACCCGTCTTATAGTCACCCTCACCAAATCGACTGCTTCCACTGGATGAATGGGTTCATAACTACTCTTTATTGCACAATACTGAGTAGAACACGAGAGAAAGCAAAAGTTGCGGAAGATGGCTGAGAGATTTGTAAAATTGACAGACAAGGACACTGAGATAAGCAGTGCATCCAGATCTTTCTCAGAGACAGAGTTTGTACTTAGTGGTGACAGAACTACTCCCCTTCTTGAAATGCACAGAAAGAGATAAGCACTGTCAACTGTAGCAAGCTTAACAATAAAGTCATAGGGCACTGCAGCAGAAACAGGCCCTTTGGCCCATCTAGTCCATGCTGAGCAATTACTTTGCCTAGTCCAACTGACCAGCACCTGGAACATCGCCTTTCTATCCCTGCCCCCACCATCCATGTACTCATCCAAACTTCTCTTAAATGTTGCAAGTGAAACTGCATCTACCACTTCAACTGACAGCTCATTCAACACTCTCACCACCTTTGAGTAAAGGAACTTTTCATCCAGCAACTATAACCAGCTTCCAAAGTTTATTTGAGAGACATATTTTCTAAGAAGTTGAAAATTATAGACCCATCTCCAAACAATAATTTTCCAAAGGCATGCTTGGTAACCCCCATCTCAGTATGTCTTATTTAACCTAATGGCACCTAGTCTCCTAACAGACCAGTCTGCACCGTTATTCTGTCAGATGACTTTTCGAAACCACTAAATGTCTGTTCAATTGAATCCAGATGTCAAGAGCTGAAAGAGCTGTTCTCAGAAAAGAAGGAACTAACATAAATCTTGCAGCTGACAGAAATCCCACTGTGCTCATTCGAGGAAGCTCTTCGAAAAAGCACTAGGGCCAAGATACCTGATGGGCACAAAGGCAGATGTCCACATCCAAATCCCCTTTACTGAGTGTACTCAAGCAAGATGCAAAACAAATATTAGTTAGAAATTGGAGACTTTCAACAACATTATTTAAAACGTGATTTTTGTTTATCTATCTAAAGTAGTTCAAATATTCCAATGTTATAAACTAAATGGAAAATTACCTTAATTTTGAGTTTACTTTTAAGTCGAGCAGGATGCATCATGGAGCTTTTCTTCTCCATTAATTTAAAACAAATGTAACAGCATTGGGGGTCAGTAGATAATACTTTTCCAATACAGGACCTTCAGTCATGCAATGTCTTTAAAATATATTATGTACAGCACAAGCATTGTTCAGAGTGTGAAGTTTAATTGTAAAAGCTTAAACAACTACCTTTATCTTGCCTTCCACAGCAGGATTTTAAAATTAATATTTACTGAACTTTATTTGAATAGCAGTTTTTGTACACAAAGGCTATTCAGGGTGTTGTTCTTGGTACAGCTAATGAAAATGAGTTAATGTTCCATACTCTTTTATTCCCTTCCCTCTAAAAGGCCCCTGTTATAACTGCCTCCTAATCCAAGGATCATCTGACTTGAGTTACAGAAAAACGAACATCTTTGTTTGTGAGGCTTGTATGAAAAACAACAAATGGATTACTTACCATAAAAAGTAATTAGTACTAAAGAATTTTAGTCATACTAAATGAAGGATTAAGTAGAAATTTTACCTTCTCCTTTAAGCATTTTTGTACTCATTATTAAATGCAACTTAAACCCTTTCAGGTATTACAGTTTACAGTTTTCTACCATACTTCTTTATTAAACTTAACTATATACAAACTGTTTCTCATCACTATCCCCATCTCTCTGTAACCACTCGAGTACATTACTTGGATATAACACTCAATTAGGAGAGAGTTATGAACAGATCTGGCACAAATAACCCACAATCTACGACAGGTTGCAAAAATATACTTAACAATGGACAGAGCTTAAAACATGGATAATTTTGGTAATTTCACACCGGGCTGCAAAGTAGACTAACCACGTTGGAACTTTCTTGGATGGTGGAAAAGTTAAGAGTACAATAAAGGACAGGGATAAATGAGAGATTATGTTATTAACACAAAGGAGGGTGAAGTATGATTATAAGAGTAGACCACCTGCTTACATAAAAATGGAGTCCAGAATTCTTTTGAAAACATACCAATAGTATAAATAGTAAAGTAGCTGGAGGGGTGGGTCAAAATGGACCTGCTGATGGAGGCCTTTCATATTTAATTAATATTTACGCCTGCCTTTATTAAGGAAATTGTGTCTGCCATAGAAACAATAAAAAAGGAGACAGAAAATTGATTTTTTTTAAAAAGCATTAAAAATGTTGTATACAGTATACAAATGCTGGAAATCTTGTTTAACAAGCACAAAATGCTTGAGGAATCCAGCAAATCAAACAGCATCTATGGAGGGGTATAAACAGTTGACATTTTGGGCTGAGACCCTTTATCAGGGCTGGAAATGAAGGGAACAGAAACCAAAACAAGAGGGTGGGTGGAGTAGTAGGGTTAAGAGTACAAGCTGGCAAGTGATAGGTGAAACCAGGTGAAGGGGAAGGTGGGGGAGTGGAGATGAATTAAGAAGCTGGGAGGTGATAGGTGGAAGAAGTAGCAATCTGATAGGAGAGGATAGTAGACCATGGATGGAAGTGGAAGAGCTGAGGCACCAGAGGCAGATGCTGAGCAGGCGAGGAGAAGAGAGAGGGTGAGAAGGAAATTGGATGGAAAAAGAGGGGGGAGAAATGATTAGAAATTAGGTAAATCGATGCTGATGCCATCAGGTTGGAGGCTACCCAGACAGATTATGAGGTGTTGCTCTTTCAACCTGAATGTACTGTCAGAAAATTAGAAAAATTCAAATGTTATAACTGTGTTGAAAATTAAGAGCAACATTAAACATGGAACTGAGGGCTGGTTATTTTAACATTAGCAACAATAATGCTTTTGGAAACAATAATGAGGGATAAAATTAGTAGACATTTGGTAAAGAATAGATTAATTAATGACAGCCTGCAATGATTTGTAAAAAGCAGTTTGACAGAGGTAACAAGAGGATTGACTAGGTCAATGCAGTTCTTGTGGCATGAACTTTCAAAGAGTGCTGGTAAAGACCATAAGGTATCAGAGCAGAATTAGGCCATTTGGCCCATTGAGTCTACTCTGCTATTTCATCATGGCTGATCCATTTTCCTGCTCAGCTCCGTTCTCCTGCCTTCTCCCTGTATCCCTTCATACCCTGACTAATCAAGAATCTATCAACCTCTGCCTTAAATATACCCAATGACTTGGCCTCCACAGCTGCCAAGATTCACAATGAATTCCACAGATTCACCACTCTATGGCTAAGGAAATTCCTCCTCATGAGGTAATTTTACAGCTATATAAGACCTTAGTTAGACCCCACTTGGAGTACTGTGTTCATTTCTGGTCATCTCACTATTGGAAGGATGTCGATACTATAGAGAGAGTGCAGAGCAGACTTACAAGGATGTTGCCTGGATTGGAGACCATGCCTTATGAGAATTGTTGAGTGAACTTGGCCTTTTCTCCTTGGAGCGTTGGAGGATGAGAGGTGACCTGATAGTGGTGTATAAGCTGATGAGAGGCATTGGTCATGTGGATAGCCTGAGACTTTTTCCCAGAGCTGAAATGGCTAACATGAGGGGGCCTAGTTTTAAGGTGCTTGGAAGTAGCTACAAGTGGGATGTCAGAGGTAAATTTTTCACACAGAGAGCGGTGGGTGAGTGGAATGCACTGCCAGTGACGGTGGTAGAGGCAGATATAATAGGGTCTTTTAAGAGACTAGGTACATGGAGCTTAGAAAAATAGAGGGCTATGTGGTAAGGAAATTCTAAGCCCACAACATTGTGGACCAAAGGGTCTGTAATGTGCTGTAGATTTCTATATTCTATGTTCTATCTGCCTTCTAAAAGGGTACCACTTTAGTCTGAGGCTGTGTCCTCTGGTCTCTCCCACCAGAGGAAACAGCTTCTCCACATCTACACCATCAAGGCCTACAACATTTGATAGATTAAAGTGCCATATAATAAACTTGTTCAAGATTTAAACTCATACAATAGAAGTTATATTGGAAGCAAAGATAATGACAAAAAACTGTTGAAGTGAATGCTGTTTCTTTTTGGGTTATAAGAAATTGGTCAGCGGTGTTCCCTGGGCTTACTTTTTATTGATAATATGGATTTGGTTTTGTAGTTTTATCTAAAACTGATGCTAGAGCAGTCTGTATAGTGCCTATAAAAAGTGATCCCCCCCTTCAGAATTTTTCATGTTTTATTGTTTTACGACATTGAATCACAGTGCATTTAATTTGGCTTTTTTTAACACTGATCAACAGAAAAAGACTATTCCATGTCAAAGTGAAAACAGATCTCTACAAAGTGATCTAAATTAATTACAAATATAAAACACAAAATCATTGTTTGTATTAAGTATTCACCCCTTTTAATATGACACACCAAATCATCACTGGTGCAGCCAATTGGTTTTAGAAGTCACATAATTAGTTAAATGGAGATCACCTGTGTGCAGTCAAGGATTTTCAATTGTCGTAAAAATACACCTGTATCTAGAAGGTCCAACTGTTGGCGAGTCTGTGTCCTGGCAAGAACTACACCATGAAGATAAAAAAAACTCTCCAAGCAACTCCATGAAAAGTGTTATTGAAAAGCACAAGTCAGGAGATGGAGGAGTTATAAACTTCAGTGGCTGAGATGGGAGAGACTGTGCATATAACAACTGGAGATTCACCATTTGCAGCTTTATGGGAGAGTGGCAAAGATAAAACCACTGTTGGAAAAAAAACCGCACATGAAATCTTGACTAAAGTTTGCCAGAAGTCATTGGGAGACTCTGAAGTCAGCTGGGAGAAGCTTCTATGGTCTGATGAAACCAAAGTTGAGCTTTGGCCATCAGACTAAATGCTATGTTTGGCGTAAGCCAATCACAGCATATCATCAAAAACACAACATCCCTACCGTGAAGTTGCATCATGCTGTGGGGATGTTTCACTGCAGCAGGCCCTGGAAGGCTTGTGAAGGTAGAGGGTAAAAGGAATGCAGCAAAATACAGGGAAATCTTGGAGGAAAACCTGATGTAGTCTGCAGGAGAACTGCAACTTGGAAGAAGATTTGTCTTCCAGTAAGACAATGACCCCAAGCATATACAGCACCCCAGTCAAGCTACACAGGAATGACTTAAAAACAACAGTTAATGTCCTGGAGTGGCCAAGTCAGAGTCCAGACCTCAGTCAAATGGAGAATTTGTGACTGGACTTGACAAGGGCTGTTCACTCACGATTCCTCTGCAATCTGACAGAGCTTGAGCACTTTTGTAAAGAAGAATGGGGAGAAAATTTCAGTGTCCTGTTGTACAAAGGTGATAGAGACCTATCCACACAGACTCAAGGCTGTAATTGCTGCCAAAGGTACATCTACTAAATACAGACTTGAACGGGTTGAGTAATTCTGCAGTCAATTATGTGTTTAATAATTGTAATAAATTTAGACTTATTTGTAGAAATTTGTTTTCACGTAGACACGAAACAGTCTTTTCTGTTGAATAATGTAAAAAAAGCCAAATTAAATCCAGTGACTCAATGTTCTAAAACAATAAAATATGTAACTTTCATGGCGGATGAATACTTTATATAGGTACCGTGTATGATCTAAATCTTTAAAGGTATAAGGGTACATTGAGAAAGAATGTTATGTCAAAGCTGGGATTGTTCTAGAGAATGGAGGGATGAGGAGAAGTCTGGGAGAGGTGCTAAAATAATGAATGATCAAACAGAGAGGATAGAGGTAAACAACTGTCATGTCAGAAGAATCAAGAACACAAAAATACAGATTTAAAGAGAGTGGCAGAAGAACCAAAATAACATTAGGGAAAACTTTCCTTAACAAAAGGTTATCATCTGGAGTACACAGTCTGACAAGATGAAGGAGGTGGATTCAATAATAGTTTTCAAAAGTTAATTAAGTCAACATTTTGAAAAGAATTGCAAATCTTTGCGATCTTTACATTATAGTTAAGTTTGGGGGAGGGGTATTAACTCCATGGCTGAATGGCATCCTTTTTCTTTCCTGTTACCACGGGATTACTAGTGTTATTTAGGGTCACATGCATTTCATTTGGTAGAACTCATTCATGTCTTTGGCACTTCGGGCTGAAGTCGCAGTCAAAAGCCTGAATGGAAATCTAAGGCAAAATCCCAGTGTTGTTCTGAAGGTATGCAGCAATAACAAAGGCGCTGCATTTTTTTGACTGAAGTTAAACGGTAGATTATTTGGTTTCTCAGGTGGACATGAAAGATGAATAGAAGAACATGTGATTTATCTTAAGTGTCTTGGTCAACATGCATCTGTCAATCAAATCTCAATAAACACACGGTTAATAATACATTGCTATCTGTGGGAGTTTGTGTACAAATGTGCTATTGATTCCGACATTACAAAAATATTGTAAGTGCATTGCCTGTAAAGAGCTTTGGGACATTCTGAGGTTGTGAAAGACAACCTTGAATAGTGAATGTCATTTATCGTTTCATAGATATATTCATTCTACTCTAAGGAATTTAATTGAAAATGATTTGAAGTTGATATGATATGTGGCTCTAGACACTGGAGAATGCTATGAAGTCTTAGGATGGTTTCTGATGTCAGCACTATCATCAGTCAGGAGTTCCAGAGGACTCTGTGGTTATAACTGTTATGACTTCAATACTCAGTATTGACTGAGTATTGAAGTTATAATAACATTTAGCTTCTTAATCTGGGAAAACACTGATAAAAATCATTCTTTTGAAATCTTGTTTCATGGCTATAAAGTCATAAAGCCACTCATGAACTTTTCTGCTGGAAAAGAGCTTTTAGATGTTTTAATCTACTGATGAAATCATTCCATTTTCTGCACTTGATAAAACAGTGAAGTATCAGACAGCTTGGAAAAAGACTCCATCACCCTTCGGTACGGAACCACAGGAAATCAACTCATTATTCCAATTTCCCTACATGGCCATTTCCATGAAATTCAAAGCCATGCTAAAAATAGCACTGAAAACTCCTACAGTATAATCCTATGACCCACATTATGAGTGCATTCCCAGCAATGACTGTAAAATCTAGTTATTACAAATCCAGTCTGAAGAAAATTAGAATTTCTTTGAGCACACCATGGAAACTTACTGGTATATAGCTTTCAATTGATTGAATGAAATACTTTCACAACAAAAAATGTAAAACTGAATAATTGAAATGTGTAGTTTTGAATATCAAATTTTTAACTTTTGTCAGAATGTACAGTATGATAGCAAGTTAGTGAAGTCATTAGGTGAATTTAACCACACTTGAAACTGAGTATAAAATAATTCTCATTCTCATATCAAATAAATCAGGTTCTCGATTAATTTGTCCTGTGAATTAATATTGGCCAATACTAGTTCACATTGGTTAATACCCTTTAATTAACTGATACAAAAAGCAGATTTGATGTGTACCGGGAGTGCAAAATGATTTTCAACTGAATTCCACTTAAGCAAGTTTGCATAACAAATTCACTAAATTGCCCAACCATGCCTTGGCTGTGATGAAGTCACAGAGTTTAGTCACCCATTGTTGCATACACCACCTTATTTCCTAACCTGAAAGTGTGGGAAATTCCTGATTTAACATCATTAGAATATTTAACCAATTCTATCCTTTTATTGGTACAAGTTTACAGTATTGATATGCAACATGCATTTAATGAGATTACCATGTTGACTGTCAGAACACAAGATAAACTAACTTGAGTCCTGATCTTGCTACATTTTAACTCTAACTTCAGCTAAAGCCACATTAAACAGGACATGCCTTCAGAATTGGGGTTTCAGAGTTCCAGGTTTATTTATGTAATCATTAGATTGTACCTATTACTCAAAAAAAGGTCAACAACATACTCTGAGAATGAACCCATAATTTATAAATGACAGACTGCTTGAATACCGCAGTTTTATGGGTGGTGGAGAGAGCATACTTCAGTTAACAATCCCCAACTGGAACATTTCAAACCCAAGCAATCTACTTTAAAAAATTTTAACTAACAAATACTTTTTTTTAAATTTACTGATATATCAAAACAATTTTTCTTCTCAGAAATATGGCTTATAGTTTTTTGATTAATTTTGTTACCCGGTTAAAAATTACATTTTTTTTTTGCTTCTACTTTCTATACTGACTTAAATTACTGCTGAGGAATAGCACCATAGATACCAAATACTTTGGACTGCCTTTCTGAAGCAGTCGTTATTTATGTGCGGGTCTAAGTGAGTCTTTGTGAGTCTGAGTGTGAGGCCTGAACGGGAGTATGCACGTTATTTATGTGTGTTGGAATTGGCTGCAAGTGCACACGTTTGTGAAGAGGGCAGAGGGTGTGGATTCAGCAATATGGTCATGGGTGATTCTCCAGAATACATTTAAAGGGAAGTTTTCCAGTGCACGAGTTAGTTTTCCACCAGCACAACAAATCTAATTCTACTGACAACCAAACTTTTCTGATGTAGATATAGAAAGACTTCATTTAAATACAGCATCATAAAGCTTGCATTTTGATGCAAAAGATACCATCTGAATATCACACGCAATTCCTCAGTGCTAGATGTCACCGTGACACTTTTAACAAACAGTAAAAATACTGAATTCATACACTCCACAAATTCATTAAAAATGAATGTCTATGTATAGCTTTTCATGAAATTCTATTGTATTTCTTTTTTCATGTAAATGCCTGTAATAAAATGAATCTCATGGTAGTATATGACATGTTCATACCAGTAGCAACCATATCAGCACCACTAGTATGTCTGCGATTGCGATGAAGGTGTCCAATACATTGCAAGTTACTATGTTATCTGTTGTTTGACTACTCTGTTGGAAAGCTCCCTCCATCTGAAAGGTTAACTGGCCTGGAAAACATAGATAATAATTACAAAACTGAGCTCTCGACAGGCTGTGAGCCAAGGTATGCCAGTGGGAGCAGGACTGATGGATGAATGGGAATTGGTGAATTAGAGTGGATGCAGCACAATCTTAGATGCATACCAGCTTACAGGAAGTAGAAAGTGATGGGAGACCAATCAGAGAGGACTGGGATAGTCAATTCTTGAGATAAAGGCTTGAATGACAGTTTCTCCTACAGTTGTTATGGATACAGTCATACAGTACCTGAAAACGTTCTGGTGGTTAGAATTTCAAATTCATCATCAAGGTTGTTATTTGTCTGGTACAGTTCCAAACATTTGTGGAGGGAGTCAATGCCAGAGACGAAAAGCAACGGTTTCAGTATTCACAATATGTTTCTGCTCAAGAGATGTTGATGGAGAACCAAGTAATGACAGCGGAGTGGCTGAGATGGAGAGTTGTGATGCACAGCAGGGTGTTGTCAGCATACTTGCAGAACTTGTTGTTTTCATAGTGGATAGGACGGTTACATAACAGAAGGCTTTAATTATTAAATACAACTGCTGTAATTTGTATGAAATTAAAAGTTCAAAATTGCATAAGGATAGACAGATCAAAAATAAAAGATTATTTCTTAAGACCTTTTAGTATTTAAAGCAAGAGAAATTTTATACACTTCATGAAGTTAATAAATTCACTAAGTTTAAAAGAAAGGACAGTAGGATGATATTCAAAAATAGATTTGATTTTAAAGGAAAAAGGGAATGATGGGAAATAAAAGCAAAATGGGCAAACTTAAACAGGAATAAAGGAATATGACATTAATTTAATGAAATGAAAGATCAGAATCTATCTGTTGATCAGGCAGATTCCAGCTAGATAGCACTTTAACCAAGACTAATTTACAGCATAGATTGACTGAATAGGAAAAGGAGAAGAAATAACGTACTTTAAAATATATAATGTCAAGAATATTTTCACTAGTAACAGTGAAATTGGGTAACTGAAATGAAAGAGAAAAATTAATGAAACGCTGCATGTTAGAATAATCTAACATGTTGGGTCACCTAAATCTCAATGAAAAACATCAGTCATGATTTATACAAGTCAAAGAATCTTTGTGTATACATGTTATTGACATGTACTGAAATTTTGCTCCACCATCTATCAAGTTTAACATATTGATACTCAAAATGCATTTTAACTGATAATAGAATTGGACGTTAAAGATTTGTGGAATTCTTTACATGGAACATTATAAGCTCTTGTGGAATTCGAACAAAGTACAATATTGTATTCAAATTGAACTCTTAAATGTTATAGATAAAATCAAATGTTTCTGATCTACTTTTTCAGTAATCATGGGTAGAATAGGATATAACGCTGGGACTTTTAAAGTCATTGGTCAAACCTCACTTGGAGTACTGTGAATAGTTTTGGGCCCCCTTTCTAAGAAAGGATGAGCTGCATAGGTTCACGAGAATGATCCCAATAATGACAGAGTTAACATATGAGGAGTGATTGACGGTTCTAGGCCAGTACTTGCTGGAGTTCTAATTGAGGGTGGGGGGTGGGGGGGGGGGTTCTAATTGAAATCTATCGAACACTGCAAGGCCTAGATAGTGAATATGGAGGGAATGTTTCCCATTGTGGGGAAGTGCAGGGCTAGAGGGCATGGATTCAGAATAGAAGGCCATACCTTTAGAACAAAGATGATGAGGAATTTCTTTAGCCAGCTGGTGGAGAATTCATTGTCACAGACAGCCGTGGAGGCCAAGTCATTGGGTATATTTAAAGCAGAGGTTGATAGGTTCATGATTAGTAAGAGTATCAAAGGTTATGGGGAGAAGGCAGGAGAAAGGGATTAACAGGGATAATAAATCAGCCATGATGGAATAGAAAAGCAGATGTCATGGACCAAATGACCTAATTCTGCTCCTATGTCTTATGATCTGTCTTCTAATCCAAGAAGCATCTTGGTAAACCATTTCAAGTCTCTACATCCTTCCTAAAATGGAGCAACTCAGTAGCTCAGAAAAAATCTATGGAGGGAAAGAAACAGTCACCGGGGCTCACACAAAAATTTAACTGTTTATCTCCTACCTGCCTTACCTGCTGAGTTCCTCCAGTATTCTGTATGTGTCTCTCAACATGGGCGCCACGGTGGTGTACCAGTTACTGCAACACTATTACAGCTCAGGCCATTTCAGAGTTCAGTTCTGGCACTGTTCTGTAAGGATTTTGTACATTCTCCCTGTGGAATGCATGGATTTTCCCAGGCTGTCCCAGTTTCCCCTCTCAGTCCAAAGGCATAATGGTTAGTAGGTGAATTGGTCATTGAAAATTGTCCTGTGGTTACGTTTGGATTAATCGGATTCATAGGGTGTAGCTGGGACTGCATGGGTCAAAAAGTCGAAAGGTTCGACTAAGCAGCTAAATAAATATATAAATACATAGATTTCCAGCATCTGCAGAATCTTTTATGACCACCATTTCCTAATTAAATATTTTTAAATGTTATTTATGCAAACCTAAAGGATAAATGTTATCATTCCAACTCCCATACAATTTGCCTCTCTGAATTCATCTTTACAGGCCCTCAGGGGGATGCCCTATTACTTTGTTAAGAGCTGCACTGTGAAATGGTTTGCATCGTCAGTAAACTACTTTATGGTAGACCAGTGACGTATTTGTTTACCTCTACAGCATGCAACACGTTCTGCTTCTGAAATGGGAATAACCAATTATTTGGATATATGCAACACACAAAATGCTGGAGGAACTCAGCAGGCCAGGCAGTGCCTAGGAAAAGAGTACAGTCGACATTTCAGGCCAAAACCCTTCGGCAGGGCTGGAGAAAATAACTCCACCACCACTCTTCTCCAGTCCTGCTGAAGGGTTTCGGCTTGAAACATTGACTGTACTCTTTTCCTAGATGCTGCCTGGCCTGCTGAGTTCCTCCAGCATTTTGTGCGTGTTGCTTGGATTTCCAGCATCTGCAGATTTTTCTCTTGAGTGTGATTTGGATATATGCTTCAGCTAGGATAGGGTAATACGGCAATTAAAACTGACTGGTACATACTTGATTTTTGGTCTCAGTTTTCAGTTGTGCTACTGCAATAGTGTGTGCACATGGGGAAATAGCTGTACAGGGCAGCACGGTAATGTAGTGGTTAGCACAACACTTTACAGCACCAGCGACTTGTGCTCAATTCCTGCTGCTGCCTGTAAGGAGTTTGTACGTTCTCCCTGTGGCTGTGTGGGTTTCCTCTGGGTGCTCTGGTTTCCTTCCACAGTCCAAAGATTTACCAGTTGGTAGGTTAATTGGTCATTGTAGATTATCCTGTGATAAGGTTAGGATTAAATCGGGGCACTGCTGGGCAGTGTGGCTCTAAGGGCCCAAAGGGCTTATTCCGTGCTGAATCTCAATAAAAAAGAAATTAAGACCATAAGGTATAGGAGTAGAAGTAGGCCATTTGGCCAATTCAGTCTGTTCCTCCATTCAATCATGGACTGATCCAATTCTTCCAGTCATCCCACTCCCCTGCTTTCTCCCCATACCTTTTGATGCCCTGGCTAAACTTAAATATAAAATTAAATATAGGAAGTTGAGTTAGTAGTTAGGCACTTAGCGAAATTATCTGAAAAATAAAAAAGTAAGTGTCAGACTGGAATGATATCACCCGGGCTGGGGATAAATACAGTCTATAGGCAAATAAAACAATGAGCCATTGGGAGAGAGGAAAATGAAGGTATAATCATGATTTTGTGTTTATTTTTCAAGTAATTTGTTTTTATATTTGTAATAGGAACCCTGTTGGCATTTTATGATATATTTTAGGTAACACAGAGTTTATTTTTGAAAAATAATCTGCCCATGTTATAATCGTGGAATCAAGAACCATAGTTTACACTGGTATCGTATGAATATTCTGAAACAATGCTGAGAAAGATGAACTTCGTCTAGTTTGCCAAATTTTCGGGATACTGAATGATATTCTGAAGAAAGTTCAAATTAAAATAGCACACATGCACACAGGAGAAACAAAGAATTAGGGATATAGAATGTGGATTGGATGTTTCTTTTATAGGGAAAATAGTTCTATTGAATCTGGTATAAAGTTGCACCTGTGCTCAAGTTACCTTCCCCCACCCACACACACTTGTGCAAACATCAATTATTGGAATTAAAAATCTTTGAGCCCTTTTTTTTGGTTAATTTCTTTGTCCAGGTAGCTTCAAGTTGCTCACTTTACACATAATGCACGTTATGGGAAAAATAGATTCCCAGATTATTAGACAGTCGGAGAGGGACCTGAATCCAGCAGTACTGAAAAGAACACTTTGGCAAGAAGCCGGCAGAACATGTCCACATCCCACATTTGGGGAAGATTTACTGTCATGTATCCAGGTACAGTATATAAATTGTATCAGAGTATAAACTTCACCCCAATCATTTTTTAAAACAATTCCCAGGATATTGATCATACACCAGACTTTGCAGTAATTTTAAGACATATTCTGGAGCCAAGCTGTCAAACACAAAAGGACTGCTCATGTTGCTGGAATTTTTAAAGCCAAAGATTATAAGCTTATTATCGGTGTGCCCTGCAGCAGGCATAGCACTACTTAACATTTCTTATTAAGAGAAACCACCACAACAATGTTCAGTGAATGAAGGCAGTCAAGATCAATAACATCAAGCTAAAATAAGTTTAAAAGGGACATGGTAATTGCTGGGGCTATAACACAGGAATGTTAAGTGTGACGAAGATCATTTCATGACACTAGATGTGAGATTTTTAAGTTATTTGAAGTGATTTTGTAAATTTTTAAAAGAAGTATTGATTGCTAATGTGCAGAGGTGAAAAATCAGTATATTTTAGATATTATATCCAACAGCCTTTATGGTACTTCAAATATAGTCAAAGGCAGAGATCAACACAGACATTTTGTCACTGAAAGAGAAAATCCTAATCTCTGAAATTATGAAATATTCATATTAGAAATATTCAATAATAAGAAAGCAATTGATAACTCACTATTGATAACTTTACATATCTTTAAATTGTATACCTTTCTTGTAACACAATAATAACACTGTACGTGATCAGCTCAAGGACCATCATGTTATAGGTAACTTTATTAAACTATTTTTGGGAACTGGGCCCTGGGCATTATTGCCTACTCCTAATGGCCCTTGAGATGGAAGTGGTGCGATGTACTTGAACCAGTGCAGTCCTTCTGATGACAATGCCGTCATGGAGGGAGTTCTAAAATTCACACCCAGTCAGGATAGTGTTCCCACGTGCCTGTTGCCCTTGTACTAGAGATAATAGATTTGGAAGGTGCTGTCGGTGTAGTCTGAGTAAATGACTGCAGTTTATTTTGTCGATGCTGCACTATGCACCAGTGGTGGAAGCCAGTACCCAACTGGCTGCATAATGGTCTGGTACAGTACTTCGAATGCACAGGGAAATAAGAAGCTGCGGAGAATCGTGGATTCTACCCAATACATCACTGGCATGTCTCTCCCCACCATTGGAATTACCTACATGAAGTGATGCCTCAAAAAGGGAACATCTGTCATCAAAGATCTCCACCACCTGGACCATGTCATCTTTTCATAGCTTTGACTGGGTAAGAGGTACAGAGGCCACAAGTCCCATTTCATTAGGTTCAAGGACAACAGTTTTCCTTCAACCACTGGGTTCTTAAACCAACCTGCGCAACCCTAATCACCACCTCCAGTATAGGAAAATCATGAACACTTCACACTACAATAGACTTTTTTTTGTTTGAACTGTATAATTTATGCATTTCTGCTCTGATCCTTTCACCCAAATAGATTTTCCAATCTCTCATCCAATCTACATCTTTTTCCTCTGGGGTGTTTATGCCATCCTTTTTATCGGGATTAATTGTTTTGCTCTTTCCCATTGTAACTATCCTTTTTACAACTCGGTATGCTGCAATAAGGTAACAAAGCTTTTGTTTTGAGCGCTACAGCTATCAAATTTGCTTCAAGGTGACATATGACACCTGGATGCATGTCTGCAGCGCTGATTAAGCTGGCTGCTACATTCTTAAAGTGTCTGTGGATGCTTCAAACATCAAATGAATCAGAACCAGCTTTAATATCACTGGCATATGCTGTGAAATATGTTGTTTTGTGGCAGCAGTACATTGCAGTCATAATAATAAAAACTATAAATTAAATAAAATTTTTAAAAGTTGTGCAAAAAGAGAGAATAAATAGAAAGATAAGTAGTTAGTATAGGTTCGTTGTCCATTCAGAAATCTGATAGCAGAGGGGAAGAAGCTGTTCCCGAAATGTTGAGTGTGTGTCTTCAGGCTTCCATACCTCCTCCTTGATGGTAGCAATGAGAAGAAGACATGTCCTTGGTGATGGTGGTCCTTAATGATGAATATTGCCTTTTTGAGGCATCACCTTTTGAAGATGTCCTCTAGGTTGGATATGCCAGCACCCATCATTGAGCTGGCTGCGTTTATAGCTTTCTGCAGCTTTTTCCAATCCTGTACAGTGGCCGCTCCATACAAAATCGTGATGCAACCGGTTAGGATGCTCTCTACATTACATCTGTAAAAATTTACAGGAAGCTTTGGTGACACACCTCAAGCTCCTAATGAAATATAGCCGCTGTTATGCCACCTTTGGAGGAGATGTTATTTCCAATCCACACAGACTGTGGTCTTCTGGTGAGGAAGTCAAAGATCCAATTGCAGAGGGAGGTACAGAAGTCCAGATTTTGGAACTTGTTGTTTAGAACTAAGGGTACGATTGTGTTGAAGCTGAGCTGGAATCAATAAGCAGTAGTCTGATTACTATTACTTTTGTCCAGGTGGTCCAGGCCGAGCGGAGAACCAGTAAAATTGCATCCGCTGTTGACCTATGGTGGCAATGGGTAAATTGTAGCAGGTCCAGATCCTTTCATAGGCAGGAGTTAGTCCTGGCCATGACCAACCTCTCAAAGTACTTCATCACAGTAGATGTGAATTCTATTGGGTGAAATTTGATTAATCCTGCTCTTCTTGGTATGATTGTCGCCCTTTTGAAGCAGGTGGATACCTCTGCCTGCAGCAGTGAGAGATTGAAGATATCCTTGAACACTCCCACCAGTTGGCTGGCACAGGGTTTCAGTGCCCTACTGGTTACAGCATCAGGGCCTGACGCCTTGCAAGGGTTCACCCTCGTGAAAGATGTTCTGACATCGGATTCTGAGACAGAGATCACAAGGTCACCAGATGCTGCAGGAATTCGCACAAATTTAGTTTTATTCTCCCTTTTAAAGCGTATTTTTTAAAATAAAAAGGGGCATAGAGCTCATCTGGGAGTGAAGCATCAATCATTCATGATGTTGGGCTTCACCTTGTAGGAAGTAGTGGCCTGCAAACCCCTCTTCAGAATTGTTTTCTTGCTCTTAAAATAGCCTTCCATAGGTCCTACCTGGACATCTTGTATAGTTCTCAATCACTGGTCTTGAATGCCACAGACCTACTCTCAGCAGACCACAACTCTCAGAATATCTGTCTCATTTCAAGCCTGCTGCGTAACTAGACAGTTTATGCAACTCATAGTTGCATTAGTGTCTTATCAGAGTACAGAGCACTTCAGAGACTGAGCCGAGGGCACACACAACAAGAAGAGGTGAGGAAGAGGAGGACGAAAGGGGGGCACTCAACAGAAAGCATTTGTAGCTGACTTGTCAGGGTACTTGCACCTCAAAGTGAGAATCTGAAAGAGACCTGTGTTTCAGTTCCAATGATCTCATTGAAATACAGTACTTGCTGCAGGAACTACCACAATTACACAGAAAGAAGAGAACTAAATGTGCCTGTCAAGGAAATTATTTAGATGGAAACTTCCTGAGCAAAACATGCAAAAATTCAAGAGGTACTCAGCTGGTCAGGTAACATCTATGGAAAGGATTAAACAGTTGACATTTTGGGCTGAGACCTTTCATCAAGACTGGATAGGAAGAGGAAAGAAGCCAGATTAGGAAGGTGAGGGGAGGGGAGGGAGTACAAGCTAGAAGGTGATAGGTGAGACTTGGTGAGGGAGAAAAGGTAGATGGGTGGGGGAAGGGGGAAATGGAAGTGCTAAGCTGAGAGGTGATGGGTGGAAAAGGTAAAAGGTAGGAGAATGAATCTGTTGGAGAGGAGAGTGGACCATGAGAGAACAAGTAGTAGGAGGGGCACCAGAGGAAGGTGTTGGTCATTCGCCAACCTAGTTATTTGTTTAACTGGGAAATTTATCCTGGAGTGAGTTAAATAGCATCTATCACAAGGGAACAACTCATTTTTGCCAAATAGTTGATGCCAGTTCCTCATGAATAAAATCACTTTCTTCTCACATCATCTCTTCAGCCAAGCATTTAAATTTTTGAGTTTGACTCCAAGGAAGAACACTGAGCAGCCTCTCGGTCATGCTCACAGAAATAGTTCTAAGAGGAAGGAACAGGGAATTGTTAGCAATTCCCAAATGTTTTGGTCAAACATAATCAAATTTGGAGCCCAAGGAAAGTACAGCTTTCTAATATGCACATTTAAATAGATACCACTCATCACTGATCTAACCCGAGAAGCTGCAGCATGTGCAAATCTGGTTAATTGGGCCATAGTTTAATCAGGGCAGCTGTTTATTTGGGACAATACTAGCAAACCAAAAAGTAAATCAAGACAATAGCCAGGAATGCCTTCATTTATTTGGGACACTATAGCGTTTAACTGGGGCAGGAGACTGTTTCTAACTAGTGCCAGTCATGTGCACTCGTGTAGCCGTTGGATACCACACAGTGCTTAGAGCAGGGGTGTCAAACTCATTTTAGGTCACGGGCCGGATTGAGCAAAATGCAGCTTCATGCGGGCCGGATCAGTCGGACGCGTGCGAACGCAGCTTTTGTTGCCTCCGTTTTTTCAGCCTGCTCTCATGTGTCTCAGTCTCTGCTATAACTACAAAGTGTTTCCCTTTACAAATTCCGTTTCTTATGAAGAAGACTGCCGAGCAAGACTGCCGAATAAACACTAAAAACCCTGAAAACCTGGTACCTGAATAAACTCAGCATTAGCCATATCATACGCCATAGGCGCTTCGATTACTGGGGCCAGCTTTAATAGTAATTAGATATTATCTTGCGGGCCAAAGATAATTCCACCGCGGGCCGGATTTGGCCCGTGGGCCTTGAGTTTGACATATATGGCTTAGAGTGAACAGTTTTTAAATAGCATCAGTTGCGCGTGTTTGTGTTCAAAAATCAGTGATTTTGACACTGATTATTAATGAGAAATAAAAAGTAAGACAACTTGGAACTGTTTTGTTCACTGTGGTTTCAAGCATTCAGGCTTGGAGATGTGAGGAATGGCTGGGAGTGAAAAATGAAACAATTCTCCCACTTCAATAAATTAGGAATTATGAAGGTATCAAGAAGCATCTTGAATGTTACAGTGAAAATGGAGGATGCAATCATATAAAGACAGCCCATTATCTATACTGGGTGTCTGAGCTGATTTTGTTCATTTACAGTCAATCAAAAAAAACATGGCAGATGAACTTCTCTGTCTAACTATTAGGAACTAATACATAGTTTACAGTACCGTACAGGTATTGGTAGTGTTCTAATTTGTTCTGTATTTCAATTAAATACATAATTTGGTACTCAGTTAAATAGTAGCTTGTCTTTTTATATATCTTAATTATTTCCATGAAATTTTCGCTAATTGGGGCAGGGACTTAATTGGGCCAAAATGTACTGGTCCTGATGTGCCCCAATTGACCGCAATCCACTGTACCTGAAGCAAGTGAACAAGCATATCTTTTAGCTGGAATTACAGCCTTGAGATGAGAACATTAAACTATTCCAGGAATAAAAACTAAACGCACTTGCAATGTGAAGCACAACAATAAAAGCCTACTCTTTTATTTTGACCAAATTTCTGATGGTATGTGGACAACCAGACCACTTTTCCCATGTATCTTTATCAGTTTAGCTGCAGCAGCGAATGTATACCTGGATAATCTAATTCTGTCAGCAGTGGAAGGAATGCTTTCAAATTAAGCCTGATCAGTCTACCAAAACCCTGACTTCACTAGTGAAAATAAACTAATCCAGATTGATCTGAATCGCTGCAGCAAATCTACACATACCAAAATGTTGACGGCAATTAGTTCTTATCAGGGTAAAAAAGGGTAGGTGGTCTGTTATTAAAACCTGGAACAGCTGATTTAGATTACCAAAGAAAGTAACTGTAGTCACTCACTGCTTCAAATCAAAAATACTTGCAACTACTGTGGCTAGTATTTGATTTTAGTTCTGAATGACTCTTAACAATGATTTATTTGCTTTTTTAAAACATTAAAAATTTTTTGGCATTACAGACCAACGTGGTGGAGATCATAATTGCGGAGAGAATTCAGCTTATTAAAGTTCAAATTCCTTTCCATTTTCACTTGAGTTTCAGGTCAGATCTGGAACAAAGTTCACACTGCTGTAAAATATTTGATGATTGCCATAACATTTCAATGGCAAGAGGGTCAAATACATACCAAGTTACATGCCTTCTACTTCAAAAATGCCATGCAGCGACCAGTGATTTTTGCACCATTACTTTTTCGCTAGTTCTATGCATCTCTGGACCAAGGTTTAATATTTTCATGTTCTACTCCCTGGTTGAACAATTCTGCAGAAGACTTACTCCTGCAACTATTAACAAGGACACTCTTCAACTAATTCAAATGTATGTGACAAAGAGCCCATCTTAACTTTTAATTTTCACCCATTTTAAAATCCTGCACGTAAAGCTGAAAGGGATTGGAGAAATCAAAACTGCAGGTCCATGTACCATATGAGTGCACTGCAGTCTAACCATCTCAGAGTTTACTTGTTAAACCTTTAGCCACGTCAACTATTTCCCATGCCTGACCCAAAGCTTCTTTGCATGAATAAAGATGTGAGCAAGGATAGGTTTAGTTATGATGAATCTCAGTTAAACAGTTAGCTTTTGAATAATTTTTACAAATTTTCAGCAGGAATTATTAGTCAAGATACACTCAAAGATTGTCTCCAAATCAAAGTTATTAACTGCTCAGGTGAACATAAAACATAGAACACTACAGCACATATATGATGCTATGCCAACCTTTTAACCTACTTTAAGATCAATCTATTTCTTCTCATCTACATAGCCCTCCATTTTTCTATCATCCATGTGACTAAGCGTTTCTTAAAAGCCCCTAATATATCTGCCACTACTACCACCCCTGACAATGTACTCCATGCATCCACCACTGCGTGTGTTTTTAAAAAATACAACTCTGACATTCTGCCCTATATTCTCCTCCAATCACCTTAAAATTATGCCACCTCATATTAGCCACTTCTGCCCTGGGCAAAAATCTCTGGCTATCTTCTTAATCTATGTCTCTTATTATCTTGTACATTTCTATCATGTCACCTTCCATCCTCCTTTACGCCAAAGAAAAAGGTCTAGCTTCCTCAACCTATCCTAATAAGACATGTATGTATATTAGTCTTGTCAGACATCCATACTTGTATTTAAAAAGCTTTGATTCTAATAACCCATATTTTGAAATTTGAATTTATGTAAGAACATCCAATCACCAGAATTGAATATTTTCATGTTCTTAGCTTTCTCTTACAAAAAAGTGCAGTCCATCTTCAGTTGACTACATTTTACAATTACTGCATACCAGTCAATAGTGATATTAAAAAACACTGTATATTCAGAATTCATTTGATACTCCATCTGACACAGCACACTACCAAATGTTTATATTTTCTTTTAGAAAGCAAACCAAATTTACAATTCAAATTTTTTGTATAATATTTTATAAAGTGGCACCATCTTCCTTCTTTTACTTCATGAGAAAATAAATTAGATTTGGTTCCTTCTAGTTGTCGTCTTTAAGCGTTGCAAAAATATTTTTTTATAATTTCAGTTAGTCCCAGAATTACAAGTTTTACTGATCGTTATGTTCAGTTCTTCCAAGCACTTGTTGCCAAATGAAAACATTCACTGTCTTTTTACAGTTGTTCCCAGCCACTCAGCTCAGTGCTGAACTCCTGTAAAGTTTGTCTGTGTAAATGATCTCTTTCTTTGCTGGCTTCTATAATACCTTTGTCGCTGGAAAAACATCTTTGCATTCAAATCATCATTAAGATTGATGTTCCAACAACTAAGTCCACAGATCCTGTAAGCTCATGTGTTCAAAGCATTTTGACCTATGAGAGTACGTATTCAGAGCATTCTCCCAAATTATAAAATTTTCACCAACTTTGAATGGGAGGCATTAAAAAAATGTTCCTGTATAATTGGCTTTGTTGTATTTTTTAATGTCACTCCTCGCCATTCATTCCAAGGTTTTCAGCTACTTTTGCTTTCCCATTGCTGTGTCTGCAGTCAGCTTCCTTTTCCAGAGAATGGTGACCAGTACCACTCTGTCCCCAGCTGTCAGATAGATTGGTTTTCTTCTTCCCTTCAATGGGAAGCTCTTCACTTTGAAGGACAACAAAATCATCCTCAGAGTGTTGACAAACTGAACACATTTGAAAGCAAATAAGTATGATATCAGGAGCTCTGACTAGAACCTAATGTGCAAAGTAATCTGCACTGACGCATATTGTATTAGGAGATGATATTATTAGCCTAGTATCAGTACAGACGATTCCCTTGAATTCTAGATGTTTCCTACTTTCCATCACCATATAACACTCTTTAATCATAAGTTTTCTACAACTAAAATGAGTGAAAACAAAAGCTTTTAAGTTCATAAAATTTAAGAATATCACCACAGTGCTAGAGAGAAATTTATTTTAAGAGTGTTATATTGTTACTGAATTGAAAGAGGGCATATTAAACCCTATTTCAGATCAATTTCTATGCAGAATTTCAGTAATCCATTGCAATCAGCCTTTGAATTGTGTCTACATCTATTTCTTAATAAAGTGCAACACAAGGCTGTAAAGTCGGTGTGCTGTTTTACTGTTTCAGCAACTAAAATCACTGATTAACGCTGTGCTTTGTTCCATTTTGCAAATTGCTGTAAATGTTCTGATTAAATCACCATCTGATATGTGAAACCAATGCTTTTCTTAAAATGGACAATTTTGCAAAGGGGACAACTCAATTATTTTAGATCATTGTTGACTGTAATGGCTCAAATGAAATTCTAGACTAATTTGTGCTAATCTCCTTAGTTTTCAGCATATTGAACAATTTTCTGTAAGGAGCAGTTGCTCAAAGTTGTCATATGCTTTTAGAGTCTGATTGTATCCTGACATTACCTTGTATTATCTGTGTGCTCTGAAAAAGGAGCGTAAAATTTCCCCTCATCTTCAAAGAAAAGCTGATGTAACCTCTTAGAGGTGCCATCAAATTGACAAATGGATGCTGTACAAACCTGTGCCTCCCACTGAAATCTGACCCCTGATTTACACAATATCATCCTGCAAGGAATGTTTAACTCCAGAGTAGAGTTCAGGCCGATCTATATTAGGTAACATAATCCATCCATTATGTATTACTGCTTTAATTTAAAATGAAAAATATGTAAAAAGAATAATTTATTCCAGTTCTATTTGCCAAATTAATAATAAAAATGGGTCCAATGCAAGTTTTAAGGGTCGTTAATTAGTCACAGGCCACTAAAATGATACAAAAAAAAATCGGTGAAGCCAAAATTCCTCTGTATAAGCAATGATACATTTGTACAAATACCAAATTTATAGGTCTCTTAGAATGGACTGATTAAGTGAAATTAATTTTCTCTCTTTATTCAATGTCTGCTGTAACCCCACAAATTCTGATTCAACTTTTGATCTGTTCATATAAGAACTTACATTCTATTGATCTTTGTTCTAAGTTTCTCCCCAAAATATTTTCCTCTGGCTACTTCTGATCCTTTCCAGTTCCTCTCCTTCAATGCACACAAAATGATGGAGGAACACAGCAGGTCAGGCAACTTCTTTGAAAGGAAACTAACATTTGACATTTCAGACCAAGACCCTTCTGCCAAACATGTCAACTGTTCATTTCTCTGCAAGGATGCTGCCTGACTTGTTGAATCCATCCTGCATTTAGCATGTGTGGCTCCCGATTTCTGCCTGACTTGTTGAATCCATCCTGCATTTCGCATGTGTGGCTCCCGACTTCCAGTATCTGCATTCTCCCTTGGGTGTCAGTTTCTCTCCTTTGTGCTTCTTAAATGGTGATGAGATTTGAGTATAAAAGTATTAATAATCAAAGCATAGCCTTTGGAATTCAATTTAAGAATGAGTCCTTCATCCTCCCCGGATCATCATGTTGTACCCCAGTTTGCTGGATGTTGGTAACTTAGAGATTAAAAAGACATTACAATGAAGAATGTGTTTACAAGCTTACAATCAAGACTAAACATAGGCTCTGATCACAAGCTTTCCTGACTCAGTTCTCACTAACATTTACAAAGTTGGATTTTCACTGGCCCTTTCAATATGATTCAATACTGCTAGATAAATAAAAAGAAAATCCCTGTCCTACAAATGCACTATTTAAAAACTGTTCAAAAGGGTTTACACTAGAAGAAATGGGCGCCATATCAGGTGTCAACAAATTTTGTGAAATACACTAATGTTTTTTTACTTTCCATTGGAAAATATTAAGATCTTCTAATTTTTTTTTGTATTTTTCACTCTTTCCTTGGATAGGACTGGGTGGATTTAGAGGCTAATTGCTTTTCTTTCTAAGTAATCTTTGATAACAGTTGTCTGGATGATTAGTTCTATTCAACACCTACACAATGAGGGGGGCAACTAGCATCAACTAATGGTGAATATCTTGCTGGATGTCAGGATTAAGAGGTGGAGCTCCAGCCACAAGTCACAAGAACCATCTGGAGTCTGGTTCTAATTCTCCACCTTCTATTTGAGAGTTTAGAATACCTCTAGTAAGCTAAAGACTCAATCCAAGTTGAACTAATCACCTTATTATGTTAAGGTGCACCTCTAACATTCAAACAAGGTTTTATTTTACACAGTAGATATTCTCATCCAACTTCACTACAGAAATCAGAAATCCTTTAATTACAGTCTAATTGTCCCTTTTCTTCCGAATATAAACAAATAATGCTGAAAGTACACAGGAGGTCTGTCAACATTTGAAAAGGAAAAAGCCGTTGGACATTTCAGACAAAAAGCCTTTGTCAGATCTGATAGAACACCGACAAGCGAACCCCTTTGTAAGGCTAACCAAAACAAAGGAAGGGGCGGGGCAGGTAGAACAGCAGGAAAAGGTCCACAGTACAAATATACTAACTTCATATGGGTTAGCTGATCACAGCCGGAGTAGAAGTACTAATACATTTGGCTTCACACAAGAAGCTCAGGAAAGAAAAGTAATTACCGTAATAAAGGCTTTCAATGTTAATTGTCTTTTAACAACATTGACCAAAGTATCCATTTTAAAATTATTCTTGGGATGTGGGCATTGCTAGCAAGGTTTTCTCCCTGAAAATTCCGATCCATTTTCTTTCAAATGTTGACAGACCCGCTAGGATTTTTCAGAAGGGCAGATAAAAAAGAAAAACAAATGGTAGTAGGGGTGACAGTAGAGCTCTTGTCTCACAGTTCCTGCCATCCAGGGTCAGAGCTCTCTGCACAGAGTGGCTATCTTTTCCTGTGTTTTCCTCTCACATCCCAAAGAGACACAGGCTGGTATGCTCATTAGCCACTAAATTATGAGTGAATTCCTAATGAGTGTAGAATTTGGAGTGAGATGATGGGAACGAGGGCAGAATCAAATGCTCTCGATTGGTGGAATGAGGATGGAATGTTTGTAAAACTTCTGCAAGAATGTGCATTTTCACTGGGCTTTGCATGGCTTCATAAGAGCAGAGCACTCTATAAACAAAAGATGACAGTCATATTCTATGTTGAAGATGGGGTACCCATTCTAGGGTCCCACTAACCACAATGAAATAAAGAAGGGACTAATAACTTGGCTGTGCAAGGCAATTTAAATTTATGGGTACACAAAGTACACATATATAATGCACACATGCATAAATCTCCTTACTGCAAATGATGAGAGTTAGACAGCTTTTTGCCTTCACAATTCCTCCTTCCTGTTCCACCTTACTGCCAGGGGATCATGAAATGAGTTTTAGCTTTTAATGTTCCAAACATCTCCAGCAATAGCTTCCATTTCTGCCTCCACCCCTTGAGCCTGTTTCATTATCATAATGATCACCCAGAGCAGTGGGAGAACTTCCCTGCTTCAAATTTGAACAGTGGCTCACAATCTTACCTTGGAAACCTTTCACTGGGTCAAAATCACAAGTTCCTTAACCAAGAGCAACTTCAGACTACCTTGAGCACAAGGGCTGCAAGCAGTTCAAGGCTCTGGCTCATAAGTACTTTCCATTACAGTTAGGGACACATAAGGTCTCACATCCTGTGAATAAAAGCATACACCCACCATGCATCTTTTTAAAAATTAAAACTGCTCATTTGTATATTACTCTAACTTTTCTATGAAATTATCGGATCGCAAAAGACAAATATAAGTGAACTGAATGAGTCTTGAAACAATGTCAGCGCAAACTTATTACATCTTGTTATAGGGTATTTTGGTATTGACGGTGCACTAGAGCGAGAAAAACAACAAGCTTTCTCGTCCTTGATAAGAAGACTCCATTTGATAAAGTATAGCATCAAACAGCCTTTTTAAAACTAATGCCAATGGGAATCAAGAGGAAAAAATGTCCACTGTTCAACAGCCAAAGGAAGGTGGCTGTTGTTGACAGAAATCATTCATCCCAGTAAGAACTCCTCAGTACAATGTCTATTTCCAAACATCTTCAGCTGCTTCATTCATGGCTTCCATTCCTTCAGAAGGACATCAGTAGGAATATTTACTAACTTATTGTGCAATCTTTTCTCAGGTAACAAGGTAGTCCCTGCCTGCAGGGAGTGTATGTCCTGGGCATCATTCAGGAATGGCTGAATAATGGCAAGTAACACCAATGCCTGGCATAACCATATCCACAAGAGAGTCCAACAAATTCCTCTTAAAATTTATTGTCACATCAATATCACCATATCCTTCACTTATATCAACACACCAAGACCCTTTATTAGAACTGGAATGGAAGAAGAGGATATCAGCAGATCAGACAGCATCTACGAGGAGGAAATGGATTGTCAATATTTTGGGTTGAGGCACTTAATCAGAGCTGGAAAGAAAGAAAAGCTAGCTAGTGTAAAGAGGTGAGGGTAAGGGTGGAGCAAGAGCTGGTGGGTGATTCGTCGATTCATGTGTGGGGGTGATAAGCAGGTGAGGGAAGGAGGAGTGTGGGAAAGATGCAAGCAGCTGGGAGATGATAGGTAGAAGTGATAAAGGACTGATGATGGAATATGATATAGAAGACAGTAGACCATGGAATAAACAAGAGGTCCAAATCTGCGGCTACTTGCGATACAGCAAATGACAAGCATGAGTTGCGAGTTAAACATGTCCACGATGGCTTGCCAAGTAGGGTAGGTTTATTCCAGAGTGGTCCAAGTCGCATAAGCACCATTTAATCACCCACTGGTACTTAAACAGTACTTCTGCTACCTGGATCACTCTGGAATAATACCTGTGGCAGCCTGGATTTTATTGAATATATGCAACTCATGAGAATACTGAAGCTGTGCACTCAAGTCAAGTCAAGTTGCTTTTATTGTCATTTCGACCATAACTGCTGGTACAGTACACAGTAAAAACGAGACAACGTTTTTCAGGACCATGGTGCTACATGAACAATACAAAAACTACACTAGACTACAGACCTACCCAGGACTGCATAAAGTACACAGAACAGTGCAGGCATTACAATAAATAATAAACAAGACAGTAGGCACAGTAGAGGTCAGTAGGTTGGTAGTCTGATGGCTTGGGGAAAAATTTGTTACATAATATAAACAGCTGAATGGCGGCATCCAGGATTCCATCCGTTTCTGTACTCCTGCCAAGTATATCGTTCCATAGATGTAGTCCAATTTAAAGTCCATTGGAGAGCAGTATGGACGGGAGAGCCGGCCGGCTAGGACTTGCTTTTTTCCTGGCACGGACTCCTGCCCGCTCGCCTCGCTTCCTCGCACACTGCTTACACTGTCCCCACCTCTGGCCCCCAGCATCAGGCGACTCCGAGAACTGCAGGCCCGATTCCCTCAGCAAGTCGAGGTCGCGCAATCTAACCAGCAGATTTTCATGAAGGTTTGTTTTTGGGCGATCTCTATACTGTAGCAGTAACTGGCGATGGTAGATAGTCACTCTGTTATCCATTGCCCTAAACCCTAATCGTGCAGTAAAATTAAATTTAATTAAAATTAAATTAAATTTTTAAAAAACTAAATTAAAGTAGCACCAGATCCGAAAGGCCGCTGCTGCCGTGTGCCGCGCCGCCTACAGGATCCACACTGTCAGTGAACAGCACCTGCTGCTCAGTGACTAGCCACTGTTTGCTTTCCTTCCTGTCTGCATAGTAAAATGCTGCTGGACGTCCGGATAATGACCTGCAAACATCACTGCCTAATGCCACACAATACAAAGATGGCCAAGCAGTCCTATCCCTTTCAAAGCACCACACATATAAAGGCAGCATCTGTGGAAAAGAGTAAACAGTTGACGTTTTGGGCCAAGACCCTTTATTAGGACTGGACTGGAAGGGGAGAAGTCAGAATAAGAAGCTGGGGGAAGAGAGGAAGAAGGTGGGCTGGTGATAGGTGAAATAAAGAGCTGGGAAGTTGATTGGTGAGAGAGATAAAGGGCTGGAGAGGGGGAATCTGATAGGAGAGGGTAGAAGACCATGGAAGAAAGGGAAGGGAGTTCAGTTCAGTTGTCTCTCAGAGATGGTATCCAATGGTATGAAATCTATTCACTTGCCAGCACAATGCACTCTCCAATGCCTTTGGATCTCAAAGACCACATGCTGTAGCTCACAAGAATGGAACATAATTAGGTATCTCTGTTACTGGGCTCCCTTACACCACGAGGATCAATTAGTTGCAAATATCTCCAGCTTAAGACAAAGATCAACCGTGGGCTATTGCTCTGTGCTGGTAAACAATTTAAATGTAGCAGGCATTACATTTCAAAAAAAACATTCTTACATGTATATTTTAGACATGGCTGCTTGCTAGCATTCGAGAGGAATTGTTCTCTGAGCTTCCTAAATCCTTTTTTTTTGAGAGCCCAAAGTGAGATAAATTCCTTCAGCACCTGACAGATTGCTCCCTGTAGATGTTACAGTTTTAATGATCTTTTGAACATCCATTGACTCTGCCACTGGGACATTTTTCAAACTGGCAGTAAGTGAGATCGTTAGCTGAATGATTGTGCTTCAAAGTGGCAATCTCAACATGTTTAACATCTCATACGAGAGAAAATCTGCAGGTGCTGGAAATCCAAGCAACACACACACAATGCTGGAGGAACTCAGCAGGGCAGGCACTATCTATGGAAAACAGCAAACAGTCAACGTTTTGGGCTGAAAGAGAGCCCAAAACATCCGACTGTTTGCTATTTTCCATTGATACTGTCTGGCCTGCTGAATTCCTCCATCATTTTCTGTGTGATGTTTAAAATCTACCTACTCTGCACAGTTCCAGCAGTTATTGGCTGTGCACATGTGCTAACATGCTCATTAATAAAACTACTGACATTCCTTGCCAGATATATATCTGAGCGCACATCCAACATCAATTTGGAACAGAAGTAGAATTTGAATGTATCACTGGTCTCAATTTTTCACCCAAACACAATAGCTGAGAATGCCAAAGAAGTTGAAACATAACTAAATTCAGTCGGAATAGATTGTAGCATATATGCTTGGGTAACAAGCCAAAGAACTCAGCACCAAGAACAATATCAAGTACATTTAAGAGGAATGCTGATTGAGAACATTTACCCATTTAGGATAGGCTTTTGAAGAAGCAAATGGCTACTTGGATTGCCCCTGGAACTTTTTGAACTCGGTCAAAGTTTGTTAAAGTGTTTTCAGAATATAAAAACCATGTTGTGTTCCTAATATTAACTAACAGAACTTCTCTCTAAATGTACAAACTAACAGCCACCATATATCAAATTCTGCCAGAATGCAACAGATTAGGTTGTTATTGTTTTCATTTCCAGTATAAACAGAGTCAAAATTATATTGCAAGTTTAAGGCAATTAGACTTGCTTAGAGAACTTCAAGATAATCTCTAAGATTTTATTCTGAAAAATGGGAAAACCTAATCTAAGTAATTAGTTTTCTGCATTACATTGTTAAAACATATGTTACAAATGCTGGGACCTCCAAAGTTGCCTGATGTTTGATGCTCAGCAGACCAGAAAGAACACTGCTTTCTCTGGACAGGCTGGCCCCTTAGTCTCTACTGAGAGCAGTGGCATGTGTTTCTATGGACAGGAATACCTGCTTCCACTAAATTGCTAATCCTGATTTGGAGTGGGAAGATAGCAAATGGAATTATTTTGAGGAAATTACAGGAAGGATAGACAAATGAGAGTCACTGGATGTTGTTTACTTGGATTTTTAGAAGGTCTTTGACAAGGTGACACACAAGGCTGCTTAACAAACTATGAGCCCATGGTACTACAGGAATGATATTAGCATGGATAGAACAATGGCTGACTGGCAGGAGGCAAAGAGTGGGAATAAAGGGGGCCTTTTGTGGTTGGCTGCCAGTGACTAGTGATGTGTCACAGGGGTCAGTATTAGGATGACTTGTTTTCATATGCCAACAATTTAGATGATGGATTTGATGGCTTAGTGGCCAAGTCTGCAGACAATATGCAGATTGGTGGAAGCACAGGTCATCTTGAGGAAGGGGGGAGTCTGCAGGAGGACTTAAGATTGCGAGAATAGACAAAGAAGTGGCTGGTGGAATATAGTGTGGGGAAGTGTGTAGTCATGCACTTTGGTAGAAGGAATAAAGGCATAGACTATTTTCTAAACTGGGACAAAATTCAAAAATCAGAAGGGCAAAGAGACTTAGGAGTCCTTGGGCAGGATCCCCTAAAGATTAACTTGCAGGCCAAGTCAATATTAAGGAAGGCAGATAAAATGTTAACTTTTATTTCGAGAGGACTTCAATATTAGAGCAAAGTTGTACTGTTGAGTCTTTATAAGGCATTGGTCAGAATGCACTTGGAGTATTGTGAGCAGTTTTGGGCCCCTTATATAAGGGACATTGAAGTGGTCCACAGGAGGTTCATGAGAATGACTGTGGAAATGAAAAGGTTAGCGTATGAGGAGCATTTGATAGCTCTGGGCCTGTACTCACTGGTGTTTAGAAGAATGGGGGGAGTGGGGGAGGGAAGAGGAGATCTCATTGAAACCCATCAAATATTGAAAGGCTAGAGCTAGAGTGGACGTGGAGAGGACGTTTCCTATAGAAGGTGAATCTAAAATTAGAGAGCACAGCCTTAGAAGAGAGGGATGTCCAGTTAGAACACAGATGAGGATGAATTTCTTTAGCCAGATGGTAGTGAATCTGTGGAATTCATTGCAACAGATGGTTGTGGAGGCCAAATCATTGAATACATTTAAAGCGGAGGTTGATAGGTTCTTGCTTAGTCAGGACATCAAACGTTATGGAAAGAAGGCAAGAGAATAAGGTTGAGAGGGATAATAAATTAGCAATGATGGAATAGACTTGATAGGCTAAATGGTCTAATTCTGCTCCTAAGTTTGTGCTGAAACTCTTGCCAGGTTCTTGTGAAAAGTACAGGACAATGTTGCACCTCTTCAATCAGGCCCCCCCCCCCCCCCCCTTGGCTGTATATCATTAGAATTGTGGCAGCACTGTGATTTTCATCTACTTTTTCTGGCTCTTCAGCAAACTGATTGCTCCATTCTTCTCAGATATTTCTGAATTCTCAGAAATAGAGGGAAGAAGATTAGTAGCCAGGAAGTGGCATTCCAGATCCACTGCAACTGCATTTCATTTCACTGGGATGACATGCTTATTTCCATAGATTCCCCTAATTAGGATCTCGAATGATTTTTTTTTTAGCTTATTTGTGATACCCCCAGAAAATATGTGGGAAGTTTTGTCTGGGAACTCTAAAAGTAGTAATGACTGTGTTTATGTTACCACAAATGGAATTATAAGCCAAACACAAGATATGTGTGGTTACATTGCCTCTTGCATAATTCAATATTATTCAGTTTTTGAAAATTAGGTCAATAAACATCTTGCATATGTAATTAAAAAGCTAGCAATACTGGTTCAAATAAATTGCATATTAATATATACTGAACCTGAATGTAAGCAACTAACTCACATCACACTTCTTAATTATGACAAGATTTTACTGGGATGGGGAATCAACTGGATATAACAAATTCCTAGTTTTTCCTGTCATATATCCAAAATAAAATAGCGCCCTTCAAGTGGCCAACTGATTACATCCGCCTTGAATGTTTGAAACTGCTGAGGAGAAACAGCTTTGATGACAGGATGCAATATTTACTAATAACAAACTAAAGAATGTTTAAATACTTCTCACAACTTGCATGCACTGATTCAAATTTGCAAGCTTGTCCCAAAACTGAAATTATTTGCTGCATTCATAATACTGGAACACAAGATCTTCTGATAGTGATGGTGCTTACAGTGCCTCTGACATGATAATCCTTTGATAGCATACAAAAGTTTCTTCTATTATCGCATTCTGTGGAAGATGTACTTCTGATACATACACAACTTTAATTTTTTTTTAAAAATGCCACTGTCACACAGACTTGCATTGTTCCAGTTTTCTCTTCCTAAAGTAATGTTAAGTCATATGCTGGGCATTCCTTTAACTGGAACAGACTTTTTTTTTAAAGACAGCTCATGCCAGAATGAAAAGATTTCAACAGCTGCTGTCTTGGTGACATTCAGGACCCCATCGGAGGTGTCCTGCAGCACTAATGTCTTAGAAGTGTTTAAAGGAAACTTCAAACAATCTGCATCCAGTAGGCGGTAGAAAGCTCACCACAGGGTTCATTTGAAGACCAGTTCGGCAGTCACTCAGTCATGAATCAGAACTGTCAGTGACTGTCCAGTTAATAAACAGGTGTCAATGGTCCGTGAAACAAACTTAGTCTATGCTTCTACTGAACAAGACTTTATATTATCCCTTTTTGATATTTCAATATTATTGCCTACCTTCTATATTATGATGAAAGAGAAGTAGTGAACTGTTATTGCAAATATATACTGTCACGTAGCTCTAATTGGGGAGTACATTGCTAATTATTTTTTCAGCTGGGATAGAATTATGAATCAATTTAGGTAGGAATAAAAGTGAGAAGTATCAGTGTTGTGCATGGGATCTGCAGGTTTGTAGTCAGTGAGAATGACTGAATCCAGTTGCCACTATGATACTGATAGTGGAGTATATTAAAATATCCAGCACCGTAGCATTTTGCACATTCTTCATATTAAGACCACTTGTAATTCAATTTTTTAAAAATGCAAACCAATTGTAAATTATTATTTTCAGAGAACTGGATGAGTATGGAGAAATGGGGGTGGAGATCAAACTCCGGTAAAGTTAAAGGGAGCACAGGAAACGGGGGACCATGGAGGACAAAATGAATATGGGAAATGGGACCCCAGTGAGTTTAAAAATGTGAGAAACCAGAGCAACAGTGCATTTATAAGGAACATAGAATTGGGCCATGTTATGTTTCCAAGGAATGCTGGATACAGGGCTCCAGTGAGTTTTGTGGAACAAGTAAACAGGACCCCAGTGAGTTTAAAGGGATCAAGAGTAATAATAGCCTGAGGGACAGATGCTGAACCACTGGGATTTCTGAACAACCGGATAAGATTATTGAAGTTTTAATGTAAAAGAAAGCTCAATTAGTTATCATGATTCTTGAGCAGGTCATGTCACCTTAAAACAAAAATATTAGGTGCACTAATCAAAATAAGTAACAATAGTTTGACTAACAACTCCTGCCTGAGAAGCAACTTGGATCCAGTCCAATTTACCTACCGTCACAACAGGTCAACAGCAGATGCCATTTCACTGGCTCTTCACTCAACCCTGGATAATCTGGACAGTGTAGATACATACAGTACATCAGAATGCTTTTCATTAACTATAGCTCAGCAATCAGTACAATCATCCCCTCAAAACTAATCAATAAGCTTCAAGACCTAGGCCACAATTCCTCCTTGTGCAACTGGATCCTCGATTTCCTTACTTGCGGACCCCAGTCAGTTTGGATTGACAACATCTCCTCCACAATTACCATCAACACAGGGGCACACAAAGCTGTGCGCTTAGCCCCCTGCTCTACTCGCTTTACACTTATGACTGTGATGCCAAGTACAGCTCCGATGTATTCAATGTTTGCTGATGACACCAATCTCATTGGATGAATCAAAGGTGGTGAGAAATCAGCATACAGGAGGGAGATTGAAAATCTGGCTGAATGGTGCCACAACAACAACCTCTTAAGAGGGGGACATAGGAGCCTCAGGACCCACACCAGTGGGTTCAAGAACAGTTATTACCCCTCAATTATCAGGCTCTTGAACCAGAGCGGATAACTTAATTCACCCCAACAATGAATGATACCCAGAACCTATGGACTTACTTTCAAGGACTCTTCATCTTATGTTCTCAATATTTATTGCTTAGTTATTTATGCCAGGTGGTGGCGTAGTGGCATCAGCGCTGGACTTCGGGGCAAGAGGTCCCGAGTTCGAATCTGGCCGGCTCCCTTGCATGCTCTCCATCCGTGCCTGGGTTGAGTGTCGAGCTAGCAACTCGACCTCATTTTAAAAAATCCCTGGAGAGGGATGGGCTCCACCAGATTTCAGATGCCCAAGACACACCGTACGATGAGCAAAAAGCTTGACATGATGGCGCCCTGATGACTCCACCAGGAGTTAAGGAGGCGCGCGCACATGCACACAATTAACAAGTAATGATGAATGAATGTTTATCCACTCATTTGGTCATCTTTCCATTACTTCATCCACCTCAACAAGTCCTATCGTTGAAGTAAATGCCTGGACCTATTTACAGGTTGAGCACTTGCCAAACAAAAGTGTTTCAGATTTCAGAAATTTTCAAATTTGGGAAAACTGGCACCTGTATAATGAGATACCTTGAGGATGGGACCCAAGGCTAAACACAAAATCCCTTTACGTTACAAATACAGCTTACACATATAGCTTGAATGTAGTTTTATATAATATTTTAATAATTTTGTGCGGGAAGGTAAGCTATCACTACCTCGGTCACACATGTGGACAGTCATTGGTTGTTTGACATCACCATCATTTCTGACTAGGAATTTATGTGCGACTGGCAAGCAGTCTTTGTCTTATACTTGTTCATCTCACATTCAGTGAGGCACTGAGCCATTCAGTGTGTTGGGATTTTCATCTGTGACAATCTGAGCAAATTCATCAATTAATTTTGCTGCTGCTTCATGATCAACAGATGCCCTGTCACCACAAATCTTTAAAAATGTAATGTTGTGCCTTTTTCTTCAATTTCTGCAAACAGCCTGCTGAATATTCACAATTAGCTTCAATGTTCAGTTCGTCATGACAGATCTGTGCTTGTTTCATGATTAGCTTACCATAAGCGGCATCACGTCAGCGCTCAAAAAAAATTCATATTTTGGATTTTTAGGTGAGGGGTGCTCAATCTGTAGCAGCTTAATATTCTATTTGACAAATTTTGGTATAAAAACAGGTAAAACTTTCTTGAACAAGTTGACACAGAATAATGCTGAAGAATTACCGCAATATAACATTTTACTAATATATTTCTAATCCTTGCTGGTATTTCTGCATGTCAAGAGATTGTGTGGACCAGTGATCATAGGATTTTTCAAACCTCTGTAGACTCAGATTAAATCTCTGACATCTAATTCTCAAACCTGTTCTTTAAAATTCTCAAACCAATGAATAACTTTTCCAGTCTTTAGCTATGCTGCTGGGGGAGGGGAAAGCGTCAACTATTTTAAAAACAACTGTCCTCATTCCCTTTACTGAAGCTAATAGATCCCTGATATATAATCAAAGTTGCCAGAATCCATTTCAGAACCTATGGTCTCCCGGCTGGACATTAATGGCTACTTTCTTTTATTTAAATAAAATATGGGAGCCAATGGGGCAATCTTTTACGAGGTTAATTTCTACACTTTCTCATACTAATTTAGCATCTTCATGCAACAGTAGCTTAAACATAATATACTTAACAAATTGTTGATAACCATCATGAAATCTGTTACTCATTTACAACATACAATGGTAAATCTATTCATGGTAATGAAAAAGCTTTCCAAATATATGAAGCTATAGCATCAGAGCAAGCGAACATAGTAGACTCTATCTTCTGAGCAGCTAATTTCATGCTTCAATAAAGATCAACAATAAATCTAGTACTCCTACATTAATGCTTGAATGAAACTGATGTTATCTTTGTAGTACTCTACTGTAATTCAGGAATAATGACTTTTCAGTTAAATTACATTTTCTGCAATATTTCCAACTATGGTGAAATCTAATACTTGTGTCAAAAAAAAAAGCTTCCACAAGCTTCTACTCCCCAGGAAATTTTAAACTGTTTTTAAATGGTACAATTGAAAGACATAGTTAACGGAAAAATGATTAAAACCAATGGGACAGACCTTCTCCTAAATTCCAAAGCTTTTGTCAGGGTTTGCTCATGTATCACGGCAGAGGTGCTGGTTTGGTTTAAACCAGCAGAGACGATTTCTGTTTTAATATTTATGATGTAAACTTGCCCATGTTGAACCACTGGGTTCCTTATGGAGTCAGTCCTACTGAGCAACACTATCTGCTGCAGACCTCCCAGCTCTCGGGCTGCAAATCTTTCTGAACATGTGCTGTATGAAACATGAAAGCTCCTTTTCAAACAAATGGGGGACGTGGACACAAGGGAGAAGGGCAGATGTATTTTTATTATTTAAGTCAACCTTAATTATTTGAATTGATCTTTTGTGTGACTGTTTTATAGCTTTCCAAATATAAGGGGAAGTACTTTAATACTAATTTTTAACAACACTGTTTTCTTTTCATGTTTGTGAGTTTTATTGCATATTTGCAAATATAAAAAATATTTGTTAAACATTTATGGCATTCACAGTCGTTCAATGGCCACAACCATACTGTTAGCTTTGGTAAGGTGACAGCCTGGGTGGCTTGCCCACAGTGACTGTTAAAAGCATTTTCTAGGTACTGCTGATTAGCTGCAGTAAGAATTCCCCCCTGCCACACTCCACCATACAAAATGTTGGGTTCCCAAGGACAATGGTATTGGAGGCAACGTTGTGGCCTGAAGTAGGCAAGCAGCAATCCTGAAGCAAAGGAAGATCTGCCCCTGGTATTTAACCGTGCATTAGAAGAAAAAGACACAGATTCCAATCTTTAAAAGGCAAACATGAGGAAAGCTGCAGATGCTGGAAATTCAAGCAACACACACAAAATGCTGGTGGAACGCAGCAGGCCAGGCAGCATCCATAGGAAGAAGTACAGTCGACATTTTGGGCCGAGACCCTTCTTCCTAAAGATGCTGCCTGGCCTGCTGTGTCTCACCAGCATTTTGTGTGTGTTGCTTGAGATTCCAATCTTTGTTGATATTTAATCACCAAACTTTTCCCTGATCAGGACATGGATAAACCAAGAAAAAAATGATTTTAAAAACATGACAACTTTGTATTTCACCATAAACCAGCAAGCAGCTTGACCCTATGACCCTTAATATGGCTGTGAGTGACAGTATACTTCTAGACATAGTAACATATTAGGCATTAAAAAAGAAAAATAAGTCATCACTTTTAATATAGATTATATTTTTCATCGTTTACCTGATCACGGCTAGCTTCAATGGAACTTCCTATGCCGTGAAAAGTTATCTGCACGGGAGAAAGTGTCAGGTATGTCATACATTCTTTGCCGTTTTGCATATCACTGTACTGCACCTAGAAAAATAATGACACAAGTACAGAAATAAAACCTATGACCAAGGTGTGACAAATTTCAAATAAAATTAATCAGCATTAGATTTGCTAAAATAAAATTCCATTGCATATTTTAATTATGCAAATATATGTACACTGAGATTCCTTTTAGAGTTAAACATCTAAAGGGTTTAAATGTTTTAGCCAAAATGAGAGCAGTCGGCTTCATAGACGTGGTCTTTTGGGTATTCCTGGAGGCCAGTAATCTATTTTTGATTTAAACTAGTTCAAAGTTCAAAGTAAATTTATTATATACAACTCTGAGATTCTCTTTTTGTTGACATACACAATAAATGCAATAACCATAATAGAATCATTAAAAGACAGACAACAGGGTGGACAACCAGTGTGTAAAAGACAACAAACTGTTCAAATACAAGAAATTTAAAAATGTAATAAATATCTCGAACATGAAATGGACCCTTGGAAGTGAGTACACAGGATATGGGAACAGTTCAGTAATGGAACAAGTGAAGTTCTCCCCTCTGGTTCAAGAGCCTGATAATTGAGGGGTAATAACTCTTCCTGAACTTAGTGGTGTGAATCCTGAAGCTCCTGTACCTTTTTCCTGATGGTAGCAGAGAGAAAAGAGAATCACCCGGATGCTAGGGGTCACCGATGATGGATGCTGCTTTCCTGTGACAAAGCTCCGTGTAGATGGGCACAATGTTGAGGAGGGCTTTACCCATGGTGGACTGGGCCAAAACCACTACTTTTTGTAGGATTTTCTGTTCAAGAACATTGGTGTTTCTATACCAGGCTGTGATGCAGCCAATCAATATACTCTACCAGACATCTATAGAAGTTTGTCAGAATTTTACATGTCATGCCGAATCTGCAAACTTCGAAGTAAAGGTGTTGGTGTACTTTCTTAGTAATGGCACTTACATCTTTGCCAGACGCAGGACTGATCATCTAAACACAAAGCATAAAAACTAGTCAATCAACAGTAGCTTTCTCACACTGGAGAAAATGGTATGGTTGCCCTTGTCAGGGATAACTTCAATCCAAATATCTACTAAATTCCCTGATACAGTACACAGAAATATTCTTTCATGATCATCAACTCATTGGGAAAGAATTCTGTTGCCATGTCTATGAAAAGGAGGAGAATGTGTAATAGATCTTCAAAGGACACTGCCTTACTATTTATTCACATATTTAGACTGTTTTCTCCCACTCAGCGGTTCATTAAACTACTTCTTCCACATACATTATGCTGTAAAAGCAACAAAATTATATACTGCCAAGTGTTTCAGCTGTTCATCAAATGTAAATATCACAGGTGTGTCAAATCAGAGAAGTGAGATATTGATTTGAAACTTTCAAAACTAAGTAAAGAACTACTCACTCCTTTATCTATCCTGCCTGTTATTTCCTCACGCAAGATTTCTCCTCAAGGTAACCATGGCCTATTTTATCATGAGCCTCCAAGTACCCTAAAACCTCACTCTCAAAAATGAACTCCTGACATCTTTCCAAGTACTGAAGTCAGGCTAACTGGCCTATAACTTCTATTCTTCTGTTTCCCTCCCTTAAAGAGAGGATTGACATTTGCCATTTTCTAGTCCTCAGGAACCACTCCAGAATCTAATGATTCTTGAAAGATCATTACTAATGCCTCCACAATCTCTTCAGCCAACTCTTTCAGAACCCTAGAGTGTAAACCATCTGGTCCGGGTGACTTAGCCATCTTCAGACTTTTTAGCTTCCAAAGCACCTTTTCTTTTGTAATAGCAACGATACTCACTTCTGCCTCCTGGTGATCTTGAATTTCTGGCATTCTTCTAGTGTCTTCCACAGTGAAGACTGGTGCAAAATACTTATTAAATTCCTCTGCTATTTCTTTCTCCCTCATTACTATCTCTCCAGTGTCATTTTCCAGTATTCCAATATCCACTTGTTTCTCTTTTACTCCTTGTATATCTGAAGAAACTTTTCTGTATCCTTTTATATTATTAGCTAGCTAGCTTATCTTCGTATTTCATCTTTCCTCTCTTTACATCCTTTGTATTTGCCTTCTGTTAGTTCTTTAAAGCTTCCCAATCTACATTCCCATTAATTTTCCTCTGCTATATGCCCTGTCTTTTATGCTGCCTTTGAATTTCTGAGTCAGCCACGGTTGCCTCATCCTCTCTTTAGAATACTTCATCTTTGGGATGTATCTTGCTCCTTCTGCATTTTGCCAGGTACACCAGCCACTGCTGTCTGCCATCATCCCTGCTAATGACTCCTTCCAATCAACTTTGGCCAACTCCTCTCTCATGCCTCTATAATTCTCTTTACTCCACAGTAATACTGATGCATCCAATTTTATCTTCTCCTTCTCAAACGGTAAGGTGAAATCATATTATGATCTCTCCTGTTAAGGGTTCCTTTACCTTAAGTTTCCGGATCAAATCTGGGTCATTACACACCCAATCCAGAATTGTTGCCCCCCTAGTGGGCTCAACCACAAACTGTTCTAAAAAGCCATCTCGTAGGCATTCTACAAATTCCCTCTCTCGGGATCCAGCACCAACCTGATTTTCCCAATCTACCTGCATATTGAAATCCCCCATGATAATCACAAAATTGACCTTTAGACATGACTTTTTTAAATCTCCCATTGTAATTTGTAGCCCACATCCTGTCTACCTTTTGGAGGCCTGTATACAACTCCCATTAAGGTCTTTTTATCCTTGCAATTTGCTAAGTCTACCCATAAGGATTCTACACCTTCCAATCCTAAGTTACTTCTTTCTAAGGATTTGATTTCATTTTTTACAAATAGACCCACCCCACTCCCTGCTGATATGTTGTTTATCCTTAGATGTTCAACTCTCAACTATGATCTTCAGCCATGACTTGGAATTGCCCATAACATCATACCAGTCAATCTCTAACTGCGTGACAAGATCATCTCCATTATTCCGTGTACATTCAAACATAATAACTTCAGTTCCATTTTCATCACCCTTCTGGCCCCATTACACTTTAATTCATCCCACTGATTGCAACTTTGCCCTATCATCTGCCCGTCCTTCCTCACAGTCTCGCTACACGCTGCATCTACTTGTATACCAACTGTGCCATCACTCCTATCACTCAGCCCTATCACTCAGGTCCCCGTCCCCCTTCCAAATTAGTTGAAACCTTCCCAAGAGTTCCAGCAAACCTAGCCACAAGGATATTCATCCCCATTGGGTATAGGTTTAATCTGTCCTTTTATACAGATCATACCTTCCCCAGAAGAGATCCTAATGATCCAGAAATCTGAAACCCTTCCCCCTGCACCAATTCTTCAGCCATATATTCATCTACGTATCAAATCATTCTATCCTTAACTGCACTGGCACACGGCACAGGCAGCAAACCAGCGATTACCACTCTGCAGGTCCTGCTTGCAGCCTAAAACCTTATATTGTCTCTTCAGGATCATCTCCCCTTTCATACCTATGTTGTTGGTACCAATATGTACCATAACTCTCTGCTTTCCCCCTTTAGAATGCTATGGACCTGATCTGAGACCCTGGTACCTGGGAGGAAACATATCATCACATCCAGAGAATCTGCTTTCTGCTCTTCCAGTTATGAAATCTCCTATCACTATTTTACATTCCTCTCTCCCTCCTTTTCTTCTGAAATGTAGAGACAAATTCCATACCAGAGATCTGATTGCTATACCCTCCCCTTGGTAGGTTATCCCCAGCAACAGTATCCAAAGCGGTATACTTATTATTGAGGGGAAAGGCCACAGGAGTCCTCTGCAATGGCTGCCTATTCCCTTTCCCTCTCCTGACAGCCACCCAAGGACTGGACTCCTGCAACTTAGGGGTAACTAGCTCCTTGGAGTTCCTATCGATCACCTTTTCATTCTACCATATCAGCAAGGGTCATTGAGCTGCAGTTGCAGTTCCTTAACTTGGTCTCTAAGGAGATGCAGCTTGATGCATTTTTTACAGATGTAGTTATCAGGGAGACTAGCAGTCTCCCAAATTTCTCACATCTCACACAAGGAACATATCACTACCTCCAGACCCATTCTGAGCTATGAACTAACAGAAAAAAAATAGTAGAAACCTTCTTTCTAAAGGCTGATTTATAGTTGTGCATAGGGCTATGCCGTAGCCCTGATTTTCACTTCCGTGTTGCTCTAAGCTGTAGCGAGTATGCGCTGGTGTGCGTGAAAACGCTAGTTGGCGGTGGGGTTTCTATGCCACTGTGTTGAGTTTTTTTGTGACAGACATGGACGAGAAAATGCACTTCAAACGTTTTTGCATGTTGGCAGGTAGATCTGACGATTTGGTTCATCTATTTCGTATCGGTGTACAGACATGGCGGAGAAGAAGCAACCAGAAATGTTTAGTAGGAAATGCGATGCTACCAAGCGGACCAATCACAGTTGTTGCAGTCTGCGTCAATGACACGAGTTACTTTTTTGGGGAGGTACGCGTCACCCCACAGCGTAGGGTACGTGTTACCGACGGCGTCGATGCAACACACAAGTGTAAATCAGCCTTTACTTAGAACCTCCACCAGTGCTTATCCAAGCCTGTCCCGGAACACTGTTAGAATGCCCCACTCCAACAATGGCTGCTCCGCTTACACCTCTTTTCTCTTTATTAGCCTGCATTGATTGCTGCCCATGGAGAAAACACACACACACACAGTTTTGTAAATAAACATTTGTAGCGAATGCATTCAACATATCAAATTCCAGTACTTTGAATCGAGTCTTGGATGTTTTCAACTTTAAATATTTAAATCCCAGGCTGACTGAAGGCAACACATTCAACTGAATCTGTTGCAACATAGTACACATTTTCGGGTCACATAAAATACTACTTTGCAACACTGATGTACATGAATAAAGAGTCAGTGGCAACAGAAACGGTTGTTTTTCAGACTGGAGAGTGGTAGAAGTGGGGTCCCAAGTTTCAATGCAGAGACCACTGGCTTCATTAGTAACTTGAATACGAGTGGGTGAGATATATTGAGCAGACATGAACAGTGAGGAGACAGCAATAATACCACAAGAGACCCTAGGTAGGTTAATACAACATGCAGACTAGTTGCAGATGAAATAAAAATAAGAGAATGTGGAAATGCCAGTGCTTTCAATCCGTCAATAGCCTGAGACATTAACTGTTTCTCTCCCTACAGACGCAGTACTAGCCACCTGAATATTCCCAGCATTCTGTTTTATTTCAAATTTTCAACATTTATGTTTGCTTTTTGAAGTGGCCAATCAAACTTAAAATAGAGAGAGTTAAAGTGACACATTTTGGCAGACTGAGTGAGACATAATAGGACTAAAAGGCCCCATTCTAAGGAAGTACAGACAAAGGGACTCGTGAGTATGCATCAATCTGTGGGAACAACAGGCATGGCAATATGAAGAGACTGCTTGGTATATAAAAAATATGGAATTCTATGCTTCATAAACAGAGGCAAAAACTATAACAGCGAGCAGAAACACAATCCAATTCTGGATACCAGAATTTAGGAAGGATTTGAAGATCTTGCAGACACTGGAGAAAAGATTTACCAGAATGATTCCTGAGAAGAGGGATTTCAGATAGGCTAGAGAAGGTCAGGGCATGACGTCTTTCAAGAGAGAAAAAGTCAAAATTTCTGAAGTTAGGGTGAGAGTTAGGATATATTCTCTTTCAATATTTTTATTAGTTTCTGCATAAAGGAATACAGAGGACAAGAGGATATATTCAAGGGCAAATAACAGGCAAAATCTTTGTGAAAAAACAATCTGGAATTCCAAAATGTATAGCAGCTAATTAAATAAGAGATGTTGGCATATATTTAGCATACAATGAAATATAATCTCCAGTGATGGCTGCATTTAATGGAAGATGTTCTGTAATAACAGAGAAAATAAAATACCTTAAATGAAGAAAAAGTCTCTGGTGATCTCAGTTACATTACAATGTCACAGGATAAAAGTCGTTAAGAACATAGCAAGAGCAGGAGAATGAGCTCTGAAATGACTTGGTAAAATAAAAAATATCAATCAGCTCTGCTTTAAGTACATAGGATAAATGAAAAAGATAAAAACTGTACAGCATCACAAATTTTAAATGTCTTTTCATGTAAGGTGTGTGTGTGTGCGTGTGTGTGTGTGTAAGAGAGAGAAAAAGAGAAACAGGTTCCAGCCTAACCCTCCTAACAGTTTCAGGGATGTTAGAGGAATCTGTCATCAGATTCAAAGTGAGTGAATACATGTAAGTGGATAAATAATATGAAAGTGAAAATAGTTTCAGAAATGATTGTGTAACCTGGTTATCTTGTGTAACCACAAGCGCTGTGGATAAAGTAACCTTTACAATGTTATCTTTGTAGACTTCCTTTAATAACATTTCACACATGAACAAGCAAAAACGAAAGCAGACAGTTTCAGAGAACTTTGTTCTTGAGTTGGTAGTTGTTGGATAAGAATCAGAATAAGGGTGTACAAGACTGGATGATAGTAAATCATCTTCCTATAAATCACAGATAGAAAGGAGTGGAGGGGTCACTCAACTGTGAAAATTTTACATGTGATAACAATGATTTTCTTGGACCAGGAATGAAGTCTTCACTGTTAACTAGATAAAAGTTCAGAGAACTTCCTGTCCAAATTTACAGATTATACAGAGATGGGTGGGACAATTATGTAGATAAAAAGCAAAAATTTACAGAAAGTACCGGTATTAAAAACTGAGTGAACCAAATATGTCAGCAGAATGTGACATGTGAAAGTACAATCCAAGAAAGTAAAACTGTAAAGCAGTGGTTTCCAGTTAAATTGGGCCATTGGTTAATTAGGGCAGCTGGGAGAACTTTTTAAAAGAACAAAAACTGCGAGGAAATAGGTGGGACACTATTATCACTTAATTGGGGCAGGGGACTGTTGCCGAACAATTACTGACTATTGCCAGTCGTGTGGCCATTAGAACGTAGAGCGATTAGTTTCTAAATAGCATCAGTTATGTGTGTTTGCATTCAAAAAAGTGATTTTTGTCACTAATAGTTGGCAAGAAACAAGCAGTACTGTTTTGCTCACTGTGGTATCAAGCATTCAGGCTCAGAGATGCCAGAAACAGCCATGAGTGAAAATGAAACAATTTCACTACTTCAACAAAGAATTTGAAAGTATCAACAATCAATTTGAATGTTACAGTGAAATGAAGATTTGGAGGATGCAGTCGTCAAAAGCATTGTATGAAAGCAGTCCCTTGTCTGCACTGGGTGTCTGTGTGGATTTTCTTCATTTATAGTCAATCAGAAGATGGTAGCATACACCGGATGAATTCCTCCATCAATAACTATTAGGAACTAATAATTTTATGGTATTGTAGTAGTATTGACAGTGTTCTAATACATTTATGTATTATGTAATATAATTTGTTATTCAGTTAAACTAATCAGCTTGTTTGTCTTTTTTATATCCTTATATAAATATTTCCATGAAACTCCAGCTAATTGGGGCAGCTGCTTAACTGGGTCAAAATGCATTGGTTCCGATATATCCCAAATAACTGGAATCCAATGCATCTCGTTATGTTTTGAAATCATGGACAGCAGGAGAGAACTCCAGCATTAATTTACGCAAATAACAACTAATAGGTAAATATAAAGAGTATAAGGAATAGCCTTTCTTATGCAGTGGAGGTGGGAAACAAGAGTGGGAATATATAAAAACACAAAATGCTGGCAGAACTCAGCAGGCCAGACAGCATCTGGGGGAAGAGGTAGTGACGACGTTTCGGGCCGAAACTCTTCTCCTGACGAAGGGTTTCGGCCCGAAATGTCGTCACTACCTCCTCCCATAGATGCTGTCTGGCCTGCTGAGTTCTGCCAGCATTTTGTGTTTTTATTTATTTCCAGCATCTGCAGATTCACTCGTGTTGCAGTGGGAATATATAGTATTTTTCAGTTGTAAACAACCTTGGTCTAATTCTTGTTTCTGTTGCATTCAGTTCCTGGGCCCAGCCCTCAAGAGAGGGTGCTCTTAAAAAGTTATCTCAGAGCATCATCAGAATTGTGCCAAGGCTCAATGGGTTGAATAACATTTCAGTTCCACAGATTTGGTGTGTAGTCATGAGCTTAAAAATCAGTGGTATGGGTAGCCTAAGTGCTACCCACAAAAGTTTAAGTTAATCATCTACTATCTGTTGGTCAACCCCAAGAGTACTGGCAAGAAAACAATTGGTAATATTACCAGTAATTAATGCTAGTAAGGAAAAGAATCTAAATGGCAAGGAACCTAATCTAATGGTTTTGATTTCCTCCTCCAAAATCCTGGTAGAAAACAGAAAATGTGATAAAATTAGTTTTGCAATTGTTAGGAAGAGTTTAGCACTTCAATCAAATGTAGATTTGAAAAATGAGTCTGTATAGTCAATGACTATGCATTTTTGGGCGGGGGGTGGTGACAGCTGAATCTGTGAACCCCTGTGATTTTTCAGCATCCAAGAACACAGTATTCTTATAAGAAAACTAGGAATTTTATTGATATGGTGTCAAATAACAGCTCATCAACTGAAGCCAACAATCTATTTTCTCTGAAGAGTTCTAATGCATTTTCTATTTCCTCTCATTAGGCATTAATGAAGAGGTTGTTTTCAAATCACATTTATTTATTTAGAGATACAGCATGGTAACAGGACCTTCAGCCCAATGAGCCTGCACCGCCCAATTACACCCATGTGACCGATTAACTACTAGCCCACATGTCCTTGGAATGTGGGAGGACACCCACACTGCCACGGGGAGAATATACAAGCTCTTTACAGAAAGCAGCGGAAATAAAGCCAGGTTGCTAGTATTGTAACAAATACTGGAATAGGAGAGGAAAAGAAAGCGGTAGTGATAATTTTGAGTTGCACTAGCAAGAAAAGGTGAATCAGGCCTTCACCTATACTGTGAACATAGGGCTACAACGTTGTGTGCGTGGTACCAATTAACTAAAGCTAAATCAGTGTCAATTTTATTCCAATTTACTAAGTGATACACACAAAGATGCTTATAGTTCAGGTTTTAGTAACTAGCATACTGGGAAGGACACAGTGAACAGGCGTTGCTCTCCCAGAGGTTTGCAGAATATGCAGGTAAAGATGGCAGTCAATGGTGATTTGGTGCAAAAGTGCCCAAGTGCATCTGAATGATTAAATGTGCTCAACTGGAATGGAAGATTCCCAATATCATCCCTCTTTCCAACTTCTTTTCACCGTGATACATGCTAACGATTTACCAACAAGTCCCTCCATTAGATTACACTATTATTGTATATGTGTTATTTATTTGCCAGTTAGTTACCAGCTGACATGTTTGAGTAACCTACATGTTGGTCGTCTTGTTATGGCTTGTGACGTCAATAGGAGTGAACGTGACAGAATCAAGCAATGAGTGGCTTCATTTCAAAACTTCAGCAGAACTCTGCTGCTCCGAAATGTGCCTTCTGGAACTGTTTCCAAACAATGAAAGGGAAAATTAAGAGGACACATAAAGCAAGGCAAACTATATGACAAGGAAGGAGGTGGAAACAGAGCAGATCTGTTTTTAAATGTGTTTTACTATTTATTGTTATGTTTATTACTTAGTGTTGCATTTGTTATGTTATGATTGCACTGCTCCTGGGAAACGCTGTCTCATTCTGCCCTGCAGAGCTGATGTACGGTTAGAATGACATTAAAGTTTTTGAATCTTGAATCTCCAGCAAGACTCTTTAGCCTATTCAGGGAGCAATTCCATTCTGCATCCCAAAAAGGAGTGAAGTGTGTGTCCACCCTGCAAAAAGTTGGTGATGCCACCTGCTTAAGTGAGGAGCATAAAGGCTTTATGCAGGTTTGATTTAGCTCTGCATCTAGGTGAATGTCTTAAAGAGGGAGAGTTTTCACATACTTCATTGTTTCAATCAGCCACTTTCTAAGCACACTCCACTTCTGAAAAACAGGATTAGGGGTTGCTTTCACAAGGCTTTGTGGTTTTCCAGTACACTGCTTGCATTCACATCACTTTGAAGAGAACATCAGCATGTAAGAACCACACAAGCTTCCAGTCCTGAACATACAACTGAGGTGTAACCAACCCCATGACAACATGATAGTTACAGCCCAGCAGCCAATAATTCTGATTGGTACAGTGAATTGGCAATCCGCTGTATCCTCTTTGCTCTTGAGGCTCCATTGCAAACCAATGAGTTCTGCATTCTCATGGTTCAACTTGGTAACTTATGAAAGACAGCACCCTAGACAGTTAATATTCCTCAATTACTATACTGGAATGTTTCTCAAGCCCACAACCTTCTAACTCCAGTGATGGTGCTAGACGCTGAATCATTGCTAACACAGACTCTTTCATCTTTGGTAAAATATACAAAATGCTGGCGGCACTCAGCAGCTCAGGCAGCATCTCTGGAGAGGAATAAAGAGCTGATAGGGTCTTTTAAGAGACTCCTGGATAGGTACATGGAGCTTAGTAAAACAGAGGGCTATAGGTAACCCTAGGTAATTTCTAAAGTAAGTAAATGTTCAGCACAGCATTGAAGGCCGAAGAGCCTGTATTATGCTGTAGGTTTTCTATATTTCTAAGATCAAGCTGAACCAACACAGATCACATACAAAACAGTAACTTTTTGATTGATCTGATCTTTCTTCTAGCAAAGCAACAAAAATAAGAGTTCTTCAGACAAATTTGTTACTTGAAAATTGACAATTGAGAGGATTGAACTTCAGATGTCTGAAGGCACTTTTCCAAAATTCTATAACTTAAAGAAAACTAAGGCCTGAACTGTCAATGAAACTTAAAGGTCTGCAGGTTAGATGAGCGGCCGTTGTCCATTGCGTCCAGCGATACAAGAAACCTGTGCAGGAGAGTTTTAAAAGTGGAAAAGGCATTGCACTGAGGCAGTTCCACTCTGTCAGCTTCAGAAGTCCGTGTCCAATGATACCAACAAGTGTCACAAACGGAGATATTCTTGTCATGTCCTTCGCTCTCCATGGACCATGGCAGCACTGCCTTCCTAGCCATCGGATCTCCATGGGCGCTCACTTCGCATACAAGGACAGGTATGTCCCTATCTCACTGGGGTACAAGGCCACTGGCTACCCTCGCCTGTTGAGGCAGTGAAGCAGGGTGCGGCAGCTGTCGCATGCAAACAGCTACTTGGAGACACAGCTGAGACCTGATGAGTGTGATGAGTGGTCAGATGAGCCAAGTCAAAAAAGTGTCCATTCACACAATTAAAACTTGTTATAATTTGCATGTGCCAAACTTTATTTACAGTGTTCCTTCAGCTGAGCCCATTTATCTTGCCCCTTCTAGGTTAAAGTTTGCACATGTTGCTAATTTAATTGCACTTTAAAAATTTTGGAGCTCTTTTGCACTTTGCTAAAACACACAACTTTGTGCTATCATCATCCCTAAATCCATCCCAATAATCTGTAAACCCCCAAATCAAAGTAACCATGTTGATCCTTCATCAGCTGCCTTCTCCTGTTCCTGCTTCTGAAATAAAGATACCACATGGGCTATTTTCCAGTTGGTCTTAATTTCCATATTTAGATAAGACTGCAAAGATGTTGAAAGCAGCAGCCTTTCTTATCTGTGTTGCTTGCATTTTATAGTATGAGCAAGATACTTTCACTTTCATTCATTTAATCCACTGGGACCACGTTAACTATTTGAAATTTTAATTTAAATCCCACCGCAATGCACAGGAAGCAAATACCGCAAGGATATACAAATTTTAAAAAAGGAACATTCGTGTGTAGAGATTCTATACTTTTAAAAGTTACTAATAATAACTTAAATCAAGCCAGATGCACACAATTAGTTACAAACAGAGAACCGGGTTCTTTCTTCCCCCACCCTCCAACTCTACAAGGAGTAAAGATTCCAGAAAGCTGAACATCAGCCATTTCCTGCAATGCTGGAGATCCTTGATGTTTGTGTGACCACAAAATTTAGTATTTTTACTAACCTCAGCAAGACCCAGATTAACATTATGTCCATCAGACTTTTTTTAGTGGTCACCCCCCTGTGGCCTGTCCCAAAGAGAGTATGAAAAATGCCCACAGTTTAAAAGGATTCTGACAAGATCATTAGGGAGGGAAATGGAATTGTGCAATTGTAAGTGATAGATTACCCAAACATCACGTCAAAGAAATGTGCTTGATACGAATACTTTTCATGGGTCTCAAGTAGTTATGTACTTTAAACAATTACTGTGAATCAATTTATAACATATAACACTAATTGATTTTTTTCTCTCTGACAGCACAAATTAGTTGCATCTCAGACCACTTCCCTTTAGCCTCTTTCTAGTTAAAAGATTTATAGCTTTTAAGACCATAAATTAATAGTGGAATCTCTAAATGAACAGTTTTTGCAGTAAAAATTTTTAGTGATATTGTTAATCATGTAATGATCGATTAATTCAAATTATAACACAAATAATGTTATGTGTAAACAGAATTTTTAATAATTATGGCATTGTGCAAAATTTGACTTCATTTCTATTACTGTGACCAGAACAGTATCACCAAACACACAATATCACTTGTTGTCATTCCATACAAATAAAGTCAGGGTGTTTGTCAACTGTGTGTTAATTAGACTGCTCAGTGTCATCACCTGCCTGAATATCAGTCTGTTGACCTCTTCTGTTCTTGCAGCAACAGCATAATGTGACAAACTCTTTAATACTGGGAGTTTATCACACATAAAGAGCCTTTGGAGAGGCACTTACAAGAGCAGACAGATGAATTTAAAGGAAAGTAGAAACTTAAATATGAAGTGTGCACATGAGATAAAATACTCCTTTTTTGTACCACCTCAAAGTGCTCAAGAAGCCTCTCGCTGAATGTTAGCATGCACTGTTCATCTGGGGACAAAGTGGGTTTGATCCTCACTGTGGAATTGTTCCAGATAGGCTGCGGAGAACAATGCCAGCATGGTGTTTGGCCTTTTTGGATTTCACCAAAGCCTTTCAACACCATCTTTCAGTGGAATATCCTTCTCAAATTTGGCTACCCACAGGAATTCATATCCATTTCATACTTGCAAGCCATAACACTAACCTATTGGCTTACAGGAGAGCCACCCTCATTTGAAGACCAGTGTCAAACACAATTACATCCTTATCCACAAATATTTCTCTGAAATTTTCACGTTGCAGAGTTATACACTGCCTTCAACTTCCTACGTACATTGTTCAGCTTTCAGTGACAACAGTCCAGAACCAAGGTCACCTGAACTTCAGTAGTGAGGCTCCAGAATGCAAACAGCACTTGCATTGACATATGCTTGGAGGCCAGGTCTAAAACATTGATGACGTCCCACAGAATGGGTCTCACACCTAACATCTGCAAGGTGAATGCCATTCAGGAATTTATGCCAGCTACTCCACATTGTTCCCTGACGATAAATATTCATACCCACACCAGGGAAAATGTGGGCCAGACATAAGACATGCATAAGCAGTAGAAGAAACACACCACCTCAAAAACTACCACCCCACCCCCACACTCAACTCATTAGGCACATCTTGCCCCATTTGCAGAAGGGAATGAGATAGTCACATTGGTCTCATGAGCCACTTTACAAATTATCCTACGAGTGCCTAGGGCATTGTAAAGTTATACGAGTACATTTCCTTTTAAGAATCATATCAACTTTTTAATAATGGGTATTTCTGATTATGCCCAGATTTTTAGTCATAGAACACTACAGCACAGAAACAGACCCTTCAGCCCAACTAGTTCATGCTAAAACATTAATCTGCCTAGTCCCATTGACTTGCACCCAGACCATAGCCCTCCATATTCTGCCATCCAAGTACCTATTCAAATTACTCAGAACCAAACTGAAGAGGTGGAGGAAGAGGCGGTTGGCTCACAAATAGAGAAAGCTTGGAGACAGTGTGAGAGGGAGGATAGGCAGGTTATACAGAAGGGATGCGCTCAGACCGATGGTTTGAGATGTGTCTATGACAATGCAAGGAGTATTATGAACAAAGCTGAGCATGGATCAGTACTTGGAGCTATGATGTTGTGGTCATTTCAGAGACTTGGATGGCTCAGGGGCAGGAATGGTTACTTCAAGTGCCAGGCTTTAGATGTTTCAGAAAGGACAGGGAGGAAGGCAAAAGAGGTGGGGGCGCGGCACTGCTGATCAGAGATAGTGTCATGGCTGCAGAAAATGAGGAAGACATGGAGGGATTGTCTACAGGGTCTCTGTGGGTGGAGGTTAGGAATAGGAAAGGGTCAATAACACTACTGGGTGTTTTTTTTATAGATCACCCAATAGTAACAGGGACATCGAGGAGCAGATAGGGAGACAGATTCTGGAAAGGTGTAATAATAACAGGGTTGTCGTGGTGGTTGATTTTAATTTCCCAAATATCGATTGGCGTGTCCCTAGAACAAGGGGTTTAGAAGGGGTGGAGTTTGTTAGGGTTCAAGAACGTTTAATAAGCCTACAAGAGAAGAGGCTGTACTTGATCTGGTATTGGGAAATGAACCTGGTTAGGTGTCAGGTCTCTCAGTGGGAGAGCATTTCGGATATAGTGATCACAATTCTATCTCCTTTACCATAGCATTGGAGAGGGAAAGGACCAGACTAGCTAGGAAAGCGTTTAATTGGAGTAGGTGGAAATATGAAGCTATCAGGCAGGAACTTGGAAGCATAAATTGGGAACTGGTGTTCTCAGGGAATTGTACGGAAGAAATGTGGCAAATGTTCAGGGGGAGTTCTGCACAGGTATGTTCCAATGAGACAGGGAAAGGATGGTAGGGTACAGGAACCATTGTGTACAAAGGCTGTTGTAAATCTAGTCAAGAAAAAAGGGCTTATGAAAGGTTCAAAAAACCAAGTAATGATGGAGATCTGGAAGATTATAAGGCTAGCAGGAAGAAGCTCAAGAAAGAAACTGAGATTTTGGAGATGTTTCTTGTCATCCTCACCAGTAACATTAATGTCATGCTGGTAACACTGAGTCCCTGGGCAACATTGCAGTACCTTGTCCATAGCTTTCTGCCCAAGTGCAGGGGCAGATGCTACTCCAAAAATAAGCCTATTATAGTGATAAAGCCCATTGTGAGAAACACTTTGGACTATTCTTCCATTTCCATCTGCAGGTAGGCCTCAGCTAAGTCCACTTTGCTGAAGTTTTTTCCTCCAGAAAGGTTTGCAAAGATGTCCTCTATCCTGGGCAGAAGGATTGATCTACTTAGACTGGGTTTATGGTGATCTTAAAATCACCACAGATCCTGACAGACCCATTCTTTTTGGCTAGTGGAACTACCGGTGTGTCCCATGGGCTCCACTCAACCTTGGAAAGAATTCCTACAGCCTCCATGCAATCTAGCTCACCGGCAACTTTATAATGGATGATATAAGGAACTGGACAGGCTTTGAAAAATTTAGGTGTGGTATTTTCAAGTAAAACAATTTTACCCTTGATATGTTTGAGTTTTCCAATGTCATCGTTGAACACTGCTGTGGCATCATAAGGTACCTTTCTAAATTCACTTTCAGTTGGCACAATTTCATTGGCTCTATTTCATTAGGGGTTTCAGAAGATTTGGTAGTCTCCAAAAGCATTCATGAATTTCTACAGATGTACTGTGACAAACATTCTAACTGGCTGCATCACCGTCTGGTATGGGGGAGCAAGGGACTACTGCACAGGATCAAAGTAAGCTACAGAGAGTTGTAAAATTAATCAGCTCCATCATGGGCACTAGCCTCCATAGTATCCAGGACATCTTCAAGGAGCAACGCCTCAAAAAGGTAACATCCATCATTAAGGACCACCATCACCCAGGATACCATCAGGAAGGAGATACAGAAGCCTGAAGGCACAGACACAATAATTCAGGAACTGCTTCTTCCCCTTTGCCACCAATTTCTAAATAGACTTTGAACCCATAAATACTACCTCACTACTTTTTTATTTCAATTTTTTGCACTACCTATTTAATGATTACATATATATGTTGGTTGTTATATTTCACCGTTACAAATGCATTTCCCACAGGATCTTCATGCCAGTATAAATTCTTAGTTGGATATCTGCAGGTTTCAGATTAGTATATTTGAAATGCCGTTCAAATTCATTTTGTGGAATGACAAACAGCTGAGCCAGCATCGAATTTCATTTTAATTAATTTGCTGTTTACTTCTGGTAGAAACCATATTACTTGTCTACTGTTAGTTTTCACTTAATAAATCTCAAGGGTACCCAGTCCTGTGTCATTCTCATCAGCAAAACACAGATTACTTCTCTTTTTGAAGGTGCAGCTTCACTTTTCAGCTTTTTCTCTTTGCCACCATTTATTTTTATCTGCTCTTTGTATGTGTTCTACTTCGCTGAAATTTCTGTAAGATTCGCTTTTAAACCTGTATTGGTCTGGTTTATGTGAGCCCCTGCCACAATGGTGTTAAGTGTGCCAACTGCTCCTGCTCACTTCTTTTAAACTCCCTCTCCGTCTACATAATCCAATGTCTCCTTGGGAACGGTGGCACTCAAAATGCATAAAATATTTGCGTGTAGCAATAAATAAAAGCAGCTATTGTCTATATTGTGCTCAGCAGTGAGTCTGCATAATTAATTAGAAATACAAGAGCCAAGGCACGGGAGTTTACACTGCTGAGTAGAAGAACTGGGAATACAGGTGCGTTCATTTTTGACATTACATATATCATCCAAAATTAAATTTTGCTGTCAATTTCTGCAGTATGTAGGATTACTTAAAGTTATATCGGTAAGTGAATCAGTTCGCCAATTAAGCTTGCCATTAAACAAGAGGAAATGTGCAGATGCTGGAAATCTGAGCAACACACACAAAATGCTGGAGGAACTCAGCAGCCAGGCAGCATCCATGGAAAAAAGTTAAAGTACAGTCGATGTTTCGGCCCGAAACTCTTCCGCAGGACTGGAAATAAAAAGCTCAGGAGTAGACTTAAAAGGTGAGGGGAGGGGAGAGAGAACCATCAGGTGATAGGTGAAACCTGGAGGGGGAGGGATGAAGTAAAGAGCTGGGGAGTTGATTGGTGAGATGAGGTGAGAGAGGGAAAAGGAGATGGGTAATGGAGAGGGGGGTGGGGTTTAGGGGACATTACCGAAAGTTTGAGAAATCAATGTTCATGCCATAAGGTTGGAGGCTACCCAAACAGAATAGAAGGTGTTATTCCTCCAACCCAAGCCTGCTCACAAATACTCAATCAGAACCTGTGCGAGTTAATCAATGTCAGAAATAAACAACAATGCTCAGCACATCTACAATATGGTTGTAGATGGTGATCACAATGCCAAAACACATGTCACTGATGCACATTCCAAGTCATTCTTAGAGTCCCATTGGGGAAAATGCTTCACAGATTTGCAAGGGCAATAATAACACATTTAAAAATCACAGGACAAAACAATGATCTCCCCATAACATGGAGGTCAGATTTTTGAGTAGTGTGATCCACCAATGGCTGTATAGAAACAAGACCAATTCCTCAGCAAAATGAGATACAGAAGTCAATCATGTTCCATCACACAAAGCAAGAAGAAAATCAATTGTTCAACATTCCATTCATCTGAGACAACTTGGCAAGGGCTGAAAATACAGACTGCACAGATGCAGATATTCATGGAATGGATATCAAATTAACAAGGCTGCTGGAGTTAGTAAGACCATTGCTACTTTCAGAAAATAGAACAATATGAGACAGAAGAGAATAGAATGGCATTTTCATATTATAATTGAGGAACAAAAACATCCTGGGCAGAATTTTTCACACAAAACCAGCCTCAAAACAGTTCCTAAAGTAGAATCATAGTCATAGAAAACTACAGCAAAGAAGCAGGCCCTTCAGCCCATCTAGTCCATGCCAGATCATTAATCTTCCTAGCCCCAACTACCTGCACCCAAACAATATCCCCTCCATACCCCTCCCATGTATAAACCTATCCACATTTCTGTTCAATGTTGAAATCGACCTTGCTTCCACCACTTGTGCTGGCAGCTCATTCCACACTTCCAGCACCTTGAGTGAAGTTATTCCTCCCCTTATATTCCCCTTAAATATTTCACCTTTCATCCTTAATCTATGGCCTCTAGTTGTAGTCTTGCCCAGTCTCAGTGGAAAAAGCCTGCTTGCATTTACCCTATCTATACATCTCACAATTCTGTAGATCTCTATCAAATACTCCCTGAATCTTCTGCATTACAGGGAATAATGTCATAAGCGATTCAGCCTTTCCCTATAGCTCAGGTCCTCAAGTCCCAGCAACAACACTCTAAACTTTCTCTGCACTCTTTTAATCTTAATTACATCTTTCCTGTAGATGAGTGACTATAACTGCACACAATACTCCTAATTAGGCCTCACCATTAGGTTGTATACAATTTCAACGTAACATCGTAACTCCCGCACTTAATACATTGATTTAGAAAAGCCTATGCTCAAAAAGCTTCCTTTATGTTCCTTATGCACCTATGATGCCACTTTAAAGCAATTATGGATCTGTATTTCCAGATCCCTCTGTTCTACTGCTCACCTTGTAAGACCAGGTTTGTCCTCTCGAAGTGCAACACCTCACATCTGCCTGCACGAAATTCCGTCTGCCATTGTACAGCACATTTTTCCAACTGGTCCAGATCTCACTGCATTCCTTCATAGTCTTCCTTGCCGTGCACTACATCCCCCCCCCCCCCCACCCCCATCTTGGTGTCATCCGCAAACTTACTGATCCAGTTTACCACATCATCATCCAGGTGACAAACAACAACAGAACCAGCACTAACCACTGTGGCACTCCACTAGCTTCGAGCGCTGTGTTGTGACCTTTGCGTGAGATGCGTGAATTCTAGGAGACCTCCAGCCTCCTGGATAACCATACCTGCATCAGGTGCACCAAGCTGCGGCCCCTCTGAGAACGTGTTAAGGAAGTGGAGCTGCAGCTCGATGACCTTCAGCTTATACAGGAAACTGAGGAGGAGCTACAGAGAGGTTGTCACCCCTTACGTTCCAGGTGGAAGGTAACTGGGTGCATCTCAGGAGAAGGGAAAGGAAATAGGCATCCTGTGCAGAGTAATCTGTGGCCATTCCCCTCAATAATAAGTGTATAGCTTTGGATGTTGTAGAAGGAGATGACCAGCCGGCGGAAACCGCAGCCATAGCAACCGGGTCCCAGGTACTGAGGCTCAGAAGGGAAGGGGGAGGAGGGAAAGAAGAGGATTTGAAGTAGTGATAGTGGATTCCACAGACTGGGGAGTAAACATGGGATTTGGTGATGAAAAAGACACCCGGATGGTATGTTGCCTCTCAGGTGCAGAGTTAGGGAGTTAAGCAAAAAGCTGAAAAGAAGAACCTCCAAGTTAGCAATTTCTAGATTGCTGCCTGTGCTACGTGCCAATGAGGGTAAGAATACAATGATTTGGCAGACGAACGTGTGGCTCCAGGACTTGGATTTTCAGAAAGCCTTTGACAAGGTAGTACACATGAGGCTGCTAAATAAGAGCCCATAGTATGAGAGGAAAAGTACTAGCTTGGATAGAGGATTGGCTGATTGGCAAGGGGCAAAAACTGGGAATAAAGGGAGCCTTTTCTGGTTGGCTTCCAGTGACAAATGGTGTTCCAAAGGGGTCAGTGTTGGGACTGCTTCTTTTTGCGTAAATGTCAGTGATTTGGATGACAGAATTGATGGCTTTGTGGCCAAGTCCACAGGCAATATGAAGATAGGTGGAGGGGCAGGTAATCTTGAGGGAGCAGGGAGGTTGCAGGAGGACTAAAACAGATTAGGAGAATGTACAAAGAAGTGACAGATCGAATACAGTGTCAGGAAGTGTCTGATCACGCACTTAGAGAGAAGGAATAAAGGTGTGAACTATTTTCTAAATGGGCAGAAAATTCAAAAATCTGAGGTGCAAAGGGACTTGAGAGTTCTCTTGCAAGATCCTCCCAAGGTTAACTTGCAGGTTGAGTCAGTGGTGAGGAAGGAAAATGCAATGTTAGCATTCTTTTCAAGAGGACTAGAGTATAAAAGCAAGGACTTATGCCGAGGCTTTATGAAGCACTGGTGAGGCTTCACTTGGAGTATTGTGTGCATGTTTGGGCCCTTTATTTAAGAAAGGATGTGCTTTCACTGGAGAAAGTTCAGAAGAGGTCCACGAAAATTATTCTGGGAATGGAAGGGTTAGTATATAAGGAGCATTTCTTGGCTCTGGGCCTGTTCTCACAGGAACTTCAAAGAGGGAGATCTTGTAGCCTTTCAAATGTTCGACAGAGTGGATGTGGAGAGGATGTTTCCTATAGGAGTCTAGGACCAGAAGGCACAGCCTCAGAATAGAGGGAAGTCCATTTAGAACAGAGATGAGGAGGAATTCCTTTAATCAGAGAGCGGTGAATATAGTTGGCCCTCCTTATCCGTGAGGGATTGGTTCCGAGACCCCTCGCGAATACCAAAAAACGCAGATACTCAAGTCCCTTATTTAAACTGTCTCAGTGTGGTGGACATTAGGACCCGGCAGCAGAGCTCGGAATCCGCAGTGTTTCTGTTCATGAAAATAATCATGATCACGATTGAAAATAAAGTGGCAATAATAAAGCGATTGGAAAGAGGTGAAATGCCATCAGTCACTGGAAAAGCGTTAGGCTACAGTTGGTCAATGATCAGAACAATTTTAAAGGATAAAGTGAGAAAGGCCCTGCCCTGCTGAAAGGTACAATTATTACTAAGCAACGCAGTGGTTTAATTATTGGGTTTTGGGTTTTTGATCCTCCACATCAACCAGGCACGGATGGAGAGAGCGCTTGGAAGCGATCTGTCACTGGATTGAACTCGGGAACTTCTGTTTCCGAGCTCGGTGCTGAAACAGATGTTCTTAAGTGTTTTATATGCATAGAAAGGTTAAATATGTACTATATACTAAGACAAATGCTTGACTGACGCTAAATAATACCGGATGTACCTGTTCCCACTTACTTAGTAAGAGAACTTCTGATGTTTTTCAATCCTGATCCATGATAACCTACGCACATCCTCCTGTATACTTTAAATCATCTCTAGATTACGTGTAAATCTCAATGAAAATTACAATGTAAATGCAATGTAAAATAGCTGTTACACTGCATTGTTTAGGGAATAATAACAAGAAAAAAAAGTTTGCATATACTCGAACAACAAGTGCTGAAAGAGCACTTCCGGGTTTTCTTGATTCGGGGTTGGTTGAATTCGCGTATGCAGAACTCGTGGACAAGGAGGGCCGACTGTATGTGGAATTCATTGCCACAGGTGGCTGTGAAGGCCAGGCCATTACATAGAGGTACCAACTACAGAAGGGGCAGTGTTGGATCTTCTGTTAGGGAATGAAATAGATCAGGTGACGGAGTGTTGGGGACCACTTCGGGTCCAGTGATCACAATGCCATTAGTTTCAATATAATTATGGAGAAGGATAGGACTGGACCCAGGGTTGAGATTTTTGATTGGAGAAAGGCTAACTTTGAGGTGATGCGAAAAGATTTAGAAGGAGTGGATTGGGACAATTTGCTTTATGGGAAGGATGTAATAGAGAAATGGCAGTCATTTAAAGGTGAAATTTTGAGGGTACAGAATCTTTATGTTCCTGTTAGATTGAAAGGAAAGGTTAAAAGTTTGAGGGAGCCATGGTTTTCAAGGGATATTGGAAACTTGGTTAGGAAAAAGAGAGATATCTACAATAAATATAGGCAGCATGGAGTAAATGAGGTGCTCAAGGAATATAAAGAATGTAAGAAGAATCTTAAGAAAGAAATTAGAAAAGCTAAACAAAGATACGTGGTTGCTTTGGCAAGTAAGATAAAAATAAATCCAAAGGGTTTCTACAGTTATATTAATAGCAAAAGGATAGTGAGGGATAAAATTGGACCCTTAGAGAATCAGAGTGGACAGCTATGTGTGGAGCCGAAAGAGATGGGGGAGATTTTGAACAATTTTTTTTCTTCGGTATTCACTAAGGAGAAGGATATTGAATTATGTAAGGCAAGGGAAACAAGTAGGGAAGTTATGGAAACTATGTCGATTAAAGAGGAGGAAGCACTGGCACTTCTAAGGAATATAAAAGTGGATAAATCTCCGGGTCCTGACAGGATATTCCCTAGGATCTTGAGGGAGGTTAGTGTAGAAATAGCAGGGGCTCTGACAGAAATATTTCAAATGTCATTAGAAACGGGGATGGTGCCGGAAGATTGGCATATTGCTCATGTGGTTCCATTATTTAAAAAGGGTTCTAAGAGTAAAGCTAGCAATTATAGGCCTGTCAATTTGACGTCAGTGGTGGGTAAATTAACGGACAGTATTCTTAGAGATGGTATATATAATTACCTGGATAGACAGGGTCTGATTAGGAACAGTCAACATGGATTTGTGCGTGGAAGGTCATGTTTGACAAATCTTATTGAATTTTTTGAAGAAGTTACGAGGAAAGTTGACGAGGGTAAAGCAGTGGATGTTGTCTATATGGACTTCAGTAAGGCCTTTGACAAGGTTCCGTACGGAAGGCTAGTTAGGAAGGTTCAATCGTTAGGTATTAATATTGAAGTAGTAAAATGGATTCAACAGTGGCTGGATGGGAGATGCTAGAGAGTAGTGGTGGATAACTGTTTGTCAGGTTGGAGGTCGGTGACTAGTAGTGTGCCTCAGGGATCTGTACAGGGTCCAATGTTGTTTGTCATATACATTAAAGATCTAGATGATGGGGTGGTAAATTGGATTAGCAAGTATGCAGATGATACTAAGGTAGGTGGCGTTGTAGATAATGAAGTAGGTTTTCAAAGTTTGCAGAGAGATTTAGGCCAGTTAGAAGAGTGGGCTGAGCGATGGCAGATGCAGTTTAATGCTGATAAGTGTGAGGTGCTACATTTTAGTAGGAATAATCCAAATAGGACGTACATGGTAAATGGTAGTTCATTGAAGAATGCAGTAGAACAGAGTGATCTAGGAATAATGGTGCATAGTTCCCTGAAGGTGAAATCTCATGTGGATAGGGTGGTGAAGAAAGCTTTTGGTATGTCGGCCTTTATAAATCAGAGCATTGAGTATAGGAGTTGGGATGTAATGTTAAAATTGTACAAGGCATTGGTAAGGCCGAATTTGGAGTATTGTGTACAGTTCTGGTCACTGAATTATAGGAAAGATGTCAACAAAATAGAGAGAGTACAGAGAAGATTTACTAGAATGTTACCTGGGTTTCAGCACCTAAGTTACAGGGAAAGATTGAACAAGTTAGGTCTTTATTCTTTGGAGCATAGAAGGTTGAGGAGGGACTTGATAGAGGTATTTAAAATTATGAGGGGGATAGATAGAGTTGACGTGGATAGGCTTTTTCCATTGAGAGTAGGGGAGATTCAAACAAGAGGATATGAGTTGAGACTTTGGGGGCAAAAGTTTAAGGGTAACACGAGGGGGAACTTCTTTACTCAGAGAGTGGTAGCTGTGTGGAATGAGCTTCCAGTAGAAATGGTAGAGGCAGGTTCAGTATTGTCTTTTAAAGCAAAATTGGATAGTTATATGGACAGGAAAAGAATGGAGGGTTATGGGCTGAGTGCGGGTCAGTGGGATTAGGTGAGAGTAAGCGCTCGGCACGGACTAGAAGGGCCAAGATGGCCTGTTTCCGTGCTGTAATTGTTATATGGTGTATTTAAGGTGGAAGTTGATATGTTCTTGATTAGTCAGGGCATGAAAGATTACAGGGAGAAGGCAGGAGAGCGGGGTTGAGAGAGAATAAAATGGCGCATAGGACTCGATGGGCTGAAAGGCCTAATGTTGCTCATATCCTTTTTGGTCTTCTGGTACAATTTTGCCACTGGGTATCCTTTGGCTCTTAATATACTGTGTCTGTAGAAGCCCTTAGGATTCTCTTTCACCTCGTTTTAGCCCTCTTCAGATTTCAGATTCAGTTTATTGTCATTTAGAAACCACAAATGCAATGCAGTTAAAAAATGAGACAACGTTCCCCCAGAATGATATCACAAAAGCATATGACAAAACAGACTACACTAGAAAAACCACATAACGTTTGGCAATCCCCAATCCAGAGTCCAGAGAGGCTGCTGCGTATTAATATCACACTACCGTCTAGCGCGTTCCCCGGAAAGGAGCTCCAAATCCACCAGACAAACAAGACCAAAAACTAAAGCTACAAGATCTGCACAAAACCACATAATTACAACATATAGTTACAACAGTGCAAACAATAGCATAATTGATAAAAAAAAACAGACTATGGGCACAGTAAAAATAGTCCAAGATGTTAAAGGACTGTAAGTTCAAAAGAAATCACCACAGTTTCCACAAGTCCCCAGGGTCCCGACAGACTCGCCATCCCACGCCGGCGGCAGAAGGGAGTACCCCCGCTATGGACTTCTAAGGCGCCGCCCGACTCAGCCTCGCAGACACAGCACACAATGGAAGCTCCGTCGAAACCAGCCTTGCAGACACAGCACACACCGAAAGCGACCTGAGTCCGTCGAACCTCCGAGCCGATGACCATCCCCTCCGGCACAGCTTCTCCGAGCTCCATCCTCTGCCGAGCGTATTAAGATGGCCCCGCCAACGACCATCGGCAATACGACCCCAAGGACTGGGGCCCTGTTCTTTCCAGCAAAGACCTCACAGCAGCAGCAGCAACGAAGAAGGTCTTCCTGGAATTTCCCGATGTTTCTCCGTGCTTCCACGTCCGTTTTCAATTGATTATGATTGCGCACGGCACCCCACTTCAGTTATTCAGATATTCAGATATTCAGTTCCGGAGTGGCTGCTGCAAGCTGCGTCGCGCCGCCATCTTGGATCAAGAAGTTGATTTCTTGATTTCTTTTTCGTGTTCTCTTGTACTTCTTATACTCCTGAAGTACTTAATTGCTCCTACCAGCTATGTACCTCATTCTTTCTCTTAACCAGGGGTGCAATATCTCTTAAAAAACAAGGTCACCCAAGTCTGTTATCCTTGCTTAATATTCTGACAGGAACATGCAAACACTGTACTCTCAAAATTACACTTTTCAAGCCATTGTTCTCACCATATGCACCTTTGCTAGAAAACTACTGGTCCCAATCCACACTTGCCAGATCCTTTCTGATCCCATCAAAATTGGCCTTTCTCCAATTTAGAATCTCACCCTGAGGACCAGACCTATCCATAATTACCTTGAAACTAATGACATTATGATCACTAAATGCAAGTGTTCCCTACACCAGGGGTTCCCAACCTTCTTTATGCCATGGGCCAATGCCATTAAGCAGGGGGTTCATTGACCCCAGGTTAGGAATCTCTGCTCTCCACAAACACCTGTCACCTGGCCTGTCTCATACCCTAATAGGAGATCTAGTCTCACTCTCTCTCTCTCTAGTTGGGACTTCTATGTTCTGATAACGGAAACCTTCATGAACATATTTGACAAAATATCCCATCCTGTCCCTTTCTGGTCTGGGAGTCCCAGTCAATATGTGGAAAGTTAAAATCACCTATCACAATCTTATAGATAGATAGATAGATAGATAGATACTTTATTCATCCCCATGGGGAAATTCAACATTTTTTCCAATGTCCCATACACTTACTGTAGCAAAACTAATTACATACAATACTTAACTCAGTAAAAATATGATATGCATCTAAAATCACTCTCTCAAAAAGCATTAATAATAGCTTTTAAAAAGTTCTTAAGTAGTTTACTTAAATACATTGAGTCCTAACCCCGGCACTTTAACATATCTTACTCCTGGCGGTTGAATTGTAAAGCCGAATGGCATTGGGGAGTATTGATCTCTTCATCCTGTCTGAGGAGCATTGCATCGATAGCAACCTGTCGCTGAAACTGCTTCTCTGTCTCTGGATGGTGCTATGTAGAGGATGTTCAGGGTTTTCCATAATTGACCGTAGCCTACTCAGCGCCCTTCGCTCTGCTACCGATGTTATACTCTCCAGTACTTTGCCCACGACAGAGCCCGCCTTCCTTACCAGCTTATTAAGACGTGAGGCGTCCCTCTTTTTAATGCTGCCTCCCCAACACGCCACCACAAAGAAGAGGGCGCTCTCCACAACTGACCTATAGAACATCTTCAGCATCTCACTACAAACATTGAATGACGCCAACCTTCTAAGGAAGTACTGTCGACTCTGTGCCTTCCTGCAAAGGCATCTGTGTTGGCAGTCCAGTCTAGCTTCTCGTCTAACTGTACACCCAGATACTTGTAGGTCTTAACCTGCTCCACACATTCTCCATTAATGATCACTGGCTCCATATGAGGCCTAGATCTCCTAAAGTCCACCACCATCTCCTTGGTCTTGGTGATATTGAGACGCAGGTAGTTTGAGTTGCACCATATCACAAATCTTGTCGCAGTCTGTGATCTCTCTAAAAAATTGTTACACTAAATTTGCATTGGTCTATAGTATAATCCCATTAATGTGGTCATAACCTTTCTTATTCCTCAGTTCTAGCTTTAAAGCCTCACTAGACAAGCACTCCAGCCCATCCTGACTGAGCACTGCCATGACATTTGCCCTAAATAGCAATGCCACCCTCCTCCTTTAATCCCTTCTGCTCTCTAACATCTAACACAACGGAACCTGGAACACTGAGCTGCCAGTCTGGCCCCTCCAGCAACCAAGTCTCACTAATGGCTCTAATCTCATAATTCCACATGTTGATCCATGTCCTACCTCATCCCCCTTTCCTACAATGCTCCTTGTATTGAAATATACGCAGCTCAGAACATTAGTTCAACATTCCCATCATTTTAATTCCTGACTTTGTTTGTAGACTCAACAACATCTTTCTTCACAACCACTCCACAATCTATTCTGGCACTCTGGCTCCCATTCCCCTGCAACTCTGGTTTAAATGTCCCCCCTCTTGCAGCACTGGCAATCTTTCTGGTAGGATATTAATTCCCTCTCCAGTTCAGGTGAAAACTGTCCCTTCTGTACAGGTGCCACCATCTCTGGAAGACAGCTCAATGATCCAATAATCTGAAGTCCTCCCTCTGCACCATCTCAGCAACATGTTCAACTGTATGATCTTCTGGTTTCTGGTCTCACTAGCACAAGGCATGGGTAGCAACCTAGGATTTCCCACATTCTGGGGAAAAAGAATAAAAAAAGCTATATATGCATTCTGAAAGTATCTTTCTATATACTCTTATCAGAAAATGATATTCTCCAATATTAATTAACAAAACATCATGCAAACAAAAAGTGCAGTGTACAATTTAATTTTATATATCTGGAAATAAATGTGTACAAGATCGCAGTTTCATTCAACAGGGATCCCAAAGTTTCAGACTGGTGAGAGCAACATGTGAATTTAATAAAGATCAGGTTCTATACATTTGCTAAATCTGCAATAACTGATTTGAAAAAGCACCAGCAATGATCACAATTCCCCCAATTGCTCCTTCCTCCGATAATTCCTTACCATCAGCCAGCTGGATGGAACAGCATCTGCAGTGGTTCTATTTTTACCTTTCCAGTTGTTGTCACAGAATCAACAGCAATGGTTTCTTTTCAGGTTCACAGGATGTACACTGATACCCCAAAGGACCTGGACTCAAATGATGGGTCTCAGCCTGAAATATCGAATGCCCATTTCCCTCCACAGATGCTCTGTGACCCTCTGAGGTCCTCCAGCATCAGAAATGTATTTTCAACAGGTTATTTTTACTTACTGTATCAGAATAACCTTTTGAAAATGCTTTTGTATATTAAAGTACACTTTGGTGTTCTGTAGAAATATTTGTTGTTTATTCATTGTGAAATCTGCAGATTTTTAGGAGACACAGCACAAGTTGCTGTGCTTCCCCAGTGATCACTGGCCAAGATTATAATCAATATTTGAACGAGGGGAGTGGGTAACAGTAGTATGTAGACTACTCTTTTCTATCCACAGGATCACACTAATCAATGAAACTCTGAATGCATAACGTCAAAGAAATCAGTGAAAGACAATACATTTCAATCCTGGTGTGATATTCTATTGATTTCACCAGAACCAATGACTTCCTGTGGCTTAGAACACAGAACATATTCATGGTTCTGGTTTGCACCACTAAACTGATGGCCCTTAACATCCACAATGGTCAATTCACATAAGCACTTGCCTATTGTTTGCTGTTTTTCCGTTTTATTATTACATAGGATTTGAAAGGCAGCCAATTGGCCTTCTATAATCTAGGCCACATGGTAACCAAGTACTCCTTGGTGAATTATTTAATGTAAAAGCTATTTATTTTTCTTTTTATGTCAAAGTGCATAAAATGAATAAAAACAAGCTTCTTCCTTTTAACATAACAGTAATCAGACCCCAGTAGACTACAGCTCCAAATGCATAATAAATTTATCTTTTAAAGAGAAGTTTGCAGCAAATAAATAACTGTTTCCTCTCTGAATTTCATTGCTATTTTTACCTCCTATTACCAAGGTTAAGCCACATTGCAGTTGGCAAATATTTGGTGCAAAGTTATTGCTATTATCTTACTGTATACTGCCAGGCTACTTCTCCACACAGAGATCAGTACCAAGACCTACTTTTCATCTGATATGTATTTCCAGAGGGGCACTGAGCAGAAACAGGAAATTGGACTGATGACTCTGCTCAACACACACAAAATGCTGGAGGAACTCAGCAGCATCTATGGAAAAGAGTACAGTCGACGGATCTCAGCCTAAAACATCGACTGTACTCGTTTCCATAGATGCTGTCTGGCCTGCTGAGTTCCTCCAGCATTTTGTGTGTGTTGCTTGGATTTCCAGCATCTGCAGACTTTCTCTTGTTTGTGCTGACTCTGCTCTAGCAATTGGGGATCACTGTTTGAGTTGTAAGCATAAATATACAACCACTGAATTTGATTGTCCCAATGCAATAACTTCTGGCCAGCTTCTTTCAGTTTTCCTCCCCTCCTTAACTCTTCTACACTTGTACAAATTGGGGCTATCCTGTTCGCCCACAGCCTCTGCTGGCTGACCTTCAGTAGCTCTCAATGCCACAATTTCAAATACCTGTCTCTGTATCGCCTCAAACACTCTTCCAAGCTAGCTGTATGTCAGCAATTCTGCCCTTGAGAATGCAGATTTTAATCTCCTGTTCATGCTGGTAAGAGTGCCTTCAGCTGCAATGGCACGAGCTCTGGAATTCATTCCCTAAACCATCCCTTCTTTATAACTCTATTTCATCTTTAAAATCCAACTTCTTGACAAATTCAGGTAATTTAGTCTTGTGGCTCATTACAAATTCTGTTGATAACATTCAATGTCATATTGCTTTAAGGGTGTTATATAAACACAAGGTGCTGATACTGTTATGAGGCAACATAGAACAGAGATCAAAGGAGTGACTTTACTGATGTGTATCGATTAAAAACACAACAATGTATGTACCTACAATGCTATGAAGAAACCCTCTGGCTGTATCTGTCAACATTGTCCAAGTTTTTTAAATCTTGATACCAGAATACTGCTGTCAAGACATCAAAAGGTAAATTACAGAATATAACTGGCAGATGGATTTGGCAATTGACAGAAGAAATAAATAATTTATACCTATTGATTCAAATACTAACACAAAATATTACCTAACCGTTTACAGAAAAATAATTTCCATAATTGAGCCCTGCAAGACAACAGGGGGAGAAAAGAACCTTAATTTCTCCAAGGAGAGCTGCACTACCATATATTTTGATGTTGATGTAAGGAATCCACAATTATAATTATTTTAATTTCCAGAATCATCCTTGCCTATGACAAACAAGCTATAAAATAAGCAATTGGCAACTCCACCAATCAAAATTGGATTTAATCTTGATCCTTTGTGTTCTAGCACTTAACAACATTCCATTGACTTTCATGTACAATTATTCTTCACACCAAAACATTACCAGTCAAGAGGTTGCAATGGAAAACAGAATGCATTTGTTACTAAGCAGTAACCCACACAGCAGATCCTATCATTACATACATGCACTTAACGCAGAAATCAAAATGCTTAATTGCTCAGCAAATCCAGGAGTTTTGCTGTAATTATCTCCAACCCTGGTCTTCACCATATATGTATGTCAGTCAGGCTGCTATACTCACCAATGAATCAACAAATTTCACAACATATGCCAGAGATATTAAATCTGATTGTGATGCTGATTATTGCCAAATAACCTTACTATTGTAAAACTTAACTTTAATGAGTGTTATTGCTTTAAACTTTATTAGATTTAAAATAATTGCATCTGTAAATTAAAACTTCCTAATATTTTTGCTCTCTTTTCATTGTTGTCTTAAAACTATGTTTCATTCCCTCCCTTGTTCCACCTGAGCAATGATTTACATGTTAACTTTTTAAACTTAAGACACCCTGATTCAGACTTTGTATGCCTCAGTGTGGATTCATTCACTTCATTGATTATGGTGACACCCCATTGCATTTTCCTGTTGCAGATTTTTGATCGGGAACTTGCATCTTCAAGTACCTCTGCAAAAGGTTGCAGAAGACTAAGCATGTGCTAAAAGTATTAAATGGTTACCAGACTATTATTTTCCTCTGACTATAAAATCTGGAAAAATTAGTAGCTCAAATAGTTTTAAAATCAAGTCAAATCCCAGAAAGTAACCGTGAATATATCAGCAATTTACCACAACATCGCTAGTTAAGCACATATGAAACAATGTGGTTAACCAGTGACAAACAAAATTAGCTTTTATAATTTACTCTTAATTCAAAATTATTACTTGATTACATTATCCACTGTTTTAAACACACACATTTTGTACTTTAAAAGCAACCAAATAAATAAATCATACATATTATCTAGCTCTGAATTGAATGGGCTGCAAGAGCAAATTCCAAATTAATTATTACCATGACAATGTAACATTTTTACCAGGCTAGAAAAATAGCTTAATAAATTTTTTTTCATTGTTTTAAAAAGTTATTACTGTGGCTGAATGCTTCTTGTATAGCCTAAGTGTCGAATGCTGATTTAAAATTCTGGCAGGATCTTTTAGTAGGTGTATGTTGGTGACACAATTAAGAATCTAAAGTCAACATTCTTAGTTTAGTAGGATTTATGGTGTTTAATGCTTTGTTTTGATTATAGTGATTTAACAACAGTCACATGACCTGGAATTGTCCATTATTTTACATTTCGCATTAGTGATCTGCTAAATATTACTTCACGGTTTGAAACTTCATAGGCAGTCTGTTCAAGGGTTATTTGGACCATGTGGGCAATTGGGAAATGGTGTAACAAAACCTTAATTTTTCAGTACAAAATCTCAAAAAGAAACAGCATTCATAACTGCGAATGCTTGTAGTTGCACAATTCTTTGATGGCTTATTTGGTTAAGGAGCTTACACTATTTAATACCACGACATGGGAGCAAATTGTTTCCGATTGATTTATGGCCCACGCTGAGTCAGCTTATCTCAGGTGGAATGCAACAATTGGTCTAAAAAAACCATGGGATAGGAAGGCGAAAAGAATCAGTTAACATTCCTGCTCTAACTACAATCTGAGAACTCCAGCTGGAAAGAACATATGTTTGTCTGTTGGGTGAGGGAAAGCTAACGCTTGGTTCCAATGGCCTCCATGATTAAACAGCCTGCTGACATTGATTGTTTGGTTTAAAATAATAACAAGATGGATTAGATACTGTAGTCTGCTAGCACAGTGGATTGCAATGCTTCCGGCATCTGTGCCCTCACATGACCACAGTAAAGCTCACTTTAACTTCTACGGTGTGCTTACGTCAGCAGTCAGGTAAGGAGCAAGTCTAGGTGCTAATCAAAAATAAACAATAATACAAATAAGCCTTTATCAACCTCTGATGAACCCTTGCAAATTCTGGTCTTTGATTTGCCTAAAACTTACTAATTGCCAGCATGCAGTTAAGAAGGTTAATACGATTTTCAAAATTTCTCTCAAATTCAACTTTCCAAAGCTTACCATCTCTGTTGAAAGATCTGAAGAAATTACATGCAGAAAATAGGACAGACAGTGGTTATGTTTGCTAAACTTGATCTTAACCAGTTAACATTAAAAATACTTTACACTCACATTTTGCAACTTCATCAGTATCCTGATAAAGTTGCAAAATAAAAGAGAATGCAGCAAATTATGCTCACGGTTTAACATAGCCTACGATTTTTAAAGATGCGTAAAAATTATCCATTTAGCGGTTTCATTTTCCCCACCTGAAAACCTTGGATTCTGGCTAAGTACTCTAGCTGTTGAGAGGGTTGTACTGCTGAACAGGGGGAAACTGGTGCTTTGCCTTTCAAACTTATAGCTTCTGCAGTTGGGGACGTCCCATTCAACAGAAGCTCTCTTGCAATAGTTGCTGTGTTGCTTGTAGAGCTGAAGAATGAACTGCATCCTTGGTTTATTTCTTTAGATGTCAGATAGTTCATTGTAGGAGCTGCCTTATTACGACTCGCTTCCATTTCCTGGTAAACATCAGGGGAAAGATGGAGAATTCCTTTCTGGGCTGAAAATGAAAGAAAACATTATGAAATGTCATTGTTATTACTCTGAATTTTAAGTGATGTGTCATAGATTTTAACCTCCATCTAAACACCCAAAAAATCCTGGAAATCACCTGGAAACTTAAATTAGGATTTTATAACTTTGCACCATGGAAGCTTTACCCCTCATATTATATTGTGCAATTTATTCCAATATATCTTTATTTAGTTATCTCATAAAAAGTATACACTCTCTTTCACACGAGCTTGAGGTATAATTTGCCCCTTGTCCTGTGCGAGTCCAACATCCAGTTTATGGCATTCAACACTATATAGGAAAAGGATGCACAACGCAAGGAGGAAGTCTGAATGGACTAAAATTAGCCTCTCATCCTTCTCATTATACAGTATTGTATTTAAAAGTACATTGCCGCTATAAAGTGGAATTTTTTATTCATAAGGATTTAACAAACTATTAGGTTTGATCAATAATTGCAGCTTCCCACAATCCAGAACTGTAGCTTCCCACCTATTTAAAGGCAGTGCAATGGACTAATTTGATGAAAGACAGGTGAGAGGCACGAAATGTGCCTTCTGGCCTCATTAAAGGGCAGTATGCCATAAAATAAGAATTAGCAACAAGAAAAATAATTTTGATTATAATAGCTAACATTAATCAAACCTTTAATAGCTACTGCACAAACTATTATTTTGTGATTGCTGTAGCTATCTAAACTGCAAAAGTTATTACCGCAATAACACATGGGAATATTATTCTCTAATTTTCATTGCAATAAACATTCCTCTGTTAAATAAAAAGCAAGGTACTAGCTATTATTGAAAGAATTTTGATAAAACTAATCTTTAAGCATATGTAACAAAATGTGCTGAAAGTTTCACTCATAATCACATGACTATCTTTTGCAATCTAGTATTCTAATTCTACTGAGGTCATTCTGTCTGCTTTTCATCAGCAACAAATGTCCTTTTCACACTTTAGGCAGACGACGTTACTTCCTTCATGCTGTTAACTTGGTACTTGAGAAGATGTGACAATTATGCAGCAAACATGACTCATCAATGTGCACATTACATGGCTAATGTTGCTTATCAAATGGTAAATACATTTTCCCGGGCATGTCACTTCTAACACTCTCCTGCTTCTTCCCATGCCCTTCAGATTATTTTTCTCACACATCTATTAAACAAATCCCAAATGCAACATAGTGTTTCCTAATTACTGCCTTGGAGAGTTTTGACCTTGTGGGTATCTGTGAAGTAAAACTTGATATAATGCTTACATACTTGTAGCAACTTAAAGGAAATAATCTGTGCCTTTTTTTCAGTTCTCCCATTTCAGAGTTCACATCTAGCTTTGTATGTTTATTCTAGATGGAACTGCGTCAGTGACCAACAGGGAAAACAGCAAGAGTAATTAGTAACTTGTGACCGTTCTTTAGAAGAGCAGGTTTTGTGCATGAAGAAGCTTTAATATTTATGTAAGCCTAAAGTTTTAAAACTCCACAACTCTAAAAATCTATTAAAAAGAGTTCATCTGAAGTGTAAATAGTTATTATTGTTTTTGAATGTGGTTGAATAAATACAGAACAAGTCAATATCACATGAACAATAAAGTGCAACTCTTCATGATTTTAATGCAAACCTAAATGGACAGTAACTTTTAAAGAGGGTAGAAGTAGGCTTCACAGCACTTCATGCCTGCTTCTTCTTGGCTGGTCTCTACTGTAAATATCATATTCCCTTCATCTTCCCTTACCCATTGATAGCTTCAGCACATAAGCAATTTATCTGTATCTTTGCCAGCCAGTGGCATCCAATCCGGACTTCAGGGCAAGTGATCCCGGGTTTGAATTCGGCCAGCTCCTTGCATGTTTTCCATCCGTGCTAGGTTGAGCATCGAGCTAGCAACTCGGTCTCGTACAAAACAAATGCTAAAGAAACAGCAAGGTTGCTGCCTGATGCATCATGAGGTGCAGAGAGGAACCAACAACATTCTATATGTTTCTTTAAGTCTATGCAGTAAATTGGCTTTCACCATCTTCTATGGTTGATATTTTCATAACTTTCATAAATTTCTTCTGAGTGAAGAAATTTGTCCTTGACTCAATCAGGCTTACAAACACCTGTGAGATCTCTTCTTCTCTGCATATGGTCTATCTTCGGCAAACTGCAAATGAGACAGTCTCTCAGTTTTGGAATTTCAAATTAATATAGGCCTAGTTGACCCAAACTCTTCCCATCCTCAACAGTTCCTGCTATTCTAGTCTGAAGCTGGATATTCACCATAGACAGAAACTCTCAAAATCTTCTATAGATGTACTGTGAAGAGCATTCTGCATCACTGTCTGGTATCGGGGAGCTACTACACAGGACCAAAAAAAAGCTGCAGAGGGTCAAAAATGTAGTTGGCTCCATTTGGGTACTAGCCTACAAAGTATCCAAGATATGTTTAAGGAGCGGTATCTCAGAAAGGCAGCGTCCATTATTAAGGACCCCCAGCACTCAGGGCATGTTCTTTTTCTCACTGTTACCATCAGGTAGGAGGTACAGAAGCCTGAAGGCACACACTCAGTGATTCAGGAACAGCTTCTTCCCCTCTGCCATCTGATTCCTAAATGGACACTGAACCCATGAACACTAACTCACTTTTTTACTACCTCACTTTTATTTCTGTTTTTGCATGATTTTTAATCTATTCAACATGCGTATACAGTAATTGATTTATTTATTATTATTATTATTGTTTCTTTTTCTATATTATGTATTGCATTGAACTGTTGCTGCTAGATTAACAAATTTCACGACACATGCCAGTGATAATAAATCTGATTCTGATTCTGAAATATGTCCTCCCTTAGGTAAAGAAACCGAAACTCATGGTTCTTTACTTCAACAAATGATGTCCTTATTTATATCTTGAGCAGAGAAAACAATCATCAGCCTTAAATGAAAGAAAATGTTCTTCATTGGACTATTGCAGTGCCTCTGGCTTGTACATCATCCTTTGAAGACTTACTATATTTCAGGATTTGTTCGCAAAGCAGACACCCTAAAAAAGTCATCTGAAAAAGACAAACATATTCCGGATTCCATGAACAATCTCCATCCCTTTTATCAGCATGGTGGTGTCTGAAAAGAGGATGCTGTCCAAGTTGCATGCCATCTTGGACAATGTCTCCCATCCACTCCATAATGTACTGGTTAGGCACAGGAGTACATTCAGCCAGAGACTCATTCCACCGAGATGTAACACTGAGCGTCACAGGAAGTCATTCCTGCCTGTGGCCATCAAACTTTACAACTCCTCCCTCAGAGTGTCAGACACCCTGTGCCAATAGGCTGGTCCTGGAGTTATTTCCACTTGGCATGATTAACTTATTATTTAATTATTTATGGTTTTATATTACTATATTTCTTCACTATTCTTGGTTGGTGCGGCTGTAACAAAACCCAATTTCCCTCGGGATCAATAAAGTCTGTCTGTCTGTCTATAAACAATGGTTTCTACTCAATCTTAGCACATCATAGTACCAGTTACCACACCACTTGTCATTTTAGTCTTTCTGAAGTTACAGGGCACTTCAGAGCAAAATACAAAAAAAATTCATGGAATTATGGCTTATAATACAAACAAAAAAATTCTGTTTTCTGCTCCCTCTAGTCTGCATGCCACAGATACAGCATTTAAACCATCAAAACTGTAAAGCTTGTCATCAAGACCCCAACTATGGTGCAGAGTTTCACAGTGGATACTTTCATTAAGAGATCTGATCCATCCTTAAGCGGACCTTCTGAAAGTTGGGTCAGATCAGTATCAACCAATAAGATTCTTTCTTAAGCAGATCTTTTGGCAACCACACAGAATAAACAGCTGCTGGTATTCTATTGCAGGAGTGAAAACAGCCGAGCTGTTTTCTTCCAGAGTCTGCCAACTTTCTGGAACAGGAAGTTCTTTCACGCCTTCCCTCTTATATTCAAGATCACACACAAACTTTGATTGAAATGAACCAGATTTGTTTAAATAGCCAAATGTGCCTTTGCTAGTCAAGGGGTAGGGGAGGGGTGAGAGAGAAGAGTCAGATTGCAGTTTTACTGAATGTCAGTGTGAATAGATGCTTTTGCATTCTGTATAAATGGAGTGCCATGCCCAGTTTAGTATCTCTTTGTACTAAGAGATGAATGTCTGACGTCATTACAAAAAACGAATATAAAACTAAATGTAGTTTAATCATTTTTTGAAATGATGCAGGATAAGAAACTAATGCAGGAGCAGGCAAGATAGTTCCTGAAGGTTGCTCAATACGACAATGGCTCATGCTATATTTCAAGTTCAATTTGTTGCCAGTTCCTTTTACCGATTCCCTCAATGACTAAACCAACCCTTGAACCTGCCTTGAACATACTTGCAATTGCTTAACATCCACACTCCTCTGTAGAAAATTTCAAAAGCTTAAATCCACAGCAGAGAAAAAAAATCTCATTTCAGTCTTAAATGGCTGACCCCATTTCTGGGAACAATGACTCCTAGTTCAGATTCCGATTTGTTTAATCACACATACAAAAGATCATACACTGAAATGTATCATCTGTGTCAAGAATCAACACACTTAACGACGTGCTGGGGGCCTGCAAGTGTTGCCACACATTCCAGCGCCAGCAAGAAATACCCACTATGTTCAGCAGAATAACACAAGTAACAGCAACAACAACAGCATAACAAGCCCCTTTCCCACCCTCCCACACGCACTGACAGGCTTCCAACCCCAGAACCGACCATCTCCTGGTCTCCAGTGCTTCGCCCCGGATTCTCAGACTCACAGACAATGGGCCTCCAATCACCATTTCCTAGGCTTAGACTCGCAGATATCTGGCCTCTGAACTCCGGACAAGTTGACCCACGGGCTTCGACTTTCGGGCTTCTACCTCCAGACTCACCAATCACAGGTTTGATATTCAGGTCTCAACCCTGGTGATATGACCCTCGTGACTCACGTCCATACAGACCTCCAACCCCAGAACTTGCCGACTTGAGGATTGTTGGTCTCCTCAGCTCCTGCAGAGCCAATCTCTGGGATCACTGACCTTCAACTACGTGGGGCTCTCACCTGGACTCCAAACACTGGCTCCTGCCCTGATATTCATTTACCGTTCTTCCGCTCACTCATCCCTGTCCCTCAACCCAAACCTGACATCTAACTCCCATGCTCTGCCCAAAATCATCCTATGAACCTCAACAAAAACAATTAACCTCAACCTTGACAAACATTGCAGCTCACCATCATCTTGATGGGACTGAGAGAAGGTCGCCTCCCGCCATTGTGCATGCCTCTGAAAATTTTGAACATTACAATCAGATTGGCCCTCATCCCTCCAAATTCAGTGAGTGGAGTCCTCTGCATGAATGCCTACAATCCAAAAGCAAAGCGTCATACATTTGTGCTGTGATAAGAACCACAACCTTAAATAAAACCCATCTGTGTTTCAAAATGAAGAAGTTCAGATGCCTCATTGTATTCTGTGGTCTTCCTCCTATTGTGGTCAGACATGGCACAAAGCTACTTATTTCATAAGGATTAAGTAAAACGTACTTTGATGTTTAGAACTGGATTGAAATTCCTTAACTGTTCTGAGAGAGTTAACCTTTTGAATTTCACATGAAGAGATCTCCAACAATTACACTTGTCCTGGCATGTGACAAAATTTACTTTCACCTAAGGCCTCTTGTTCAGCACCGAGTTATTGTGAGCACAGGCAGCCTTGAGCTGTTGATGAGACATTGATGAGGCAGTTACAAGAAAAGAATTACAAGTCGTGCTTTTCGATCTAAAGCTTTGAAATCAGGGTGTAAAAGCAAAAGTGTCAGCTTTTGGAGCCAGAGTACACTGAAAAGGACAAATACTCTGGAAAACAATAAGATTTGAGATTCAAAATTACTTAAGGTCTTCCTTCAGTACACAAGTGTTACGGAGAATGAAATAATTGTCACTTCAGATCCGATGCAGCAAAAAAAAACACAGTAAGCAGAAAGAACACAATAAATACATAAGATTAGCTCACACTGTTTCCACAGAAATATTGTACGTACAAAAAGAGATGCTACGTACAGGATTATTTGCACATACTGTGACTTCGACAGAAAATGATAAAGTACTGGTGATGGGGTGGCTTAGGTGGGTGCAGGTGATGATCAGCCCAGTGGCTTGGGCAAAACAATTGTTTTTGAGTCTGGTGGTCCTAGCGTGGATGCTCTGTAGCCTCTTTCCTGATGGGAGTGGGATAAACAATCTGTGAGCAAGGTGGGCGGGATCCAGCACCTTTCTGTGTACATGTCCTCGATGGTGAGTAGGCTGGTGCCGGTGATGCACTGGGCAGTTTGACCTACCTCCTGTACAGCCAACCAGTCCGGACAAAGAACTCTCAGAATCTGATAACCTGCTACTGGATCATAAATGTCAGTGGTAGAGAAGGAGATCATCTGGTGTGAAGTGTCTATGCTGACCAACAAAAATACATTAAGACTAATCCCACTTCCCTGTTCTCAATCTACAGGCCACACCACATCAAGTTGGCTCTGCTGGATGGTGGCTTTCGGTCTCTACCCTTCCTCAGATCACCCTCTCTCGACAGCCCTAGCACGTCAGATATAAAAGATTTTCTGCAGTCTTCTCCGATCTACTAAACAAGCACTGGTTAAAGAGAAGTAAGGGTTTCCCCCATTCATCCTGCAAGTTCAAAGCAAGGTGCAGCACTGGAGCAAGAACAAGTGAAGAAAATGTTGGCACAATGATACAGCCTTCCTTGATGATCCAGGTCTTGGCTGCTTTATTTATTTATTTGTATTTAGAGATACAGCACAGTAATAGACCCTTTTGGCAAAATGACTCCACACCACCCAACTACACCCACGACAAATTAACCTAACACACACGTCTTTGGAACGTGGGAGAAAGTGGAGAATCTGGGGGAAACCTATGTGGTCATGGGAAAATGTACAAAGTCCTTGCAGACAGTGGCAGAATTGAGCCTGGTGCTGTAATAACATTATGCTAACTGCCACACTACCGTGCTGCTGCTGTGGATATATTGGCTAGGATTACAGCTTGGAATCATCATGAAGCAAACACAATATGGAACTGAATTTCCATGGAATGCCACATTTGACGATACTTCATAATGCCCAGAGACTGGTGGAGTCAGAAGCTTTGGCGAGGTCAAAATCATCCATCAATAGTCATTAATAGTGTGTCCCTGCTTTTCCCCTGATAGAGCTGTGCAATAAAAATGACATCCACTGAGCCTCAAGGTGGATCCATGCTGTGATTCCAGAAACCACTCTGCGGCCACGGGGGAAAAGAGGACAGCAGGACAATGATAACTTTACCCTGGCAGGCAGTGGTGACCTAAACTGGATTCATCCCCCCCCCCCCCCCACCTAAAGACAAATATGATTACAACACGCCTAAATCACAAGACCATAAAATCATAAGACATAGGAGCAGAATTAGGCTATTTGGCCCACTGAGTCTGTGCCACCATTCAATCATGGCTGATCCTTTTTCTCCCCCTCCTCAGCCCCAATCCACAGCCTTCTCTCCATAACCTTTGATGGCGTATTCAATCAAGAACCTATCAAGTTCTGCCTTAAATACACCCAAATGACCTCACCTCCACAGCTGGCTGTGGTAAAGAAATTCCACAAATTCACCACTGCCTGGCTAAAGAGATTTCTCTGCATCTCTATTTTAAATGGACACCCCTCTATTGCGAGGTTGTGCCCTCTTGTCCTAGACTCTTCCACCAAGGGAAACATCCTTTCCACATCTTTTCTGTCTAGGTTTTTCAATGAGATCCCCTGCCTTCATCCTTCTACATTCCGTTGCGTACAGACCCAGAGCTATCAAACGTTCCTCATATGATAACCCTTTCATTCCCAGAATCATCCTTGTGAACCTCCTCTGAACTTAGCATATCTTTTCTTAGATGAGGGGCCCAAAACTGTTCACAATACTCAAGGTGAGGCTTCACCATGCCTTATAAAGCCTCAGCATCGCATCCCTGCTCTTGTATTCTAGACCTATTGAAATGAATGCTTACACTGCATTTTCCTTCTTCACCATCGACTCCACCTGCAGTTTCATCTTTAGGTTGTTCTGCACAAGGACTCCCAAGTTCATTGCATCTCAGGTTTTTGGATTTTCTCCCCAGTTAGAAAATTGTCTGCTCATTTATTTCTACTACCAAATTGCATGGCCATGCATTTTCCAACATTGTATTTCATTTACCACTCTCCTGCCCATTCTCCTAATCTGGCTAAGTCCTTCTGCAGCTTACCCGTTTCCTCTACACTATCTGCCCCTCCACCCATCTTCATATCATCTGCATACCTGGCAACAAAGCATCTATTCCGTCATCTAAATCATTTATATACAGCATAAAAAAGTATCCCAACAGCAACCCCCGAGGAATACCACTAGTCACTGCCAGCCAACTAGAAAAGGATAGCTTTATTCCCACTCACTGCCTCCTACCAATCAGCCAATACTCTAACCTTCCCAGTAACTTTTCTGTATTACCAGGGCTCTTAACTTGTTAAGCAGCCTTATGTGTGGCACCTTGTCAAAGACCTTCTGAAAATCCAAAAATACAACATCCAGTTACAGAACCTGGGCTTCTGTACCTCCCTCTGCAATTGGATCCTCAACTTCCTAACCGGAAGACCACAATCTGTGCGGATTGGTGATGACATCTCCTCCTCGCTGACGATCAACACTGGTGCACCTCAAGGGTGTGTGCTTAGCCCACTCTGTTCTCTATATACACATGACTGTGAGGCTAGGCTTAGCTCAAATACCATCGATAAATTTGCTGATGATACAACCATTGTTGGTAGAATCTCAGATGGAGATGAGAGGGTGTACAGGAGCATGATATACCGGCTCGTGGAATGGTGTATCAGCAACAACCTTGCACTCAACGTCAGTAAGATAAAAGAGCTGAAAAGGAAGAATAAGATGAAGGAACACATACCAATCCTTTTAGAAGGATCTGAAGTGGAAGAGAGTGAGCAGTTTCAAGTTCCTGGGTGTCAAGATTTCTGAGGACCTAACTTAGTCCTAACATATTGATGCAGTTACAAAGAAGGCAAGACAGTGACTATACTTCATTAGAGGCTTGAAGAGATTTGGTATGTCAACAAAAACTTCTACAGATGTATCGTGGAGAGCATTCTGACAGGCTGCATCACTCTTGTATGGAGGAGCTACTGCACAGGACTGAAAGAAGCTGCAGAAGGTTGTAAATTTAGTCGACTCCATCTTGGGTACTAGCCTACAAAGTATTCAGGACATCTTCAAGGAGCTGTGTCTCAGAAAGGTTGTATCCATTATTAAAGACCTCCAGCACCCAGGGCATGTCCTTCTTTCACTGTTACGATCAAGTAGGAGGTACAGACGCTTGAAGGCACACACTCAGCGATTCAGGAACAGCTTCTTCTCCTCTGTTACCTGATTCCTAAATGGACATTGAACCCATGAACACCACCTCACTTTTAAAATATATATTTTTTCTGTTTTTGCATTATTTTTAATCTATTCAATATACATAACTAGTAATTTTTTTTCTTCTTCTATATTATGTATTGCATTGATCTGCTGCTGCTAAGTTAACAAATTTCACAACACATGCCGGTGATAATAAACCTGATTCTGATTTCAAGTACTCCATAACTTCATCCTTAACAATTGACTCCAACTTCTTCCCAGCCACTGAGTCAGGCTAACTGATCTATAATTTCCTTTCTGCTGCTTTCCCTTTCTTAAAGAGAGGAGTGACATTAAATCCAAGCCAAATAAAATTCCATTAGTAATACATGAAAATGGTTCCATAAATCTTGTGATCCTATTTGTAAAGAATGACAACCTAATTTGTATTTAGCTGGAAATTTAGAAAATTGTATACATTTTTTGGTAACTATAGCATATGTACCACTTAATTTTATTTCCTCAATTGAATGGATTACATAAGAGGTTCCAGAAAAAAAAACTGAAAGAAGGATGCAAATATGAAGTTATTGGGAAGGAATGGCCAGTGGGAATTTCCCCAAAAACTGCATATTCATTTTGGTGTCTGCAGGAACAATTCTTCCCAGAACTCTCAAAGCTAAATACTCCTCCATGGAGTACAAAGTACACTTTACTTTTTCATTAAAAAAGGCACATAATATTACACTTGATACTGCAGTATAATAAAAATCAATAATGTATTTTGTTTTTGTTGTTACTTTCTTCTTTCCACTCCTAAAATGGGGGGCGGGTGGCAAAGGTGAGGGGGAAGGGTGAGGGAGAGAGAGAGTCAGAGAGGGAGAGAGAGGGGGAGAGAGGGAGAGAGAGGGGGGGGGGGAGAGAGAGGGGGAGAGGGGGGAGGGGGAGAGGGGGAGGGGAGAGGAGGGGAGGGGGAGGGGAGAGGGGGGAGAGAGAGGGGGGGAGAGGGGAGAGGGAGAGGGAGAGAGAGGGAGAGAGAGGGGGGGAGAGGGAGAGAGGGGGAGGGGGAGAGGGGAGAGGGGAGAGGGGGCAGAGGGGGGAGAGGGGAGAGGGGAGAGGGGGGAGAGAGGGGGAGAGTGGGGGGAGAGTGGGGGAGAGTGGGGGGAGAGTGGGGGGAGAGAGGGGGAGAGAGAGGGGAGAGAGAGAGTGGGGGAGAGAGAGGGGGGAGAGGGAGAGAGAGGGAGAGAGAGGGAGAGAGAGGGAGAGAGAGGGAGAGAGAGGGGGGAGAGGGAGAGAGGGGGAGGGGAGAGGGGAGAGGGGAGAGGGGGGAGAGGGGAGAGGGGGGAGAGGGGAGAGGGGAGAGGGGGGAGAGAGGGGGGAGAGAAGGGGGAGGGTGGGGGAGAGAGGGGGGGAGAGTGGGGGGAGAGAGGGGGGAGAGAGGGGGGAGAGAGGGGGAGAGAGAGGGGAGAGAGAGAGTGGGGGAGAGAGAGGGGGGAGAGGGAGAGAGAGGGAGAGAGAGGGAGAGAGAGGGAGAGAGAGGGAGAGAGAGGGGGGAGAGGGAGAGAGGGGGAGGGGGAGAGGGGAGAGGGGAGAGGGGGGAGAGGGGAGAGGGGGGAGAGGGGAGAGGGGAGAGGGGGGAGAGAGGGGGGAGAGAAGGGGGAGGGTGGGGGAGAGAGGGGGGAGAGTGGGGGGAGAGAGGGGGGAGAGAGGGGGGAGAGAGGGGGGAGAGAGAGGGGAGAGAGAGAGTGGGGGAGAGAGAGGGGGAGGAGAGGGGGAGCAGAGAGAGAGAGAGAGAGAGATGATAGATTGATATAGATAGATAGATAGATAGATAGATATTGAAAACCTTCCCCAAACATACAATTATATAGAAACTAGGGTGGAGTGGTTACTCTTCTGGTTTTTGATTACATCTTTTGTGGAGGTATGCAGTCTCTTTTGGTGCTTTTACAATACATTGCTGGGTCTAAGACAATAGATCCATCTGCCTCCATGTTCCTTTCGGAGGAAATGAGAACAGGAGTTCCTTGAAAAGCTCAATAAAATGGTCCTTCACGTCACTAAGACAAGGTAGTTAATACTTTTCACAACAACCAATAACAAAAGAACCACAAGTTTGGTGTCACCTATAGTTTTTAAATTCGGGAGTACTGTACTTTGAAGACCCAGCTGAGACAGAAAACTGCAGTGGCTAACCTTTTAATAAATTATTTGTAATCAAAACATATTGTTCTAAATTCACAGACACAAGTGTGAACAGGATGTATTGTTCAACTCTTCAGAGCAGTGAGAAAGACGTTAAAGTGCAAGGTTGAATAACTAGTGCAGTATTTAAGTGTTCAAGTGTGAGAGATTTTCAATAATATTTAATATCATTGCATTCAACTGCTCTCAGTTTAATTGCATTCAACTGCTCTCAGTTTACCAACTTCGGAGAGTGACCCATTCTGCAGCAAGGTCTTGGGTCACTGCTGGGTTTGTGCATCCAACTGGGTGAAGATTTCATGCTAAACTAACTTTAACATCTTGGATTAAGCAGGGGTGGATGAAATGTTCAAGACATTAATGAAATGTCCTCACTGAAAGGATTTATAAACACTGAGTCAAGACAGAAACAATCTGATTTTTTTTAGTGCATCTTGCACACTTTTGAATGACAAGACTGATTTAGGCAAAATACAGAGCAAATGGAAGTGAATATAATGGAATTATACCTCAGGAGGAGAGGCAGACAGAATGGTTGTGTGAGAAACTTATAAATTTATTCAAACAGTACAGTTCATTGTTACACAGGTGAGTTGCGAATATTAAATTCTACTGGAATGGAAGTTTTTCCCTAGGCAAATATGAGATAATCTCAGAGAGTGAATAGTATTTGCAACTTTTGTACATTCCAAGTAAAATATATTAAACAATTGATACCCAGCAACAACTACAAAATAGCAATCTTATCAATCAAGCTGACATCATAAAAGCCACAGCAAGGTTAAATTTCTGTTGCCTTGAAGTCATTCCAAGGTATTTGTTTAAAAAGAATAACACATTAAATTGGAGCAACGCACAAAATACTTAGCAGTGCCACGGGAGAGAGTAGAGGATAAAGGCATCATGGAGAGCAATCCCTGCAGAAAGCAAAGAGCGATGGGGGAGGGAGACATATAAAGGTGAGCTTGGTGGTAGGGTTCTCTGATTCCTTTCCCTATTTGTCCCTCTCCACTAATCTCCCTCCTTGTTTTTATCCCTGCACGAGGAAAAAGTGCTACTCCTGCCCATTCACCTTCATTCAGGGCACCAAACAGTCCTTCCAGATCAACGCTTCACCTGCTGGGGTTGTTTAATGCATCTAGTGCTCCCACATTCAAATTCTGACATGTTGGTTCATGGCCTCCTCTACTGCCATGGTAAGGACCCTGTCAGGTTGGAGGAGCAACACTCAGAGTGCCTGGGTAGCCTCCAACCTCATAGTATGATCATCGGTTTCTCCAACTGCCAGTAATTTTTCTCTCCTCCTCCCCTATTGTTCAATGCCCCCCACTGGCCCCCATCTTACCTCTCTCCCCTTCTCACCTGCCTATCACCTCCCCTGGTGCCTCTCCTCCTTCCCTTTCTCCCATGGTCCACTCTCGAATCAGATTTCCTCTTCTCCTTTACCTTTTCCACCTATGACCTCCCATCTTCTTACTTCAACCCCCCTCTCCCACCCCCTTCTAGTCTGTAATCCTTCCCCTCCCGCCCAATCTTCTTATTCTAGCTACTTCCCTTTCCCTTTCCAGTCCTGATGAAGGGTCTCAGCCTGAAAGATTGAATATTTACTCTCTCTCCCTCTGCCTGACCTGCTGAGTTCCTCCTGCATGTTGCGCACGTTGCTCAGAATTTCCAGCATCTGCAGAATCTCTTCAGTTTACACTTAAAATTGGTTTCATGATTTTGTCACTCTTTGCCCTTTTTTTCTGAATATTTGATGAGGTATCTGAGATCTGTGTTCTACATACATCACAATTATACATTCATCCCTTGCGACTGAAGGAGACTTTAAATTTTTTCCATAGTTTCATTCTGAGACCAGAGTGGATGGGAGAGCAAAAAATAAAACATTTGCTGAAGTATGCTGTGGTATTGATGGCATCTTCACCAGCTTAAAATCATGTTAATTTTAGTACACTTAATAACCATAGTTTCACGATGGCCCAATTTCCTTGTAGTGCTAGAAAATGTGAATATCAGCTACATCAACACAAGCGACTGCAGATGCTGGAAATCCAGATCAACATACACAAAATACTAGAGGAACTCAGGTCAGAGAGCATAATTAAGATCAAGTTTAAAAGTGACAATCAGAAGATTAGAAGCAGGATAATTTTACCATTAAATGGTACACCACGGGAAGTTGTTCGGTCCTTTTTGCCCGCGTTAGCTTTTTTTCTCATAACCCTGTAAATGTTTTAGCCCTTCATTATTTTTTTTAAACATATTTTTTACTTCTGTCCTACACCCTTCCAGATGACATCTAACTGCGTCGTTCTATTCTTCCAGTAAATTAGCTAAGGGGTCCGTATCTGTTTAAACAGATTTCTCACATTGTCCTTTCCCCTTTAAAGGCTTGTACATATATTATCATTAAGTCCATTTTGAAACTCACTTCAAAACTGTACAATTTAATTCATCCTACTTCTTGTCAGTCTTTCAATTAAAATTAATTGCTTCATGTTCCCGAGTTATGTTTAATTTGCCATACCATCTGCCCATTTTGCCAGTCTGTCCACATTCCTAAAGTTTACCATTTATCCTCCTTGTTGCTTATCCAGTTCCCAAACTCGGATTATCTGCAAATCTAAAACATATCAAAAGAACAGTGGTCCCTGGGGAACCATTTAGATTCAATCCAAAAAACACCATTTATTGCTCTCTGCTTTGTTTCTTTGCCAATTCTGTATTCATGCTGCCACTGTCATTTTAATCCCTAGGAGGTTAATTTGTCTAACAAAGGCCTTCTAAAAGTTCAAATACACAATCCTCAATCTTCTCTGCAACTTCATTAAAGGACTGAAACAGGTCAGTCAAATGCAATTTTCCTTTAACAAAGCTATAGTGACTATCATTAGCCATTATTTTACAACATTCATTTGTTCAGGATTATTATTTCGAATATTTTCCTACGATAGAAACATAGAAAATAGGTGCAGGAGTAGGCCATTCGGCCCTTCGAGCCTGCACCGCCATTCAGTATGATCATGGCTGATTGTCCAACTCAGAACCCTGTACCTGCTTTCTCTCCATACCCCCGATCTCTTTAGCCACAAAGGCCATATCTAACTTCCTCTTAAATATAGCCAATGAATCGGCCTCAACTGTTTACTGTGGCAGAGAATTCCACAGATTCACCACTCTCTGTGTGAAGAAGTTTTTCCTCATCTCGGTCCTAAGAGGCTTTCCCTTTATCCTTAAACTGTGACCCCTCGTTCTGGACTTCCCCAACATCGGAAACAATCTTCCTGCAACCTGCCTGTCTAATCCCTTCAGAATTTTATACGTTTCAATAAGATCCCCCCTCAATCTTTTAAATTCCAGTGAGTATAAGCCCAGTCGATCCAGTCTTTCTTCATATGAAAGTCCTGCCATCCCAGGAATCAAACTGGTGAACCTTCTCTGTACTCCCTCTATGGCAAGAATGTCTTTCCTCAGATTAGGGGACCAAAACTACACACAATATTCTAGGTGCGGTCTCACCAAGGCCTTGTACAACTGCAGTAGAACCTCCCTGCTCCTGTACTCAAATCCTTTTGCTATGAATGCCAACATACCATTTGCCTTTTTCACCGCCTTGCTGTACCTGCATGCCCATCTTCAATGACTGGTGTACAAAGACACCCAGGTCTCGTTGCATCTCCCCTTTTCCTAATCGGCCACCGTTCAGATAATAATCTGTTTTCCTGTTCTTGCAACCAAAGTGGGATAACCTCACATTTATCCACATTAAATTGCATCTGCCATGAATCTGCCCACTCACCTAACCTATCCAAGTCACCCTGCATCCTCTAAGCATCCTCCTCACAGATAACACCGCCGCCCAGCTTCGTGTCATCCGCAAACTTGGAGATGCTGCATTTAATTCCCTCGTCTAAATCATTAATACATATTGTAAACAACTGGGGTCCCAGCACTAAGCCTTGCGGTACCCCACTAGTCACTACCTGCCATTCTGAAAAGGTCCCGTTTACTCCCACTCTTTGCTTCCTGTCTGCCAACCAATTCTCTATCCACATCAATACCATACCCCCAAAACCACGTGCTTTAAGTTTGCACACTAATCTCCTGTGTGGGACCTTGTCAAAAGCCTTTTGAAAATCTAAATATACCACATCCACTGGCTCTCCCCATCCACTCTACTAGTTACATCTTCAAAAAATTCTGTAAGATTCGTCAGACATGATTTTCCTTTCACAAATCCATGCTGACTTTGTCTGATGATTTCACCTCTTTCCAAATGTGCTGTTATCACATCTTTGATAACCGACTCTAGCATTTTCCCCACCACCAATGTCAGACTAACCGGTCTATAATTCCCCGGTTTCTCTCTCCTTCCTTTTTTAAAAAGTGGGGTTACATTAGCCACCCTCCAATCCTCAGGAACTAATCCAGAATCTAAGGAGTTTTGAAAAATTATCACTAATGCATCCACTATTTCTTGGGCTACTTCCTTAAGCACTCTGGGATGCAGACCATCTGGCCCTGGGGATTTATCTGCCTTTAATCCCTTCAATTTACCTAACACCACTTCCCTACTAACATGTATTTCCCTCAGTTCCTCCATCTCACTAGACCCTCGGTCCCTACTATTTCCGGAAGATTATTTATGTCCTCCTTAGTAAAGACAGAACCAAAGTAGTTATTCAATTGATCTGCCATGTCTTTGTTCCCTATGATCAATTTACCTGTTTCTGACTGTAAAGGACCTACATTTGTCTTGACCAATCTTTTTCTTTTCACGTATCTATAAAAGCTTTTACAGTCAGTTTTTATGTTCCCTGCCAGCTTTCTCTCATAATCTTTTTTCCCTTTCCTAATTAAGCCCTTTGTCCTCCTCTGCTGGTCTCTGAATTTCTCCCAGTCCTCTGGTGTGCTGCTTTTTTTTGCTAATTTATGTGTTTCTTTTTTGGACTTGATACTATCCCTAATTTCCCTTGTCAGCCACGGGTGCTCTACCTTCCCTGGTTTATTCTTTTGCCAAACTGGGATGAACAATTGTTGTAGTTCACTGACATTAGGCTGCCTAATTTTTAGCTATCAGATTTCTTTCTTCCCTCTTTCTCAATATAGGTATAAAATATGGAATTCTTTCGCCCTCTAGCACTATCTCCATATCTAAAGGAGATAGCTCCAGTAACATCTATCAAACATCCAGCCTTCCAACAAAACCATTCAAATCCAATCTAAAGGGATTTCCTGCTTTAAATACAACCAGTTATCTAATTTTATCCCAATCAATGATGCCTCCTCCTCTGTTGTTAATTGGCGCCTTTCTCTTTACTGGCAAAACCAAATATAAAATACTGATTTGAGACCTTAGTCTCGTCCTCTGCCTCTACAAAAAAAGATTCCTTCTTCGACCTTTAATAGCCTCATCATTACATAATCCACAATTAGTTATTTTTATAAATTTTCTTTGATTAGGTTGGTTCTTTATAGATATAAACCTTAAATTCTCAAACATCTTGGTTATTTTAGGAGCTCTAAATTTGAATACTCTAAACTTCTTTTTCACCAAAATGCTTTTGCTTTGTATCTCTCAAGCTCTTCCCTGAAGGCTTTTCATTGTTCCACTATGTTTTACTGACCAATTCTTGGTTCAAACTTATCTAAACTGGATTAATTATTCAGCAAATAATAATGAAACCACTCCCTCAAAGCTTGGGATCAAAAAGAGTATCAATGTTCAATGCTCAAGCACTTCTGCAACCTACATTTTGGTATTGCATACATTAGTTATTTTAAAGCACATTAATAAGTTAAAAAAAACAAAGACTTGTGCCACTATAAATAAAAAATAAATTTGAATTGAGGGTTTGAAATAATTTAAAATGCATTTAATCATAAAATGTTTTTTCCCCCAAGATTAAAAACTACTCACTATTTGGCTGATCTGCAAAAGTGACCTTTCGTCCATCCCAGCTCTTCTCAACTGGCTACAAAGTTAAAACAAAACATAAACACCCAGCGCAAAATTTATCATCAGATCTAAAAGTAGAATTAAGATAAATAATGCTTTGTCTCATACTTCATTATTCACTTGTATTTGTTTCTTATCTCTTAGAATTCAATTTTAAAAAGAGAAATTAAAATTTGTGTTTACCTTTTCCTGTGGATTTTGACTAGGGATGGACGCTTTGTATCCAAGCTGCAGTAACATGGCCTCTGCAGCATTCCTCTTTGCAACTTTCTTGTTTGGACCTGTTCCTGTTGCTATCTCAATGCCTACTTTGACCTAAAGGAATAACAGAGCAGTTATACGTTTCTATTTAATTCTCATTATCTGCATTCACAAATGGTTACATTCTATTAACCATTACAAATAGATTTTCACTGAAATATTTACATTTCTGAGTATGATCCAGTCAAGTACATTTTTTAAATCCAATTTAATAGCAAAATATTGAACTGCTTAATATTTCCTGTTTTAATTTCACATTTCCAGCATCTGTAGCATTAGATTTCAGAAAAAAATACAGAACTATTTACTGGTTATGGTGGAGTAATACAGTTACTGAGCAAAAAAAAATTTAAAAGCTTTTTAAAAAAGGTGCCTTTTAGTGCCCTTGTACTTAATTTTAAATAACTTCCTGAAGTCTCACAAATGGATGCAATTAGCAGAAACTCATCATGGTGATTAATTGCATCTTGGGAATTAATCTGCAGTTCCGCACAGGGGACAGGGTTGTGAGGAGGCGCCACAGGGTGGTCAACTATAGACAAAAAATCCGTAAAATTCAATTTGTACTCAGTATTTACACACAAATAGTAGTGGTGGTCCCTGGCTGATGATCCTGCAGCTGACCCAAGGTACTGTTGAAGGTGTAGTAGGCAGCAATGCCAAGCAGGAAACATTTTCCTGTAAATCTCATTGAAAATTTTGCATTGGGTGTTTCAGGAATTGTGTAAGTGTTGTTGGGATCTCACAGAAATTCCAGGCCGGATCCTGGTAGAGTAGTATTACCTTTCCAGAGAAAGATCAGTGGGAAATTCACAATGAGAAGTAAAATCTACAGAGAAGCTCACATCAAGTGTAGAGATGGATGAAACAATTCAGATAAAAAAAGAACCAGTGTATAATCTGCAGACAGATAGAACAGATTTATATTGTGCCTTTTAGAATATCCCAAACTGCTTCAAGGGCAAAGATTGCCTCGGAAGTGTAGTCATTGCCTTTTTCCTAGTTATGCTTACAAACTCAAAGCAGTGCTACAATAAATGACCAATTATTCTTACTTATATGTTTTAGGTGAGATAAAACTGGCAAGCAGGAAGCCAGAAGAACTTGTCTTATCTGTAAATGGTTTTACAATTATTATTAAGAAACACAGCTCTGCCAGTGATGCAGCTCCAATTCTACTCTGTTCAGTGGTGCTAAACTAGATTATGTGCTGGAGCATGAATGATTCAGAAGCAAAGTTGCTACATATAACAAACTGAAACTTGTGAGGACACTACCACTGAGATATTTGTGGTCACCGTAAATACAGCTGGAGCTTATATTGGGGATACTGCACAAATTACTTGTAAGATCATTAAAAATAATGCATTCTGCACATCTGGAAGCCCAAATAATGGCCAAGATAAACACAAACTAATCTGGTAAGTGGCTTTAACTAAATTTGTTGATGGAATGACTATGGAAAGGTAAGGTATGGGTCTTCAAGTGAGAGATATAAATAAGTCTGAAATAGGCAACACATTTAAATTCAGCATTACAGCTCAGGAATACTAACTACTGGAAGATCATTCACAAGCTCCAAAAACAGTTGGGAATCGGGTTAACCCAGACTACAGCACTACTGCTTACATCTTCAGGTGCCACCCTAGCTATTAGGACATTTGTCATCTCATTTACTGACCAGAGTTTTGTTCTCTCTTACAATTTTCACCTGGCATAAAATTCCCCCAGAAGTGACTCAAGGTCAGGTGCCGGAGGATTGGAGGATAGCTCATGTAGTTCTGTTGTTTAAAAAGGCTCAAAAAGTAAGCCAGGCAATTATAGGCCGGTAAGTTTGACATCGGTAGTAGGTAAATTCTTGGAAGGAATACTAAGAGATAGGATCTACAAATATTTGGATAGACAGGGACTTATTAGAAACAGTCAGCATGGCTTTGTTGTGTGGTAGGTCATGTTTAACCAATCTATTAGAGTTTTTCGAGGAAGTTACCAGGAAAGTGGATGAAGGGAAGGCGGTGGATGTTGTACACATGGACATCAGTAAGGCCTTTGACAAGGTCCCGCATGGGAGGTTAGTTCGGAAGATCAGTTGCTAGGTATACATGGAGAAGTAGTAAATTGGATTAGACATTGGTTCAATGGAAGAAGCCAGAGAGTGGTAGTGGAGGATTGCTACTTTGAGTGGAGGCCTGTGATTGGTGGTGTGCCACAGGGATCAGTGCTGGGTCCATTGTTATTTGTCATCTATATCAATGATCTGGATGATAATGTGGCAAATTGGTTCAGCAAATTTGCTGATGATACAAAGATTGGAGGTGTAGTGGACAGTGAGGAAAGTTTTCAAAGCTTGCAGAGGGATTTGGACCAGTTGGAGGAATGGGCAGAAAAATGGCAGATGGAGTTTAATGCAGACAAGTGTGAGGTATTGCACTTCGGAAGGTCAAACCAAGGTAGAACATACAAGGTAAATGGTAGGACACTGAGGAGTGTAGTAGAACAGAGGGATCTGGGAGTACAGATACATAATTCCCTAAAAGTGGCGTTACAAGTAGATAGGGTTGTAAAGAGAGCTTTTGGTACATTGGCCTTTATAAATCAAGGATTGAGTATAAGAGTTGGAATGTAACGGTGAGGTTGTATAAGACATTGGTGAGACCGAATTTGGAGTATTATGTGCAGTTTTGGTCACCTAATTACAGGAAGGATATTAACAAGGTTGAAAGAGTGCAGAGAAGGTTTACAAGGATGTTGCCAGGACTTGAGAAACTGAGATACAGAGAAAGGTTGAATAGATTAGGACTTTATTCCCTGGAGCGTAGGAGAATGAGGGGTGATTTGATAGAGGTGTATAAAATTATGATGGGTATAGATAGAGTGAATGCAAGCAGTCTTTTTCCACTGAGGCCAGGGGAGGAAAAGAAAGAGGTCATAGGTTAAGGGTGAAGGGGGAAAAGTTTAAAGGGAACATTAGGGGTGGCTTCTTCACGCAGAGAGTGGTGGGAGTGTGGAATGAGCTGCCAGATGAAGTGGTGAATGCGGGTTCACTTTTGACATTTAAGAAAAACTTGGACAAGTATATGGATGAGAGGGGTTATGAGCTGCCAGATGAAGTGGTGAATGCGGGTTCACTTTTGACATTTAAGAAAAACTTGGACAAGTATATGGATGAGAGGGGTTTGGAGGGATATGGCCCAGGTGCAGGTCAGTGGGACTAGGCAGAAAAATGGTTCAGCACAGACAAGAAGGGCCAAAAGGCCTGTTTCTGTGCTGTAATGTTCTATGGTTCTATGGTACGTGCAACATGCAAGGTTCGTCCACAATGAGATGCTCTAAAAATTGTCATTTCTTAGTGAGTAAAGGAACAACTAGGTTTTACCAACCTGGTTTGCCTGACTCACTATTCATACGTACCCTGACTGCTTTAGCCACTGGGATCAAGGTCAGACTCATTGTCATCCAGACAGCTGTAGCTTCTGCTTGACACATCTCTAAATATTCTGCTCATCACTGCATGAGAGATGCAATCCAAACACCATACTCAAGAGAAAAACACTTGTAATGACACAGAAGGCAACCTTTTGACCTACCTACTTTATGTTCAGTTCATAGAATAAGGCAAAGTGTGGTATGTCATCTATAACTTCGACAAACTTCCACAAATGTGTGGTGGAGAGTGTACTGACTGGTTGCATCGTGACCTGGTATGGAAACACCACTCTCCTTGAACAGAAAAGCCTACTAAAAGTAGCGGATACAAGCCAGTCCATCACAAGGAAAGCCCTCCCACCACTGAGTATATTTACAAGGAGCGCTGTCGCAGGAAAGCAGCATCCATCGTCAAGGAACCCTACCATCCAGGCCATGCTGTCTTCTTGCCATCAGGAAGGAGGGAGGTCCCACACTTCCACATTCAACACCTGCAGATTTTCTCCTGTTTACGGTTGCATCTGAGCACTTTTTGTTGATGACCATCTTCAAAACGAAGCCCGATGATAACAAGAAAACTATTTAAAAAAATTTTATTTGTGTATCTTTAAGAGATCTTTACATTACATGTAATTATTTTTGTCAATCTTTAACTCCTACTTTCAATGCTTGGCAGGAATTCCACACGCACAAAAAAAGAACAGCAGAAAATACCATCAGCATTTCATTAGAGTGCAATCTGTAACTGCTGCAAAAAGACACAAGTTTTCCCAAGTGAAAAATGGCACAGTGTGGGTTATGAACAGGATGTCAATGTAAACTAGATTTTTCATTAGTAATTGCCAAGCAATGAGGGTAAGGGCCATTCTCACTGATCTGTGATTTGTACATATTATGTAAAGGATTAAGGGAATTCAAAAATAACAGCATTTTTCACAGTGTTACTTTATTGCCAGATGATGTAATCACCTCTTTCCCCACACCACATTCTAATTTCCTGAGGACTATAAAATCACTGAGGCCCTCCGTTGGTCAGGTTTGATCATAGAATGCAAACCAGGACAGTATGATATGGAGAATAAGCTGTTGCCCTTGCAGCAGGCTCCCCCTCTCCACACAGCTGATGAATCCACAGGAACGGCAGAGACCAATATAGTTTGGCACCAGCAGCTTGCTAGGGTTGCCAGTCAGCTTTCAATACAGCCTAGGACTGCTTTAGGGAGTCCAGCTCCAGATTTTCCCTCTGGGTTTACTCCCGAAGCTTTCCTCAAGTGTGGGTATAACCGCAAGGCAGTGAAGGTTTGAGTTCAGTTTTCCTTCTCTTGGATGAGCTGCTAACCACACCTGATGACCCTATCTGCCCAAAGCAACTGGTTTTAAGTTGAACGGGAGAGTGGATGGTGAGGATGGAAGAGTGAATCAGGAAGTTGCAAAGGTAATATTCCCTTTGAAATACTGTAAGGGGAATATCTCTTGTGATAAGACCTCATTAAAGTGGTGCAATGGAAACAAGAACCACTTAGCAAGAACAATTGCAAATATTAGAGTCATAGAAAATTACAGCAAAAAAGCAGGCCCTTTGGCCCGACTAGTCCATGCCAAACCATCTAAGCTGCCTAGTCCCACTGACCTGCAACCGGACCACAGCTCTCCAAATCCCTCCCCATCCATATACCCTTCCAAACGTCTCTTAAACTTCAAAATCAAAATCGCATTCACCACTTGCGCTGGCAGTTTACACCACTCACAACCCTCTGAGTGAAGAAGTTTCCCCTCATATTCCCCTTGATCATTTCATCTTTCAACTTTAACCTGTGACCTTCAGTTGCATTGAAAAAAAGCCTGCTTGCATTTACCCCATCTATACCCTTCATAATCTTACATACCTCTATCAAATTGCCCCTCAATCTTCTACATTCTAGAGAATAAAGTTCTGAAGTTCTAACCTATTCAATCTTCCTTTATAATTCAGTTCCTCCAGTCCTGGCAACATCCTTGAAAACTTGCTCTGTATTTTCAATCTTATTTGCTTCTTTCCTGTAGGTTGGTGACTAAAACTGCACACAATCTTGCAAATTAGGCCTCACCAATGTCTTATATCAAGTATATATTGTATCAAGTTTGATCGGTGAAGGCCAATGTGCCAAAACTTTCTTTACGACCCTATTAACCTGTGACACTAGTTTCAATGAATTATGGACCTGTACTCCCAGATCCCTTTGCTCTGTTGCACTCCTCAATGCTCTACTGCTCACCATGTAAGACCTACCCTGGGTGGTCCTCCAAAGTACAACACTTCACACATGCCTGCATTAAATTCCATCTGCCATTTTTCCAGCTGACATTGCAAGCTTTGATAGTCTTCCTTGTTGTCCACCGCATCCACAAATTTGCTGATCCAATTAGCCACATGATCATCCAGATTGTTGATATAGATGACAAACAACAACGGACCCAGCACCGATTCTTGCAGCACACCACCAGTCACAGAGGCAACCATCTCCTACCACTCTCTGGCTTCTCCCTCAAAGCCATTATCTAATCCAATTTACTACCTCGTGCAATTGAACCTTCCTGACCAATTTCCTACAGAGGACCTTGTCAAATGCCTTGCTAAATCTCATTTTGACAACTTCCATTGTCTTGCCTTGATCAGCTTTCCTGGTAACTTCCTGGAAAAACTCTGTAAGATTGGTTAGACACGGCACACCACACGCAAAGCCGTGGTGACTCTACCTAACCAGTCCCTCTCAATCCAAGTACTCATAATCCAACCTCTTCGAATACCTTCCAATAACTTTCCCACTACTGATACCAGCTCTTTACTTCATCTATCCCCCTCCAGGTTTCACCTATTACCTAGTGTTTCTCTCTCCACTCTCCTCCACCTTTTAAACCTCCTCCTCAGTATTTTTTTCCACCAGTACTGCCGAAGGGTTTTGGCCTGAAATGTCGACTGCACTTTTTTCCATAGATGCTGCCTGGCCTGCTGGGTTGCTGCAGCATTTTGTGTGTTGCAGTTGAAATGCTGACTCACCTGGAAGGATCGTTTGTGGGCCTTAATGGTGGTGGATGGGCAGGTGCAGCACTTCTTCCACTTGCAGGGACCACCATTCTGGGCCCCAAGCAGTCCATCCAGGTGAGGCATTACTTAATCTATTAATGTCTCCCTGTAATGTAATGTCTTTATCCATAAAACCTACAAAGCAGCATAACTACATCTGTTTTTATAGTAACCGGGATTCCTGGCTGGCTTTTACATTTATGCCTTATTGCTACTCATTTATTTCTTTGAAAAAAGAACAGGAGAGTTCTCATCTCTCAAGGTTATCAATACCTTCAAGATCATCTGTTATCCTGCCTGTTAACAGACCTTACTAACCTTAATAGACAGACAAACGCATTGCACTGTAATCAACCCACTTAAATCTAGAGACCCAGTAGCTGCTTTGTGTTCTTCCTTTCAAGCACTACAACAGCTTCAAATGCATTGTGGCCACTATCAGATAAATATTGTGTTACTTGCTAGGTTTTTGAATAAATCTGTCCCACTGCTTATGAAAAAAATTGACGCAGGAAGCTATCTCAAACAAACTCAAGAAGTTCTGTCATTGTGAATTTATCTGCTTATCCAAAATTGGATGGCAGTTGAAATTCCCACTAAACCACCTTAACCATTATCTAGTCTGTGCATTTATCTTTATCATTTTGATACCAGAGACTCTTGAATTATTCTCTGTTCTTACTGATTTTATATATAAAATCTCCAGTGTTTCTTGCCTCTGGCTATTGCTTCCCTCATTACCGAAGTGATTTCAGCATTAATTACAAAGTAGTCACACATTACCAACAAATCTTCTCCTCTCTGCAAACTTTAAATGTATTTAGTGCTCTCTGTTTGCTGTCCTGCACCCTTAGTACAGTAATGGTTTCCATGCCAAACCCTTCCAGTTGATTGCACCTGCATTTCATTCCATTGGTTCTTTATACTCTGTGCTTGTATAAATAAATGCTCATTTGGACTAAACATTCTAATATGACTTGTGCTAATGTTTTACTTAAAATTCTTATCTCCCACTCTAGATTGTACCATATTAACACATTCTCCTTAATTGTAGTGACACTCTTGCTATAAAATGATTATTTACAGTTCTTTTCCAAAGTCCTCATCATCATAACCCAGAAACTGGTGGGGAACCAGGCCAATAGGCTTCTGAATTCCCTACCGCATTGCATGCAAAGTGTCACCAGTTAATCTGTTCTGCACCTGACACTTTTCTGCACTTTACTTTGCTTATTTATGCATAAATCATCTGTGTGTTACGTGTACTACTGTGCTTTACACCCTGGTTCAGAGAAACATCCAGTACTGTGTCCTGTGAATCAGCAACTTCCACAAGGATTGCAGAGGAACATTCAACCAGCAGTTTGTGCATTGTTCCATGCACGTCACAGTGTGAGTGTTGTGCTACGGTACGTTAGCTGTGTTCTGTGCTGTGAAACCTATGTGTGTGAACTGCATTATGCACCATATGGATTTCATAATGAAATGCAGGGTATTATGTGGTAAAGGGTAAAGTTGTATGAACATGTTAAATATGTGAATACTGTGTAATACATGTGTTGGCACCCTCCCACGTGGTTATGTCCAGCAGTGTAATGATTAACAGTCTGAAAACAACACAGAAATCGTTGGAGCTCTAGATGAAGGATATGGTGGGACACAGATCCGCTGGGAAGATGAGCACTGCAGTAGCAGATGGAGACGTACAAACAAGCTGGATGAACTCAGCAGGTCGGGCAGCATCCGTTGAAATGAGCAGTCAACATTTCGGGCCGAGACCCTTCGTCAGGATGGAACTTGATCCAAACGAGTGTAAGGTAATGCAGTTGGGAGAGTCAAATTCTGGTAGGACATGTGAAGTATATGGCAGGGGACTAAGGAGTGTTGATGTACAAAACTTGCTGAAAGTGGTGCAGAGGGTAGTGCTGGCAACTTTTGGTGAGCTTGACTCCATCAACTAAGGCACTGAGTACAAGAGTTGGGGCATCGTATTTTAGTTGTACAAAACACTGACTAGACTGCTTACCACCCTGCTGCAAGGATGTGGTAGCGACAGAGAGAGTGCAGAAGAGACTCACCACCATGCTGCCTGGAACGAAGGGCTGCAAAGAGAGGTTGGAGAGGCTGGATTTATCCTCAATGGATAAAGACTTTTTTTCTAGGGGAGAGGATTTCTGGACTATTGATCCGTTTTCAAACATGCTGTTTTGTTTTTACTTTAATGTGAGGTTAAGGAAGGAGAAGCAGCAACTGTTTTAAACATGTAACAGGTTTGACTGTTTACTGTGAGGCCAGCGGTGAATAAAAAGGCAGCATGATCCGGTGGGGTGATATCTCTTAGGGTGTGGTCTCTGCCATGTACAATGGTGGGATCTCAAGAGCAGGCTGTCCACTCTACATTTCTTGCTGACGTGTGCTTCAGATTCTCATTTGCATTCATGTTAGGTTCCACCATTGTTAAGGGTGAGATTGCTCACAGAACATTCAGCTCTTGTTTCCCACCATCCACAGCTGGCTTAGGTTACAGAATGCGAATCTGAACCAGGATTGCCGAGCTTTGTTGCTGAGCGCAAACATACTGAATTGCACCGTGACCAGTTTGCTTTGTACATTGAACCTGGCTGTGGTAACACAGAGGGTTGGACAGGGCAATGAGGATACAGAATGGTACTTGGCCATTACCATCTTGCCATTGGGCAGCTGGAGCTGCCACTGATGGAAAAGTTAAGATTCTGGGGGAGGCATGGGGGGGGGGGGTTACCATGAGTCATACAGTACAGATACAGACCTTCAAGCTACTACATCCATCTAACTGATACTGTCCTGTTGCCAGAGTTAGGACAATATCTCATACTTTGTCTATTTAACTATGTGTTTAAATGATTCATAATCATAGTAATTGTATCTAAATCCACCACCTCTATGGTATCAACCACAGTTAAGAAAAAATTACCCTTTTAAAACTGTCTTCCATTTTAAACTTTTGCCCTTGCTTTTGATGTCTCCACCACAGGTTCTAAGCATCTACCGTGTCTATAATTTTATATATCTCTATCAGCCTCCTTCACTCCAGGGAAAGCAAGCCCAGCCTGTCCAATCTCTCCTCGTAACTAAAGTCCGCCAATCCAGGCATTCATCTGCAGGGTTGATGGCACTGGAAATGCATGCCCTAAATTCCAGTCCCTGAATTGATCCACTCAGCTTTAAGATGTTTGGTTGCAGTGTACTTTGGAACAGTTGGCCATTACCATATCACCACTGGACTGAATATCTCACTGCTTTACCAGTCCGGGCAAAGGGTCCCAATCCAAATCATCGACAGTCTCTGTTTCCCTCCACAGACACTACTGGTCCACCGAGTTCCTCCAGCACTTTGTGCATCACTCTAGCTTGCGTTTTTGCTGCAGTTCCCAGCATCTGCAGTCTCGTCTCAAACTTGCTGCTTGATGCGTTTAAAAGCATTTGTTGAAAGCAGCGTCACAGGTAGGCAGGGTTGTAACATGCAGATCCTCATAAGTCAGGGCATTGAGTACAGGTATTGGGTCATTGTGTTGTCAGTTGTTCAAGTCGTTGGTGAGGTTGCACTCGTGTACAGTTTTGGTCACCCTGTCATGGGAAAAACCTGGTTAAACTGGAGAGGGTGCAAAAAAAAATTTACAAAAAGGGATGACAATGGTCTTTTCCCCAGGATTAGGGAGATTCAAACTGGGGGGGGGGGGGGGGAGTAGGTTTTGATTAAAAGGGAAAAATTTTAAAAGGGACCTGAGGAACAAGACCCAGAGGGTACTGAGTATATAGAATGAGCTGCCAAAGAGGTTGAGGCAGGTACAATAGCATAATTTAAGAAGCACTTGACGAGGGTCACGGAGAGACGTGGCTTAGAGAGATATGGGCTAAACTCAGGAAAATGGGAACAGCTTGTTGAGTCAAAGGACGTGTGTCCATGCTGTATGACTCTATACTATATTCCAGATGCAGTCTCATCAGGGCCCCATATGATTAGATGAAGATATTTCTACTTTCATACTCAAATCCTCTTTCAAGAGATTACCATTGCATTTTCCTTGATAACTGCTCTCTGTTTTGAAGGCAAATCCAATACCTTTCTCCCTCTACAATTCCACTCTCAAATTCTAAATTGTACATTCTGTTTATGATTTGCTTCTTTATGACACCAACATTGGGGGAGGGACGCAATGGACAGTGAGGAACACTATCAAATTTTGCAGCTCCATCTGGAAAAATGGACTGAAAATGGCAGATGGAATTAAATACAATCAACTGTGATGTGTTACACTTTGATAGACAGATAGATACTTTATTGATTCCAAAGGAAATTACAGTGTCACAGTAGCATTACAAGTGTACAGATACACAAATATTAGAAGAGAAGAAAGAAAGAATAAAAAAAAACAAGTTACCTCAAACAGTCTAACAGGAGGGGTCATCACTTTCTTGGCTATAGGTAGACTCATTATGGAGCCTAATGGCAAAGGGTAAGAATGACCTCATATAGTACTCTTTGGAGCAGCACAGTTGTCTAAGTCTATTACTAAAAGTGCTCCTCTGTTCAGCCAAAGTGGCATGCAGAGGGTGAGAAAGATTGTCCAGAATTGCGAGGATTTTGCATAGGGTCCTTTGTTCTAACACAGCCTCCAGTATGTCCAGTTTGACTCCTACAACAGAGCCAGCCTTTCTAATCAGTTTATTGAGCCTGTTGGCATCACCCATGTTAATGCCATTGCCTCAGCACACCACCACATAGAAGATTGTATTGGCAACAACAGATAGGTAGAACATGCTAAGGAGAGGCTTGCATACTCCAAGTGACCTCAGTTCCCTCAGGAAGTAGAATGACTCTGGCCCTTCTTGTACACAACCTCTGTGTTGGTGCTCCTCTGAAGTCTGTCATCCAGGAGCACCCCCAGGTACTTATAGGTCCTCACCATCAACCGTAACAGGGAGCAGAGCAGGCATGGTCTTCCTAAAGTCCATCACCATATCCTTTGTCTTACTGATGTTGAACTGCAGATGATTCATGACAAACCAGGGTAGGACTAACTCAGTGAACGTTAGGGCATCAAGGATTGCGGGAAAACTGAGGAATCTGGGAATACAGATCCACAATTCCTTGAAAGTGGCTCACAGGCAGATAGGGTCATAAAGAGAGCTTTTGGCACATTGGTCGTCATAAATCAAAGTACTGAGTACAGGAGTTCGGAAGTTGTGTTGAAGTTGTATAAGACATTGGTGAGGTCTAATTTGGAGTAGCATGTGCAGTTTTGGTCACCTACCTACCTGAGTTATATGAAAAGGTTGAATAGGTTAGGACTTTATTCCCTGAAGTGTAGGAGAATGAGGGGAGATTTAATAGAGGTAAACAAAATTATGAGTGGTATAGATGGGGTAAATCAAGCAGCCTTTTTCCACTGCTGTTGGATGAGATGAACTAGAAGTTGTGGATTACGAGGTGAAAAGTGAAATATTTAAGGGGAACTTCACTCAGAGGGTGGTGAGTACACGGAATGAGCCGCCAGCAGAAGCAGATGTGGGGCTAGATTTCAGTGTTTAAATGAAGTTTGGATAAGCACATGAACGGGAGGGATACAGGTGTAGTTAATGGTACAAGGCAGAATAATAGTTTGCACAGACTAAATGGGCCAAAGGGCCTGTTTCTGTGTTGTTGCGCTCTAAAATTCTATAGTTATGACTATTTTCTGTGAATACTCTCTGGGTGCTGAAGACTAAAGTCCAGTGAGTTAGAATGATAAAGTATGTGCAAATTAAGTCAGTTAACATTTTAATGTCATTCTTCATAGTTCTACATGTGAAAGGTATAGAGGTACCCCATAATGTAACCTGAACTTCTAGGAAACATGAGAATTAAGATGCCGCCTCTGTATAGTTTGTTTTAGACAATTCTAAAGATAAATTATGCTTAATAATTCTGTAAGTCAACTAGGCAACGTACCTGCATAACAAACTCTCTGCGACGAGGAAGACCTTTTTCCGATAGTAGAAGATATTCAGGTTCTTTTTCTTTCTTTGCCTGCTGTATCTGGGCTAATCGACTGATTGGATTCATACCTTGGCCATATTCTGGACTAGTCTGTAACAGAAATAATTCATTAAATAAAAAATACACAATGGAGTGTACTTGCACTGGTGGAAAGAGAAGACTAAGATAATTTAGTAGTGACAGGCAGATCTCATGCCTCAATTAATGACAGCAACCTCACTTAAATCTGAAGTTAACAATTTTACTTACAACCTTTGATGGCTCATTCTTGCAATGGCATTTTCTTTAATTTTAAACATTTCTGATTTTCAGAGGCACTGAAAGCTTATTTTGGTTTGAAAAATGCAAAACAAAAAACATAAGAATATTAAGCTATTTCAAAAGATAAAAACTGCTGGAGGAACATAGCAGGTCAGGCAACATCTGTGGAGGCCAGAGGTTATTTAACGTTGAGGTTCTGCACCAGGACTGAGAACATAGAGGGAAGATAGCCAATAGAAAGAGGTGAGAGGGAAGGGTGAGATAGGCTGGTAGGTGATTGGTGGAATTAGGTGAAGAGGGGTTGACAGGCAGATGGAGCCAGATGGGGGAGGGAAAGGGGGAGACATTACCGGAGGCAGGGAGATGATTGTTAAGAGTCAAAGGGGTGCAGATTATGGAATCTGAAAAGAAAGGGATGGCATCTGCAATCCACTGTGTCTCCAGTACTATACTGCTGCAAATTAATGAACATTGTTTAGATATCTTCATTTCACATTCCAAACCAAAAAAAAACATTTTAACAAAAGTCAGCAACCTCATACAAATGAATGGACTCTCCTTGGCTGGTGTAAAACTGAAGGGGAGAATGAAAATGAAATTCAGCCCATCAGCTCAGTTTATTGTGGAATCACCACTGGATTCAATCAGCAAGTCCTGTGGACACCTAATTTGCAGTGTGCTTCCAAATTCCACATTGCAGTCAAAAACTTCAGAGGGCTGCTAAACAACAGTGCACCAGACCCCAATAACCCACAATCCTATAGGTTCAGTAGACCTCATCTCAGGCCAAAATGCCATTTTCTCTGGTATTCAATGGTCAGCACTTTCAGTTTGCACTCTTAGGAATAAAAGCATTATTGTTAAACCAAAGCTCTTGACAGTCATTGAGGGTTGCAAGTTAATTTTTCATTAAAGCAATTAAAAGTATCAGTAATTTGTCATATTTTGAGTACCACATAAAAAACTTACCCATAAGATAAGGATGCACAGAGTTGGGGGTGATGTACTAGCATGGATAGAAGATTGGTTAACTAACAGAAAGCAGCGAGTTGGGGTACATGGGTATTACTCTAGTTAGCAATCAGTGGTGAATGGTGTGCTGCAGGGGTCGTTGCTGGGCCCGCAACTGTTCACGATATACATTAACCATCTGGCAGAGGGGACCCGAGTGTAGGGTATCCACGTTTGCTGATGATACTAAATTGAGTGGAAAAGCAAATTATGCAGAAGATACAGATAGTCTGTAGAGAGATATAGGTAGATTAAATGAGTGGGTAAGGGTCTGGCAGATGAGTATGATGTTGGTAAATGCAAGGTCATCCACTTTGGAAGGGAAAATGGAAGAGCAGATTATTATTTAAATAGTAAAAAATTGCAGCATGCTGCTGTGCAGAGGGACTTGGGAGTGCTTGTGCATGAATCACAAAAGGTTGGTTTGCAGGTGCAGCAGGTTATCAAGAAGGCAAATGGAATGTTGCCCTTCATTGCTAGAGGGGTTGAATTTAACAGCAGGGAGGTTATGCTGCAACTATACAGGGCACTGGTGGGCATCACCTGGAGTACTGCATGCTTACTTGAGGAAGGATATACTGGCTGTGGAGGCAGTGCAGAGGAGGCTCACTAGGTTGATTTCAGAGATGAGAGGGTTAGACTGTGAGGAGGGATTGAGTTGCCTGGGACTGTACTCACTGGAATTCAGAAGAATGAGAGGAGATCTGAAAGAAACATATAAAATTATGAAAAGGATAGGAAAGATAGAGGCAGGAAAGTTTTTTTCCACTGTAGGTAAGACTAGAACTAGCAGACATAGCCTCAAGATTCAGGGGAGTAGATTTAGGACGGAGATGAGGAGGATCTGGTTTTCCCACAGAGTGGTGAATCTGTGGAATTCTTTGCCTAATGAAGCAGTGGAGGCTACCTTAGTAAATATATCTGAGACAAGGTTGGATAGATTTTTGCACAGTAGGGGAATTAAGAGTTATGGGGAAAAGGCAGGTAGGTGGAAATGAGTCCATGGCCAGTTTAGCCATAATCTTATTGCATGGCATTACAGGTTCGATGAGCCAGATGGTCCACTCGTGCTCCTATTTCTTATGTTCTTATGTCAGTTAGAGAGCTAGAACACAAATAAAGGTGCATAAAAGCTTTGAAATGAGCATAGTTGGGGAGTCAGAGAGAATACGCAAGGGAGCATGAGAAAAGAGAACTGGCTAATTTTTTAAAAATACACTTGACTTCCTTAACGCCAACTGAACCAACAAATTAACCTTTAGGGAATCCTGCATGAGGATTCCCAAGTCCCTCTGCACCTTTGATTTTTGAATTTTCTGCCTATATAGAAAACAGTCCTTTATTCCTTCTGCTAAAGAGCAGGACCATGCACTTCCCTGCATTATATTCAATCAGCCACTTCTTTGCACATTCCCCCAACCTATCCAAGTCCTTCTGCAGACAGCCTGATTCCTCAACATTGGCTGCCCCTCCACCTATATTTGCATTGCCTGCAAACTTGGTCACAAAGTCATCAATACCTTCATCCAAATCATTGACATACAATGTGAAAAGAAGCGGCCCCAACACGGACCCCTGTGGTAGATCACTACTCACCAGCAGCCAACTGGAAAAGGCCCTGCTTATTCCCACTCTCTGCCTCCTGCCAGTCATCCAATCTTCTATCCATGCTAATACATTTTCTGTAATACCACGGGCTCTTATTTTGATAAGCAGCCTCATGAGTGGTACCTTGTTGAAGGCCCTCTAAAAATCCAAATAAACAACATCCTCTGACTCTCCCTTGTCTATCTTGCTTATTATTTCCTCAGAGAATTCCATTTGTCAGCCAAGATTTTTGCTTTAGAAAAGCATGCTCACTTTGGCCTATTTTATCATGTGCCTCCAAGTACCCTGAAACATAATCCTTAATAATGGACTCCAACATCTTCTAGACCACTTAAATCAGGCTAACTGGCCTATAATTTCCTTTCTTCTGCCTCTCTCCCTTCTTTAAGAGTGAAGTGGCATTTGCCATTTTCTAGTACTCAGGAGTCATTCCAGAATCCAGTGATTCCTGAAAGATAATTACTAATGCCTCCACAATCTCTTCAGTTACCTCTTTCAGAATCCTGAGGTGTAGCCCATCTGGTCCAGGTGACGTATCTACCTTTAGACCTTTCGGCTTCCCAAGCACCTTCTCCTCAGTATTCGTGACATTCACTTCTGCTCTCTGATACTCTCACATTTCTGGCATTTTGCTACTGTTCTCCACAGTGAAGACTGACGCAAAATATTTATTAAGTTCTTCTGCCATTTCTTTGCCCCCCATTAGTACCTCTCCAGCATCATTTTCCAGCTGTCTGATAGCTGCTCTCGCCTTTCTGTTACTCTTTATATATCTCAAAAATCTTCTTGAATCCTCTTTTAGACTATCGGCTACCTTCCTTTCACATTTTTATCTTTTCTCTCCTTATGGCTTTTTTAATTGCCTTCTGTTGGTTTCTAAAAGCTTCCCAATCCTCTACTTTCTCACTAAGTTTTGTTGTATTATATGCCCTCTCTTTTTCTTTTATGCTCTCTTTGATTTCCCTTGTAAACCATGGTTGCCTCACTCTCCCTTTAGAATACTTTTTCATCTTTGGGATGCATCCATCCTGTTGCTTCTGCATTGTCCCCAGAAATTCTAGCTTTTGCTGTTCTGCCATCATCCCTGCAGAGAAGGGGAAATCTGATAGGAGAGGACCAAAGGCTATGGAAGAGGGAGAAGCACCAGAGGGAGAGACATGAAAGGAAAATAGGAGTGGGGAATGGTTAAGGGAGGGGGGGAAATTGCAGGAAGTTCAAGAAATCAATGTTCATGCCATCAGGTTGGAGGTTACGGAGACGAATACAAGGTATCGCTCCTCCAACCCGAGTGTGGCCGCATCGTGGCAGTAGAGAAGGCCATGGACTGACATAATGGAATGGGAATGGGAAGTAGAATTAAAATGGGTTGTCACTGGAAGATCCTACTTTTTCTGGCAGAGAGTGCAGGTGCTCAGCGAAGCAGTCTCCCAATCAATGTCATTTATCACCGATATACAGAAGCACCAGATACAGTAGATGATGTTAACAGACTTGTAGGTGAAGTGTTGCCCCACCTAAAAGAACTGTTTGGGGCCCTGAATGGTAGTGAAGGGAAAGGTGTGGCACATGTTCTGCTTGCAAGGATCAGTACCAGGAGGGAGATCAATGGGAGGGATGAATGGACAAGGCAGTCATATAGTGTACAATCCCTGCAGAAAGCAGAAAGTGGGGTGGGGGGGGGGGGATTGAGAAAGACGTGCTTGGTGGTGGGATCCCACTGGAGATGGCGGAAGTTATGCAGAATTATGCATCAGACTCAGAGGTTAGTAGATGAGGACAAGAGGAATCCCTTCGCTGGTGGGGTGGCAGGGTACTCTATTCATCACCCTTTTTGACTTTGACCCCCTGACACACTAACTCATCCCACTGCCTGAAATTATATCCGATCATTTGCTTGTTCTTCCTCAGTTTGACTACACATCACATCTACTTGTACACCAAGGGCCCGTCCTCAGCCCCATCAGTCTGACCCCCACCCCCCTGCCAAATTACCCTCCCTGGTGTGTGGCACAGGCAGCAATCCAGAGATTACTACTTTGGAGGGTCCTGCTTTTCAGCTTTTTGCCTAACTCCTTATATTCTCTCTTCAAAACCACCTCCTTTTTCCTACTTACGTCGCTGGCACCAATATGCAATACAGCTACTGGCTGTTCACTCTCCATCTTCAGAACACTGTAGATCTGAACCAGGACATCCTGCATTCTCTCCTGGATGGCTACATGAAGCTTAGAAAAATAGAGGGCTATGGGTAAAGCCTAGGTAGTTCTAAGGTAGGGACATGTTTGGCATAGCTTTGTGGGCTGAAGGGCCTGTATTTGCTGTAGGTTTTCTATGTTCTATCCCTGACCCTGGCACCTGGGAGGCATCAGACCATCCAAGTGTCTCTTTCAATTCTGTTCAAGTTTAATTATCATTCAAGCCATACATAGATTCAGCTGAATGAGACAGCGTTCCTTTGGGGTCAAGGTGCAAAACAGTCAAAATAGCAAGCAAACATTCAAAAATAGCGAGTAACATAACCAAAATAGCGAGCAAAGAGGCATATTCACTTATAAAAAAGTAAATATAGTCCAAGAACCTGAGCGCCAATGTCCAGCAATCGATGGTACAGTCCCCTAGCATGCAATCCAGCCGCTCAAACGCGGGATTCACATCCACTGAAATTTCTTTCTGCTCCTGATTATGGAATCCTCCATCATTACTGTATTCCACTTCTCTCACTCCCCCGGTGCCACCTGATCACTGTGGCTTCTCCCTGGTAGGTTGTCCCCCTCAACAGTACCCAAAGCAGCATACTTATTATTGAGGGGAACGGCCACAGGGGTACTCTGCACTGGCTGCCTATTTCCTTTTGCTCTTCTAGACCAGTCACAGGTACCTGCCTCCTGCATCTCAGGGGTGACGACCTCCTTGCAGCACCTATTTATCCCCTTCTCATTTTCACATATGAGCTGAAGGTCATCCAGCTGCAGCTCCAGTTTAAAAAACTTGAAGTTCCTTCTGTTTCAACAAAAACATAATTTACTGCATGAGTACTCTTACCTTTAGTATAGATTTTGGGCGCTTTTTATAATGAGTTTTAGGTTTCTCTATAATTGGTAAGGGAGGAAGTTTCTTCAGTTCTTGAAGAACAATTATTGCTGCTCGTTTTTTGGAAAGCTTTTTACTGTTGCCTTCCCCTTCTGCAGTAAACTCTCCCACTGCAACGCGTGTAACAAAGCTCTTCATGTGAGGAGGCCCACTTTCTCTGGTTACCTGTCACCAAGGACAGAATCAGAATCAGATTCAGTATCACTGGCACGTCATGAAATATGTTATTTTGTGGCAGCAGTACACTGCAACAGATAATAAAAATTATAAATTACAGAAAGAATTTTTAAAAAATAAAATAAATACGTAAAGCACAAGGTGGTCAAAAGAAAAATCAATTCTTGAGACACATCAAAATGAGAAAAAAAATTAAAACTTCTAAGCACTTTTGTTTTCTTGTTATCCAAGGGTGAATCAAAAACATCATTACTCACTATATCATCCTGTGTGCGCTGTGCCTGTCTGTGTGTGTCAGTGCCTGTGTGTGTATGCCTGTGCCTGTATGTGTGTCAGTGCCTGTGTGTATGCCTGTGCCTGTGTGTGTATGCCAGTGCCTGTGTGTATGCCTGTGCCTGTATGTGTGTGTCAGTGCTTGTGTTTGTATGCCTGTGCCTGTCTGTGTGTGTCAGTGCCTGTGTTTGTATGCCTGTGCCTGTCTGTGTGTCAGTGCCTGTGTGTGTATGCCCGTGTCTGTGTGTGTATGCCAGTGCCTGTGTGTATGCCTGTGCCTGTATGTGTGTGTCAGTGCCTGTGTTTGTATGCCTGTGCCTGTCTGTGTGTCAGTGCCTGTGTGTATGCCTGTGCCTGTCTGTGTGTGTCAGTGCCTGTATGTATGCCCGTGCCTGTGTGTGTATGCCTGTGCCTGTGTGTCAGTGCCTGTGTGTATGCCTGTGCCTGTGTTTGTATGCCTGTGCCTGTCTGTGTGTCAGTGCCTGTGTGTATGCCTGTGCCTGTCTGTGTGTGTCAGTGCCTGTATGTATGCCCGTGCCTGTGTGTGTATGCCTGTGCCTGTGTGTCAGTGCCTGTGTGTATGCCTGTGCCTGTGTTTGTATGCCTGTGCCTGTCTGTGTGTCAGTGCCTGTGTGTATGCCTGTGCCTGTCTGTGTGTGTCAGTGCCTGTGTGTATGCCTGTGCCTGTATGTGTGTGTCAGTGCCTGTGTGTATGCCTGTGCCTGTCTGTGTGTGTCAGTGCCTGTGTGTGTATGCCTGTGCCTGTCTGTGTGTGTCAGTGCCTGTGTGTATGCCTGTGCCTGTCTGTGTGTGTCAGTGCCTGTATGTATGCCTGTGCCTGTCTGTGTGTCAGTGCCTGTGTTTGTATGCCTGTGCCTGTCTGTGTGTCAGTGCCTGTGTGTATGCCTGTGCCTGTCTGTGTGTGTCAGTGCCTGTGTGTATGCCTGTGCCTGTATGTGTGTCAGTGCCTGTGTTTGTATGCCTGTGCCTGTCTGTGTGTCAGTGCCTGTGTTTGTATGCCTGTGCCTGTCTGTGTGTCAGTGCCTGTGTGTATGCCTGTGCCTGTCTGTGTGTGTCAGTGCCTGTGTGTGTATGCCTGTGCCTGTCTGTGTGTCAGTGCCTGTGTGTATGCCTGTGCCTGTCTGTGTGTCAGTGCCTGTGTGTATGCCTGTGCCTGTCTGTGTGCGCCTGTGCATGGCAGTGGGGAGGAAGAGCTGGGATCCTCTCCTGCCATCTTAGGCAATTATACATTGACAGAAGCCCCCAGACACCTGACAAAGCAACCAAAGAGGAATAAACAAAATGCTACAGGACTTCAGAAGGTCAGGTAGTATCTGCGGAGAGAAATAGACCGAATCCAGATTAAGAGCCTTGACCCAAAATACTGGTTGCACAGATTCTGCTTAACATCTTGTGTGTTGCTACAGATCCAGCATCTGTACCTCACGTGTCACAAAGCTCTGCAAGAAAAGAAAAAGTCAGATCCTGAGAGACGGCTCCCCAAGCAGACTGCCAAAATCATTTGCCACAATGGCTCGTCAGTAGAACTTTCACACACTAAAACCTTACTTGGATTGCAGTGCGAAGGATCTTCACTGTAAGATCCTTCAGAGTTTCGATGTCTGGATCTACCTGGAGTGTGGATGACACCACCATCCACCTTCTGCTGCACTGTGTGCTAACCTAGGTCAAGAAAAGGGTCAGATGGTCTTTGCTGAGATTCATCCTGTCCAGCTGCACTGTGTTTTATGTGTTGTTTCCAGGAATACAAATGTGAAAAACATCGACTGCTGCTGGGATATCATGAGCTCGGTGAAAGACACATAATGGCCTGTCTGGAGCTTGCAGGTGTTCAAGGAACTAGCTATAAATAAATGTAGCAAAATGGTGTAGCTCCAAGGGATGCACTGATGCTCAGTGCTTCTGCTGCTACAAAGATACTGTGGGGAAACACTCCAGCATAGAGCCCTCAGTTCTGTACCACGGAACACTATGAAGGCCTGGGTCCTATGTAATATCCTTTCAAATACACTTGGAAAGGAAAATTTGATGCCACGCTGACATCATGTAAGTATTGTAAGCAAATGTTCAAAGTAAATTTATTATGAAAGTGTATGTCACCATATAGTATCCTCAAGATTCATTTTCCTTCAGAACAAAACAAAATGCAACAGAATCAATGAAAAACCACACACAAATCATGACAAACAACTAACGCGTAAAGACGAGAATCTAAGCAAGCAAGCATATCTAACAGGAGTTGCAGAATCATTGAAAGTGAGTCCATAGGCTGTGGAATCAGTTTGGAGTTGACATGAAGTTATCTACACTGTTTCAGGAGGCTGATGGTTGAAGGGTAATAACCGTTTTTGGACATGGCTATGTGGGACCCAAGGCTCCTGTACCTCCGTCCCAACGGTAGCCGCGAAAAGAGAGCTTTGCCTGGATGGTGGTGGTCCTTGATGATGGATGCTGCTTTCTTGTGGCAGCTCTCCTTGTAAATGCACTCAATGTTGGGGAGGGCTTTGCCTGTGATAGACTGGGCTGTATCCACCACCTTTTAAAGACTTTTCCATTCCTGGGCTTTAGGGGTTCCAGACCAGGCCATGATGCAACCAGTCAGGATACTCCCCATTGTGTATCTTACAGAAGTTTGTCAAAGTTTTGGATGTTATGCCGACTCTGCACAAACGTTTAAGAAAGTAGAGGTGCTGTTGCTTCATTATAATGATGTGCTTGAGTTGGCTGTGCTCCAGATTAGACCATCATCCATCTTCTTTAGCAGTACGTGTTTAGCAAGAATGTGATTTCAAAGGCCACCTCAGCAGTGGTCTTTACTGAGGTTCATCCTGAGCAGCATTCTCTCATCAATATCGAAGGAGTAAATGTACACTCTGCAAATAAAGTACATTTTAGGGCGGAAAACTTGAAAGCATTGATCATCCATTTATGGAAGCAATATCCCACTGGAATTTCTGACTGCATCAGAATCAGCAGGGAGTTATTTACAATACTGGCAGATTGAAGAGCCAGGATAAAGGGCTCCAGCTTTACACTTTCCCTGGCAAAAATCCAAACTGAATTTATCTGTACTACATTTACAGAAAGAATAAATTAAGCAGTCATTATCCATCCCTCTTTTTCTGTACTTGCGACAACAAAGCATTAGTGAATGTTTCAATCGGGGGAAAAAAACTGAGCTTGCAAATGTGACTTCAAATATGCGTACATTATTGTCAGGGCATGAGAAGAGCAAGGATTTTTAACAGAGGTCAGTATGATTTTATAATGCAGCTCCAAATAATTGTTTTAATTGGTTCTCTGAGCATTTGGTTCTGAATCATGACAGTTGGGTTACATTGCCTCAGTAAAGTTTAGACTTGGAGCCCTTCACTAAAAGCTGATTATTTCCAGCCAAAGAGCTTGCTTGCTATGTATGTTTTACACATAGACTGTCATTGTGGCAATGATTTTGTGATGTTATTTAATGAGCTACTTCACATTACAACACTATAAAATTTAAACATTTTTGACTGAATTAAAGTTCACTGCAATTGGTTGCAAGATGACACCATACAATTAGTGCCAAATTTGCTCTCATCTCTTATTTGTATACTACATTCCATGACATTTGAGTGGGGGGGGGGGCGGGTGGAGTCAACAAAGAAACAGAATTTGAGACTATCACAGAATTAAGAAATTATAGTAAAAGTAACACAATAATCTGGGAGAACCTACTGCTATTCTATTGATAATCTTATTTCCACTGCCATATAATGTAAACTTGTGTAAAGTGAACCAGTTTCTCTTCCTGCAGTATTATTTTAGGACTATATTATATATTCCTTTTCAACATTTAGAATGCTGATATAATCAGACACCTGCGGTAATCTTATAAAAGCCCTGAAAACCATATAGTTAGTGAAGGAAAAAGATAAAGCAGCAATAACAGAACTACTGTCTCCTTGTGTTAAAATTCTATTGAAAGGTACTTCTATTCATGCACTGGGTGTGGTATCATTGGTAATACCCATCCCCAACTGTTCTTGAGGTGAAGGGAGCCAGTTTCTACACAGTTGCAATCCTTACAATGAAAACTGAGCCATGGCAGAAGGATCTGGCCCACTATTGATGAAGAAACAAAAATATAATTCTTAGTCAGGATGGGTTGTTACTAGGAAGAACTTGAATGTAATTGCTGTCCAATATTTATGTTGCTTTACCCTTGGCATTACCATTTATTATGGCTAACTTTGAATATTATCTTTATTGTAAATCAATATGCGTCTGTATAAAGCACAATCTAAGGAGTTACAATCAATAGCAAACACAGTACATTTGTTGATGAACATTCCTGCTCCTGACAATATTGTGGAAGAAGTTTTGGTGCTAAAACAGTAATAATCCCCTTTGGAACTTTAGCATCAAAAGCCTGAATCTGAAGTAGTACCAAGCATACTAAGTAAACTGGTCAAAAGGTAGTTTCTGATCGCATTATCAATTTCACCTTGGATCAATCTATAGATTAGGTTTACTTGTCACATATACATTGAAACTTAGAATAAAATGTGCTGTTTGTATCAATGACTAGCACAGTCCAAGGATGTTGCCATGTTTCCAGCACCAATATTGCATGCCCAATAATTTACTAATCCTAACCCATAAGTCTTTGGAATGTGAGAGGAAACTGGAGCACCCAGAGGAAACCCACGTGCTCACGGGCAGAATGTACAAACTCCTTACGGACAGCAGTGGGAATTGAACTCGGCTCACTGGCACTGTAAAGCATTATGCTAACCTCTACACTACCCCACCTCACCTCTCTCAACTTGAAATGACTGAAAATAGACTGTTGGTGCAGTAATTGGGCAGGAGAGAGTTTTCTTTTGTGAAAAGCACATTTCTAGGCTATTTACCACTTCACCAGTCGGATACCAATGTTATAGCTATCGTGGAAGGGCACGGCTGATTCAGCAGCAGACTTCAGCACAACAGCAGGGACAGTGCCTGGCCCAATTGCCTTTGTTACGTCCGGTGTGCTCAGCTACTTCTTACTATCATATGGAATGGAACAAATTGAATTGGATGGAGACCAAATTTTGTGATGCTCAGGATTTTCAAGGGAAGACAGATGAATCAACAGCTTGACACTTATGGTTGCAAATGTTTCACCCTTGCCTTTTACATTTTCATGCTCGAGTTCTGTTTCATGCTCTGTTTCATACTTAGTTTAATTTTCAACCACCATTCACGCGTAGATATGTTTAATCTGACTTAATCATCGCAGAAAAGCTTAGCTGTGATAGTTGACCGTCTGTAGCCTCACCAGGTGGGTACCTGATAGTTCAGGGATGCCTATTGCTGCTCCTACAATGCTTTTCTGCATTGTTCATATAATCACCATTGGTTGAACAGTTTCCCATTTGTTCTTACAACTAACACCAGTCTCTCACAGGGTGCTTGATGGAGGTAACATGCAACATTGCAGTGAAAAAGATTTAAGAAGAGGAGTTGGGCTAATGATGCAGCCTTATTTAAGACAAATGCTCATGAAGAATGGATCAGTTTTATATACCCTGATCAATATCATAAAGCAAGTATAAACCGAATATCAATTTCTGTGGGCAGCTAAACTTCAGCAGTCCATTCCCATTCAGATTGATGGATTCAACAGTAAAGGCCATAAATGCAACTTGCAGTGGCTGATACAGCTCTCAGCACTTTTCTTGAAGTTGTGTGGTGAAGATCATGACCGCTAGGTCTCTGGGTGGATGGAAATCAGTGATTCGGTGAGTTACCTGTCAAGCACTGAAGGAGATGGCTGTGGAGGAAGCTTGGACTGTTGGACCAGCTACCACATGAACTTCACAGAGCAAGATCTTGATCCGACAGCAAGGGGGATAAAGACAACTGGAGACCAGTCTCTCCTGTATGGATATTTATACTTACATATAGGTCAGCATAAGTGTAGGTGGCTGCCCAATGTACACATATATGCATGTATTGTGGGCTTAAACACTTTTCACACCCTTCTTGCCTGCTCACCAGGTGCATAGGGTTCTGTATGGACACCTATGTATATGACCTCTCCTTTTAGCTATCCATCCTCCCTCTGGAACTGGATCCTTGACTTCCTCACCAGGAGACCACAGTCAGTGTGGATCAGAAGTAACACCTCCTCTTTGCTTACGATTAACACTGGCACACTTAGCCCACTGCCCTACTCTCTCTACACCCATCACAGTTCAAATGCCATCTATAAATTTGCCAATTACACAACTATTGTTGGAAGAATAACACATGCAAAATGATGGAAGGACTCAGCAGATCAGGCAGCATCCATGGAAATGAATAAACAGTTGACTTTTTGGCCCGCGACCCTTTCTCAGGATTGGAATGGAAGAGGGAAGATGCCAGATTAAAAAGGTGAGGGGAGGGGAAGGAGAGCTAAAAGGTGATAGGCAGGTGAGAAGAGGTAAGGGACCAGAGTGGGGAATAAAAGAAGGGGGGGGGGGGAATAACTTTTTTATGTTGGAGCAGCAATGAGAATTGAATTAAAAGATTTGGACAGTTCTGCTGTAGGCGGATGGAGCTTAGGGGTTCAATGAAGTGCTCTCCCAATTTATGACGGATCTCAGCATTGTAGAGGAGACCGCACCAGACACAATAGACGACTCCAGCAGATTTGCAGGTGAAGGATTGCCTCACCTAAAATGACTGGAGCCATGAATGGAGGTGAGGGAGGGGGTGAATGGGCAGGTGTATTGTTTGCAGCATTTCAGATGGTAACCAGGTGGTGTACAGGAGTGAGACAGATCAACTACTTAGGTGATGTCACAACAACCTTGCACCAAGGAATTGATTGTGGATTTCAGGAAGGGGAAGTCAAGGGAACACACATCAGTCTTCACTGAGGGATTAGCAGTGGAAAGGGTGAACAGGTTCAAGTTCCTTGATGGCAACATCTATCTTGTGCCCAATATATTAATGCAATTATAAAGAATGCATGACAACAGATTTATTTCATTATGAGTTTGAGAAGACTTAGTATTTCATGAAAGACTCTTTCAAATTTCTACAGTTGTACCTAGAGGACATTCTAACTGGCTGCATTACCATCTGGTATGGAGGGGCCACTGTACAGGATCGGAAAAAGCTGCAAAAAGTTAACTCAGCCAGCTCCTCAATGGGCACTAGCCTCTCCAGCATCAAGGAAATTTTCAAAAGGTGATGCCTCAAAAGGCGGCATCCATTATTAAGGAACCCCATCACCCAGGATGGGCCCTCTTCTCATTGGTCCCATCACGGTGGCGGTACAGGAACATGAGGACATACTCATGTTTCAGGAGCCCCTTCTTCCCTCCATCAGATTTCTGAATGGACAATAATCCATGTACTCTACCTCACTATGTTTTCATTGTTCACTCTCTTCTTACACTACTTATTTAATTTACATATTTCTTAATGTAATTTAGTTTTTTTTTTACATACTGCAATGTACTGCTACTGCAAAACAACAAATGTCATGACATATGACATTTCAGCGATACTAAACTGGATTCTGATCCTGAACTGCCTGCACAAGGCTCCAGCTACATGCCTCATCACACTGATCCCCAGAACCGGATTCTCCTGCCCCACCACATCTAACCGCAACAGCCCATAGCCTCCAGATCCTTAATGGCTGGTATCCATACTGAACACATCTGCACAATCAACAGTACCAGCCGAAGACACTCAGCTGGAAATGGTCCTAGTTCAGTTCTGTGTTGCAATAAATTTGTGGCAGTCTGACAAAAGTTAAGTAGTATTGTTTTGCTCCCAAGCATATTATCTAACGCAAATACAACATAAGCCTCGTGACCAAGCTTTCCCAAGATTACACTTCTGGCAGAAATTTCTTCCAACAAAGATTAATTACACAGTTATACATACAGTGTTTCACAGTTAATCTAACTGTTACAATAAGAGGCATCATAGTACTTTTATTTCTACTCCTGTAAACTCCAGGTCACCAGCACTTTCTGTGAAAATATTTTTCTCTATTTCCCTTCTAATGTTTCTACTAATTACTTTAAAATCTATAAATCCTTAGATTTTGACTCCTCTGCAAAGAGAAACAGGTCCACCTTCTCTTTTATGTATCCCAGCCCATCAAAATGTTATCCATTTAAATTAAGTCTCCCTGCAACCTTTTCTGTTTGAAAGAAAACAACATTAACTTATCCAATCTTCCCTCAAAGCAATAACTTTACACTCCTGGCAGCAGCTTTGTAAATCTCCTCTACTGCTTCTCTGTTGAAATCTCAAGCTGCAACCTTACCTGTGCCATGTACAGTACTGGCAAAACGTCACTGCTTTTAAATTCTAACCCTTGCATAATGATCGATAACAATTTGTGTGCTTTTTTTAAAATCAACTTGTCAGCTGGTTCTTCTGCTGTTAGTGATCTGAGCAGAAACACTGCAAGATTTCTTTGTTCCTCTACACATACTCAATTTCCTGCCGTTTATTGCAATCTGAAATATGAAAGGATGGAAGTTTACCATTTTATTTTATTGCTCCTTTTTATCTGCCTTTAGTTTGTTGAACAGTTGTGGAAATATTTTTGCTTGCATCTTATTGTTTGCATATGACCTATCAGCATGCCTTGTACTTCCTTTTATCACTCTCCTTCCCTTTGTCTAGGCGTATTCTTTATATGGTTCTTCTTCACAGAGACTTTCTAACTTTGAAACTTTTTCAGCAACCCACAATTAACCCCTGAGTAAGCCATTTAAACTTATTCCAAATCTTTTGTCATTCTGCAATTAATTGTAGGTTTTTCGTATCTTTTGGCTCTAACAATTTAAAGTTTATAATGTTGTTTATTCCCAGACCTTCAATTTGCAGGCCCTCTCTTGCTGACCTTTTAATTCTCTTCAGCTACATGACTGCTCTTTCTCTTCAAAGATTTTCGCAGAGTGCTTTTAGTCCTTCCATTAATTTGTTCGGTTCCTGCTCAATATCCATTTCTCCCCATTGTAAAGCATTCAGAGACATTTATAAGTTATTAAATACTTCATATGCACTCATTGTCTTGAATTTCCCTAACTGTTACATTTCTGACAGTGTTATGTGAACTCTGCCCTTCAATGGTCAGTCAAGGTTAATTGTATGTACTTTGCTGATCAGGTGACTGAGCAAAGTGCTGGTTTCAACAGGTTATTCATGTTAACTGAAAGACTTAAGTAGGAAAAAATGCAAAGAGGATTTACAATGAAAGTTTCCTTTTGTTATTCTTTCCCTTAGAAGTAATCAGCTGTAATGAAAGGAGTACTGAAATTAGTGCAGCATTGCGTTCTTATCCACTGATTGTTTTAAATGTTTCTCTGTTCTGTAATACCTAGTTTTTTTCCGAGTAATCAGCTTACAACACTTTAAGTGGGCGGATAGCATTAATGCAACTGGGATCAAAGTAATAGATGGGTTTCAGCCTGAAAGGTCGACTGCTTATTCCCCTTCATAGATGCTGCCTGACCTGCTGAGTTCCTCCAGCATTTTGTGTGTGTTGCTCCGCATTTCCAGCATCTGCAGAATTTCTTGTGTTTATGATATTATTGTAAATATGGCATGTGTTAAAGCAGCACTTCAATACACCACAACCCAAAACATTCTGCTGCTGTTTGTGGAATTCAATGTTCCAATTACAAATGTTGGTCAGTTCTGTTTTGCTCAGTTAGAGGATTACGAGTAGAAATAAAGTCTATGATCTTGGACTCCTGACCTCACAGCTACCTTGTTATGATACAGACAGAGTCATAGAACACTAAAGCACAGAAACAGGCCCCGTTGACCCATCTAGTCCATGCCAAACTATTAACCTGCCTAATCTCATCAATATGCACCAGGACCATTGTTTTCCATTCCCCTCCTATCCATGTACCGGTACTTATCCAAATTTCTCGTAAACGTTGACCCTGCATCCACCACTTCCACTGGCAGCTTGTTCCACACTCTCACCACCCCTCATGTTCCCCTTAAATATTTCACCTTTCACTCTTCACCTATAACCTCTAGTTCTAGTCTCACCCAACCTCAGTGGAGATTTTTGTGTGCCTCTATCAAAACTCCCCTCATTCGCCCACACTCTAGGGTAGTGGTCAGCAACCTTTTTAAGCCCAAGATCCCCTACCTCGGCCTTAGTGAAAGGCAAGATCGACCTACTAAATCAATTAGTCACACGCATGCGCCCTGGGCAGAAAAGACTGGAAGTAAAATCCCGCAATCTGGAAGTAGAAATAATGTATGTACACCCGGGGTCACCACCCTTTTTTGCACCGCGGACTGGGGTTTAATATTGACAATATTCTTGTGGATCGGTCGACCGGGGGGGGGGGGGGGGGGGGGGGGGGATGTTAAACACGACCGGAATACAGCGATACTCGAAGCAGGTTCCTTATGTCCAGTTTATTCCGCAATTTAGTTTACGTGGCTCTCAGCACTTAGCTTCTGTCCCGCTTGCTCATGTTTTTTCCGCTGAAAAAACTCAACAGATTTGTCTTTAAGTGCAGGGTGCTTGGACTCAGGGTACCAAAGCAGTTTTGAGGGCTTTATTAGACAGCCTCTGGGCCCGAACTCCAGCCTCCGACCTGCCACCGGATGCCTTGGTCAGGTGCGGCTGGTTTGGGTGGGGTGAGAGGACAAGGTGAGGGCCGGAAGTTCCCGTACCGGGGCCGCGGCGGTAGCAGTCTGGAGAAAGCGACTCGACCGAGTGAGGAGTGCAACAGGGTGCGCACCCGCCCCACCCCCCCCCCCCCCGTAGGATCTATCAGCCAACAAAAGTTTGTCTCAAGGGATGACTTTCAGTAGATCGCAGTGAGGTAGCTGCTCTGCTACTTATGAAACCCTGAGCCCAAATTAGGTCATCTGCGAATATTTTAGCATCGGGTTCCCCAAGAACATTCGGTGTGCTAAGCAGGTTTAGAGGCAGCGCCCTCTGTCCACGCTCCAGGCCAGTAGTAATGGTATATCCCACCGGCCACGCGAGGCGGCCGGTTACCTGAGGCCAACCAGTGATCCCTGGCGCAAGAGTATCACTGCGTTTAGGCAACTGATGACCTCGTGTGCGTTCAAGTTCAACAGTGGGCATGACAGGGATTGAGGAAAGGTGCAGCTGATTCATACCATTTCATATCACCAAATCATATCGTTTCCTCCTGGCCCAGTAGTTGGGGACCACTGAAGTACACTGTAGTGCAGGGCGGGGGAGCTACACACATGCGCACTGGGCAGAAAGAACAAAACTAAAACCCCGCAACCCGGAAACAAACTCTCAACAGTATTTGTGTATTTATTTTCCTTTTTTTTGGGATCTACTGGGAAAGTCTTAAAGATCGACCAGTCAATCGCGATCGACGGGTTGGCGACCACTTCTCTAGGGAATAAAGTCCTAACTTAATTCAACTTTTTCCTGTCACTCAGGTCCCAGCAACATCCTTGTAAATTTTCTCTGCATTCTTTCAATCTTATTGATATCTTTCCTATGAGCAGGTGATTAGAACGGCGCACGATCCTACAAATTAGGCCTCACCAACACCTTCAGCATAACATTCCAATTCCTGTACTCAACACTTGATCTTGCAACCTACTGTTCAGCCACACTGCATTTTCTCTTTTCACTGTTACACTTAATTCTGCATTTTATTGTTTCATAAAATTGCACTGTGTAATGATTTCATTTGAATGAACAGTATGCAAGATAAGCTTTTCACTGTATATCAGTTCATGTGATAATAATAAACCAATTCCAACTGGGAAATGCAATACTTGAAAATCCAACTCTCTGCATACACATCGGAGCTAGGACATGATCCGTAATAGTTTAACCCCCTCCGAATTGTAGTCATCAGTGACTCAAAACAATGCATGAGGGAAATGTGGAAGATAAAAGACATGAATAGCAGCCATCAAGTTAAGTTGAAAAGCACAGTAACTGCAGACGTTAAAATCTAAAATAAAAACAGAAACACAGAGCAGGTCAGGCTGCATCTACGGGATGAAAGGTAAGTTAACATTTCAGGTCAACCTTTCATTAACTTTATTTTATTTCTCTTTCTGCAGATATGGTCTGACCTGCTAAGTGTTCCCAGCATTCTCTCTTTATATTAGTCAAGCTAAGGTTGCTTGATCTGCTCATTACGTACACAATTACATTACACATACTGTTGACATTGGCAATGTGAAGATGTATTATCTAACATGCAGCTGCCTGATATTTGCTACCATGTACATCAAGCAGCCATACTGAGGCTCTATTAATCTTTAGTGCTGCCTCCTCTTCAGTTACCAACTACAAGATCAGTAAAGTTGTTCCTCTACTTCCTTGCTCTCTTGTCCTGCAAGGAAAGGCAGATGAGATCCATGAGGGAAAATGCTACTTTTCACAGGTTGGTTGGGGAGAACTTCAAGGTGACTCTGAGGAAGCAGCCTCCCACACTAAGGACGAGCATTCTTATTCATGGAAGCTTGGGTAGATGCAGATTTGAGGAAGTGCAGAGACAGAAAAAGATGGTGCTTTGCAAGGAAAACTGGTGTGGGATGTGTGTGTCACATTGTAAGGAGACCAATGCTGCCTCTGTTCCTGTCGTGTTTCTATTTAACCACCTCGTGCAATGAATCCTGCTGATCAATCATGCCTCCAGTCATATCTTCCCAATGTCCCTTACAGACTTCTTCCTTTCACAGCTGGAAGAAAGACCAAACAAATCCCACCGTCATATCCAGGAAGGTACAGGAAAAGTGAGGCTAGACTTCTTTCCACGGTAAAAATTCTTCTTTACAGCTCCTAACGTTTCAGCTCACTTACAAAAAGGAAGATATTTCATACACTGAAAATAAACAGATGACAGTAATGCTCAGCCAGAAGGCAACGTACCTGGTGAACTGTTTTGATGAAAGGTCACTGGCCTGAAATGATTTATGCACAGATTCTAAATGGCTTCTTCAATGCTTCCAAGATTGTCTATTTTTGTTTCAAATTAAATGCTGGCTGTGCCTCTTAAATACTTAGTTTGTTGGATGTGGACTATCGTCATGCATGCTGATATTCACTGTACAGGAATCAGAATCAGGTTTAATAGCACCAGCATGTGCCATGAAATCTGAATCCCAAGAATCAGATGTTTAGAGAATATCTTAATTCAGTTGCCCAGATAAGTCAGCAGAGCGACTGATATTCATATGGATATTTAACAAAATGTGCTTTTGATGGCAGTTTGGGGATTTTATTCTCAACTTTGGTGGATGCCAGATGCAAAGTGTCACTGATTACAAAAAGCAGAAGTGACTCATTAGTATAGGTCAAAGAGCTTTGTAAGATTTACACCATCGTAATAGTTATGTTTCATTGGAACTCATCATCCAGTTCTTGCAAAAGCTGATCAGAAACATTTTCCTCTGATGGGGAAGAATGTCATTCTATTTTTAGATATAAACACCTACCTCAAAATTGACTGGCAAGTTTCGCTTCAAAGCAATCTCAAACACCAAGCTGATTTCGGACTTGTTTATATCTGCATCCTCTTCTCCTTCTTTTGAAATTTCATCAGTCTACAGTATGAAAAAATAAAAAAAAGTTATATCATTGTTTCCTGTGCTTTATCTTAAAAAAATATGAGGGTAAAATTTACTTAGTGTAAATGACTGGTGATGAAAACCAAAATTTTACACCACTGCCCCCCGCTGACATCCTGTTAAATTCCAGCTTTTGCTGATCCAAATATGCAAGTTACTAATATAAAGAAAAAATCCTCACCTCCAAAAATCTAAAAAAGAGGGTGGCATGGCTTTACCTAACTTTCGCTTATATTACTGGGCAGCTAATATACGTTGTGCTGCCTTCTGGTCTTTCTTCCACGGTCAACCCGAGTGCCCTAACTGGGTGGCAATGGAGTTGAGCTCCACTAAAGAATTATCTATATCTGCACTTCTTGGCTCTGCACTCCCTAGCAGTCTGCCCAGATCAATAGCTAATCCTCTGGTTAGACACACTTTGCGTATATGGGCTCAGTTCAGGAAATGCTATGGTTTCCAGGGGTTTTCCGTTTCTAGACCTGTCGCACATAATCACCTTTTTTTACCTACTACGTACGATTCAGCATTCCATGTTTGGTACAGGAAGGGCATTAGATGTTTTGAAGATCTCTTCATTGATAATCGCTTCGCTTCTTTTCAGCAGCTCTCCGTTAAGTTCAACCTGCCTAACGTTCACTTTTTCAGATATCTCCAAATCCAACACTTTACTGCTCCTTTAATTCCTAACTTTCCTGAAATGCCTGCGAAAATGCTATGGACCTATTTCTTTCCATTAATCCACTAGGTAAAGGTTTAATCTCAATTATCCGAGATAAACTAGCAGCCTTACGACGGGCCCCTGTGGATAAAATTAAAATGGCCTGGGAGCAGGATTTAAATATCTCCTTATCTGAGGAGAGCTGGGACTCAGTTCTCAAATCGGTTAATTCAACCTCCCTTTGTGCTCGCCATTGCCTCTTACAGTTTAAGATTGTTCATAGAGCCCATATGTCTAAATCTAAACTATCTCGATTCTACCCTGGCATTAGTCCGCTCTGTAATAAATGCAAGAGGGGCGTGGCCTCTCTCATCCATATGTACTGGTTCTGTCCTAGCTTGGAGAAATTCTGGAAAGATGTCTTCACTACATTATCGGGTATTCTGAATCAGCACCTAGAACCTAACCCCTTAATTGCTCTGTTTGGTTTTTGGGGCGAGACAGATTTATGTCTGGGTCCGACCAAATGCCGAATACTATCCTTTGCCTCTCTCCTGGCGAGACGCTTGATCCTCCTTAGATGGAGAGATGTTGCCCCGCCCACTCATGCGCAATGGCTTAACGACATTATGGCCTGCTTGGTCCTCAAAAAAATTCATTATTCAGTTCTTAATTCGGATCTAAAGTTCCATAAGGTCTGGGGACCTTTTATCGAGTACTTTCATAACCTTCCTCTTGACTAGGGATTTTTTTTCTTTTTTTTTCTCTTCTTTTCGGTCCCTTGCTTTCAGCTCCCTTTTTTTTTCTGGTAGTAGGCATTATTATCCTCTGTTGCTAAGTGTATTCACAGTCTGGGAGTTTGACTGTCTGGACTTATACTCTTTATACTGTGTGGTGGTTGGTCTGGAGTTGTTTTTTTCTTGTGTTTTGGGGCTTGGGGAGGATACTAAGCTCACTTGTCTTTAATTTAGGTGCTTTTTTGTTAAATTCTCTTCCTTTGTAGCATATTGTTATTGTATGCTTAATCTTGCACTGTATTAATGCTCCTCATTGGGATTTGGGGTTTTTAATTTTGTAAAATGTTTTGAAAAACTAATTAAAAAAAAATTTTAAAAATCCTGAGAACACTACAGAAATAATGAATAAGTTGTACCTTTATTACCTTCCTGTGCGTGCTCAATAAGTAGATCCCAACATTTCTAAAAATGTTGAATGTGATTTTCTAATCCAACCAGATACACTAGTGTGGAACTAAGTATGTGCTGTACTGACAGTGGCAATATCATTTTGAATTAACACACAGGATGTTATATAGGAGTCTGCAATTGAAACTAATCAACATTTCTAATATGAACAGGAATTATGATTACTTTGTGTTTTCCAACACTAACAGTCAAACCAAAAAGAGGACATTAGAAACAAGTAAGTCATTCTGTCCTTCCAACACCATATCACAAAATCATGCCTGAATCACTGATTGAATCACAACAAAGAGAAAAGCTGCAGATGTTGGAAATCCGAGCAACACACACAAAATGCTGGAGGAACTCAGCAGGCCAAGCAGCATGCTGCCTGGCCTGTTGAGTTCCTCCAGCATTTTGTATGTATTGCACTGCTTGGGTCAACTCCAGTTTCCTGCTTAACTCTCATGCCCCCTCTTTTGCCATTAGTCCTAAAATTTATCTTAGCCTTCAATATATTTAACTCAGCATCACTGCTCTTCAGAATAAAAAAAATCTGAAGATTCACAACACCCAGAGAAGAAAATTTTGTGAAGCTTCAGTCTTAAATGTTTGTCTCCATATCCTGAGATTATGTTCCCTAATTGCAAGTTTACCTCCTTCCAGAGAAAGGATCATTACAGCATCTAATGTGTTAAGCCACCTCAGAATCTTATGTTTTTAAAAGACCATGTTTTATTCTATTAGCTTTATTTGTCACATGCATGTTAAAACACAGCGATATGTGTCATCTGTGTCAAATCATCAAGGATTGTGCTGGGCTTCCGACACCAACATAGCATGCCCAAAGCTCACTAACCCTAACCCAAATATCTTTGGAACGTGGAAGGAAACCGGAGCACCCGGAGGAAACACATGCAGTCAAAGGGAGAACGTACAGACTCCTCACAGAAAGCAGCAGGAACTATAATAATGTTACACTAACTAGTATACTGCCATGCTGCCTAATTGAGCCTTCAGTAAAGGTCAATTGTTCTTCTCAGCAACTCTTTCACTCACATTTATTGAGCCAAGGAAAATACACCTCTCATTAAATGGCCTTGAATTTAACCAATCATAGCTGGACAAAGGCCATTTTTGAGCTCCATTCCTCACAAAGTGGCCAGCATTCCATTTGCCTTCCTAAGCTCCATGCCAATTTGGTATTTTTTGCACCACGATATCCAGCTCCCTCTACATACTCACATTCATTAGTTAAAGACTATTAGTTAATTATTATACAGCTTCTTCATTTCTTTTGAGATATAGTTACAGCTATACAAGCTTGGTCAGACCCCACTTGGAGTACTGTGTTCAGTTCTGGTCACCTCACTACAGGAAGGATGTGGATACTATAGAGAGAGTGCAGAGGAGATTTACAAGGATATTGCCTGGATTGGAGGGCATACCTCATGAGAATAGGTTGAGTGTACTTGGCCTTTTCTCCTTGGAGCAATGGAGGATGAGAGGTGCCCTGATAGAGGTATATAAGATGATAAAGGGCGTTGATGATGTGGATAGCCAGAGGCTTTTTCCCAGGGCTGAAATGGCTAACATGAGAGGGCATAGTTTTAAGGTGCTTGGAAATAGGTACCGAGTGGATATCAGGGGTAAGTTTTTATTTTTATTTTTTTTTTTAAAACACACAGCAGTGGGTGCCTGGAATGCACTGCTAGTAGCGGTGGTGGAAGTGGATACAACAGGATCTTTAAGAGCCTCTTACATGGAGCTTAGAAAACTAGAGAGCTATGCACTAGGGAAATTCTAGGTAGTATCTAGAGAAGGTTACATGGTAGGCACAACATTGTGGGCTGAAAGGCCTGTAATATGCTGTAAATTTCTATGTTCTATATCATCGTCGCTATCTCTCGAAGGCGAGGATGATGGTCTTCTTTGCATTTCCAGAGCAAAGATGCCTGTGCATGTATTTGTTTAATGTGTACTTGATGTTGTACTCCAAGAAGCACACGATACTTCACAAATCAACCAATTCCAATGGCATGGAAACCACGACAATTGGAGCTGATGGATTTGTTGCAGCCTTCATAGCCATTGAGTTTGAAGTAACTTCGTCCGTCTGTTCCACTGTTGAGGTCTTGGTTAGATTGTTCTTTGTCAGGGTCCTCACTCTTAACCTTACCGCCATGGGTGACCCTACCAGGAGCATAGCTCCAAACGGCATCGCTCTCGGGATCACAGGACCACACAAGCTTGTCCACCACGACAAGGTGACAATCCATGGAGAAGTATGTTCTATATATGGCTCTGATGAAGCAGTAGGGAACTTTGAGTCTTCAGATAAGAAAGTCAACAATTACTAAACACACTTCATTTGGAAGATGACTAAATCTTCATTTAGGAACTGACTGCCGGAAACATAGCTACTAAAGGCAGAGGCCATTACGTTTTGCAACTACCAGGCATCACACTTAAAAAATCTAGTGAATTTATTCACCATTTCTCATCTTTATTCATTATAAGATTTTACAATTTACCTGAAATTGTGCCTATTTTTAAACTCCAAATATGTTTACTTTCAAAAGTTTTTTCAATGGGTTTCCTGGCTATTTGTTAAATTAGGCAACATACCAAAAATGCTGGAGGAACTTAGCAGTCAGGCAGCATCCATGGAGCCAAATGAACATTTAATATTCCTCCTGATGTGGGTCTCAGGTTTATCTCCATGGATGCTGCCTCACCTGCGGAGTTGTTGCATCATTTTGTGTATGTTGCTCTAGAATTCTAGCATCTCTTGTGTTGCTAAATGAGGCACTGTCCTGATCGGTTTGCCTCATTCATTATTCCATTCACTTTTGCAGGAAAACATGACTGCTTCCATTTGACGTCTCCACATTTGACTAAATATGGAACACAAAATGAATACAAATGATAATCAAGAGAAATTCTCCAGCTCTGGGGCATAGAGTACCAGGACTCCTACACACAAGGACCATGATCTGAAAAAAAAATTCTAAGAGAAAAGTAAGTTGGCTGTTGCACAACTACGCAGAACAGAATAAATCCAAGTGCAAGTCAAGAGGAACTAATCCAAGAAAATGAACATAAAATTATATTTTTTAAAATTGTCAAAATGCTGTCACTACTATGTATGTAGTTGAGTTTAATTACACGACATGGCAGTTGCACAATAAGTGGACCTAACCTATTTGGTAAAGTCTGCAAGAAGCACTGTAGTTGCTGCTAACACAACTGTTTACAAATACAGGGACACATTTTTTCCCTCAACCTTGTTGCATTTCAAACTCTCAATCAAACCAAACAGATGAACATGTAGTTTTGAGTGACTGGGAAGTTCTAATTGGTGTCATTAGCATTCCGGGCCAGTGACTTCAGCTGGAAAAAGTATAATTGTATTATTTCAGTGGAGAAATCAGTGACAAGGTGAGGGTTATTGTCCATCCCTGATTGCCCTGGCTGTTGTAATTGTAGGGCCTGCTAGGTAATTTCAGAGGACACTGAAAAGTCAACCATTTCGTTAGATGTGGAGTCATATGTAGACCAGAAAAGGCAAAGGCAGCAGATTTTCTCCCATGCATGTTATGAGAAATGTTTGAAAATATAGCAATTTACCAATGACTAGATTTAAAATAAATTAAATTCTACAGTTCTCTGGACTGTAAGGCTGGGTCTCTGGCAAGTGACATTTATTATGCATATTTATTCCCCTAAGAGGATGGTTTACTTTAACGAAGAACGCTCTCCCTGTACCCCCTTAAAATTAAATATCCAGTCATTCACATTACTGTTAAACAAAAATGTGCCTTTAAGCCAAACAACGTTGGAGGCTGGCAAGAAGTCACAGTGGAAGGGAGTAGGGGTCACTATAATCTGTGGAACTCATCCTCCAAAAAGTCACTGCTTCAAAAGGTGAGCAGGAAATTGACAGAAAGAAAATATCACTTCAAAGAATGCTATTCTTTGATACCATGCAAAGAAAGCCTTGGGCATGATCTTTGTTCTGTACTGATTGTATCAGTAATTAGTTGCTTAATTCTCCTCCTGAGAGCTAAGATTGAAAATTTTCATACTAAAGTTTGTCAGAAGAACAGCAGGCCGTAGTTTCTGGCAGTAAGGTAGCTAATTTCAGAAAGATATAGCTTCAGTAGAGTTGCTGGAGATTAAAAAGCAAGAGAGACAAGGGAATATGGTGGCATGTCAATAATACTACTGATTCCCCCAGAACTGAGTGCTTTCATGATGCTGGCGTCAAAGATAGGCAAAATATTTTTAACAACTGTTGCATAATTTAACTTCTTTTAGCTAATACTGACAGCAAGACACTAATATCTGGCTTCTGAAGATTCGTAGCTAGCTATTGCAATGTACTGAGCAATGATGTTATTTTAACAGACATCACACCTTTTTTTATACTCTACTCCAGAGAGTTATACAATTTTGAATGTTTACTGCTGATTAACAAGCTACTTTACAACTCCAGCCAAAAATGTCTTCAATCACCTAATTTACTCAGCACACAGCATATTGTTAATGCACACAGTCTTCTTTGGTGGCATATTTGCTGAAATGTATGTTGAAACTTCTTTTAAAAGAAAGATAACCATCTAGTCATCTGTTGAGCAATATGAACAAAAATGTGTGTGTAGCTGTTAGAATAATAACTTGTTTTTAAAGACAATATTAAATGATTAAATAAAGCCGATGAGATTACAGTAATGCTATTATAAAAATATTAATACATCTCAGATAGTACAGCACAGTGTTACCAACTGGCAGGACAATTAAATGAAAGCAATTAATAGATTTGGATACAAGAAATACAATTAAAAATTACACATGGCCTTGTTATTTCAGATATTAATTATTCGATATGTCAAACCTGAGACTACATTTGATGGCATATTCTGATTCTCAAATGAACTTAGCTTGCTGGATATACTCAAGGAGAAAATGCATATTTCTAACCATGTCAGCAGGCTTGTGCTGGTGGAAGAACTAACTTATGTAGTTTCAGAACAAATTATGGACATGCACCCGGACCATAGCCCTCCATACTCCTACCATCCATGTACCTATCCAAACTTCTCTTGAATGTTGAAATCAAGCTTGCATGCATTACTTGCGCTGGCAGATCATTCCACACTCTCACAACCCTCTGAGTGAAGTTTCCCTTCATGTTTCTTCAAAGAATTCCACCAGATTTATCAGGCAAGATTTCCCCTTAAAGAAACCATAATGACTTTGGCCTATTTTAGCACATGCTTCAAAATATTCCATAACCTCCAGTCAAGATGGCACCAGTGAAAACATTTTCTCGAGCAACAACTTTCAGATAGCCAATCTCTTCAATTACTTCACTTTCTCTACATCTTCAGCTTGTTCTTTTTGTCTTGACTGTGTTACAGAAACTGTTGGAGCCTGTGATACGCAGTTTGGAATTCAATCGAATGACCTAGCAAGAACACAAGCTGCTTTGTAGAAAAGATCAGAGAAGAGGTGGGGAGTCATGAACAACTCTATTTCGAAGTGTCAAGGAAGATGTGAATGCAGAGGAGGTCAGCAGTCACTCTCAACGGAGGCCACGGGCTCAGTAGCCGGGTCTGCAGTGTTTGTGTTTGGACCCGGCGTGGTGGTCGCTCTTCGTGGAAGGACTGAGTACGTGCAGCCACTCTCCCTCAAAGCTGATGGGAGAAGTTTGCGATCTGCTAAGATTTATGTGAATATTGGACTCTACTTTCTATTGGTCTCCTTCAGTTTTCCGTGTTTTCTTGCTTGTCACTGATTGGCAGCTGGGCAAAATATTACTTTTTATGCGAGGAAGAAGTTGGGAATTTGGCATCCGATATTCTTATTGGTGTTTTTCTGTGTGGGTGAATCTGTTAGTTTTTGTGTGACAGAGAAGGGTTTGGGGGTTTTGATGCTATTGTCGCTGTTGTTCTCTGCAAGGAAGGGGTTGAGGGATTTTATGCCATCATTACTGTTTTTTGTGAGAGTATTGGGGCTTTGGGGTTTATGAGGGTGACTGGTTAGTTTTTTGTGTGAGCTAGGTACAGGGGATTTGGGGGTTTGTAAGTTTTGTTTCTGTATTGTTGTGGGGGAGTGATGGCTTTTCTTTTCAACAACTCACATGGGTTTTCTGTATTTCATGCCTATCTGGAAAAGACAAATATCAGAGTTGTATTTTACATGCATACCTTGACAATAAAACCCACCTTTGAACCTCATCCTTAATAAATGACTCCAACATCTTCTCAACCACAGAAGTCAGGTCTATAATTTCCTTTCCTCTGTCTCCCTCTCTTCTTAAAATCTGCAGTGACATTTGCAATTTCCCTCACCTTAATGATTCTTGAAAGATCATTACTAATGCCTCCACAATCTCTTCAACTACCTCTTTCAGAACCCTGAGGTGATTAATCTACCTTCATAACTTTCACCTTCCAAAGTACCTTCTCCTTAGAGCAACGATACTCACTTCTAGCCTACTGCTAGTGTCTTTCATAGTGAAGATTTACAGAAAATAGTTATAAACTTCCCCCACTATTAAATTTGGCTCCCATTACTACCTCTCCAGGGACATTTTCCAGCAATCCAATATCCACTCTCACCTCTTTTACTCTTTTATATATTGAAAAAGCTTTTAGTATCCTCTTTGATATTATTGGCTAGCTTCCATTCATATTTCATCTTTTCTCCCCTTACGGCTTTTTGGTTGTTTTAATTGTTTTTTTAAAAAGCTTCCCAAACATGTAACACCCCACTAATTTTTGCTATATTATACGCTCTCTCTTTTGCTTTTATGCTGTCTTTGACTTCCCTTGTCAGCCACGGTTGCTTTATCCTCCATTTAGAATACTTCATCTTTGAGATTTTTCTATCCTGTGCCATCTAAATTGTTCCCAGAAACTTCAGCCATATTTTTTCTGCCATCATCCCTGTTAGTGTACCCTTCGAATCAGCTTTGTCCAGCTCCTCTCTCATGCCTCTTTAATTCCCTTTACTCTACTGTAACACTGACACATTTAGCTTTACCCTCTCCCTCTCAAACTGCAGGGAGAATTCTATCACTGCTTCCTAAGGGTTCTTTTACCTTAAGCTCCTTAATCAAATTTGGTTCATAACACAGCACCCAGTCCAGAACTGTCTTTCCCCAAGGGGGGCTGAACCACAAGCTGCTCTTAAAAAGCCTCTTGGGACCCAGCACCAAGGTGATTTTCTATCTCCTATTGTAACTTGCACTCCACATCCCGGCTACAATATGGAGGCCTGTATATAACACCCAGAATATTTTTACCTTTGCTGTTTCTTAACTCTGTCCACAAGAATTACACATCTTCCGATCCTAAGTCACTTCTTTCTAAAGATTTGATTTCTTTTTTTTTTAAACCAACAGAGCCACCTCTGCCTGCCTGCTTGTCCTTTCAAAACAATGTGTAACCTTGGATGTTAAGCTCCCAACCACAATCTTCCTTCAGCCACAACTCAGAGATCCACATCATACCTACCAATCTCTAACCGCACTACAAGATCATCTACCTCATTCTATGCATTCAAATATAACACCTTCAGTCCTATATTCATCATCCTTTTTGAGTTTGGCCCCTTGTTATACTTTAACTCCTTGCTATACTTTAATCCATTCCAGTGACTACAATTTTGCTCTATCATCTGCCTTGTCTTGCCTCACAGACTTGCTACAAACTGCATCTAGTTGCATACCAACTGCTCCATCCTCAGCCCTATCATTCCAGTTCCCATCCCTCCTGCCAAATTAGTTTAAACCCTCACCAACAGCTTTAGCAAACCTGTCCGAGAGGATTATTAGTTCTCCCTTGAGTTGAAGTGCAACCTGTCTTTTTCTACACAGGTCATAGCTTCCCCAGAACAGATTCCAATGATCCAGAATTCTGAAACCCTGCCCCCTGCCAACTCCTCAGCCACACATTCATCTGCCAAATCATCCTATTCTTATTTATCTTCGCTGGCACATGGCACAGGCAGCAATTCAGATTACTGCTCTGGAGGTCCTGCTTTTCAGCTTTCCACCAAGCTCCCAAGATTCTCTCTTCAGGAGCTCCTCCCTTTTCCTATGTTGTTGCTACCAATACGTATCATGATTTGTCATTGTTCACCCTCCCCCTTTGGAACACTGTGGACCCGATGTGAGACATCCCTGACCCAGGCACCTAAGAGGCAAAATAACACCAGGGTGTCTTTTCATGTGCAAAGAATCTTCTGCCTGGTTCTCTGACTATGGAATCACCTACCACTACTGCACTCCTCCCCTTTCCCTTCTGAGCCACAGAACAAAACTCAGAGATCTGCTCACTGTGGCTTCTCCCTGATAGGTTAATTGTCCATACAGTACCCAAAGCAGTATACTATTATTGAGGGGAATGGCTACAAGGGTATCTGCCTATTCCCTTCCTCTCTCCTGGCAGTCACCCAGGTTCTTGCCTCCAAAGGAAATAACCCAACTCCAATAAACCTCTCTGCCAAGGTAACGAGGCCTATTTTGTCCTTGTTATTCAAACCTCATGTAATTTTGTAAACCTATTTTAAGTCACTTTCAGCCACATGGCAAAAAGAATCACAGCCTCAAAGATCTCCATGTATTACAAAAACTCTGTATACTCACCATGGTGATTTTCTCTGCAGAGAAGTGCTCCACTATCACATCCTTCCTATAATGCCAATAATGATTCTGTCCCACTGCCAGTAAAGTATACAAGGTGACACAGCAGTGCATGTTCTTCCAATGGCTGCGTAAGTTTTCTCCAGATGCTCTGGTTTCCCATCACATCCCAATGTTGTGTAGGTTAATTGGTCACAATGGGTTAATTGGTGATTGGTCACAATGGTTAATTGGTGATAGAACCTAGGGGCATTGAAAAGGATATGGGGAAATTGAAAAATGGGATTAAAGTAGGATTAGTAGAAATTGAGTGCCAGATGGTCAGCACGGTCTAGATGAAGCAAGGAGATGCTTCTGTGCACTTTCTCTCTGATTCTACGACAATATTTCTAACCATATTATCCATACATACTTCCAAGATGGCGACGCGACACAGCTTGCAGTGGCCACTATGGAGCTGATTATCTGTTATTTGTGAAGTGGGGTGCCGTGCGCAATCATAATCAATTGAAAACGGACGTGGGAGCACGGAGGAACATCAGGAAATCTCCAGGAAGACCTTCTTCGTTGCTGTTGCTGCTGTGAGGTCCGGGACTCTGCTGGGAAGAACAAGTCCCCAGTCCTCAGGGTCGCGTTGCCAATGACGGTTGGCGGGGCCGGCTTAATACGCTTGGCAGAGGATGGTGCTCGGAGAAGCTGTGCTGGAGGGGCTGGTCGTCGGCTGGGAGGTTCGACGGACTCGGAGTCCGCTGCGGTCAGGTCGCTTTCGGTGTGTGCTACGTCTGCGAGGCTGGGTTCGACGGAGCTTTTGTTGTGTGCTGCGTCTGCAAGGCTGAGTCAGGCGGCAACGTGGAAGTCCATAGTGGGGGTATTCCCTTCTGCTGCCAGCGTGGGATGGCAAGTCTGTTGGGACCCTGGGGACTTGTGGAAACTGTGTGGTGATTTCTTTTGAACTGATAGTCCTTTAACATCTTTGGACTATTTTTACTGTGCCCATAGTCTGTTTTTTAATTAATTATGCTATTGTTTGCACTGTTGTAACTATGTGGTTTTGTGCAGGTCTTGTAGCTTTAGTTTTTGGTCTTGTTTGTCTGGTGGCATTGGAGCTCCTTTCCGGGGAACGCGCTAAGATGGTAGTGCGATATTGATACACAGCAGCCTCTCCGGACTCTGGATTGGGGATTGCCAAACGTTATGTGGATTTTCTAGTGTAGTCTGTTTCGTCATATGCTTTTGTGATATCATTCTGGAGGAACGTGGTCTCATTTTTTTAACTGCATTGCATTTGTGGTTTCTAAATGACAATAAACTGAACCTGAATCTGAATTTGGCCTGCTAACTTCAGATATATGCTCTTAAATATCCTAGAATTTCCCTGCACTTCTTGATATAGAACGTTAAAGCACAGTACAAGTCGTTTGGCCCACATATCTAATTTTTGCACAGTGTATACCCTTGTTACATTATGATATACTTCTCCAAACTGAATTCCATTTGGCCCTTTGTCCACCTGACCACCCTACTGATATTTCATAGCAGTCTTAAACTTTCTTCTTCACTGTCAACCACATAACCAGTTTTGCTATCATCTGCATATTTATTCATTATGCCACTGGCATTAAAAACAAATTATAGACGTACAACAAATCAGTGATATATATTAAAAGCAATGGAGCCACTATTGTATCCCAAGGACCCTTCTTTGCATACACACATCCTATTAAACAACATTCTTCAGTGTCTGCTACTGAGCCAATCTTGGATCCAACTTGACAATTCGCCTCGGATTTTATTTCTCAGAGCAGTCTGTCTTACTAGACTTTGTTTAAAATCTCTAATCATTTAAATGGAGCTCAGAACATTAGTCTGTTGCACTTATGGGAAGATATCTACCAGCTGGATATAAGGCAGTGCCAACATGATAGCAACTTTTCTTCCAGATTCAGACACCCAGAGATTGGCTCCCAGGATTGTCTGACATGCTGGCACCCAGTATAATAACCACCACCTAGAACCAACCAGGGCAACGCAGCGTCTGTCCCAGAAATGAGAATAGTAAATAGTGTATTTGTAACTCTACTTCCCCCGATCAGAATCCTTCCATATACGCCTTGAATAATCACTAACAGTTAGCATTTATGAAACATTAAATTTTGAGATCTGATCTCTCAGACTTCAAGATCTGCTTGAGAAGTCTGGTAATTTTCCCCAATTAGGTCCAACAGTAGTATCCAGTACTAATTTAGAAATGAGAAAAAACATCTGCACAATCTTTACATATCCCTTATATAAACATTTACATTTTAAACACTGATATTCTTAACATATTTCCTGCTGAATAAACAGGAACTCTACATGACGAAAACTGATTCTAACATTTAATCAAAGCACTTTCCTGCTGTCTGTTTACACACAATGAAAATGTTTTCACGCATCCCACATCAATGTCTTTCCAGCACATTAAATTCTCAATTACCCTGCAAAAAATCACTTTTTGCAACCAAGTGGTAAAATGCGTTAATGAAACTAGAATTAAGACCAAAAGATATAGGAGCAGAATTAGACCATATGGCCGATCAAGCCTGTTCCAGCATTTCATCACGGTTGATCCATTCCCCTCTCAGCCCCAATATCCTGCCTTTTCCCCACATCCCTTCATGCCCGACTGATTAAGAATCTATCAGCCTCTGCCTTAAATCATTTAAATGGGCAACAGAATATATTCAGACTAAAAGAACCCTCATCTCCTCTCTTTGTTAGGATTAAATCAACTATCTAAATTTTAACTTTCCACACTCTTCAAGGTCAACGTATGTATTGGATCAGAATATGCAAGGTCCTGCCTAGAGTCTGCAGCACTTCCATGGTCACCTTCCACCAGCCAAATCCAGAGAACCAATTTCAAAAGACGTTTGCAGTCCAGGATACAAGTGGTGAGATTGCGACAGCAGCTGAAGGCCTATTGCTAGGTGCCCATGGTAGCCTTTCACAGAAGGCAAAGCAGCTTTATAATCTGTCAAAATTTTTAAGAATTTCTAACAATTTTAAATATCATGAATAAATAAAAATTAAATCAATGGTCATTTATAAACTAATAAAATTGAAGGGAATGATTAAAAAATTTTGAAAAATTATTGAAGTCTCATAAAGGCACTAGAGATAATTAAAACATGAAACTATTTTTAACAAGTATTTCCCCTTTGCCTTTTCCATCTGCAATCTGCGAATCTCCACTGAAATCAAAAGAATTCCAATCTGATATGGAGTTCAGCAACTGAATGCAATGGCAGATGCATGTTTGTATCTGTCTGAAACTAACTTCCATTGTATTCGCTGTACTGTTGGTGACAAAGCCAACTGCATTAAACCCATTGTTATTAACAGTTACATGTGACTGTACTTTATCAGCTCGCTTTCAGTTTCTTACTAGTCACAAAATTGACCATATTGATATGCTATCAACCCGTCCCATTAAATGACTGCACCTCCTGCAGCTCTTTGGCCATCCTATTCTCTGTTATTTACTTCAGTAGCACTAATCTTTCAGAGTTCCGCTGCTGTGCCTTGTTGCATTGACTGCACTAATTGTGTCTACTTCTAATGTATAGCATCTAATCTTTAGATGCAATTGATTCATTACTTGCACACCATCTCAAAGGGTTCATTCACAAGCACCAAGCTACTTTTCAAATGAGTGCTCTTATGTCCAACTTGGCCCCTCTGCTGCTATTGTTGATTTCTGGAGTTTTGTTGTGCTTTCTAATTGCCCCAAAAATCAAATTATTGATTTCATTTCTCACCCATAACTTATTTCAACCAATTTACTGCTGAAAACCTCATTACTTCTAGAATGAACTGTGTGAGTGCTCACCTTGTAAAATACTGTCTCCAGCAATGGCAGACCATGGCTAATACATGATTTTGTAACTCAGAAACTTCCTCATTCTCATCAGCTTCTAACAAGTTCTACAGAGTCATCATTTCCCAAACAGATTGCATAGTTTCAATCGGTGATCCCCATTCTTTTCCGTTAGCTAATTAAACCATTAATTATTAAAGCTAAGTTTTCCTAAAATAAGGATGAGAAATTGTATCCAGGTAACTAGCATACTTGTCTGCCACGGGAGCCCAACTCATTAAGTAAAGACACAAGTGATGCAGATGCTGAAAATCCAGAGTAACACACACAAAATACTTGAGGAACTCAGCAGTTAAGGCAGCATTTATGGAAAGTCATTAACAGTTGACATTTCAGATTGAAAATCTTCATCATGATTAAAAAGGAAGAAGCCAGAACAAGAAGATGGTGGGAGGGGAAGGAGTACAAGCTAGAAGGTGATAGGTGAAGCCAGGTGTGTGGAAGAGGGGTTTGTAGCAAGATGCTGGGAGGTTATAGGAAGAAAAGGTCATTGGCTGAAGAAGAAGGTATCAGCTAGGAAAAGGGATTGGTCCATAGGAGAAAGGAAAGGAGGATGGGCACCAGGGAAGGTGATAGGCAGGTGAGAAGAGTAAAGAGGGGAGCCAGAGTGGGGAATGGAAGAAGAGGGAAGGGGAAAATTACTCACTTACAGTAATCAATGTTCATGCCATCAAGCTGGAGGCTACCCAGAGGAAATAAAAGGTATTGTTCTTCCAACCTGAGAGTAGCATTACAATGGCAGTAGAGGAGGGCATGAATTGACGTGTCAGGATAGGAATGGGAACTGGAATTAAAATGGCTGGCCATCAGAAAATCTTGCTTGTTGCAGATGGTCCCCCCATTCTACATTGGGCCACACCAATGTAGGGGAGGCCGCATCAAGATTACCAGATACAGTAGAGGACCCCAACTGATTTGCAGGTGAAGTGTTGCCTCACTAGAAGGACCGTCTGGGGCCCTGAAGGGAAGTGATGGAGGAGGTGAAGAGGCAGGTGTAACATTTCTTCCACCTGCAGGGATATGTGCCGGGAGGTCGATCAGTGGGGAAGGGATGAACGGACAAGGGAATCATGGAGCATGATCCCTGCGGAGAGTGAGAGGGGGAGGTTAAGGTGTGTTTGGTGTTAAGTAGAATGTGCAAAGAATAATGTGCTGGATGCGGAGGCTCGTGGGGTGGTAGGCAAGGACAGGAGGAACTCTATCCCTGTGAAGATGGATTGAGGGCAGATGCCCAAGAAATGGTGGAGATGCAGGAGAGGACAGTATTAACTAAAGCTCAGATGACTCAGGTCCATTTTAGTCTCTCTGAGATATGTGCAGTCCTCCCCAATATCTATTTTATCCTTCTACAGAACCTTCTCAAGAATCTGACATCATGGAGAATGGGGGCAGGTCAGTTATATAAATATGCTAGCTTAATGAGAATTGCCTAATACAAACATTACTTTACATAACACACTAGTATGCTATGCTTAAACCATTAAATAAGCTGCTAAACTATATAACATTTCATTATCCTTCTAAATAAATGTCTAAATTTTAAGGTAGGCAGCATTAATTCAAGATAGGACAAAGAGAAATCAAATAAATGTACCCACCATCACAGGAAGTGCCAATTCTTTTTAAAAGATGCTGCTGTTTAATCAGCATACGACAGCATGGTCCCTATCTATTAATGTATTAACTGTGTGCCACATATGTTTTTGAAAAAAGTTAAATATTGCTCAATATTCTTAGAAATTTTACTAGCCACATGAGAATTTTGGATGCAAAAACAATGGATTCGTATCTTATGAGAGTTTGTTGTGAGGGTTGGTTTACCTCATTCGATGTAATCTTACCCTCTGCCTCAATTAGGGAAATAAAACCATCAATAGTTTTATGCAGCACTGGAACAAGTCGCCCACTTTAATTCTTGGCAGACATCTGTGCTTTGTTCAGGACATGAAGTGAAAATAATGCCCATATTTTAGATAGCACATTAATTTAAAAATATCCTTAACATCATTTAGGTAGCTTCCCCTATTGAAATAAAATTCCAAAGGCAAGTTATAATTTGGAACCAAATATTAAATCAGAAAATGTCCCAAGGTGCTACAGGCAAGCAACTGGAGCAGAATGGATTTCAGATCCCTGGGTAATGGAAAGAAAAATCTGCTAGATTTTCTGTTCCTGATCACTATAAAAAATAGAACTGGGCACATCTGCAAAATGGAAGTCACCACTAATGAATCTACCAAAAGGACTGCTACTTTAGTGCGTCCCAGAGTGCAAAGTTATTCCAGTAACCACAACTATTTTTGGTATAAAATTGGGGAGGGGAAGGGAAAGAAGGGGGTTATTCTATAGTGTAAGCATGTAACCGGAAGATATTATTAAAACTTTTAGTGAAGATAAACCTTTTAGCAATGGGTAAACCATTTAAGACAAGCTAGCAAAATTAATGCAGATTATTCAGATTCTGGTGATTGATAAATATTTACCCGACATGTCCTTTCTGGAATTGGTTTATCACGAAGAGCCTGAACGGCTTTCATAGCAGCATTGTGTCTAGCAGCTTGACGAGTCCGTCCTTCTCCAATAAATTCCGAATGACCCACAAGCAACTGGACATAAAATAATTTGGGAGTTGGATAATGGTACCTGTGTTGAGCAAAAGTCAACAAACATATTTTGAGACAAGCAGAACTCACCTTGGGTTTGTTAACAATGATCACTTTGTTGCACCATGCAGTTCTTGTGAACTCTGAGACAATTAACAATTAAACAACAGTTGATTGTTGCCAGCTGGTCTTGTGTTTGTAACTGTAGATAAAACAGAGCATTTATTTGGGTGCCAGTGGGGAAGGTATATGAAATCTCGGCAAATTTATTGGCAAAATATCCAAGTGGAGACTACCACACCCCAGCCACCCCAAGAGGAAGATGATTTTTTAAAGAAATCTGTTGTTGACAATTGTCATAAACAATTAGAGGCAGCATCCATGGAATGCAAAACATTCTTGTCATTGTTGGCCTTGTAATTTAATCAGTTTCTCTCAACCTTAATAAAATGTTACATTGTTAATGCTCCAATATGCAAAAAAAAATTCTTTGCTGCAAAATTCAAGTCAAACTCTCCCCCCCCCCCCCCCCGTGAGAAACCAACTACCGTACATGCTAAACGTGGCCTATATTCAGCAATTATCCAAGTAGCAACTCGTCACATCTAGATCCCTGATATTACTTATAGCTTATCTCAACCACAAACCCATTGAATAAACACAGGCAGGAAAACAGGATCACTCATCCCCTCAGCCTATTTCAGTACTCAAATTGACTTGCACCTCTACTACCACTTGACTGAAGTTCTGTATTCCTACATCCAAAATATCTTTCATACATTTATAACAACCTCTTCACACTTAACAAGTAGCGCAACTATCAAGGGTATCATAAAATCTCAGTATTCTGAAGAATAAAACATCACACTCAGTCTACACTTGAAATGAAGTGGAAGCTGGGAAACAGTACCACAGAATAAAAGCGAGGACTAACAGGGTCCAGGACAGCTTCTTACACCAGGCCATCAGATTGATTAATTCAAGCTGACACAACTGTATTTCTAAGTATATTGACTGTTCTGTTGTTTATCTTACTGTACATACTGTTGTTACAAATTACTACAAATTGCACATTGAACATTTAGATGGAGGTGTAACATAAAGAATTTTACTCCTCATGTATGTGAAGGACGCAAGTACCGTAATAAGGTCAATTCAATATGTTATAAGCTCCTGTGTGCAAGAACACACTGTGAAGATCAAAGACACTTAATGATGATTTGAGGTGTATTTACTTTATTCTACTGAATCTGTGCAGTTCAACTCAGTAAAGAGAAGGTTGTTTGCAATTTGCTCACTCATTTCCAATTCAATTCCAGACAAGCACTTGAATGGAACATGATGCTGCTAACACTCCGACATATTAGAAATCGTTGAGCTGGTGTGTTGAAAATGCATGACGATGTTATCGCGGCTATTTTAAAGGGAGTCCAATTCCCAATACAGACAGAATTAATCTCATTCTTAAAGTTGGAAATTTTTAAAAAAATCATGGATTTTAAAATATATAATCAAGAATATGTGACGTATATATTTTTCTGTTGGCAACTTTTCAGAATTTAAGAGGAAAATGTCCAAAAGACCTCCTCTTCCAGAACTAATCAATCATATACAATGCTTATTAAACTACTTTTGTGTCATAAACTATAACTCTTCCGCAATACTTCTCCGCTTATTCTTGATGGTTTAGTTCAATAGGTGCATGAAGGACTCTGCTTAATTCTCTGCTGTCTTATTTTATGCTCTACAACAATTCAACTGTGAAATCATCGAAATTATTTTCGATCTTGCTTTTACTCAATGAATAAAAATAAAACCGAGGAGAATAAGCAGAAATTCTGACAACATTTGTGCACTGTCCATTGATGTGCACAACTGAGATTCCAACTGCTTACTTGACCTAAGGGAGATTTGAGACCATCTAGTCTAAGTTTTGTTGAAAATAAAACATTTACAATAAAACCCTGATAATCTGCTGTCCTACCAATTAGGAGTCCTGATGGCTTGGCAACTGGATCACTGGGTGACGCTCGCCACATTCTTTTTAAACTCACCAAGGCCCCATTTTCTGTGCTCCTTTTGGCCACATTTTCTACACTTCTTTTAAATTCCAATTAAACTTGTCAAGTTTTGTTTCCTGTATTTTCTTTAAATTCACTTAAAACATTTTTATACTAACGCACAACATCGAAAAGAAAGAAATTAGAAGTGTCTTGGGGTATTTCAATAGTCTGTTAAAAGAAAAGTCCCCAGGGCTATAGGAGTTTTAATTTACTTCTTTGTCACTAAGGTAGCTTGTTGCTGTCATACTCATTGCAAAACTTCAAATACCATACACATCCTTAATGAAACTCGTATTCGCATTTCCCCCCCAAGATAAATCTATTTGTAATTCACACCCAGCCCTACCCCAAAGCTGAAAAGAAGTCAACACTCTTAAAATTTTATTTATAACTATTTCTGTTTTTTTTTGTATTTGCACACTAGTAGTCCGCCCTCTTGGTGCAGTCTTACTCCATTACGGTCATTGGATTGATTTCATTTCTTGAGTATGCCCACAAGAAATGAATCTCAGAGATGCATATGGTGACATAGTTGTACTTTAATAATAAATTTACTTTGATCTTTTACACACTGGAGCTCCAACTTCCATGGTCCCTTCCATCTCACTGGGGATCTGCTCCCACTCTCTCATTGGACTGATCACGGCTTTGGTTCATGAATTTTCCTTAATCAGACTGAAATCAATTTCCTGTGCTCCCTTTAAACTTACTGAAGAGTTTTGTTTAATACTCTATAGTATCTAAAAATGGTGAATTAAAAGTATATTTTGATAGTTAGAAACAAGAAACATCCGATTGTCTAGAAAATCTGATCATCCAGGATCAGAGTGCAGCATGTACAGGTTGATTGGATTTTTGCTCTATATCGGATCTTAATATAGAAAACTTCATATGGCATACTACTAGATGCAATAATATAAATTAAGAGAATAAGACATAAGAGCAGAATTAAGCCATTCGGCCCATCAAGTGCTTCACCATTCAATCATGGTAGTCGGTTTCCAACCTTATTCTCCAGCCTGCTCCCCATAACCCTTAATCCCTTTACTGATCAAAAACCTTCAAATCTCTGCCTTAAATATACCCAATGACCTGGCCGACACAACACTCTGTGGCAACAAATTCCACAGATTAACCAACTGCTAATAGAAGAAATTCCTCATCGCAGTTTTAAAGAGAGTTATTCTGAGGCTGTGCCCTTCAATACGAAGATGAAAATATCCTCTCCACTTCCACTCTATCCAGGTCTTTCAGGATCTAGTGATTTCAATGAGATACTCTCACCCTTCTGAGCTCCATCGAGCACAGGCAGGCCCAACAGCATCAAATGCTTCTCATACATTGTGCCTTTCATTACTGGGATCGTTATTAAATGTGGGTTTGTGTGACTGAAGATACTGGACTGCTGATGCTGAGTTCATAATTTATGTGCAACATATATGGTATTGTTTCTTCTATGCTATACTTAACCAGAAATTGACTAGAGGTGTATTCTACGTCATTTATATTGCATTTTACACCATGCATGTTGTGACCAGAATAGTCCATCATAAAATGGCCGTGTAAACACAAATTACGTTGAAATGCTCAAACCATCTGCACTCTTACTCATATTATTCACCCATCATCTCCAAAGCTGTTGATCTACATTGGTAAGCATGGGCACCCTTTGTATCTTAAAATGATCTTCCTTGTTCTCAAACATCTCCATACTTTACCTCTTTTTCTTTACCTCTCTTTACGTAATTTCTTCTGTCTAAACTTGTGGTTCTACACCCACCCCCCAACCCCATCTAATTCCAGACTCAAACAACTCCAATTTTCCATCTCCAACATCCTATTCTTCCTATGATCTCCACTTTCTTTCCAAACTCCCTTGCCTCTCTACCTCTCTCTTCTGCTTCAGTACATTTTTTAATCATTTATTCTTTGATCAAGCTTTATTAGCCAATTATAGTTGATTGATTCTTTAACCACTGACATTCACAGCAATCATCAAGTTTAACTAGTTTCACATTGCTTCTTCTCGCTGAAGGATTAGTAATTTATGGCCTTACACTTCAACTCGTGTTAATTCAGCAGTGGATTACATCAACAAATAATGTGTCATAACACTGAGAAGAATCTTTCAAAGATCATATATTTCTACTTTTGATCATTTATGGTTTGAAAGGGATTTAGAAAGTGCTGAATTAGATTTAATCCGAAATCCCAGAGAAGAATCAATAAACAACCCCTATCAATCAGAAAAAGGGTCGAAGATTTTCCCAAGGTTTTGGTTATTAGAAAATTGAGCACATATAGCAAAAGGGTTGAGCTTTCAGAACAACAAAGTTAAATAGGCAGGCAGCAAGTGTTATCGAACTGTGGGAAGTGATGAACTTGCAAAGTGATTATTTCTTAGCCGGAAAGACAGGACATCAAGGATTTTTCCAAGCAACTTCACAGTTTTAGGCCCCTTATCTAAGAAAAGGTGTACTGGCATTGGACAGGGTCCAGAGGAGTATCATGAGAGTGATCCTGGGGATGAAAGGGTTAACAAATGATTGAGTGTTTGATGGCTCTGGGCATGTACTCACTGGTGTTTAGAAAAATGAGGAGGATCTCACTGAAACCTATCGAATATGGGAAGGTCTAGATACAGTGGATGTGGGAATCCTTCCTATTGTGAGTGAGTCTAGAACCAGAGGGCACAGACTCAAAATAGAGGGTTGTCCATTTAGAACAGAAATGAGGAGGAATTCGTTCGCCAGAGATTGATCAATCTGTAGAATTCATTGTCATAGATGGCTGTGGAGGCCAAGTCAGACTACTTCTGCTCCAATGCCTCATGGTGTTATAAGAAGTTTCACCACATGAAAAATATCTAAGCAATGATTATTGTGCATAATATGCAAGATACATCAATCAACATATCCAAATCTGAACATCACCACTGTCCTTTACACTCACAAGTGGAATGAAGCAGTTTAAAGGTACAAAACTTGAATAGATTAGTTTAGCCCAATTGCCTTCAAAGAGATTGTAAAGATATTTTCAGAGAGACGGATAAAACTCGTGAGATTCCGCAGAGGCATGAAATCCAGAGCACACAAAGTACTGGAGGAACTTAGTAGGTTAGGAAGCATCTATGGAAAGGAATAAACAATGTTTTGGGTCAAGACCCTTCATCAGGACTGGAAAGGAAGGGGAAGGAGCCAGAATATGGTGGAGGGGGTGATAGAAGGGGAAGGAGTACAAGCTAGAAGGTGATAGATGAAGTCAGGTGGGTGGTGGAGGTGGATAAAGTGAGAAGCTAGATGGTGCGAGGTGGAAAAGAAAGGAGGAATTGGATAGGAGAGTGGACGATGGGAGAATGGGATGGAGGAGAGGCATCAGAGGAAAGTGAAAGGGAAGAGGTAAGAGGGGAGCCAGAGAGGGGAATGGAAATAGAGGAAAGGGGGAGGTGGAAAAATTATTTCAGTTAGAGTGATCAATGCTATCAGTTTGGCGGCTAACTAGATGGAATATGATTTGCTCATCCAACCTGAGAGTGACCTCGTGGCAGTAGAGACCATGGACTGACATGTCGGAACAGGAATGGGGATAGGAATTAAAATGGTTGGCCACCAGGAAATTCCGCTTTTTACAGATGGAGCTGAGGTGATTGACAAAGGAGTACTCCAATCTACTTTGGCTCTCAGCAATGTAGAGGAGGCCAAAATCGAGAGCCCCAGTTACAAACAGACAGCCCCAACAGATTCATCCACAACAAGCACTTTAATTCCAATCCCCACTCCCAATCCAACATATTGGTTCATGGCCTCCTCCACTGCTAAGATAAGGCCACCCTCAGACTGAAGGAGCAACACCTCATATTCCGTCTGGGTAGCCTCCAACCTGAAGCATGAACATAAACTTCCCTAACTTCTGGTCATCTTTCCACAGCCCCCTTCCTTCTTCACCAATTCCCACTCTGGCTCCCCTCTTATCTCCTCTCTTCTCCTTACCTGCCCCAACCTCTCCCTGTTGCCCCTTCTCCTTGCTCTTCTCCCATGGCCCACTCTTGCACTATCAGATTCCTTCTTCAACCCAAGACCTTTGCGCCTATCACCTCCCAACTTCTCACTTCAACCCTTCCTCCACCATTTACCTGGCTTCACCTATCACCTTCTAGGCTGTACTCCTCATCACCCCACCTTCTTATTTTGACTTCTTCCCCCTTCCTTTTCAGTCCTGATGAAGGGCCTTGGCCCAAAATGTTGACTGTTTATTCCTTTCCATAGATACTGTCTGACCTGCAGAGTTCATCCAGCATTTTGTGAGTGAAACACTGCAGATTCTGTAATCAGGACAACAAACGTTGTTTGCTGGGGGAAGACTGTGTCCAGCAACATCTGTGGAAGGAAATGAACCGTCATTGTTTCAGGTCAGAACACTGCATCAGAGGTTCCCAGATTTCAGTATGCTATTATGATTCCCGAGTTATGCTGTCCATCAGGTTGGTATAGAACAATACGCAAGATTCTTACGTCATTTAAGGGTGTGGTTGGCGTCATTGCACTTGTGAAAATATACAAAGTAAGAAGGAAGAAAAAAACCGCATACTTTTTCTACGTCAACATAAAATCAAATACAAATTTATTGTCACCTGGCTATACATATATACAACAAAATGAAAAAGTGTTCTTTTGGACCATGGTGAGCCCACAATACAGTGCCTAGAAAAAGCATTCACATCCCCACCCCTTGGAAGTTTTCATGTTCTGTTCTTTTACAACACTGAATCACTGTGTATTTAATTTGGGGTTTTTTGACACTGATCTACAGAAAAAGACTTTCATCTCAAAGTGAAAACAGATCTCGACAAAATGATTTAATTAATTACAAATATAAAAACATAAGAAATGGGAGCAGGAGTCGGCCATCTGGCCCATAAAGCCTGCATCGCCATTCAATAAGATCATGGCTGATCTAGCCATGGACTCATCTCCACCTACCTGCCTTTTCCTTATAACCCTTAATTCTCTTACTATACAAAAATCTATCCAACCTTGTCTTAAATATATTTATTGAGGTAGCCTCCACTGCTTCATTGGACAGAGAATTCCCCTAGTTCTAGTATCACCTACCAGTGGAAACAACTTTCCTACCTCTATCATAACTATCCCTTTCATAGTTTTGTGTTTCTATAAGATCTCCTTCCGTCCTTCTGAATTCCAGCGAGTACAGTCCCAGGTGACTCAATCTCTCCTCACAGTCTAACCCACTCATCTCTGGAATCAACCTGGTGAACCTCCTCTACACCACCTCCAAAGCCACAATAAGGAGACCAGAACTGCACTCAGTACTCTAGATGCGGCTTCACCAGTACCTATATAGTTGCATCATAATCTCTCTGCTCTTAAATTCAATCCCTCTAGCAATATAAAACACAAAATAATTGATTGCATAAGTATTCACCCCCTTTCAAGTCAGTATTTAATAGACGCACCTTTGGCAGCAATTACAGCCTTGCATCTATGTGGATATGAGTCTATCAGTTTTACACATCTGGACATTGCAGTTTTTCCCCATTCTTCTTCACAAAACTGCTCAAACTCTGTCAGATTACATGGGGATTGTGAGTGAAGAGCAACTAAATATCTACAAAGAAAAAAGACGAAGCATGAAGATAAGCTAGCTAATAATATAAAAGAGATTTTTCAGATCTATAAAAAATAAAAGAGACAAGAGTGGATACTGGACCACTGGACAATGACACTGGAGTAGTAATGGGGGAGGCAAAGAAATTGCAGACAAACTAAATAAGTATTTTGCATCAGTCTTCACTGTGGAAGACACCAGCAGTATGCCAGAAATTCAAGAGTGTTGGGACAGAAGTGAGTATAGTTGCCATTTCTCAGGAGAAGGAACTTGGGAAACTGAAAAATCTGATCCAGAAGGACTACACCCTGGGGTTCTGAAAGAGGTTGAAGAGATTATGGAGGCAGTAGTAATGATGTTTTAAGAATCACTACATTCTGAAATGGTTCCAGAGGACAAGAAAATTGCAAATGTCTCTCCACTCTAAGGGAGGGAGGCAAAAGGAAGGAAATTATAGACCAGTTAGCCGAACTTCAGTAGTTGGGAAGATGTTGGAATCCATTATCAACAATGAGGTTTTGGTGTACTTGGAGGCATGTGTAAAGTAGTCCAAAGTCAGCATGGTTTCCTTGAGGTGAAATATTGTCTGTCAAATCTGTTAGAATTCTTTGAGGCAGAACAGGCAGAATTGACAAAGGAGTCAGTGGATGTTGTTACTTGGGTTTTCAGAAGGCCTTTGACAAGGTGCCACACATGAGGCTGCTTAACAAGAGTCCATGGTATTACAGGAAAGATACTAGCATGGATAGAAGATTGGCTGACTGGCAAGAAACAAAAAGTGGGAATAAAGGAGAACTATTCTGGTTGGCTGCCAGTGACTAGTGGTGTTCCACGGGGGCTGGGATTGGGACCACTTCTTTTCACGTTATATTTCCATGATTTGAATTTCGCAAATGATGTCTTTGTGGCCAGGTTCACAGATGATACAAAAATAGGTGGAGTGGCAGGTACTGTTCAGGAAGCAGGGAGTCTGACTGAGGACTTGGATTGGGAGATTAGGCAAAGAAGTGGCAGATGGAATAATGTGCAGGGAAGGGTATGGTCATGCACTTTGACAGAAGGAATAAAGGCGTAGACTATTTTCTGAATGGGGAGAAAATTCAAAAATCAGAGATGCAAAGGGACTTGGGAGTCCTTATGCAGGATTCCCTGAAGCTTGACTTGCAAGAATGATTCAGGGAATGAAAGAGTTAATACACGAGTGTTTGTTGACTCAGGGCTTGAACTTGCTGTTTAGAAGATAGAAAATCACACTGCAACCTATTTAAAGGTCTAGATAGAGTGCATGTGGGGACAATGGTTTCTATAGTTGTTCAGTCTACGACCAGAAGGACGTCCATTTAGAACAGAGATGAGGAGGGATTTCTTCAGCCAGAGTTTGGTGAATCTGTGGAATTCATTTCCATGGACAGTTGTGGAGGCCAAGTTATTTGAGTATATTTAAAGCAAAGGTTGATAGGTTCTTGATTAGACAGGGCATCACAAGTTATGGAGAGAAGGCAGGAGAATGGAGCTGAGGGTGATGTCTTATGATTATAAAGTCAACTCTGCAATTTCCATGGATGACTCTTCTAATAAAAAGAGCAACTCATATCCCTAAACTGAAAATATTTTTAAACATGCACACTCCACACAAAAGTATCTAAGATTAAGACCAAATCCAGGGTTTTTGAACTGTGAGGAAGAGCTCTAGCTGACTATTCTGTTACCACCATCAGAGAGATCACCATCTTTTTATGCACATCTCATATCTATTTCTGCTCTTGAAGCGACTGCAACAAGCAGAAAGTCATCTTTTATTTTCAATGAACTTGCTTGATAGCTAAAAATACAAAGAACTATACAAAAAAAGCAAAAAAAATTAAGAGCATAGCTAGCTTCTTCAAGTTTAAACCCTTTTACAGTAATTAAAGATTCCAAGTGAAGGTCTGCCCTACAAATATAGAAACTTTTGGCTTTCATCAGGATGGATGAGTAAGTCATAAAATTAAAGAAACAAAACAGCCTGGCCTGGAATCCCAGTTCTGATAAAGGGTCTCAACCTGAAACGTCAATTGTTCATTTCCATCCACAGATGTAGCCTGATCTAGAAACATAGAAAACTTACAGCACAATACAGGCCTTTCGGCCCACAAAGCTGCACCAAACATGTCCCTACCTTAGAACCAGCTAGGCTTTACCCATAGCCCTCGATTTTTCTAAACTCCGTGTACCTATCCAGGTGTCTCTTAAAAGACCTAATTGTTTCCACCTCCACCACTGCCACCCACAGCCCATTCCACGCACTCACCACTCTCTGTGTAAAAAAAAGTACCCCTGACATCTCCTCTATACCTACTTCCAAGCACCTTAAAACTATGCCCTCTCATGCTAGCCATTTCAGCCCTGGGGAAAAAGCCTCTGACTATCCACATGATCAATGCCTCTCATTATCTTGTACACTTCTATCAGGTCACTTCTCATCTGCTGAGTTCTTCCCAGGATTTTGCATACTATTCCATATTTCCAGAACAGAGTCATAGAAAAATACAACACAGAAATAGGCCCTTCAGCCCATCTAGTCCATGCCCAACTATATACTGCCTACTCACACCAACCTGCACCCGGACTGTAGCCCTCCATACACGTACCATCCATGTACTTATCCAAACTCTCAAACATTGAAATAGAAATCACATCCACCACTTGTGCTAGCAGCTTGCTCCACACTCTCACAGTTTTGAGTGCAGAGGTTTCTCCTTATCGTCCCATTAAACTTCTCACCTTTCACCCTTAACCAATGACCTCTCTAGAGTCCCATCGACCGCAGTGGAAAATGACTGATTACATTTACCCTATCCATATCCCTCAATTTTGTATACTTCTATCAAATCTCCCCTCAATCTTCTGTGGTCCAAGGAATAAAGTCCTAACCTATTAAATCTATCCTTATAACTCAGGTCCTCCGGTCCCAGCAACATCCTTGCAGATTTTCTCTATATTCGTTCAATCTTATTTGCATCCTTCTTGAAGGTGACCAAAACAATACTCCAAATTAGGCCATAAGAAATTAGAGCAGAATTAGAGCCACTTGGCCCATCATATCTTCTCTGCCATTCCATAATGGCTGATCTTAGCCCCAATCTCCACATTTCCCTTGTACCTCTTCGTGCCCTGAAATCTATCGATTTCTGCCTTAAATATACATAGACTTGGCCTCCACAGCTTCCTGTGGCAATGAATTCCATAGATTCACCACTCTTATACAATTTCAACATAACATCCCATCTCCTATACTCAATATGAAGGCCAATGTGCTAAAAGCTTTCTTTATGACCCTATCCATCTGTGCTGCCACTTTCAATGAATTAAAAGGCCTTGATAGAGTGGATGTCGAGAGGATGTTTCCTACAGTGGGAGAGTAAGACCAGAGGACACAGCTTCAGAATAGAGGGGTGTCCTTTTAGAACGGAAATGAGGGGGAATTTCTTTAGCCAGAGAGTGGCGAATCCATGGAATTCTTTGCCTCAGGCAGCTGTGGAGGCCAAGTCATTATGTATATTTAAGGCAGAGATGAATCGATTCTTAATTGATCAGGGCACGGAGGGATACAGGGAGAAGGCAGGAGGTTGAGGCTGAGAGGAATACTGGATCAGCCATGATGAAATAGCGGAGTAGATTTGATGGGCCAGATATCTTCTGGTCTTTTTATGGACCTGTATTCCCAGATTCCTTTGTACAACCGCACTTTTCAGTGTCCTACCGTTCACTGTACAAGACCAGCTGGCTGACCTTACTGAGGTGCAACACCTCACACTTGACTGTATTAAATTCCATCTGCCATCTATCAACCCATTTTTCCAGCTTGTCCAGACTCTGCTGCAAGCCAGGTTCATCTTTCTCGCTCTCTACTACATCCCTCAAACTTGGTGTCATCCACAAATTTGATGAATAACAATGGACCCAGCCCCAATCCTTATGACACTCCACTGGTCACAGGGCTCTAGTCAGAGAGGCAACCATCTACTATCACTCTCCAGTTTTTCCCACAAAGCCAAAATCTAATCCAATTTACTACTTCATCTTGAATCGTAAGCAACTAAACCTTCCTGACCAACCTCTCATGCAGGACCTTGTCAAATGCCTCGATAAAGTCCATTTTGTTAACACCTGCTGCCTTGCCCCCACATCAATTTTCCTGATAACTTTCTCGAAAAAGTCCAACATTGGTTAGACATGACCTACCACATTATTTCTAATTAGTCCATGTCCATCCAAATACTCATATACATGGTCCCTTAGAATATCTTCCAATAACTTTCCCACTACTGACGTCAGGCTCACTGGCCTAAAATTTCCTGGTTTTGTGGCAAAGTTTCCAAATGACACGAAGGTAGGTGAAGGGGTGCAGAGGAAGCAACGGATTGCAGATGCACTTAGACAAATTGAAAGAATGGGGGGGAAAAAGTGGCAGACGGAATGCAGTGTTGTGAAATGTATGATAATGCGAGGTGTTCATCTGCACAAACTTCAGTCCCCTACCTGGTCTCACTCCGTATTAAGAAATCAAGTATCGTGCAAATACAAACACCTTTGTCAGGGTGCTGTCATTGACTATAACACCACCCTAATCAATAAGCTACAGAACGTGGACCTCTGTACCTCTCTCTGCAATTGGATCCTCGATTTCCTAACTGGAAGACCACAATCTGTGCGGATTGGTAATAATATTGCCTCCTCGCTGACGATCAACACTGGTGTACCACAGGGATGTTTGCTTAGTCCACTGCTCTATACCCATGTCTGTATGGCTAGGCATAGCTCAAATACCATCTATAAATTTGCTGATGATACAAGCATTGTAGGTAGAATCTCAGATTGAGATGAGAGGGCATACCAGCTCGTTGAGTGGTGCTGCAGCAACAACCTTGCACTCAACCTTACCAATAAAGAGGTAGTACTGAGCAAACTTGCAGCTCTGAAGATTGTTAAGTCCCCTAGTCCTGATGGAATGCATCCCAGGGTACTTAGAGAAATGGCAGAAGTTATAGCAGAGGTTTTGGTGATAATTTACAAAAATTCTCTGGACTCTGAGCAGGTCCTGGTGGATTGGAAGATAGCAAGTGTCACACCACTGTTCAAAGATGGATGTAGGCAAAATGCAGGTAACCACAGGCCAGTTAGTTCAACATCTGTAGTTGGGAAAATGCTTGAAGCTATCATTAAAGAAGAAATAGCGAGGCATCTGGAAAGAAATGTATCCATGAGGCAGGCACAGCATGGATTCAGCAAAGGCGGGTCCTGTTTGACAAACTTACTGGAGTTCTTTGAGGATATAACAAGCGCAGTGGATAGAGGGGAACAGATGGGTGTTATTTACTTGGATTTCCAGAAGGTGTTCAATAAAGTAGCGCATAAATGATTTATCCATAAAATAAGGATGCATAGAGGTGGGTGTGATGTATTAGTATGGACAAAGGATTGGTTAACCAATAGAAAGCAGAGAGTTGGGATACATGGGTGTTACTCTGGTTGGCAATCAGTAGTGAGCGGTGTGCCGCAGGGGTCGGTGCTGAACCCACAACTGTTCACGATATACATCAATGATCTGGAAAAGGGGACTGAGTGCAGTATATCTAAATTTGCTGAAAATGCTAAATTGAGTGGAAAAGCAAATCATGCGGAAGATATGGAGAGTCTGCAGAGAGATATAGATAGGTTAAGTGAGGCATCCACTTTGGAAGGAAAAATGCAACCAAGTTTCACTAATGGCTACACTATCAAAATATTCTGTGAAACCATGCTCTGAGCTCATCTTACTGAAAGGCGGAGCAGGTTCAACAGACCAGGTGGCCTACCCCTGCTCCCATTTCTTATGTTCTCATGTTCTCCACGTCAGTAAGACAAAAAGAGCTGATTGTGGACTTCAGAAGGGGCAAGACAAGGGAACATGAACCAATTCTTGGAAGGATCACATGTGCAGAGAGTGAGCAATTTCAAGTTTCTGGGTGTCAATGCTTTTTTTGAAGAAGATAGCAATTTTGGATTCTGAGAGATCCTATTTTTTTCTTCTTCCCAGATGAGGAAGAGAAAGTTATTACTTCAGAGCTGAAGTACTTTTCTATCATGCTTCCTTTTAGAAATCTCAGCAGCAACTTTTTCCAGAGATTTCCTTGTTTTTGAGTGGCTGGATGCCCTCATCAGACTCTTGAGCAACAAACAATCTTCTGGAGGAACTCAAAGGCTTGAGCAGCATCTGAAGAAGGAAAGAAATTGTCAACATTCCAGATCAAAGAGTGGAGAGGCACGATGGCCAGTGTGAAGAGGAGAAGAAAGGTGTCTCCCCTTTTCCAACTCTTGTTGAGCTGGGGCTGCATCAGTACAAGTAGGAAGTGTGCAAGGTGAAGATCATCTATGGGTGAAAAGACCAAACATACATCCACAGATAGCTGACTGCCAAGAAGGGAAAACCTTTATAAAGAACACATTGTTTCTGATTGCTGGAAGATGCACAAAAAACTTCTCAACCTCAGTCCCATCTTTCACAAGAGTGTCCATTCCATACCACAGCAAATATGAGATAAATACAACTGCCTTTCTTTCAGCAGCATAGATCAGAAAAGCTACTTGGCTACTGCTTGCAACTTGAATGTTTATTATGAATCTCTGCTCAATAATTGTTGCTCTACACAATTAAAATTTGCAAATTGCAGGCAAAACCTTTTACGTTCTTGAGTCAAAAACCTGTCTTATTGTAACAATTTCAAAGAAACGTCAAACTATTTTCCTCCAACAATCGTAATATGTTCAGCCTAGGCTTGCATTAGAGTTATGGTGACATTTAACATGACCTGAACTGCAGGTGCTGAAGTGGAACAGGCACAAAGTAAATTAACTTAACCAACCTTAAAAAAAACAGAATAGAGTTGAAATTTCAGGATGTTGCCCTTCATGCATGAAGAGTGTTAAAAGAACTGTCTGCTGGGAAAACATCATACAGTCAAAATAAAATATACTAGTTCAGCATCAGAACATAAGGCTAATGATTTCGTGGTCAACGTTCTTGCGGCAGTTTCAAACATGATGGAACTCTAAGATATGTAAAGGAAGAATATAATGACTACCCTAATTCTTTTTCAGAGGAGTTTATAAATTAAAAATGAAGATACAAAGTACAAATTAATTTCCATTTTACATGAAAGAAATTGGAAGTATTTAAAAATCTGAAACCACAATAGTGGAATCTGTGACATAAAATGCACAAGAACCTCCCAAGAAAAATCGAAAGGTGAAGGCTATGAATTTTAATATACTGGTAGACAACATATAGGAGCACCATCAAACAACACGGTAAGCTTATGTTACAGATGGCAATGCAAAAAATATATTATTTTGATTTTATTTAGTGATACATCACGGTAACAGGCCCTTCTGTCCCATTGAACCCATGCTGCCCAATTACACCATGTGACCAATTAACCCTTACATCTTCGGAATGTGGGAGGAAGCTGAAGCATCTAGAGGAAACCCACGTGGGCACGGGGACAACGTACAAATTCCTTACAGACAGTAGCAGGAAGATACTAAATGTACTTTACCTCAGTGGTCTTAATAAGCTGGTAAGGAAGGCGGGCTCTGTCGTGGGCAAAGTACTGGAGAGTTTAACATCGGTAGCTGAGCGAAGGGCGCTGAGTAGGCTACGGTCAATTATGGAAAACTCTGAACATCCTCTACATAGCACCATCCAGAGACAGAGAAGCAGTTTCAGCGACAGGTTACTATTGATGCAATGCTCCTCAGACAGGATGAAGAGGTCAATACTCCCCAATGCCATTAGGCTTTACAATTCAACCGCCAGGACTTAAGAACTTTTTAAAAGCTATTATTAATGCTTTTTGAGATAGTGATTTAGATGCATATCATATTTTTTACTGAGTTAAGTATTGTATGTTATTAGTTTTGCTACAACAAGTGTATGGGACATTGGAAAAAAAGTTGAATTTCCCCATGGGGATGAATAAAGTATCTATCTATCTATCTATCACTGGTGATAGAAATCGCAATTATAGGCCAAAAGATGAATGCAATGGAAGTTACATGCAGATTGTCCGGAAGAAGCTATTAAACCTGGGATAGGTAGATAAATGGTTTCAAATGAATGTATGAATATTTGGAGAGAAAATATGGAAGTGCAGAAGGATACAGATTTTTAGAACTTTGCAGCAAATGTAATACAGCACAGGAAAGGGAGGATTAAACAGGAAACCACTGACTTTATCTTACTTAAGGTCTTTTGGAACTATGGTCTAAAATGTGGCATTTGAAAAAACACAGAGCATCCAAAGTAATAAGAGTCATTTAGGAGAGGAACAGGCCCTTCAATCTAATTCATCTGCATGGACCAAGAATCCCATCTCGATCAGCCTTATATGCCTGCTTAAAGATTTTAATGATTGGCTAACTTTATCACATGTATATCAAAGCACAGAGTGAAATACAGTGTTTGTGTTAAATCAAATCAGTGAGGTTTGCACTGGCAGCCCTCCACGCTTCCAGCACAAACAGAGCATACAGTCGGCCCTCCTCATCCGCGGGTTCCACATGCACGGATTCAACCAACTGCGGATCGGGAAAACCCGGAATTTCCCTCTCCAGCACTTGTTGTTTGAGCATGTACAGACTTTTACTACTTGTCATTGTTCCCTAAACAATACAGTATAACAACTACTTACTTAGCATTTACATTGTATTAGGTATTATAAGTAATCTAGAGACGATTTAATGTACACAGGAGGATGTGCATAGGTTACTGCGGATCGGGAATCGAAAAAAAAACAGAAGTTCTCTAAGTCGGAACAGGTACATCGGTATTATTTAGCGTCAGTTAGTCAAACGTTTGTCTTAGTATATATTTTACCTTTCTATGCATATAAAACACTTAAGAAATGTATGTATTTCAATAATTAAACCACTGCGTTGCTTAGTAATAATTGTAGCTTTCATCAGGGCAGGGCTTCACATGCTCCATTATTCTCACTTTATCCTTTAAAATTGTTCCAATTGTTGACTGACTGTAGCCTAACACTTTTCCAATGACCGATGGCGTTTCACCTCTTTCCGATCGCTTTATTATTTCCACTTTATTTTCAATCGTGATCGTTTTCCGGAACAGAAACACTGCAGGAGGCGGGTCTCGAGCTTCGCTGGGTCCTAAAGTCCACTTCACTGCGACAGGTTAAATAAAGTCCGGAGCTATGCCGGGTCCTAAAGTCCACCGACTTGGGCATCCACGTTTTTTGGTATCCGCAGGGGGTCCCAGAACCAATCCCCCGCGGATAAGGAGGGCCGACTGTACTCACTATCCACTAACCCTACTGTATGTCTTTGGAATATGGGAGGAAACCAAAGCACTTGGAGGAAATTCATGCGGTTACAGAAAGTACAAACTACAGATAGTGACGGGAATTGAACCGCAATCTAAAAGCTGGTTATTCTACTAAATACTGAGAATAAGACAAGCTTTCTCAATCAACAATATTCTAAAGGAAAATAGTTAATCAGCTACGGAATAAGAGGAGGGAAGTAACACATTTTTCCAAATGAACTGCACTGCCTTCTTTAGTGCTGTATCATTTCACAGAGGGACACAAGGCAAGCCTGCTATTACAGTTTTACCTACTCCTAATTATGCCACAGTTACACATTGATCATCACAATGTAGGAAGTTCTGAGGATAAGTGATACAAACACAGGGTTCCTTTCATCAATATGGGGAAAGTTAGAATTGGTAGACAACTTCAAAATTATCAAAATTCACAGCCACTTTTTGACACCAGGGACACACGGAAAGGTATACAAACCATATCAGATTACATACTAGTCCACACTGCACTTCAGTGACAGCATCATTTCCCTTCCATACACGATTTGATGTAATAAATGATGTGACATCGAGGAAAGCCCCCTCTCTTCGAGGAACAGGCACTGTCTGGCCGCAGCCAATGCGAGGATCCTGGCCAGGGTAAACCCACACAAATCTGTGGGGTCAGACAACATACCTGGTCAGGTGCTGAGGGATTATGCGGCCTAGCTAAACAGACATCTTTAACATCTCTTTGCAACAGTCCACTGTCCCTGTAGGCTTCAAGGGAGCCACCAACATTTCAGTACCCAAGAGAGTGATGGTAACTAGCCTAAATGATTACTGCCCAGTGTCACTGACCTCAACAATCATGAAGTGCCTTGAGAGGTTGGTGATGGATCATATAAAATCCTGCCTTGCAGCTACACTGGACCCTTTCCATTTCACCTCCGGCTCAAACTGGTCCACTGATGATGCCATAGCCTTGAGCCTCCACTCTGTCCTGTCCCAGCTAGAAAACGATGCCTCATGTGCCAGGATATTGTTCATTGACCTCAGCTTGGCATTTAACACAATCAATTTTCAGATGATGGTGGGTAAACCGAACTTGTTGGGACTCAACACCCCTCTCTGTAACCGGATCTTGGACTTCTTGATGAAAAGACCCCAGTTAGTCCAAAGTGGCAAAAGATATCTCAAGCTCCATCAGGCTGAATACTGGTGGCCCCAAGGGCAATGTGCTTAGCCCAAGGCTGTTCACGCTGCTGATTCAAGTTTGCTGATGATACAGCAGTGGCTGGCTTCGTCAGCAACAACGATAGGTCAGCATGCAGAAGGGGAAAAGTAGAGAGGCTTGCCAAATGCTGTGAGAACAACCCAAGTCTCAACTTGGATGAGATAAAAGAGATGACTGGATTTCAGAAAAGCACAGGTCAACCACTCTCCATTGCATGTTAAAGGCTGCGATGTGGAGAGAGTGAAGGGCACAAACTTCCTTGGTGTGAGCACAACGGACAAACTAAAATAACGAATTCCCAAACAATAAAAAAAAGGATTCTTGGGAATTTAGAATTCTATGCTATTATAAATGAGATATTTCCATTCACTTCAACAAAAGGAATAATAATATTTAGGGATAAATATCAGCTGAGATCAGACAGCCAACTTGTGTGTTTCTCTATTGTAACATCATGGCTGAAAATTTACAATCAGTGGCAGATGCTTGCTGTCTGGATCCAGCTTCATGTCTTGTGGCAAGGCCTCCTTTAACAGAACAAGATCGTGTGTGGGTCAGATCTGTCCTCAAAATAAAGTCAGCTCAGCCATGCTTACCGACTTGATCAGCTGTCAAAAGAGTTCATGTCCTGACATTTAAAAAAATTCTGAAGATTATCAAAAAATTTAAAGGCTTATGAAAATACAAAAACTTAAAAATCAAAATATATTACAAAAACATATTAAAAAATCTGAATTACCAAATTCATTCTCTAAGGATGCTTGCAGCTGTTTCCTCCAATAAAATCAATGTCGCCTGCAGTCCATACTTGGAACGTTAGCGGCAATTTTGCTTACTTTGTGTCTTCATGCTAGACTCACTAATGACTGCAGTGTTTAAGAGAACACAGAAAAACAACCACAAACTATTGACTGCAATTTCAGAACTCTAAATTAATTTTTTAAAAACATGTTGCTGGTGACTGTAAAAAATACTAGTGGTTACATTGGAAAATGCTGATAATACCATGCAAAATCCGAACCGATATTAATCCAATTCAGATTCATCTATCACATGCATGTCGAAACAAACAGTGAAATACGTCGTTTGCATTAACAACAAACACAACCCAGGGATGGGCTGGGGGCAACCCGCAAGGGTCACCACACATTCCTGCGCCAACATGACATGCCCACAATGTTCAGCAGGACACAAGCAATAACAGAACAAAAACAAAACAACAGCAAAACAAGATTTCCACACTCCTACCCACCCACCCACACAGACTGACCTCCAGCCCCAGGACAGGTCACCCCCAGGCTTCCAGAGGGCTCAGTATTCTGCAAACCAGGTGCTTTGCACTTGCATGAATGTATCTTAATCATGAACTTCATGTCAAAAAGGTTGAGAGAGTATTTTAACAACTCCAAATCTATCACAAATACCTTCCCAATTGTAGTGATTATTTGCATACAAAATATTTCCCCCCCAATATTCAGATTATCCCACTGCCCCATTCTTACTCAGCGATTCCACAACTCCAAGGATACCCCCAGAACACATAGTGAAAATGAATCTTTCTCCACATGCCTTTCTCCAGTTGTCCAACAGTTAGAAATGTGACAGATGCCAGATTAAGCAGCTGTCTGTTTTGCAAAATGCACGTGAATAAATAATGACAATTACACAAGGGTTTTTAAAACATCTGGAAATGTTTCCTATAATAATAAGATGAACTACCTTAAAAAAAATCACATCATCCCCAATAGTGGCCGTTGTATTCCTCTAAATCATCTTCAAGATGTAAACATTTGCCTCGGCTTAATTCTTCATTCAGGAAGCTCGTTCACAGCTTTAGTTAGCTCAGCTTTGTGTTTTCATTAATTCTTGTTCTTGGAAGCAGAAAACTATTACCATCCTTAAATTTAATTCCTGTTGACCTCACAGTAACTACATGAGCTCACTGGGACAGATGTGAGCCCACAGTAAAATGTCCAAGTTAATTCCCCTGGTGGGTTCACACTACAAATCGCAATCTTTATCTCTATCCTCAGTTCTGCCACCTTATTAATGGAAATAAAATAAGCAAAAACAGCAAATGCTGTATACACTCTCAGTGGAGAGAGAAACAAAATTAATATTTCAAATTGAAGACTTGTGTCTCTCCTTCCCAATTCTGGTAAAAGGTCTCTGACCTGGAACATTAACTTGTTTCTTTCTTTGCCTGACCATATACCTGCATCTTCTTAATGGCCTGACCATTTGTAACAATACTATTAACAAGAGAGTACATTTAGAAATCCCCAAATATATTAGGTGGATACAGAGGTATATTTCAATACTATGAAATGGGGAATGGCACATTTTCATTCACTAAGCATTTCCTTTCCAGTTTCCATATTTTGTCCCCAGATCAATGCACCAAGTGTTGAAAGGATTCAATTGGTGAGGCACCATGTAAGGAGGGAAAGAGACAGTCGACAGTTTGAGTTGACAGGGAGTTCCTTTGTGCCGCTCCAGATTCTGCAGTCTCTCGTGTCTCCATTTTGCCCTTGGATTTTGGCTTAGGGATAACACAGAAGGAATGTAGTTGAATGGGGGCTAACCAAGAGAGGCAGTCATGTTTGGAATGACAAAAACAGCCAGGGGTGCTGGTAGAAGCTGTTACAATAGGGACCTTGAAAAGACTCTTAGAAAGGGATATGGAGGAAGAAAAATGGAAGCTTACAGGCTGCGTAGGAGGGAAAGGTTAGATTGATCATCAAGGAAGTTTTAAAGGTTGGCACAACATCATTACTGAAAGGTCTGTACTGTGCTATACTGTTTTATGTTGGTAACTATAGAAACTGCTGCACCACCTCACACCACTTTCTGATAGACTATTTCCTTCATGAAGGCCTAGAGCAAGGTTTTCCAAGCTGGGTTTCCCAGACCACTTGGTTAATGGTAGGGTCCAAAGGTTGAGAACCCCCTGGCCTAGTGTGCTTAAGTGATATTGCAATTTAATTTACCTAAATAAATGAACTAGTATCGAGAACACATCCTGGCTGCCTGGTTGCTCCATTTTGCTATCAAAACTGACACAAACTATCTGACACAAGTAAATTGGTATTCCAAGCTGATAATTCACCTTTTTTTCTCTTCAAGTGAATGAAAAATATTAGTCAAAGTTAAGAATTTTCTTACCCCTTTTGGATCCACCATATTAAATGCGCCACGGCACTCATAAATGAGAAAGCGCCATGTGGTGTCAAGGCCGTGCAAATAGTCCATGGTGGAGCACAAAACCCGCGACGAAAAGGTAACAGACAAACTCTGAAAGGCAGTTCAGCTTCACCCCAGGATTAGGAAAGTGCCAAATTTAAATAAATTCCACCAATTAATGGATCAATGCTCATCATTCGTAGCCAGTCCTCCCTACTGAAGTGACTGAATCTGCTGCTGGTGCAGTGTTATGTCTCATGGAGAAAGGAGTCAAAAAGCAGATCCCTTTGGACTCCTCTGAGGTCAACAACTGAGCACAGCAGCAGCAAGACCAAGAAAGGGAACCCTGCTATTCTGAAGCATTCATGCTTATTTACAAACCTACATCTTTGAAGAAGGTATTTGTTGAAACAAAAAAGTCAAATTCAAAGTAAATTTATTATGTAAGTATGTATATGTTACCATTTACTACCTCATTTTCTTGCAGGCATTTACAGGAAAATAAAGAAATATAACATAATTTGTGGAAAAAAAATACAGCACAGCAGATTATGAGTTGGAGAGTCCTTGAAAGTGAATTGGTATGTTGTAGAATCAGTTCAGATTTGAGGTGAGTGAAGTTACCCGTGTTGGTTCAGGAGCCTGATTGTTTAACCATGGCCACTTAATACAATACTTCTGACATTACATAAGTTTTATTTTCAGTTATTAAGAGGCTCATGATAACAGGTCCTTCCATCCCAACAAGTCCACGTCACCCAGTTACATCCGAGTGACCAATTAACTGTCTAACCCATAGGCCTTTGGAATGCGTGGGGAAACCGGAGTACCCAGAGCAAATGCACGTGGTCACAGACAGAACTGACAAACTCCTTACAGGCAGCAGTGGGCATGAGCCTGTGTTGCTGACACTGTAATAACATTACACTAACCACTACTGAGTTCATAGAATCATAGAAAAATACAGTACAGAAACAGGCCCTTCTGCCCATCTAGTCCCTGCTGAACCACCTACCTGCATCCGGACTACAGCCCTCCATAATCCCTACCACTTACTCATCTCTTAAAACCTGCGTGCATATGGCCCATTCACATCTGAACAGTGGAAGAAAACATTTAGATCAAAAAAAGTATTACCTACCTACCTCCTCAGGCTATGAAAAGGTAAAAGACCCTACAACAGAAAGCTCATGGAAATTCTCTTTTGCTTAGGGCTTTGACTGGTTTTACGCAAGGAATACTTTTTATGAGTGGTAATTTTCTCAGGGCACAAGATTGAATTTTCTAAGCAAAACATCTAGCAAGAAATAGTAAAAATTGTGGAGTTTCGTAACAGCAATAGTATTGTAACAACTTTCGTACATTTCACAAAAATACACCTATTTACCAAACAGTTCTACAAAAAAAAACTTAACTACTAGCCAATGATGCATGAACTGCTACACATTCCGCTGATAAAAATCTAACATGCCTGTTCGAAATAATTTTATTAGGTTTCCATTAACTTAATAATGTGCAGATATTTGATACATCTTTTTGTATACATTTGCAGTGCACAACACAATACTCAAAAACTATACAGTTCTACAAAATCATAAGGACAAAAATAGCCAAATCTTGCCAACCACCCCGAAACTGGCTATCATCAGTGACCCTGCCCTGAGTTCAGCCATTAATGTCAGCCTCTAGTTCACTCACGTAACAGATTGTGTATGCACACATGTGCCTCAGGACAGATTATTCATTCCTTCAATGAAAGGAACACATTTACTATTCAATTTTTAGTTAATTTATGCACAACTTACTTTTTAAACTGTGAGATCAATAAGCTATACACCATTAAATGGGCTGTCAAAACAGAATGCAGAAAAAGATGGGAACAGATTTTTAACTTTCAAAATAAAGATTAAGTTAATGCATTTCACAGTTCATTAGCCATAAGATTAATTTCCTCACCCAACACTTACCACTGCCTCACCCAAACAATGAAAACTCACCTTTCTGCGTCAGCAGAATATCTAGAAGATTCTCTTTGGCAATGTCATTGAAAAAAAATGTGAGAGCAATTTAGTTACACTAACACGAGAAAATCTGGAAATCCAAAGCAACAAACACAAAATGCTGGAGGAAATCAGCAGGCCAGGCAGCATCTATGGGAAAAAGTAAAGAGTCGAGGCCCTTCATCAGGATTTTAGTCAATGTAGTTAATTACAATTTGCCTTTTACTGTGAAGCAGCATCTGTAAAACTGATAAACGCCTCTCCGGCTTCCAGCCAGGTACAGGTCTCAACTTTAACCAAAGTTTCAATAATAAACATCAGGGATGTCTAGTCCGGTGGTAGTTATACTCCTGTCATCCGTCCCTCGTGATTGGTTAGTCCTCACGGCATTTAAGAAACTCTTAGATAGGCAGATGATAGAAAAATGGAGGGCTATATAGGAAGGATTAGACTGATCTTACAGTGAGTTACAAAGTCGGCACAATATTGTTGGTTATAGTGCCTACATTAAAATGTTCCCCTTTTAGGTGAACTCAGAATTAACCACTGAAGGAAGTGGAAGTCAAGACAGAGATAAGGAGAGAAGGTGGAAAGAGGTCATTGAAATGGATGACCAGTCAATGTCTTGTTAAATGGCGGAGCAAATCAAAATATCCACTTTGAGTAGATACTCCGAAATGATTTAAAGCATAGAAAACAGAGACGGTAGATACTCATCTATCCAAGAAATGACCAGTTTCCTATCAGCGTACATTAAACAAAGATGTTGCAAGATAAAGTTCAAGATGTTGCAAATACTACTTTTTTCCAGGAAAACAGAAACAAGCTTCATATCAGGGCAGAGGCAGGGAGTTGTGGACACAGCTCAGCACATCATGGAAACCAGCTTCCCCTCTATGGATTCTGTCTATATATTTCTCACTGCTTCAGCAAAGCAGCCAACATAATCAAGGATTCCAACTACCCCAGACATGCTCTGTTCTCCCTTCTCCCATTGGATAGAAGATGCTAAGGCTTGAAACTACGTACTACCAATCTCAAAGACAGCCTCTACCCTGCTGTTTTAAGTGTTTTGAACAGCGTGACTCTTGAACCTCAGCTTATTGTCTGCCTGTATTGCATTTTCTGTAACTAACGTTATTCTGTTACAATAAAATGACACTGACCTCACAATCTACCCTATGACCTTGCACTGTACTGCACTTTCTCTGTAGCCTTTACTCTTTTTCGACATTCTGTTGTTGCTTTACCTTGTTCTACCTCAATGCACAGTGCAATGATTTGATCTGCATGAACAGCATGCAAGACAAGTTTTCCTTCTATCTCGGTAAGAAAATGAATCTGAAGGTTGTATGCGGTGACAGATACGTACTTTGAGAATAAATTTATTTTGAACTTTGGTACATTTCACAAAAATACACCTATTTACCAAACAGTTCTACAAAAAAAAAACTTAACTACTAGCTAATGATGCATGAACTGCTACACATTCCGCTGATAAAAATCTAACATGCCTGTTCGAAATAATTTTATTAGGTTTCCATTAACTTAATAATGTGCAGATATTTGATACATCTTTTTGTATACATTTGCAGTGCACAGCACAATACTCAAAAACTATACAGTTCTACAAAATCATAAGGACAGAAATAGCCAAATCTACCATCAAGTACCCATCTGCACTAATCCCAGTTATCAGTCCTTGTTTCATAGCATTCTGCAGCTTGATGACTAAATTGTTCACCTATATACTTAAAAACCTGCCTCCGCCAGCCTTTACATTCCAGTTGCATCTTCTTTTCATCTCCACTACACAGGATATATATAGTATATCATTAGTTTGCCACTAATCCAGGAAAGAGTCAAATAAAAATGAACTATGTTTTAAATGAGGTAACACCTCCATCCAACTGAATACGGGAAGAAGACACCAATTAAACCATAGAAAATAATTTTTATCAATTCCAGTGTATGAAGATGTTAAACAGTTAGCCAGCAAAAGTGGCAAGATTCCCAAGCACGTTAACAACCACATTAGAAATCCCTTGCATCAACCGCATAGCAGACAAAAACTGAAAGTTTCCATTCCATCAGCGAAGGGAGCACAGGAATACCGGCCTGCTGAGTTCCTCCAGCACTTTGATTTCCAGCATCTGCAGATTTTCTCTTGTTTGTGACAAGATTACAGGTCTATTTCCAAATCAGCTGTTGTTATTATACAGTAACAGCAAAAGCTTCATTATGCAGCAGTTAATTACTTGAAGGGAAGTTAGATAGTTTTGGCCCTGGGCCATCACGTACATTCACATCCTATTCACAATATCTGCAGTTACACCTCTTTCATTATATTCAGTTCTCACTCTTCAACTTTTCCCATTCACCCATCGACCTGATAGCCTTATTTACAATTTATTCCTCTGGTCACCTTAATTTTACCCTTTCAGAGATATCCCCTCCTCCACCCTGCCTGCAAATTCACAAACCTCTTTTGCTTCATTCATGAGATGTTCATTTTCTTCCCCTACCCCCAGCTGTAGACCGATCTGCTGAGCGTTTCCAGCATTTTCTGTTCTTATTTTAGACCTCTTGCATTTTGGTTTTTAAGTTTTATACAACTGGTTCAAGATAACCCTCCTGCAATAAAGGTCAACATACAGTTATCTTCCTAATAGCGTGCGTATTAACTTCCATTCATGTGTCCAAAGACACTCAGTTAGTTCTTTATTAACATCAACGTGGATCAATACAAGCAAACCTTAAAAATCAGTTTTATAAAACTGCATCCATTCACAAATGTAATCTTATTTTTACATTGCGTCTTGACTATCCTGTTAAAGGTAATCTGTTTTGCACTTTCCTAATCTCTCAGTTCGTGGTAATACTGTCACAATGAGGCTAGGTGAAGAAATCCAAGATATTAAAGAAATAACAATGTTTTATAATGGTGTGTATTCGATAGCAAACTTGCAGTTAACTGTATTCCAGTAATACTGATGCTCCAGTCAGTTTGCTTGGATTGGACTACAGGGAAGGAAAACACTATTAAAACAACAATGTGAAATTTTTTGTGGCAGGGAAGATATGTTTAAAGCGTACTTGTCCTGGACTATTAACCCTCTTCAATGCTCTTCAGATACATTCATCCAGAGAAGGGATCTGCATTCCAATATGCTCCAGACAAGCTTCACTGATGATGGAAAAGGGTCAGGAGGTGAACCAATCACCACAGTGGATAACGTCCTTTCCTTTGCTATTGTATCCAAGGTGACAAAACAGATCAGTTAAGCTTTTATTTACCAGAGCCTCCCAGCTTATTAGTAGCTGAACTTCCTCACGTTTGAGCTGGTCATGACCTGACATTTACACCAAAATCTTCCACTGCTGTGTGTGCGCATTTCTGCTAGTGTTGGTACATACCATAGAAGATTTACACGATAAATTATTTATTACAATTTAAAAAGTGTGTGGTCAGTAGATCTTTTGCTAAGAAAACCAAGGTAGAAAAAGCAAAGAGAGCTGTTGCTATGCATTGCATGCTGCTGTGTTGATGTGCATGCAATGCACATTATTAAGACATGATTGATGCATACAATATGTCAAATTCAATCATTTTAATATTAATTTGTTATTCCCCCAAACTAAAAATTCCTACATCCCATCAATACAAGATTGGGATTGTTTCACTACTTGGAGAGCGAAGTAAGCATCTATCCTAAGTGCATTTGTTGCGTGGTAAACAAAATCAGGAAAGGGAAATAGTAGCCTCTCTCTTCTTGATGCAATATAACATGCAACACTTTTTTTTGAACCAGTCATCAATAATTGTTTTAAATAAGGACTTGAGATATAGGAGCAGAATTCGGCCATTTGTCCCATCGAGCCTGCTCTGTCATCTCATCATGGCTGATCCGTGATGAAATGGTGGAAATAAAAAATATATTGAAAAAGGTCCCCAAGGCTTTAGATTCCCCTGGTTCCCATATATTTTCACAAAAAATAGTAAATTACTTTAAGGGAAGTAAGATAGTTAGCTTGATTGCGCACTGGCAGTTCTCTTCTGCTTACAAATTAAACCAAGCATTTATTGCAACAACAACAAAAAAGATCGTCGTTGTTCAAGGATGAGGGGAGAGGAAGTTGAATATGATAAAAAGTATTTTTAGAGTGAATGTGAAAGAAAAAACAGGTTGTTTGAAGCAATCCTGCTCAGAGAAAAAAATAAGTACTAATCTCTATCCTCACAGAATTCTTTGACTACCATTTTAAAGTACTTTACATGAAAAGTAAACTTGAGTATATACTATCTGATTATCTTCTTATTTTCATGGATTTAACAAAGCCTATTTGTCACTTTTTGAAAATAACATCCATTGGCCCTCAAAGCTTCATTAATGATTTGCAGGAGGTAATGAAACACAAGCTTCTCAAGTTTGCCAAAGATACAAAATTAGGTAGAAGAGGTTATTGTGATGAAGACATTGCAATTCTGCAACGGGATACAAATAAATTCAGTTACTGGGCAAAAACTTGACAAATGTATTTTGAATTGTGAAGTCATGCACCTTGGTATCATTATAATGTGCTGTGTCTTATGACGTGGCTGATCATAGTCCTTGACCTTGATTGTTCTTGCCCATTTTTTTTCTACACAAGTGGTCAGCCATTGCCTTCTTTTGGGCAGTGTCTCTACAAGACAGTGACCCTAGCCATTACCAATACTCTGCAGAGATTGTCTGCCTGGCTTCTTCAGTGGTTGCATAACCAGGACTTGTAATATGCGCCAGCTGCTCAAATGACCATCCACCACCTGCTCCCATGGGTTCACGTGACCCTGATTCAGGGGGAGGGGGGGGGGGGCTAGGCAGGTTCTACACCTTGCCCGAGGGTGACCTATAGGTTAGTGGAGGGAAGGGGTAACATACACCTCCTTTGGTAGAGATACATCTCCACTCTGCCACCTAAGACTTAATAAAGAGGAAATCAAAAGGCAGATGATTTTCAGACAGAGAGACTGCAAATGAGTCAGATTCAAAGAGATTTAGATTTTCTAGTGAATGAATCACAAAAAATTAACAGGCACTTCCGAGTACTAGTTAAGTCAACAAATGATATGTTGCCATTTATTGTGAAGGAATAGGAGTTTAAAAATAGGGAGCTTTTGTTACAATTATACAGTATAGGGGATTGCTGAGGTCACGCCTGGAACATTATGTACACTTTTGTTCTTCTTAAAAAAAACAGATACATCAGATTTGGAGGCAATCCAACGGCAGTTGCTAGGCTCATTCCTGGAATGACAGGGTTTTCCTATCATGAGGCTAGACATTTTTGTGCTTGTATTGGAGTTAAGAAGAGATGCAACCTTATACAAACATCCAAGATCCTAAGGGGCCATAATGGGGTAGATGTTCAGATGTTTTCACTAGTGGGGGAGTACAAATAACGATACATGGCTGCAAAGTAACAGATAATTCATTTAAAACAGGAACATTTAGCAACCTCTCTCAGAGGCTAGTGCATCTCTGGAATGCTCAATGCATCCCCCTCACCCCCAACCCCCACTTCACCTCCAAGGTGGTAGATGTCAAGTCATTAAACTTAGGGTGAAGAGAGATAAAAATTTTAAAGATCGATGAGGTTCTGGCACAGACGAGGAGTTGAGGGCAGGACAGGTCAGCCTTAACCATATAGAATAGTCAGGCAGGATTAATGAGCTTGGTGGCATGCATGTATTGTGTGTTTACTGTTTAAACTATTGTATACATTAATTCTGAGGATCCATGGTCCACTGCCTCATCACAAATTGAAGAGAAATTCTCCAGTCCTCCACTTAATAGCTGCAAAAGAAAGTTCAGTTTTGCTTCATACCCCCCTCTCCCACCTACCTGGCTTCGCCTATCACCTTCCAGTTTGTACTCCTTCCCCTCCCCTCACACCTTATTCTGGTGTCTTCCCCCTTTCCTTTCCAGTCCTGATGAAGATAGATAGGTACTTCATTGATCCCAAAGGAAATTTCAGTGGCACAGTAGCATTACAAATGCACAGTTAGAAATCTCAGAAGAGAAGAATTAAAAAAACCTTAATATAAGATGTACATGTCAAAGATTACAAGATTTACAAGATTTCCAAGTTCACACTGATAAGATGGTAGTACAAGAATTACCATAATATTCTACAGTAGTAAGCGCAAATTCACACTGTCCAACAAGAAGTGATGATAGTATTGCACAGGGTGTCCATGATAGCAGGGTGTGGTAAACAGAGAGGTCTGGTAAACAGGGGTTAATAATAATCTAACAGGAGGGAGTCATCACTTCCCCGGCTATAGGTTGGCTCATTATAGAGCTTAGTTGCTGAGGGTAAGAATGCTCTTTGGAGCAGCAAAGTTCTCTTAGTCTAAGACTCACAGTGCTCCTCTGTTCTGCCAAGGTTGCATGCAGAGGTGAGAAACATTGGACAGAATTACTAGGATTTTCCAGAGGGTCCTTTGTTCTACCACAGCTCTCAGTGTGTCCAGTATGACTCCTATAACAATGCCAGCCTTTCCAATCAGGTTATTGAGCCTGATGGCATCACCCATGTGGATGCCATTGCCTTAGCACACCACTGCATAGAAGATTGTACTGACAACAACAGACTGGTAGAACTTGTGAAGGAGACGCATGCGTTCTCCAAAGGACCTCAGTCTCCTCAGGAAGAGGCTACTCTGGCCCTTCTTGTGCACAGCCTCTGTGTTAGTGCTCCACTCCAGACGCATCCCCAGGTACACTAGAACACTACAGGCCCTTCAGCCCTCCATGTTGTGCCAACCCATATATTCCTTAAAAAAAAAGTACTACCCCATAACACTCTATTTTTCTTTCATCCATGTGCCTGCCCAAGAGGCTCTTAAATAACCCTAATGTTTTAACCTCCACCACCATCTCTGGCAAGTTATTCCAGGCACCCACAACCCTCTGTGTATAAAACTTACCCCTGATGTCTCCCCTAAACTTCCCTCCCTTAACTTTGTACATATGCCCTCTGGTGTTTGCTATTGGTGCCCTGGGAAACAGGTACTGACTATCCACCCTATCTATGCCTCTCATAATCTTGTAGACCTCTATCAAGTCCCCTCTCATTCTTCTACGCTCCAAAGAGAAAAGTCCCAGCTCTGCTAACCTTGCCTCATAAGACTCGTTTTCTAATCCAACATCCTGGTAAATCTTCTCTGCACCCTTTCCATAGTTTTCACATCCTTCCTATAATGAGGTGACCAGGACTGAACACAATACTCTCACCAGGGTATTGTAGAGTCTGTGGTCTCACCAGAGATTCGTAGAGTTGCAACATGACCTTTCTATGCTTGAACTCAATCCCCCTATTAATGAAGCCAGGCATCCCATAGACCTTATTAACTACCCTATCAACCTGTGTAGCGATCTTGAGGGATGTATGGATTTGAACCCCAAGGTCCCTCTGTTCATCCACACTCTTAAGTAACTGACCATTAACCCTGTACTCAGCCTTCTGGTTTGTCCTTCCAAAATGGATCACCTCACACTTATCCAGATTGAACTCCATCTGCCACTTTTCTGCCCAACTCCACATCCTGTCTATATCCTCTTGTAACCTTCGACAATGTATAGCTCCATCCACAACTCCTCCAATCTTTGTATCATCCGCAAACTTACTCACCCATCCTTCCGCCTCTTCATCCAGGTTATTTATAAAAATCACAAAGAGCAGGGGTCCCAGGACAGATCCTTGCGGCACTCCACTAGTCACCGACCTCCAGGCAGAATACTTTACTTCCACTACTACCCTCTGCTTTCTTCCTGCAAGCCAATTTTTTATCTAAACAGCCAAGGTTCCACCGATTCCATGCCTCATGACTTTCTGGATGAGTCTCTCGTGGGGGACCATGTCAAATACCTTGCTGAAATCCATGTAGACCACATCCACTGCCCTACCCTCATCAACTTCTTTTGTTACCTCTTCAAAAAAACTCAGTTAGGCTTGTGAGACACGACCTTCCCTTCACAAAACCATGTTGACTATCCTTGAGTAAACTGTACTTCTCCAAATGCTCGTAGATCCTATCCTTAAGAATCCTTTCCAATAGTTTGCAGACCACTGACGTCTATAGTTCCCAGGATTTTCCCTACTTGTAGGTCCTCACCATCAATAGTAACAGAGAGCAGTGCAGACTTAGCCTTCCTAAAGTCCATCACCATCTCCTTTGTCTTACTGATGTTGAGCTGCAGATTCAGATTGCGCCATTTGACAAAGTCCTCCACCAAGGCCCTGTATTCATCCTCCCGTCCTTCCTTTATACACCCACCTATTGCAGAGCATCAGAGAATTTCTGCAGATGACATGACTGAGTATTGCATCTGAAGTCCAAGGTATACAGGGTAAACAGGAAGGGAGCCAATGCAGTCCCCTGAGGGGCCCCAGTGCTGCTTATAGCCATGTCTGACATACAGATGTGGTCTGTCAGTCAAGTAGTTCATTATTCAGGATACAATGGAAGTGCCAACCTGCATTGAACGGAACTTTTCTCCCAGCAATTAGGGCTGTATAGTATTGAAGGCATTAGAAAAATCCAAAAAAAAAGTTCCTCAGTGCTGCCCTCCTTATCAAAATGGGAGTAGGCTCTGTTCAGATGTAATGTAATATTATCCACCTAAAATAATAGGATCAGCAAATAATGCATACAATTCATTTCTACAAAATCAGGCATTAATCCCATAAACCTATCCTTCACAAGCTCACCAGATAGCAATAAAAAAATCAAGTAGTAACACTCAGGCAAAGTGATGCACTACAAAGCCAAATTCCAAACATAATAGGATCTAAACTGTGCCAACTCCCAGTTTTTACTGGCACAAGATGATGCACTAAAACCCAGGAATAACCGGAAGGGTATATGGGCCTTTCATGTGCACATTAACATCAGAATGCTGAAAGATAAATGGTGCAAATCTGGTTCTGCTCAAAGTTAGCTGCCTGAAAACAAGCCAAACATGCACATTGTTCAAGTTTAGTTCAGAAAGCTTGACCCTGTGGTTTGCAACAATCTGATTTTGAGGTTTAACAAAGGTATAACAAAGACACGCCATTTAACTGAATAACAAATTATGTATTTAAACATAACACAGAAATTAGACCACTACCAATACTAATATAGCACTAAAAAACTGTGTATTAGTTCCTATTAGTTATTGATGGAGGAATTCATCCAGCGTATGCTGCCATTTTGTTTTGATTGGCCATAAATGAACAAAATCAGCACAGGCACCTAGTGCAGGTAATGGACTGTCTTCAGAGTAATACATACAATGCTTTCGACAATTGCATCCTCCAAATCTTGATTTTCAGTGTAACATTCAAGATAATTCCAAATACCTTCAAATTCTTCATCATTCCTAACTTGCTGAAGTAGGGAAATAGCTTCATTTTCAGTACCCGGCTGTTTCTGACATCACGAAGTCTGAATGCTTGAAATCACAGTGAGCAAAACTGTTCCGGAATGTCTTGCTGCTTTTCTTCTCGAGAACAATCACTGCTTCTTGACACAAACACACATAACTGATGCTATTTAAAAACTGCTCGCTCTAAGCACAGTGTAGTGTCTAACAACCACACAAGTGCAAGTGATCAACGCTAGTTAGAAACTGTTCAGCAGCAACTACTTGGGCACCGTAGCCCAAGTAAATGATGGGAATCCCAGCTATCTTCTTGATTAGTTTTTGTTCTTTAAGAGTTGTCCCAAGTAAGCAGCTACCCTAATCAATGGCCAAATTAACTGGAACCACTATTTTCTCTTTACATGGCTGCCTGATTCACAATCTAGTTCACATACATCTGATTTTAATTTTAGATTGCAATTATATATTTTTGCTCTCTGATTTATGTTCTCTACAGTATTTGATCAAGCTAACAGTCATTTATATTCAATGATTTATGCCTCCAAAATTCATGCGTCCAACCCAGGTAGGTTTACATTCTATTATCCTATGATCCAAGGCCTCCTTCCCGTTCTCCACAGGTCCACCCTCCTTGCCTATCAGATTTGTTCTTCTCCAACCCTTCACCTTTCCCACCCCCCTGGCTTCACCTAACACAAACCAGAGAAAATCTGCAGATGCTGAAAATTCAAGCAACACAAAATGCTGGAGAAACTCTGAAGCCCAGGTAGCATCTATAGAAAAAAGTACAGTCAACGTTTTGAGCCAAGACCCTTCAGCAGGGCCGGAGGAAAAAAGAACTTCTTTTCTTCATGTACAAACAAGCTGGGGGATCTCAGCAGGTCGGGCAGCATCCGTGGAAACAAGCAGTCAATGTTTCAGGCCGAGATCCTTCGTCAGGATTACCCAGCATCTGCAGTGTACTTTGTGTTTAAACTTCTTTTCTTTTCTCCTGCCGAAGGGTCTTGGCCTGAAATATTGACTACTTTTTCTCCCCATAGCTGCCTGGCCAGCTGAGTACCTCCAGCTTTTTGGGTGTGTTGCTTGGCTTCGCCTATCACCTTCCAGCTGGCTTTCTTATTCTCCCCCACCTTTTTATTCTGGTGTCTTCCCCCTTCCTTGCCAGTGCTGAAGAAGGGTCTCGGCCCAAAATGTTGACTGTTTACTCATTTTCATAGATGCAACCTAGCCTGCTGAGTGCCTCCAGCATTTTGTGCGCATTGCTTTGAATTTCCAGCATCTGCAGAACTTCTCATGTGTACAATCATCTACAGATACTATATTTTGAAATTAGTAGTGGACCTTTACAATGGAAATAAAAAGACAAAATTCAAATCATATAATCTAAGAGAGATATGACAAGTAAATAGCATTAGTTTGGAATTGCGGAACCATTATGAAATTGCAGCTCACTTGGAACATCTAGTGAAAGAAGCCAGGTACTGCACCAATATAAAAATATTACCCTGTCTAGTTGAGAACTAGTGTTGAATAGAGGAAAAGATACTGAGGGAACACATAATTATTTTAAAAACAGGACTGATTAGCTGACTAAATTTATAAGCTCCTCTTTAAAAATAGCAATAGGGCATTATCAGGAGAATAAACCAAAACAATGCCAACAATTTCAGATAAATAAAACCATTAAAATAGCAAATAAATTTAATATTTGGATATCAATCTGTAAAATTAAACGAAGACTCCAAGTCAGTAGCAACATATCAGTTTTTTGCTTTTCAAAGGTGTCAAACTGAAGCACTGCAGTTGAGATTTAGCACAATCAACCCTGATGCTAGCCTAATGCTTCTGTGTCACACCTGATTTTTGTTCAATGTCCAGCTGCTAGTGAAGGTTTCTTGGCATTATACATAGAAACATAGAAAATAGGTGCAGGAGTAGGCCATTCGGCCCTTTGAGCCTGCACCGCCATTCAGTATGATCATGGCTGATCATCCAACTCAGAACCCTGTACCTGCTTTCTCTCCATACCCCTTGATCCCTTTAGCCACAAGGGCCATATCCAACTTCCTCTTAAATATAGCCAATGAACCGGCCTCAACTGTTTCCTGTGGCAGAGAATTCCACAGATTCACCACTCTCTGTGTGAAGAAGTTTTTCTTTATCTCGGTCCTAAAAGGCTTCCCCCTTTATCCTTAAACTGTGACCCCTCGTTCTGGACTTCCCCAACATCGGAAACAATCTTCCTGCATCTAGCCTGTCCAATCCCTTTAGAATTTTATACATTTCAGTAAGATCCCCCCTCAATCTTATAAATTCCAGTGAGTATAAGCCTAGTTGATCCAGCCTTTCTTCATATGGAAGTCCTGCCATTCCAGGAATCAATCTGGTGAACCTTCTCTGTACTCTCTCTATGGCAAGAATGTCTTTCCTCAGATTAGGGGACCAAAACTGCACACAATATTCTAGGTGCGGTCTCACCAAGGCCTTGTACAACTGCAGTAGAACCTCTCTGCTCCTGTACTCAAATCCTTTTGCTATGAATGCCAACATACCATTTGCCTTTTTCACCGCCTGCTGTATCTGCATGCCCACCTTCAATGACTGGTGTACAATGACACCCAGCTCTCGTTGCATCTCCCCTTTTCCTAATCAGCCACTGTTCAGATAATAATCTGTTTTCCTGTTCTTGCAACCAAAGTGGATAACCTCACATTTATACACATTAAATTGCATCTGCCATGAATTTGCCCACTCACCTAACCCATCCAAGTCACCCTGCATCCTCTTAGCATCCTCCTCACAGCTAACACTGCCACCCAGCTTCGTGTCATCCGCAAACTTGGAGATGCTGCATTTAATTCCCTCGTCTAAATCATTAATATATATTGTAAACAACTGGGGTCCCAGCACTGAGCCTTGCGGTACCCCACTAGTCACTGCCTGCCATTCTGAAAAGGTCCCGCTTACTCCCACTCTTTGCTTCCTGTCTGCCAACCAATTCTCTATCCACATCAATACCATACCCCCAACAGCGTGTGCTTTAAGTTTGCACATTAATCTCCTGTGTGGGACCTTGTCAAAAATACAGAGTCCCAAAGTCCTGATCAAGGTCTAAAACGTCGACCAGCTTTTCCTCTCCAGCTTTTCCCGACCTGCTGAATTCCTCCAGTATTTTGTGTGTGTTACTCTGAATCTGCATCTGCAGAATCTCATGTTTCTGAAATTTTTCCATCTTATCTCTGATTTAGCCTTCAACTGATGGCTTTCAAACCTGATCATCTGTTTTACCATAACCAAAATCCCAGAAGAACCCAACCAGTCAAACAGTATCTGTGGAAAGAGAAACCAGTACGGAAAAAGAAACAAACAACTTTTTAAGGTGAAAGATACTTCATCAGAATAGAGAAAGAAACTTACAGAAAAGATGGGGAAGGCCAGTGGTTGGAACATAGGGAATCTCACTACCAGGATGAAATGATAGACTATCATTGAATGGTTAAACTCCTTTGTTAGCTACTAATATTGTGAAAATGGGAACTCTAACATCTCTCCTACTGAACTGCGGTGAGCATGCCAAAATATAAAAATTTTTGTAAAAGAACAGCATGTACAAATATCCAGTCCAAATACAAAAGGAAAGGGACAGCATGTTATCCAAAGTTCGTCAATTGAGTAAGAGTCCTGGAATCCTCAACATATCCAGATGAGGTGTTCCTCAGTGAGACTGGGCCTCATTATAACAGTGCTGGAGGCTGTAGACAAAGGGATTGGAGTGGAAGCAGTCGATGAATTAAAATGGCAGGTAACCAGATCAGGGTCACTCTTCCATACCGAGTATGAGTTCTCCTCGAAACAATCGCCCAAACTATTTCTCCAGTGTAGAGGCCACACTCTGAATACAGTAGACGTGAATGGAAGAAAGGTAAGTGAATTGCTGCTTCACCTGTTTGGGTCCCTGACTGGAGGGAAGAGGGGAATGGACAGGTGTTGCATTTCCTCCATGTGCATGGAAAGGTGCCATGCAACAGGGAATGGAGAGGAGGACCAGCGAGTCATGAAGTGAGCAGTCCCTGCAAAATGCAGTGGAGAATGGAGAGGGGAAGATGTGACTGGTGGTAGGATCATGTTGGAGCTGTTCTCTCTCTTCCCTCTTTGCTTTTGTCACGTGCTTTCAGAAGTGCAATCTACCCCCACCCCATTTTGTCAAGGAATGAGGATGAAGTTAGTATTTAGTACATGCTCCTGTATTACCAGGATACTTCAGGTAAGAGTCAGCCAGAGAGATTTTCTTTCCTGTAGAGCACCATGTTCCCCCCCCCCCCACAAAAGCCATTCTTCAATCAATTCAAAGCAAAACAGCTAAGAGCATGGACGGATACAGTAGACGATGAGACCATCGTCACACTCCAGCTACAGTAGTTTAGATCTGTGCTCCAGAACTAGCCATGCCTCCAGCCAACCTGCTCCAGTACCGTTAAACCCTGATACACAACTGATTATGTGACGGAAGTTGTTGCCAGCAGTGTTATGAAGCAGCACTGATTCACCAGGACCTTGACTGCATTTTGTCAGGCCTCATCACATTCTACGTCCAAACAACAAAAATGGCTGATGATGAGATGACAGCCATTTAACAAGATGTGGGATTAAGGAAACCCATTTAAAAAAAAAGACAGGCAATGAAAAAACTCATTAAGGTAAAGATGGAATACGAAAGTAAGCTAGCCAATAATATCAAAGAGGATACCAAAAGTTTCTTCAGATACATAAAATGTAAAACAGAAGCGCAAATATACATAGGACTGCTGGAAAACAATGTTGGAGAGGTAGTAACGGGAACAATGAAATAGATGAACTAAATAAGTATTTCACCACTCTTCACTGTGTTAGACACTAGCAGTATGGTGGAAGTCCCAGGTGTCAGGGGGCACGAAGTGTGTGAAGTTACCATAACTAGAGAGAAGGATCTTGGGAAACTGAAAAGTCTGAAGGTGGGTAAGTCACCTGGACCAGATGGTGTACACCCCAGGGTTCTGAAATAGGTGGCTGAAGAGTTTGTGGAGAATCACTAGATTCTGGAATTGTTCCAGAAGACTGGAAAATTGCACTCCAGTCTTCAAGAAGGAAGAGAGGAAGAAGAAAGAAAATTATATGCCAGTTAGTCTGGACTCAGTGGTTGGGAAGATATTGGAGTCAATTATTAACAATGAGGTTTCAGGGTACTTGTAGGCACTTAATAAAATAGGCTGTAGTCAGCATGGTTTCCTCAAGGAAAAATCTTGCCTGACAAATCTGTTGAAATTCTTTGAAGAAATAACAAGCAGGATAGACAAAGGAGAATTGGTTGATGTTGTGTACTTGGACTTTCAGAAGGCGTTTGACAAGGTGCCACATAGGAGGCTGCTTAACAAGCTATGAGACCATGGTATTACAGGAAAGATTCCAGCATGGATAAAGCAGTGGCTGATTGGCAGGAGTCAAAGAGAGAGAATAAATGGAGCCTTTTCTGGCTGGCTGTCAGGGACTAGTGGTGTTCCACAGGGGTTGAGTTGGGACCAATTCTTTTTGATTTGGATGAAAGAATTGATGGCTTTGTTGCAAAGTTTGCAGGTGATATGAAGATAGGCGGAGAGGCAGGTAATTTTGAGGAAGTAGAGAGGATACAGAAGGAAGTAGACAGATGGAATACAGTGAAGGGGAAGTGTATGGTCATGCATTTTTGTAGAAGAAATGAGAGGGTTGACTATTTTCTAAATGGAGAGAATACACAAAAAACTGAGGTGCAAACAGACTTGGGAGTCTAAAGGTTAATTTGCAAGTTGAATCTGTGGTGAGGAAGGCAAATGCAACGTTAGCATTCTTTATAAGAGGACTAGAGTATAAGAGCGAAGATGTAATGTTGAGACTTTATAAAGCACTGGTGAGTTCTGACTTCAAGTCAAGTCACTTTTTATTGTCATTTTGACCATAACTGCTGGTACATTACACAGTAAAAACGAGACGTTTTTCATGACCATGGTCCTACATGAAACAGTACAAAAACTACACTGAACTACGTGAAAAACAACACAGAAAAAAAAACTACACTAGACTAGACCTACCCAGGACTGCATAAAGCACACAAAACAGTGCAGACATTACAATAAATAATAGACAAGTACTGAGAGCCGTTTTGGGTCCCTTATCTCAGAAAGGATGTACTGAACCTGGAAAGCGTTCAAAGGAGGTTCACGAAAATAATTCCCAAGATTGAACGGCTTATCATATGAAGAGCATTTGCTGGTTCTGTGCCTGTACTCACTGGAATTCAGAAGAATGAGGTGTGACTCGTTTTGACCTTTTGAATGGTGAAAGGGTTTAATGGAGTGGATGTGGAGAGGATTTTCCTATGGTGGGAGAGTCTAAGACCAGACGACACAGCCTCAGAAGTGAAGAGTGTCTTTTTAGTACAGAGATGAGGAGGTATTTCTTTAGCCAGAAGATGGTGAATTTGTGGAATTCTTTGTCACAGGCAGCTGTGGAGGCCAAGTCTTCACGTGTATTTAAGGCAGAGGTTGATGGATTCTTGACTGGTCAAAGCATGAAGGGATACAGGGAGAAGGCAGGAGATTGGGGCTGAGAGGAACATTGGATCAGCCATGATGAAAAGGCAGAGCAGACGCAATGAGCCAAATAGTCTAATTCTGCTCCAATATCTTGTGGTCTTAGTGGGAATCCTGGGGAAAATACTCCTGTTATGAATTTAACTTGAACAAAGTAACTTGTTTATGATGCAATGTACAAACTGCTGGAAGAACTGTCAAACAGCGTTGATACGTTTGTGATTACTGGAGGTTAATCACCAAAGTGCATTGCTTCTGAGGTTACTCAGAGAAGTGCCCTCACTCCCGCTGCCTGCGATTTCCTCGATGGCTCTTGCCTAGGTTACTGCAATAGCAGAAGTTATTGAGTTCATTGCAGGTAGCTGGACTTAGGGCACTTCTCTGAGTAACTTGCCGCTGTCTGAAGAGAGTAAATTATAATAGAAATAAATACTAAAAGGAATTCTGTCATCATTTACGTTGAGGTGTTTACTGGCGCTATTGTATATAGCAAGTATTAATTTCAACAGCAACCAGTCTACAGACCTGAATGTGGATTGTAGACAATAGTCTTCCTGGAGCTGCAGATTGGCATTATTGCAAACCAGGAAACGTCCATTCACCTGAGGTGTCTGCATATACACCCTATCCTCATTATATGCGTCTTTCAGACTATGCGGATTCCCAGTTATGTGAGGAACCTATTTCTACCAACGTCTCCTTATATGCGTCCAAAACTCACAGTTATGCAAGGAGCACTGCTTTCCCGCCAATACAAGTCACGTGCGCGCATCTCACAGTCTCACTCCCACCAGTCTCGCATTGGTTTTGGCAAGGTGTCGATGCGCGATCTTGTGCTCTTAAACTTCTGTTGATTTTACCTACGGTACAGTGATTTTGTGCTTGAAATATTTAACTATGCCTCCTAATCGTCCGATGTCATGTCCTGGCCATCAGCCGAGCGGCAGAGAACCGTTTTAACACTTGAAAAACAGTTGGAAATTATAAATAGCGCGGCATCAGCTGAAGGTAACACAGCTCTGGGACGCTACTGCCAGGAACTGAATCTTGCCTTTAAAGTTCTTTTGTTGCTTGACAATGCGCAGCCCATCCTAAACATTTGGACAGCATTCCTCCTAACATAACAGTGCGTTTCCTGCTGCCTAACACAACATCACTGATTCAGCCACTCAACCAAGGTGTGACCCACATTCAAGGCGTGTTTTTTTTTTACAGTGAACTATCTCTCAGATGTTGCAAGCAACAGAAGATTTTGAAAATCCCGGGAGTTTACCAATGATGAGGGAATGGTGGAAGTTGGAACACTTGGCACAAATGGCGATGGACATGGACCCAAGTTTAGAACACAGTCAGCATTTCAGTCGTTCCCTGCCATCAACCCTTCTTCCCTACAAGCAAATTTATGCTGAAAAACAAAATGCTGCCAAGCAAACAACCCTCAACACTTTCTTCAAATTGGTGTCATCTCCTGCTGCCGGGAGTTCTAAGAGTTCTGTGAGTCTTCCTTCACCCCTTGCTGTGCTTGACATGATCCTGACGACCACAACAACCACTCATCTCCTGGAGCGAACACACCTGCCACTGTTGGTGAGAACTGTAAACCCCAGGACGTTAACTTTCTACGATTTATTACATTGAATATTACCTTAAATTGATTAACTATAATACAAATGTTGTCCTGTGGTACTGCTTTTGTGTTGTATGAGTATAAAAATGTGAAGAAATTACAGATAAAACATATTTAGGAAACCCTCTGGAATGCATCCCTATTTTCTCAATTTAAATAATTATTCACATTATGCAATTTCACATTATGCGTCAACTTCGAGGAACGTCTCCCCTGCATATAACGAGGATAGGGTGTAACATGAATGCAGCTGCAGAGTCATTTTGGGTGCCTGGGGTGTTGGTGTGAAGGTGGAGGTATTTGAAAATTACATGTAATTAAAAGGAAACATTGTAGATATGTTGTAACTATAGAATTTTCCTTCTACTATCCTTGATTTTTAGCATATAAAGAATGTCCTGTAATATTGGATCAGGCAGGCCTCTTCTTCCAAGAGTGTCTGGAGTCTAATGCCTGCTGCTTGTTTTGCTGAATAAAGGCTTCTATATCCAGCAGGTTCAGTGTCTGTCCGGTGACTTTGTTCACAGTCACAACAATACACATAGCAATTTCAGTCCCAGTTTCACATTTAGATAAGAAAGCAATAAAATTTCTCAATAATTTGCAATTAATCAGATCACGTATTTGAGAAAGTTTGCTGAGCACAAATTGGGTATGTTATCAGCACTTCAAAAATATATTGTGACTCTCAGACATGAAAAGCACATGTCAAACCTTTCCTTTACATGCCCATTTTTCATACAAGTTGAGACAAGCAAGCTACCGAGTTGTAACAACCCAGTATCTTCTAACTCAATCTCCACAGATATTTTTAAAGTCAAGATCACGAGGCAGCAATTAAAATGAAACACTGGTTGATCTGTAACCTCTTGACTGAAAAACTCTGATATCTACTATAGATCCCCAGCTTGAATTCACAAGAATATCTCGTTGGTAGAACTGTTTTACCAACCAAAGCCAATGACAGGAACACTTTCATCACTCACTTAAGGTTTCTTGTTTAAACATTATAAAGATAAGCTTTATTTTATCAACAGTACAACAAAACATGCAGTGAATATATGTTATGTGGCATCAACAATCAACACAGATCGAGGATTGTGCGGGGGGCAAACTGCAAATGTCGCCTAACTTCTAACGCCAACATAGTACACCCATAATTCACTAACCCCAACCACTTATCTTTGGAATGTAGAAGGACACCAGAGCACCAGGAACCCACGCGGTCACTGGGAGAAACGACGAACTGCTTACAAACAGCAGTGGGGATTGAGCCCCAATTGGTGATCACTGACGCTGTTAAGCAATTGCTACACCACTGTATTTGTCAAAGTAAACAAGTAAAACATTAATTTCATACCATCGGCTATATTCCTTTTCAATTTCATATTTGCTTATAACAATGTCATGACAACAATGTTTTGGCTAAATGGTTATCATCTAAAATAACTAAGTGCAGCCCTGACATCAATGAAATACCTATCATCTTGGTCAGTCTCACTGCTCATTTTAGTAATTAGCAAGAGTAGACGATAGGATATGAGCCGTTCACACGTCTCTGACACAAGAGATCTCGATAAATGATGCAATATTTTAAAATTCAGGAATGCAAGCCAAAACCACCTACTAAAAACCTTGGGAGCAATTGCAAAACTCAGTATTCAAATGTCACAAGGTTATTATGGGAAGAAATCCTGCAGCAATATTTTTCCCTGATCTATTCAAGGTACTGCCTCCTACTGGCTTGTAGAATCAATGTATTAACAAACACAAAGTACATTGCAGATGCTGTGGTCAAATCAACACGTACAAACAAGCTGGCTTCAACGGATGCTGCCCGACCTACTGAGTTCATCCAGCTTGTTTGTACGTGTTGAGTGTATTAACAAGATGTTGGCAGTTTGCTGAAATGCTGATGAGCTATTGTACATGGGTAGTCATGTAGTCACAGCATATTAAAGCAGTGCCAGGCTGTTTCATAATTTAATGTTCTCCTAAACACATTCTCCAACAGGAATTATCACACCAGTTATCCAGTAAGTGAGGCAATCTTGGCTTTATTTTTTCCCATTATTCCCTGTTGCAACAGCCCAGATATACTTGCCTCAAATATGTTCCCGCACTGAGATTGCAATTCTTCACAACAGAGTCACAAAGGGGAACTTTTTCAACAAACTAAGATTAATAAAATATGCAAATTATGAGATGTTAAACTTGCTTAATTTCCATAGAGGGGATAAAAATACACTGGATAAGGTGCTTTAAAGATTTATTACAATAAGGCTGAAACTAAGTTATGGCCATCAGGAAAGATTGAACAGACAACTGCAAACTGGCCCTTTCACTCAAAACAGGAAGCCTGAAACAAAATAACCCAAAACAAGAGAATGCTGCAAATGTTCAGTAGTCAGTCAGGATCCATGGAAAGACAAAGATAATGGACAGTTAATACCAAGGAGCATTCTGACACTGATTATGGAAGGAATCAATGGAACAGACAATGGTGTTTCTTTAGTGGACATTAGCAGAACTAGGGACCATAAACATTACTTTCTAATACATCCAACTGAGAATCCATGAGAAACTTCTTCATCCAGAGATCAGCCAGCTATCCCAAGAAACACACAGGACCAGCAACATGTGTACATAGATTCAAAAGGAAACACGAGGAAAAAAGAAATTGAAGGATAAGTTGATCAAGCTAGCTGAACAGGAATGAAAAGAGGTTGCTGTGGAACTTTGTAACTAAACTAAAAAGCATGCTGGAAATGCTCAGGTCAGGTAGCATCTTTGAAAAGCAAAATAAAATGGATCTGATCAGTCTTTCCATCTTAGCAGTTCCAACATTTTGTGCATTCATTTCAGATTTCCAGTTGATAGTTTTTTGCTGACTTTGTAAGTCATGTGGCAGAAGGGATAACCACTATACTGGGGGAAATCTGGTTAAATTTTCATCTGGTGAAATAAGTATGAATAGGTGTCATGGAATAATAGCAGGGGGGGGGGAACAAAACAACCGACAAAACTTAATTTCAGTACAAAAGCAAGGTCTGTAATGAAATATAAAGAAACAACAGTGTTCTGTATCAAGCACGTATATTAAATTCAAAATGCCAGGCTTTAAAAAGGTTTAGATAGACACATAACTATGAGGAAGTTGGAGGGATATGGACATTGTGTAGGTAGGAGGGATTAGTCTGGGTGGTGGAAGGGGGGGGGGGGGAGTTGATTTACTTTTTTTTAAACCTGCTTTGGCATCACATCATGGGGTGAAGGGCCTGTTCTGCAAAGGGCTCAAGTGACATTTCAGCTTGGAGAGCTAATTACAGTTTAGACCAAAAGAACACAATCTGAAATAATCACTAGCAAGGCAGCACTTATTGTCTGTTCCTAATTTACTTTTAAACCAGCAATGCTTGCTTGGCCATTTCAGAAAGCAGGCAAGAATAAACATATTAATTAGTCTGAAATCATATATACACCACTCTAGGCAAAGATGACAAATTTCCTTCTGAAGAACATAAGTGAACCAGAAGCATTTTTCCAAAATTTATTCTCCAGCTGCCAGGATGGAATTTATAATTACAGCACTGGATCAACTGTCTGATCCATTATATGCCAGTATCCTAACACCATGCTATTATACCTTCCTTGCACAAGTCTGGAATAAAATACTTGTTTGCTTTTACTTCTGGAAAATTCCGCTTGGCTTGAAGGTTTGAAACAAACCTAGACTGGAAAGTTGAAGCCTGTTTCAGAATCCCACCATCATTCAGCAGCGCCTCACCAATAATCATAAACCACCATAACAGGCTGGCAGAAATGCAACCCTTCACTAACTTGCCTAACCACCCCTCCGATCTACCCCATGCCAGATGCTAGGGATCCTCCCCTAACCACCTTACATGATCCTCTGGAGCCCTACTCCACTTCCCCCTCATCAGCGAGACAATGCAAAGGAAAGATCTTGTACACAACAGATAATCAGTGGCTTGCTTCAGCACGCCAACGATCAGAATCCACAATTAGGCATATTTTGGAAAATTTATTACACCTTTTTGATCTGTGGTATCAGCAGATGGTTGGATTCAAGTTAATCCTTTTACATGCAACTGAACAGAATCATAGACCTACTCATCTATCATTTTCTGTGTGTTTGACGAAGTGCCCTGCAATCTTTTTGGACAATTATCAGGGTGAGAACATTTTTCAAGTTTGCGTTTCCAAAGTCACTTTCTGCATTTTAACAGAATTAGGACCACAGAATATTGAATACTGTGGCCTTTCATGAAGAAATCCAAGACCCTTAAAAAAAAACAACATTGGAGTAAAAATTCCACAATTGTGTTAAAGATTAATCTTGCAATTATATCCAGCTTCTTAATTACTGTAACTCTCACAGTCAACTTTTAGGCTGTAGTTGAAGTGGTAAATGTGTCTAAATAAGGAATCTGTAACACAAGATGTTTCGGTTCATTAATTGACTAATTTTGTCCAAACTCCAAGTCAAGTTTGTATCCTGAAAAATAAGATCAATAAACCACCAAATGGATTTGAGTGTAATGGGAGGCAGACACCTTCGAATTGAGAACATCTAGTATCACTATAACAGGTATTGACTCCAACAGGTCTGGGACTCTGCTGGGAAGAACAGGCCCCCAGTCTTCGGGGTCACTTTGCCGATGGCCGTTGGTGGGGCTGTCTTAATAGTCTTGGCAGAGGATGGTGCTCGGAGAAGCTGTGCCGGAGGGGATGGTCGTCGGCTTGGAGGTTCGACGGACTCAGGTCACTTTCGGTGTGTGCTGCGTCTGCGAGGCTGGTTTCGACTGGCTTCCATTGTGTGCTGCGTCTGCGAGGCTGAGTCGGGCGGCACCTTGAAGTCCATAGCGGGGGTACTCCCTTCTGCCGCCGGCGTGGGATGGCGAGTCTGTCGGGACCCTGGGGACTTGTGGAAACTGTGGTGATTTCTTTTGAACTTACAGTCCTTTAACATCTTGGACTATTTTTACTGTGCCCATAGTCTGGTTTTTATCAATTATGCTATTGTTTGCACTGTTATAACTATATGTTGTAATTATGTGGTTTTGTGCAGGTCTTGTAGCTTTAGTTTTTGGTCTTGTTTATGTCTGGTGGATTTGGAGCTCCTGGAACGCGCTAGACGGTAGCGCAATATTAATATGCAGCAGCCTCTCCGGACTCTGGATTGGGGATTGCCAAATGTTACGTGGATTTTCTGCTGCAGTCTGTTTTGTCATATGCTTTTGTGATATCATTCTGGGGGAACGTTGTCTCATTTTTTAACTGCATTGCATTTGTGGTTTCTAAATGACAATAAACTGAATCTGAATCTGAACTCTACTACACAAACTGTGGCTCAGCACACTAAACATCGTACTTTGAAAATTATAGAAGTATACCGAAAGAATTGCTAAATAATTGATTTGTTATAGTATCTAGCTGAGCTTACTAAAGATTTCTTCGGGCTCTGGCATGTGTTCAACATTTTCCCATTCCTTACTCATCATTGCTCGAGTAGAGAAGTGCTTAGCGTGACACTGTTACAGCTCAGGTCGTTGGGGTTCAGAGTTTAATCCCAGCATCCTTTGTAAGGAGTTTGCATGTTCACCCCGTGGAATGCATGGGTTTTCTCCGGGTGCTCTGGCTTCCTCCCACAGTCCAAAGATGTACTGGTTAATAGAGTAATTGGCAATTGTAAATCATCATGTGATTAGGCTAAGGGTTTTGGGCAGCACAGCTCAAAAGGCTGGAAGGGCCTATTCTGCATTATAATCGCTAAATAAAAAAAACATCTTTAAACAGGTATGTTAACACTACCAGCTACTTCATTCCATGGTATAATAATGGCAGTAATAAAATTGCTATTATGAATTATATTTAGCCTTTAAACTTACTTTAAAATTATGTTACAATAATTGTTCCAAAGCCAGACCAGCTTAAACAAAGCTCAGTCACACACCAGCATTAACTCTTGAAGAGTAGCCAGGAAAAGAAAAACACTACGTTCAATTAGCCCATGTCTCAAAGATACTCAGCATAATCTCCAACAATGCCCCAGTTATGAGGCTATTACAGCCTGCAGTTTTGGCATGAATGCTTGTTTCAAGATGGTGTATTTTAAAAACTTCAAAAAAATCGATTTGTAGAAAATATGTCCATTAATTCCAATTAATCACCAGCTGAATAATTAGTATCACTGGTCCTTCATTAATTAACTCGTCACTGAGTTATTAGAATGTAGAATTTGCTTCAGCTAGCAGCAGCTCAGGTAAAGTGGCATTTGAACGGAGCTTGATGAGTAAGGTAAAAGTGCAATGGCAAAGGGAAATGGAGCACCAATGAATGGCCCGTTACTGCACTGTACATACTTGGGGTAGTTTATAACTGATTACTTTCTCCTCGTGATGAAATACTTGCAATTCCTCCTATAATACCAACAAGCAATATTAATTTCATGAAATGTATGCCTTCATTGCCATTGTTCTCACTGTGAAATATAAAACACTGTTCTAATGCTTTCCTTTAATCTTCAGATGCATTATACCACTTTTTGACTGGAATATCACAATGTCGTTGTGATGCGTCTAGTGCGGTGGTGTAGTGGGTAGTGCTTGTCGCTCCCACTTTCAGCTTCCACCACTGGCTAGCAGCCTTGTGAAAAGGAGAGCTGATTGTCGAAGTCTTTCCCTGCCAGTACAGAGCTTCTCCAATAGCAAGCCTCATGTAGTGTCTCCTTGCTGGTGATACACGGAAACTGAACACCTTTCGGACTCGGTTGAACTACAGTGGACAGGGAGGAGGTCTGGCCCCTGTACACAGAGCACGTAGGCCCACTGGTGTGTGGGCATGCGCTGGTGCTCGTGAAGCAAATTCCCTGCTTTGGGTCAATAGTCCCAAGGCCTTGTGGGCAGCTTCAGGACAGATGAAGGATATGGGAGTAAACCCAAACAGTAAATCCGGAGTGGAGCCCCAAAGGTGGCTGGACGTCATTGAACATCCTTCCTCCAGCCAAGCTGGTGCCAAACGTATTGCTTCATAAGCTTTCCTTTGGACTACACTGGTGAGGCTGAGAGGGGGATCTTGATGACTGGGCATCTCAGGATAGAAACATAGAAAACCTACAGCACAACACAGGCCCTTCAGCTCACAAAGCTGTGCCGAACATGTCCCTACCTTAGAACTACCTCGGCTTTACCCAGAGCCCTCTATTTTTCAAAGCTCCATATGGCCACCCAAGAGTCTCTTAAAACACCCAATCGCTTCCGCCTCCACCACCGCCGCCAGCAGCCCATTCCACGCACTCACCACTCTGCATAAAAAACTTACCTCTCTGTACCTACTTCCAAGCACCTTAAAACTATGCCCTCTCGTGCTAGCCATTTCAGCCCTGGGGAAAAGCCTCTGACCACGATTAATACCTTTCATCATCTTATACAACTCTATCAGGTCACCTCTCATCCTCTTGTCATTCCAAGGAGAAAAGGCCGAGTTCACTCAACCTATTCTCATAAGGCATGCTCCCCAATCCAGGCAACATTCTTGCAAATCTCCTCTAGACCCTTTCTGTGGTTTCCACGTCCTTCCTGTAGCAAGGAAACCAGAATTGAGTACAGTACTCCAAGTGGGGTCTGACCAGGGTCCTATATAGCTGTAACATTACCTCTCGGTTCTTAAATTCAATCCCATGATTGATAAAGGCCAATACTCCATACACCTTCTTAACCACAGAGTCAACCTGCGCTGCAGATTTGAATGTCCTATGGATCGGACACCAAGATTCCTCTGATCCTCCACACTGCCAAGAGTCTTACCATTAATGCTATATTCTCCCATCATATTTGACCTACCAAAATGAACCACCCCACACTCCATCGCATACCTTCCACCCAGGCTTTTGATAATGATCATCACCACTCATTGTCTTTCATGACAGATAGATGCCAACTACTACTATCAATCTCTTAAAATTAAATCTATTCTATGTCATTCTGGAACTGAATTCGTTAAGGAGGCATCATTTTATAAAACACATTAGTTCAGAAATTACCTTCCCAAAACAAATCCATGCCAATTGCCTTTAATTAATCTGTTATTTCTAAATGGTACTTGCTGTCCCTCAAAACCAATTCCAGTAACTCACCCACCTCTGAAGTGAATATTCTTCCCTTTCTCATTTATGGTTACTGGTTATTCCATGCATAGCCAGGATAATGACCACAAAAACCACTACAAGTAATCTACCAAACTAAAACAATACATTCAAAAGCAGTATGGCACATGTTGTCCTCAAATCCTTTGCTGGGCTGTGGGTAGGGATGGGGATGGAGGAGGAGAAAGCACTTGTGTGATGACTTCTTCCCAGGGATATATTAGTGCCAATTTCACATGTTATTAACAATGGACAAATGACTGCCTTCTGGATTTTGATATTCTTTCCAATGTGTAGGCAGGAAGAAGCAATTCTTCCATTGTCTAAGAAAATGAGATCAAAAAGGAAATTTGCATGCACACACCTATATCTTGAAGCTTCATGTTGAGAGCTGAGCTGATATTAAATATTTTTGTTGTGGACCATAAAACAGCAGTTAGGCCACTCAGCCTATTAAGACTGCTCTGCCATTTCTTCATGGCTGATTTATTATTCCTCTCAACCCCATTAGAAAGTGCTCCTGCTAATGAAGAATCTATCAACCTCTGCTTTAAATATATTCAATAACTTGGTCTCCACAGTCATATCTGGCAAAAAAAATTCCACAGATTCACCACCCTCTGGCTAAAGAAATTCCTCCTCATTTTTGTTCTAAAAAGGGCCTCTTTCTATTCTGAAGTCCTGGACTCTCCCATGAAAGAAAACATCTTCTCCATGTCCACTATCTAGGCCTTTCAATGGGATTCTCCCTTCATTCTTCTAAACTCCAGGCCCAGAGCATTCAAATGTTCCTCATACGTTGACCCTTAATTACAAAACTTTCCAATCTTAGTTTGAAACATGGTTGAAAAACTTTATTCAAAATTGATCAAAATTGGTCAATTGTAATAAAAGTACTTCACCAATTTTAGATGATGCATTAAAATGGCATACAGAATCCATAACACAATATTGTTCATGATAAAACTGCATTATCTCAGCTTCTTAAAATTCAGGCTCTTCCAACAGACAAAATAAAGATCTGATATAGAGCAGATTGTTTAAAAACCAATCAGCACGTTTAATGATCACATTTCACAGCCTCTGAGCAAAATCTACAATTAAAATTATTTAACTTTAGCCAAACATACAGCATCTTCCCTACAGTTCAAAATGGGGCTAAAGCAATGACTGAAATTTTTCTTACCCGTTGGTCTCACTAATCAGATTCTCTGTTTCTGCATATTCGAACCTAAAAGAAAAATTGTTTGCAATTTTAATGATTGAAGGATTAAACCCCCAATGTATGTTCGGACTTCCACAGGTACCTCCAACCATGCCAAATAAAGCTACAAATAACTACAGATCTGGATCAACATTGAGCCTTTACAAACCAGTAAAATTAACACAGGAATACTTAAATTCAGAGATCCTACATCAAAGGTATGAAACATCAAGTTAAAATGCTTCAGGCACCAGTTAATTTTCCTCCATTTCGATCAAGTATAAACTAAGGTTTTTCTGCTGTTGGCAACCATCTAATATCATAACAAAGAAATCATTAGGACAGCAGTCAACTTATTGGTAGCTTATTCAACCTTCAAAGTCAATCTGCCTCTCACCAGATATCCATAAATCTCATGCTGCCCAACACAAATTGCTACCAGCTGGAAGTGAAGACAAGCTAATGCTTTCTATTTAATTTCACCACGAGACGCCAAGTCCCAATTTAATTTTGTACCACTGCGCCAGCAAGTAACATCTTCTGACCAAATGTTCTCAGATGTTAGAATGCACTTCAGCTGTTATCAGCCAATGTATCCAAGTGTGCAATGTTCAACAAAACCTTTAACTAATAAGGCATACGGGCAATGATTCTTCACATTCCTTATACAAATTAATTGTGGGTTTCCATTTGCCATGCCAGCTGAGTCAGTAATAGATGAAGGTCTGAACTATTTCGATACGGTTTATAATATACTGGGAAGTCCTATATCCCCCAAGCACTATTTTAATGAGACTGAAAATTTTGACATTTATCAGTTAGTAGTAAACACCAAGAGATACACTGAAGAAAGGCAGAAACAAAGAACTTGAATGAAAGGCACATAATTTTTTTCTTTAATTTTTTTTGTAATGTGAAAATTATTACAGCCACAATATTAACAGCTCCACTCCACCATTGTAACAAAATGGATGACAACTAGGTGGCGTACTGGAGCAACATTCACACTGGACATCAGCATGTTCTACTGTATGACCTTGGCACGGAGAGTCAGGGTACTTAATCATATTTAACATCAGACTCCCACAGTGTAACTGGGAGCCAATTTTAAAAATCACACTTGCTGTAAGATTTCTGGGGGTTCAGATGTTAAGAAGGTGTCATTTTCAGAACTACTTATGCAAGGGAGGAGAAAAGGGACAAAACCATGAACCCCCAGCTGTGGTACTGTGCCGTTAGTTTTCCTTTTAGGGCAACAGACAGGCTGAGAATTTGGTCAACAGCCTGACAAGGTACGTGCTTCCTAATGCGTCACTTAGGCTTAATTACATTGAAATCGGATCTCTTTCCCACCCACTTACATGTAATATTTCCACTTTCTCCTACTCTTCTTTTATTCTCACTCCTCCTATTCATGTCAACTGTTTTCATTCCTTCCTTCATGGGTTCGCTGATCCCCTAAGTCCACTGATCTCAACCCTACTGCTTCCCTTTCTAGGTTTGACTTGCTCTTAGAAAGGTTTGTCTCTCTGTTGCTCTTAGTATCCTCTTAAGAGTTTACTGAAAAGCATATATTCTCGCCTCATCCTATTCCCACACATGGGATTTAATCTGATGAATATCCTAGTAATGCAGCCAAGTTCTCAGTTCCTTCACTCTACTTTTCAGTTTTCCATTATTGTAGGGACTCCAAACCTGTGGTCCACTGGCCCCTTGCTTGATGGTATTGGTCCATGGCATAAAAATGTTTGGGAACCCCAGCATTACTGTTACCTTCACATTTCTTGGTGTACTTCTTCAGATTGTACGACTATTTTTGCACCATGCTGGTTTGCACTTGCTGTGTTTATTATTACCATTATACCACTTGTCCTGTGAGCTTCAAGTAAGCAAGGAATTTAATTGCACCCCAGCGTACACAAGAAAGAAATAATCCAGATCTGAAACCTTCCCATCAAATTGATGGTGTTCAGTTTGCCAGTAAATGGATGAGCTGTCAACATCATGCCTCTAAATCATCCATTTCTAGATTCTTTCCATCCACTGGTCTTGTGTGAGCGATTGCATCAACAGAAACCAAATGTGCGATGACAGCTTCCCTCTAATCATTGCATCCCTGTCTTGCTAAAAGTTGCACAATTCTTCTCATTCTAACTGAATTGATGGTTCTGGAAATGAAAACACCCCAATGCCCTTTCCCCTACTCCTTGACCGCATTTTCCACCTTTGCACGTACCTGAGCCATTTCTCATACCTCTAATTTAAAACCATCGTGCCACTTTATTCCTGCTTCTCATCTCCTTCTGTCCTCCTCCTTTCCACTGTCATGCAGCAGGGTGGCACACATTTTCCTGATTCCTACCAGAAACTCTTGCAACGGTTTCACCTCAACTGTGTCGAAGGATCTAACTTTCCCTTTCCCAATTCTTGTTTCTCACCTACATGCTATCTCTGGGCGACATCGTACACAAATACAAAGCTATCTTATATTTATGCCAACTACCACACTATCAGTTCTCTTGACCACTTTAGTCTCCAAATTATAAGACTGAAGTCCCATTCAAACAACAACACACACAAAATGCTGGTGGAACACAGCAGGCCAAGCAGCATCTATAGAAGATGGACCGTCGACGTTTCAGGCCGAGACCCTTCGTCAGGACTAACCGAAAGGAAAGATAGTAAGAGATTTGAAAGTAGTGGGGGGAGGGTGAACACATTCAATCCTTTTTCACAAATTCTATTTCTTAATCACAGATCAGAATCAGGTTTATTATCACCAGCATGTGTTGTGAAATTTGTTAGCTTAGCAGAAACAGTTTAATGCAATACATAATATAGGATCAAAAATAAATAAGTAAATCAATTACAGTACATGTATATGGAAAAGATTAAAAATCAAGCAAAAACAGAAATAATATCATTTATAAAGTGAGGTAGTGTTCACGGGTTCAATATCCATTTAGGAATTGGATTGCAGAGGGGAAGAAGCTGTTCCTGAATCGCTGAGTGTGTGCTTCAGGCTTCTGTACCTCCTACCTGATGGTAACAATTAGAAAAGGGCATGCCCTGGGTGCTGGAGAACCTTAATAATGGACGCTGCCTTTCTGAGACACCGCTCCTTGAAGATGTCCAGCATACTTTGTAGGCTAGTACCCAAGATGAAGCCAACTAAATTTATGACGCTCTGCAACTTTTTCCGGTCGTGTGCAGTAGCCCCGCTTCCACCCAACCCACCCTCCTCCCCCCATGCCAGGCAGTGATGCAGCCTGTCAGAATGCTCTCCACGGTACATCTATAGAAGTTTTTGTGTGTTTTGTTGACAGACCATATCTCTTCAAACTCCGAATGAAGTATAGTCGCCTTCTTTATAGCTGCATCGATTTGTTGGGACCAGGTTAGGTCCTCAGAGATCTTGACATCCAGGAACTTGAAGCTGCTCACTCTCTCCACTTCTGATCCTTCTATGAGGATTGGTATGTGTTCCTTTGTATTACCCTTCCTGAAGTCTGCAATCAGCTCTTTCGTCTTACTGATGTTGAGTGCCAGGTTGTTGCTACGACACCACTTCACTAGTTGGCATAGCTCGCTCCTGTGCGCCCTCTCGAATCCATCTGAGAGTCTACCAACTATGGTTGTATCATCAACAAATTTACAGATGGTATTTCAGCTATGCCTAGCCACACAGTCATGGGAATGCAGAGAGTAGAGCTCTCAAATGCTCAGGCCCCATGCTGTGATGAGCCCTCTGCAACCCATCAACCATCACAGGCTCCTGAACAAAAGACAATAACTATGCTCAATTTCTGGTGTTTCCACATCCAATGATCTCACTTTAGGGAACACTCACAAAATACTGGAGGAACTCAGCAGGCCAGGCAGCATTTACGTAAAGGAGTACAGTTGACATTTTGGACTAAAAACCTTCAGCAGGACCCTTCTTTTTTTAGATGAGGAGTAGATTTAAAAGGTGGGGTGGGAGAAAGAAACACAAGGTGATAGGTAAAACCGGGGGGGGGGCGGAAGAGAGGTGTTTGGATGAAGTAAAGAGCTGGTAAGTTGATTGCTGAAAGAGATACAGGGCTGGAGAAGGGGGAGTCTGATAGCAGAGGACAGAAGGCCATGGAAGAAGAAAAAGAGGACGATGAGCATCAGAGGGATGCGATAGCCAGGCAAGGAGGTAAGGTAAGAGAGGGAAAGGGCGGGGGAGGGAGAGGAGTACCATTACCAGAAGTCCAAGAAATCAACGTCCACCACATCTGCTCTCAGGATGAGGCTTTTCATTCTAGAACAAAGGAGATGTCCTCCTTTTTTAAAAGAAAGGGGCTTCCCTTCCTCTAGCATTAATGCTGCCCTCAACCGCATCTCTTCCATTTCACGCACTTCTACTCTTACCCCATCCTCCCGCCACCCTACCAGGGATAGGGTTTCTCTTGTCCTCACCAGCCTTCACATCCAGAACATGGTTCTTCAGAACCTCTGCCACCTCCAATGGGATCCTATCATCAGGCACATCTTCCTCCCCCCACCCCCCACTTTCTGCTTTCCGCAGAGATTGCTCCCCATGCAACTTTCTTGTCCGTTTGTCCATCCCGGTACTTACCCTTACAAATGGAATAAGTGCTACACTTGCCCCTACACCTCCTCCCTTACTACCGTTCAGGGCCCCAAACAGTTCTTCCAGGTGAGGCAACACTTCACCTGTGAGTCTGTTTGGATCGTATACTATGTCCAGTGCTCCCGGTGTGGCCTCCTGTATATCAGTGAGACCCAACATAGATTGGGAGACCATTTCGCTGAACACCAGAAGAAGTGGGTTCTCCCAGTGGCCACCCTATCCCCCTTTCCCTCTCTCACTTTATCTCCTTGCCTGTCAATCGCCTTCCCCTGGTCCTCCTCTCTCCCTTTTCTTTCTTCCATGGCCTTCTGTTGTCTCCTATTGGACTTCCCCTTCTCCATGCCCCACATATCTTTCAACCACAATCAAATTTCCAATTCTTTACTTCATCCCTCCCCCTCTCGGTTTCACCTATCACTTTGTGTTTCTCTCTCCCCTTTTAAATCTATTCCTCATCTTTTTTTCTCCAGTCCTGCCAAAGGGTCTCGGCCCGAAAAGTCAACTGTACTCTCCATAGATGCTGTCTGGCCTGCTGAATTCCTCCGGCAATTTCTGTTGCTTGGATTTCCAGCATCTGCAGATTTTCTCTTGTTTATGATCTCACTTTAGGATTTTAGCTTGTTATTTTATGCTCTCATTATTTATTCCTATTTATATATATCTTCATTTGCACAGTTTGTTGCTCATTGATCCTGTTTACATAGCTGTCCTGTAGATTTGCTCAAAGGTTCATTTTATTATCAAAGTATACAACTCTGAGATTTGTCTTCTCCAGATAGCCATAAAAATACAGAAAAACCATAGAAGTAGTTGAAAGAAAAGACATCAATCCCCCTGCACGAAAAAGAAAAAGAAACACAATCTTGCAAACCCCAATGCTCACCCCATCGCACAAAAACTAACAGATCACCCACACAGAAAAACACCAAGAACATCAAACCCCAAACCCCCAGCAAACCAATCGGCAACAAGAAAGAATGGGCAAGAACACAAAACATAGAACTGAAAAAGGCCAATATGAACTATAGTTAGTCTGAACTGGAGTCCAATCCATAAATCTTAGAATTTCAGTAACATCTCTGAGAGCATCGAGGAGAGCGATCGCCTCAAACCCAGCGGCTCCTCTGAGGGAAGCAACTCAAACACAGCAGCCCCTCCTAGAAGAGTGACTCCATATTTGCCTCAATGTTTCAATCTTCCTCGACGTTTTTCTTGGTGAGAAATGTGGTCAATCATGGCCCCTCGTCTCGTTGAGGTTAGAACCATAGAACATTACAGCACAGAAACAGGTCATTTGGCCCTTCTTGGCTGTGCCGAACCATTTTTCTGCCTAGTCCCACTGACCTGCAGCTATCCCTCCAAACCCCTCTCATCCATATACCTGTCCAAGTTTTTCTTAAATGTCAAAAGTGAGTCCGCATTCACCTCTTCATCTGGCAGCTCATTCCACACTCCCACCACTCTCTGCATGAAGAAGCCTCCCCCCTAATGTTCCCTTTAAACATTTCCCCCTTCACCCCTAACCCATGACCTGTTTTTTTTCTCCCCTGGCCTCAGTGGAAAAAGCCTGCTTGCATTCATTCTGTCTATACCCATCATAATTATATACACCTCTATCAAATCACCCTTCATTCTCCTACGCTCCAGGGAATAAAGTCCTAACCTTCTTCTTGAGCTTCTTCTTTTGGTAGCTCATGCTTCTCTCCTGGAGTTTTCTTGGGGACAGCAGAGTGCAGGCCCACTCAATTGAACTACAGACTGCAAGTCACAGGCTCTAATAACGTCAGACACAAAATTAAAATAACAAGTAGAAGACGTAGAAAAACTGAAATGATTGACTATCTGGAAGATGGCACTGGAAGAATCGTTTGCTGGTGCCAATTTCCTGCAGGCTAAGTATGCACACAGGAAAAAAGAATCTCAGGGTTGTATGTGGTGACACGCATGTTCTGATAATAACTTTAGATATAAATGGGCTGAAGCACGTGAAACTACACAAGAAAATTAACTCCAAAATCATTAATTTCACAGTCACCCAGTTGCTTCTATTTCCATTCTCATTCCTCTCCTGTGAAACTGAAAGCCGTTTGCAATAACACTAATAGCTTCCAGGTCTCTCAATGATGTGAGTTCATGTGAACATTCAGAAAGAGGAGACATTGGCTTGTCCCATCATCTGATCATTTAATCGATGTTCTCCACCCGGCTCATGGGCAGAAATCAGAAATACAAACTACAGATGGATCACACTTCTGCCACTGCTTCAACATGTCAATGTATCTGTGCTTCGATGCAGAGAATACTAACGACAACTAGAAGCATACCTAAAAATAATGCACCAATGAGATGACATTGTGTGGATATGCAAAACATCTGAAACACAATGTTCTACAGAACCCTAGGCAGCTCTACCATATTCAGTTATAAACACTGTGATAGACAGGCATCCAACTAATGACAAGAGGCACTTCATAAACGTACTCCACATTCATTCATGGTAGGGAAACCCAGTGTGCAAGTACACAATACAAATTTGAAATACTTGCCAATGTCATAATTCACTTGGATGAACAGCTTTGGCTTCACCCAAGATTTTCACCAAAGAAGCCTGAAAGTAAATGAATTTACTCCACGTGACACCAAGAACATGCTTGGCCCTCTGCATACAGAAAAAGCAATACACTTTGATCATCTCTAGGCTGTAGTGCTACAGATGGGCTCAGAAATTAGTCAGAACTCCAGTGAAGGTATTCTACTACACTGCACTTTTCTGTTTCATTTTACTTTCCCACAGAAATGAAAAACATTTACTGTTATTCTATTATCATAAAAGCACATGAAGTTAACATCTCAGCCAGAGAACATTAAAGTTATGTCTCAAGTGGAAGTGCAAGATCAAATGTCACTTTCCATGAAGACAGAGATTGTTATCTCTGATGTCTAGCCATTATTTATCCCATATCATGACAGATCTGCTCCATATTTCATTGGTCCCTGTGGGCAAAATGCTCCTGCACATTCTATATTACAATAAGACCCATTCATTATCCTGCCTAGGAACAGCCAATATTTCAGTAACACAAAGAATAACTTTTCCATTAAAATCTCTACTTCAGCAAGAAGGGATGGTACATGTGGGCAGCCCGACAGAGCATCCCCCCCGGGGGGGTGTGTGTGTGTGTATTCACTAGAGATATGTGGTGTGCATAATAAAAGCTGCAGTATATAGAGTTAAGAATGATAAAATAATAATGCATTCTAATCACTGAACATGTCTAACACCATTTCAGTACTGAAGTTGTAGAACAAAGATTACTGACATATTTTAAATAGGATGTTGCAGGAAAGGTGGGCGTAGATTTGAAACACCTGAATTCTTGCAAGAATTTTAAAGGAATCATGAATTGAAGATGGAACATCTTGTAAGAGCCCAGGAAGTTAAAGGCAATGGTTTTAAAAGGAAGTGAGGCTGCCCCAGAAGAACTGGAATGGACTACAACGTCAGCAAGTCTGGCATCAAGAACTGCATTCATAACTTTATTTAGATTAGTTTTAAGTGAAGAATTGGATAAAGTCAACACTGTCATAGTCAAGGAAGAGGGGAGAGAGAGAGAAACTAAAGGAAACAGTTCAGTCTGAGGTGGAAACAATGCAAGAGAGACATAAAAAGGCAGCTGGTGATGGATTATCCAGGCAAAGGGGGCACTTGCAGAGAACAAAGGAACCAAACACTGAGGAAAGAAAGTAGCCGAGAAAACGATAACAATGCAGCAAGACTTAGCAAATACATTCAGAAGCGACTGAAGGATAGACGGGAATAGAAGCTTTTGGAGGACTTGAAAAGGAGGAAAAAAGCTTGCTTTAAAAAAGATCAAGGGCCTAGAATGGTCTTGTCAATAATCAAACCTCTAAAGAGAAAGATCACAAAAGTAGAGATGGCAAGATTTTGTACAAATTTAGTTTGGAAAGATTCAAGGGAAGATTCATTTTGGGAGGATGGGAAAGCAGAGATTTTGGGGGGGGGGGGTGGAGGGCAAGAGGAACAAAGCTCCTCAATGTAAAGGCTGATAAGACAGTCAGGTGGGGTAGAAAGCAATCAGATCACAAGGAAGGAAGGAGTGAGAGTTTAGAATCAGGTATTAAATGTCCACATTCTTTCTTCAAAACTATGCACAACACTGACGTTTGATGCTGATTCAAATAGAGAACAAAATCTTACAACTTTTCCCCCCTATAACTGCCTGTTTTTCGTTGTACAGTTACATTTATTTGTACCCCTATTTTGTCCTAAGATACACACACAAAATGCTGGTGGAACACAGCAGGCCAGGCAGCATCTATAGGAAGAAGCACTGTCGAAGTTTCGGGCCGAGACCCTTCGTCAGGACTAACTGAAAGGAAAGGCAGTAAGAGATTTGAAAGTAGGAGGTGGAGGGAGATGATAGGAGAAGACCGGAGGGGGTGGGATGAAGCTAAGAGCTGGAAAGGTGATTGGCGAAAGTGATACAGAGCTGGAGAAGGGAAAGGATCATGGGACGGGAGGCCTAGGGAGAAAGAAAGGGGGATAGGAGCACCAGAGGGAGATGGAGAACAGGCAGAGTGATGGGCAGAGAGAGAGAGAAAAAACAGAGGAGGGGGAAAATTCTAAATATATCAGGGATGGGGTAAGAAGGGGAGGAGGGGCATTAACAGAAGTTAGAGAAGTCAATGTTCATGTCATCAGGTTGGAGGCTATCCAGCCGGTATATAAGGTGTCATTCCTCCAACCTGAGTGTGGCTTCACCTTGACAGTAGAGGAAGCCATGGATAGACATATCAGAATGGGAATGGGACGTGGAATTAAAATGTGTAGCCACTGGGAGATCCTGCTTCTCTGGCGGACAGAGTGTAGGTGTTCAGCGAAACGGTCTCCCAATCTGCATCGGGTCTCACCAATATATAAAAGGCCACACTGGGAGCACCGGACGCAGTATACCACACCAGCCGACTCACAGGTGAAGTGTCGCTTCCCTGCGGAACGCAGAAAGGGGAGTGAGGGAAAGATGTGCTTGGTAGTGGGATCCCGTTGGAGGTGACGGAAGTAACGGAGAATTATACGTTGGACCAGGAGGCTGGTGGGGTGGTAGGTGAGGACAAGGGGAACCCTATCCCGAGTGGGGTGGCGGGCGGATGGGGTGAGGGCAGATGTGCGGGAAATGGGAGAGATGCATTTGAGAGCAGAGTTGATGGTGGAAGAAGATATCCTAAGATGATATTTTTTAATGAACTAGACCTTAAAAGCTCAACATTTAAGAACTATATATGTGTTGCCTTTAAGGCATTTGTTTAGTTTATTATATTTTCGCTTTAGTAATTCGTTTGTTATCATTTTCTAGTTAAAGTTAAGGTTGTTTAAAGTAAATTCGTTGTCTGTGATATATCGCTGCATGTGATGATGTCACACCCGGTTACGCCGCGTCTTGTGGGAAAATACCGGTTTGGAGAAACGGGAAGGAGGGGGCTTATGTGTGCAGGATCAGCACGAGAAAAGTTTTCTTTCTGCACACTAGAAACATCAGTGAAGCAACGCCGTAAGTTCATGAGATAATCGATATGTTGAATTAAAAATGTTAACGCTGATTCTGTTAAAAGTAATGACGGTTGATAAAGTTTATGTTTTTTGTTATTTAAAGAGTTGCGGATAGTTTGTGTTGAAATGCATTTAAAGCCAGTCGATGGCGTAGGTAGATTCTGACTGTATGTTGCACTTTAATGTAATATAGTTGTTGTAGTTTTACTTTCGCAAGTATTTATGATGTAAATGTGATGTCAAGAAGGAAATACTGTATATATTTTGTATTGTTTTATCAACAGTTTTCACCATACGTTAATGTGGAAGAGTGAACAGTAAACGGTTAATCTCACTGGGACCGCCTCATTGACTGGTTTATGCTTGGTGTTTAGTTCAGAGTTCTTTTACACCTGTGCGAGAACACTATAATATACATGATCAATGCCCAGAAATGTTATTTATCAATTATGATTGTGCAGCAGAGTCTCAAGTTTAAAAAAATATCATCAAGTGTTTTAGAACAGGATAGAGGATTGGCTAACTGATAGGAGGCAAAGAGTGGGAATAAAGAGGGCCTTTGGTTGCCAGTGACTAGTGATGTTCAACAGGGGTCAGTGTTGGGACCGCTTCTTTTCGCTTCAGATGTTAATGATTTGAATGATGGAATTGATGGCTTTGTGGCCAAGTATTCAGACAATACAAACATAGGTGGAAGAGCAGGTAGTGTTGAGGGAGTAGGGAATCTGCAGGACTTGTACAGATTGGGAGAATGGGCACTGAAGTGGCAAATGGAATGTAATGTAGCAAAGTGTACGATCATGCACTTTGCTAGAAGGAATAAAGGTGTAGAATATTTTCTAAACAGAGAAAATTTGGAAATCAGAAAGACTTGGTAAAGCTTGTGCAGGATTCTCTAAAGGTTAACTTGCAGATTGAGTAGTAAGGAAGGCAAATGCAATGTTAGCTTTCATTTCCAGGGGACCAGAATATAAAAGCAAGGATGTGATGCTGAGGCTTTATGAGGCATTGTTCACACTGCACTTAGTATTGCGAACAGTTTTGGGTCCCTTATCTAAGAAAAGATGTACTGATGTTAGAGAGGGTCCTGAGGAGGTTCCTGAGAATGATTCTGGGAATGAAAGGGTTAACTTCTGAGTAGCATTTGATGGCTCTAGGCCTGTTCTTACTGGAGTTTAGAAGAATGAATGGGGGGGAAAAAAATTGCACTGGAGGGCTTGGACAGAGCAGACATGGAGTGGATGTTTCCTATAGCGGGGAAGTCCAGGACCAAAAGCTATAGTGTCAGAATGGAGGGACGCCCATTTACAACAGAGATGAGGAGGAATTTTTTTAGCCAGAGGATGGTGAATCTGTGCAATGCATTACTGTGGACAGCTGTGGAGGCTAAGTCATTTGATACATTTAAAGCAGAGGTTGATCGGTTCTTGATTAGATAAGCAAAGGTTACGGGATGAGGCAGGAGAATTGAGTTGAGAGGGATAATAAAGCAACCATATGGAATGGTGAGGTCGACTCGATGGGCTAAATGGCCTAATTCTGCTCTTTTGTCTTATGGTCTAATTTTGCATAAAAACAGCAAAGTAGTTATGACACAGCAGGGTTGATGATTCAAAGTTCAAAGTTGAAACAGTCAACTGTGACTGAGATTTATCAGTTCCAGACTAGTAAGGGTGTCAAAGGTTACAGGGAGAAGGCAGGAGAATGGGGTTAACATGGATAATAAATCAGCCAGAGTAAAGCCGGTGGGCTGAATGGCCTAAATCTGCTCCTATAGCTTACGGTCTTATGACTCAGATGCAATACTTTCACCTCTACGCGCAAAAAGCAGCCCAGGATTCAAATCCTAACTAGTGATACTATTACAAAAGTCATTGCTGAAACTAACTGCTGTCATATTGGTAAAAACTAAGACTGATACGAAAACAAAAACCCACTGTCTTCACTGGCAATTAACCCTGATATCCTGGCAATATATGTCCCTTAGATGAAACATCTGAAATAAATCAATTCTTTCCTTTAAGTGGGACCTTACTGTGAACACATTTTATATTCATTTTGGGATTTGAACATCCCAAAAGTAATAAAAATGTGCACAACCAAATCCCTAAACTATCATTGAGAGGTGGTGAGCCATCTGCTTAAATCACTGTAGTCCTTCTGATGAAGGGTATACTTCAAAGATAAAGCAAAGAAACACTTGATTTTCCTTTTTCATGAGCTGCACGATGATAATAACTTGATCTAAGTGATCTAACAGTGTACATGTGAACACAGAACATAGAAAGGAGGAATTGGCCAGCTGTGATTGTTCAGAATATGACAGTAGAATGGACAGATGTTGGAGATGCCCAACTTAAAAGTTACTTCAGCATAATTAAGTATGTAAACTAGGAAATTTCCTGGAATGCATAGGAAAATGAACAAAGTTATCCATGGGGAAAATGTCACATAAATATTTACAACAGGAAAAGCACCCATGCATGTTTGGGATTAATACAAATTTGACTACATGTTAAAATAAAGTTGGTAACTAAAGTTTGTGCCAAACTTTAGAGCAAGTGCCACGATTATAATTATAGTTCTAAAGTTCTCAAATACTAGGAAGCTTATGATACAGAGAGATATACTTCAGAGAGTCGTGGACACAACTCAGCACATCATGAAATCCAGCCTCCCTTTCATGGACTCTGTCTACATTTTTTGATGCTTCAGTAAAGCAGCAGCATAATCAAAGATCCCACTCACCCCTGGTATTGTCTTTTATTTCCTCCCCAATTCAGAAGATAGCACGTACCACCAAACTTGAGGACAGTTTCTACTCTGCTGTACTAAGAATGGTTACTTAGTGTGATTCAATCGACTCATGACCTCAAAATTTATCACGTAATGTTCTTGCACTTTATTACCTGCACTTTCTCTACAGCTATTGTACTTTATTCTGCATTGTTACTGTTTTACGTTGTACTACAACAAAGCACAATGATTTACTCTGTATAAACAATATACATGACAATCTTATCACCAAGAGCAAACCAATTCTAATACATGAGAAACGAGCACAGACCTGAGGAAACAAACATTTCTATACAAAGTGTATAGAAAACGTGAAGCCAAGTATCTAGTTGATGAAAGATACTGTATATTCAAAGATCAAGATGTTTCAGAATGTTATGCTGTTTACTATGATGGTGTTGGTGGCTCTAAGAATTTTCTCTAACAGACAATTGAACAGTTATGTAGTGCTGTTTAGTGTACGAAATTTTCTAAATTACAATAGAGTTTCAATGAATCTCGCAACTTCAACATTTAGTATTTGATGATAAAGGTTTTTCTGTTGTAAATAAATATTTTTCACCTGACATTCACTGCATTTTCTATTGTTGGAATTTCACTGGAAACTGAATTATACCAGCCAAAAACTAAATCAAAACAGTATAATACTGTAGATACCTTTAACAGACAAAAGATTCAAGTACAATCAACATTATTTCTTTTGAAATGCTTACTTTAAAAAATTTCTTATTAATGTAATAACATTTATTCAGTTGTTATTGTTAATGAAGTACAATCACACTTTAGTACTTAAACAGACAGATAACTTGCCAATAAATAAATCACCAGACTAACCTTTGATTGTACATGCCCTTAAAGTTATAATTAGCTCTGTAGTTTGGTAATGGCTTTGGTTCTAATGGTCGATAGATAGCAGGCTCACCCCTCTTCATTGCAAGACCATTCAACTCAACAGTTGGCGTTATACTTCCTGTAATATACAAAGTAAATACAATAGCTTCTTTAAAAAAAATCAAAAAAATGCAACTTCAATTGCTGCAGATATATATGCAGGACAATTTAAATGAGCATTCTGCAACAAATACATTATTTAGTAATTTGTGTCAGTGACCAAAGTCCCTGACACGTTTAAATATACTTCAATATTTATATCATTATATTTTAAATAGTAAAACATGACAAAGGTTTTTAAAGCCTGAAAATATGACAGAAGTGTAGATATTAAATTAAGCATAGATGGAATATTAAAGTAGGTAGAATCGAGAAACATTGAGGGGTAAGAGTGAGAAAGTAGCGTGTTTGAGAATGAAATTTAGCATTCTTTGCCTTCACTCTCACCAGAGATCAGGCCCAGTACCAGCACTACACCAACAGAATGAGTCTTCAGTTCATTTTCTGGTTAAGGAGATACTGGTCTTTGATTATTCCTGTGCTTCAGCTGCTAATATTTGTTGGGAGAGGTGGGCAGGAGCTCATCAGCTGATAATAGATCATCAGAACCCAAGGTACTGATGGAAAAGGTTAGAATTTTGGCAGGTGCAATTACAGTGTCTTACTGAATGGCATGTTGCTTACGGATAAATGAGCATTCCGGTCTAGTCACCAAGTGGCTCAACCTGGATCAAGAGTATAAAATTCCGCATTCCACAAAATAAATTCTTTTTACATATTACCAGGTCACACTAACTTATTTATGTGCCTTGTTTTGCTGTAGAAACACTCCAAAGTGCTGGGGAACTTCACAAAAACTGGAATTCTAAGAACATAAGAAACAGGAGCAGGAGTCGGCCATCTGGCCCGTCGAGCCTGCTCCGCCATTCAATAAGATCATGGTTGATCTGGCCATGGACTCACCTCCACCTCCCTGCCTTTACCCCATAACCCTTAATTTCCCTACTAGGCAAAGATCTATCCAACCTTGTCTTAAATGTATTTACTGAGTTAGCTTCCACTGCTTCATTGGACAGAGAATTCCATACATTCACCACTCTCTGGGGAAAAAGCAGTTCCTTCTCATCTCCATCCTAAATCTACTCCCCTGAATCTTGAGGCTATGTCCCCTAGTTCTAGATTCACCTACCAGTGGAAATAACTTTCCTGCCTCTATCTTATCTATCCTTTACATAATTTTATGTTTCTATAAGATCTCCTCTCATTCTTCTGAATTCCACTGAGTACAGTCCTAGGCGATTCAATCTCTCCTCATAGTCTGACCCCCTCATCTCTGGAATCAACCTGGTGAACGTCCTTCTGCACCACCTCCAAAGCCACAATATCCTTCTTCAAGTAAGAAGACCAGAACTGCAGGCAGCACTCACTCCAGGTGCAGCCTCACCAGTACCCTGTACATTTGCAGCATAACCTACTTGCTCTTAAATTCAATCCCTCTAGCAATGAAGGCCAACATTCTATTCGCTTTTTTGACAGCCTGCTGTAACTGCAAACCAGCCTTTTGTGATTCATGCACTACCACTCCCAAGTCCCTCTGCACAGAAGCATGCTGCAGTTTACCATTTAAATAATAATCTGCTTTTACAATTTTCCTCATTGCCCACTCACTTAACCCATCTCTCTCTGCAGACTCACTGTATCTTCTGCACAACTTGTTTTTCCACTCAATTTAGTATCATCAACAAACTTGGATACACTACACTCGGTCTCCTCTTCCAGATCATTAATGTGTATTATGAACAGTGGATACAGTTCAGATTTTTTCTGGATTAGCACTCACAGTCCACTTCATTTTACCTGGATCTCTGGAAAATTATAATGATGTGTAAGAAAGTCACCTCATGGTATTAATAGAAATAACATCCAACAGAAGGAAAATTCTGTTGGGCAATACCAATGCCAGATTTATTTTATTGTGAGATTTGCCAAAGAGCATCACAGGAATATGTCATGGAGGTCTTAGTGAGCTTCACGGGAGGATGGGAAACATCACTTGCTGAACCAGTCGTCAACTATTGGGAGCTTTGAATAGAGCAAGTATAGAGTTCCAATATACTCGAGGTAATAGAAGAGTTTAAGAAAGGGATTTGAGATGAATTAGGCCTCTGTCACTGAATTGTCAACATATACTCAACACTGATGCGGGCTGAAAGGTGGGAGGTTGAGTCAATATGTGGAGGGGTTAGTTTCAGAGATTCAGAGAGAGGGGCAAGTACATGAAAAATATTCAGCCCCCACAGCTATTTTCACATTTTACTGTCTCATTGTCTAAGTTTAAAATATATTAAAGCAGGATTTTTAAACTAATCTGCAAAATATCGTGCATCATGTCAAATCAAAAGAATAATTCCAAAACCTGTCAACAATATACCGAAAATTAAAAACCAAAATTGTGAGGCTGAAGTATTTATCCCCTTTGTAATAACCACACTAACATTCCTCAGTTGCAGCATTGCATATTACTTTAAAAACTTGCCCAATTTGTTTATGTAGAAAATTGGAGGATCATTTGAATAAATACCCCTACTGAATAGATACCCCCCCCCCAAGGAACAACTGCATAGTAGATTTCCAACAGATTAAACTAAAACAAAGGAAAAAAGAGCATTTAAAACGAAACAGGGAAAGGCTAATAGAAAACCACAAATCTGGGGAATGGTACAAGACTATCTCAAAGACCCTGAACATACCTCAGAGCTTAGTGCAATCCATTGTGAAACCAGAGCCACACTGCCCAGGTCAGACTGCTCCTCTGAACTTAGCTGGAGAAGAACGGCACTTTTAAGAGAGGCTACTATGATGCCTACAGTCACTTAAGGAGCTGCAGAAGTCAGTGGCTGCAACTGGTGATGAAGTTCTTGGCTTCACAATCTCTAAAGCCTTGCACAAAAAGGGTATTTATTGAAGAGTTGCAAGGAATAAGCCCTGGCTATAAAGAAGCATATCCTTGCCCATTAAGACTTTGCAAATCACACTAAGATATTGTAAAGATTTGCAAGGAGGTCTAGTGAAAAGACAAGACTAAAGTGTTACTTTTTGACTTCAACACTAATACTGTGAGGCGTAAATCTAATACAGCACATCAGCCAGGTAACACCATCCCTACTGTAAAGTATGGTGGAGGTACCATCACACTATGGGGATGCTCTTCAGCATCAGGGACTGGAATTCTGGTCAGGATTGATGGAAAGATGAATGCTGCTAAATACAGAGAGATCCTGGATAAAACACCTGCTCGCTTCTGCCAGAAACCTTAAACTGGGAAGGAATTTCATCTTTCAGCAGGATGATGACCCAAAGCACACTGCCAGAGCAACCATGGAGTGGTTTCAAATGAAAACAATTGATATTCTTTAGTGGCTGAGACAGAGTCCAGACCCTAACCCAATCAAACATTTCTGGCAGGACCTCAAGATTGTTGTACACCGCTGTTTCCCAATTAACCTGGCACAGCTTCAGCAACTTTGCAAGGTGAAATGGGCAAACCTTTCTCCATCACGTTGTGCAAAGCTAATAGAGATTTACCCATAAAGACTACTGCCTGTCATAGTTGCAAGAGGTGGTTCAATTAAGTACTGAGCAAAGGGGGATGAATACTTTTGAATTGCTGACATTTCAGTTTTGAATTTAGTTTTTCATGCTTTACAATTTCCCCATTTTTAGGCTCTACTGCGAAAAAGGAGCATGTGATTCACAAATAAAAATTCTCAGTTAAATTGATCAAAATCCCTGGTTGTAGTTCATGTGAACAAAGCGTTGGGGTTGAATACTTCTCCAAGGCACTGTAAACAATTAAACAGAAGATACAGTGAAGGTTTCTGTAGCTTGCAGTTTGCTTTTGTGTTTACAAAGCAAGGTATTTATCAATAGACAGATTCCACAAATGCTAGAAAACTTGAACAATACACACAAAATGCTGGAGGAACTCAGCAAGTCAGGCAGCATCTATGGAGGGAAATAAACAGTTGACATTTCAGGCTAAAACCATTCATCAGGACTTTCTAAGCTGTTCCAAACTTTTCTGTGTGAGATTTTTCAATGGTATTTTTTTTTAAATGCAGGCTACTTTGGGAGTGCCCAATTGCAAATATTTCATTGCCCTTTTGCTAGCAGATTGCTGCAGCAAATAACATCAGGAAATACCATTTTCTATTTGATATGTTTCTTATGTAGGTTCTATCTGGTTGCTAATTTCTTTAGGAAAGAATTCCAATTTAAAGCTCTGAGCAAACTAACCTTTGTGTTGCACTGGTCTTGATCACTATGAGTTTGCATAAAAATTAACTCTAAATTTTTTTAAAATCGATTAAAGATGACAAATTCTATTGTCTCAAGTACATGCTCCCAGAGGAGATCTATGAATAACACCAACAAGACAGATTGATGTCTATTTTCTGACACAGAGAACCATTTGGAAAAAGAATTCATACAACCAGAAAGCAAGACAAATAGGCAAATTGAAACTTGGAAAACCTTTACATATCCCTGTCTTGGGTTATTATAGTTTCAAGAACTTGCCCCACTCATTCATGCAAACATTCTTAGGTCACTTATCACAATCTTGGAACATGCCAAATATTTCACAACATATGCAACATAGTAATGCAGGAGATCTGTCAGTCAGTTGGTCAACAGCAGATTCCGACAAATAGTAAAGTTATTACAGTCAAATAATATGTTTTCATAAAACAAGCAATAAATATCCCAAGGATATTTATTTTAAATCTTCAGGGATAACTGTCTGTGACTCTGAGATTAGTCTCGGTGCGGGGAGGGAAGGAAGGTTTAGGGAACCTTGGTTTTCAAGAGATATATAAGCCCTGATTTTAAAAAATGTATACAGTAGCGTAGTGGTCACCAATCTTTTTAAGCCCAAGATCCCCTACCTTGGCCTTAGTGAAAGGCAAGATCGACCGCAGATCGATTAGTTACATACATGCACACCAGGGCAGAAAAGACCAGAAGTAAAATCCCACAACCCAGAAGTAAAAATAATGCATAAACACCAGGGGTACCCACCGTTTTTTGCACCACGGACCGGTTTAATATTGACAATATTCTTGCTGACCAGCTGACGGGGGAGGGGGGGTGTTAAACACGACGGGAATACAGCGATACTCGAAGCAGGTTCCTTATGTCCAGTCTATTCCGCAATTTAGTTTTCACGGCTCTCGGCACTTAGCTGCTGTCCCACGCTGCTCACGTTTTTTCTGCTGAAAAAACTCAGCGGGTGCTTGGACTCAGGGCACCAAAGCAGTTTTGAGGGCTTCATTGCCTCATTAGACAGCCTCCCGTCCTGAACTCCAGCCTCTACTACGCCTGCTGCCAGACGCCTTGGCCAGGTGCAGCTGGTCGTGGGTGGGATGTGTTAGGGTTAATTTGCGACTGCCAGTTCAGGTCAGCGTGATATTAGCAGACAGAGATACAAGGGAGGGAGCGAAACAAGGGATCCTTTGTCTCTAAACTGCAAGTGTCACGTGATTCAGTAAAAACTGGGAATTCGTGAAAAAATTGATATCAGACCAATTAGAAGGGCAAAAGTGTCCAATATTACCAAATATGTATAACAAAGTTCAGCATTATCAGATATGTGTAGCGGGGGTTGGGCTAAGGGAAAAAGGGGTATAAATAAGAAAAGAATGTAAGGGGAGGGGAGAACGCGCCTTCCCAGCGAGGTCTTGTCACCTCGCTGTGCCAGTTACGCTTCTGCATTAAAGCCAAGTTTTGTAATATTCCGGTGTTGGTTGTCTCTCTTCCTAAACGAACACAGGGCAGAATTTAAAGCCCAACAGATGAGAGGACAAGGTCAGGGCCAGAGGTCCCTGTACCGGGGCCGCGGCAATCGCAGTCTGGATAGAGTGATCCGACCGAGCGAAGAGAGCAACAGGCCTGCGCCTGCCCCCCCCCCCCCCCTTGTAGGAGCTATCGGCCAACAAAAGTTTGTTTCAGCAGATCACAGCAAGGTAGCTGCTCTGCTACTTATGAAACCTTGAACCCAAATTAGGTCGTCTGCTAATATTTTAGCACCGGGTTCCCCACGAACATTCGGTGTGCTAAGCAGGTTTAAAGGCGGCGCCCATCTGTCCGCGCTCCAGGCCAGTACCAATGGCACTTCCCACCGGCCGCGCTCCAGGCCAGTAGCATCGGTGGTTCTCGCCGGCCGCGCTCCAGGCCAGTAGCATCGGTGGTTCTCGCCGGCCGCGCTCCAGGCCAGTAGCATCGGTGGTTCTCGCCGGCCGCGCTCCAGGCCAGTAGCATCGGTGGTTCTCGCCGGCCGCGCTCCAGGCCAGTAGCATCGGTGGTTCTCGCCGGCCGCGCTCCAGGCCAGTAGCATCGGTGGTTCTCGCCGGCCGCGCTCCAGGCCAGTAGCATCGGTGGTTCTCGCCGGCCGCGCTCCAGGCCAGTAGCATCGGTGGTTCTCGCCGGCCGCACTCCAGGCCAGTAGCATCAGCACTTCCCACCGGCCGCGCTCCGGGCCAGTACCAATGGCACTTCCCACCGGCCGTGCTCCAGGCCAGTACCAATGGCACTTCCCACCGGCCGCGCTCCAGGCCAGTAGCATCAGCACTTCCCACCGGCCGTGCTCCAGGCCAGTACCAATGGCACTTCCCACCGGCCGTGCTCCAGGCCAGTACCAATGGCACTTCCCACCGGCCGCGCTCCAGGCCAGTAGCATCAGCACTTCCCACCGGCCGTGCTCCAGGCCAGTACCAATGGCACTTCCCGCCGGCCGTGCTCCAGGCCAGTACCAATGGCACTTCCCGCCGGCCGCGCTCCAGGCCAGTAGCATCAGCACTTCCCACCGGCCGCGCTCCAGGCCAGTACCAATGGCACTTCCCGCCGGCCGTGCTCCAGGCCAGTACCAATGGCACTTCCCACCGGCCGTGCTCCAGGCCAGTACCAATGGCACTTCCCGCCGGCCGCGCTCCAGGCCAGTACCAATGGCACTTCCCGCCGGCCGCGCTCCAGGCCAGTACCAATGGCACTTCCCGCCGGCCGTGCTCCAGGCCAGTAGCATCGGTGGTTCTCGCCGGCCATGCGAGGTGAACACTGGCGCGAGGGTATCACTGCGTTTAGGCGACTGATGACCTCGCGTGGGTTCAAGTTCAACAGTGGGCGTGACAGGGAATGAGGAATTGTGCAGCTGACTCATATTGTTTCCTCGTGGCCCGGTGGCTGGGGACCACTGAAGTATACTGTGTAGTGTGGGGGAGCTATGCGAATGTGCACTGGGCAGAAAGAACGAAACTAAAACCCCGCAACCCGGAAACAACCTCTCAACAGTATTTGTGTATTTATTTTTCTTTTTTTTTCCCGGGAGCTACTGGGAAAGTCTCAAAGATTGACCAGTCGATTGTGATCGATGGGTTGGCGACCACTACAGTAGCGGGTATTGGCAGGGAAGAACAAATGAGGTACTCGAAGAGTACAAGAAATGCAAGAGAACACTTAAGGAAATCAGAAGACCAAAACAAAGGCATGAGGTTGCTCTAGCAGACAAGGTGAAGGAGAATCCCAAGGGCTTGTACAGATCTATTCAGAGCAAAAGAATAGCAAGGAGCAAAATTGGTCCTCTGTTAGATCAGAGTAGTAATCTATACTTAGAGCCGAAAGAGATGGGGAATATCTTAAATGGATTTTTAAGATTGCATTTATTCAGAAGACAGAGCAGCGAGGTCACGGACCCTATACAGATTACAGAGAAAGTTCTTGCTGTCAAGGCAAGTTAAAGTGGATAAAGCCCCAGGGCCTGAAAATGTGCTCCCTCGGACCCTGTGCGAAACTAGTGCAGAAATTGCAGGGACCCTAACAGAGATATTTGAAACATCCTTAGCCACAGATTGGAGAATAGGTGACGTTGTTCTGTTTAAGGAATGCTCTAAGAATAAGACAGGAAACTTATGGGCCTGTGAGCCTGACATCAGTAGTGAGGAAGTTACTGGAAGGTATTCTAAAGGACAGGATATACAAATATTTGGACAGACAGGGACTGATTAGGGATAGTCAACATAATTTTATGCGTGGTATATTGTGTCTAACCAATCTTATAGAGTTGTTCAAAGAACTTACCAAGAAAGTTGATGAAGGAAAGGCAGTTAATGTGGTCTACATCAACTTTAGCAAGGCCCTGCATGGGAAATGGGTCAAGAAGGTTCAACCGCTTACCATTCAATATGGGGTAGTAAACTGGATTAGATGTTGACTTCATGAAGAAGCTAGAGGGTGATAGCAGATGGTTGCTTCTGACTGGAGGCCCGCATCTAGTGGTGTGCTGCAGGAATTGGTGCTGGGTTCTTTGTTGTTTGTCACCTATATCAATGATCTGAATAATATGGTAAGCTGGACTGGCAAATTTGCAGATGACACCAAGATTTGGAGTATGGTGCACAGTAAGACCAACCTGGCTTACAGCAGGATTTGGACGAGCTGGACAAATGGGCTGAAAAGTAGCAGATGGAGTGCGAAGTGTTGCACTTTGGGAAGACCATCCAGGATCGGGCTTACACTGTGAGCGGTAGAGTGCTGAAGAGTGCAGTAGATCCCAGATCTGAGATCTGGGAGTATGATAGAACAGAGGGATTCATGATTCCTCGAAAGTGGCAGCACTGGTAGAAAGGGCCGTAAAGCAAGCTTCTGGCACATTGGCCTTCATAATTCGCCTCACGTCTTAATAAGCTGGTAAGGAAGGCGGGCTCTGTCGTGGGCAAAGTACTGGAGAGTTTAACATTGGTAGCTGAGCGAAGGGCGCTGAGTAGGCTACGGTCAATTATGGAAAACTCTGAACATCCTCTACATAGCACCATCCAGAGACAGAGAAGCAGTTTCAGCGACAGGTTACTATCGATGCAATGCTCCTCAGACAGGATGAAGAGGTCAATACTCCCCAATGCCATTAGGCTTTACAATTCAACCGCCAGGACTTAAGAACTTTTTAAAAGCTATTATTAATGCTTTTTGAGATAGTGATTTAGATGCATATCATATTTTTTTACTGAGTTAAGTATTGTATGTAATTAGTTTTGCTACAACAAGTGTATGGGACATTGGAAAAAAAAGTTGAATTTCCCCATGGGGATGAATAAAGTATCTATCTATCTATCTATAAATCAAGAAGATGGGATGTTATGTTGGAGAGGCCTAACTGGGAGTATTGTGTCTAGTTTTAGTCACCTACCTGCATGAAAAATGTAAATAAGATTGAAAGAATACAAAGAAAATTTACAAGGACATTTGCCAGGACTGGAGGACTTGAGTTATAGGGAAAAGTTGAACAGGTTATTACAGTCGGCCCTCCTTATCAGTGAGGCATTGGTTCTGGAACCTCTCGTGGATACCAAAAAACGTGGATGCACAAGTCCCTTATATAAAATGGCATAGTATTTGCATATAGGCTACGCACATCCACCTGTATACTTTAAATCATCTCTAGATTACTTATAATACCTAACACAATGGAAATGCGAGGCAAACAATGATCAAACAACAAGTAAAACTTGTAATCATCTCTATATTACAGAACTTATAACACCTAATACAATGGAAATGCTATGTAAATAGTTGTTACACTGTCTTGTTTAGGGAACATTGACAAGAAAAAAAACTACATGTTCCTCTCGCTCACAACACAAGCAGCGAACGAATGAGACGTGAGGCGAACAATGATCAAACTTTGTTATAGGAAGCTGTCTCTTCTTTTTCTTTGCATCAAACAAATCTTGCAGTCATCCCTTACTAGCCTGGAACTCTTCTCTCGCTCTCATCAACCCTGTCACAGTAGTGCTCATAGAGACTAAGAGCTTTTTCACGTATAATTTGGCCATCGACAGGCTTCTGTTACATGTCCTCTAGCCACACAATTAATGCTTTCTCAGTCCTCGCAAGCACTTTATCACGAACCAAAGAAACTATTTTTGCCATTGTAGGGGCAGCACTAACACTTCCACGAATTTCAGCTTCTTTCTGCTTTATTGTGCGAATGCCCGATTCATTCTTACCAACCTTACGGCCCACTTCGGAATGCGACATGCCACTTTTCAAAAGATCTAAGATTTCTACTTTCTCGACAAGAGATAGCACTTTACGCTCTCTCTTAGCCGTTGAGGAATTATTTTGACCACCTAATTGCTTTTTAGGAGCCATTTTTTCACAGGACGAAGTAGAAAACGAACGAGACACAAGGCGAACAATGCTCGAACAACAAGTGCTGGAAAAGCACTTCCGGGTTTTCTCGATTCGCGGTTGGCTGAATTCGTGCATGCGGAACTTGCGGATAAGGAGGGCCAACTGTACTTTATTTCCTTAGAACGTAGAAGATTGAGGGTAGATTTGACAGAGATATACAAAATTGTGAGGGGTATATAGGGTAAATGTATCGAGGTTGGGTAAACTACAAGAAGAGGTTATGGGTTATTGGTGAAAGGCGAAATGCTTAAGGGGAACACAAGGGATAACTTCTTCACTTAGAGTAGTGAGTGTGTGGAACGAGCTGCCAGCACAAGTGGTGGATACGGGGTCGATTTCAACATTCAAGAGAAATATGGATAGGTACATGGATGGTAGGGGTAGGGAGGGCTATGGTCCCAGTGCAGGTCAATGGGAGTAGACAGCTTAAATGGCTCCTGAATAATTGAGTCTGTGCCTTTAGGCTTCTGTACCTCTTCCTGATGGTAGCAATGAGAAGAGGGCATGTCCTGTTTGGCAGGGGTCCTTAACCATGGATAGTGCCTTTCTGAAGCATTGCTTCTTGAAGATGTCCTGGATACTACAAAGGCTAGTACCTATGATGGAGCTGACTAATTTTACAACTCTCTGCAGCTTATTTCGATCCTTAACAGGATTAAAGATAATAGATCACCAGGACATGTGGCCTGCAGCGAGACTGTAAACAAAGTAGGTGTAGAGATGGTAGACCCAATGTTGATATTTCTCGAAACTCACTCAGTTCTGGAGAGCACTAGAAGTTGGAAAACACTAATGTGGCTCCCTTGTTCAAAAAGGGAGGTAAACATAAGGCAGGGAAACACAAGCCAGTTATTTTAACATCTATTGTCAGCAAAATGCTAGAATCAATAACCAAAAGAGGAAATAATGAATCGCTGAACATAATTAAGCTATTCAACATGGCTTTATGAAAAGTCATGTATTACTAACTTCAATGAGTTTTTTGACGAGGTGATGAGGGTGATTGATGAAGGTAGAACTGTGGATATTGTGCACATGGATTTTAGTAAAGCATTTGACAAGGTCCCTCATGGGAGGCTCTTCCAGAAAATTAAGGTGCATGGGATTCATAGTGAATTGGCCATTTGGATTCAGAACTAGCTTGTCCATAGAAGACAGAGGATAGTGGTCGATGGGACTTACTCTTGCTGGAGGTCTGTAATTAGAGGAATTCGGCAGAGATCTGTGCTGGGACCTCCGCTGTTTGTCATGTATATAAATAAAATGGATGAAAATGTAGGTGAGTGGGTTACTAAGTGCTCAGATGATACGAAGGTTGGTGGTGTCGTGGTTACCATAGAAGACTAGCAAAGAACACAGCAGGATATTGATCAGTTGCAGATATGGGTGGAGAAATGGCATATGGCATTTAACCCGCCAAATGTTAAGTATTGCACCTTCATAGGTCAAATGTAAAAAAACATTGCACCATTAACAGTGCTTTAACAGTGTTGATGAGCTGAAGGATCATGGGGTCAAAGTTCATAGCTCCCTGAAAGTGCCTAGACAGGTTGATACAGTAGTTAAGAAGGCATATGGCATGCGTGTGTTTATTAGACAAGGTATTGAGTTCAAAGTCAGGAAGTTACGTTGCAGCTTTATAAAACTCTAGTTATGTTGCATCTTGAGTATTATATACAGTTCTTGTCACCCTGTTATAGGAAGGATGTTGAGGCTTTGGAACGGGTACAGAAAAGGTTTCCTGGATGCTGCATGGATTAGAAGGGCATCCAACAAGAGGTTTTCTTTGGAGTGGCAGAGGTTGAAAGGAGATTTAATAGCAGCTTATAGATTATGAGGTGTACAGACTGAGTGAACAGATAGTATCTTCTTCTCAGGATTGAAATGTCCAATAGCAGAGGACATGTATTTAAGGTGAGAGGGAGCAAGTTCAAAGGAGATGCGAGAGGTTTTCTTTTTTAAGTACAAATTGGCACCTGGAATGCACTGCCTGGGGAAGTGTTAGAGGCAGATACATTGGGGACTTCTAAGAGACATTTAGAAAAGCAAATGAATATGAGGAAAAGGGAAGGATATGGACATTGTGTAGATAGAAAGGATTAGTTGGCCATTTGATTATGAATTTAATTGGTTCAGCACAACATAGTTGGCAAAGGACGTGCTCCTGTGCTGTACCGGTCTATGTTCTATCAAAAGCAAGTCATGTTTGACGACAGCACACACAAAATGCAGGAGGAGCTCGGCAGATCAGGCAGGATCAATGAAATAAATGAACAGTCGACATTTCATGCCAAGACTCTTCTTCAGGACTGGAAAGGAAGGGGGAGGCACCAGAATAAAGAGGGGAGGGGGGGAGAGGGCAAGGAATACTAGCTAGAAGGTGATAGGTGAAACCAGGTAGGTCCAAAAGGTAAAGTGTTAGATTATAAGGTATCGAAGAGGACAGAAGACTGGACCATGGAAGAAGGAGGGACACTAGGGGAGGTGATAGGCAGGTGAGGAGAAAAGTTAAGAGGCCAGAATGGGGAATAAATGAAAGGGGAAGGGTAAGGGAAGGAAGTTCCAGAAGAACTACCGAGGCAGAATATGAGGTGTTGCTTCTCCACCCCGAAGGTGGCCTCATCATGGCAAAGATGGCCATGGTCTAACATGTCGGAACAGGAATGGGGGTAGGAAGTAAAATGTTAAGCCACCAGGAAATTGTTCTTTTAGCAGAGTTGCTTGAGAAAGCACTTCCCTAATTTAGCTTGGGTCTCACCAATAAAGAGGAGGCCACATCGGGAGCGTAGACGTAATAAATGACCCCATCGGATTCACAAGTGAAGTGTTGCCTCACGTGGAAGGACTGTTTGGGGCCCTGAATGGAGGCGAGGGAGGAGGTGAATGGACAGGTGTAGCATTTCTGCTGCTTGCAGGGCTGTGTGCCAGGAGGGAGATAAGTGGGGAGGGACGAGAATCACAGAGGGAGTGATCCCTGAGGAAAGTAGTCAGTGGGTGGGGGGTGGTGGCAAGTGGTAAAGATGCATTTGATGATAGAATCCCATTGAAGGCAGCGAAGAATGATGTGTTGGAAATGAAGGCTCACGTGGTAGGCGAGGACAGGAGGGTCTCTATCCCTGTTGAGGTACTGGGAAGATAAGTCAGCACAGATGTCCAGGAAATGGAGGAGATGGCGATGAGGGCAGCATCAATAATGGAAGAGGACGACATCCCTGATATCCTGGAAAGGAAAGCCTCATCCCGGCGGAGACAAAGGAATTGAAAAAAGGAAATAGCATTTTGACAGGAGACAGGGTGAGAAGAGTGGAGATAGCCATGGGAATCAATAGGTTTATAAAGCATGTCAATAGATGGTTTGTCTCCAGAGATGCAGGCAGAGAGATCGAGAAAGAGGACAGAAATGTCAGAGATGGACTAAGTGAATTTAAGGGCAGGTTGGAAGTTGGAGGGTGAAATTGATGAGCTCAGGATGAGCACACAAAGCAGCACCAATGTAGACATCAATGTAACTGATGCACCATCAATAACTCACGCCGAGACTTAGGAAGTGAGATATCGGCTTTTATTGACTGAAGGACAACACTACATCCTGGGGAAAATGAGGGAGAGCAGCAGGCCACAGTCGCCTTTATACAGGGGTCTGTGGGAGGAGCCACAGGGGTAGTCAGCAGGGTCTTGGGAGGAGCCACAGGAGCAGTCAGACAGGTATATCTAGTTCACCACATTCACCCCCCCTTTGTTTAAAAAAAAATTCCCAAGCATATTTACAGGTTAAGTCGATCAGGTGGTCGAATCGTTCGCTGCGATCTACGTAGCTCCGGCTGCAATTGCACAGGAGCCGGAGGTGATGACGGCACAGGTGCCGGAGGTGGTGTGTGCTCCGAAGGCGGAGAGTGGGTTAATTCTGTCCCAACAGGAGGTGTCAGGGACCCCTCGCGTGTGAGCGAGGGCCCTGGAACAGACGCATACGGAGTCTGTGTGGGGCACGGTGCGTGCGGAGTCACCTCGGGTACAGGGTGCATAGTTACCGTGGAGTGCTCGGGGTAGTGGTCTGCTGCTCCGGCGGGCGCCAGGTCGCGGACAGAGACCGTGTCCTCCCGCCCATCAGGCAAGACCACGTAAGCATACTGGGGATTAGCATGCAGGAGGTGAACCTTCTCGACCAGTGGTGAGTACTTATTACTCCTCGCATGTTTACGCAGCAGCACTGGCCCCGGGGACGTCAGCCAAACTGGCAGGGTGGTCCCAGTGACAGACTTCCTGGGAAAAGAGAATAAGCGTTCGTGAGGGGTGGCATTAGTGGACGTACACAACAGGGAGCGGATAGAGTGGAGTGCCTCAGGGAGGACCTCCTGCCATCGGGAGACCGGCAACCCTTGTGACTTAAGGGCTAAAAGTATGGCCTTCCACACTGTGGCATTCTCCCTCTCCACCTGGCCATTCCCCCGGGGATTATAACTCGTGGTGCGACTAGTAGCTATGCCCCTAGCAAGCAGGAACCGGCGCAACTCGTCACTCATAAAGGAGGACCCTCTATCACTGTGGACATAGCAGGGATATCCGAACAGTGTGAAGAGCTGGCGCAGGACTTTGATGACCGACGTGGTAGTAGTGTCGGGGCAGGGAACGGCAAAGGGGAATCGCGAGTACTCGTCAATAATACTGAGAAAGTAGACATTGCGGTCGGTGGAGGGAAGGGGGCCCTTAAAGTCAATACTCAGTCGCTCAAAAGGGCGGGTGGCCTTGACAAGCTGCGCAGTGTCAGGACGGTAGAAGTGCGGTTTGCACTCAGCGCAGATCTGGCAGTCCCTGGTCATCGTCCGGATGTCCTCCAGGGAGTATGGCAGGTTCCGGGCTTTAATGAAGTGATAAAACCGGGTGACCCCCGGGTGGCAAAGTTGGGCATGAAGGGCATACAGCTGGTCGAGCTGGGCACTAGCACACGGTCCCCGGGATAGGGCATCAGACGGTTCATTGAGCCTGCCAGGCCGGTACAGGATATCGTAAGTATAGGTGGAGAGTTCTATTCTCCATCGCAAAATTTTATCATTTTTGATTTTGCCCCGCTGTTGGCTGCTGAACATGAACGCAACCGAGCGCTGGTCGGTCAGCAAGGTGAACCTTCTGCCGGCGAGATAGTGCCTCCAGTGCCGAATAGCTTCCACTATGGCTTGGGCTTCTTTCTCCACCGTGGAGTGCCGAAGTTCAGAGCCTTGAAGGGTACGAGAAAAAAACGCCACTGGCCTGCCTTCTTGATTGAGGGTAGCAGCCAGCGCAACGTCAGAGGCGTCACTCTCTACTTGGAAGGGAATGGTCTCGTCTACCGCATGCATCGTTGCTTTGGCAATGTCCCCTTTAATGCAGCTGAAGGCCGCGCGGGCCTCGGCAGAGAGGGGAAAGGTGGTAGACTTGACCAGGGGGCGGGCCTTGTCTGCGTAATGGGGAACCCATTGGGCGTAATAGGAAAAAAACCCCAGGCACCGCCGGAGGGCCTTGAGAGTAGTGGGAAGAGGGAGTTCTAACAGGGGGCGCATACGGTCGGGGTCAGGGCCAATGACCCCGTTCTCCACGACATACCCAAGGATAGCGAGCCGTGTGGTTCTGAACACACACTTGTCCTTGTTATAAGTGAGGTTCAAAGCATCGGCCACCTGGAAAAAACGTTGGAGGTTGGCGTCATGGTCCGACCAGTCGCGACCACAGATGGTGATGTTATCTAGATAGGGAAATGTGGCCGTCAGTTTGTACTGGTCCACCATCCGGTCCATCTCCCTCTGGAAGACTGAGACCCCATTTGTGACACCAAATGGGACGCGCAGAAAGTGATAGAGCCTGCCACCCGCCTCGAAGGCGGTGTAGGGGCGGTCCTCTGGGCGGATGGGGAGCTGGTGATAAGCGGATTTCAGATCAATTGTCGAGTACACCTTGTACTGAGCTATCTGGTTGACCATATCCGCGATGCGGGGTAGGGGGTACGCGTCAAGCTGCGTGAATCTATTGATGGTCTGGCTGTAGTCCACAACCATCCTATTTTTCTGCCCAGTCCGAACAACGACCACCTGGGACCGCCATGGGCTTGTGCTTGGCTCAATGATCCCCTCCCTGAGCAGCCGCTGGCGGATACACACTGACCGAACCCCAGTCACAAAAGCGTCTCGGACCAAGAGTTCCTTATGCTGTTCCGCTGTGAGCGCTTTGCAGCCACAGTCTCGCGCGAGTATCTGTAGCTCGCTGAGGAATTCAGCAGTCGACTCCGTAGGCCGCTGTTTTCGCGTGGCCAAGCGGTGCCGTGCATAAACTGGATTTACTGGCCGCAGGTACTGTCTTCGGAGGGCGGCAAGCGCCTCCTCGTAGGTGGATATGTCCCTGATGAACGAATAAACTTTTGGGGCGACCCTCGAGAAGAGAAGTTTGTGCCGAGCAGCCGAGTCGGTGGCACGAACCTCCTCTAAGTACGATTGGAAGCACACCAGCCAGTGTTCAAAGGCAAGGGCTGCTCCAGGGTCTCGGGGGTCCAAGTCTAGGCGTTCTGGGCGTAAAGCGGTTTCCATGTTGTAACTTTCAGTCAATAAAATTGATGCACCATCAATAACTCACGCCGAGACTTAGGAAGTGAGATATCGGCTTTTATTGACTGAAGGACAACACTACATCCTGGGGAAAATGAGGGAGAGCAGCAGGCCACAGTCGCCTTTATACAGGGGTCTGTGGGAGGAGCCACAGGGGTAGTCAGCAGGGTCTTGGGAGGAGCCACAGGAGCAGTCAGACAGGTATATCTAGTTCACCACAGTAACACAGGAAGAGTTAGGGAGCATTACCAGAAAAGGTTTGGAACATGGGCTGTTTTATGTAGCCAGGGTAAAGGCTGGCATAGCTGGGGCCCATGAGTTTGGAGAAAGTGGGAGGAGCCTAAAGAGCAATTGCGAGAATGAGGACTAGTCCTGCCAGATGGAGGAGGGCTGTGTTTGACAAATTCCTCGAATCCTTTGATGAACGAACAGGGAGAGCTGATAAAGGGGAACTTGCAGATGCAGCGTTCTTAGATTTCCAAAAGACATTTGGCCAGGTGCAAAATAAGAAGCTGTTGCATTAATTAAGAACCCATGGTATTGAAGAAAGTGTACAAACTGGCCACCACATAGAAAAAAAAGACAGAATAAATGGGTCCTTTTCAGGCTAAAAAGAGTTGTGGAATACTCCAGGGACCAGTTATTGCCCCGTAATCGTTTGCGATTTACAGTAATGACCTAGAAGGGAGAAGCACATCATGAAGAGGAAATTGTGATTCTGCAACAGGATACAGAGAGAGTGAATGGGTAAATACCTGGCAAATGGAGTTTAATTTGAGGAAGCGTGAGGGGCCGTGCACTCCTTTAAGAAGAGTCAAAAGGAACTGATACTACAGCCGACAGACTCACTTTCAAGGACTCTGCGCAACTTATGATCTCTGTATTACTTTGTTTTTATTTGCACGTTTTTTCTTCTTTTACATATTGGTTAGTCTTTATGTATGGTAGTTCACAGGTTCTTTTGTATTTCTTTATTTTTCCTGTAAATGCCAAGAAAATGAATCTCAAGGTAGTATATGGTAGCAAATACATACTTTCGTAATAACTTTACTTTGAACTCTGAAAGAGTGGATTATGATGCAAATGCAAATTAGTGAAGTTCAGAGGGATCTAGGTGTGCTAGTGCATGAATCACAAAAAGTTAGCAGGAAGGTGCGACAAATAGTCAAGTCAACAAAAGGCATTTTGACTTTTATTGTGGAAAAGTTTAAGTTTCAGAATACATTGTTACAATCGGACATGGTGTTGCTGAGGCCACACCTGGAACTCTGTGCAGAGATTTGGTCCCGTTAACTAAAAAAAAATACTAACATTAGATAGTCCAAAAAAAGATTTACTATGCTCATTCCCTTTAAGGGAGGCTAGACAGTCAGCGCCTTTGGAGTTTAGAAGAATGGACAGTGGGGTGGAGAGAATTCTTGACAAGAGTAGACATTGAGACATTCTCAACATTGGGATTGTCACAAACAAAGGAGACATAGCTATCAAATAAGGAGTCAGCCATTTAAAACTGAGTTACATAGAAATTCCCTCACTCAAAGAATTGTGAAGCTCTACAATCCTCTCTGCTCAAGGGTGCAGGAAGCCAGATCATTAGATTAATTTAAAATGGAAATCGATAAATATTCTAAAGGTCAATGAATTAATGTTATGCAGAAATGGCACAAGAGTCAGAGCCCAGCATAGACCAGCCGTCATGATTATGGGCAGGTTTGGTCAGGGTCAGAGGTGAGAAGTCTGGTGACCCGATTTTCTCGAGTTCTTGTGGTCAATGCTGACAGATCAAGTGGGGAATGGGGCACGGGGCACTGTGTGGAAAACAGTCAAAACAAAAATAGCGCTTTCTATACTTGTTCCACAGTCCCATTTTACTGAGCTCTAAAATACCTGCCTAAATACAGTAACCATTCAGAAGGATACATGCTCTGGAACTAGTGCTTAATTTTTTTTTGCCATTCAAGGATTTTTGCATTCAATCCAGATGTTTGCAATGGAGCTTCACTAAAATCCTGTGTCTTGTTACATTTCTTACAAAAAGGAGTAGCTGACATGAATAGTCTAGCTAAATTTAGAGAAAATAAATAACTAAATACACAAGGGAGAAAAAAAAAGATTATGTTGATAGAATTAAAGATGAATGTAAAACATATGCAGAATAAGCTTCAGCACAAAACAACTAGCCAAAAGAAATATTTCACTTCCCTTACATTCTTGTAAAAATAGCGTGACAAAACAAGATTAAAAAGCTGGTATTCTATCAAAATCAAAGATGGTTTAATAACCATCACATTGCCTGTTTGGCACACTGAGTCTACACTGGCCCATTGATCCTACACTGGCTTTCTAAGGGTTCTGTTCTGCCCCATATCCTATTGATCCAATTCTCTTTGGATAGCTGCCATTCATTTAGTGCCCATCATCTATTCGGGTAGTTTATTCCAAATTCCAACTGATACACAGCCTCTTCAATGCCTCTGGCAAAGGTTACATATCAGTATCAAAGGTTGCGTGGAACGAGCTTCCAGTAGAAGTGGTAGAGGCAGGTTCGGTATTGTCATTTAAAGTAAAATTTGATAGGTATACAGACAGGATAGGAATGGAGGGTTATGGGCTGAGTGCGGGTCAGTGGGACTAGGTGAGAGTAAGCATTCGGCACGGACTAGAAGGGCCGAGATGGCCTGTTTCCATGATGTAATTGTTATATGGTTATGGGGCGAAGGCCAGGGAGTGGGGCTGAGCAGGGGGAGAAAAAAAGGATCAGCCATGATTAAATGATGGAGAAGACTCGATGGGCCAAATAGCCTAATTCTACTCCTATGTCTTATGGTCTCATACCAGTCACCTTAAACGTACTCCCTTGAGTTATATTGGCCATTTATCAATTACTAGTATTTCTTCTACTTAAGATTTTTTAAACTATCAAACATCCTATTAGCCTTCTTTGCTTCAAGAACCATAGCTTTTCAAATCTATCACTTAAGAGTAGCTCCTGGAATCATTCCAGGAAAGCACAAACTATGATTATTAAAATACCTGGATTATTATTCATAATTGCTTTTGCTGGCCGTGGGGTTGGTTCTGGGAGAGTGGTTTCACTCAATGCTTTGGCTGCGGCAGCATGTTGAGCCTTTTTGATACTACTTCCTTCTGCTTCCCAAGTTTGATCTCCAAGGGTCAACTGTACACTGAAGATCTGCACAAAAAGAAAAATTATGCTAATACGTAGATTTTATTGAAAACATCCATTACAGTCAACGAAAGTTTCGCAGCCCAATGCTAGGTTCTACAATTCTCATCTGATTTTCAATAAAGAGATTACACAGAATTAATCAATGTGCCTTTGTGTTTTAGAATTTGATTGAATTTTGTTGAAGCAACCTGTGCTTCTTTTATTCTTAAAATCTTCATTTGCCAAAAGACAGATATTTTGAAGGAAGCCTGGATCAATGATAACCTGAACTACTATAATACCTTCAATGCTAAGTTAACAAATTTCACGACACATGTCAGTGATAATAAACCCGATTCTGATGTTCAAGGAAAGGAAAACAAGTACCCAATTAAACTTATGGAACTAAAACTTTCACTTTACATTTCAAGTAACATTTACCTTTTCCCTAGGAAGGATCATCAGTCATCACCTACTATACTACCCAATGTACGTTATCTGCCCCAGTGGAAAGTTCATTGCATCATAGTGAAATCTGAAGTAACTCATTTTATAAATATATATTACTTGTATCTGGAAGCATCAAACTAGTTAAAGCCAAAATTGGCACACACATAATTAATCAATTTGTGCCTACATCACGGACTTGCACAACTTTAAGAGATTGCTGGCACCCAGAAGGGCATCATTCAGAAACTATTACAGAGTAACTTACACTATCACATCCAATGTACGGACAAAACAGTTTACATGTTTCTATTGTCATTTGAAACTTAATCAAACCTATAACCATTTATCTCAATCCATTCATTTATTAACTTATTTCATTATAATCTACTTTATAATAGATTATAATTTTATATTTTCTGTGAGTTAATGTACTGTATACTTAAAGATTATGAAATTGATTAAAATATAGCCAACTAATGGCAAAAGTCAAAGATATATTGACAATTATCTGACACTCCCCACTGAACATCGACGGCTCCTCGGTAGAGATCGTTAAGAGCACCAAGTTTCTTGGTGTTCACCTGGCAGAGAATCTCACCTGGTCCCTCAACATCAGCTCCATAGCAAAGAAAGCCCAGCAGAGTCTCTACTTTCTGCAAAGGCTGAGGAAAGTCCATCTCCCACCCCCCATCCTCATCACATTCTACAGGGGTTGTATTGAGAGCATCCTGAGCAGCTGCATCACTACCTGGTTCAGAAATTACACCATCTCGGATCGCAAGACCCTGCAGCAGATAGTGAGGTCAGCTGAGGATCATCGGGGTCTCTCTTCCCGCCATCACGGACATTTACACTACACGCTGAATCCGCAAAGCAAACAGCATTATGAAGGACCCCACGCACCCCTCATACAAACTCTTCTCCCTCCTGCCGTCTGGGAAAAGGCACCAAAGCATTCGGGCTCTCACGACCAGACTATGTAACAGTTTCTTCCCCCAAGCTATCAGACTCCTCAATACCCAGAGCCTGGACTGACACCTTACCTATTGTCCTGTTTATTATTTATTGTAATGCCTGCACTGTTTTGTGCACTTGATGCAGTCCTGGGTAGGTCTGTAGTCTAGTATAGTTGTTTTTTTTTTCTCTGTGTTGTTTTTTACGTAGTTCAGTCTAGTTTTTGTACTGTGTCATGTGACACCATGGTCCTGAAAAATGTTGCCTCATTTTTACTATGTACTGTACATAGCAGTTACAGTCGAAATAACAATAAAAGTGACTTGACTCATCAGATCTCACAGATAAAATGTTCATTTCAGACGACAGCCAAGGTGGTAAATTGAGTGATCTTGTGATGCAAAATAAAAACAGGAAACACTGAATACACTCAGCAGGTTAGGTAACATCTATTGAACCTTCAAATATCCTTTACCTGAACAGAGAGAGAAAGATCTTCTGGTGTGCTCATAGGTTCTTAAAAGTCAACAAGGTGATTAAGACAAAACACAATGAGAACAGAAATTATGCTGGAATGGCATTCAGCACTCATCGGATTATATCCCAAGTACTGCATTTGCTGCTGTGGCAGTTCCTTGGGATCATAGATGGGTTGGCTTCTACTGCATTTTGTGGGCTCCAAGTGTGTTCTCACTATAGTCAAAATTATTGCACACAAAAAAATTACCAGGCAATTACACCAAGATTTTGATAGACCTGTAAAATGAAAGACACTGGATCTAAATTACCATTGCTTTCTATATTAGCATGTGAAAAAGTGCTTCAAAAATCCAAAACACTCTTAAAAGCTGCCAAACTACTACCTTGGCATGGGCTGGTCCTCTTTCATTCAGAAGTTTGTACTGGGGTTGGATTCTGTTGAAACGGGCTAACTCATTCACCAGACACATTGGGGTTTTCTCTTTGGGGTTTGCCATGTTATCCTGGAAAGAAACTACAACCAACATACTTTAGACAAAGTAATAATTTTCATCTTTGGAGAACATAATTTTTTATGAAAATAAAATGATGAATTTCATATTCTTTCAACATTGCTATGTAAAAATTCTTCTGATTTTTGTTCCATTTATTCAACAATTTATCTACTTCAAATTCAAATACTCAAATAGCCTCCACACTCTCTAGGGTAGAGACCTCACTGTCGAGAAGAAATTTTCATGCACCTACAGTTTAAAAAATTAACCCCTTACCCTGATACTAGGTCTCCTCACTAGTGAAAACATCAGCATCTACCATGTCAAGCTTTCTCAGGAAATAAGATCATCCCTCATTCTTCTGAATCTACAAAGAATATGTAGTCTCTTGAAAGGACAATCCTCTCATTCTGGGAAGTAGACTGCTGAACCTACTTTCAGCTGCCTCCAATGCTCCTATACCACTTCTTAAATAAGAGAGCCAAGATTGTGTGCAGTTTTGGGGGACACAGTGGTGCAGCCGGTAGAGCTGCTTCCTCGTGACACAGAAGACACAAGTTCAATCCTGAGCTTCAGGGCTGCCTACTCACATTGCTCTTGTGACCACGTGGGTTTCTGCCATGTGTTTGGGTTTCAACAAGTCCCAAAAACATGCAGATTATAACAAAAACCTATTTCTAAACTCCACCCCTTTGCAATAAAGGGCAGCATGCAATTTACCTTCTTAAATACCTGGATTCTTATACAGGACCCTTGATCATTTAATTAATTAACGTCCTAGATTATTATTTAAATGGAAAGAGACCACAATGTGTACTTCACTCACTGTCACCTCTTTCCCTTTAAACAATAATCTTGAAGGGGTATTCCTTTCTGCCGCCAGAGTGGGATGGCGAGTCTGTCGGGACCCTGAGGACTTGTGGAAACTGTGTGGTGATTTCTTTTGAACTTATAGTCTTTTAACATCTTTGGACTATTTTACTGTGCCCATGGTCTGTTTTTTTTAATCAATTATGCTATTGTTTGCACTGTTGTAACTATATGTTGTAACTATGTGGTTTTGTGCAGGTCTTGTAGCTTTAGTTTTTGGTCTTGTTTGTCTGGTGGATTTGGAGCTCCTTTCTGGGGAATGCGCTAAGACGGTAGCGCGATATTAATATGCAGCAGCCTCTCCGGACTCTGGATTGGGGATTGCCAAACGTTATGTGGATTTTCTGGTGTAGTCTGTTTTGTCATATGCTTTTGTGATATCATTCTGGAGGAACATTGTCTCATTTCTTAACTGCATTGCATTAGTGGTTTCTAAATGACAATAAACTGAATCTGAATCTTGTCTGTTGATTCCATTCTAACAAAATTACTTGACCTCACATTTTCTCACCTGAATTCAATTTGCTAAGTTTTCATCAATTCAATCTATATTCCATTGCAAAGAACTGACACCCGTGTTACTACACTAGTTATGCCCTTACATGCCAAAAAAGTTTCATTTATTTGTGTGACAATCACTTATTAATCCATGCTAACATGATTCCTCCAATACCGTAAGCTGCTAATTTGTGCACCAACCTCTTAGGTGGCACATTGTCAAGTGCTCTGTGGAAGTGCCAATACACCACATCCACTGGCTCCCAATTATCTACTCTGCTTTTTGCATCCTCAAAAATCACAAGCAAAGTTATCAGTCATGATTTGCTTTTTGTTGGTTTGATCAGATAAAGTTTTCCTGAATGTTTAGCTATTTCTTCTTTAGCTGAAGCACTTTGCCAGCGATGATTGTTAAGATAACTGACCTGCATTTTGTCTTTTTTCCCTTAAACAAGGGAATCACATTTGTTGTTTTATATCAAAATACTGGCATACTCTCAGAAATCAGTGAGTATTTAAAACCTTCATATGGGTCCACCATCTCTATAGCCACTTCCTTTTTGCTCTATGCTGTGTGTTTGGCACTTAATTTCAACTTGGACAGACAATGAGGTTTTTTTTTCCTCCAGGAATATTACTCATACTTCGGGACTCCAATTCTGTTCTCAAATTCTAGTGTAATAAAGGCCAATACATTATTTTCCTTCCCAATTGCTTACTGAACTCAGTGTAGTGTACAAGGCCCCACAGATCACACTGAACATCAACACCTTTTAGTCTGCCAGCAATTAAATAAATATGCCACCTTTCTATTTGTCTAACTAAATGCCCCTGAATGCATCAAGAGCATTGAGATTGAGAAGGTTGAGTGCACCAAGTTTCTAAAAAAAAATCATCAAATCACGATGGCCAAGAAAGTACACCAAAGCCTCTACCAAGGAACATCAACTTTTGATTCCTCTCCATAGATGCTGCATTACCTATTGAGTTCCTCCAGCATTTTCTGTGTGCTCTGGACCATCAAATAACTATTTGGCAGCCTTCTTGATCTCAGGAAGTCTTATAACATTTCACTCTACAATATGGCTGAAACCATAAGTAAACCCAGAAGAGCTATCACTACATCAACAACCAAGCATCCCATTGGAGATGGTCACCAACCTCATAGTTCCCACACCCCGCACCTCCCGTTTCTACCTCCTACCCAAGATCCACAAACCTGCCTGTCCAGGTAGACCCATTGTTTCAGCTTGCTCCTGCCCCACCGAACTCATTTCTGCATACCTTGACACTGTCTTATCCCCCCTTGTTCGATCCCTTCCCACCTATGTTCATGACACTTCTCATGCTCTGGATTTTTTCAATGATTTCAAGTTCCCTGGCCCCCATCGTCATATTTTCACCATGGATGTCCAGTCCCTATATTCCTCCATCCCTCACTAGGAAGGTCTCAAAGCTCTCAGTTTCTTTTTGGATTCCAACCCAACCAGTTCCCCTCTACCACCACTCTCCTCCATCTAGCAGAATTGGTCCTTAATAATTTCTCCTTTGGCTCCTCCCACTTCTTTCAAACTAAAGGTGTAGCCATAGGCACCCGTATGGGTCCCAACTATGCCTGCCTTTTTGTTGGCTTTGTGGAACAGTCCTTGTTCCAAGCCTATACTGGTATCCGTCCCCCACTTTTCCTTCCTTACATCGACGACTGTACTGGAGCCGCTTCCTACACGCATGCTGAGCTCATTGACTTCATCAACTTTGCCTCCAGCTTTCACCCCGCCCTCAAATTTACCTGATCCATTTCCGACACCTCCCTCCCCTTTCTTGATCTCTCTGTCTCTAGATAAGACAGCTTATCTACTGATGTTACTATAAGCCAACGGACTCTCACAGCTACCTGGACTATTCCTCTTCCCACCCTGTTATTTGTAAAAATGCCATCCCCTTCTCTCAATTCCTCTGTCTCTGCTGCATCTGCTCTCAGAATGAGGCTTTTTACTGCAGGACGAAGGAGATGTCTTCCTTTTTTAAAAGGAAGGGGCTTCCCTTCCTCCACCATCAAGTCTGCCCTCAAACGCATCTCTCCCATTTCATGCACATCTGCTCTCACCCCATCCTCCTGCCACCCCACTAGAGATAGGGTTTCTCTTGTCCTCACCTACCACCCCACCAGCCTCCGGGTCCAACATATAATTCTCTGTAACTTCCGCCACCTCCAACGGGATCCCACTACCAAGCACATCTTCCCCTCCCCCCGCTTCTGCTTTCTGCAGGGATCGCTCCCTACGCAACTCCCTTGTCCATTCATCCCCCCTCATCCCTTCCCACCAATCTCCCTCCTGACACTTATCCTTGTAAACGGAACAAGTGCTACACCTGTCCTTACACTTCCTCCCTCACCACCATTCAGGGCCCCAGACAGTCCTTCCAGGTGAGGTGACACTTCACCTGTGAGTCTGCTGGTGTGATATACTGTGTCCAGTGCTCCCGGTGCGGCCTTTTATATATTGGTGAGACCCGACGCAGACTGGGAGACTGTTTTGCTGAACACCTACGCTCGGTCCACCAGAAAAAGCAGGATCTCCCAGTGGCCACACATTTTAATTCCACGTCCCATTCCCTTATGTCAATGCATGGCCTCCTCTACTGTCGGGATGAAGCCACACTCAGGTTGGAGGAACAACACCTTATATTCCATCCAGGTAGCCTCCAACCTGATGGCACGAACATTGATTTCTCTAACTTCCGTTAATGCCCCTCCTCCCCTTCTTCTCTCTTTCCCTCTCACAATAACTCACTGCTTGTTCTCCATCTTCCTCTGGTGCTCCCCTCCACCCTTCTTTCTTCCAAGGCCTTCCATCCTATGATACTCTCCCTTCTCCAGCCTTGTATCCCTTTTGCCAATCAACTTCCCAGCTCTTAGCTTCATCCCTCCCCCTCCTGTCTTCTCCTATCATTTCGGGTCTCCTCCTCCCCCTCCCACTTTCAAATCTCTTACTATTTCTTTTTTCCGTTAGTCCTGACGAAGGGTCTTGACCCAAAATGTCAACTGTATTTCTTCCTATAGATGCTGCTGCGGTCCACTAGCATTTTGTGTGTGTTGCTTGAATTTCCAGCATCTGCAGATTTTCTCTAGTTTGCGTTACCAATAACTTATCTTGGTCCAGTCATGTAGAAGCAAGGCCATGAGAGCACATCAGTTTTCCACCATGGAAATCCGACATTTCCTGGTTTACCCTCACCAATTTTTTTTTCCCTCAGATGCACCAAAGAAAGCATACTATCCAAATGCAACACATCTTGCTAAGCCAACTGCTCTGCTCAAGCCCACAAGAATCTGCAGTTATGGACACAACTCAGTCCATCACAAAAACCAGCTTCCCCTCCATGGATTCTGATTATGTTGAATGCTTTTCTGAGGCAGCAAAAAAATGAAACAGAAAGCTCCTCTCTCCTCAAAGATTTTTCACCCCCTTCCATCAGGCAGAAGATACAAAAGCCAGAAAGTGTGCAACACTAGGTTCAATGACAGCTTCTAACCTGCTGTTCTCTTCAATGGACCTTTTGCATTTAAAGATGAATGCTTGACTTTGAAATCTACTTTGTTGTGACTCTTGCATCCCATGACAGAATATTCTGCATTGTTGTTGTTTCCCCTTCGTACTGCCTCAATATAGTGTAGCAAGATTAACTGTATGGATGTCATGCATACACAAGTTTATCTACTGGATCTCAGTAGATGTGACAATAATAAACCAATACCATCACATTCATTCCTTTCCTCTAGGTCAAGGTACATCAAATCTCAAGCAAGTTGAAGAAAACAAAATTCTTAAGTTATTTATTCTTCTATGAATACTTCTGGTAAACTTAGGTTCAAACAGAGCTTTACCAGGATGACTTCCTCCATCTTACTTGGGAAACTGGTCATTAAAATCCAATCCCACAAAATGTTAGAAAAAGTAAATAAATCACATATCAGATATATAATCACTTAACTATAAATGTCCACAAATGTCAATTTTTTCTGGTTTAAAGTGCTAAAAGTCAATGGTATACCCCAAATTTCATACATTTTGTTAAAAATTCCAAGATAAAACATGGGAGGTTTTTTTTAAACCACAAAAATACAACTTTTCTTTCATTCATGATACCAGTAGGTGGCTCTGCACTAACATAGTTTTCTCTGACATTTGGTACCCAAAACTTCAGTGAAATGCTTGAAAAATCTCTGCATTTTTGCTATCTACTAACCCCAAGATCTTCATCACCTAAGATGAACAAGAAAAGCATGGGCCTGGGACGTTGCCATGCAAGTCACAGTTCCTGAAATAGGGAAGGAAGGCCAGTACACGGTATTCCAGAAGCAGTCCCAGCAGATCTCAACTGCAGGGAGTCAAAACTCATGGAACAGCAAAATCATTTCACCACAAAGATTCACAGGAATAGATCGCCACATTCTCAAAGCCAAAAGGGGAAGAGCATCAGTGGTAGCTCATATTCATGAGGAAATATAATAAAAATCATTGGCAGGTCAGTGATTGGAATCACCCTCTCCACATCCAATCTAAGAGTACCTTCAACATTCAATAGGTTTACATAAGAACATAAGAAATAGGAGCAGGAGTCGGCCATCTGGCCCGTCGAACCTGCCCTGCCATTCAATAAGATCATGGCTGATCTGGCCATAGACTCATCTCCACCTACCTGTCTTTTTGCCATAACCCTTAATTCCCCTACTAGTCAAAAACCTTGTCTTAAATATACTTATTGAGGCAGCCTCCACTGCTTCATTAGGCAGATTCACTACTCTCTGGGAAAAGCAGTTCCTCCTCATCTCCGTCCTAAATCTACTCCCCCAAATCTTGAGGCGATGTCTCTTAGCTCTAGTCTCACCAGCCAGTGGAACAACTTTCCTGCCTCTATCTTATCTATCCTCTCTATAATGTTATAAATTTCTATAAGATATCTCATTCTTCTGAATTCCAGCAAGTACAGTCCTAGGCAGCTCAATCTTTCCTCATAGTCCAACTCCCTCATCTCTGCAGTCAACCTGGTGAACCTCCCTGTACCGCCTCCAAAGCCAGTATATCCTTCCTTAAGTAAGGAGACCAGAACTGCATGCAGTACTCTAGGTGCAGCCTCACCAGTACCTCGTACCGTTGCAGCATGACCTCCCTGCTCTTAAATTCAATCCCTCTAGCAATGAAGTCCAACATTCCATTTGCCTTCTTGATCACCCGCTGCACCTGCAAACCAATCTTTTGTGATTCATGCACAAGCACTCCCAAGTCCTTCTGCACAGCTTCAATGAGACCGCCCATCATTCTTCTGAATGCCAGTGAGTGCATCAAACGCTCATATGATAAGCCTTTCAGTTGCAGAACCTTTTTTGTGAACTTACTTTGAACCCCCTCCAATGTCAGCACTTGCTTCCTTAGATAAGGGGCCCAGAACTGCTCACAATAGTCCAAGTGTAGCCTCACCACTGCCTTATAAAGTCTCAACATTATATCCTAGCTTTTTATATTCCAAGCACTCATTTCAAAAGGACTTCATTGCCTTTGTCTTTCTCACCACCAACTCAACCTACAAATTAACCTTTAGGGGATCCTGCATAAGGATTCCCAAATCCCTTTGCACCTCAGTTTTTTTGTATTTTCTCTCCATTTAGGCCTCATTTGGAGCCAGTGATCATTAATGGAGAATGTGTGGAGCAGGTTAAGACCTACAAGTATCTGGGAGTACAGTTAGACGAGAAGCTAGACTGGACTGCCAACACAGATGCCTTGTGCAGGAAGGCACAGAGTCGACTGTACTTTCTAAGAAGGTTGGCGTCATTCAATGTCTGTAGTGAGATGCTGAAGATGTTCTATAGGTCAGTTGTGGAGAGCGCCCTCTTCTTTGTGGTGGCGTGTTGGGGAGGAAGCATTAAGAAGAGGGACGCCTCACGTCTTAATAAGCTGGTAAGGAAGGCGGGCTCTGTCGTGGGCAAAGTACTGGAGAGTTTAACATCGGTAGCTGAGCGAAGGGCGCTGAGTAGGCTACGGTCAATTATGGATAACTCTGAACATCCTCCACATAGCACCATCCAGAGACAGAGAAGCAGTTTCAGCGACAGGTTACTATCGATGCAATGCTCCTCAGACAGGATGAAGAGGTCAATACTCCCCAATGCCATTAGGCTTTACAATTCTACCGCCAGGACTTAAGAACTTTTTAAAAGCTATTATTAATGCTTTTTGAGATAGTGATTTAGATGCATATCATATTTTTACTGAGTTAAGTATTGTATGTAATTAGTTTTGCTACAACAAGTGTATGGGACATTGGAAAAAAAGTTGAATTTCCCCATGGGGATGAATAAAGTATCTATCTATCTATCTATTTACAAAATAGTCAACCCTTTTTTTCTACCAAAGTGCATGACCAAACAGTTCCCAACACTCTATTCCATCTGCCACTTCTTTGCCTATTCTCCTAATCCAACTCCTTCTGCAGCCCCTCTGCTTCCTCAAAACTATGTTAATATTGTCCTCAAGCTTGGCCACAAGGCCATCAATTCCTATCATTCAAATCACTAACATATAAAAAGAAGCAGTCCCAACACAGATCCCTGTGGAACGCCACTAGTAACCGGCAGCCAACAAGATAAAGGCTCCTTTTATTCCCACTCTTTGCCTCCTGCCAATCAGCCAATGCGCTATCCATGTTAGTATCATTCCTGTAATCCCATGGGGTCTTAACTTGTTAAGGAGCTTCACGTATGGTACCTTGTTGAAGGTCTTCTGGAAATCCAATTTACACACCATCAACTGACTCTCCTTTGTCTATCCTGCTTTGTATTTCTTCAAAGAATTCCAACAGATTTGTCAGGCAAGGTTTTCCCTTAAGGAAACCATGCTGACTATGGCTTTTTTTTAATTAAGTGCTTCTAGGTACCTCAAAACCACATCCTCAACAATTGACTCCAACAATCGGCCCAACCACTGAGGTCAGACTAACTGGCCTATAACTTCCTTTCTTCCACCTCTCTCCCTTCTTGAGTGGAGTGACATTTGCAATGATCCAATCCTCCAGAAGCATGCCAGAATCTATTGATTCTTGAAAGATCATTACTAATGCCTTCATACTCTTCAACCACCTCCTTCGGAACCCTGAGGTATAGAGCACCATGCCTAGGAGATTTATCTACCTTCAGACCTTTCAGTTTTCCCGAGCACCTTCGCCCTAGTAATGGCAACTTCACTGATTCCTGCCCTGACACTCTCAAACTTCCAGCATACTGCTCGTGTCTTCCACAGTGAAGACTGATGCAAAATACTTATTCGGTTTTTCTGCCATTTCTTTGTCCTCCATTACTCCCTCTCCAGCATCATTTTCCAGTGGTCCATTATCTACTCTCACCTCTCTTTTATTCTTTGTACATCTGAAGAAACTTTTGGTATCCTCTTTATTATTGTTGGTTAGCCTATCTTCATATTCCATCTTTTCCCTCTATGACTTTTTTAGTTGCCTTTGTTTTTTTTTTAAAAGCTTCCAAATCCCCTAATTTCCCAGTAATCTTTGTTCTACTAAATGCCCCCCTTTGGCTTTTATGTGGGCTTTGACTTCTCTTGTCAGCTACAGTTGCATCATCCTGCCTTTAGAATACAACTTCTTCTTTGAGATGCATCTATCCTGTGCCTTACGAATTGCTCCTAGAAACTCCAGCCATGGCTGCTCTGTCATCAGTCCTGCTAGTGTCTCCTTCCAATCAATATTAGGCAGCTCCTCTCATATACCCCTGTAATTCCCTTTAATCCACTGCAATATTGCTATATCTGACTTTAGCTTTACCCTCTCAAATTGCTGGGCAAATTCTATCACATTATGATCACTAATTATTGCACAACATCCAATCCAGTACATCTGATCCCCCAGTGGGCTCAACCATGAGCTGCTCCAAAAAGCCATCTTGTAGGCATTCTTCAAATTCATCCTCTTGGGATCCAGCACCAACCTATTTTTTCTAATTTACCTGCATATTGATATTTCCCATGACTATCCTAACATTGCTCTTTTAGCACGCATTTTCTATTCCCATTGTAATTTCTTTACCCACATCTTTGCTACTGAATATGCTTATGGGGAGCTTATAACTTGTGAACAGAATAAACAAAATCTGATGCTATGAACACTGAAAAACTTTGCATAGTATGGCACTATATGGTAATAGAATATCCTTGAAAACAACAGAATGATTTAACAAGTGTAAAGTTAAGGCCTTGGTACTTAAGGCCAGGACTTAAGAACTTTTTAAAAGCTATTATTAATGCTTTTTGAGATAGTGATTTAGATGCATATCATATTTTTTACTGAGTTAAGTACTGTATGTAATTAGTTTTGCTACAACAAGTGTCTGGGACATTGGAAAAAAGTTGAATTTCCCCATGGGGATGAATAAAGTATCTATCTATCCATCTTAACAGAGCTAGTATATCCCATGGAATTGTGCATGTATCGTGACCTGGAGGCTGCCACAGGTCTCTCAAACATTAGAAATAAATACACTATGACAGTAAGCTACAAAATCAAAATTATACTAAGACCAATTGAAAGTTATATCATAAATTATTTTAGATGCAGATTAACTCATACACATTAAAATATTTTGGGGCTGGCTGAACTTTGATACCCAAATTCCATCTGCTAAATCTTGGATAATATGCATAATAATACAATTTCCTTAATTCACTCATTAGAGTAACTGCAACAACATTTTTCAAAGTAAAGTGCATTTCATTGTTTTCACTGATCACTTTATATCAAATAGCCAGTTGAAAGCTACACAAACTTCAGATTCAAAAGAGCTTGTAGATTTAATAAAAAATTCTCACCTGGTGAGTTATCAATAGAAGCAGTGGAATCCACGAGACCAGCTGCAGGACTGACACAGCTGGAAGTCGAGGCTGGGACTGACCCATTCACAGAAGACTGCAGCACCAAAGGAACAGAAGTAGCCACAGATGGTGATTGCATTGTGACACCTAACGTAGATCCAGATAGGTTTACTGCAGTCTGAACTTTAACTTGCGCCATTCTCTATCACTGAAAGAAATAAATGTTCATGAGCCAAAAAGGCTACAAAATGGTAAAAAAACAAAAATGAATTTTAATTATCCACAGCAGGTAGGAAGGTATATACAAAGCAGAATGATATTAAAATGGAAATAATTTGCAGTAAATTATGGCCCCCATTATCTTATATATTCACATATATAACAAGTATGTGCCCAAGATCCAGAGCATGAAGATAACTACTGATTCCAATAACTCCTTACATGACAAAAAAAATGCAAGTTTTGTGTTGGGATCACAGCAACAAATTATGCTTGGCCTTATTTTTATGTGAATCATAAATGACAGGTTTTCCCTAAAATGTTGACACAAGTATTTTCAAATTTTTCAAAAATAAATGAGTTGAATGAATTACAAAGATATTGAAGAGTCAAAGAGAAGGATCAAAAGTAACAGAGGGCACTCTTGTAACAAAATGTTTGCAAAGATGATGGTGGGAAAACCTCGGCAAATGTATCCAGATAAAGTGAGATGGAACAAAGGCCACTACAACAACCCTGTATTTCTTTAAAAGTTGTGCCATTCCAGTTGTAAGCCCTGCTTTAAACTGCAAGTTGCAAATAAACAAAGTTGCAAATCATGTTCATCATTGTATAATGCTATATATCTTGAGGATTTCTGTGCTGCATTTGAAAATTGACTGTTATAGAAACCACACACAAAATATTAACAATCATATAAATGTTTTAGTCACCTGTTAGAGATAGCAACTACCAGATCCAGCTGTTTCAAAGAAACATTTTTTTCAGTATTTCAATTCAGCCCTGATTTTGCTTCCAATTCCTCACTCAGAAATACGTATTGTACATTGTATTGTTCCCAGAAAGCAATTATCAGTCCTTACAGTATTAAGCACACCCATCTCATCAGAGTACAATAAGCATCCTGTGCGTAAATTCATGTTTATAATTTAAAAAGGATCATGATCTTACATATATTATTTAAAAAATAGATAAAAAGTTGCATCCTGCTGGCTTCAAATTTGAGAAGAAAATTCAAACAGCTACATTTCAAAACAAGCAACTGATTGCCCCTCAGATTAACGCATTGAGAGTAAACAAAAGCTTCAAACAACTTTTTCATATCCAAAGTAATCTCAGAAGCTGGTTTTGACTTTTTATGGTTCCCAAATAAATAAGAACTCTTTGGGAGTAAAACCAGTCCTGACATTTAGTTACCGGGATGTGAATGTGGTCCAATAAGACCATAAGATATAGAAGCAGAAGTGGGCCATTCGGCCCATCGAGTCTGCTCTGGCATTCAATCATGGGCTGATCCAATTCTTCCAGTCATCCCTACTCCCCTGCCTTCGTGCCATACCCTTTGATGCCCTGGCTAATCAAGAATCTATATACACTGCCTTAAATGCACCCAATGACTTGGCCTCCACAGCCGCTCGTGGCAACAAATTCCACAGATTTACCACCTGCTAATTTCTCTGCATCTCAGTTCTAAAAGGATGTCCTTCAATCCTGAAGTCATGCCCTCTTGTCCTAGAATCCCCTACCATGAGAAATAACTTTGCCATATCTAATCTGTTCAGGCCTTTTAACATTTGGAATGCTTCTATGAGATCCCCCTCTCATTCTCCTGAACTCCAGGGAATACAGCCCAAGAGCTGTCAGACGTTGCTCATATGCTAACCTTTTCATTCCTGGAATCATTCTCGGAAATCTTCTCTGAACCCTCTCCAATGTCAGCATATCCTTTCTAAAATAAGGAGCCCAAAACTGCACACAATACTCCAAGTGTGGTCTCACTAGTGCCTTATAGAGCCTCAACATCACATCCCTGCTCATATTCTATACCTCTAGAAATGAATGCCAACATTGCATTCGCCTTCTTCACAACCAACTCAACCTGGAAGTTAACCTTTAGGGTATCTTGCACAAGGACTCCCAAGTCCCTTTGCATCTCTGCATTTTGAATTCCCTCCCCATCTAAATAATAGTCTGCCCGTTTATTTCTTCCACCAAAGTGCATGACCATACACTTTCCAACATTGTATTTCATTTCACTTCTTTGCCCATTCCCCTAAACTGTCTAAGTCTTTCTGCAGGCTCTCTGCTTGCTCAACACTACCCGCTCCTCCAGCTATCTTTGCATCATCAGCAAATTTAGCCACAAATCCATTAATACCACAGTCCAAATCATTGACATACATCGTAAAAAGCAGTGGTCCCTGTGGAACTCCATTGGTAACCGGCAGCCAGCCAGAATAGGATCCCTTTATTCCCATTCTCTGTTTTCTGCCGACCAGCCAGTGCTCTACCTATGCTAGTAACTTCTTGTATTTCCATGGGCTCTTATCTTGCTAATCAGCCTCATGTACGGCACCTTGTCAAGGCCTTCTGAAAATCCAAGTACACCACATCTACTGCATCTCCTTTGTCTTTCTCGCTTGTAATTTCCTCAAAGAATTGCAATAGGTTAGTCAGGCAGGATTTTCCTTTCAGGAAACCATGCTGGCTTTGACCTATCTTGTCATGTGCCACCAGGTACTCCATAATCTCATCCCTAACAATCGATTCCAACAACTTCCCAACCACTGATGTCAGGCTAACAGGTCTATAGTTTCCTTTTTGCTGCCTCCCACCCTTCTTAAATAGCGGAGGAATATTTGCAATTTTCCAGTCATCCAGTACAATGCCAAAATCTATCAATTCTTGAAAGATCATTATTAATGCCTCCGCAATCTCTCCAGTTACTTCCTTCAGAACCCGAGGGTACATTCCATCAGGTCCAGGAGATTTATCCACCCTCAGACCATTAAGCTTCCTGAGCACTTTCTCAGTCGTAATTTTCATTGTACAAGCTTCACTTCCCTGACACTCTTGAATGTCCGGTACACTGCAGATGTCTTCCACTGTGAAGACTGATGCAAAATACGCATTCAGTTCCTCTGCTATCTCTGCATCTCTCATTACAATATCTTCAGCATCATTTTCTATTGGTCCTATATCTACCCTCAACTCTCTTTTACCCTTTATATACTTAAAAAAATTTTTAGTATCTCCTTTGATATTAGTCGCCAGCTCCCTCTCGTAATTCATCCTCTCCTTTGGAATTACCTTCTTAGTTTCCTTTTGGAAGTTTTTAAAAGCTTCCCAATTCTCTATCTTCCCACTAGTTCTGGCTTCCTTGTATGCTCTCTCTTTTGCTTTTATTTTGGCTCTGACTTCACTTGTCAGCCACAGTAGTGTCTTTCTCTCCTTTGAAAATTTTTTCTTATTTGGAATATATCAATGACGAGTAACTAAGTAAATTATATCTGTATTATCTGAAATTGAGGAAAAGGAAGGTGATCTCAAAGTTCAGAAGTTCAAAGTAAAATTTATTATTAGAGTACATACACATCACTACATACAACCCTGAGATTCATTTTCATTTTTCTGCAGCCATACTTAGCTTAAAGAGTTAGATAGAGCTCTTAAAGATAGCGGAGTCAAAGGATATGGGGAGAAGGCAGGAACGGGGTGCTGATTGTGGATGATCAGCCATGATCACATTGAATGGTGGTGCTGGCTCAAAGGGCCGAATGGCCTACTCCTACACCTATTATCTATAGAACAGTAACTGTGAACAGGATCAATGAACAACAGACTGCGCAAATGCAAACACAAATAAATAGCAATAAATAACGAGAGCATGATATAACAAGATAAAGAGTCCTTGAAGTGAGAAAAACAGTTGTTGTAACACCAGAAATAGAATAAGTGTAGTTATTGCCTTTTGTTAGGAGTAGTAACTGTTATTGAACCTGGTGGTATGAGTCCTGAGGCACTTGTACCTTCTACCTGATAGTAGCAGTGAAAAGAGAGCACATCCTAGGTGGTGAGGATCTTTGATGATTGATGCTGCTTTTCTATGGCAAAGTTTCATGGTTGGAAGTGTTTTACCTGTGACATACTGGGCCAGTTCCACTATTTTTTGTAGTATTTTCCATTTAACGGCATTGGTGTTCTCATACCAGGCAGTAATACAGCCAGTCAGCACACTCTCCACCACACATCTATAGAAGTTTGCCAAGGTTTTTGATGACATGTCGAATCTCCGCAGACTCCTAAGGAACTAAGGGGCTGTCATGCTTTCTTTGAATTACATTTATATGATGTATCCAGGACAGGTCCTCTGAGACAGTGACACCCCGAAATTTAAAGTTGCTTACCCTTTCCACCTCTGGTCCTCTAATGAGGACTGGCCCATTGACCTCTGGTTGCCCTCTCCTGAAATCTACAATCAGCTCCTTGGTCTTGCTGACATTGAGTGAGAGGTTATTATTATGACACCACTCAGCCAAATTTTCAATCTCCCTGCTGTATGCTGATTTATCACCACCTTGTATATGACCCACAACAGTGGTGTCACTGGCAAACTTGGCTATGGTGTCGGAGCTGTGCTTAGCCACACAGCCACATGCGTGAAACAAATCCAAGCGTAGAAACTTCTTAGGGACTGCGGTAAAAGAGAGGCAGAAGATAGAACAGCATGAAAACACAGGGTCAAGGACAGCTTCTAGCTTACTGCAATAAGGACTCTCGACCTCACAATTTACCTTGTCATGGTCTTACAACGTTTTGTCTGCCTACTCTGCATTCTCTGCAACAGCAAAGGGATATTCAGCAATCAGCTATTGCTTTCGCCTTGTGTCAATATGATGAAATGATGTGTATAAGTGGCATGCAAAACAAAGTTTTTCCACTGTACTGTGATAGGTGTGAAAATAATATACCAATCTTGAACAAGGAGACAAGCTTACAAAATTAGGGGTGGCCATTTAAAACCCAGACAAATAAGAATTTCTTCTCACAGAGAAAATGAACCTCTGGAATTCTGCACAAATTCTCAACTATTGGGTCTACTTAAAAAGAGGGAACAGACACATTTTTGAACAATCAGAGAACTGGAGGCTCTGGGGAGTTAGCAGAGATGAGACGAGATCTAGGTAGATCCATCATGATTACTTTGAATGGTGGAGCAGGGCGAAAGGCCAACTGGCCAACTCTTTCGCCCATCTCTCATATTCTTATCACATGCCACCGTGAATTTCAAATATTTACCTGTAAAGACCAATAAAAACGTTTATAATTTTTACATTAGTAGTTGTATATTGTATATGGTATATTGCATCGTAATTAGAGAGCAACAGCAGATGTGAAAAATCAGCATGCAGTAATTTTAGTCCAATAATGCGAGTGCATTTTGCACATGCCATAATTCCAGTAAAAATCACACCTTGAGCCAGCTAAAAAACTTCAAGACTATAATTTCAGAGGCTTGTTGGCAAACAATAGAAACTCTGTATAACTGAAGGTGGATACAAAAATAGGAAAAAGTAACCTTAGTAAAAACCTATGCCTTAGCAGAGATTACAAACATGACATAACTTATAAGGTGAACAATTTTTAAAACCAATAATTTTACACTTTTAAAAGTTTCACCCTAACACTATGTTTGCTTTAATAAGAAGACCCACTAAATGTCCATTCATCAAAACATAAAAGCACGTTTATTTTTAGATCAAATGCAATGTCTCACATGTGAAATCAGTCCAAGGTAATAAACAAATTAAATATAGCAGTAGGACCAAAACTGCAAATGGATTTCAGAACTATAGGACATTAAAAATAGCACTGAAGGTAGATAAGGAATAAAGGATTTAATTACATCAGTATTCCATAAACCACTTATGTAACAGCAGTCTATCAGTTTCTGCATGTACAGTGGCATGCAAAAGTTTGGGCACCCCTGGTCAAAATTTCTGCTACGGTGAATAGTTAAGTGAGTAGAAGATGAACTGATCTCCAACAGTCATAAAATTAACGATGAAACATTCTTTTCAAAATTTTAAGCAAGATTAGTGTATTATTTTTGTTTTGTACAATTTTAGAGTGAAAAAAAGGAAAGGAGCACCATGCAAAGGTTTGGGCACCCCAAGAGATCTGAACTCTCAGTTAACTTTTACCAAGGTTTCAGACTTTAACTAGCTTGTTAGGGCTTTGGCTTGTTCACAGTCATCGTTAGGAAAGGCCAGGTGATGGAAATTTCAAAGTTTTATAAATACCCTGACTCCTCAAACCTTGTCCCAGCAATCAGCAGCCATGGGCTCTTTTAAGCAGCTGCCTAGCACTCTGAAAATTAAAATAAATGATGCCCACAAAGCAAAAGGCTATAAGAAGATAGCAAAGCATTTTCAGGTAGCCGTTTTCTCAGTTCGTAATGTAATTAAGAAATGGCAGTTAACGGGAATGGTGGAGGTCAAGTTAAGGGCTGGAAGACCAAGAAAACTTTCCGAGAGAACTGCTCGTAGGATTGCTAGAAAGGCAAATCAAAAGCCCCCGCTTGACTGCAAAACACCTTCAGGAAGATTTAGCAGACTCTGGAGTGGTGGTGCACTGTTCTACTGTGCAGCGACACTTGCACAAATATGACCTCCATGGAACAGTCATCAGAAGAAAACCTTTCCTGCGTCCTCACCACAAAATTCAGTGTCCGAGGTTTGCCAAGGGACACCTAAACAAGCCTGATGCATTCTGGAAACAAGTCCTGTGAACTGATGAAGTTAAAATAGAACTTTTTGGCCACAATGAGCAAAGGTATGTTTGGAGAAAAAAGAGGGGAGAATTTCATGAAAAGAATACCTCTCCAACTGTTAAGCATGGGGGAGGATCAATCCTGCCTCGGGCTTGTGTTGCAGCCAGTGGCACGGGGAACATTTCACTGGTAGAGGGAAGGATTAATTCAATTAAATACCAACAAATTCTGGAAGCAAACATCACACCATCTGTAAAAAAGCTGAAGATGAAAAGAGGATGGCTTCTACAACAGGATAATGATCCTAAACACACCTCAAAATCCACAATGGATTACCTCAAGAGGTGCAAGGCAGAGGTTTTGCCATGGCCCTCACAGTCCCCCAACCTAAACATCATGGAAAATCTGTGGATAGACCTCAAAACTGCAGTGCATGCAAGACAGCCCAAGAATCTCACAGAACTAGAAGCCTTTTACAAGGAAGAAAGGGCAAACTGAAAGACCCTTAGCTGGCTACAGAAAGTGTTTACAAGCTGTGATACTTGCCAAAAGGGGTGTTACTAAGTATTGACCATGCAGGGTGCCCAAACTTTTGCTTCGGGCCCTTTTCCTTAAAGAGGTGGCTCTAGAAATCGTGGACGCATTGGTAATCATTTTCCAATGTCCTATAGATGCAGGAACAGTTCCTGCTGATTGGAGGGTGGCTAATGTTGTCCCACTTTTCAAGAAAGGAGGAGAGAGAAAACAGGGAATTATAGACCCGCTAACCTGACGTCAGTGGTGGGAAAGATGCTGGAGAAGAAATTACGACACATTTGGATAGCAGTAGAAGGATCAGTCCGAGTCAGCGTGGATTTATGAAGGGAAAATCATGCTTGACTAATCTTCTGGAGTTTTTTGAGGATGTAACTATGAAAATGGACAAGGGAGAGCCAGTGGATGTAGTGTACCTGGACTTCCAGAAAGGCTTTGATAAAGTCCCACATAGGAGATTAGTGGGCAAAATTAGGGCACATGGTATTGGGGGCAGAGTACTGACATGGATTGAAAATTGGCTGGCTGACAGGAAACAAAGAGTAGCGACTAACGGGTCCCTTTCGGAATGGCAGGCTGTGACCAGTGGGGTACCGCAAGGTTTGGTGCTGGGGCCACAGCTGTTTACGATATACATTAATGATTTAGATGAAGGGATTAAAAGTAACATTAGCAAATTTGCTGATGACACAAAGCTGGGTGGCAGTGTGAAATATCAGGAGGATGTTATGAGAATGCAGGGTGACTTGGACAGGTTGGGTGAGTGGGCAAATGTATGGCAGATGCAGTTTAATGTGGATAAATGTGAGGTTATCCACTTTGGTGGCAAGAACAGGAAGGCAGATTACTATCTAAATGGAGTCAAGTTAGGAAAAGGGGGAAGTACAAAAAGATCTATGTGTTCTTGTACATCAGTTAATGAAAGCAAGCATGCAGGTACAGCAGGCAGTGAAGAAAGCTAATGGCATGCTGGCCTTTATAACAAGAGGAATTGAGTATAAGAGTAAAGAGGTCCTTCTGCAGCTGTACAGGGCCCTGGTGAGACCCCACCTGGAATATTGTGTGCAGTTTTGGTCTCCAAATTTGAGGAAGGACATTCTTGCTATTGAGGGAGTGCAGCATAGGTTCACAAGGTTAATTCCCGGAATGGCGGGACTGTCATATGTTGAAAGATTGGAGCGACTGGGCTTGTATACACTGGAATTTAGAAGAATGAGAGGGGATCTGATTGAAACATATAAGATTATTAAGGGATTGGACACGCTGGAGGCAGGAAGCTGATGGGTGAGTCCAGAACTAGAGGCCACAGTTTAAGAATAAGGGGTATGCCATTTAGAACAGAGATGCGGAAAAACTTTTTCACCCAGAGAGTGGTGGGTATGTGGAATGCTCTGCCCCAGAAGGCAGTGGAGGCCAAGTCTCTGGATGCATTCAAGAGAGAGTTAGATAGAGCTCTTATAGATAGCAGGGTCAAGGGATATGGGGAGAGGGCAGGAACGGGGTACTGATTGTGTATGATCAGCCATGATCACAGTGAATAGCGGTGCTGGCTAGAAAGACCGAATGGCCTACTCCTGCACCTACTGTCTATTGTCCTTTATTGTTATTTTGAAACTGTAAAAGATGGAAACAAAAAAATAAATTTGCTTAAAATCTTAAAGAAATGTGTCATCTTTAACTTTATGCCTTTTTGGAAATCAGGTCATCTTTTACTCGCTTAGCTATTCACAGTAACAGAAATTTTGACCGGGGTGCCCAAACTTCTGCATGCCACTGTAAAATACTGAATGTGCAGAAAATCATGTGATTACCATTGAAACTGAAGTGTCAAAAATACTGTCACAGCAAGTGAGAAGCAGACAGAGATGCTGCACAACACTCCAGCAGAGAGATTCCAAAGCTTGGATCTGTTTTCAAAGCAAAATGCTTTAGGATAATATTATACACTGCCAACTTCACTGGAAAAAGTCCCTTGTGTGTTCTTTTTACTTGCAATCAATGTTATATATTTTTTTATTCTGCCCTAATTTCATAACCTCTTCAAAATCTGTTGGATATCTATGTATACTGTGTTCAATTCCATCATAAAAACTGGAAATGTTTGTCCATACAAGTATAAGACGTAGGAACAGAATTAGGCCATTCAGCCTATCGAGTCTGCTCCAACATTCCATCATGGCTGATGTATTATCCCTCGCAAGGCCATACTCCTGCCTTTGTCCTATAACTTTTGTGCTCTGACTAATCCAGAAACCAGCAACCTCTGCTTTAAAAAATGCAAGTGAATTGTCCTCAACAGCCTTCTGTGGCAACAAACTCCACAGATTCATAAATAGTAAACACAAAGTGCACTGTAGATGCTGTGGTCAAATCAAGACGTACAAACAAAGCTGGATGAGCTCAGCAGGTCGGGCAGCAGGAGTCAATGTTTCGGGTCAAAACCCGAAACGCAGATTGGGGGAACGCTTCATCGAGCACCTACACTCCGTCTGCCACAACAGATAGGATCTCCCGATTGCCACTCACTTCAACTCTCCCTCTCATTCCCATTCGGATTTGTCCATACATGGCCTCCTCTACTGTCATGATGAGGCCAAACTTCGGTTGGAGGAACAACATCTCATATACCGTCTGGGTAGTCTCCAGCCGCTTGGTATGAACATCGAATTCTCCAACTTCCGGTAATTCCCTCCCTCTCCCTTCCCCATCCCACCTCTACTCTGTCTCCACTTCTAGCTGCCTATCACCTCTCATGACTGCCTTCTTCTACTACCCATAGTGCTTTCCCCTTAGATTCCTTCTTCACCTCTCCTGCCTATCCCCTCCCCCACCTCTTGATCTTTCCTCTGATTGGTTTTCCACCCTCTCCCCACCTTCTTTATAGGGCCCCTGCCCCCTCCTTCTTTAGTCCTGACGAAGGGTTTCGACCCAAAACTGCTTCTTTCAATGGATGCTGCCTGACCTGCTGAGTTCATCCAGCTTTTTTGTACGTCCACAGATTCACCATCCTCTGGCTAAAGAAATTCCTCTGCATCTCTGTTCTAAATGGACGCCCCTCTATTTTGAAGCCATGCCCTCTGGTCCTGGACTCACCCACTATAGCGAGCATCCTGTTCACATCCACTCTGTCTCAGCCTTTCAAAATGTAATACGTTTCAATGAGATCAACCCCTCCACCCCCACCCCTGGACCTGCCATTCTTCTAAACTCCAGAAGTACATGGCCAGAGCTATCAAATATTCCTCATACGTTAATCGTTTCATTCCAGAGTCATTCTCATGAACCTCCTCCGGACCCCCTCTAATACCAGCACATCTTTACTTAGATAAGGGACCCAAGTGAAGTCTAACCAATGCTTTATACAGCCTCTGAATGATATCCTTACTTTTATATTCTAGTCCTCTCAAAATGAGTGATAACACTGCATTTACTTTCTTACTACTAACTCAACCTGCAAGTTAATCTTTAGAGAATCGTGTACGAGGATTCCCAGGTCCCTTTGCACCTCTGACTTCTGATTTTTCTCTCTATTTAGAAAGTAAACCACGCCTTTATACCTCCTACCAATGACCATGCACTTCCCTACATTGTATTCCACTTGGTATTCTTTGCCCATTCTCCTAATCTGTCTAAGTCCTTCCACAGACTGTCTACTTCCTCAACACATGTGTCTCTCCACCCATCTTCATATTGTCTGAAAACTTGGGTCACAAAGCCATCAATTCTGTCATCTAAATCTTTAACAAACAACGTGAAAAGAAGCAGTCCCAATATCGATTCTTGCAGAACACCACTAATCACCGGCAACCAATCAGAAAAGGCCCCCATTATCCCCACTCTTGACCAACTGCCAGTCAGCCAATCTTCTATCCATGCTTATTCGTTCCTATAATACCAAGGGCTCTCATCTTGCTAAGCAGCCCCATGTTCAGTACCTTGTTAAAGGCCTTCTGAAAATCCAAGCAAACAACATCCACTGATTCTCATTTGTCTATCCTGCTTGTTATTTCCTCAAAGAATTCCAACAGATTTAAGACCATAAGACATAGGAGTAGAATTAGGCCATCTGGCACATCGAGTCTGTTCTGCCATTCAATCATGGTTGATCTCCTTATATCTCTGTCAATCAAGATTTTCCCCTTCAGGAAACCATGTGACTCCAAATACCATGAAACAACATCCTTCCCAACTAATGAAGTCAGGCTAACTGGTCTATAGTGATCCTTGAAAGATTGCTACTAATGCCTCCACAATCTCTTCAGCTACCCCTTTCAGAACCCTTGGGTGTGGTCCTAGTGACTTATCTACCTTCAGACCTTTCAACTACCCAAGCACCTTGTCTTTAGTAATAACAACTACACTCACTCCTGCCCCAATGCTCGAATTTCTGGCATACTGCTAGTGTCTTCCATGAAGACTGATGCAAAATACTTATTAAATACAATTTCTTTTTCCACAATTACGACCTTTCCAACATCATTTTCTAGCAGAACAATAACCGCTCTCATCCTTCTTTTACTTATATCTGAAAAACCTTTTGATATCCTCTTTTATATTATTGGCTATCTTACCTTCATATCTTCCTCTCCTTATGGCTTTTTGGTTGCCTTCTGTTTGTTTTTAAAAGCTTCCCAATCCTCTAACTTCCTTTTAATTTTTTTGTTAAATTAGATGCCCTCTTTTTTGATTTTACACTGTCTTTGTTTTCCCTTGCCAGCCACAGTTGCTTCATCCTCCCTTTAGAATACTTCATCTTGGGGATGTTACTATCCTACGACTTCCAAACTGTTCCCAGACACTCCAGCCATTGTTGCTCTGCCGTCATCCCTGCTAGTGTTCCCTTCCAATCAACTTTGGCCAGCTCCTCTCACATGCCTCTGTAATTCCATTTACTCCACTGTAATACTGATACAACTGACTTTAGCTTCTGCCTCTCAAACTGCAAGGTGAATCCAATCACATGTCACTACCTCCAAATAGTTCCTTTACCTTAAGTTCCCTAATCAAATCTGGTTCATTACACAACGCCCAATACAGAAAAGCTGAACCCCTGGTGGGCTCAATCATAAGCTGCTCTAAAAAGCCATTTCATAGGCATTCTACAAATACCTTCTCTTGGGTTCCAGCACCAACCTAATTTTCCAAATCTACCTGCATATTGAAATCTACCATGATTATAACATTGCTCTTTGGACATTTCTTCTCTAACTCCCATTGTAATTTGTACCCCACAGCCTGGACACTGTTCAGAGGTTTGTATATAAGATAAAGTAGCAGAATTAGGCCACGTGGCCCATCAAGTCTGCTCCACAATTTCATGACTAATCCAATTTTCCTCTCAGCCCCAATCTCCTGCCTTCTCCCCTAATCCCTTCATGCCCTGATCAAACAAGAATCTATCAGTCTCTGCCTTGAATATACATAAAGACTTGGCCTCCACAGCTGCCTGTGGCAAAGATTTGCACAGATTCACCACTCTCTGGCTAAAGAAATTCCTCCTCATCTCCATTCTAAAAGGATGCTCCTCTATTCTGAGGCTGTGCCCTCTAGTGTTAAGACTCTCCGACCAGAGGAAACATCCTCTCCACATCCAGTGATTCTTGAACGATCATTACTACCGCCTCCACAATTTCTTCAACCACCTCTTTCAGAACTCTGGTGCGTACACCATCTCGTTCAGATAATTAATCTACTTTCAGACATTTCAGTTTCCCAAAAACCTCCTCTCTAGTTTATGGTAACTTCACACACTTCATGCCCCAATACCATACTGCTAGTGACCTCCACAATGAAGACTGATGTAAAATACTTATTTGGTTTATCCACTGTTTCGTTGCCCCCATTACTATCTCTCCATATTCTTTTCTAGCTGTCTGATATCCACTCTCATCCCTCTCTTACATTTCAGGTGTCTGAAAAAAATTCCCATCAGGGTCTTTTTTTACCCTTGTAGTTCCTTAACTCTACCCACAAGGATTCTACATCTTCTGATCAATAGGTTCAATAGGTACATTTAATGTCAGAGAAATTAATACAGTATGCATCCTGAAATTCTTTTTCTTCACAAATATCCATGAAAACAGGAGTGCCCCAAAGAATGAATGACAGTTAAATGTTAGAACCCCAAAACCTCCATAAGTCACTTCTAACATTTGATTTTTTTTTTAAACCAACAAAGCCACCCCACCCTCTCTGCCCACCTGCCTGTCCTTTTGAAAACTTCATGTATCCCTGGATATTAAGCTCCCAACTGTGATCTTCTTTCTGCCATGATTCAGTGATGCCCACAACATCATACCTGACAATCTCTAACTGCACTACAATATCATCCATTTTATTCTGTATACTGCATGCATTCAAACACCTTCAGTTTATATCATCCTTTTCAATTCTGCCATGTTACACTTCAACTCAGCCCACTGAATACAGTTTTGCCCTATCATATGCCTGTCCTTCCTCACAGCTGCAATGCATCTACTTGCACACAGACACCATGGTTTGTAACAGTTAGCATGGCACTATTACAGCGCAGGGCACTGGAGGTCAGAGTTCAATCCCAGCATCCTCTGAACAGAGTCTGTGTACTTTTGTCCCATGAAATGTCCAGGTATCCCCCCGGTGTTCCTGTTTTCTCCCACAATCCAAAGACGTACAGGGTAGATTAGTCATTGAAAATTGTACTGCGTTTTTATGTATGAAAAGCCAGCTTGATCCCACTGGGAATATATACAAACACAATCATTCTATTTTGAAATTCATACAATAATGACGACGAGTTAATAATGCAGATCTGATTTTACTATAAAACTTCAATTGCATTTCAAGGTTGGGACTCCAAATAAATATGACTAATTTTTTTATTTTTTTTTACACAGAAGGTACTGTACCCCAATGGGCAAGTTTCATGACTGGTACTCAGATCTGAATTGCTGATCTTCAGTCAAGTTCAAAACCCACTGCAATTAAATAGAATAAAAAGTAGCATCAGTGATGTTGCTGATTAAATTACCAAACTATCATGGCAAAAAGGAAATCTATCATCCTTAAACTGTCACATCAGTAGCTATTGTGAAACAATAATGAACTCTTAACGACTCTTGGAAATGGCCAAGGAGTAATTTAATGGAGAATAAATTTCAACCTGGCCAGCTACTATCACATTCCATGAACAAAAACTGAGTAACTTCATAGCATTACTGAGAATTATGTTAGATAGTTGAAGACATTACAACTTATATTTAAACGTATGCTGGAAATGACCAAAACTTATCCAATTCAATGAGATAAATTTGCCTATTATAAAGCTTCATTCTGTTCTGCAGAAATGATATTCACCTGGTACATCTAGGTCTATTGTAAACATAATTTTGATAATTTTTTATCATAATTATCTCCTGCCCACTTCCAATGTAGCAATCATCCTACTGAAACTTCTTGAAGTGAAAATTTAGAGCATATATGTCAAACTCAAGGCTTGCGGGCCAAATCCGGCCCGCAGTGGAATTATCTTTGGCCCGCGAGATAATATCTAATTACTATTAAAGCTGGCCCCAGTAATCGAAGCGCCTATGGCGTATGATATGGCTAATGCTGAGTTTATTCAGGTACCAGGTTTTCAGGGTTTTTAGTGTTTATTCAGCAGTCTTCTTCATAAGAAACAGAATTTGTAAAGTGAAACACTTTGTAGTTATAGCAGAGACTGAGACACATGAGAGCAGGCTGAAAAAACGGAGGCAACGAAAGCTGCGTTCACACGCGTCTGACTGATCCGGCCCGCGTGAAGCTGCATTTTGCTCAATCCGGCCCGTGACCTAAAATGAGTTTGACACCCCTGATCTGATTTAGAGTTACTGGGATCAGCTGTGAGACTATAGATGAAAAGCATGAGATTACTTGAGTTTTTTTGAGTTATATGCACTGTGTTGAACACCTTGATCTGGAGGTGCTCATGTGTACTACTGAATGATAATAAACTTGAATTTAATTTGCAATCTATAGTTACAACTGACCAAATCAAAATATAAATTCTACTCAACTCCTGTCACCAACATGCCTGAAAAGCAAATCAGACTGTCACAACTAAAATTTAAGGAAGTTCATTTGATTTCTTAATGACTTATGAAGCACCTTTCAAAGATTTAAGCTTGGTAAACAAAGTAAAACTTTTGCCCATTATTATATAAAACATCAATTTCTATAAAGAATGGTTCTGATGTACTGATTTATAGAATTCTGAATACTTAAAAGTCATAATACACAAAGCTTTAGTAAAACTATACAAAAAACTGAAAGATGCAACTGCCTGAAACTACAATGATTTAGATAGACAAAGAGAAAATCTGCAGCTGCTGAAAATCCGAGCAACACACACAAAATGCTGGAGGAACTCAGCAGGCCAGACAACATCAATGGAAAAGAGTACAGTAAACGTCTCGGGCCAAGACCTTTTCGTAAGAATTCAGCAGGATGATTGGAAAGAAATCTTTCTAGAACGATTATTATTTTTCTTTCTAAACTACTAGCCTAAATCATGCAGCACACGGAGACCTTCTGTTTCCAATCTAATCATATCTTCCAGGTACTTGATGTCCTTTCAGTATCACTGAAGTGGAATATGGTATTTCGTCATTTCAAGGTTAACCTCTGACCATTTTTATAAAACATGTGCTCCTCCAGAGCAAACCCCTCCACCCTTCTACCCGAAAACAAATTGTAGAATTTATTTAATTTCATTTCTGTTTGTTAACCCATTATAGCTACACAAAGTAGATCTGCTCAGGCCAGCAAAGACTTCCATTACTACAATGAAGCTGAGAGGGGAAAAGAAAAACCCACAAAATATTACCTGCTTGAAAACTGAAATAAACACAGATCATGCTGCGAATGCTCAGGTCAGACAGGATCTGGAGGCAAGAAGTATACTTGAAGTTTCAGGTCATCAGGACTGATTTAAAAAATCCGCTCTAATGAAAGATCACTGTCCTGCAGCTTCAAATGTCTGTTTCTGTCTCTGTGGATATTGCCCGACCTTCTGGGGATTTCCACTAGTTTTGTTTTTGATTTCAGTTCTGCCAATAATTGTGGAATATGAAAAGGAGTTTACTCAAAGACATTGCTGGGGCCAGGAATCAGGCCAAAATGAGTCAACAATTTGAAGAGCTGCAACTACAATCACCATCATAAAAAACACACCCCAGGGGAGTTGTAGCCTTGCAGAAGCATAACATTAATCTTTCTTATTGTAAAAGTTCTGAAACTGAACAGGAAACAAATGATCCAAACAAATGCCGTTACTTTGTTCTTATGGTCCAGGTCATGACAAATTTAGCCGCACTGAGACTTACTAGCAATGATTTAACATCAGAATGAAAACTTGGGATTCTTAGGACTACATAAGGGAGAAAGACAAATAACTGGGTAATTTATTTCTATGATATAGTCAGAAGAAAGTTACATATGTAGGAAGGAGAAAATATAACTGCCAACCATTAGGATAGAGAAAACAAATGACTTTGTGTAGAACTTATTTCTTCACTAAATTATTAAGGACTTATTTCACACCTGAAATAAGTCTCTGGGGGAATGTCAGATAAAATCACAACCAAGGAATTATGCAGTGGGCAATGGGAAGTTGGGAAGAGGTGCTGATTATGGGAAGGTAAATGTAAATTTTGTACTGAGGGAAATTTAAAGTACTCTTTACCATCGTGATCAAGATCCCCTTAACGGTATATTATTTCCACCTGCTGGACAAAAGGTCATGTTAAAATAGTTAGCGTGGAAAGATCTGGAAAAGGATCCAGTTAAGCACTCCATGTAAGAACCAATAACACTGAAAAGACAAAGACCATAAGACATAGGAGCAGCATTAGGCCATTCAGCCCATCAAGTCTATTCTGCCATCATGGCTGGTTTATTATCCCTCTCAACCCTATTCTCCTGCTTTCTCCCCATAATCTTTAATGCCCTTACTAATCAAGAACCTATTGACGATGGCTGATTCTTCGCTTCAGAAGATCAGGAGGGAACTCCACTGCTGTAGGACTATATTTGCTGCCTGCACAGCATGGTGAGGATCAGTGCGTGTGGTTCCATTCCCAAGGCTGGGGGATGTTCCACAATGGCCCGTGAGCTGTGACAACTGCAGCAACCCCCAAGGCTGTAGGTTGAGCATCCAAGTTCTGCTTCTCCTAGCAGACTGCCTGGCAAGGCTAACAAGTCTCATCTACCTGGGTTTGGAATCCAAGTTGTCCTTCTCCTAGGCTGGCTACCAACCTAGGCTGATGAGCCCAGCCTGCCCGCCCGCCCAGCTATACCATTGACCTCACGATTGCACCATGACATAACAGGGACGCCACATGAAGGTGTTGCTATGGGCACAGTAGTGTAACAGAGACCATATGCGAGTGACCTCCTGCATGGCAAACCAAACAGTGGTCCTGTAGCAATCACTACACTCGGAAAGGAGAGGCTATGGGAGAAGCTTCACCATCCTTAAGTGAGCAGGACACCCAGCCCAGGACTCACCCGTCCCCAAGAACCTATTAACTCCCACTTTAAATATACTTAATGACTTGGCATCCATCTGTGACAATGTATTCCACATTGTTGTACCACCCCTTTTGTTTCTAAATTCAGTCTTTACGAGTCCACTTGAAAGTATAAACATTGCAGAAAATGAAAAATAAAGGTGCTTCCATAAGGAACAGGATACAAAGCCTGGATTTTCCTAGGAGTTTCCAGCAGTTACGCCCACACAGAAGTCCGCACATTAATGGTTCACTCCATTGGCCATTTCCTAGTGGGCCCTGCTGCTGGACTCCCCAAGGAGTTCAACAGTGGAGCACAAGCTTGCTGAGAGTTCCCAGCACCAGGTTAGTACTGACACAAAATCCCTTCTCCTTCAATTTCAGTGGGGATAGAAAGGCAACTGGCAAGGAAGATATTGTTCGGTTAAATGTATTTAATAATCTAAAACTTCAAAAAATTTTCTTTGTAACTGTAACAATTTGTTGACAAGGTTCCACCAGAAATTTGGTGGCAAAGTGAAAACAAATAGGTCTTCCGGTATAGATTGGGAGACCATTTCGCCGAGCATCCGCACTCCGTCCACCAGAACCACCGGGATCTCCCAGTGGCCACCTATTTTAATTACAATTCCCATTCCGATATGTCCATCCACGGCCTCTTCCACTGTCAGGATAAGGCCACACTTCAGCTGGATGAACAACACCTCAATTCCATCTGGGTAGCCTCCAGCCTGATGGCATGGACATAGATCTCTCAAACTTCCAGTAATGCCTCCCCCCATTTTGCACTATTTATTTTATTCTAACTTATAGTTAGGTGTTATGCCTACATTATACTGCTGCCACAAAGCAAAACATCTCACAACTTACGTCAGTGAGAATAAACCTGATCCCAATAAATGCTGAGAGCACAAAAATAAGCATATTGCATGGAATGAAAATCGTTCCATAAACAGGGAACAGTAGAAATAAACTGAACTTTCTATGACTAACTGAATACTACAGAGATTAGTGCTTGGAACCCCTATTCACATTACATCCAATACAAATGTGGGTGGGATGGTAAGCTGTGAGCTTCAACACAATTCAGTCAAAATCACTGAACAGATAAATTATTTTACTATTGTCACATGCACTGAATTACAGTGAAAAGTTTCTCTTGCAAACTGCTAATGCAGATCAAATCATTACCCGACTCACTGAAGTTCAAAAAGGTAAAATAAGAAGTGTAACAAGTATTGAGAAAGTGAAATGCAGGTCAACAATAAGGTACAAGATCATAATGAGATAGATTGTGAGCTTCCAGAGTCCACCTTATCATACTAGGGAATCATTTAATAGTCTTAGAACAGCAGGGCAGAGGCTGTCCTTGAGCCTAATGTAATGTGTTTTGGGGGTTTTATATTTTCTGCCTGATGGAAAAGACAAGGAAAGAGAACGTTGAGGGTAGATGGGCTCTTTGATTATGCTGGCTGCTTTACCGAGGCAGCAAGTACAGACAGAGGCTGGTTTCCATGATGCAACCCCACTACATAATAAAGGCAGAATAGGCAAATGTGATTATCCACATCCGTAGGAAGAACAGTAAGAGAAAATTCTGTTTAAATCATGATAGATTGGTAAACACCAATGTACATGGGCATTCTATATGCATTTGTAAACCCATCTCTGAAAGCAAACGTGCAGGTGCAGCAAGCAATTAAGGTACTAAAGAGTAAGTTGGTCTTTATTTAAGAAATTTGGAGCAAGGATATCTTACTATAATTATCAAGGGACATCGTGAGACCATACCTAAAGTATTTAGTGTTATTTCAGTGTTCATTTAGAAAGGATGTGTGCCAGAGAGAGTGCAACCAAGGTGCACTGATTCCTGGGTGGGCAAGACTATCACATGAGAAGAGATTAGATCACTGGATTTTAGGAAAATGACAGGAAATTTCATTAAAGTCTCCACACTTCTGATAAGGCTTGACAGGCTAGATTCAGGAAGTGCCTTTCCCCTGAAGTTGCAACCTCAGGTTGCAGGCAAAGACAAACATGGCAGGGATGAGGAGGAACTCCTTCATTCAGAAGGAGGATCTGTGGAACTCACTACCACATGACAGTGATTTCATAACAAAGTAAATTTCAAAATTCAAAGTGAATGTATTATCAATGTACATGTTATCATATACAACCCTGGGGTTCACAGCAGAACAAATACAATAGAATCAATGAAAAGCTGCACTGACAAACAACTAATGTGCAAAATAAGGTACACACAAACAAACAAATAACAATGAAGACATGAGTTGCAGAGCCTTTGAAAGTGAGTCCCTACGTTGTGGAATAAACTCCGAGTTGAGGCGAGTCTAATTATCCACGCTGGTTCAGGAGTTGGATGATTGAAAGGTAATAACTGTTCCTGAATCTGGTGGTGTGGGACACAAGGTTCTGGTACCTCCTTCCCTTTAGAGCAGAGGGTCCCAGCAATTTTTTTATGCCATGGAACAGTACCATTAAGCGAGGGGTCCATGGACCCCAGGTTGGCAACCCCTGCTTTAGACAGACAGATTTCTGGATATTAAAACAAACAGTGAGTCAGCAGGATCACATTACTGAGGTAGGTCACCTGTCACAACTGTTGATGGCCAAATGGCCATCACCTGCTTCAATTTTCCTATATTTACATGCTGAAACACCAAGATGCAATTGGAATAGGCAATTCACATACAACGAGAACATCAACGCAAATCCATGGGCCAAACAGTTTGTTTCCCTTCCTTATTTTCCACATACACCTTGTTACAGTGAACACATCCAATGAAGTCTCTAGATGGGAAGTCTTGTGTTATTACTGTATGGTCTTGTCTTGCCTTTGAAGATTGAAAACAAACCTGCTTTTCTGTATGTTGGCAAGATTTAATGCTCTGTTCTGGTTACCAGATAAAATAACCCTTAAATTAATGACTCAAGTCAGTCATTGACAAACACAAAGCTGAGCTTCTGGCAAATTAGAATGTCACCAGCAAAAACGATGAACTATGCACTGTACGTTATGAATCAGAAACTTGGCAGATGGCAGCAATTCACAACTTGTAAAAGGGAGAGGAAGAGAAATTGAACAATGATACCAATCACATTCTAACGCTCAGCAAGCTGCAGTCATTCAGATAGTTTATATTATCAAAGTCTTCAGACTGCAGAAAACTTAAGACAATGGCATTTTTGCAGAGAGCCCGCTATCTGAAAAGTGTCAAATCATGTGAAAATTAACAGGAGACTGTAGGGGTTGGGTAGTGTTGCAAAGACAGGGAGCCTGCTTAAGGACTTACACAGTTTAGGAGAGTGGGCAAAGTGGCAGGTGGTATACAACAGGGTGAAGAGTAAGATTATGCACTTTGCGACATGGAAATGGCCCATTTTTGAAATGGAGACAGAATTCAGAAATTGAAAGTGCAAAGGAACTTGGAAGTTCTTGTTCAGAATTCCCTCAAAACTGAATTGCTAATAAGGAAGCCAAATGCAGTGTTAGCATTTATTCTGAAAGCATTCAAAAATAAAAACAAGGATGCAAAGCTGAGACTTTATAAAGCATTGATCAGACTGCATTTGGAATATTCTAAGCAACTTTTGGGTACGATACTTAAAGAAAGATGTGCTGCGCCTAAAAGTCAAGAAGAGGTTCACAAGAATATCAATCAAAAGGCTCAGCATATGAGAACTATTTGGCAGCTCTGGATCTGTACTCTATGCAGTAGAGAAGGATTGGGTGTGGGGGAGAGGGGAAGGAACAGTATCTCACTTATTGAATGGCGGAGCAGGCTCGATGAACCAGATGGCCTACTCCTGCTCCTATTTCTTATCTTCTTAAACATACTAGGAAGAGTGGATGGGGAAAGGATGTCTCCATTAGTAGTTGGTGCTGCCCTCTAGTGTTTACTCGGTGGAAGACAAGCTGGATTGTGTTCATTCGTCCATCTGCAGACTGCTGTGAACTGCTTGTTCGTGCCGATTAACACCCACGCACCATATTTTTTCGTGTGAATGTATCTTTACTGCTATCTTATATCTTCTATATGTACCTTGTGCTGTGCATGACTGTTGGTATTGTGTTTTGCACCTTGGCCTCAGAGGAACGCTGTTTCATTTGGTTGTATTCATGGGTATTCGTGCGTGGTTGAATGATAATTAAACTTAAACTTGAAAGGACACTCCTCAGCCTCCTCCAATCCAGGAAAACCGTCCTAGCCTATTGAACAAGCAGCCAGAGGAAACAGTTGTGGGAGATACATTAACAATATTTAAAAGCCACCTGGACATGTACATGGATGAGAAACGTTTAGACGAGATATGGCAAAATGCAGACAAATGGAACTAGCTTAGATAATCAGCATGAACCAGTTGGGTCAAAGGATCTAGTGGTGTGCTGTATGACTCTTTATAGTTTCCCATTTTAACTCAAGGCCTTCAAAGTCTGCCATCATTGCAAACCTTTTCCATACCCTCTCTTGCTTTATCACATCCATTAATATGGCAACCGCCAGAACTACACACCACATTCCTAACTAACATTATGTACAACTGTAATATGGTGTCCCATTTCTTGTATCAAATGCCTCAAGCAAAGAAGGGGTCACCACAATGACCATCTGTGTCTCCACAATACACTTGTACTCCTAGATCTCTTGGTTCTATAACACTCTCCACAGCTCTGGCACTCACTGTAACTATGCTATCCTGGTTTAACTTCCCAAAATGCATGACATTGAATGTGTCCAAGTTAAATTCTATCTGTTATTCTCTTACTCACTTTCCAAATTGATTCAGATCTGGTTGTAATCTCAAACAAACTTCTTCACCATGAGATTACCAATTTTAATGTCATCTGCAAATTTAATAGTCATGTCACCCATGTTCTCATCCTTTTGAAGCAGCTGAGTGACTTGCTTGGCACTTCAGAGAGCAGAGTACAATTGATCTTCTTGCTGTGAAATGAAATGGCTTACAGGTTAGCCAAACAACGTGAACAAGTTTCCTTGCTTCAAAAAGATTGTGTCACGTTCAAGAATTTTAAAAATCCACATAGTTACAATTGTATAGCCGGATATTCAGTTATATTCACATTCTGAAACACCCAAAGGAAGAATACGAACATATTTGCTGTAGTATCAGCTCAGTTAAAGGTATAACCCATGCACTACTACACACACTGTATCTTTTTAATACGAGACATTCTATTCAATGAGACTAACACAGGGTGCACAGGTATGCAAGAGATATTATATGTAAGCCATATTATATCTCCCAGGTTGAGAAAATTAGGTGTCAGACCTTGGCACTGAAACAGCAAAAATCAAGAAAGAAACTTTAAAAAATCACCAAGAATAAACAGCAGTCTCTAATCAAGTTCATAAAGACTGCATCGCAACATTTCAGTTAGATCCCTTTGGAAGTTAATGTTGCTGCATGGTTCCTGTTTTTGAAGCTGCAACTATTTTCAGTGATTGCTACGTCTGTACTTCAAGATCCCTTGTCCACTAACCCCACCTGGTCTCTCACTCTCCAAGGAACAAGTAATCTCCCTTTTCTTTTTACCAAAACGTGTTACTTCACATCCGAGTTCAAATTCAATTGCCAATTTTGCAATTCCATTAAGCAATCACACAAAATGCTGGAGGAGTCCAGCTGGATAACCAGGATGAATTAATGTTCTTTTTTTTTATTTCCAATTCTCCTCAGTGTTGATCAGCCCTTCATCCCAAAGGGATCTGCAAACAGAAAAACTGTAGTATTGATACCCAAGTCTAAATGTCAACATGCATCATGAACTCCACTGATGCTAAAGACCTCCACTCCACACGTTCTTAGACTGCCATTAACTCCCACTCTCCACCCTGAAGCTAGCTGACTATTCCAGGCAACTTACTCTGCCTCTCTGACTTTATTTGTTTATTATTGAGTAATTTACTGTAGACTTATTTAAAAATCTAGGTAAATTATAGTTACTGCATTTATCATCAAGGAAGATCGCTGCTCAGAATCAGGTTTAATATCACTGGTACATGCCTGAAATTTGTTGCTCTGCGACAGCAGTAAATTGCAATACATAATAATAAAAGCAATAAATTACAAGCATACATAAAAAAACTAAATTAACTAAGCAGTGCAAAAAGAGAGGGAAAAGTACTCAGGTTGTGTTCATGGTATCATTGTCCACTCAGAAACCTGTTCTCACTCTTCACTATTACACTTCCCATTTCTAAATTTATTCAGAGATACAGCACGGAACAGGCACTTCCAGCCCACCGAGCCTCACAACCCAGCAACTCACCCACTTAACACCAACCTCATCACAGGACAATTTACCATGACTGATTAACCTGCTAACAGCTTCGCTACCGTGGCACCCAAAACCATCACAAACATTTTGTTCCCTCATTTGACAGGGACCGTCAAATTTCTTCATAACAATATTATACCAAATGGTCTAATTCCCTGCACACCTTCAGTTCCCATTGATAACCACCAGTTTTCTGGCACTGCATCTTTCTCTAATTATTAATAATGTGCATTGATAACAATGCTTTTGCTTCCCTAGATGTGATCACCCCAGGCATGCCCTGTTCTCATTGCTACCATCAAGGAGGTGCAGCAGCCTAAAGACAGACACTCAGCATATCAAAAGCAGCTACAGGTGTCCCCCTCTTTGCAAAGGTAGAGTGTTCCTATGAAACCTTTCTTAAGCAGAAAAGGTGTAAAGCAAAGAACCATTAATTTATATGGGAAAAATTGTCGTAAAAGCTAAAGTCCTCTTTGTAACACGAAAACAGGTTACTAATATAAGTCTTTTGTAAAATCGAAGTGGCGTAAAGTGAACATTCTTAAAGCAGGGGACACCTGTACTTCCTTCCGCTGTCAAGATTACTGAATGAACAATGAACCCATGAACACTACCTCAGTACTTCTTTTCCTCTTCTTACACTACTTAATTTATTTTTTAAAATATATTCTTATTGTAATTTATAGTTTTTTATTATGTATTGCAACGTACTGCTGCTGCAAAGCAACAGAAAATTTCACAGCATATGCCAGTAATATTAGACCGCTATTCTGATTCTGAAGTGATGTCAAGTTCAATTACCTTACTATATCCAGTTTCTATTTTAACTGCATTCATTTTATCATTAACCTCGTCATTTAATGTCATCTCTACCTATTCCAGCTCCCTAGTAAATACTGAAGCAAATTAAAGGTTTAATATTTCTTCCATTGCTATGTCATTGAAATTTTAGAAGACATAGGAGTCCATACAGTGCTCCTTGTGAATCAAAAGATGACTCTTCTGGAGTCAGATCTGCTGATGTACAAGTGACAACTCTCCAACCATTCATCCAGGCACTTTTTAAAAAGATGCAAGTTTCTGCCTCTACCATCCTTCCAACCTGCAAGCCTCAAACTTCCAACGCAACTGAAAAGAATTCTCCCCATCCCTTGTCTTATCCTTCTGCCATTTTCTTTAAACCTCATGTTCAAACTCATAACTGGGAAACAGGTACTTTCAATTCATTCTCGCCAAGCACTCCAGACTTCAAAACAATCGTCAACCTTGGCTCATCTGTTCCAGAGAATATAATGTCAACTTATCCAAACTTACTTCATGACTAAAATTCCCAGTTCTGGCAATACCCTCAAATCATTCTTGTAATATAGTCAGAACTGTACACTTTACTCATGCTGTCGTATCTGAAGCTTACTGAACTACAACTTTCCTGCCTTTATGTTCTATGTCTCAAACAATAAAATGTCTACTTACTTTAAAGTGCCTATTCTGCTGCTTTGAAGGATGTACACTCTGGTTCCCCTTTTCTCAATTTTTTTTCCATTTATGTTGTCTCATAATATCATCTCCTTAAATAAAAGGCCTCAGCTTTGTACCATCTTATTAGACACACCCCTTTCAAATCATGAAACTGATGAAAAGGAACCAAGTATTCAGCCTTATGGAATCCCATTGTTAACAGCTTTCTAAACATAGAAACAACCATTTCCTGCTATGGAGCCAAGTTATCACTCTTTTGGATCAGATGCTTCGTTATTCGATCGACCATTCTGAGCTGTGGTACTGTCCTGTCAATCCCTTAAATGTAACACCCCCATCCCAATAATTCTTGTCAAAGATCCAGAAATACTTCACTGTTTCTTTTTCTGGTTCTTGTTGGCATTTACTTCAAAAAAAAAAAATCCTTTCTGTTCTCTCACACACACCTTATCTATTTAAGTAATATACACATTCCTCCTTGCTTCAGCTGTTTCCTTATATCCTCATTCATCCATGGTCTCTCATGATTGTTTCTTTCAGCAGAGTATTCACTCAGTGGCTACTTTATTAGGAACTGGGGTGGTCTCCTGAGGCTGTAGTCCATGCACTTTAAGAGGCAACGTGTTATATGTTCAGAAACACTCTTCGGCACACCACTGTTGTACCACGATTATTTGAATTACTTTCACCGTCCTGGCAGCTTGAACCAGTCTGGCCATTCTCCTCTGACCTCCCTCATTAACAAGCCGTATTTGCCCACAGAACTGCCAATCACTGGATGATTTTTTTTTGTTTATACGCCATTCTGTGTAAACTTTAGATTTGTTGTGTGTGAGAATCCCAGGATTTCTGATATACTCAAACCACTCCATCTAGCACCAACAACCATTCCATGGTCAAAATCACTGGAGATTAATTTTTCTGACATTTGGTCTGAACATCAACTGAACCTCTTGAACATGTCTGCAAGCTTTTATGCATAGACTTGCTACCATGATTGGCTATTTAGATATTTGCTTTAACAAGCATGTGTGGCTAATTAAGTGGCCACCAAGTGTATATTTTATTGCATTTTTCTGAGTAACAGTTTAAATGTTTGTTGTTGTTACTCTGTTCCTGCACCTGCATTTTTCTTCCCAAATTCCATTCTAAAACCTTTGGAAAGTTTTTTGTCAATGTATTAGCCTGTTAATCGTAACTGTTCCCTCCATCAATTAAAGGCTTATTTTATTATAGTCATGATTACCCAGATGCTTCCTTATTTCTATACCTCTTGCAGAATGGTATTTTAGGTGTTACTATGTCAGGAGACATGTCCTGGGCCCAGCACACAAGTGTAATTACGAAGAAAAAATAACCGTAGCTCTACTTCCTTAGAGTTTGCAGAGATTCCGCATGACATCTAAAACTTTGACTAAACTTCAATACATATGTAATGGAAAGTATACTGAAAGCCAATGCCTTTGAACAGAAAACCTACAAAGAGTATGAGTTTGACCTCGTCCATAGCTAGGTAAAGCCCTCCCCACCATTGAGCACACCTACATAAAATGCTATCATAGGAAAGCAGCATCCATCATCAAGGACCCCCTTCAGGACATGCTCTCTTCTCACCGCTGCCATCAGGAAGAAGGTACATGACCCTCAAATCTCACACCACCGGGTTCAAGAACAGTTTCTACCCCTCAATTAACAGAATCTTGAACCAAAGGGGATAACTTGACTTGCCCCATCATTGAAACGTTCCCACAACCAATGGACTCACTTACAAGGAATGGTCATCTCATGTTTTCATTACTTATTGCTATTTATTTGTATCTGCATTTGCACCATTGGTTGTCTTCTGCACTCTGATTGAGCCCCCTAGTTGGGCAGTCTTTCATTGATTCTGTATCGTTAATATTCCATAAATTTGTTGAGTATGCCCACAAGAAAATGAATCTCAGGGTGACATGAATATGGTGACATATATGATCTTTGATAATAAATTTTACTTTGAACTCTTTAAACACTGTTGAAACTCTATTCCCCAATACCCAAACTAGCCTCTTCTGTTCAGTTCAATAAAGCTCTCTGGAGATTTCAGACATCTCTTTCCACATCACCACACTAGACACCCCCAATCTTTCTGTATACATCTTTCTTCATTTGCATTACTAGGTGATGTATCAGAATCAGAATCAGGTTTATTATCACCGGCACGTGACGTGAAATTTGTTAACTTAGCAGCAGCAGTTCAATGCAATACATAATCTAGCAGAGAGAAAAAAATAAATATTAATAATAAACAAGTAAATCAATTAGAGTAAACGTATACTGAACAGACTTCTAAAATGTGCAAATTATGCCTATTAATGTGGTTTGATACTTCATGACATATTTCCCATTCACAGGGTTTCTACTTACCTGTCCTAGAGCCATCTCCTTTTGGTTAAATACAATTGTGCAAATTGAAAAAGCATTGCTTCTCCACCTCCTCCTTACAAACATGCTACATGCTGTAGTGATTTATTCCCAATCCTGATTTTTCAGCAATCATGTCTCTGTAATTCCTATTATGATCCCCTTCGTCACAATGCATGACTGCCTTCAGCCCCCATTTCATGAATCAAAATCAGAATCAGGTTTATTATCACTGGCATGTGTTGTGAAATTTGTTGCAGCAATACATAATATAGAAGCAATAAAATAATAAATAAGTAAATCAATTACAATATATGTATATTGAATAGATTAAAAGTCGAGCAAAAAACAGAATACATATTAAAAAAGTGAGGTAGTGTTCACGGTTTCAATGTCCATTTAGGAATCAGATGGCAGAGAAGAAGAAACTGTTCCTGAATCGCTGAGTGTGTTCCTTCAGGCTTCTGTACCTCCTTCCTGATGGTAACAGTGAGAAAAGGGCATGCCCTGGGTGCTGGAGGTCCTTAATCATAGACACTGCCTTTCTGAGACACCGCTCCTTGAATATGTCCTGGGTACTTTGTAGGCTAGTACCCAAGATATAGCCGACTAAATTTATGACCCTCTGCAGCTTCTTTCGGTCCTGTGCAGTAGCCCCCCCCCCCCCCATACCAGACAGTGATACAGCCTGTCAGAATGCTCTTCATGGTACATCTATAGAATTTTTTTTGAGTGTTTTTACTGACATTCCAAATTTCTTCAAACTCCTAATGAAGTATAGTCACTGCCATGACTGCCACTGAGTGCACTTCTGTAGAGTTGAACTGGGATTTCCAATCACTTTATCATTAACTGCCCTTTTAGATTCCTGTCCTCCAACTTCAGGCAATCTCTTGCCAATATGCTAGACTTTCATTTTCCATTTTGTTTAAAATGACATGTTTTTTTAAAACCATATAACATATAACCATATATGTTATTTTGTGGAGTCTCGCCCTTCCTAATATCAAACCTTTGCTCTTTCTCTGACACGCCATCTCATCCAGATTCAGGTGGGGCCATCCTACCAGTACAGGTTTCAGAAATGGTGCTCACGACCAATGAAACAGACCGAGTTGCTGACTTAAGGCGGACACCAAGTGCTGAATTTGCTTCTGCCCAGCATTGCACAAGGATCCTGTCGCATGCAGTGAACTAGATTTAATCACTGTCAGCGTGGAAAGAAATTTTCCACATTGTTTCCTGATTGGCCCAGTTTTAAAAACTTAATTTAACCATACCCTGCATATGTTAAATCCTCTCTTCCCTAACCAACTGTTGGCAAAAAAAATAAAGTATATTCATTTCCGCTCATGCTGTTCACAAATGTAATATCTTGCAAGTCTTCATAGCCAATTAAGTATTTCTGACATGCTGTCACTGTTATAATGCAAAGTATGCAGCTGTAAATTTGTATGCAACAAACTCCACTTGAAGAAATAAATATTTGCTAGGATAAAAAGAAAATTCCAAGGCAGTATTTCACCTGAGAAAGCATAGACTTCATGTTAATACCTCACCTGTAAGACTGCACTGCTGACAATGTAGAATTCCTTGAGTACTGCACTGGCCATTATGAAACCTTTGTGCTCAAATCCCTGAAGTGGAACTTGAGCCCACAACTTGCGAATTTCAAACAAGTATAAAACTCTACCACAATAGGCTTTTTGAATTCAAACTCAACTTCATCATCAAGAAGTACAAAAGCAGCAGATGCCTAGGAATGCCTCTATTTGCTGGTTTCAGTGTAAATCACACAGCATCCTGCTTTAGTGATATATGAAGTTCATCATTATCATAATCTCCGGGTCTAAATTTGGGAACACCCTACTCAAATTAATTTGGGAATACTTAGAACTGGTTCAGCCTGCCTTGCTGTGCTGCTATTAATAAAAAAAAACACGTGAAAACACACACTAAAGTTAAATGTCTACTACACAATCTACTCGACAAACTCAGCAGGTCAAGTAGTTTCAGTGGGCTGAAAGAAATTGTTATTAACATCGTGGTTTCAACCTGAAATATCGACAAATTTCTTCTCTCCCCCCCCCCCACCACAAATGCTGCTTGACCCACTGAGCTATTCCAGTAGACCGTTGCTTCAGATTCCAGCTTGTGCAGCCTCATATGTGTTAGATATGCAAACATCAGCTATTCTTATTAGCAATATTTTAACTTAAAGGTTTAACTTTTTCACCAGAATCAGTGCACTTGGAAATAATGCAATGAGCTTCCATTAAAGATTATTGGCATATTAACAACACAGAAGTGTTTTGCATCAACATAAACACAGCTTTCATTGGGCATTGCAGAGAACAGCACAGGATTCTGGCCGACCACAATGCCAAATTAAAGCAACTTCATCTGCATGCACCTGGTCCTACCAAGACTTGCCTCTTCATGGGCCTGTCTAAACACCTCTTAAACAATACTGTTGTATTTGCTCACACCAACTTCCCTGGAAATGCATACCCTCTCTGTTAAAAAAAAACTTGCCTCAGAAGTTTTAAAGTTTCTTCCTCTCACTTTAAAGTTATGGCCTCTGATATTTGATCTTTCCTCCCTGGAAAAAAAGAGCATGTATCCATCCGATGTCTCTCAAAATTTTATGAATTTCTATCAAGGCATATTTCAACCTGAGAAGTTTCAAAAGAAAGCAATTTTATGCAACTTCTCCTTATCCTCGTGATAACATCCTGACAACATCCTCGTGAAACTCTCCTGTATCCTTTTCAAAACCACCACAGTTTCCCTGTAACACAGTGACCAGAACTGCATACAATGCTCAAACACGGTTTCTGCACTTGCACCACAAGATCCTTAACAATACACCCAAGGGTGCTGCCATTTACAGCATACTTGCCTTTTACATTTGACTTCCCAAAGGGCAATTAGCTCACACCTGCCTAGATTAACCTCTAAGAGGACCACAACTTTGTCATGGTTTGGAGGCCTGCGTGCCCCAACAACCCAGAAATCTATTTTGGCTGCAGTCAGGGCTTTATTCTTAGGCTCTTGGTAGGGTCACCCAAGCCAAACAGGTTAAAGGGTAGAGGTCAGAGGTTCAGGAGTTCATCTGGGAAAACAAAACTGTTACAGAAACAGTAAATGAAGAATCCTTCTGCATTTGAGTGGCCAAGGACAGGCAGAGACAGAGGACCTTCACTACTGCCCTAAATGACAGCGGCATAACAGGCAGTAAGCACGTGAACACATATTTCCAATGTGTCGACATCCTGGCTCTCTATAACCTTTTTCACCATCCACAATTACATAAACTTCTGTGTCATCTACAAATTTACTAATCAGCCCAACAGCACTTGCATTCAGAATCACAAATGACAGAAGTTCCCTGCGAAACACCACTGGTCACAGATCTTCAGTCAAAATGACACCCCTCCACTAGAGCACTCCATATTCTACGGGCAGGCCAAGTTTGAACCCTACCTACAAAGTGCATACATCTTGGACTTAATCTTCTGAGTCAGACAACATCCCTACTCTCAATCATCTTCATCATTTCCTCAAAAGACATAATCAAGTTTGCAACACAGGTACAACACCCCCACCCCCCAACTCTCACTATCAAGGCCATACTTTTCCAAATGTGAGTGAATGTTATTTCCAAGAAGTGTCTCCAATAGTTTCCACATTGCTAGTGTAGGTTCACCAATTTATAATTTCATACATCGCAAAGGAACAGTCCTCTGGAAACCTGCCTGTGGCTAAAGACGACACAATGACATTTGTCAAACCACCACCAATTTCAATAACTTGGGATGGACTCCATCAGACATTGCAGAAAAAGAAAAGTGGACAGTGCATGTAATGACATAATTACAATATCAATAAAGCAAAATAAAAAATCTCAGCATGACAGCATCATAGATACAGCATCCATAAGATATGTCAGTCAACACCTCCTCTCCCATCTGCCCTCCTCTATTCCTCCACCAGCCTCTCTCCCCTCCTCTGCTCGCCCCCTCACCCATCTTCTACCCCCCCCCCCCTCACCCGGCCTGTCTCTCCCCTGCACCCCCGGCCCCTCTCCCCTCCACCCCAGGCCCTCTCCCTTACGCTCCCCTCTGCCCCCAGCCCCTCTCCCCCTGCCCGCTGCCGGCCCCTCGCCCCTACCTGAGGCCTGGAAGCGGCTCCAACATCGGCAAACACTAAAGAGAAATAACCCCGCGGGGGGAGGAGGGAGCCAACCACTGCAACCACCCCCCCTCGTCCGCTTCACGGGCACCGCTCGCCTCCGCTACATTGACAGCTCGAGGTCACCGCCACCCTGTCAGCCCCAGCCTGAGATCCCGCTCCCCGCATCCTGTCCCCGGGACGCTCCCCTCCCCACCCCCTCCACTCCGCGACCGCAGCCCCCGAGCCCTCCCGCCGCCGCGAAATGGTCGATCCCAGCCGCTCTCCACGCCCCCTTTCCGACCAATGACACCGGGGTAACACTTCAGCCAATCGAAATCTCGGCCTGAGCCTGTCCAATGGAAGATTGGCCAGTTGACAGATTCGTCCGAGACTGACCAATAGAAAGCTCAGGCTGCTCCTGGACTTTGCTCAAACCGAAACTGGCCAATAGAAATCGCGTACTTAGAGCAGCAGTAACGCAGCTTGTGGGCGGGGCGTGTGCACTGGGTGATTGATGGTTCCGTTGTGCAGCGCCTGGAGAGGAGCATCCATGCGAACTGCATGCCCGATCGGCCGATCTGGTGGTAGATTGCTACTTAACAATGCCAATCAATCACTTCATTTCCCTCCCCATTCCTGCCTCCTGCTCTGACACTTACAACGTTTTCATTATCAGCAGTTTTACTTTAGATTCCACTATTCCCTGCTCCAGAACCCTATGCATGTTCCTGCGATCCCCCCCCCCTCACCAAAGCGGGTCTTCGGTCAATGAAAGTTATTACTCATTCTTAATAATGTTGCAAAGCAGCCGCGACCACTGGAAAAAGCAAAGATTCTGGGACGATTTTGAATATTGGTTGTCGTGCTGCATGTTTGCAGTTCCAGAATTCCTAGACATAAGCTGTTCACAAAAAAACGGGGGATCTTAGTAACATAAAGGAATGCAGAATCTAAAATCTAGAGCTTAAAAACTGCCGGAAGAACTCAGCAAGTAAACCAACATCATTCCTGGCAAGTCTTGGTGCAATCTTAACTTACTGACCATCCTTTTAGACTTCACAGATGTTGCTTATCCTGCTGAGTTCCTCCAGCAGATTGACATTTGCAGGAAAAAAATTTAATTGGAGTACTTATGTAATGGAAAATTGTTGCCTGGCTGGCAGTCACTTTTTTTAAATTATTTTGCCAAGTTTAGTTTTCTAAATACAGCAGCTGCCACTTGTAAAGATCAAATAGTTGTAAATTAAACTTCCAACTAATATTCATTGTTTAGCTTTTAGTAGTAAACAGGAGCTGGTCTTCAGATCCTAATGTAAATAGAAAGCAGTAATCAGCTTGAAGTTGAAAAAAAACAGCTTTGTAAAAATCCTCTATAGAAATTAACATGTTGGGTCACAGCACCTGTATATTGCTAAAGACGCTTGCAGACAAGACGAAGACAATCATTGAGCACATCAATAATTGGTCTATTAGTAACTTGGAAGATTTATATACTCAGGGAAATTAGCTTTACAGCTTTAATTGTTGGTACATGGGATCTGTGTCTCCAAAAAGCTTTTAGACTATGTGTGCTAAAAGGCACAGTATCTGAAAGAATATATCGTGTGTGAAGTCACCCAAGTGGCAGACAACTGTACAAATGTAGGCAGCAGTTCAGACTTATACATTTTGGCCTTCAGTGCTAGAGGGGTTGTAGAACCTGGGCCTCTGTACCTCCCTCTATAATTAGATCCTCGACTTCCTAACCAGAAGACTGGTCTGTGCGAATTGGTGATAAAACATCATCCTTGCTGACGATCAACACTGGTGCACCTCAGGGGTGTGTGCTTAGCCCACTGCTCTACTCTCTATATACACATGACTGTGTGGCTAGGCATAGCTCAAATACTATCTACAAATTTGCTGACAATACAACCATCGTTGGTAGAATCTCAGTGGTGACAAGAGGGCGTACAGGAGTGAAATATGCCAACTAGTGGAATGGTGCCACAGCAACAACCTGGCACTCAATGTCAGTAAGACGAAAGAGCTGATTGTGGACTTAAGGAAGGGTAAGACGAAGAAACACATACCAACCGTCATAGAGGGATCACAAGTGGAGAGAGCGAGCAGCTTCAAGTTCCTCAGTGTCAAGATATCTGAGGATCCAACCTGGTCCAAACATATTGACAGTCATAAAGAAGGCAAGACAGTGGCTATATTTTATTAGGAGTTTGAAGAGATTTGGCATGTCAACAAATACACTCAAAAACTTCTATAGTTGTACCATGGAGAGCATTTTAACAGGCTGCATCACTGTCTGGTATGGAGGGGCTATTGCACAGGACCAAAAGAAGCTGCAGAAGGTTGTAAATCTAGTCAGTTCCATCTTGGGCACTAGCCTACAAAGTAGCTACGAAACCTTTAGGGAGTGATGTCTCAGAAAGGCAGCATCCACTTTTAAGGACCTCCAGCACCCAGGGCATGCCCTTTTCTCACTGTTACCATCAGGTAGGAGATACAGAAGCCTGAAGGCACACACTCAGCAATTCAGGTACAGCTTCTTCCCCTCTGCCGTCTGATTCCTAAATGGACATTGAACCCTTGGACACTACCTCATTTTTTAAATATACAATATTTCTGCTTTTGCACATTAAAAAAATCTATTCAATATACATAATTGATTTACTTCTTTATTTATTATTGTTTTATTTTATTTATTATTATTTTATCTCTCTGCTAGATTATGTATTGCGTTGAACTGCTGCTGCTAAGTTAACAAATTTCACGTCACATGCCGGTGATAATAAACCTGATTCTGATTCTGATACTAAACTACCCAACCCTCAGGTATACCTTAGCCCTTGCCACTTTCTATAACCCAACTTTCAATTTAGCATTATCTTTTATCTTCTTGTCAACCCGATATACGGGATTCTGGTATATACATTAATTCATAAGTACAAATATAGGCCTTCATATTACATTACTTGACTTTCGATGGGTTTTTTCCTCAGTATACCAATATTTCAAACAAGATTGAAGGCTTAGTTTTTCAGAACTTTTATTTCAGTAACTGCTCTAATTGTAACTGTTTTAAGTAGTAATAAACATTAAATGATGTTTGAATTTCAGTGAGAACTTTGTGCCTATTTAGAGCTGTACTTTTGAGAGAAATACTGTATAGCTGTTAGAAATGTATTTGCAGTGTTCTAATTGACGTTTTATGTGGAGGAAAGGAATTACTCTATTCCAATCTACCTTATTGAAATGGTCAATAGTGAATTAATTGTCTGAAATTGTTTACATCTAAACAGGTCCAAATCAAAACAAGATAATCATAAATGTTGATGCCCCTAATCAGTTGTGTTTGTATGAGAAAAAGTTGAGTTGTTTTCTGAGAAAGCTGGAAATGTAATAATGATCCAAACAGAGGCATTAATAAAATATCTGAAATTGGTACCTAGGCAATATCAAGGCAATGGTCGTAGGAGAAGGTCAATAACTAGGTAGGAAACAGCAGTGCTTAATGTAGAAAAAAACAAAACTGAGAAAAATATTGAATAAACAAATAAAAAAACTAGTTGCTGAAAATTAGGCAGATAAGGCAGCATCTCTGGGAGAGGAGGTTTTGTTTTAACTTTTGTAATTTAGGAACAGGGAAAGTTGAAGAGTACCATGATTACAAAACTTTCAAGAAATATAAGATTTTATCTAACCCACAAATGGACAATTATTTTAGAAAATTAATTGGACTTTTACAACTGAAGTACATTAGGAAATTTATTTCTGGCATATGACCTCTGATATTTAACAAATGAAAGGAAAATCTATACAGATAAGATTAAAAATTATTTTTCCAATCCAATAGCAAATATTCAACTTAACCATATAACAATTACAGCACGGAAACAGGCCATCTCAGCCCTTCTAGTCCGTGCCGAACGCTTACTCTCACCTAGTCCCACCTACCTGCATTCAACCCATAACCCTCCATTCCTTTCCTGTCCATATACCTATCCAATTTTTTTTTTAATGACAAAATCGAACCTGCCTCTACCACTTCTACCGGAAGCTCATTCCACACAGCTACCACTCTCTGAGTAAAGAAGTTCCCCCTTGTGTTACTCCTAAACTTTTGCCCCTTAACTCTCAACTCATGTCCTCTTGTTTGAATCTCCCCTACTCTCAATGGAAAAAGCCTATCCACGTCAACTCAATCTATCCCCCTCATAATTTTAAAAACCTCTATCAAGTCCCCCCTCAACCTTCTACGCTCCAAAGAATAAAGACCTAACTTGTTCAACCTTTTTCTGTAACTTAGGTGCTGAAACCCAGGTAACATTCTAGTAAATCTTCTCTGTACTCTTTCTATTTTGTTGACATCTTTCCTATAATTCGGTGACCAGAACTGTACACAATACTCCAAATTTGGCCTCACCAATGCCTTTTACAATTTTAACATTACATCCCAACTCCTATACTCAATGCTCTGATTTATAAAGGCCAGCATACCAAAAGCTTTCCTCACCACCCAATCCACATGAGATTCCGTTGTTTTATTCTTTTTTAACTTGTTTTATTTAACTTGTTTTATTCTTTTCCTTCGTATTCTCTGCATCTACTCCCTCAAACAGCAGACCTTGCAGTACTTCTCTACACTCTCATTCTCTAGCATCCACCCAGAGTTTCTTACCGAAGTCCTCCTGCCTCTGCACCAAAAACTTCTCATCTATTGTGATCTGAAAATCCAACTAAATCCTTCTTGTTTCATCAACTCTACTTTCTATGCTTATGACAAGTTTGCTTGAGTTTCACTAGAGACTGCAAAAGTGAATTTGGAGGCTAATTGAACATTCAAATTAGAAGTTGCAACAAAGATTGGATGAATGTTGGAATGTGTGGGAGGAAGGGAGATTAAGGAAAATTTTTAAATAGTCTTAAATAATGTCAAATTATATCCTTTGTAATAACAATGGCATTCATCCATATGGCATTTTCTGCCCTTCGACACTGCATTAAATCCACCAAGGATGACTTAATATTTATTCTACAAAGATATTTCTTTGACTGATGTGGATATGTCAGCCTCCATCTACTTAATGTTTGCATTTTCTTTGTTACATTGAGCTACTTAATTAATATCTAATTGAGGGAAAATTCGGATTTTTTCAGCTAACATTGGGAAAACCAAAGCCATCAACCTCTTCTTGACATCCTGCTTGATGCAGTTTGTCCTTATAATTGCAAAGTCCACTTCAACTTCAAATGTTCTATCCACATTCCTGCTGCAGCTTAGTATAAAGCACTTACAACCACTGAACCAAACTACGTAACACAACAGACCTAAGCTTTTTTTGAATAGTCTGTACAATTTACCTACAACTCTACAAGGTGATTGATACGTTCGTGGCCTAAGGTGGGAGTCAATTTTAGAAAACCTAGCACATTTATTTTTCTAGATAGTCCCCTCCTACATTTACACACTTAGTCCAGCGGTCGTGGAGCATACGGATCTTGGACCTCCATAAAGTGTCCACAGATGGGTGATTGATAAGTTTGTGGCCTATGGTAGAAGGAGGTGAGTTATACAGCTCTCGTTACATGCACATGCAGTTCAACTCTTTGAGCAATTATGCAGAAAGTTTGAAGTTAATAACTCATCTCCTTCTACCTTAGGCCACATACTTATCAATCACCCTGATGAGTTGATTAGTGACAGAGCTACAAGGCTGGAGAAGGGGAAGTGTAATAGGAGAGGACAGAAGGCCATGGAAGAAAGAAAAAGGGGGGAGGAGCACCAGAACAAGGCAATGAGCAGACAAGGAGATAAGGTGAGAGAGGGAAAAGAGTATGGGGAATAGAGAAGGATTGGGTGGGGGGGGTGGTAATGGCATCTCCTCAATGCCTGAGTAATGGATTCTAGTTCACGCCATGTTTCTTTCATAGGAACATAAGAAATAGGAGCAGGAGTCAGCCATCTGGCCCATCGAGCTACTCCGCCATTCAATAACATCATGGCTGATCTGACCATGGACCTTTCTCCACCTACCTGCCTTTTCCTCATAACCCTTAATTCTCTTACTATACAAAAATCTATCCAACCTTGTCTTAAATATATTTACTGAGGTAGCCTCCACTGCTCCATTGGGCAGAGAATTCCACAGATTCACCACTCTCTGGGGGCAACAGTTCTTCCTCATCTCCCTCCTAAATCTACTCCCCTGAACCTTGAGGCTATGTCCCCTAGTTCTAGACTCACCTATCAATGGAAACAACTTTCCTGTCTCTATCTTATCTATACCTTTCATAATTTTATATGTTTCTATAAGATCTCCTCTCATTCTTCTGAATTCCAGAGAGTACAGTCCCAGGCAACAATCTCTCCTCATAGTCTAACCCCCTCATCTCTGGAATCAACCTGGTGAACCTCCTTTGCACCGCCTCCAAAGCCAGTATGTTCTTCTTCAAGTAAGGAGACCAGATCAGCACGCAGTACTCCAGGTGCAGCCTCACCAATACCCTGTACAGTTACAGCATAACCTCCCTGCTCTTAAATCAGAATCAGGTTTGTTATCACCAGCAGGTAACATGAAATTTGTTAACTTAGCAGCAGCAGTTCAATGCAATACATAATCTAGCAGAGAGAGAGAGAAAAAACATAATAATAAACAAGTAAATCAATTATGTATATTGAATAGATTTTTTAAAAGGTGCAAAAAACAGAAATACTGTATATTAAAAAAAAGTGAGGTAGTGTCCAAAGCTTCAACATCCATTTAGGAATCAGATGGCAGAGGGGAAAGATGCTGTTCCTGAATCACTGAGTGTGTGCCTTCAGGCTTCTATACCTCCTACCTGATGGTAATAGTGAGAAAAGGGCATGCCCTGGGTGCTGGAGGTCCTTAATAATGGACACTTTGTTTCTGAAACACCGCTCCCTAAAGACGTCTTGGGTCCTTTGTACTTTTTTCTTAACCAGCGCCTCAATGTCTTGAAAACCAAGGTTTCCCTAAACCTGTTATCCTTGCCTTTCATTCTGACAGACACATACAGCTTTGTACTCTCAAAATTTCAGTTTTGAAGGCCTACCACTTAACAAGTACACCTTTGCCAAAAAACAGCCTGTCTCAATCTACACTTGCCAGATCCTTTCTGATACAACCAAAATTGGTCTTCACCAGTTTAGAATCTGAACCTGAGGACCAGACCTATCCTTTTTCATAATAACCTTCAAATTAATGGTATTATGATCACTTGATGCAAAGTTCTCCCCACACAAACGTCTGTCACCTGCCCTGTCTCATTCCCTATTAAATCAAGTATTGCACACCATTTCATTGGGACTTTGATGCACTAAGGAAACTTTCCTGAACACATTTGACAATCTCCATCGCATCTAGTCCTTTTACAATATGGGAGTCCCAGTCAATGTGGAAAGCCAAAATCACCTACTATAACAACTTTGTTTCTTGCAATAGTCTGTGATCTTTCTACAGCTTTGTTCTCTAATTCCTGTGGACTGATGGGCAGTCTATAATACAGCCCCATTAATGTGATCATACCTTTCTTATTCCTCTGTTCCATCCTTAAAGCCAAGTTATACGAGTTCACCAGTCTATCCTGACAGAGCACTGATGTGACATTTTCCGGACTAGTAACGCTTTTAACCCCTCCTGCTTTATCACTCCTAGAACAATGGAACCCCGGAATATAGACCTGCCCCTCCTGCAACCAAGTCTCAGTAACGGCTACAATATCATTAATTCCATGTAGTTATCCATGCTTTTCCTGAAATACTTCTTGCATTGAAACAGATGCAGCTCAGAACATTAGTCCCACCATGCTCAACCTTTTGATTCCTGACTTTGCTTGAGGTCTTAACATGTCTCCGCAACCACTGCACTACCTGTTCCAGCACTCTAGTTCCCATATTACTGTAACTCTAGCTTAAACCCCCTGTGTAGTACTAGCAAACGTTTCCTCTTAATCCCCTTATAGCTCAGGTGCAAACTGTCTCTTCTACACAGGTCTCACCTTCCCTGGAAGAGAAAGCATTTGACAAGATGTAAAATAGGAAATTCATAAATTGAAACTCATGATATTGGAGGAAGTGTGTTAGAATTTATTGAGAATTAGCCTTCTCACAGAAAATAAAATTGCAATAAATGGTTATTTTTTAAACTGGAGAGAGGTCATGAGTGCTGCAGGGATATGTTTTAACCCACATTTGTTCAGTATTTACATTAATGATCTGGAGGAAGGAGCTGTTATGTACAGTGCCTATAAAAAGTAGACTGCTCTTTTATTGTTTTACAATAAAACATGTGCAAAAGTTCGCTGATGACACGGCCATAGTGGGGTGTGTCAGGAATGGACAGGAGGAGTATAGGAAACTGATACAGGACTTTGTGATATGGTGCAACTCAAACTACCTGCGTCTCAATATCACCAAGACCAAGGAGATGGTGGTGGACTTTAGGAGATCTAGGCCTCATATGGAGCCAGTGATCATTAATGGAGAATGTGTGGAGCAGGTTAAGACCTACAAGTATCTGGGAGTACAGTTAGACGAGAAGCTAGACTGGACTGTCAACACAGATGCCTTGTGCAGGAAGGCACAGAGTCGACTGTACTTCCTAAGAAGGTTGGCGTCATTCAATGTCTGTAGTGAGATGCTGAAGATGTTCTATAGGTCAGTTGTGGAGAGCGCCCTCTTCTTTGTGGTGGCGTGTTGGCGAGGAAGCATTAAGAAGAGGGACGCCTCACGTCTTAATAAGCTGGTAAGGAAGGCGGGCTCTGTCATGGGCAAAATACTGGAGAGTTTAACATCGGTAGCTGAGCGAAGGGCGCTGAGTAGGCTACGGTCAATTATGGATAACTCTGAACATCCTCTACATAGCACCATCCAGAGACAGAGAAGCAGTTTCAGCGACAGGTTACTATCGATGCAATGCTCCTCAGACAGGATGAAGAGGTCAATACTCCCCAATGCCATTAGGCTTTACAATTCTACCGCCAGGACTTAAGAACTTTTTAAAAGCTATTATTAATGCTTTTTGAGATAGTGATTTAGATGCATATCATATTTTTTTACTGAGTTAAGTATTGTATGTAATTAGTTTTGCTACAATAAGTGTATGGGACATTGGAAAAAAGTTGAATTTCCCCATGGGGATGAATAAAGTATCTATCTATCTATTGAATCACAATGGATTTAATTTGCCTTTATTGACACCGATAAAAAAAAAAGACACTTTTGTGGCAAAGTGAAGAGATCAGTACAAAAATTAATTACTAATATAAAATACAAAATAATTGATTGCATAAGCATTCACCCCCTTCAAGTCAGTGTTTTGTAGATGTCCATTTAGCAGCAATTTTTTCCCCATTCTTCTGTACAAAAATGCTCAAGCTCTGTCAGATTGCATGGGGGTCATGAGTGGACAGACCTACCAATAGACCAATTAGTTAGGGCTTGAATTCCTTTGTATTCAGAAGAATGATGGGTGACTTTAGTCAAACATGTAAGGAACTAAGTCAACTTGACACAGTGGTTGCTGGGATATTTTCACTAGCAGGATAGGTGGGCAAGATGCCAGGACCCAATTGAGTAGGTCTTCTTAAAAAAAGATATAGAAATTTCTTCTCACAGAGGTTGATGAATCTCTGGAATTCTCTGCCCTGGCGGGCTGTGGAAGCTGAATCATTTGAAGTATTTAAAAGTGGAGGTAGATGGTATTTTCTAAATCAAAGAATAAAGTAGTATGGAGAAATATCTCAGGAGCTGACACCAGTATACATGATGGTAGGGCAGGTTTCAGGTGCCTGATGGCCTGTTCCTGCCCCCATTTATTTGCATTCTTCTGTTTCTCAACAAACAGCACAAGAGTACAGATTAAGATTTTAATGTTAACTTTTATTATTTTTAAAACAGCTAAGTTGAATGTCATTGTCCTTGCATAAGAAATAAATGTTTTTCTTAAATGGAGAACAATTTCTATAAGATTATGAATCTGCCCTGATAGATTAGTGGTGAAAGTAACCAGTCAAAAAGTACATCAGGATGATCAGACATTAGAGGATACATACACAAAAGTAGTTCCCAAGACAGTGCGTCACATTTCTTATTTCCACTGAGTAAAAACAGCAAAGTTCACATTTATAGAAATGACAAGATAAATCAAAGTGTAAATCAGGAAAATATGCAAGAACCAGAGAATGCACTATTATCAGAGTAGATGTTTCTTCTTTTTTACTTCTCTCTGAAATATGCAATTTATGTTTTTGATAACAATCTTATGAAAGCTAATCCTAATCTTATCCAAGATTCACTTTTTCCCCAGCAATGTGTTTCCCTCTATGGCTTCAGAGGTTCACTAGTTATTTATCATCGTCATCTGCATCAGCCACCACTATATACCTCAAACCAACCCATCACACCTGCTCCCAGTTTCCAAAAGCCCAAGCAGTATCTTATTCTAACAATTCTCCAGCAATAGGAGTTGAGTGACTTATTAGAGAAATGGAATAGAATTTATTCATATCCTGCCAGTACTCCTCAGTTCCACACCAGGCATGGTGTTGCCCAGTCCACTTCAGAGATATAAACACAATCTGAAATGCAATTTTACCTATGCTTTGCAAGGAATCCAAACATTTTGGGAGTGGTTTATTATTCGCTTCAGCAACTATTCACACACTAAATAGCTGTGCCTTCATAAAAAGATTCATGCAGAACAATGAAAAAATTGGCTTTTACGACTTCATGTAAATATCTCACCAACAAAATGTTTTGGTTTAAGAATAAATTATTAATGCTTATTTTGCAATAAGGAATATTAAACTTAATGCAAATTATCTGCAAATTTTTGCTCTTCATGCCCATGGCTCATCCTGAAAAAGATGAACAACCTTCTGCTTTAAGATAGTTTGAATTTATCTGGTGGGTAATTCACTACTGAAACATCAAAACTGAGGCTAGTCTGGACTTCTGGGGATTGTTAATGAAGAGAACAGTGATCATACACAGGAGTAACAGCTGGCTTTCACTATCCCCTAAATGAGAGATGCTGTCAGGTCCTACTGCCAACCCCCAACACCCACAAACGCTCTCAGTTTGCACAATCGATCTAGCATCTTTCTAATATTTTGCAGATATACTTCTAGGTCTTCACTTTGCAGCTAAGGACTTTGTTAATCTGCAGACATGTAGAGGATTGAATTAAGTTCATATACAAAATGTAATGTACACATCATACACTCGAGCACACACAAAATTCTTCAGAATAAAGACGTGAAAGTGCAAATAAATTTACAAAAGATATAAGAGAAATAACTGAAAACAAAAGGAAAAGTCACACGTAGCAAGGATGTGAATTAGGAAGCACCTAATCATTTCTATGGCATTTACATTTTAACAATTTCACACTTTCGACTACTCCTTGAATTCAGACAAAAAAAAACAACAAAATATTATCACAAATACTGTGGATTAAAACTAAGTCAACAAGAATTTGCATAGCAAGTTTCAAGGGTCACGCGTCCATTCTGCATGAAGTCAGATTTCCACAAGTTTGTCAGAGGTGACAAACATTGATTATGTAAATCGTAATCCAGCACCATCAGTGCACTCTTCAGAACTTCTTGGAACAAATTCTGTCCACGGACCCGATTTAAATCTCAGTATGCAATTTCTTAATAGCTACCTTACTCAGCAGAAATCAGTCCTTTTTTTTTAAAGTAGGTGAGGAAGAACAGACTGGAATAAACAGAGGACCTCTGAAGAACTGCAAGGTTGTTATAAAATGATGAATAGTCTACATTTACTCACAACATACCAAAATTCTCATTCATATTGTGGTAATTGCATTCAGAAGTGAAAATGATCCTAAGCAGAATACTGTACTGTTATTTGTTAATAAATGTTATTTAAGTGCCTTATAAAACTAGAATTTATTTTTCCTTTGCCAATTCTTTGCTATGTATTTTCCCCACAGTACATCACTCAGAAAATATAGATGTAATTAAACAGTGTGTAACATTGATTCACAACAGTGCCGAATAGACACTGAAAACCTTAAGATTACTTCCATCTCCAATGATATTACTAAGTGGTAATTGCAGCATTTTGTTAAAACTTTTGCAAGTGCAAGACTGTACAAATATATAGGCTACATTCAGGTCACAGCATCAATTAGCCTGTGTTCTTTTAAAAATAATAAATTAAATCTAGTTAAAATGTAGTATTATTCCTAAAGGGCTTTCATCTCAAAATATACACACACACAAAGTGTTTGACCAATGTTTTGAAACCATAACATTTTTTGAAGTGACAACATTTTCTGATTTTAACCTCTACTAGAACACTGCAGGCTGCACAACTTTCCTATAGAGATGGGTAAAAAGGTTTGATTGATAAGCTGCATCTTCATACAAAATTCTCACCACTTACATGAACAGGGGTCTCACAGTAGTCATTTGCTAAGATGCTGAAATCGCTGAAATTTGAATCCCAGTTTTACAAGTCTATATGTATGAAGACAACCCAATTAAAGAAAATTCACAAAAAAAGTAAAAATTTAAGCTGACGTGTTAATCGTTTAGATTTATGATTATGTTATGACCAATGGCAATCAGTACATAGGCACTTGCAAATGAAGTACAACAGTAAAATCAGGAGTCAGATGTTTATAAAAACTGCTCAAATTATCACTGAGCTGAAAAATGCCACTGGCTATGCACTGATAGACCACTTGAATGTTGCAAATAAATGTAGCTTGTGAATAGCTTAATCCAACAACAGGAAAATTAATTCAAAATGTTAATTAAATAGATTATAAAAGTTAGTTGCTTTCCCTCAAAACAACTTTAACAGTGTTTACAGATTTTCGAAGGGGATACACAACTACATAACCACATAGCTGATATGCTGCACCATTAAAAATAACTTTTGATAGACTTCTTGGTCTGATTTATGGAGGATACTGTGGAAGAGATAAGCTTCCTTACTTCTTTTTATATTTAAAATCTATAAAATGTGTTTACAGGAGCTAACAAAATCAACTTGTGAATGCTGCTAAGATGATCCAGTACACAAAGGGTTACATATCTTAGACATATCAGCACTGCTTTGGAAAAAGGTCACTGTCATCTCTGATCTACCTTATTATCTTTGGAGGTTAAGGTTGCACCCTGAAATAGTTTTCCACAGTTCTGAGCCCTAATTTTGCTTCTACTAGTAATGCCATATTGGCATTTATTTTACAAGTTCCACGCTTTTTACAATTACCTTCAAATTCCAACCTACAGTATTTAATTCCATTAATAAATAATGGTATAACAAAGATTTGCTCTGTTTTCCATTATCAAGTGAAGCTAACAAACCAAAAACATACAATTAAAATAGTGTTATGTAATAAAAAAAAATTGTGAAAACATTAATTGTATCCTTCAAGATGAATTGTACTTTTTATATTGTAAAGCACTAAAGACAAGTTGTCATCCACAAGTGAAATGAAAATAATTTACAAGACAATATTACAACGAAACAGCGTTTCATTCAAAATATATTTCATATTAGAAGCTTCAAGTATGGTAACAAAAACGTGACAATGAAGAAAAAAATAAAATGAAGCAATGCATAATGGATGTGTTCCAGTTTAAACTGTCCATTATGAAAAGAATAGGAGCAAAAGGGCCCACACTGAAGACTAGTCAATGACCCTGAAGAACACCGATAAAGAATACATTGCTCAAAAGGCAATTTGGCTCAACTCAAGAACAATAAATTAAATATAGTTTTTTAAGTGAGACAAATGATACTCAAAAATTTTCCTGCTCTGGAATGCTTCATTATATATGAAATTTGTTGTAGCTAAACATGCCACAAGATTTTACATACCCTGCCATTTGACCATAATACATTAAATTTAGTACACTAATAAAATTGCAAATGTCAATTAAAAATGGATCCCAAAACTTTTATTGCACAGATTTCTTTCTGTTTTAAATCCAACATGCATCAGTATCTACTTATTGCACAATATAGGAGGGCTTTAAACCTTCTCACAAGGTATCTCCTCACACAAAAAAAACTAAACAAATGGTTTATTATTAGAATTATAACATTTCTTCCTAAGTGCTGCATTAATACTGTTAATAAACCAAATGGGGTCAGATGCAGGGACTTAACCAGCTATCAGCATGTGCCCAGATGAACACCAGTAAAAATGCAGTGAAGGAAGTAGTCTTCAGTGCCTGCCGGCAGGTTTCTTTTTAAGTTCGAAGATTGACTGATCAAAGTGCTTTTGGACTCAGCAGTACTTTTCTTTCTACAAAGATTAAGATTCCGAAGCATCAACATGTATCATCTGCAAAACAAAACAGATCAAGTTAAGAATACTAAGCTAAACAGTGGGGACGTGCAATATTCTTATTTATGTAAAACAAATACAGAGAATGGAAAGCCTGGAAAAATATTATTAACTGACAGTTAGCTAATAGGTCAAATGCCCAACTCAAAGATACATCAAAAAATGTGCCACCTTCATTGCGATATGGTGAACCTCATTCAAAATTCACATCACTGAATTCTAATGTATGAATACAGGCAACTCCTGCATTACAGCCATTTGGAGTACAGAAATTCTCCCTTATGGAAGTCACAAATCACTACCCAAAATTTTGAGATACAGAATAAATTTATTTATAGAAGTTATGGGAAATGAATAAATACAAAATGCTTAAGAAACAACAAATTTTACTTTTAATTACTCGATGTGGGGTAATAAGTTATAAATATAACATCACAATATCAGTTGGATTGGCAGTCACTGCCAAATCCCTGATGTCACGTTGCTGTGCTCTTCATCTGTGAGGCATTTCCTCTTGAGGAGCTGTAGTAGCCATGGCCAGCTCCTTAAAGCAATTCCTCACAGCTTCCATTTCCACAAGGTTGCCATGTTTTAACCCATTACTGCCCCACTAAAACCCTTCTAAATAATCTCTCATGAGCCTGACCCTCGAATCCCTTTCCAAGATATCCCCTCCTCCTAAACTGTTTGCTAACCCACATTTTTGCATATCTTTTTAAAAAAATCAAATTTCTCTTGTATATCTTCATATCTGTATTCTCTGTGATTCCATTCTATCTTCAAATTCTCATTTTCAACAACAGTTCTAACTCCAATCTGTGCACAAGCCTCCTTCAGATTCTCAAATGAGTAACTCTTCATTCATTCTGATTTCACTAACTTGCTGCATCCTCTGAATTCCACTAAACCTCATTATATAATTTTCTATTCCTATTTTGGTCATGCCCCCACCTTCAAAGTAAAATTTATTATCAGAGTGCATACACATCACCATATACAACCCTGAGATTCTTCTTCTGCAGGTATAATTAGCAAATTTACAGAACAGTAACTAAGCTGTAAATATCAGGAACTGTTAACTATAAACAAACTGCAAATGCAGATATAAATAAAGAGCAATAAAAAAGCATGAAGTAACAAGATAACAGAGTCCTTAAACGAGTGTAGCTATCTCCTTTTGTTCAAGAGCCTGATGGTTGAGGGGTAGTAACTGATCTTGAACCTGATGGTCAGAGTCCTGAGCGAGACCTTTTAACCAACAGCAAGGATCTCTGGAATTTCTTGGTCACAAATGTGAAGAGTACTCTTGAGCTGCTTCTGCTGCTTTAGTTTCTTTTCATTACTTGTAGGAACAAGCCTTCCTGCTGGATTATTTTCTACATTCCCTGCTTTCTGCAATATTCCTCCTAACTTTATCTAGGACTAAAGTCGCTCATTTTATCCATTAATCCTGCCATACAAAAAGAAACGCTCTGCCTGTGCAAGTTCTCTTTCCTCTTCAAGGTCCCTGTCCAAGTACACGATCATCTTTCCTAAAGTACTGCTTCAAAACAGGATTCCATCCTGCCACAATACTGAAATAGCCCTAATCAGTGTGCAAATTAATCTATGGAATTACTAAAATGTATTTCAACCTATTGTGTACATCACAACCAAAAGCTTCTCTAAATGAAGAGTCTTGAAAACTTGTCCTGATCTGCAATACTCTGGAGAATATGCATTTTAATTTCAAAACCAAATGTCCTGGCACATAATACCTTCTTATTCTGGATGCCCCAGCAAATAAACTTGTCTACATTTGTTCACTCAAATCCTTTTATAACTTTAAACATCTGAACAAAATTAGTCCTTAACCTAACCTAAAGAGGGTATGAGCCATCACTGTACAGGTTTATTATTAAACACTTAGTTATCTGGTGAACAGATAACATCACCCTTCCATGGCCAATATACAGTATATTCAATATGCTTCAAAGACGAAAATTGAACAAGTTGTTTTAGAATAGTAAGTTAAAGTTTGCTAACTCAATAAAACTTTTTTTATTCAAATGGTCTTAGGTACCGAAGTTAGCTTGTTAACATCTGTTGTGATACCCAGAACTAACAGATTTAAACACACTAACTCTGTGAATATTGACTTTAACAATTTCAGCTGCTTTTAAATCATACTCAGTGCATCACAAAAATGTGTTGCCTATACTGATAACCCATTTAGTACTAACTGCTGATCATCGATTTATTCTTGCAATCTTGTTCTGAAGTGCAAACATTCAGCAGTGTCTTACATATATTGCCTCCCCTAGCCCTGCTAGGTTAATGAAAGATATCCAATTGGGCTCTGTGCTGCAGCACCAGAAAACTGGCATGAACACCTGCTCTCTTTAACACTCCCAAAGCAGTGTATTAATGATGTTGTCACCATGTGGCTCAGTATGAACCATTAAGGTAATGTGCAGTAGCTGCTGTAAAGACTGATGTTGGGTAGCCTAGAGCAAGCAGTGTAGATACTCAGCACTTTGATGTAGGGCTTAATGATGCAACTTGACTGGCAAGGGGAATGCAAACTACTGCTAGAGACCAGCATTGCCTGGTCCACATAATGCTTCTTCCACCTCCCTGTTCCCTTTTTATTTTGGTTGTTCAATTCTCACCAGCATGGAGATTTCTAAATGGTAGCCTTCATAATCATTACGGGTTGTCAAGTTCAATATCAAAGAGGAAAAGTGTTGTGTCACCATACAAGGAGAGGGAGAGGCAACACTTTCCTTTACATCCAACAGGAGGCGATAAGAGCCAGCAGATCCATGATCTCCTTCAACACCTGGAACTGTTACAGCCAGGCCCCAGTAAAGACTGCATTCACAGTTCTAGACAGTATGCAGCCCTGAGTCCCACATCTCAGCTCAGAGAGGCTGCACTGCTCACTTTAGTAAAAACATGGCTGGCCTTCATAGGCAAGCCTTGTATATGATCTTGGTGGCCTCACTCCACACTGAACTACATGACAATTATATCAGTTTGAAAAGGAGAGAACTGTGTCGTCAAACAAATCTCTGGCACAAGGCAGAAGGGCAATTTATGACTGATCAGTGATGCATCTCTATATTTAAGCTAATATTATGTTGTTGTTCCAGAAAATGAATTCTGCAAGTTTAACAAGGTAACAATATAGAACAGTATCATGATTTGACATTTTTAAACTTTGACCAATTTTCTAAACTAAACACTACACAATGGTATGCAGATCTACACCTACCGTGATACCACCATTTTGTTTTCTTTGGATTTTTATTACACGTCCTTACATAAAATGAATTATCTGGAGGTCGCCTCTAAAATAAAGCAGATAAATTGAAATAATTAACAATAATACTCATAAATAATCCATTCTGCACATCAGAACAATGAATTCCAATACTGGAAAACATTGTCCAATATGTACCATTATGACTGCAGACCGATTTTCCACCTTGGATGTGCCAATGTATTCAGTAGTTCAACCCTCATTATAAATGTATTATCAAAATCTGTATGTCACCATATAAAACTAAATTAACTTTCTTGTGGGCATTCACAGTAGATATAAAGAAACAGCATAATCAATGAAAAACTACAAAAAACCTATGCGAAAAGGACAAACTGTGCAAATACAACAATAATAAATAATATTGAAACCACGTTCTTCCTCCAGAGTGAGGAATGAACAATGCAATCCTTGTGGTTTATATCCATCAGCAATATACCACAATTTAAACTGCCCCAGTAAACCGAACCACTATAAGATCCATCCATTCTAGAAGCACTCAATTATTTTAATTGTTTTCGATTAAATATATTAATCATCAAAATAGCAATATTTTCATTAAAGGAGTATCAATACTTGAATAAGATTTTGATGATAAATTTATATATAAAAAGTTAAAGCTCATGATTCATACCCATTTATATTATAGTATTAAGCAATGGAAACTCCTCATTCAATCAGAGCTCTGACTCATTGAGTTCACTCTTTTTGGGGGGATGCAATTACTTCTGTATATACTGGCTGAAATTTACTTATACTGTTAGTTAGCAAAAAGTAAAGCGCTGGGCACGGCATCTCAGAATTTAGTATAAGTATGATGAATGTGATTTGCATGGGGTTCTAGGGGGAATGATGTTTGAAATGTTTAGTTCTAGCAACCAGGGAAAGTACAAGAGGTCCAGGTATGATTTCTGCAAAGCCATCTCATATGTGAAGTGGCAGTTCCGGACCAAACTTGAATCACTGAGGACACTTGACAGCTCTGGTAGGGCTTGAATGCTATCACCTCCGACAGAGTGACACCAAGTGACACGTGACAACAAAGTGTAGCTCCCAGATCTGCTCAGTGCCTTTTATGCTTGCTTTGACCTCAAAACATGGAAGCATCTTCACAAACACCCACAACCCTCAATGACCCCACAAATTCAGTCTGAGGCCAATGCGAGAGCATCTTTCAGGAGAGAGAACCCAAGGAAAACACCTGGCCCAGAAGGTGTAGCTGACCGAGTACTGAACATAAGTACTAATAAATTGGCTGGAGGATTTACTAATATCTCTAACCTCTGCATTAGCAGTCTGATGTACCCACTTGCTTCCACAGACTTCTAACATACATCTCCAAGAACTTGATAAACTGTCTCAATCACAAACATCCAGTAGCACTTACATCCACAGTGATGAAGTGCTTTGAGAGGTCAGTGATGAAACATGCCAACTCATGCTTGAGCAGTAACTTGGATCCGCTCAAATAAAGTCAAGTCACTTTTATTGTCATTTTGACCATACGAGTTCCCCTGCTATTCGAAGGTAGAGTGTTCCTATGAAACGGTTCTTAAGCCAGAATGTCGTAAAGTGAAGAAGCAATTACCATTCATTTATATGGGAAAAATTTGTGAGCGTTTGCAGACCCAAAAAATAACCTACCAAATCATGCCAAATAACACATAAAACCTAAAATAACAGTAACATATAGTAAAAGCAGGAATGATCTGATAAATACACAGCCTATATAAAGTAGAAATACTTTTCTACAATTATTGCAGCACTGTCCACCACAGTGAAAATTTCATGCAAGCGCTCTCAGCAGCACTTGCGGCAAAAACACACGGCACAAAGTGCTCCCGGCAGGAACACTTTTTCCAGTAACCTTTAACCTGTGAAGCTACCGAATAACACATAAAAAAACACAGCCTATATAAAGTAGAAATAATGTACGCTCAGTGTAGTTTCACTTACTAGAATCGGGAAGACAGTGAGCACACTGATAATGGTGTGTTAGGCTGAGTCGTCGGAGGTTGGGGTGGTGGGACGCTGGGGTGTCATCTCATCGTTGTGTTTCCATCAGGGCAGGCAGGTCACCTTCTTCTATGCCTGCCTGTCTCGATGTCGAAGGTCGAGTTTCGTCGTCTGCTGTGGCTGATGTGGAAGGCTTGAAAAATGACAATATGCTTGACTGCTTAGCCTCGCACATTTTTCTATCATACAGTTCTTTGTAAGCACTCAAACCGTCCTGCAAACCTGCCCTAAACCTGCGTACCCTTTCAAAATTAAAATCATACTTTTCTGCAATCATTGCAGCGTTGTCAATCGCAGCGAAAATCTCACGCAATTGCTTCACGTTCGGTTCCTGGACGTCTTCACTTTCGGGCCGTTCACTACTGCGTTTGGTTTCAATTGTTATCCTTTCCTCTTCATCAGCTCTTCATCTCTCAGTTCTTGGTCATGGGATGCCAAAACCTCTTCAACATCATCTTCGTCAACTTCCACAAACCCTTAGCCAAACTCACTATGTCCTTACTTTCTTCACCACGATCGAAACACTTAATTATGTCTAGTTTTACGCTAAGTGTAACACCCTTACTCGCTCTTTTAGGCTTTTCCAATACCTTAGAACTCATCTTGCTAACAGATGCACAAAATAAATCAACATAAAGCACAATGCTTACAGGCACGTGTTTAAGCAATGCCGGCTAGAATGCAGTTCCGGGGGAGGAATTTGGCTGCTCGCCGCACGCTGCCTTTTTTCGTAACAGTGAAAACACCTTCTGTTAGCAAAAACAGGTAACTAATGTAGGTCTTTCTAAACAGCGAGTTGACATAAAGCAAACGTTCAAAAAACAGGGGACACCTGTATACCTCCTACCTGATGGTAACAGTGAGAAAAGGGCATACCCTGGGTGCTGGAGGTCCTTAATAATAGAAGCTGCCTTTCTGAGACACCACTCCACAAAGATGTCCTGGGTACTTTGGAGGCTAGTTCCCAAGATGGAGCTCTCGAGATTTACAACCTTCTGCAACTTCTATCGGTCCTGTGCAGTAAGTAGTCCCCCCCATACCAGACAGTGATGCACCTGTCAGAATGCTCTCCACCGTACAACTAAAGAAATTTTTGAGTGTAATTGTTGACATGTCAAATCTCTTCAAACTACTAATAAAGTGTAGCCACTGTCTTGCTCTCTATGTGACTACATCGATATGTTGGGACCAGGTTAGATACTCAGAGATCTTGACACCCAGGAACCTGAAGTTGCTCACTCTCTCCACTTCTGATCCCTCTATGAGGATTGGTATGTGTTCCTTCGTCTTACCCTTCTGAAATCCACAATCAGCTCTTTCGTCTTACTGACATTGAGTGCCAGGTTGTTGCTGTGGCACCACCTCCACAGGTTGGCACACCTCTCTCCTGTACACCCTCTCGTCACCACCTGAGATTCTACCAACAATGGTTGTATTGTCAGCAAATTTAGAAACATAGAAAACCTACAGCACAATACAGGTCCTTTGGCCCACAAAGCTGTGCAGAACATGTCCTTACCTTAGAAATTACCTAGGGTTACCCATAGCCCTCTATTTTACTGAGCTCCATGTACCTGTCTAGGAGTCTCTTAAAAGACCCTATTCACCTCCACTACCGTGGCAGGCAGCCCATTCCAGCATTCACCACTGTCTGCGTAAAAAACTTACCCCGCCATCTCTGTACCCACTTCCAAGCACCTTAAAACAGTGCCCTCTTGTGCTAGCCATTTAGGCCCTGGGAAAAAGCCTCTGACGATCCACATGATCAATGCCTCTCATCATCTTATACACCTCTATCAGGTCACCTCTCATCCTCCATCGCTCAAAGAAAAAGGCCGAGTCCACTCAACCTATTATCATAAGGCATGCTCCCCAACCCAGGCAACATCCTTGTAAATCTCCTCTGCACCCTTTCTGTGGTTCCCACACCCTTCCTATAATGAGGCGACCACAACTCTGCACAGTACTCCAAGTGGGGTTTGACCAAGGTCCTATATAGCTGCAACATTACCTCTCAACACTGAAACTCAATCCCATGATTGATGAAGGCCAAAGCACCGTATGCATTTTTTAGCCACAGAGTGAACCTGAGCAGCAGCTTTGAGTGTCCTATGGACACGGACCCCAAGATCCCTCTGATCCTCCACACTGCCAAGAGTTTACCATTAATAATCTATTCTGACATGATATTTGACCCACCAAAATGAATCACCTCACACTTATCTGGGTTGAACTCCATCTGTCACTTCTCAGGCCAGTTTTGCATCCTATCAATGTCCCGCTGTAACCTCTGACATCCCTCTAGATTATCCACAACACCTCCATCCATTGTGTCATCAGCAAATTTACTAACCTATCCCTCCACTTCTTCCAGATCATTTATAAAAATCACAAAGTGTAGGGGTCCCAGAACAGATCCCAGACACAAGCCACTGGTGACCGACCTCCATGCAGAATATGACCCATCTACAACCACTCTTTGTCTTCTGTGGGCAAGCCAGTTCTGGATCCACAAGGCAATGTCTCCTTGGATCCCATGCCTCCTTACTTTCTCAATAAGCCTTGCATGGGGTACCTAGTCAAATGCCTTGTCGAAATCCATATACACTACATCTACTGCTCTACCTTTATCAATGTGTTTAGTCACATCTTCAAAAAATTCAATCAGGCTCGTAAGGCACTACCTGCCTTTCACAAAGCATGTGGACTATTTGTAATCATATTATGCCTCTCCAAACCCTGCCTCTCAGGATCGTCTCCATCAACTTACCAATTACTGAAGTAAGACTCACTGGTCTATAATTTCCTGAGCTATCTCTACTCCCTTTCTTGAATAATGGAAGAACATCTGCAACCCTCCAATCCTCCAGAACCTCTCCTGCCCTCATTGACGATGCAAAGATCATTGCCAGAGGCTCAGCAATCTCGTCCTTCACCTCCCAAAGTAGCCTGGGGTACATCTCATCCGGTCCCAGTGACTTATCCAACTTGATGTTTTCCAAAAGCTCCTGCGCATCCTCTTAATATCTACATGCTCAAGCTTTTCAGTCCTCTGCAATTCATCCCTACAGTCGCCAAGATCCTTTTCCATAGTGAATACTGAAGCAAAGTATTCATTAAGTACCTCTGCTATCTCCTGCGGTTCCACACACTTTTCCACCATCACACTTGATTGGTCCTACTCTCTCGCGTCTTATCCTCTTGCTCTTCACATACTTCTAGAACACCTTGGGGTTTTCCTTAATCCTGTCCGCCAAGGCCTTCTCATGACCCCTTCTGGCTCTCCTAATTTCTTACATGAGCTCCTTCCTGCTAGCCTTATAATCTTCTAGCTCTCTAGCATTACCTAGCTTTTTGAACCTTTCGTAAGCTTTTTTCCTATTGACTAGATTTACAACAGCCTTTATACACCACGGTTCCTGTACCCTACCATCCTTTCCCTGCCTCATTGTAACATACCTATGCAGAACTCCACGCAAATATCCACTGAACATTTGCCACATTTCTTCCATATACAAACCACATTTCCAGAAAAGTTGGGATATTTTCCAAAATGCAATAAAAACAAAAATCTGTGATATGTTAATTCACATGAACCTTTATTTAACTGACAAAAGTACAAAGAAAAGATTTTCAATAGTTTTACTGACCAACTTAATTGTATTTTGTAAATATACGCAAATTTAGAATGTGATGGCTGCAACACACTCAACAAAAGTTGGGACAGAATTAAAATAAGATTGAAAAGTGCACAGAATTCAAGTAACACTGGTTTGGAAGACTCCACATTAAGCAGGCTAATTGGTAGCAGGTGAGGTATCATGACTGGGTATAAAAGTAGCGTTCATCAAAGGCTCAGTCTTTGCAAGCAAGGATGGGTCGTGGCTCACCCCTTTGTGCCAAAATTCATGAGAGAATTGTTAGTCAGTTCAAAAGGAACATTTCTCAACGCAAGATTGCAGAGAATTTAGGTCTTTCAACATCTACAGTACATAATATTGTGAAAAGATTCAGAGAATTCAGAGACATCTCAGTGCATAAAGGGCAAGGTCGGAAACCACTGTTGAATGCGAATGATCTTCGAGCCCTCAGGCGGCACTGCCTAAGAAACCAGCATGCTACTGTGACAATTATAGCCACCTGGGCTCGGGAGTACTTCGGAAAACCATTGTCACTTAACACAGTACGTCGCTGCATCCAGAAATGCAACTTGAAACTGTATTACGCAAGGAGGAAGCCATACATCAACTCTATGAAGAAACGCCGGCGAGTTCTCTGGGCCCGAGCTCATCTCAGATGGACCGAAAGACTGTGGAACTGTGTGCTGTGGTCAGATGAGTCAAAATTTCAGCTAGTTTTTGGAAAAAACAGGCATCGAGTTCTCCGTGCCAAAGATGAAAATGGCCATCCTGATTGTTATCAGCGAAAGGTGCAAAAGCCAGCATCTGTGATGGTACGGGAGTGCATCAGTGCCCACGGCATGGGTGAGTTGCATGTATGTGAAGGTATCATTGACTCTGAGGCGTTTATTAGGATTTTAGAGAGACATATGTTGCCATCAAGGCGACGTCTCTTCCCGGGACGTCCATGCTTATTTCAGCAGGACAATGCCAGACCACATTCAGCACGGGCTACAACAGCTAGGCTTTGTAGACAGAGTGCGTGTGCTTGACTGGCCTGCTGCCAGTCCAAATCTATCTCCTATTGAAAATGTATGGTACATCATGAAGAGGAGAATCAGACAACGGAGACCACGAACTGTTGAGCAGCTGAAGTCTTATATCAAGCAAGAATGGACAAACTTTCCAATTGCAAATCTACTACAATTAGTATCCTCAGTTCCAAAATGATTAAAAAGTGCTATTAAAAGGAAAGGTGATGTAACATAATGGTAAACATGCCTCTGTCCCAACTTCTGTTGAGTGTGTTGCAGCCATCAAATTCTAAATTTGTGTATATTTACAAAATACAATTAAGTTGGTCAGTAAAACTATTGAAAATCTTTTCTTTGTACTTTTGTCAGTTAAATAAAGGTTCACGTGAATTAACATATCACAGATTTTTGTTTTTATTGCATTTTGGAAAATATCCCAACTTTTCTGGAAATGGGGTTTGTATTTCCCTGAGAACATGTGTCCTGCCCCAAAAGAGATCCCAATGATCAAGAAATCTGAATCCCTGACCCTTGCTCCAATCCCTCAGCCACGCATTTATCCTCCACCTCACTCAATTCCTATACTCACTGTCACATAGCACAGAGAGTAATCCCAAGATGACTGCCTTTGTGGTCCTGCTTCTCAACTTCCTTCCTAACTCCCTGTAGTCTGCTTTCACGACCTCCTCCCTTTTCCTGCCTATGTCGCTGGTACCAATATGTACCACAACCTCTGCTGTTCTCCTTGGCACTTCAGGATACCGTGGATGCGATCAGAAATATCCTGGACCCTGGCACCTGGGAGGCAAACTACCACCCGTGCTTCTTTCCTGCACCCACAGAATCGCCTGTCTGACCCCCTAACTAAAGAGTCCCATATCACCACTGCCTTCTTCTTCCTTTCCCTACCCTTCTGAGCAACAGGGCCAGACTCTGTGTCAAAGGCACGGCCACCGTTGCTTCCCCCAGGGAGGCCACCCCCCACCCCCCAACAGTACTCAAGGGGTACAGCCACAGGGGTGCTCTCTAGCCTCTGACTCCTGCCCTTCCCTCTCCTGTATGTTACCCACTGTATGTCTCCCCAGGCCCTGGTGTGACTAGCTGCCTACAGTTCCTCTCTATCACCTCCTCACTTTACCTGACCAGACAAAGGTCATTGAGCTGCAATTTCAGTTCTCTAGTTCCCTAACACGGTCCCTAAAGAGCTGCAGCTCAAAGTAGCTGGTGCAGATCTGGCCATCTGGGAGGCTGGGAGTCTCCCGGACTTCCCACATCTAACACCGAGCACAGACCACCAGCCTCACACACATACTTCCTGTCTGTACTTTACACAGGCAACCTACCTCGCATCAAACTATTATCGCCAAAGCCTTCCCACTCTGTCTCCCTCTACTCCCACGCCCACTCTATAAAGCTGTCTCCTTTTAAACTCTTCTCACTGGCTAATGTCCATGTGCTTGCGCAGTCGTGCCCTTGTCAAACTGCTGAAGAAATAACTGTCTCCCATTAAACTCTTCTCGCTCTTCTCACTGGCTGACATCCATGCACTTGCGTAGTCGTGCCCCAATTTGTAGATGGTATTTGAGCTATGCCTAGCCACACATGTGTACATCGAGAGTAGAGCTGTGGGCTAAGCACACACCCCTGAGGTGTGCCAGTGTGGATCATCAGCGCAGAGGATATGTTACCACCAATCTGCACATATTGTGGGCTTCAGGTTAGAAGTCGAGGATCCAATTGCAGAGAGAGGTATAGAGATCCAGGTTCTGCAACTTCTCAATCAGGATTGTGGGAATGATGGTATTAAATGCTGAGCTATAGTCAGTGAACAGCATCCTGATATAGGTGTTTGTGTTGTCCAGGTGGTCTAAAGCCGTGTGGAGAGCCATTGAGATTGCGTCTGTTGTTGACCTATTGTGCCGATAGGCAAATTACAATGGGTTGAGGTCCTTGCTGAGGTAGGAGTTCAGTCTAGTCAAAACCAACCTCTCCAAGCATTTCATCATCGCTGATGTGAGTACTATCAGGCGATGTCATTTAGGCAGCCCACATTATTCTTCTTAGGCACTGGTATAATTGTTGCCTTTTTGAAGCAAGTGGGAACTTCTGCCCTCAGGGGTATGTGCTTAGCCCACTGCTCTACTCTCTATATATACAATTGTGTGTCTAGGCATAGCTCAAATGCCATCTATAAGTTTGCTGATGATACAACCATTGTTGGTAGAATCTCAGGTGGTGATGAGAGGGTGTACAGGAGTGAGATATGCCAACTAGTGGAGTGGTGCCGCAACAACAACCTGGCACTCAACATCAGTAAGACGAAAGAGCTGCTTGTGGACTTCAGGAAGGGTAAGATGAAGGAACACATACCAATCCTCATAGAGGGATCAGAAGTGGAGTGAGTGAGCAGTTTCAAGTTCCTGGGTGTCAAGATCTCTGAGGATCTAACCTGGTCCCAACATATCAATGTTGTTATAAGGAAGGTGAGACAGCAGCTATACTTTATTAGGAGTTTGAAGAGATTTGGCATGTCAACAAATACACTCAAAAACTTTTTATAGTTGTACCATGGAGAGCATTCTGAGAGGCTGCATCACTGTCTGGTATGGAGGGGCTACCACACAGGACGTAAAGAAGCTGCAGAAGGTTGTAAATCTAGTCAGCTCCATCTTGGGTACTAGTCCACAAAGTACCCAGGACATCCTTAGGGAGCGGTGTTTCAGAAAGGCAGCATCCATTATTAAGGACCTCCAGCACCCAGGGCATGAACTTTTCTCACAGTTACCACCAGGAAGAAGGTACAGAAGCCTGAAGACACACACTCATCGATCCAGTAACAGCTTCTTCCCCTCTGCCATCCAATTCCTAAATGGATATTGAAGCTTTGGACATTACCTCACTTTTCTTTTTAAATACAGTATTTCTGTTTGTGTACATTTTTAAAAATCTATTCAAAATACATAATTGATTTACTTGTTTATTTATTATGTTCTATTTTTTTTCTCTCTTTGCTAGATTATGTATTGCATTGAACTGCTGCTTCTAAGTTAACAAATTTCATGTCACATGTCGGTGATAATAAACCTGATTCTGATGCTTTGTGTGCAGTTTTTCATTGATTCTTAAATGCTCTCAAGAAACTGAATCTACATATACCATATATGTACTTTGAAAAACAATCTTTTAAGCAATAAATCTAATTAATTTTTTTTCCATCCAGCAGAGCCCAGATAAAACCTTGATACTGCCTCACTATATTAAGAAAACAAGAGCAAGAATAAAACTCCCTCCAGCCACTTGGGACTGATGACTGGGTTTCTCCAAGTGGCTGGAGGGAGTTTTATTCTTGCTCCCAAGAAATGGAAATACCAATCAAGCTCTTCCCATTGATTAAACAGAATTAAGTTTGCGGAACACTGAACTACCCATTCTTCTTAAGGTATGGAGTCGCTCCCCGTTTAGAAAACAGTCTCTGCATTTATTCCCTATACCAAAGTGCATGAACATATGATTCCTCTCACTGTATTCCATCTGCTGCATCTTTGCCCTTTCTCCTAATCTGTCCAAGTCCTCCTGAAGAATTCCTGCTTTCTCAACTCAACCTGCCCCACTACCTATCCTGGTATCATCCACAAACATAGCCACAAAGCCATCAATTCACCTTTAGCAATGATCTTTGCATCCTCACCGGCCACAGGTGCAGAGCCAGAGGATTGGAAGTTGGCAAATGTTATACCTTTGTTCAAGAAGGGTAATAGGAATAATCCTAGTCTTATGTCTTGCTGGTAAAATATTGAAGAGGATTCTGAAAGACTGGATTTAGAAACATTTGAAGAAGCATAGTCTGATTAGGGAGGGTTGAAAAGGCTTTGTAAGGGGCAGGTCATGACTCGTGAACCTGAATGAATTATTTGAGGAAGTGACAAAATATATTGATGAAGCTAGAGCAGTGGATGTGGTGCATATGGACTTTAGTAAGGCATTTTACAACATTCTTCACAGTAAGCTCATTCATAAAGTCGGGATGCATGGGATCCAAGGAAATTTGTCTGCATGGATTCAGAATGCTCTTACACACAGAAGACTGACGGTGAAAGAGAATGGACCGCATTCTGCCTGGAGGTCGGTGATCGGTAGTGTTCTGTAGGAAACTGCTTTGTGAATTTTATAAAGAATTTCGATGAGGAAGTGGAGGGGTGGGTTAGTAAGTTTGCAGATGACACAAATGTTGGTGCTGCTGTGGATAGGTTACATTGGAATATTGAGAGGATGCAGAGTTGAGCTGAAAAGTGGCAGGAAAGTTTAATCTGGAAAAGCGTGAAGTGATTCATGTTGAAAAGTCGAACTTGAAGACAGAATACAGAGTTAATGGCAGGTTCATTGCAATTAATGGTGTGGAGGAATAGAGGGATCTTGGGATTGAAACCCACAGATCCCTCAAAGTTATAGTGCAAGTTGATAAGGTGGTTAAGAGGCTGTATGATGTGTTAGCATTCTTAGGTTGGATTGAGTTCAAGAGCCACAAGGTAATGTTGCAGCTCTAAAACTCCGTATAGACCACACTGGGAATATTGCTTTTAGTCTGGTTGCCTCATTATAAGAAGTTAGTGGAAGCTTTAGAGAGTGTGCAGAAGACATTTACCAGGATGGCAAACAAAACAGTAGATGCTGGGAAACACACACAAAAAGCTGGAGCAACTCAGCAGGTCAGGCAACACCTATGATTGGGAATAAATAGTTAATGTTTTGTGTCGAGACCTTTCATCAGGATTCATGATATACTCAATGATGACTGCCTCCACAGCTGATCGTGACAATGAATTCCATAGATTTATTGCTCTGGCTAAAGAAATCCTCCTTATCTCTGCTCTAAATGGACATCACTCTATTCTGTGACTGTACCCTCTGCTCTGAGATTTTCCCACTATAGGAAACATCCTCTGCACATCCTCTCTATCTAGGACTTTCAATATTCAATAGGTTTCAATAAGAGTCCAGAGCCATCTAACGCACCTCATATGTTAACCCTTTCATTTCCAGAATCATTCTTGTGAACATCCTCTAACTGCTCAGTACTCTAAGTGTGGTCTGAGCAATGCCTTATAAAGCTTTAGCATACATCCTTGCTCATATATTCTAGTCCTCTTGATATGAATGTTAACATTGCATTTGTCTTCCTTACCACAACTCGACCGGCAAGTTAACCTTTAAGGAATCCTACACAAGGGCTCCCATGCCCCTTTGCATATCTGATTTTTGAACTCTTTCCCCATTTCGAAAACAATGTATGCCCTTTCATTTCTTCCAACAAAGTGTAAGACCATACACTTTCCTACACTAAATTCTATCTGCTATTCCTTTCCCTATTCTCTCAATCTGTCTAAGTCCTTCTGCAGACTCCCTGCTTCCTGAACACTATCTAACCCTGCACCTAGCTTTGCATCGTCTGCAAATTTGGCCTCAAAGCTATCAATTCTATCATCCTAATCATTGACATAAATTGCAAAAAAGAAGCACTCCCAATACTGATCATTGTAGAATACCACTAGTCACCAGCAACCAACCAGAAAAGGACCCTTTATTCCGACTCTCTGCTTCCTACCAGTCAGCCAACCTTACAACCATGCTAGTTTCATTTATGTAATACCATGGGTCTTATCTTGATAAGCAGCCTCATGTGTGGCATCTTATCAAAGGTCTTCTACAAAACTAAGTAAACAACATCCACTGACTCTCCTTTGACCATCTTCCCTGTTATTTCCTCAAAGAATTCTAACAGATTTTAGACAAGACTTCCCCTTAAGAAGACCATGCTAACTTTGGCCTACTTTATATGTGCCTCCAAGTGCCCCAAAACCTCACATTTAATGGACTCCAACATTTTCTCAACCAGTTGGGCTAACTGGTCAGTAATTTCATTTCTTCTGCCTCCTTTTCTTCTTAGAATGGAAAGACATTTGCAATTTTCAAGTCTTCTGGAACCATTCCAGAATCTAGTGATTCTTAAAACAACATTACCAGAGCTTCCACAATCTCTTCAGCAACCTCTATCAAAACCCTGGGGTATAGTCCAAATTGTCCAGGTGACTTTTCTACCTTTAGCCTTTTTAGTTTCCCAAGAACGTTCTCCTTTGTAATAGCAACTATACTCACTTCTGTCTCAACACTCTTGAATTTCTGGCATATTGCCAGTGTCCTCCACAGTAAATTCTGAGGCAAAATATCAATTTACATTTGCCTGCCATTTCTTTGACCCCATTACTGTCTCACCAGCGTTATTTCCAGCAGAATGATATCCACTCTCACCTCGCTTTTACTCTTTATATATCTGAAAAAACATTTTGCATCATCTTTTATATTATTGGCCAGCTTACCTTCATAGTTAATCTTTTCTCTCCTTATAGCATTATTAGTTCCCTTCGGTGGGTTTTTAAAAGCTTCCTAATCCTTTACCTTCCCACTAATTTTTGCTATATTATAGATAAAGTCAAGGGTAGGCTCTTGTTGGATTTGAGCCAGGTTGCCAGAAGCATTGTCAATAACACATCTGCATAATGCCATGTTTCCATTTAGTACACTCTCATTGCTGGACACATATCATGCACACTAATTGAGATACCAGTGCACTCAATTCTTATGCTCTAGTATCACAATTGGTAGTGAACTGCACATACATCATACAAAATTTGTTTATACACAGATTCAAATAGCCGATAAAACAGTTACTCGGACAAAATCCCAGAAGCCCATCTTTGACAAAGAAAAGGTATAGTGGGGGCAAAGGTAATATTTAAGTAAACTGGCAACACACATATACAATGCTGGGGGAACTCAGCAGGCCAGGTATCATCTACGGAAAAAAGTACAGTTGAAGAAAGTATAACCCTTCAGCAGGACTGGAGAAAAAAGTCTGAAAAGTAGATTTAAAAGGTAGCTGGAGGTGAGAGAGAACCACCAGGTGATGGGTGAAACCTAGAGGGGGAGAAAATGGGGGAACAAGCATCAGAGGGAGGCAATGGGCAGGCAAGGAGATAAAGGTGAGAGATAGAAAAGGGGATGGGAAATGGAGTGGGGGGAGGTTGGGGGCATTACTGGAAGCTTTGAGAAATCGATGTTCATGCCATCAGGTTGGAGGCTACCCAAACAGAATACAAGGTGTTGTTCCTCCAACCTGAATGTGGCCTCATTATGACAGTGGAGGAGGCCATGGATGGACATACCGGAATGGGAATGGGACATGGAATTGCAATGGGTGGTCACTAGGAGATCCCGTTTGCTCTGGTGGATGGAGCGTTGATGCTTAGTGAAGCGATCTCCCAATCTACGTCAGGTCTCATCAATATACAGGCAGCCACAACGGGAGCACCAAACACAGTAAATGACCCCAATAGACTCACAGGTGAAGTGTCGCCTCACCTGGGAGGACTGTTTAGGGCCCTGAATGGAAGCAAGGGAGGAGTGAATGGTAATGGTAGTGAATGCTAGTAAACTGGCATGTGACTTTAAGACTGCAGTTTTATGGAATATCAGAGATTAACATTCAACATTTGAACACGGATATATTAATTCTTATTTGTCTGAAATAATCCATTAATCTTTTTAAATAATAGTTATGTAAAAAGGGCTTTTTACTTTCAACACAAATACAGCAGATACCACAGATCTGAAATAAAAGACAAAATATACTGAACATCCATCGAGATGGAAACAGGAAATGCTTCAAGTGAATGACCTTGCATCAATACTCTATGATAGTCTGCCAAATGTTCAAGAAATTTTATAGACTGTTATACAAAATCATGATAAGCTTTTCTTCTTTCCTTTATCCTCCACTTTCCTTTTCATGAAATGGAATCTCTCCTGTTCGTTCTGTAATGAATATTTACTATCCAGGTTCAGGAGTCTTTTTGCTCAACAACTTTTTAGCACAGTAGAAGAAACTGTTCAAGATGTTTGTTGTTAACCTTTAACTAGTATAGTTACCCATTTTCTGGAGAAACACTGTTGTCCAAGCTTAGGAAGCCTATTGTCAAATTAATGGAGATTGCAACCTAATCTGAAAAAACACCACTCTCTGCTAGCCTACCTAAATTTCCTGCCATCTGACCTGACCATTGTTGTTGAGAATACACAACATGCAGATGAGGTGCATCGCTAGATAGTAGAAGGCTGTGAGAATGGGGAGAAGTACAGGGATGAAAACAGAGTCCACTCCTCAGCCAAAACCAGAGAAAGATCTTTTGCCGCCTTACCGTAAAGGATGACTTGCTTGTCTGTAGTTCATTGGGATGTTTCTCTAGTTTGCAAGAATTCTACATGTATTTGGAAATTATTTGTAGAGTTAACTGTTTAAATTTACATTTCAATCACACTTAAGTATGCACTATTAAAATAATTAAAATTTACTACCTCAATATACACGCCATCCTCGATATATGCGTCTTCAGACTATGTGGATTCACAGTTATGCGAGGAACCTATTTCTACCAATGTCTCCTTATAGGCGTCCAAAACTCTCAGTTATGCGAGGAGCCCTGGTTTCCCGCCAATACAAGTCACATGCACACGCTTCACAATCTCACTCCCGCCAGTCTCGCATTAGTTTTGCCAAGGTGTGGATGCATGATCTTGCGCTCTTAAACTTTTGTTGGCTTTACCTACGGTGCAGTGATTTTGTGTTTGAAATATTTATCTATGGCTCCTAAGCATCTGATGTCATGTCCTGGGTCATCAGCCGAGCGGCAGAGAACTGCTTTAACACTTGGAAAAACAGTTGGAAATTATAAACAGCGCGGTATCAGCTGAAGGTAACACAGCTCTGGGACACTACTACCGGGAACAGAATCTTGCCTTTAAAGTTCTTTTGTTGCTTGACAATGCGCAACCCATCCTAAACATTTGGACAGCATTCCTCCTAATATAACAGTGTGTTTCCTGCTGCCTTACACAACATCACTGATTCAGCCACTCAACCAAGGTGTGATCCATATTCAAGGTGCATTTTTTTTTTACAGCAAACTATCTCTCAGATGCTGCAAGCAACAGAAGATTTTGAAAATCCCAGGAGCTTACCAATGGTGAGGGAACGGTGGAAGTTGGAACACTTGGCACAAATGGTGATGGACATGGACCCAAGTTTAGAACGGAGTCAGCATTTCAGTTGTTCCCTGCTGTCAACCCTTCTTCCCTACAAGCAAATTTATGCTGAAAAACAAAATGCTGCCAAGCCTCAACACTTTCTTCAAACCAGTGCCAGCAGGTCTGAGAGTTCTGAGAGTCTTCCTTCACCCCTTGCTGTGCTTGATATGATCCCGACACCACAACAACCACTCATCTCCCAGACTGAACACACCTGCCACTGTTGGTGAGTACTGTACACTCTAGTATGTTAACTTTGATTTATTACTTTGAATATTACCTTAAATTGATGAAATATAAAACGAATGTTGCCTTTGTGATACAGCTTTTGTGTTGTATTGGTATGAAAATGTGAATAATTTACAGATAAAAAATACTTAGGAAGGCCTCTGGAACGCATCCCTATTGCCTCCATTTAAATAATTATTCACATTGTGCGTTTTCACATTATGCGCCAACTGCAAGGAACGTATCCCTATAACGAGGATAGGATGTATATTTATTGCAGCAAGGCCACTATAAGGAGAGAATCCTAATATCAAATAATTTGCATCCCTGAAAAATAATAAAATGACCCTTAAATGAACAGATAGCTAGCTACATCAGTTAGGTATGAAAAAGGTAAGCATTCTTACAAGATGAGACTTTGTTATGGGAGTATGTTCCTGAGAGCTATGATTTACAATCCTTACCAGTCATGGAGGTTGAAGAACTATCTCCTCTATGGCCCAGTAAGGCACAATATCATTTAAAACATTATTAGACCATAGACCATAAGACATAGGAGCAGAATTATGCCATTCAGCCCATCGAGTCTGTTCCATCATTCAGCCCATCAAGTCTGCTCCACCATTTCATTGTGGCTGATCTTGGATACCACTCAACTCTATACACCTCCCTCCTCCTCCTCGCCATATCCTCTGACACCCTGACTGATCAGGAAATTATCAACTTCCATCTTAAATATACCCATGGACTTGGCCTTCACCCCAGTCTGTGGCAGAGCATTCTACAGAATCACTACTCTCTGGCTAAAAAAAAATTCTCTTTACCTCCATTCTAAAAGATCCCCCCTCAATTTTAAGACTGTGCCCTCTAGTTCTAGATATTCCTCTCCACATCCACCCTATCCTATCCTTTCAACATTTGGTAGGTTTCAATGAGATCCCCATGCATTTTTCTAATTTTCAGTGAATACAGCAGGCCCAAAGCTGACAAACACTCCTCATATGTTAACCCCTTCATTCCTGGAATCATCCTTGTAAATCTCCTCTGGATTCTCTCCAATGACACCACATCCTTTCTGAGATATGGAGCCAAAAACGGTTGACAATACACCCAGTGTGGCCTGATTAGTGACTAAAGCCTCAGCATTATCTCCTTGTTTTTATATTCTATTCTCCTTGAAATAAATGCCAACACTGTATTGAGTCTTTACCACAGACTCAATCTGTGAATAAACCTTCTGGGATTCTTGCACGAGGAATTCCAAGTCCCTCTGTATCTGTGATACTTGAACCTTCTCCCCAAATGGTAATCCTTCGGTAATCCTTTTACCAAAATATATTACCATACACTTCCCAATACTCTATTCCATCTGCCACTTTTTTGCCCATTCTTCTAATTTGTTTAAGTCCTGCTGAAATCAAATTGCTTCCTCAGCACTACCTACCCCTCCTCCTATATTTGTATCATCCTCAAACCTTGCCACAAAGCCATCAATTCCATAATCCAAATCATTGACAAACAATGTGAAAAGTAGTGGTCCCAATACTGACCCCTGAGGAACACCACTAGTCACTGCCAGCCAATCAGAAAAGGCTCCTTTTATTCCCACTCACTGCCTCCTGCCTGTCAGCCATTCCTCCATCCATGCCAGTATCTTTCCTGTAATGCCATAGGACTTCATCTTGTGGCACCTTACCAAGTGCTTTGGAAAAATCCAAGAAAATGACATCCACTGTTTCTCCTTTGTCCACCCCTTTACAGAAACCATGCTGATTTTGACTTATTTTATCATTACTCTCCAAGTATCTTGAAACCTCATCCTTAATAGACTCTAACACTTTTCCAACCAATGAGGTTAGGATAACTGTTATAATGTCCTTTCTTTTACCTTCCTCCCTCCTTAAAGAGTGGAATGACAGTTGTAATCTTCCTGTCCTCTGGGACTATGCCAGAATCAAATGATTCTTAAAGGATCATGACCAATGCATCCATTATCTCTTCAGCAAACTCTCTCAAGATTCTGGGATGTAGTCCATCTGGTCCAAGTGACTCATCCACCATAAGACCTTTGAGTTTGCCGAGCACATTTTCCTTTGTAATAGCAGTATCATCCACACCTGCTCCCTGACATTCACGGACCTGAAGCACACTTTTAGTGTCTTCTACAGTGAAGACTGATGCAAAGTACCCATAAAGTTAATCTGTCATTTCTTTGTCCCCCATTACTACCTCACCAGTATCATTTTCCATTTGTGAGATATGGTATCTCCATAATGCCAATATGGCCTCCCACTTCCTTATTCCAGTTTCTTCCTCCTTCCTTTCCAGTCCCGATGAAGGACTCGGCCAGAAAAATACTTTCCATAGATGGTACCTGACCTGCTGAGCTCCTTCAGCATTTTGTGTGTTTTGGTCTAGATTTTCAGCATCTGCAGAATCTCTTATTTCTGAGACATCATTCTGTGAATAATCAGGAATGAAAATCCAGAAAGGTAAATCTAGAAGACTACAAGCAGGAGCAGGAAATATAAAAGGTAGATTTTTATCTGAAACAAAATTTGAACCTCATGAGTTACAAGCCCATTTTTAAGGGAGCCTTTCAGCACAATTTGCTGTGGCTAGAACCCTTGAAATATGCTTGAAACAAGTGATTGTGGTTGAACCGGTCTGATCTTCATTGATTCTAATTATGTCAGGCATGCAGTGGAAAGTGAGCTGGTAAATTACTGGATGAAAAGCACATGCAGTAAAACCACTTCAACAGTTGTCCATGTGGTAGACCACCAATGGTCACTGACAATGCTTTGGTAGTAAGTTAGCAGATGAACAAACAGAACTAGTTACAAATAAGAGAACATCTGCAGATGCTGGAAATCCAAGCAACACACAAAATGCTGGAGGAACTCACAGGCCAGGCAGCATCTATGGAAAAGAGTATAGTCAATGTTTTAGGCTGAGACATTTCAGCAGGACCGTCCTCACCAAACCTGGGAAAGCTGCTTTTTCCAGGTTTGGTGAGGAAAGTCCAGTCAAAGGTTGTGGCCTGAAACATCATCTGTACTCCATTCCATAAACAAAACTAGTTAACAGGATGGACTTTGCCAGGGTTAGGGAGGCCAGGGTTATGGTAGTAATTAGCAACAAAATTTTTAAAAAAAGGAAGATCTTTTAACAGTATTCATAGATGTTACTACACTGAATCCCAAAGTATTACCAACACAGTATAAATTCAAGGCTGAAGGTGAAGGCAAGGTTTGGGCATGCCACCCAAAATAGAAGCAAATACCTCTTGCTAATAGTCATAAGAATGGATTCAAGGAAACTTAAAGGATATGGACATATTCATGGTGTTGGAAAGCACTCGTGAAATTAGCAATGTTATGGTGATGTCCTTATGTTGATTAATGTCAGCAATTCATTGCATATTGTAAAACAATGTTAGATCTATAATAAGGGAGCAGTCACAAGACCACCTCCTAAAAGGCAAATAAAAGCAGGCACCAATGCGCATGTGGCAAACCAATCATAAAAGTCCACTTCCAGCATCCCAAAACAATCCAATTTACTGGAAACCAAACAAGTATATTCTTGCGAAATTTACCTTTATAAAAGATATACATGATTAATTCCCACCACTTATGGTGAGACCTCTACCATCATAGCATTCCAGAACTTGATACTTCTACATGCTGGCATTCCCACCTATTTACATACAGACCAATGGTCTTCCATCATTGGTAAAAGCTTTCAAGCTATGTAGGAACAAGTAGGAACACAATGGAGTCCAGCTCCAGTTGGATTCCACCAACACTTGGATTACACCTGCAGTTCAGTGGGGTGGTGGAGAGAAGGAATCAGGAGATTAAAACAGGCCTTGCAGAGCTGATCAACCTGGAGGCCCTGAAGTGCAGTTATCAGTAAACAAAAAGGGGATGCTAAAGAATGTCACACTCTAATAATCTTATTCGTTATCCACACTGACTGTGGTCTATCAGTAAGTCAAGGATCCAGTTGTAGAGAGAGGTACAGAGGCTCAGGTTATGAAGTCATATAAATTAATTTTATATTGAAATTATCTGAGGTCACAATAGCTACTTCAATAGATGTCAGATTATCGTATGGTAAACTAAATTGAACTTTGATTCTTATCATTCCTATTCATTGCACAATAGGGTACAACTTCAAAGCTAATCACTTCAATGACAAGCTTGTAAATTGTTGGATACCAATAACCGAGCCTCATGATGGGAAACACAGTTCTATCTAGCATTCAGCATGAAAGCACCAACCTCTACAGTTCAAAAACTCATGCTCCCCATCATTCCTGGAGAGCCAGAAATGTACGACACCAGCAAGTGCTTTGTGATCTAACTTGTTTAAACTGAGCAAACTTTAGAAAATATTTCTGCTCATTTGGAAGTAAAAATACACTTTTGGGTTAAATTCCCAGCATATTTCACACTGGATAAACTATCCACTGTTTCAGTTTCAGTGAATTTGATCGTACTTGTAATTCTAGGAATAAACTGGACTGTGGCACGTCTGCAATTGACAAATGGGATCTGTGATTTTTCGTATGTCTATTTGAACCCATTTTTTGCAATCCTTGAAATGACTGAGCACTCTTTACATTTACTGGTCAAATTACTAACTAGCATTTTTTTCCAGCTGTGCTGCACAGCATTATGTAATCTTTTTTTCATTCACTGGTTTCCTCTAGAAATAAACTAAAATCCCATTTCATCAACCCATTTTTATTAACCTTCACTATGAATTGTTAAGTTGACACCCCACTGTGATTTTGTGATTTCATTGTGATCACATTTTGCAATGTTACAAGCTCAGTTAACTGAACTTTGACAGCTGTTAAACCTGGAGACACCAGATCCTGCAGTGAAGACCTCACCAACATATTGGGAGCTGATCTCATTTCAGAAGAAAATGACTGGGAGGATATTAGTTTCAAATATGTGAGTTCAGGCAGCTTGCTGCTCTTTGTAAACTCGCCCCTAATCCAGCACCTTAAGGACTTTGCAGGTGCCAGATTAGCAAATTTTCTGGGAAAAGAAGATATCACATCTATTGTAATAAATTTCTCAGTAAAACCAAGTAAGCTTAAGGAAAGCATGAAAACTATGCTCCCAGAAAGGCAGAGGAAGATCATGAGAATCGAGACCATAGATAGTCGGATGGAGAACAAGAGAAACATCCCGAGGTGACCCACATACTGATCCATCAGGCTTTCCAAATGGTCAGATACCATTTTATAGAATTTTATCAAGCTAAGAAAATTTAACACTGGCCTTGAATTTTTAGTTATTTAATTGACTATCTCAATACATTATTTTAAGTCAAGATCATGTCACCTTTCACAAACATAAAAATGAAACTTTCAGATGAACCATTCACAATAAAATACGTAAGAGTACATAGTTATCAACATAAAATTAAGCATTTAACATGATCAAAATTCCTATTCAATGTTAACTATTTAATAAAATTACTATTTGCTATTCTAGAAAGAAAACAAGTTCAAGGTTAGGGTAATAATTTAAATAAGTTTAGTCACTATGATTTATTTTCAGAATGGCTCAATAATAATCATATTTAGCAGAAGATTTTAGTTCTAAATATGTCTGGTCCCGTGCTTTCAAAGGAGCATAATTGAGATGACAACATAGTAAACAGCTGGCCTCTTGATGACTAAAATGTTTGAAATAGCTTTGTTCATGCATAGCTCAAGGGGTACTAAATAAAAACTACTTTTGTGGGCAATGATAAGCCATGTTATTGCTTCAAAGGTGAAAAACATTGGTAAAGTAATCTGATGTCAGGAAATTAAATCAATCCTCTCTATCAAGGCAATGTAACACAATCAAAAATATAGTAATAACTGATTTAACTGTCCAGAAGTAAAATTAACAGGTTAAGATAAATAACTGGGCAATGGAAGAATGCAACTAAGGATCATTTGTTAATCTTGGTCTTAATTTGGCAATATTTTCCATGAGTGACCACATATTATATAAGCACACTTTCAAACAATTTATAGTTAGCTACCAAATACTATGTTACTATGTATCCTGAGATTTTGCAAGTCAGAGAGGAAATCAAATGACCTTAAGTTTGAAATAAATGCAATTTTAATAAATAGTTAAGTTATTTCCTACCTTCCTTACTGATAATATTTACAAAGACTTAAGAACCACAAGGAAATGCACGTATGAAATGGACATCCACATCAAACTATTCTCAAGAGGTATAAAAGCATGCACAATTCATCACTAGTAAGGTAACAAGTAAGCATTACATCTTCAAAATTTTTGAGTGCATGCAAATATTAGGCAAAAATTTTTCATCTTTTCCTTTCATAATTTAAACAACACAATCAGGCACATCAGAGACAAGAAAGGCTTTGATCCGTAATAGCTTTTTATCTAATCATGGGTTACCTTTTCTTTGCAACTGGAAAGCATGCTGATGATGCTAAGACAAACTGACTGTACAGAAAGAGCTGGAGACCAGTCTTCTGTCAGAATCGATAGACAAATGTGTCCATTGCTGTAAACATGAGGATGAACTGGAATATTTTCACCAGTGAACACAACCTAAAAGAAAAGGAAAACAATTTCAGCACTACACATACCTCAATGCATAGCTGGTCAACAACATTTTCATATTTTACTGAATTAGGATGAACAGAAAATGCAGCCCATCTCACTCATGAGACCTCCTGACAGCGACCGAAAAGCACTTTTTCCTTCTTATCAGAAAGAATACAAGGCACAACCAAGAAAATGTTATTATTGCACTGGTTCATTGATTTTCTATGTTATTTTACTTCATAGTTTGGGTTACTAGATGAAAATGATGACTCGTAAATCAGTGTAATATTCTGACTGTGACAATGATAGTAGATCAACCATTTATTTCTATGGGAAGATCGAAATGAACCAATATGAGAATGGTTGTTTCAATTATAGCAAAATAATACAGCTTAATATTAATTCTCCAAGATTGAACAAAATAATACATTAATGTTAGAATACTTCCATATTCCTGTAAATGATAACTATGTTTCATTCATTAATGGGAATCAAAATCCCATCAAATAACTTCAAACTTCTAAATACCACATAGTGCAATCACATTATGTGTCATTTTATGTTGTGGATCCTAATAGCATTAAGGGCAATCAGTTCACTCCTTCAAAGTCAATAGATCAAAGGTGTGCTGGGTCTTACTGTTAACTATATGTCAAATGTACTTTTACCAGGTTTTTGGAAAAAGGCATAATAACTTCTACTCATTGTATTATTTTCCTCAACCAATTTTTCTGTTTGCTCTTTAGTCATTTTCTGCACGTGTTAATAGCATTTTGATAGCATGTGTAGAGTTTACACATTCTTTTCCAAAACCAATTCTCATTACCTTCAATAAATTATAGCTCTTCATCATTTACACCGATTCATTGTTTTAGATCCAAAATGGAAGAAGACTTATGCAATTACAGTGACTTCTGACAGTTTTAAGGATTGCTTCATTTATTTCCATCTTGGTAGTGTTCAGCTTTTATCCACATTGCTTACAACACACTGCACTAAAATGTATCTACCACCTATTCGACACTGTCATTAACCTGTCCCCTCAGTTTGCCCAATCTGATGCTTTATCACCTATTTTTGAACCCAAATTGACTCAAACCCAAAAGAAAAAAGATCCCGTGTAGTTGGCTACACTCCATTACTATTTCATCAAATCAAAAGTGGTCATTTATTGACTGCTTACAACATGTTTGACCTATGCAATTTCATTCAAAAAAACATTTCTAAATTTAACCAAAAGGCTTTTAAAAATTTTCCTCAAAAATATCAAAAAAGTGTGTAGAATAATTACTGGAACTCTACCAATTCCCTTACAGCAATGATTTCTTTTAAAGAAATCCCTTGTTGAGGGGAGATCTGATAGATTATGAAAGACTTAGATAGAGTAGACAGCTAGTATCTTTCTCCCAGGGTTGATACATCTCATACCAGAGGGCATGCATTTAAGATGAAGGGGATAAGATCAAAGGAGATACGTGAAGCAAGGTTCTCTTTTAAAAACAGAGATAGGGTACCTGAAATGCACTGCCTAGTGGCAAAGGCAAATACGATAGAGGTGTTCAAAAGATAAAACACAAAGTGTGCAGGAAATGGAAGGATATGAACATGGTGTAGACAGAAGGGATTAGTTTAGTTAAGCATTTGATTACTTCCAGTTTAAGATGGCACTGCTGAAGGTGAGCAACCAATTAATGGAGATTAACAAGACAAGGAATACAACTAAATGCTTTATTAATAACACTTTTCCTGCAAAACACTGTAGCAACTGATCACCAAAAACAATGGAGGGGTGGGCGAAGGCAAGGCTGAGTTGAGGATTAAAGCCAGCAGGTGCAGGGCGAAGTTGGTGCGAGGTTGTGGCATATTCAAGGCGAGTGGAGTGGAGCAAAGTCAGAGCAGAGAAGAGGCAGATTCACAGCTCGTCCACCTAAACCAAGAGTGGGTTTGATCAATCTAAGCAAGGAGATGGTTTGGAAGAGTTGGGTATGGGCCAAGACGTAGTGGCAAGGTTCAGGCCCACTATGTATTAATGCGACAGAGCCTGGGTCTTAGAGCGCAAAATGGCCTGAAGTTTGCATGAGTGTGGTGAACTACATATACCTTTCTGGACACACCCCTCTGCCGACTGCTCTTGTGGCTCCTCCCACAGACCCCTGTATAAAGGCAATTGGAGGCACTGCTCCTCCTTCAGTCTCCAGGATGTTGTGTGGTGGTCTCTTGCAGCTAATAAAAGCCTATCGTTCGCCTCCCTTATCCGAGAGTTATTGATGGTGCATCAATGAGCTAAACAAACACAGTGTCAGATGGATTGAAGAGGCAGACTATTAGGACCAGAGGCAAGGTTTGAGCCCGTCCTGCTTGCTGCTCAGTGACGTTTACTCCACTCTGCACTGCACTGAGGCCTTCTCCGGGTTTTGTGTCTGCAGGCTCCACGTTTACTCTGCTATGCAGTGAAATGAGGCTGAGGCTGAAGCCTGCTCTGGGCTTAGTGTCTGAGGACTCACTTTTGTTCTAAATGTTATTTTTTATTTTTATTGCTTGTACAATTTGTTTTTTCTTCTTCCTCTGCATTTTTGAGTTCTTTTGAATTACAGGTAGTCCCCGAGTTACGAACATCCAACTTACGGACAACTCGTACTTACAAACTGAGGAAGGAGACCGCCGTCCGCCATTTTAAGTCAGATCCCGACGCCGTCTGCCATTTTAAGTCGCTGCTGTTGAAACTGTGTTGGATAGACTGTTGGGTCTGAAGACTGGTAAGTCCCCGGGACCTGATGGTCTGCATCCCAGGGTACTTAAGGAGGTGGCTCTAGAAATCGTGGATGCATTGGTAATCATTTTCCAATGTTCTATAGATTCAGGATCAGTTCCTGCGGATTGGAGGGTGGCTAATGTCATCAAACTTTTCAAGAAAGGAGGGAGAGAGAAAACAGGGAATTATAGACTGGTTAGCCTGACGCCAGTACTGGGAAAGATGCTGGAGTCAATTATAAAAGAGGAAATTACGACACATTTAGATAGCAGTAGAAGGATCAGTCCGAGTCAGCATGGATTTATGAAAGGAAAATCATGCTTGACTAATCTTCTGGAGTTTTTTGAGGATGTAACTATGAAAATGGACAAGGGAGAGCCAGTGGATGTAGTGTACCTGGACTTCCAGAAAGGCTTTGATAAAGACCCACATAGGAGATTAGTGGGCAAAATTAGGGCACATGGTATTGTGGGCAGAGTACTGACATGGATTGAAAATTGGCTGGCTGACAGGAAACAAAGAGTAGCAACTAACGGGTCCTTTTCGGAATGGCAGGCTGTGACCAGTGGGGTACCGCAAGGTTCAGTGCTGGAACCGCAGCTGTTTATAATATACATTAATGATTTAGATGAAGGGATTAAAAGTAACATTAGCAAATCTGCCGATGACACAAAGCTGGGTGGCAGTGTGAAATGTCAGGAGGATGTTATGAGAATGCACGGTGACTTGGACAGGTTGTTTGAGTGGGCAAATGTATGGCAGATGCTGTTTAATGTGGATAAATGTGAGGTTATCCACTTTGGTGGCAAGAACAGGAAGGCAGATTACTATCTAAATGGAGTCAAGTTAGAAAAAGGGGAAGTACAACGAGATCTAGGTGTTCTTGTACATCAGTCAAAGAAAGCAAGCATGCAGGTACAGCAGGCAGTGAAGAAAGCTAATGGCATGCTGGACTTTATAACAAGAGGAATTGAGTATAGGAGTAAAGAGGTCCTTCTTCAGCTGTACAGGGCCCTGGTGAGACCCCACCTGGAGTATTGTGCGCAGTTTTGGTCTCCAAATTTGAGGAAGGACATTCTTGCTATTGAGGGAGTGCAGCATAGGTTCACAAGGTTAATTCCCAGAATGGGCGGGACCGTCGTATGTTGAAAGATTGGAGCGACTGGGCTTGTATACACTGGAATTTAGAAGGATGAGAGGGGATCTGATTGAAACATAAAAGATTATTAAGGGATTGGACACGCTGGAGGCAGGAAGCATGTTCCCACTGATGGCTGAGTCTAGAACTAGAGGCCACAGTTTAAGAATAAGGGGTAGGCCATTTAGAACAGAGATGCAGACATTTTCACCCAGAGAGTGGTGGATATGTGGAATGCTCTGCCCCAGAAGGCAGTGGAGGCCAAGTCTCTGGATGCATTCAAGAGAGAGTTAGATAGAGCTCTTATAGATAGTGGGGTCAAGGGATATGGGGAGAGGGCAGGAACGGGGTATTGATTGTGTATGATCAGCCATGATCACAGTGAATGGCGGTGCTGGCTAGAAGGGCCGAATAGCCTACTCCTGCACCTACTGTCTATTGAGTGTACAACTTAAAATTTTCTTAGTAAGATTCACCCTGACCCCACCCGCCCCCCCCCCCCCCCCCCGTTTCCGGTCGGCTGGTGGTGCAGTGAGATCAGCGCCAGGCTGGAGAACGGAGGTTTCCGTGCCGGGTTGATGTCGATCCAGTGACTCCCGTACCATCCGTGCCAGGTTGATATCGAGCTCGCAACTCGACCTCGTAAAAAAAACACTGCCATCTCCAGTTTAAATTCCCACGCGGAATATTGTGGATGATCAAATACGTAAACCCAGCACAGCCCCCACTTGTCCCATTCAGCCTGTCTCAGTGTGGTGGTTGTTGGGACCTGCTGCCCGCAGTGTTTCTGTTCTGTTGATGGTGTGCGGTGGTCCTGAAGACCCAGCGGACCTCGAGAGCCGGCGGAGGTCGGGACCTGATGCTTGCAGTGTTTCTGTTCCGTTGACGGTGTGTGGTGGTAATTAAGACCCGGCGGACCTTGGGAGCTGGCGGAGGTCGGGACCCAACGCCCTCAGTGTTTCTGTTCCATTGACGGGAAGCGATCGCGATTGAAAATAAAGTGGAAATAATAAAGCGTTTGGAAAATGGTGAAACACCATCGGTCATTAGAAAAGTGTTAGGCTACAGTTGGTCAACGATCGCAACAGTTTTAAAGTGTAACCGATAAAGTGAGAATAATGAAGCATTTGAAAGGCCCTGCCCTGATGAAAACTACAATTATTACTAAGCAGCGCAGTGGTTTAATTATTGGAATACATACGTTTAAGTGTTTTACATGCATAGAAAAGTAAAATATATACTATATACCAAGACAAACATTTGACTGACGCTTAATAATACCGGATGTACTTGTTCCGATGTACGTACAAATCCGACTTAAATACAGACTCAGGAATGGAACTCGTACATAACCCGGCTGCCTGTACTTTGTTCTGTGGCTGTCTGTAAGGAGATGAATCTCAAGATTGTATAATGTATACGTATATATTTGATAATATTTGAACTTTGATTACTAATTTGTCTGGCACAATATTGTAGGCTGAAGTGCCTGTTCCTATGCATTCTGGGTTGTGTTCATTTATTTAAAAAATGGTAAACATCATAATTAGAACAGTAACATGTGAAATGAAAGTGATGAATTATATAATAACTTCTCTAATCCCTTCTGTTGTCTGATAAAAGTGTGACAGGAAAGAGCCAAAATGATGAGATAAAATCTCTGTTCCACATTGCCCAAATTAAGTTTCTGAATCTAGCAAAGAGTATATTACCATCAATCCCCTACACAATATCAGTTTGGCCAATCCATGATTTAGATCATTTAGTAATCAGACCCTCAATCATGTCTTTGCAATTTGTAAATGTGGTTTATTCAACACATCTGTGGCTGACATCTTTCATTCTTTAGCTCAATAAAGTTAGATATGGCCCTTGTGGCTAAAGGGATCGGGGGTATGGAGAGAAAGCAGGTACAGGGTTCTGAGTTGGATGATCAGCCATGATCACAGTGAATGGCGGTGCAGGCTCAAAGGGCCGAATGGCCTACTCCTGCACCTATTTTCTATGTTTCTATGTTTTCTAAATTTGAAGTATCTGGTATCTGCTATTCATATCCCAACTTAACCTTGTTTCATCCATCATTTTCCATGATTATCTATACTGACTCCCAGAAAAATAACTAAATTAAAAATTTGCATCCTTGTTTTCAAATAACCATATGGACCAGCTCATAAATGTTTCCGCTGATTTGTAATGACCAGTGTGTGCAAAAATCTTGTCCTGTGCAATTTTTTGCCCAGTGACAACCTGTGCACACTGAATAATTGCTTCAATAAAAACAGTATAAATAAGCTGGTTCTACAATCTGCAGACAAATCATCACAAACTCCATGTTGTCAACACCATCCGCATCAGAAACTGGAAAAGGAAATGTGATTGTGTATGATCTGACTTCGGTTCTTTGCGTGAATGGGACTCGCTCTCAGGGCCTCACAACCAGCCGCTTTTTGATATCCCAAGGATGCGGCCTGGAAAATTAGCACACCTTCAGGGTGCCGGATTTTCATGGCCCTGGAGACGGGCTGATTCAAGGCCAGTGCCCCTGACTGAGATGTCATGGGAGAACATGGAACATCTGGAGCAGCGGGTTAGCTGCCTGCTGTGTGTCCAGAGACCCGAGTCTTTCCAGGGCTGATTCTCTAGGCGAAGAGCTCGGAAAAAGTGATGCAACAGACTTTTAACATCATAAATCAGCCAGTTGTTTAAGTCTCCCCTCTTGCTGTGAAACGGGGACACCTCGGGAGAGGGAGAGAACCTGTGGTATGTTGAATTACTGAATGAATGAGTAGTCTTTGGAGTACTGCAAGTCTGTGTCTTTACTGCATGCTTTGCTTGAGTGCTCGGTGGAGGCCGCCGATGCTTCTTTGCTGGTGGTGGTGGTGGTGGGCGGGGTGGGGGGGGGGGGTTGCTGCCTTGCTGCTGTCTGTACATGGGAGGGGGGAGCTGGGGGGTGCTCTTGGGGTTCAAACGTTTAAATGTCAATCATTCTTTGGGGCACTCCTCTGCAAAGAAAAAGAATTTCAGGATGTATATTGTATACATTTCTCTGACATTAAATATACCTATTGAACCTATTGATATACTTAACATGCCAATGAGGTGCAGAGTGACAACCTTTTGTGCAGTTTAAATTCCTTTGTGGTTCAGTAGCAAAAGATGTGTGTGTGCAACATTGGAGCTCATCTTTATTTACTTATTGAGACACAGCACAGAATAGGCTCTTCTGGCCCTTCAAACTGTAATGCTCAGCAATCCCCAATTTAACCCTAGCCTAATCATGGGACAATTTACAATGACCAATTAACCTACTAACTGGTAGGTCTTTGGACTGTTGGAGAAAACCAGAGTCCACAGGGAGGATGTACAAACTTCATACTGATGATTTCGGAATTGAACTGCAAACTCCGAAACCCCGAGCTGTAACAGCATCACGCAACTGCTATGTTGGTGTGGCGTCCTGAACTCTAATCTTCATTTTACAGGATAGCTACATTACTAATTTTTGCCATTAATTTCATCTCATAATTAATTGCTGTTCTATTGATGGCCCAATTCACTAAAGCTATTATTTAACTTTTGGTAGCCTTCCACAATCCTTTATATGGATTATCTATGCTTAATAATATCTCAGTACTGTTAAGCACAATCATTTTGCTTTGTTAGAAATGTGCAGAAATTCACTGTTCTCAACAATCTCGTCGTTCTGAAGTTGCAAATCGATGACACTAAGTTATCTAACAATTTAAAACTAAACAAATGGTTATGTGTCAAATGAGGACAGTTTTAGGGGACTGAGTGTAGAAATCAAACTGTTTTGTTCTCCTAAAGTGAACAGTGGAAAGAACACTTCATAAGAAAATGGGGAGCTGATCCATTTATTATTTAATTAGCAGCTTTGATTGTTACGTTTCCTAAGAGCTCATTCTTCATCAGACAAAGAATCTAAACATTGATTTTCTAAGGCAATATCTTCTTCAAAATCAAAACATAGTCAACGTAATTCACACCCCATGTCCACATATTATAGAATATTTTGATGAAATTGTACAAGCATGTACACATTGGTACCTTGCTTCATGCTCAGGATGTGTTCCCATGAAAGAGTGCTAAAGAATCAGTGCTCAGAAGGGTTATTACATCATTATAAATATAGAAATGCATTATCAGGAGTGAAATTGTGCAAGGAACCTGGCATGCACCCCTGCAAGCTCCATTATTGCATCAGGAACCTGGGTACTAAGTACTAAGCAGAAATTCCTGCACTAACCATTGTTGCTTGAGGCCATGCCAGAAACCCAGAAATAAATCATCCAAGGCTTATTATGAGCACTGACTTTGGATAAGTTGAGGCAAGTGGTAAAGCGGCTCAATGCTGAGATGTGGGCCACTGACATCTGCGTCGACAGATTGCCTAAATCCCATGGTCTATTTTGTCCACCCTGTTGAATGTGATGGAAGTTGCTGTCACCCCTTTTCTCTGTTAAACTGCACAGCTCTCCCCAATCTCGAGATTTCTTTATGGCAAAAGGGTTAATAGTAGTTATTGGCCTTTGAGTTTGTTCCATCAATCAAAGAGAATGGAGTGTGGGGTGGGGTGAGAGTGAAGGGAAATACTGCAACATCTGTCATATTAAATGGGAGTGACAAAAAAGACAGCAGGATCCAAGCAAAGATTTGGTGCTGTCAGTCCACAGTTGTCAATCTGCATATACCATGCATGTCACTATGCAGTCCTAAGCCCCACATCTCTACACTAAGCAGCAACATTAGTTGTCACAACGAACTCTACATAAGCTCTCACCATTCCTCACATACAGCCTCCCTATATAAAGTTGTGTGTGGTTAGAAACATAGAAAACCTGCAGCACCATACAGGCCCTTCAGCCCACAATGCTGTGCCGATCATGTCCTTACATTAGCAATTATCTAGAGTTACCATGGTTCTCTATTTTTAATTCTTAACTGCAACAGTACAGGTTATAGCATGGACTCGTAGCAGGCTCATCACACAGCGTGAGAACACTATAGCTCTCAGTACAGGTACTTGTGTAGATGCTGCAAGGACTGTACTGTTCTGCTTATAATAGGGGAAAATAATTGCTTTCAGGATTGGGTAAACTGCTAAAGTCTATTTTACATCCCTCATTGTCATTAATTAAAAGACAAATAAAAGTGACATCATATATTTTGAAACTATGTATGATGAGACCATTTGTCAAAATCCTTGTCAATGCATCTATTTAAAATACTTATTGTACTGATGTTGGCATACTTGTTTTGGCAGAATACTCACTCCACAACTTGCCTTCTCTGATGTATGCTTTAAGTTGCACGTTGCAGGTTTAACATGAAATATAATTTGACATAATTGAGAAGAATTTCTGACACAGTAACATTATAGTTAAATGTGGCCAGTCCAATAGAAGTCACATTACGTTCAACTTTCTTGGCTAATTATTCATCCATTACAACCACATTACTATAAACAAATGAAAGTTACTGCTTTTCCAAATGAGAAGGCTCTATAAACCTAACTTATACTGGAAGGCATTTGAACTATGTCTTCCTGAAGCCTATTACTACCCTTCTCTGTTTGCTTTTAACGTCACTGGCGAACTTTTAAATTATGCCCTTTACACTAGAGTGCAACTTATCAAAATACAACATGTTCTTAATCCTAGAGGGACACTGCTGCGCATTTCCCTTCTGCCCGAAAAAGTTCAGTATTTTGCTTTCAGGTCCCTTGCCGGTTTTGTGTGCCTACACCTCACAAATGGGCTGGTTTGTAGGTTGCTGGATATGTGAGAAAGAAGAATATACAAGGAAATAAATGAGGGAATGGGATTGCTTCGATGTTGTCATTGACCTCAAGGACAAAACAGCTTGCTTAATATGCTACAAGAAAACAAACCCATAAAAGCCTCCATTACTTAAATCAAGCTTGGCAAACATCACTTGCTTCAAATATAAAAACATGTTTCCAAGTTGTAATTATTTTTCCTCCAGATAAATATGGCTAAAGGTTCCATCATCTTCAACTTTAGGTTGACTACCTTGATTTTGTTAGATTTATCTATTTCACTTTTTGTGATCACAGGTGTAACATTTATAAACATTGAACATTTAGCTTTGCCTATAGAATTGACCTACTGTGGCCAATTCTTCAAAAATTTCCACTCCCGCTTCCATCTTCTGATCTGATTTCAAAACAACTGATAAATGTTAGCGAGTATTGGTTTCATTGGTTTTTTTTAAAATGTACCTTGGTACAATGACAATAATAATCAAATAAACCACTGCATCCTTTGATACACTAATAACCTAGGCCACCATCAGGAGTTGATGGATATGACACAGTTTAGAATGTTAGTTAATGTTGAAGATAGCAATGTGTTTCACAACCAAAGAAATGGGCTAACAGTTGACAATCTAGGAGTTGACAATTTCTCAACTATTTCTGCTCTATTTTATAATACTGACAATGATCCGTTAATCAACATGAATACAAAAGTACTTAATATCATAGCACAAGATCATATCATTTTTGGTTCCCAACTTCTTTTGACTATTCCCATGTTTATTTAAAGATAAATTCTAATTTGAGGGGAAATCTTGCTTGATGAACATATTGAAATTCTTTGAGGAGATTACAAGTAGGGTAGATAAAGGAGATGCAGTGGATGTTGTATATTTGGACTTTCAGAAGGCCTTTGACAAGGTGCCACACGAGGCTGCTTTACCAAAGTAAAAGCCCAAGGTATTACAGGAAAGTTACTAACATTAGCTGATTGGTAGGAGGCAGGGAGTGGGAATAAAAGGATCCTTTTCTGGTTGGCTGCCAGTGAATAGTGGTGTTCTGGAGGGGTCGATATTGAGACCACTTCTTTTTATGCTGTATATAAATGATTTAGATGATGGAACAGATGGCTTTGTTGCCAAGTATTATGCAGATGATACGAAGATTGGTTGAGGGGCAGGTAATGTTGAGGAAACAGGTAGCATGCAGAAGGACTTAGACAGATTAGGAGAATGGGCAAGAGAGTGGCAAATGAAATAAAATGTTGGAAAATGCATGGTCCTGCACTTTGGTTGCAGAAATAAATATGCAGATTATTTTCTAAATGGGGAGAAAATCTAAAAATCTCAGATCAAAAGGACTTGGGAGTTCTTGTGCAGAACACCCCAAAGGTTAACTTCAGGTAGAGTCAGTGGTGAGGAAGCAAATGCAACATTATCATTCATTTCAAGGGGTCTAGAACACAAGAGCAGGGATGTGATGTTAAGGCTTTATAAGGCACTGGTGAGGCCTCACCTTGAGTATTGTGAACATTTTAGGCTCCTCATCGAAGAGAAGATGTGTTGGCATTGCAGAGAGTTCAGAGGAGGTTCACAAAGATGAGTCTGAAATGAAAGGGTTATCATATAAGGAACATTTGATAGTTCTGGGTCTGTACTCGCTGGAATTTGGGGGGGGGGGGGGTCTCATTGAAACCTTTTGAACGTTGAAAGGCCTAGGCAGAGTAAATGTGGAAAGGATGTTTCCCATAGTGGGGGAGTCTAGGACGAGGGCACAACCTCAGGATAAAGAAGCGTCCATGTAAAACAGATGCAGAGAAATTTCTTTAGCTAGAGGGTGGTGAATTTGTGGAATCTGTTACCACAGGCAGCTGTGGAGGCCAGGTGGTTGGGTGTATTTAGGGCAGAGCTTAATAGGTTCTTGATTGGACACAGCATCAAAGGTTATGGAGAGAATGCTGGGGAGTGGGGCTGAGGAGGGGAAAAAAGATCAGCCATGTTTGAATGGTGGAGCAGTCTTGATGGGCTAAATGACATAATTTTGTTGCTGTCTTATGGTCTGATTAATCTCCTCATAAATTCCGCTTAGTACGCTTTTCACCTTTAGCTGCCTCGTTTTTTTTGTATTTAGCTTGATTCCCTTGTGAATTTGAATCTGACTTTTACCAAACCTACTTACAATTTCATTTTACTCTCTCTATGCCTATCATCCAGGAACTTCAACAAAGTGCATTCTTCCTTATTCTCTTGTGGGAATTTGTCGAGCCCATGACTGAACTATATCCCACAATCATTAGTAAAAACAATGGTGTCAGAAGGTTGTGCCTATATTTCAGAAATGGGATGAAACACCTTCAGAAAATTAATGGAATCAAGGAGGAAATACAATCCTGGAAACTCAAAAGTATAATAATAAATAGCATGGTTTTCTAAAGGGGACTCAATATTGAAAATTTTGATTGAAGGGACTCAAAAGTAGTATTTCATTGTCTGTAATTTATCTAGATCTTCCAAAAGCTTCTGATGTCCTACAATAGATTAACTACTGATTAAACTCTGAGAATATGGAGTCAGGATTGCCAGCTTAACTTAAAGTTGGAAAGCAAGAACTAAAGAGCAGCAGGAGAAGGTGGGCAGAAGTGTTCCACAAGGATTTTAATTTGAATCATTACATTAGCAGTTTAGAGTATGGAATCAAAAGAATTACTTTCAAAATTGCCAAAGATACCAAATTAGGAGGAGTAGTCACCATGAAGTACCTAAAAAATTTACAAGATGTCCTCAATAAAGACAAATAAGTGGCAAGTGAAGATCAATGCAGATAAATGCAAAGTTTTAGATTTTGATAGGAAGAATAGGAAAGTCACTTACTACATGGAAGGTGGGAGTCTAGCTGAAGTAGAGGAACAAAGGGATCTTGGAGTACAAATACACCAATCACTAAATGTTGAGCCACAGGTTAGAAAGGCTATAAAGAAAGCAAACAAAACACTAGGGTTTATTTCTAGAGAGAAAGAATTGAAAAGGGAAATCATTCTCAACCTTAGTTAGACAATCCTTTATGTTAGGAGTACAATTCTGGCAATTATAACAAAACAGGATATACAAGGATGAAATCAGAGATGTGAGAGTGTATATATCAAAAATGATGAACAGACTCTTGAGAAAGTTATGATGGGGAGGTGATCTGTTACTTAAAATTACTTATTAATTTTTCAAGATCTGGTATAAAGGACAAGGCCTTAAGAAGGTGATGTAGAGCTGCCTTCTTGAACTGCAGAAGGCCTACTGGTAAGGTACCCCTGAAATGATGCCTTGGGGGGTGTTTTAGGATTCAGATCTAGCAGGATGAAGACAGTGATATTTCCAATACAGATAGTGTACCATTTGGAGGGGAACCAGCAGGTGGTGGCACTCCCATGCATCTAAAATCCTCATCTTTCTTGGTGACAGAGATCAGTAGTTTTAGACATGCTATCAAAGTAGTCCACGTGAATAATACATGGTACATACCATAGTGTGCCAGTGGTAGAAGGAATGTATGTTTCAGGAAGGAGACCACCAACTGGCTGATTTACACTATATGGTATCGAGTTTATTGAAAATTGAGTATAATATTGGAACAGCACTCACCCAGGGAAGTGGGATGTTTCATCAGATTCCCAAATTGTACCATGTAGATGGTGGAAAGGCTTTGGGATGTCTGGAAGTAATTTACAGTCCAAGTCAGATTCAGGTCAGAAGTAACTCTGAGGATGTTGATTTTGGAGGAGACAACAATAATAAGGCCAGTGTACATGGTGACATACATGCACTTTGATAATAAACTTACATTGGACTTTATGGAAGGAGGTTATGGGTTGATATATAAAGAAAATAACTAATTCATCTATAAAAGTTTCAAGAAATCCACTGGAATATTCAGAAGAAACAACTTTTAGATAAAGTGGTGTGAATGGCGAACTCGTTTTTATTAAATTCATTCAAGAGACACAGGTGTTTCTGGCTTTATTTCCTATGCCACTAAACTATAGCCATTCTTACAAGCATTTCTGAAGTGATAAACCAAAAAACAAACCAGGAAGTTCCCTGAAATCAAATAGTGAATTAGATTCAAGATTCAAAAAAAATTCAAAAACTTTATTGTTATTCTAACCGTACATCAGCTCTGCAGGGCAGAATGAGACAGCGTTTCCCAGGAGCAGTGCAATCATAACATAACAAATGCAACACTAAATAATAAACATAACAATAAATAGTAAAACACAACAGCCACATGTCAGTTAAAAACAAGTTATAAGTGTCCAGTGCAAGTTAAAAGTGTCCAAAGCAGAGTCAGGTAGAGCAGCTATTTAGCAGTCTGACTGCCTGTGGGAGGAAGCTGTTTAGTAGCCTTGTGGTTTAGATGTGTTTTTAGCAATAATCCAGTAGTTCCTTAGATACCATGACAGAAACCGAACAAATTTCAGATTCATTTCAGTTCTTGAATTTAAGTTCCCATGTGGCTTACTTTGTGCCCAGATCTCTGGCTGTTTGCCCATTAAGTTAATCACTGGTACAAAATCTGGGAAGATGGATAACATCTATCCAAGGGGAGGCAGGGCAAGCTTGTGAGGGAGAAGGATTTATCTGCACATATAAATTTAGAAATGGAAAGATAGGAGATGCCTTGAGTGGAGCATAATCCAGCATGGGCTGTTGAGACTAAATTCCTTGTGCTGTACACTCTGTAATTCCATATCATGTCAGCCTCTAGCTGCGAAGTTTTCTGCCAGTATTTGATACAAGATTTTGATTCCTTTTCACCTCTCTTGGACAGGAGGGATGTCAGTGGATTTTAGTAGAAGGTTTGTTAGTCTAGAAATGGATTTTGGGAGTTAGAATAGAAAAGTTGAGTAAAGGTCACAATTAGAATGTGAAGTATTTAATGATGTTGACTAATAATGCAATTAAACTTGATGGATTTGTGACACTAAAGAGGTTAATTCTTGAGAACCAAAATTTATGGCCATTAACATAAGATATGAAAGTCTTATGTAATCACTCACTTATCAAGCATAATGGAAAAAATTGGAAACTTCTCTAGTAGGAGACAAATTCAGATATAAAATAATCTTTTTTTTCCAAAATTGAATGCTAACATTTAGCATTTTTCTTCAATATAATCAGCTGGAATAAAACCACTGGAATTTTGATTGTACATCTACCAGGTTAACACATCTGAATGTATAATCTATTCTGAAAACACTAACCTATTTCTTTTTGTTATTCAGTCATAATTTTCAATCTAATATTCAGTAATCCATAACAAAAACATAAATTATGTTTGCCTTCTGAAAATGATGAGCAGCCTGTATTGATACTTCTAATGATCTACCATTTTACAAAACTTTGCAAAAAGCTTTTTTCCCCACAATTCAGAAGTAAACATTTTAAGATACAGCAGACTAACTCTATTGCTCAATGAACACAACTACTTGATTTTTTTTTGTTTATAATCAGTCCTTTTTGCTGTTTTATAAATTCTCTACTCTTATGACAACACTTCTTGTACCTAAAATTGAAAGAATGTCTTTCCTTTGACAGAATTGAGTTGGCCTCTGAGTTGGTTTGTCCATTCATGCTCAATTTTTTAAGTCCACCTTTGGAAAATTATCCACAACTAGCAGCCTAACAAATACATGGCAAGTAATCTGATCTGTTTCACCATTACCAACAGTGAAAATCTAACCACCACGCATAATTTGAAAATGATTAAAAATACATTACAATATCGATTATCTGCACAATATAAAGCTCTCAAAGCCTTTTGCAGACTGCCATAAAATATAACACAATCTCATCATTTTTGAGTTAGGGCAGAACTAGAAAAAGGCATCCAGATTTTCTCACCTTTTGAATACAGTACTGCTTTATTTCCCCAGATCTGAACTTGCTTGTTTTATCCACCAAGAGCATAAATCTACTCAGAAGTATTTTGAATCATGAATAAAAGCATCAGACAAATGTTGATGAGATTGTTTAAATACGTGCCAAAAAAATATGTAGCATTTTATTTGTTGGCTCTCCTCCTTGACCCTAAAATACTGAAATACAAGAATAGTTGCCTCATAAACTTCTACAAAGATATTCCTTTGAAACAGATTACATTACTCAATGGTTCCATTTAATATTGGAGAATGTATATGGTATACAACCTGAAATCCTTACTCTTCACAGACATCCATGAAACAGAGAAAACAAAGTTCTAACCTTGTAACTTACTGTGTTGCTTTAGATTACTGACTTCTGTTTCTGAATGCTTTACACTGTCAACTTCTGTTTCTGAATTATCTCCTAATTTATTCAAATTAAGGTCATTATAAATTGCATTTTTTCTTTAGTTAATAATGTTCATCTGGCAATTAATTTCAAAAACTAATACTTGACAAAGCATATACCAACTATCAAGATCATCAAATAGAGGAACCAACTAAGATGGTAATAACTCAGTTTGTTGGTCATGTCCATTCTGAAAAAGCAAAACACCAAAAACAAATATCTTGCATGTATGGAACATTAATCATGTCCTTTCCAATTATTCTAGATAGCTTTACAACATAGCCAATGAAATACTTCATGATGCACGTTTATCACAGACATTCAGGAAACTCAGCAGCCAATTTGCATTTACCAACCTCCCACAAATATCATGTGATAATGACTAGATAATATGACGAATATTCAAAATCAGAATCAGGTTTATTATCACCGGCATGTGACGTGGAATTTGTTAACTTAACAGCAGTAGTTCAATGCAATACATAATCTAGCAGAGAAAAAAAACCAAGTAAATCAGTTACATTGAATAGATTGAAAAAAATGTGCCAAAACAAAAATACTGTATTTTAAAAAAGTGAGATAGTGTCCAAAGATTCAAATGTCCATTTAGGAATCGGATGGCAAAGGGGAAGATGCTGTTCCTGAACCGCTGAGTGTGTGCCTTCAGGCTTCTGTACCTCCTACCTGATGGTAACAGTGAGAAAAGGGCATGCCCTGGGTGCTGGAGGTCCTTAATAATGGACGCTATCTTTCTGAGACATCGCTCCCTAAAGATGTCCTAGGTACACTGTAGGCTCGTACCCAAGATGGAGCTGACTAGATTTACAACCTTCTGCAGCGTCTTCCGGTCCTGTGCAGTAGCCCCTCCATACCAAACAGTGATGCAGCCTCTCAGAATGCTCTCCACTGGGCAACTATAGAAGTTTTGAGTGTATTTGTTGACATGCCAAATCTCTTCAAACTCCTAATGAAGTATAGCCGCAATGCTGGGACCACATTAGATCCTCAGAGATTTCAGCACCCAGGAACTTGAAGCTGCTCACTCTCTGCATTTCTGATCCCTCTATGAGGATTGGTATGTGTTCCTTTGTCTTACCCTTCCTGAAGTCCACAATTAGTGCCAGATTGTTGCTGTGGCACCACTCCACTAGTTGGCATATCTGAGATTCTACCAACAATGGTTGTATCATCACCAAATTTATAGATGGTATTTGAGCTATGCCTAGCCACACAGTCATGTGTATGACTGTGAGCCATGAGTAGAACACGGGCCAAACACACACCCGAGGTGCGCCAGTGTTGATTGTTAGTGAGGAGGATACATTATCATCAATCCACACAGACTGTGGCCTTCCGGTTAGGAAGTCAAGGATCCAATTGCAGAGGGAGGTACAGAGGCCCAGGTTCTGCAACTTTTCAATCAGGATTGTGGGAATGACGGTATTAAATGCTGAGCTGTAGTCGATGAACAGCATCCTGACGTAGGTGCTTGTGCTGCCCAGGTGGTCTAAAGCTGTGTGGAAAGCCATTGAGATTACGTCTGCCACTGACTTATTGTGACGATAGGCAAATTGCAATGGGTTCAGGTCCTTGCTGAGGCAAGAGTTGACCATATTGACCATAAAACTACGCAAAACTCCAGTGCAATTCAAAATACATCTGCAGGACATGTTACGTCCACTTGTAAGTGCAGCTAGGGTTGATAGACAGCTTCACACTGAACCACTTCCTCAGTCCTATGCTGAAGCATTCAGCACTCAGCTTCTGTTCTGTTATTCTGATTACTAACTTTAAATTTCATTAGAAGGTGTATGGTGTGTTAGCATTCATCAACTGTGGAATTGAGTTCAAGAGCTGAGAGGTAACGTTACAGCTATAAAAGACCCTGGTCAGACCCCACGTGGAGTACTGTGCTCAGTTCTGGTTACCTCACTACAGGAAGGGTGTGGATACTATAGAAAGGGAGCAGAGAAGATTTACAAGGATGTTGCCTGGATTGGAGAGCATGCCTTATAAGAATAGGTTGAGTGAACTCAGCCTTTTCTCCTTGAAGAGATAAAGGATGAGAGGTGAGGATATATAAGATAATGAGAGGCATTGATCGAGTGGATAGCTAGAAACTTTTTCCCATGGCTGAAATGGCTAACATGAGGGTGCATAGTTTTAAGGTGCTTGGAAGTAGGTACAGAGGGGATGTCAGAGGTAAGTTAAGCTGTCACACAGAGAATGGTGGGTGCTTGGAATGCACCGCCAGTGACAGTGGTAGAAGGGGATACAATGGGGTCTTTTAAGGCACTCCTAGATAGGTGCATGGAACTTAGAAAAATAGAGGGCTAAGAGGTAGAGAAATTCAAGGCAGTTTCTAGAATAGGTTACATAGTTGGCACAACATTGTGGGCCGATTTCTTTGTTCTACGTTCACTGGTCATTTGGTATCAATATTTATGAATTTCTTTTTTCATGGCATAAGCAATAAAATGAAACTGTAGATTCATATGAAGTTTACCAACGTCCATCAAATAGTTAAACATACACTTACAGAAATAAAATTGCAGTCATCTGGATCTGTCTGCAAACAAGAATTACCTGAGGTGAATCGAAAGGATAACGATTGCTGAACTTGAAGAGAAGCTGAAATTTCTCCCCTTCATATAATGTGCCAGCAGCGCCTTCCATGTCTACAATCCATCTGCAAACAACGTGGGAAAAAGAGAGTTCTGATCTGTACAGGTGTCACCACCAGGAATGTATTAATCATTCATCAATCAAATGGACCGGTTAGCAATCTATTTCAGAGTAGTTCCTTCAGCAGAAACATGACAGGTTTGTAGCATGTATTTGTCAGACATTTTTTGAAAATAATGTGCAACAGTTGCCCTACAATAAGTGCCATTTATTGTGAAGGGATGCCATTCCTCTTTCTAGCAAGACTGCTTGGAAAAGATCTGAATTTGTCAAAGGCTGACGTGATACACTTATGTACAGATAAGTTATTGTTGAAGCTGCTCTACAACCTTCAAACTACTTTCCAAATTTTAAGGAAAAACAAATTTGGAGACAGTAATAAAAAAATTTTTTTCTTCTTTCAAGGTTGATTTCATAATTCATAAATTTTACAAAATACGGAATTGAAACAAGTCCACTTTGCAATCTGCAGGTCAGGAAGCATCCGTTGAAAGAAGCAGTCAACATTTCGGGTCAAGACCCTTCATCAGGACTGTCCTGACGAAGGGCCTCGGCCTGAAACGTTGACTGCTTCTTTCAACGGATGCTGCCTGACCTGCTGAGTTCATCCAGCTTTTGTGTACGTCTTGATTTGACCACAGCAGCTGCAGTGTACTTTGTGTTCACTTTGCAATCTACTAGGAGATGAGTTTGATACTCTAAGTAACCCCATCAGTTGCAAATATCTCATTGCTTTTGTTTGAAGCTGTTAGCTGCTTGAATGCTAGAAACTGTATAAAATTTGTGAGCAAAAATCCCAAACTGAACAACCTGAAAAATACATTTTCAATTGCTGTTTTATGGCAGAACACCATCTTTCTACTGAATCAAGAAGCATGGACTAGGTTTCTGCCATACTTGGAATAAGATAATTGGAACCACGCTTTAACAAAATAAAGCTGATCACAGTTTTTGCACTTGTGGGCCAGAAAACTGCTTTGTTAAATGTCCAGCAATTCAATGCATATGCAAAGCTCAAAGTATCTGTCAAGATTTATTTCTATTTAAACTTTACCAAGTAGTGGGTAACAACAGTACAATGCGATTTCTGGAGAAATCATTTAACCCCCACGCAAGAAACTATTTTCTCAGAGGTTGTCTTTTAATGAAATTTAAGTCTCTTCCACCAATGAAGATGGAGGAAAAGGCCGATGGGCTGGATGGATCAGTGGCCTGAGATGGTCATCATTTTCTGCTACAAGTTTCTCAATACTATTCTAAATATTTCTTACCCTTCAAGAGTTAATGGGGATTTTGCACCTTTCTTGCAATTTTGAACACATCTATGAACATTACCCTCTGTCTAGCTGCTCTGCCATTTCATCATGGCTTATTTATTATCCCGTTCGTGTCTCATTACCTTTAAGGCACTTACTATTCAAGAACCTATCAACTTCTGTCTTAAAAATGACTTGGCTTTCAAAGCCGCCTGTGGCAATGAATTGCACAGATTCACCACCCTCAGGCTAAAGAAATTCCTTATGATTGGCATGTGGAATCTGCTGGTCTTGGAGGATGTGTTGGTAACAAGAGAGTGAGAGAAAAAAAAAACAACTGAGCACAGTAGGTTGGATTGGTGGGAGTGGGTAAAGAAATCCAGGTAGATAGGTAAGTGAATGATAGGAGGGCAGGGATTAGCCCACCTCCCACCCTCCTCTATTATTACCCCATCACTGCACTGTAGACACCTTAAACCACTTTTATGATGCTGTTTACATTGTAAATACATGCTGTAATTTACTTATGCATATCTTATTCCATTACAGTCCTTCAAGCTTTTTAAAATATTATTATTTATAATGATTGAATGCGCTTTGACCACAGCATATTCCCAATACATGAAAATGTTTATGGCAAATAAAGCTGATTATTGATAGGCATACAGAGATAGTGGTGTTGGTAACAAGAGGGGGAAAGAAGAAAAAACAAATAAACATAAATTGTCTTACCTTTCCCCAACTGGCTCCATATGCCCATCATACCTTCTTCATCTGGTTTCACCTATTACCTACCAGGCTATGTCTCTAGCCTTCTCCCTCTCAACTCTCAAATCCATATTTCAGCATCGACACTCGCTTGTGTCAAAGTGTTTTTTTTCAGGTTTAAGGTCATTATCATTCACGAATACTACCAAATGAGACAATGTTCCTCTGGACCAAGGTGCACTACACAGAACATGTAACTCACACAACAACACAAAGCAATATTACTACAATTAATAATGTGCACTTACAACACAAGTTAAAAAGTAAATAGTTTAATGCCATCGGCACTTCATATGTGATGTGACCTGGATGGTGGCAGGAAGTTCAGTACTCTTACATCTTGGGGGGGAAGAAGCTGTTTCCAATCCTAAAGATCTTATCCTAATGCCACAGTACCTCATGCCTGACACTAGTAGTTCAAAGAGATTATTGGATGGATGGAAGGGATCAATGGCAATGCTAATGGCCTTGCATACACAGCACTCCTGATAAATATCTCTTCTAAGAAGAGAGCCCCTTTCCCCCCCATGATCCTCTCAGAAGACCTTGCAATCCTTTGTGGGAGCTTGAGGTCAGATGCCTTGCAATTCCCACATCAGACGGTCATGTAGTTGGGACACTTTTCATGGTACTACTGTAAGAATTGGTTAAAAGGGTGGGGAAGAAAACCTCACTTGCCTCAATCTCTTCAGGAAGTGGAGATTCTGCTGTGCTTTTTTGACCACAGTGGTGGTGCTGAGGGACCAAGTGCGATCATCCACTGTACACTCCTAGAAACTTGGTGCTCCTAATTCTTTCCAGGGAGGAGCCATGTATGTGCAGTGAAGAATGGCAAGCGTGCATTTTCCCAGAGTACACAATCATCACTTTGGTCTTGTCAAAGTTCAAAGTAAATTATAAAAATACACATATGTCATCACATACAACACTATGATTAATTTTTGCACAGGCATAATCAAATCCATAATAGAATAATAACCACAACAGAATCAATGAAAGACCCCACAACTCAGGTGTTCAACTAGTGTGGAAAAGACAACAAACTGTCAAATACGAAAAGAAACAAATAACAATAATAAATAGCAAGAAATATGAGAACATGAGATGAAGAGTCCTTGAAAGTGAGTCCACAGGTTGTGGGAACATTTCAATGATAAGGCAAGCGAAGTTTGGTTCAAGAGCCTGATGATTGAGTAATAACTGTTCCTGAACCTGATGGTGCGAGTCCTGAGACTCCTGTACCTTCTTCCTGATGGCAGCAATGAGAAGAGAGCATGGTGCTGGGGGTCCCTGATGATGGATGTTGTTTTCCTGCAACAATGTTTCACGTAGATGTGCTCAAAATGGTGGGGAGAGCCTCGCCCATGATGGAATGGGCCACATCCACTACTTTTTGTAGGATTTTCCATTCAAGGGCACTGGTGGTTCCAACCCAGGCTATGAAACTGGCTAGTGTCACTACACATCTATAGAAATCTCTCAAAGTCTAACAAAGTTCCACACTGTACACCATCTCATTGCTGTTGATGAGGCCAACCACAGCTGTGTCATCAGCCAACTTGGTGATTCGGTTTGAAATGCATCCAGCAATGTAAACATGCATCAGCAGTGGGATGAGTACATAGCCCTGGGGAGCGCCAGTGTTCACTATGATGAAGCTACAGGTGTTTTTGTCAACATGGACTGAATGGTGGCCTTTCCATCAAGAAGTCCAGGATCCAGTTACAGAGAGATGTTGAGACCCAATGAGAACAATTTGCCCTCTGGCTTCTGAGGTATAATCATATTGAACGCCGTGATGAAGTCAAAAAACGGCATCCTGACATATGAGACACCATTTTCCAGATGGGACAGGACAGAGTGGAATGCAGAGGCTATGCATCATGAGTGGACCAATCTGAACGATAAGCAAACTGGAAAGTGTTCGATGTAGCAGGAAGAAGTGATTTAATGTAATCCATAACTAGCTGCTCAAAGCACTTCATTATTGTTGAGGCCAGTGCCACGGGACAGTAGTCACTGAGGCAGGTTACTCGGGCACCGGGATGGTGGTGACTACCTTGAAGCGTGAGGGGACAGTAGTTTGTTCCAGAGATGCTTAAGATGTCTGTTAGAACCTCAGTTAAACGGGCTGCACAGTCCCTCAGCATTCAACCAGGTAAGTCATCAGCCTCCGCAGCTTTACGCGAGTTGACCCTGGCTAAAGTCTTCCTCATATCAGCTGCACCCAGACACAGTGCCTGCTCCTTAGTGAGCAGAATTCTTTTAAAATTCTCAATGGAAAAAGTAGTAAAAAAAAAATCTTAAATTGACAAATTTATGTCACATGGGACTATTCAGCACTTTGCAGGCTCCAAGCATAGCAAGCCCTACTATCCCATTCCCCTTCTCTTCATCCCTGCAACTAGTTCTCTCTCGTATGCCTATTAATTCCACATTGGCTCTTTTGTGATTAAAAGTAAATTCTCATTTATCTAGTATTTGTACATATGTAATTCTCATGTAACATCAAAAATTTTTAAGAATAAGAAGAAATTAAGGAGGCCTTGTAGATAAATTTGGTTTGTTGTTAGCCAGTGGTAGGAAGCTAATGTCATTCTGTTGTTTAAGAAGGATAGCAAGGATAAGCCAGGGAACTAAAGGTTGGTCAGCCTGCCATCAGTGGTGGGGATGTTACTGGAGGGGATTCTGAGGGATAGGATCTACCAGCATTTGGATTGACAAAATCTAATTTGGAGGAGTCAACATGGCTTTGTGTATGGAAAATTGAGCTTGACAATTTTCTTGAAGAGGTTGTATCTACCTAACTAGCTCTTCCTGGGTTCCATTGGACCTATCTTTCCAGACCAGCCTACCATGCAGGAACTAGTCCATAAGACACAGGAGCAGAATTAGGCCATCTGACCCATTGAGTCTGCTCTGCCATTCGATCATGGATGATCCTTTTTTCTATCTCCTCCTCAACCCTCAGTTCCCAGCCTTCTCCTCATAACCTTTGATGCTATGTCCGATCAAGAACCTATCAATCTCTGTCTTAAATACATCCAATGACCTGGCCTCCATAGCTGCATGTGGCAACAAATTCCACAAATTCACTACCCTCTGGCTACGGAAATTTTTTTACATCTGTTTTGAAAGGTACCTTTCTATCCTGAGGCTGTGCCCCCTTGTTCTAGACTCTCCCACCATGGGAAATATCCTTTCTACATCACTCTGTCTAGGCCTTTCAACGTTTGAAAGGTTTCAGTGAAGTTCCCCTCATCCTCCTGAATTCCAGCAAGTACAGACCCAGAGCCACCAAATGTTCCTCGTATGATAACCCTGTCATTCCTGGAATCATCCTTGTAAATAGGTTTAAGTCAAAGGCATAGCCCACAGAAAGTATACTGAATAATGAACTGACCCGTATAGAAAGTATGCCACACACACTTTTCACTGTGTCTCAGAAGATGTAACAATAATAAACCAATATGATTACCAATAGCGGTGGGGACATTATGTTGCAGTTGTGTAATTCATTGGTGAGGCCACACTTCGAGTACAATGTTCAGTTTTGGTCAATCTGTTTTCGGAAGGACATGGTTAAACTGGAAGGAGTGCAGAAAAGATTTATAAGAATGTTGCACAGACTAAAAGGCCAAAAATAAAGGGAGAACACAAGGAAATCTGCAAATGCTGGAAATTCAAGCAACACACACAAAATGCTGGTGGAACGCAGCAGGCCAGGCAGCATCTATAGGAAGAAGTACAGTCGAAGTCTTGGCCCGAAACATCGACTGTACTTCTTCCTATAGATGCTGCCTGGCCTGCTACGTTCCAGCAGCATTTTGTGTGTGTTGCTTGAAGATAAAGGGAGAGGTTGGTCAGGCTACATCTTTATTCCTTGGACTACAGGAGAATGAAGGGTAAACTTACAGAGGCATAACAAGGTGGTTGATAATAGTCTTTTCCCCAGGGCCTGGGAGTCCAAAACTAAGGGCCATAAATTTATGGTCAGAGGGGAAAGATTTAAAAGGGAAAAAGGAACTAGGGCTTTCCCAGTATATATGACATATAAACACTTCATGGGCTTCCATCCATGTCCAATGTTTTAATAACAAACTCCATCTTCATCAGGGATGATTTCTTAGCATGTCTAGTCTGACGATATATATACTCTCAATACCCGCCGTTCTTCCCTTCTGATTGGCTAGTCCTCAACTAATCAGGTTTCTGCTGTCCCATCTTGTTTAAAAATGCATTACAGTTCTTACTTAGAACGAGACCTTTGTCTTTGTTAAAATATTTTTCAATGTCTCCCTTCACTAGTTGGTCTCAAAAGCCAAGCACAGTAGTTTTATGCCTTCGAAGTCAATCCTGTGGTCAGTCCTTCTACCACTGATTTCTCTGATTAACCCAAACGCATACACCTCCTATGCTTCTTGATGCGGGTTTCCACCTCACAATCCCTCCGGCCAATATACGCTGCTCCGCATTCACAGGGCATCCTGCAAACACCGGTTCTCCCGAATCCCAGGTCGTCTTTGACTCGCGTATACTGGGATTTGAGCCTCCTTACAGATTTGTGGGTAGAATTAATCTGGTATTTCTTCAGGATCTTAGCAATCCTTGCAAAAAACATTGAAATATAGGGAAGACAGGTGGCAGTGAGGGGTTCCTCTTTGTTGTTAAGTTTCCTGGTTTTTCTGTTGGCCCTTTTAAGGGTCTGATTGATTTCCTTCAACTTGTAGCCATTCTGTAGGGACATTATACGTAATTATCTTATTTCCTCATGGAGACTTTCCGGGTCTGAAATAGTTTTCTTAGGGTTAACTGAAGTAGAAAGAACTGCTCCACATTGGGAAATGTGATGGTCACTGCTACTGATGAGGTACAAGTCCGTGTGAGTGGGCTTCTGGTGGATGCCATGCCCAAAAGGATACAGACCGATGTCCGTCATATTAGAATATCCAGGAATAGGAGGCAACCATTCTTCTCCATCTCCATCGTAAATTGAATGTTTGGATATATGCTGTTCAGATGGTCATGGAACTGTTGGGAGTGCCCGGAGTCCATGAGGCCACACTACGAAGGTGCCATTGACATATCTGAAGAAGCATTTGGGCCAACATTTCCACAGAGGATGGTAAGTACATGGAACAAGCTGCTGGAGGAAGTGATTGAGGCATACAATAGTATCATCCAAGAGACACTTTGATAACTACATGGAAGGGTATAGGCTGAATGCAGGAAATTGGAATTAGCCTTTCCCAGGAAGGGTTCTTTAGGTCCTTGGATGAGGGCAGAAATGTAGGAACAAGTGCTTACCAATGCGTCCACGATTTCTAGAGCCACCTCTTTAAGTACCCTGGGATGCAGACCATCAGGTCCCGGGGACTTATCAGCCTTCAGACTCAACAGTCTATCCAACAATGTTTCTTGCCTAATATAAATTTCCTTCAGTTCATCCTTTACCCTAGTTCCTTTGGCCACTATTACATCTGGGAGATTGTTTGTGTCTTCCCTAGTGAAGACAGATCCAAAGTACCTGTTCCACTCATCTGCCATTTCCTTGTTCCTCATAATAAATTCACCCGATTCTGTCTTCAATGGCCCAATTTTGGTCTTGACTATTTTTTTGCTATTCACATACCTAAAGAAGCTTTTACTATCCTCCTTTATGTTCTTGGCTAGTTTACTTTCGTACCTCATTTTTTCTTGGCGTATTGCCTTTTTGTTATCTTCTGTTGCTCTTTAAAAGCTTCCCAGTCCTCCGGTTACCCGCTCATCTTTGCTATGTTATACTTCTTCTCTTTTATTTTTATACTGCCCTTTACTTCCCTCGTCAGCCACGGCCGCCCCTTACTCCCCTTAGGATCTTTCTTCCTCTTTGGAATGAACCGATCCTGCACCTTCTGCATTATTCCCAGAAATACCTGGGTATAATCTCATTGATGAAGCTGACATTATAATGGTGAGACTGCGTGTGTTCTTTGTTTCACGGAATCCTGGTTAAACCCTTCCGTACCAGATGCAGCGATTCAGATCGACGGGTTTACTATACACCGCCATGATAGATCTATAGAGTTTCTCAAAAGCAGAGGTGGAGGAGTATGCCTCATGATCAACTCTTCTTGGTGCACAAATATATCAGTGCTGTCCCAATTCTGCACACCAGACCTGGAATAAATGGCAGTAAAGTGTCGCCCTTTTTACCTACCACAGGAGTTCTCTGGGGTCATTCTGGTAGCAGTTTACATTCCAGCTCAGGCCAATGTCAAGCAAGCTTTAGATGATCTGAGCAATGGGATCAACATGCACGAAACAGCACACCCTAACGCCTTCACCATCGTTTTGAGAGATTTTAAGAAGGCCAGCCTGAAAAAAGTTACTAAGCAATTACCATCAACAGATCACTTACAATACCAGAGGAAACAACACAGTGGACCATTGCTACAACACTATCAAGAATGCCTACCGTGCTATTCCACGCCCTCACTTCAGGAAGTCTGATCACCTGGCTATACTTCTACTCCCTGAGTATAGGCAGAGACTGAAGACTGCAGCACCAGCAGTGAGGACCAAGGAAGTTTGGACAAGGGAAGCACAGGACCACCTACAGGACTGCTTTGAATCTGGGCACTGGATTGTATCCAGGGATTCATCTTTGAATCTGGATGAGTATCATGCAGTTGTTACTGGCTTCATTAAAACCTGTGTGGATGAATGTGTGCCTACAAAGACTTACTGGACATTCCCAAACCAAAAGCCATGGATGAACCAGGAGGTACGTTGTCTGCTGAAGGCTAGATCTGTGGCATTCAAATCTGGCAACCCAGGCCTGTACCAGAAAACCAGGTATGATTTGCAGAGGGCTATTTCAAGGGCGAAGAGACAATTTAGAACGAGGTTGGAGGCGATATCAGATGCATGGCAACTCTGGCAGGGTCTGCAAGACAATATTTCCTACAAAGCAAAACCCAATAGTATGAATGGCAGTGATGCTTCACTACCAGATGAACAATGCCTTCTATACACACTTTGAAAGGGAGAACACAACTACAGCTGTGAAGATCTCTGCTGCACCTGAGGCCTCTGTGACCTCTGTCTCAGAGGCCAATATTAGACCATCTTTAAAGAGAGTGAACCCTCGCAAAGCAGAAGATCCCGATGGAGTACCTGGTAAGGCTCTGAAAACCTGTGCCAACCAACTAGCGGGAGTTCTCAAGGACATTTTCATTCTCTCACTACAACGGGCGGAAGTTCTCACTTGCTTCAAAAAGGAAACAATTATACTAGTGCCTAAGAAGAATAATGTGGGCTGACTTAATGACTATCACCCAGTAGCACTCACATCGACAATCATGAAATGCTTTGAGAGGTTGGTTATGACTAGACTGAACTCCTGCCTCAGCAAGAACCTGGACCCATTGCAATTTGCCTATTGCCACAATAGGTCAACAGCAGATGCAATCTCAGTGGCTCTCCACAAGGCTTTAGACCACCTGGACAACACAAACAACTATGTTAGAATGCTGTTCATCAACTACAGCTCAGCATTTAATACCATCATTCCCACAATCCTGATTGAGAAGTTGCAGAACCTGGGCCTCTGTACCTCCCTCTGAAATTGGATCCTGAACTTCCTAACCAGAAGACCAGTCTATGCGGATTGGTGATAACATATCCTCCTCACAGACGATTAACATTGGTGCACCTCAGCGGTGTGTGCTTAGCCCACTGCTCTCTCTGTATACACATGACTTTGTGGCTAGGCATAGCTCAAATACCATCTACAAATTTGGTGATGATACAACCATTGTTGGTAGAATCTCCGGTGGTGATGAGAGGGCGCACAGGAGTGAGATATGCCAACTAGCGGAATGGTGCTGCAGCAACAACCTGGCACTCAACATCTGTAAGATGAAAGAGCTGATTGTGGACTTCAGGAAATGTAAGACGAAGGAACACAGGCCAATCCTCATAGAGGTTTCAGAACTGGAGAAAGTGAGCAGCTTCAAGTTCCTGGGTGTCAAGATCTCTGAGGATCTAACCTGGTCCCAACTTATTGAAGGTGGAAGTAAAGAGCTGGGAAGTTGATTGGCAAAAGAGATACAGGGCTGGAGGAGGAGGAATCTGAAACGAGAGGACAGACGACCATGAAAGAAAGAAAGGTTGGGGTGGGGGGGGGGGGGGGAGAGAGGAGAGCACCAGAGGGAGGTGATGGGCAGGTAAGGAGATAAGGTGAAAGGGGCGGGGGGAACCAGGAATGGTGAAGGAGAGGGGGGGAGGACAGTACCAGATGTTCATGCCATTGGATTGGAGGCTACCTGATGGAATACAAGGTATTGATCCTCCAACCCGAGTGTGGCCTCATCGTGACAGCAGAGGAGGCCATGGACTGATAGGTGGGAATGGGAATGGGAAATGGAATTATAATAGGTGGCCACTGAGAGATCCCACTTTTTGTAGCAGCTGGAGCGTAGGTGCTCAGCAAAGTGGTCTTCCAATCAACATCGGGTCTCACCGATATACAGGAGGCCACTCTGGGAGCATTGGACACAGTATATGATCACCAGACTCACAAGTGAAGCGTTGCCTACCTGGAAGGACTGATTAGGGCTCTGAATGGGAGTGACGGAGAAGGTATAAGGCAGGTGTAGCACTTGTTCCGCTTGCAAGAAAAAGTGCCAGGAGAGTGAACAGGAAAGATGTGCTTGGTGGTGGGATCCTGTTAGAGAAGGCAGGAATTACAGAGAATTATGTGCTGGACGCGGAGGCTAGTGGGGCAGCAGGTGTGGAGAAGAGTAACCTTATCCCTGGTGGGGTGGTGGGAGCGTGGGGTGACGGCAGACATGTGTGAAATGGAAGAGATGCAGTTGGGAGCAGCATTGATGGTGAAGGGAGGGAAGCCCCTTTCTTAAAAAGGAGAATTAAGGACACCTCCATAGTTCTGAAATGAAAAGCCTCAGCTTGACAGCAGATGCAGTGAAGATGTAGAGATTGAAAGAAGAGATTGGCATTTTTACAAGCAACAGTGCGCGAAGAGGTATAGTCCAGGTAGCTGTAAGAGTCAGTGGGTTTCCAACAGACACAAATCTCTCATTAACTTATTGAACAATGGCGCAAGCAATCTACATCCATTTCTATTTATCTTCTTAATGTGACAAATTTCTGTGAAGACACTTGGGAGAAGTTGGTAAATTAGGGGTACTATACAGATCCAGATTTTCAAAACAAAATCATAAATAATGCAGATGAATAAGTCAAGACAGTGAATCACTCTTCCAGAAAAGCAATAGGCAACTTACAAATCTACAATACTATAGTGATTTCCGAATAAAGACAGCAATTGAAATAAATTGATTTCACCCTTCAAAGAGTCAGCAGATTGAAATTCCTAAACTTCAACAAGCAATCTGAGTTTCTCATTGAGCTTCTTCAATACTTCACCTTATTAACTGTCAAAATGTTGAAAAAAAATCAAAAGATTTGTATTTTGAAGTTTAAAAGTACAGTAAAAGTGTTTTAAAGATCGGTCATAATTATTGTTAAAAAGAGTTTCAAGAAGACATGAATAATATAGTCCTGCTTAGAGGTTAGCAAACATTTCCTGAGGTTTTCTATCTGAAATACCGTAAATTCCGGACTACAGAGCGCACCTGATTAAAAGCCGCACAATCTAATTTTAGAAAGAAAATCAATTTTGTACTTGTACAGGCCGCACCGGATTTTAAGCCGCAGGTGTCCCACGTTGTAATATGAGATATTTACACAGAAAGATATTACACGTGAGGATTTTTTAACTTTTAATTAAATCCGTATGGCAACATAAACAAATACATATTGCAAATGCTTTTTTTCGAACAGTGCCTGTAACACAGCTACTTTTAAATATACATACGTATCGGTAACACACAAATTATGTTGCGTATACTTTTTTACTGAACAGTGCACGAACAACATTCCAATATCTCCTAACGACTGGTAAAAAATATATATATACTGCAGCCTACCAGGAAAAGTTATTGATCGCCTTCTTCATCTTCCTCCTGCGCACTAAAACCATCAAAGTCCTCTTCTTCAGTGTCCGAATTGAACAACCTCAGGATCTCGTCACTCACTTCAGTCTCTTCGTTGTCGCTCTCACTTGAGCGCACGCGGTCCTCTTCATCACGCAGCAGTCCAGCCTTTCGAAACCCATTGGTGATGGTGGATGTTGTGACACGGCTCCACGCATTTAGGATCCACTGGCAGACTTGAGTTAAAGATGCTCTTCGCATGCGGCCTGTTTTGGTAAAGGATTTCTCGCCGCTCGTCATCCAAGTCTCCCACTCAACGCGCAGAGCCACTTTAAATGCCCGGTTCACGCTGATGTCCAGTGGCTGCAAATACTTCGTGGTGCCCCCAGGAATCACAGCTGGAATTGAGTTTGTACTCTTGATGGCAGCTTTCACTGAATCTGTTATATGGGCCCTCATGCTGTCCATAACGAGCAATGCTTTTTTTCTGTGAAAAAATCCCCCTGGTCGCTTGGCGTAGCACTCTCTCAGCCAATCCTTTATTAGACTCTCCATCATCCAACCTTTCTTATTGACTTTCACCATGATTTCTTTTGGGAATTTTTCCTTTGGCATTGTCAGCCACTTAAAAATCACCATCGGTGGAAGCTTTAGTCCGGATGCTGTGCAGCTCAGAACACAAGTAAAATGCGTTCTCTCATGGCCACTTGTTTTCAGTGTGATGGACGAGTCACCTTTTTTTATTAACAGTCCGAGTGAGAGGCAGGTCAAACGTCAAAGGTACTTCATCCATATTTATGATATCATCTGGCCCGATGGAATTCTCCGCTATCTTTGTTTGAGTGAATGTGCGGAAGTTAGCAAGTTTTTCCTCGTGGTCGGGAGGGAGCTGCTGACACAGAGTCGTGCGTACCCTGACGGACAGGCCTTTTCGTCTCATAAATCTAAAACACCACAATGGCCCACCTCTAAAATCTTCGATTTTCATTTTGGTGGTGATTGCTTTAGCCTTCAGTCTGATCTGCACGGTGGAAACACCGCGGCCGCCTGCTCTCTGTGTGTTAACCCAGTCTTCAAGAAAGTTTTCAAGTTCGGGCCATCTGCTATGATTACCTCTGAAAGCTTTTGTCGTCTTTTTGCATTGACTCAGTTCTTCACGCTGGCGTCTCCACCGTCTCACCATCGATTCATTTATGCCAAGATTATGTGCAGCAGCTCGATTTCCTTCTTCAACCGCCAGATTGATCGCCTTTAACTTAAAAGCTGCATCATATGCTTTTCTTCGAGTGTTTTCCATGTTGATGAGGGTGAGTACAAATGACTGATTTACAATAATTTAATTGTGAAAGTGCGCTTGATTTATCGTACAATTTCATTGGACCTCTGTGAACTACTCATCAATTTTATTGGTCTACTGTTACGAGGCAAAATGTTTTTGGCGGCATGAAAAAAAAACATGTATTAGCCGTACCGTAGTATAGGCCGCAGTGTTCAAAGCGTGGGAAAAAAGTAGCGGCTTATAGTTCGGAATTTACAGTAATTGATAATTGGTTGAGAAATATAGATGAGATAAAGAGAGCATTCTGTCACTGGTTTGGTGACAACTAATGTTCTCCAAGGAATTTTTCTGAGGTCTCGACTTTTAGTCATATATATTCATAATCTGATTACATAACTCCCGTTTTGTAAAAAAGGAAGTTTGCAGACAAAAATCAATTTGAAAGACAGCAATCTTTAGTGAAAGGTGACAAAGAGGATTGGGACCAGGGGAGGTAACTGAGATTTTTTTAAATATTAGAAGACTAACAGCTGTTGCGCATACACAAAATTACCAAAGTTTGCTGATAAGTACAAAAAGTAATCTAAAAGGCAAATGATGGTCTTGATCTCCACATGCATGAAATTCAGAAGAGTGTAAATGAAGCTTCATTTGCACAGAATCCTGTAGACAACTGGAACAGTTTACTTGCCTTCAGACAACAATCCAAAGTAAAGATTGGGGGAGAGGGGCACCATGGGAGGAGAGAAATCGAGCAAATTCACTGGAATTCGTTGTCTTAAAAGGGTAGAGGTCAAGTTGCATTTCTTCAGCTTGCAATTCCTTGAGCTTAGAAGATTAGGATGACCCAATGAAGGTGTTCATTCTCATGTAGAAGATGTAAACACAGACCGAAAGAAAAAAGCATTTAGAGTTAGGCTATTTAAGCCAAATGAAGTAGCATATTGTATCACTCAATAATGAGTAGAAAATAAAAAAACTCAAAAAAGATAGAGTGGAACTACCTTTTTGCAGTCTTAGAAAAATTTGACCTCGGCCAAAGTTTCATCTCTTGGATCCAATTGCTGTACCTGTGTCCTACTGCTTCTGTTCTAACTAACTTTCAGAAATCCCAAGTATTCAATCTCAAACGTGGCACCCGTCAGGGACGCCCCTTAAGTCCCTTTCTCTTTGATTTGGCTATAGAACCTCTGGCGATAGCATTTCGAAAATGTCCTGAACTGACCGGGATTTGGAGAGGGGGTGTTGAGCATAAAGTCTCTCTCTATGCTGATGACCTACTACTCTTTCTCTCATATCCGTCTACATCCTTACCTCTAATGTTTTCACTTCTTGACCAGTTTAGCCAGATCTCTGGCTATAAACTCAACTTACATAAGAGTGAACTTTTCCCAATTAATAAAGAAGCACAAGAACTAATATTTTGTGATCTCCCTTTTAAAGTAGTCCATAATCAATTTACTTATCTTGGAATTACAGTCACAAGGAAGTTTAAAGACCTCTTTCGTGAAAACTTTGTCAATCTTTCATATGCCACAAAACAGAGTCTGGTACAATGGTCACCTCTATCTATGTCCTTGGTAGGTCGTATCAATGTTGTCAAAATGTATGTTCTCCCCAAATTCTTATACTTATTTCAATCTATCCCAATTTTTATTCCTAAATCTTTTTTTGATTCCTTAGACTCTATTATTTTGTCATATCTGTGGCAGAATAAGTGCTCTAGAATTAATAAAATCCACCTCCAAAAATCTAAAAAAGAGGGTGGCATGGCTTCACCTAACTTTCGCTTATATTACTGGGCAGCTTCTTCTGGTCTTTCTTCCACGGTCAACCTGAGTGCCCTAACTGGGTGGCAATGGAGTTGAGCTCCACTAAAGAATTATCTATATCTGCACTTCTTGGCTCTGCACTCCCTAGCAGTCTGCCCAGATCAATAGCTAATCCTCTGGTTAGACACACTTTGCGTATATGGGCTCAGTTCAGGAAATGCTATGGTTTCCAGGGGTTTTCCATTTCTAGCCCTGTCGCACATAATCACCTTTTTTTACCTACCACGTTCGATTCAGCATTCCATGTTTGGTACAGGAAGGGCATTAGACATTTTGAAGATCTCTTCATTGATAACCGCTTCGCTTCTTTTCAACAGCTCTCTGTTAAGTTCAACCTGCCTAACGCTCACTTTTTCAGATATCTCCAAATCCGACACTTTACTGCTCCTTTAATTCCTAACTTTCCTGAAATGCCTGCGAAAAATGCTATGGACCTATTTCTCTCCATTAATCCACTAGGTAAAGGTTTAATTTCAATTATCCAAGATAAACTAGCAGCCTTACGACGGGCCCCTGTGGATAAAATTAAAATGGCCTGGGAGCAGGATTTAAATATCTCCTTATCCGAGGAGAGCTGGGACTCAGTTCTCAAATCGGTTAACTCAACCTCTCTTTGTGCTCGCCATTGTCTCTTACAGTTTAAGATTGTTCATAGAGCCCATATGTCTAAATCTAAACTATCTCGATTCTACCCTGGCATTAGTCCGCTCTGTGATAAATGCAAGAGGGGCGTGGCCTCTCTCATCCATATGTACTGGCTCTGTCCTAGCTTGGAGAAATTCTGGAAAGATGTCTTCGCTACACTATCGGGTATTCTGAATCAGCACCTAGAACCTAACCCCTTAATTGCTCTGTTCGGTTTTTGGGGCGAGACAGATTTATGTCTGGGTCCGACCAAATGCCGAATACTATCCTTTGCCTCTCTCCTGGCGAGACGCTTGATCCTCCTTAGATGGAGAGATGCTGCCCCGCCCACTCATGCGCAATGGCTTAACGACATTATGGCCTGCTTGGACCTCGAAAAAATTCATTATTCAGTTCTCAATTCGGATTTAAAGTTCCATAAGATCTGGGGGCCTTTTATCGAGTACTTTCATAACCTTCCTCTTGACTAGGGTTTTTTTTCTTTTCGGTCCCTTGCTTTCAGCTCCCTTTTTTTTTCTGGTAGTAGGCAGTATTATCCTCTGTTGCCAAGTGTATTCACAGTCTGGGAGTTTGACTGTCCGGACTTATACTCTCTATATTGTGTGGTGGTTGGTCTGGAATTGTTGTTTTTTTTTCTTGTGTTGTGGGGTTTGGGGAGGACACTAAGCTCACTTGTCTTTAATTTAGGTGCTTTTTTGTTAAATTCTCTTCCTCTGTAGCATATTGTTATTGTATGCTTAACCTTGCTCTGTATTAATGCTCCTCATTGGGATTTGGGGTTTTTAATTTTGTAAAATGTTTTGAAAAACTAATAAAAAAATTTAATTAAAAAAAAGATAGTGTTTAGGAATCACCTAAATATTCCAAGGCCAACATCAATGGACTTTGGTGGCCATATACAGGTGTCCCCTGTTTTTCGAACATTTGCTTTACGACACCTCGCTGTTACGAAAGACCTACATTAGTTACCTGTTTTCGCTAACAGAAGGTGTTTTCACTGTTACGAAAAAAGGCAGTGCATGCGCCAAGCAGCCAAGCTCCTCCCCCAGAACTGCATTCTAATCGGCACTGCTTAAACACATGCCTGTGAGCATCTGTGCTTTACGTCGATTTACTTTGTGCATTCGTTAGCAAGATGAGTTCTAAGGTATCGGAAAAGCCTAAAAGAGCACATAAGGGTGTTACACTTAGTGTAAAATTAGACATAATTAAGCGTTTCGATCATGGTGAACAAAGTAAGGATATAGTGAGTTTGGCTGAGGGTTTGTGGAAGTTGACAAAGATGATGTTGAAGAGGTTTTGGCATCCCATGACCAAGAACTGAAAAATGAAGAGCTGATGAAGAGGAAAGGATAACAATTGAAGCTGAACGCAGTAGCGAATGGCCCAAAAGTGAAGTTGTCCAGGAACTGAACGTGAAGCAACTGTGTGAGATTTTTGCTGTGATTGAGAATGCTGCAATGATTGCAAAAAAGTATGAATTTAATTTTGAAAGGTCACATAGGTTTAGGGCATATTTGCAGGATGGTTTGAGTGCTTACAAAGAACTATGATAGAAAAATGCACGAGGCTAAGCAGTCAAGCATTCTGTTTTTCAAGCCTTCCACATCAGCCACAGCAGATGACGAAACTCGACCTTCGACATCAAGGCAGGCAGACATAGAAGGTGACCTGTCTGCCCTGATGGAAACAGACGATGATGAGATGACACTCCAGTCTCCTCTACCTCCCACCACCCCAACCTCCAACGACTCAGCCTAACACACCATCATCAGTGTGCTCACTGTCTTCCCGATTCCAGTAGGTGAAACTACACTGTACGTACATTATTTCTACTTTATATAGGCCGTGTATTTTATGTGTTATTTGGCAGCTTCATAGCTTAAAGGTTACTGGAAAGAGTGCTTCTGCCGGGAGCACTTGCGCCGTGTGTTTTTGCCGCGAGCGCTGCCGAGAGCGCTTGCGTGAGATTTTTGCTACGGTGGACAGTGCTGCAATAATTGCAAAGTATTCCTGCATTATATAGGCTGTGTATTTATCAGATCATTCCTGTTTTTACTATATGTTACTGTTATTTTAGGTTTTATGTGTTATTTGGCATGATTTGGTAGGTTATTTTTTGGGTCTGCAAACGCTCACAAATTTTTCCCATATAAATAAATGGTAATTGCTTCTTCACTTTACGACATTCCGGCTTACAAACCATTCCATAGGAACGCTCCACCTTCGAATAGCGGGGGAAACCTGTATTGTTTTTCCTATGGACAAAGAACTCAGATTGTATTTACGTATGATCTCACTAATTATTAAACACTCAAAAATGAAACAAATTAATCAATTCCATCATGAAACAAAATTCAACCTTAATGGAAACCAAGAAAACAAAAAGATAAATGTTTTGACTGACCTTTTAAAGATGACTAATTTAAATAGAAACTTCAGGGGGAAATGAAAAAAGGAACTGAAAGCAAAAATAGCATTTGGAATATATTTTATGAGTAATAGAAAAGAAAACTTTCGAGTTCCTTCTTCAGGCAACTATCCAAGAAAAAAATACAACTTGGAAAAACAGAGTAAAAATAAATACAAGTCAGCATGGATGTTTTAAAAGCAAATCATGCTTAACAAGCTTTCAGTTTTTTTCAAAATAATAAAGGGATGAATGAAAGTTGATGCATATGGACTATTAAAAGACTGTTGATTAAGAACCATAATGAACACGGACAAAATTAAAGCTTATTGGATTAAAGGAGAAAAAGATTCTCTGAAGAGGAAACTGATTCAGAGATTAGTTGTGAACAGTCATTTTCCAGACTAAAAATGTGCAATGGTGTACCACAGGATGGTGCTGAAATCACTGAACTCTTGGACACATACTGTGTTACATTAAAGGCTGAAGAAAACTTGGAGATAAGGCCAAACTGTCCCGAGCCATCAGACGGGCAAAGGGTGCACACGCCCAGCTAATCCACAGCCACTTCCAGGACAGCGGTGACACGTGGCACATGTGGAAGGGCATCCAGGACATCATCAATTACAGGACAACATCACCTGACTGTGCAGGTGATGCCTCCCTCCCAGATGCACTGAATAACTTCTACGCCTGGTTTGAGGCGGAAAATAATGTGGCGGCGAGGAAGTCCACCCCTCCTACAAATGACCAGGTACTGTGTCTCACCGTGGCCAACTTGAGAAGAACCCTGCGCAGGGTCAACCCACGGAAGGCTGCTGGACAAGACAACATCCCTGGTAGAGTGCTCAGACGATGTGCAAACCAACTAGCAGATGTTCTCACTGACATCTTCAACATCTCTCTGAGCAGCGCCACCGTTCCAATGTGCTTTAAGGCCGCCACCATCGTCCCCGTGCCGAAGAAGTCTTCGGTGTCCTGCCTAAATGACTACCGTCCCGTTGCACTTACATCCATCATCATGAAGTGCTTCAAGAGGCTCATCATGAGGCATATCAAGACCCTGCTGCCCCCCTCACTGGACCCCCTGCAGTTTGCGTACCATCCCAACCGCTCAACAGATGACGCCATTGCCACCACCCTCCACCTGGCCCTAACCCACCTGGACAAAAAATAAAAACATACGTTCAGATGCTGTTCATAGACTTCAGTTCAGCGTTCAGCACAATCATCCCTCAGAAACTGATTGGAAAGCTGAGCCTACTGGGCCTGAACACCTCCCTCTGCAACTGGATCCTAGACTTCCTGACTGGGAGACCTCAGTCAGTCCAGATCGGGAGCAGCATCTCCAACACCATCACACTGAGCACGGGGGCTCCCCAGGCTGCGTGCTCAGTCCACTGCTGTTCACTCTGCTGACGCACGACTGTGCTGCAACACACAGCTCGAACCATATCATCAAGTTTGCTGATGACACGACCGTGGTGGGTCTCATCAGCAAGAACGACAAGTCAGCTTACAGAGAGGATGTGCAGCGGCTAACGGTCTGGTGCAGAGCCAACAACCTGTCTCTTAATGTGAACAAAACAAAAGAGATGGTTGTTGACTTCAGGAGGGCACGGAATGACCACTCCCCGCTGAACATCAACGGCTCCTCGGTAGAGATTGTAAAGAGCACCAAATTTCTTGGTGTTCACCTGACGGAGAATCTCACCTGGTCCCTCAACACCAGCTCCGTAGCAAAGAAAGCCCAGCAGCATCTCTACTTTCTGTGAAGGCTGAGGAAAGTCCCACCCCACATCCTCATCACAGTCTACAGGGGTTGTATTGAGAGCATCCTGAGCAGCTGCATCACTGCCTGTTTCGGAAATTGCACCATCTCGGATTGCAAGACCCTGCAGCTGATAGTGAGGTCAGCTGAGAAGATCATCGGGGTCTCTCTTCCCGCCATCACTGACATTTACACTACACGCTGCATCTGCAAAGGAAACAGCATTATGAAGAACCCCATGCACCCCTCATACAATCTCTTCTCCCTCCTGTCGTCTGGGAAAAGGTTCCGAAGCATTTGGGCTTTCACGACCAGGCTATGTAACAGTTTCTTCCCCCAAGCTATCAGACTCCACAATATCCAGAGCCAGGACTGACACCTTGCCCTATTGTCCTGTTTATTATTTATTGTAATGCCTGCACTGTTTTGTGCATTTTACGCAGTCCTGTGTAGGCCTGTAGTCTAGTGTAGCTTTCTCCGTGTTGTTTTTTTACGTAGTTCAGTATAGTTATTGTACTGTTTCATGTAACACCATTGTCCTGAAAAACGTTGTCTCATTTTTACTATGTACTGTACCAGCAGTTATGGTCGAAATGACAATAAAAGTGACTTGACTTGACTTGAAACAGTAAAGATGACAGCAAAAGACTTCAAGGGGGCAAGCATGGTGGTAAAATAGGCATTTGAAATTTAATAATATGAAGCATGAAGTGATTTAATTTGATAAAAAGGATGACAAGAAACAGTATAACCTAGAACACAGAAGCAGAGTAACATGGATATCAGGGATATCCTTGAAGACGGAAGTACCTATTGAACGAACTTAAAATGTACAGGATGATGTGGTAACTTTAATTTTAAAACAGGTTTAGAAGGCACCAAATGGCTGAATGGAGCAACAAAATTCAGAAAGGACATCAATGTCTTAAAGATGATGCAGAGAAATTTACATTACCAGAAATGAAATTCATCTGTAATGTGGAGAAATGAGAAACTTGTGTTTCTCATCAGACAGCTAAGTGAAGATCTGGTATGAACTGCTTTGATAGAAATTTTAAAAAGGGCTACAGGCAAATGGCTGAATAATCAGAGGCTGAATAATGCACAATGAACGGTAGGGCCCTAGGGAGTATTGAGGAATAGAAGGACTTGTACAAGTCCAAGGATCCCTGAAGGTGGCAGCATGGATAGATAAGGTGGTGAAAATATGATACATCATTATAAAAAGATTGGATGAACACTGTACAATTTTGGCCACTACATTATGGGAAGGTATTTATGATTTCACTGGATAGGTTGCAGAAGATATTCACTTAATGCTGCCTGGGATAGAATGCTTCAAATATGAGAATGGATTGGCTGGTTTGTATTCCTTTGAGTGAAGGAAAGGTGTAATTGAGGGAAACAAAATTATGGGGGACACAGACAGAAGAGATGGCAGGAAACTTTTCTCATTAATGGAGGCGGCAAAAACAAGAGGACAGATTTAGGGTAACAGGGAAGAGGTTTAAGCAGGAATCTGAGGAAGAATTGTTTTTCCACCCAAAGGGAAGTTGGAACTTCAAATACACTGAGTAGGAGGTGGAAGTGGGTAATCTCACATTCAGGAGTGAATCAGATAACAATTTCAATTAGCTACAGATCAAGTGTTAGTAGACAAGATTAGGGTAGGTAGGTAAACACGAGGAAACCTGCAGTGTGTTGCTGGAAATCCAAGCATCTATAGAAAGCACAGTCGACATTTCAAGCCGAGACCCTTCGTCAGGACTAACTAAAAGAAGAGATAGTAAGAGATTTGAAAGTGGGAGGGGGAGGGGAGATCCAAAATGATAGAAGAAGACAGGAGGGGAGGGATGACGCTAAAAACTGAAAAGTTGATTGGCAAACGGGATACACAGCTAGAGAAAGGAGAGGATCATGGGATGGGAGGCCAAGAGAGAAAGAAATGGGAGGGGAGCACCAGAGGGAGATGGAGAGCAGGCAAGGAGTGATGGTGAGAGGGGCAGAGAGAGAGAAAAAGAGAAAAGGAAAAAAAGGGAAAGTAATCAATCAATCAATAAATAAATAAGGGATAGGGTAAGAAGGGGAGGGGGTTTTAACGGAAGTTGGAGAAGTCAATGTTCATGCCATCAGGTTGGAGGCTACCCAGCCGGTATATAAGGTGTTGTTCCTCCAACCCGAGTGTGGCTTCATCTTGACAGTAGAGGAGGCCATGGATAGACATATCAGAATGGGAATGGGTCATGGAATTAAAATGTGTGGCCACTGGGAGATCCTGCTTTCTCTGGCGGACAGAGCATATGTGTTCAGCAAAATGGTCTCCCAGTCTGTGTCAGGTCTCACTAATATATAGGCCACAACAGGAGCACTGGACGCAGTATATCACACCAACCGACTCACAGGTGAAGTGTTGCCTCACCTGCAAGGACTGTCTGGGGCCCTGAATGGTGGTGAGGAAGTGTAAGGGCAGATGTAGCATTTGTTCTGCTTACAAGGATAAGTGCCAGGAGAGAGATCAGTGGGAAGGGATGGGGGGGGGGGGGGGGAACAAATGGACAAGGGAGTCACGTAGGGAGCGTTCCTTGCGGAAAGCAGAAAGAGGGGGGTGAGGGAAAGATGTGTTTGGTGATGGGATCCCATTGGAGGTGGTGGAAGTTACGGAGAATTATATGCTGGACCTGGAGGCTGGTGGGATGGTAGGTGAGAAGGGGAACCCTATCCCTAGTCGGGTGGCGGGAGGATGGGGTGAGAGCAGATGCACATGAAATGGGAGAGATGCGTTTGAGAGCAGAGTTGATGGTGGAAGAAGGGAAGCGCTTTCTTTAAAAAAGGAAGACATCTCCTTCATCCTGGACTAAAAAGCTTCATCCTGAGAGCAGATGCGGTGGAGACTGAGGAATTGCGAGAAGGGGATGGCATTTTTGCAAGAGACAGGGTGGGAAGAGGAATAGTCCAGATAGCTGTGAGAGTCCGTAGGCTTATAGTAGATACCAGTAGATAAGCCGTCTCCAGACATAGAGACAGAAAGATCAAGAAAGGAGAGGGAGGTGTTGGAAATGGACCAGGTAAATTTGAGGGCAAGATGAAAGTTGGAAGCAAAGATAATGAAGTCAACGAGCTCAGCATGTGTGCAGGAAGCAGCGCCAATGCAGTTGATGTAGCGAAGGAAAAGTGGGGGGCGGATACCATTATAGGCTTGGAACATGGACTGTTCCACAAAGCCAACAAAAAGGTAGGCATAGCTGGGACCCATATGGGTGCCCATGGCTACACCTTTGGTTTGGAGTAAGTAGGAGGAGCCAAAGGGGAAGTTGGAGAAATTATTAAGAGTAAGGACTAATTCCGCTAGATGGAGGAGAGTGGTGGTAGTGGGGAACTAGTTCGGTCTGGAATCCAAAAAGAAGTGGAAAGCTTTGAGCCCTTCCTGGTGGGGGGTGGAGGTGTATAGGGACCAGACATCCATGGTGAAAATAAGGCGGTGGGGGCCAGGGAACTTAAAATCAGGGTAGGTAGGTGATTGATTGTCAGTTTGAACAGAGTGGGCCAAAGGACATCCTTCTGTGCTGCCTGATTATGAGAAAGATTCAAGTAATTGGCAAAATAATCCAAGACAATGAGGGGAAAAAAGTCTTAAATTGTAGAACAAGAATTCCTAGCTTGAAGTAGAGTTAGAAGCAGTTTAAAAATTACTTTCAAAAGAGAATTGGATAAATATTTAAAGCAAGAGAATTTGCAAGGCCTTTTGAAAAGAGGAAAAAGTAAAATTAGATAACTTTTTGAAAAAGCTGACGCAGGATGGCAGTTATGAGATCTCTACAGTTGCAAGAAAAATTTTGTAAACCCTTTGCAATTACGTGGTTTTTTGCATTAATTACTCATAAAATGTTGTCTGATCTTCATCTAAGTTACTATAATAGACAAACAAAATCTGCCTAAATTAATAACACACAAATAATAGTTCTTGTCAAAGCGGAGTACACCATTTAAACAATCACAGTCTGCGTTCAAAAAGTATGTGAACCTCTGGGGTAATACCTTCTACAAAAGCTATTTGAAGTCAGGTGTTCTAATTAATGAATGCTGAAGGAGATGAAAAAGAACACAAGGGTAACAGCAAAAGGCCTGCAGAAATCTCTAGAACTTGCTAAAGTCTCTGTTCATGTGTCCACTATAAGAAAAACACTTAACAAGAAAGGTGTTCAAACTATTGCTCTCCAAAAAAAAACATTGCTGCATGTCTCTAGTTTGCAAAACACCCGCTGGATGCTCTACAATGCTTCTAGGACAATATTCTGCAGACAGATGAGACAAAGATTGAACATTTTAGCAGAAATGCACACCGCTATGTTCAGAGGGAAAAGGGCACCAACACCAAAATCTCATCCTAACTGTGAAGCATGGTGGAAGGAACATCATGGTTTTGGGGTGCTTTGCTGCCTCAGGACCTGGACAACTTGCAATTGTTGAGGTAATAATGAATTCAAAATTGTATCAAGGCATTTTACAGAAGAATGTCACAGGGTAGCTGTACGTCACCTGAACCTAACAAATACTGGATGATGCAACAAAACAATGATCTGAAACAGAAGAGTAAGTCAACAACAGAATGGTTTAAAAAGAGGAAAATTCCTGTTTTGGGATGGCCAAGTCAGAATCCAGACTTAAACCCAATTGAGATGATGTGGCATGACCTGCTGAGGGCTATTCATGCAAGGTTTCCCAGAAATATTGATGAACTGAAACAGTTTTGTATGGAGGAATGGTCTTAAATTCCTCCTCACTATTGTGCAAGTCTGATCAGCAGCTACAGGAAACGCTTGATGGAGGTTTTTGTTAATAAATGAGGTTTTACCAGTTATTAAATACAAGTGCTCACATTTTTTTCTGGTCTGGGTTGTGAATGATTAAACAATGTGTTTGATAAAGACATGAAAAGTACAATTGTTTTGTGAGTTATTCGTTTAGACAGATTGTGTTTGCCTATTATTGTGACTTAGATGAAGATCAGACCACATTTTATAATCAAGGCAGAAAACCAGGTAATTGCAAAGGGTTCACAAACTTTTTCTTGCAACTGTACATCTGCGGCATCCATGTCTCAGTTGTGCTAATTTTAGTCATAACAGTAAAATCTATTTTGTTGAATGCTACTGTGAATATCCTTTAATTTCAGCACATCTAATGTACATAAAAGGAATCATAAAATATTAAAGCAATACTATCATTTTCTGACTCACTCATATATTCCCATGAGGAAAAATTGAATTCAAATTTAACTTAATTTCTATGAAAGAATAAACTGAATTCAAGCTTACTATTGCTTGCAAAAAATATTGAACAGTTATTTGTACGGCTTGAAAGTATAGTGTGTAATGTTGTACTTGGTCCAATTTTTTTATTGCTAGGATCAAACAGACATTAAAACTTTTCTTAAACCAATTGTTTAAATGGAATTATTATTGGTTTTTAAACACATTAGTTGATCCACTAAAATGATCCCTCAAGTCACATAATGTTCACTATCTCCTGATTAAATGCAATATGCTGTTAATATTAAAAGGTCCATTCACTCAAAGTATCAAATACACAACCCAAAGTCAATATATCAAACTAAAAATATGGTTTATTGTTTCCTTTAAACAATATCGACAGTTTCCTGAAGAGAGGATCTGGATGTGAAAATGAACTGTCTGCACCATAGCACTATAGTCTTTAACAAATATGACTGTTAGTTCTATTTTCTTTAATTATGCTTTTGTAATTAGCATTATCATATCAAGTCTACTAACCTTGTTATTTGTTTAGAATATATGTGTTATACATGACAGACAATAACTTGCAGAACAAAATATCTTCTGTAGCACAAGTTTTTTTTGAAAACAAGTTAAACATATCTTGTAAATAAAGAGTAGTAACTTTTAAAGCATTCAATTACTTGCAAATAATCTATAGAAAATGTATTTGTTCTTAGAAATATCAATGTTATTTCATCATGAAACAAGTACTTGCATCACAAATAAAAGACATTACAAACTAATGGTGCTGACCATACACTGTTCTGGAGTACTGTGGGTGGAGAGTTAAAGAAAGCTATTAAACAATGATTGTGTATACATAATCACAAAAATTGCAAAACTGCCAAGCTTCTTCATTAAATACCTAAACATTGCCAAACTCAAAGTAAACAAAGGAACTATGTAGGACTTAAAAATTTGAAAAAGGTGGTATTACACATTGAAACACAACCAAACAATATACCAACATCATTAAAGTTACATTTCATTTTCTTGAACACCCTGGTTATACCATGTCTGGCAATTGCAAAAATCATAATTTTATACTGCATCGCTGTTAAAGAAAAGTTGTTCAAAAATTAACATTCATAAGACATCAAACAATCTTTGTGAGAACTTCACAGTCACCACAAATGGTTTGTTTTTTTACTATTATGATTCATCTTGATATCCACTTTATGAAGTTGTGATTTTTATGAAAATGCATCTTATTTTAAAAAAATCTGACAAGTGATTATTTCTACTCTTAACATGATGTCAAATATATCATTGTACAACTTAGCAAACTTTATGATATATGTCATTCAAGTCTTCATTCACTATTTCATTAGAAAGATCTTTAGTTATTTTGTCAAGATTTAAAGGTAAACCTTAAACCTCTATTTGCATTTTAAAAGAGATACATTAAAAAAATTCAAATACATACTGTGTAATTGAAGTTTGCACACTCTTCTCATTTAAAGTCATCCCTGGGGGTGGGTCATTTTGCAATGCCATTAGTTCTTTCTGTAATCTTTTCTAATAAAAAAAAGGATGGAATAGTTAGAAACACTGCACATTGTTCATTCCCAAAGTCATTCTCTACATAAACATTGTGTTCCACTGAATTAACTTAAAAACAAATCTATAAATTATAAGGATAGTAAGAAATAGGAGCAGGAATAGGCCACCTGGCTCGTGGAGTATATGTATCCAGTTTCATATAGAGTGGGTTTTGGTTAACTGGGCTGCATTGAGACGAGTACATTTGGCCTAATTAGCGTAAGTTTCATGGAAATAGTTAAGGTGTAAAAAGACAAACTACCATTTAACTGAGTAACAAATTATGTACTTAAATGAAATATACAACAAATTCCAACAGTACTATAGGTGTATTAGTCACTTATAGTTATCGACGGAAAAATTAACCCAGTGTACGCGGCCACGTTCTTTTGATTTGACTATAAATGCATCAAGCACTCACATCAAGTGATGATCGTGGACTGCATTCATACAATGCTATTGACGACTGAATCCTCCAAATCCTCGTTTCATTGTAACATTCAAGATGATTGTCCATAGCTTCAAATTCTTCATCTTCTTAACTTGCTAAAGTAGTGAAGTCATTTCATTTTCACTCCCAGCCGTTTCCAGCATCTGCAAGCCTGGTGTCCGAAATGAACGATGGGAATCCCAACTATTTCCTCGATTAGTTTTTATTCTTTAAGAGTTGTCCTGATTAACTGATGGCCCAATTAACCAGAATCCACTGTATTTCCAATTTTCTTTTAATAAACGGTAGAAATAACATATAAATACTGATGAAGGGTCTTGGCCATAAACATCCACCGTACTCTTTTCCATAGATGCTGCCTGGCCTGTTAAGCTCCTTCAGTATTTTGTGTGTGTGTATATAAATACTAAAAGCCAGGATAGTTGCTAAACTTATGAACCTAACTCCAAATTGTCAAACTTGTGCTTAATATACGTGAATCACAGCATACAAAGGAACACATTTACAGCAACGGATTCAATTGGAACATCCAATATCTATCATTTTCAATAGAGGATTTAAAAAGATCTTTTTTCTAGATTGACAAAAAGAAGTTTTACCACTTAAGATGAACACTAAAGAAACGCAAGTTCACACCCGTGGTATCCAATATTACTTGATCATTCCGATTAAAAAGCCGGGTATCACCAAAAACTAGATGTTTGCTGAAGTTTGCCTATGTAAGCCCTCTCTCGATTTCAGGTTACCTCCGAAGGGAAGATCTGACAAAACTAAGGTAATGAAAGCCTGTCGACTGCTGGCGGGGCGACGAGTTGCTGCTCCCGCAGGGCCTCAATCGCTGCGGCCGACTGACACCTGTAACCTTCATACGAGCGGCCAGGCATCACCTAGCCGGACAGCGAATCGGGACGAGGGTAAGGGATGGAGCCCACCTCTCCCGGGGATCAGAGTCGCCCAACTCCCCGTTTACCACTAGCCTTACTGTTACAAGTCCGGCAGCTGCCGAGCGGCGGGACCACCCGGGGTCCGCCGGCTTATGCGAGGCAACACCAAATACACGGACAACATGTCCAAAAACACGGCGGGCCGGTCCCTCCGGCCGTTGCTACCCGGTCTCCCTCGAGGCACAACGGGAGGATTTGATACAAGCAAACCGACACGCCAGCCCCCTCCCCTCTACTATGCCTCAGTCACAAGAAGAAAATCAACCACCCGCTCTGGGAGGAGAGGGCAACCTCCCCGCTGCGCCTTCCCGTCGGCGACACACTCACCTGCATTGACGCCATGATGAAAACCCCCTGCGCCAGAGACCACATTCAGCGGAGTGGACGTCATTGCGTCATCCCGCACGCATCCCGAGCCAGGAAGGGAACGTGAACGCGCCAACTGGAGGCGCACGAGAGGCAATTGCACCATCATCGGCAACAGGTTCTCGTTCAAGTGGAGTTGTCGAACAAAACGCGGCGGGAGTTCTTCACCATTACTAGGCAGTCCATGTATTTAAATATATAAAACAAAATACAAGACGATTACAGAAGAAACCAATTATATTGAAACAAAATCATTAAAATATTTTTTAAAACACATTGGTGACGTAGTAATATATGTGCTTATTTCTTAATACGGTAAATAACAAGACTAGTAATTCAAAACACAGGCAAGTTAAAATTAAATTTTACTTTTTAAAGACATGTCAGTGTGAAGGTGTTGCTTAGCTAGAATAAGAACATTAAACTGAGGTGGTCTTTGACAAAGCCACGCACATGTCATGTCGAACATGACATGATTTTTGTTTTAACTCAACTTTAATGTTGATTTTTTGTTTTCAAGTGTTGAAAATCCTCATTCACAAACATATATTTTTGCAAATGGAACTACAGCTTCTATGGCTCACTTTCCAAGGCGACAATTGGCTTCTGTCAAGGAACACCAGATTCTCCAAGGCTTTTTAAGTTAAACTCCAATTGTAGTAAGTTTTTGTACCAAGGTCAGTCTTTGATACAGTTTATATCAGAAAGAAATTGATTGCAGATCAATGGTTCAGCTTTAATGCCACCAAGATGGAAATAACTATTGAATGAGTTCTGAAGTGTTTCCAGGTGTTCGTAGATGTCTCTCTTCAAATAAGTTGCTGCCTGTTGGCGATTGATGATGAGTTGCTGATGGTATTTAAGGTGGCAATGAAGGTCTTCCATCTCTGTCAGTCCCCAGGTGTGGTTCAGGGTCCTCATTTCTGCCTCTAAAGCGTGGCACCAAATTGTCTTTGGTCTCCTGAGTTTCTTCTGCCCTTCAGGAGTCCAATGAAATGCTGCCTTGATGATGGAGTTGGCCTTTCTTCTCATCATGTGCCTAATCCAGCTCCGATGTTTCTTCATGATGATTGTGGCCATGTCCTCTTGATGACACTGAAGAAGCAGGGCATGGATGGAGATCTTCCTTGGCCAGAAAATACGGAGGATCTTCCGGAGGCTCCTGCTGTGGAATGATGACAGCTTGGCAAACTCGTTCCTTGTCATGCACCAGCATTCTGACCTGTACGAGAGTGTGGAAAGAACACAGCTCTGGCACAACTTCACCTTGGTGTGGATGCTGCATTTGGTTGATATTCATATGTTGCTCACTGATCTGAAGAAATTTCTAGCTTTGCTGAGTCTGCACTGGATGTCGTCCTTGGTCCCACCTTCCTGCTGAATGATGCTGCTCAGGTAGGTGAATCTGCTGGTGCTGGGTAAGTCGACACCATATACCTTGACGGGAAGAGGAAACTCTACACTGAAGGTCATGGTCTCAGTGTTTCCCTGGCCTACTCTGAGTCCAACTGTCCACCAAAAGTACACTTGCACTGAGTTTTCTCTTGCATGTGCTGGTGTGTATGTGATAGTAATGCGAGGTCATCCACTAAGTCAAGGTCTTCTAAAGTAGAGAATAGAGTCCACCTAATGCCTCTCAGTATATCTGTCATTGTTTGCCTCATAATCCAGTCTAACACCAGGGTAAATAATATCCCCGACATCACACATCATCCCGACTCCTGTCTTGACTTCAAAGAGCAAATTACAGTCCCCAAATGTGCGGGTGAAATTAGCATAGAAACTCTGGATAAGCTGGACAATTTTGGAAGAGATCCCATATGATCTGAGAATTCTTCAAAGAAATTGACATTGACTTTGCAGGTGAAATTAGTGGAGAAACTCTGGATACACTGGACAGTTTTGGAAGGGAGCCTGAATGTTCTGAGAATTTTTCAAAGATGTTGGCTTTGAATTTTGTATCTCAGATCCATCTTGCTAAAGCACTTCCTCAAATTTTGAAAGTTCGCAAAGATGTCAGCCTCTACTCTCTTCTTCCATTTCAACAACTTAGAAAAGAAACCTTATATTTCAGTAGCATCAGTAATGGTGACTTCAGGACCTTGAATTGAACGATTTATTTCATTCATATGGTTAAAAATATTTCAGATTAGCCAACATGTGGACACAATCCTTTTTATCAAACTGTTCCAAGAGTGGGTTTTCTCTTCCTTTCAGAAAAAAGTGAGACTTCTGCCCTTAGTTCAAACAAGTGCCTCAAAACTTGTTCTCTTGAAAGCCAATGAACTCCTGTGTGGTAGAGAAGCACTTCATATTCTGCACCCATTTCTTGACAAAGTCTTTTAAAAATGCAATTATTCAGAGACCTGCTTCTAATAAAGTTGATGACTGTTATGGCTGTTGACAAAATTTCTCTCAGAGTTGTTGGAGCTTTGTTGTCTTCATGTCTGTATAAAAAACAATGGGTGATGATGACGGGAGGAATTCCTTTTTCATTGAGGCAGCAAAGACAGATGAGCCCGTAAGACATAGGAACAGAATTAGCCCATTCAGCCCATCGAGTCTTCTCTGTCATTCCATCATGGCTGATCCCAGATCCCTCTCAACCCCATACACCTGCCTTCTCACCATATCCTTTGATGCTCTGACCGATCAGGAAACTATCAACTTCTGCTTTAAGTATACCCACGGTATTGGCCTCCACTGCAGTCTGTGGCAGAGCATTCCACAGATTCACTACTCTCTGGCCAAAAAAAAAATTCCTCCTTACCTCTGTTCTAAAAGGTCTGAGGTGGTGCCCTCTAGTTCTGGATACCCCCACCATAGAAAACATCTTCTCCACATCCACCCTTTCTAGTCCTTTCAACATTTGGCGGGTTTCATTGAGATCCACATGCGTTCTTCTAAATTCCAGTGAATACAGACCCAAAGCCGCCAAGCGCTCCTCATATTTTAATCCTTTTATTCCTGGAATCATCCTCATGAACCTCCTCTGGACTCTCTCCAATGACAACACATCCTTTCCGAGATATGGGGCCAAAAACTATTGACAATACTCCAAATGCAACCTGACCAATGTCTTATAAAGGCTCAGCATTATTTCCTTATTTTGCCAGCTTCATAACTTGCGTTCACAAGAATTTTTCCGCACAAAAGCACTGTGGCTTTTGTGTCCCATCACATCCATTAGTGCAAGTGAAACCATGTAACATATAGTTTTCATCATCCATCCTTTTCTTTGACATTTCAACTTATATTTGGTCTGCAAAGAATACAAAATAAATAAAGCTAAAATTAAATATTTGATTCAATTGACATGTTTTGAAACTCAATATTTTTGTATGGTTTTAAGTAATTTGATAAATCTGCAAAGAAATAAGTAATCTATATGTTAATTAAGTGAAGTGTAAGATATTCAAGAAAGTTGTATGCCAAGTTAGTAAAAAAAGGCAGGTTTTACAATTTATCCAATGTTTTAACACTTTTAATAGCTTTTAGATACTTGAATAGACACAAGGATTACAGCAGTATCTCAGGTGTCATGTCCTTCCTGGAATTTGGCTATTGTTGCACATGGAATCATGCTGCCTTAGAGAGTTAAGGATTTTCATTTGAACTGTCCAGTTGTGCAAAACTTTAGCAAGTAAAATGACTCACTTCCTTCTACACATTGATTAACAAGCAACTGTAGACAGGGAATAATGGAGAGCAATATAGATGTCTGGGTCACAAATCTGAGAGCAAGTGACTTAACCATCTGGCAGCTGAAAGCCTATAGGTGCAGGCCTGCCCAAAAATTGGACAGCTACATTGCACAAGCATCTGCAGGCAGGAAGACTGCAATTGTGTTCAGGTGAGTGGCAGGTCTAATGACTACTGTAATTTCAAAGTAGTGGTGTGTGGTGAACTACATATACCTGTCTGGACACACCCCTCTGCTGACTGCTCCTGTGGCTCCTCCCACAGACCCCTGTATAAAGGTGGTTGGAGGCACTGCTCCCCCCTCAGTCTCCAGGATGTTGTGTGGTGGTCTCTTGCTGCTAATCGTGGTCTCTTGCAGCTAATAAAAGCCTATTGTTCGCCTCCTGTCTCCGAGAGTTATTGATAGTGCATCATGGTGAGCTGCTGTAAATGATATTTTAAGATATTTGCAACAACTGTAATGTGATATGAAAATATCTGTGATTTCTATTGGCGACCAAATCACAGCTACAGTTAATACTACTGTGGTTTGTTGTCTACATTCATAATTGAAAGAAATTCTGAATTTCAATTAAAAGTTAGTGAAAATACAAATGTAAATTTTTTCCCGTCCAAGTTCATGGACCCTCTGAAATCTATCCATGGCTCCCCAGATAAGAATCCAAAGCTTAACATAAGAAATTGGAGCAGGAGTAGGCCATCAGGCCTGACCAGTCAATAAGATCATGGTCAATCTGGCCATGGACTCATCTCCACCTACCTACCTGCCTTTTCCCCATAACCTTTAATTACCCCAGGATGCAAAAATCTATTCAACCTTGTATTAAACACATTTACTGAGGTAGCCTTAAAGCAAGTGTTTCCAATTTAGAGTCATGCAGAATGGAGACTTGGCCATTGGATCCACAATCTCCAGAATCGGTTTTACTTATTTATATACATCGAAACAGATAGTAAAGTGGGCCAGTGATCACCCATTTATATCAGATGGATTTGCAATTTTTCATCCATATTTCCTTTGAAAGGAGAATCATGCCCGCCTTCATTTTCCACTAATTAATGCAACAGGTTGACATGCACCTTTTGCTTCCACAGATTGCTGCTTAACCCACTTTCCAGGGTTCTGTTCTTGTTTTGTTCCAGATTCCAGCATCTGCTGTCTTTTTTTGTTTTCCACTAACTCCTGTCTTTTATCACTGTTGTGTTAATAGAAGCTGGTTTAAAAAAAAGTCTGTTCGCTCTGAAATGTTTTGAATTCAAAGAAAAAATTTGTGAATTTTTAGGTAAGCATACAAACATTATATGGCAACATATTTCATCTTCATTCATTATGTCCAACATGTTTAGTGGTTCAGAAATTACAGATTTTGTGGTTACTAATTAATTGTTCGGAAATTAATACGTTTACTGGATCTCCTCCCAGCATTCATGAATGACTTGTGGATAACCAATGAAATTTAGAGATACAGAAATTGATACCCCATAAAGAAGGGACTTCTCTTGTTAGTAAAGGCATAGAACATAGCACAGTGCAGGCCCTTCATCCCACAATGTTGTGCCAACCTTTTAATCAGTCTAACTCTTCCCTCCCATTTTCTTCCATCCATATGCCTATCTAAGAGTCCCTAATGTACCTGCCCTATCACCAGTCCAGCAGTGCACTTACCACTCTCTGTGTAAAAAAAACAAACCTACCTCTGACTCCACCTTATACTTCCCTCTAATGACTTTAAAATTATACCCTGAAGTATTAGCCATTTCCATCCTGGGTAAAAGTCATCCTGGTAAATCTTCTCTGCACCCTCTCTAAAGCTTTCACATCCTTCCTAGACCAGACCTGAACATAAGACTCAGAGTGCACTGCATTAGTCACCCAAAATAGTCACCTTCTGCATTACCAGTACGCATTGGCTGCAGTGAGTACTATGTTCAGAATCCATAATTTTTACTCACCTTGGCTACTCTGATAGTACCTCCCAAAGCTGCAAACTGTGCTCCCAACACCCACTACCATCGTACAGAAGAAACAGAAGCCTTGGGTCCCTCACACCAGGTTCTGTAACTTTTTCTACCCTATAAACATCAGGCTCCTGAGCCAGCATGGATAACTTCAATCACAACTACTCTGAACTGATACTACAATCAGCAGTCTCACTTTCAAAGACTCTTTACAGCTCATATTCTCAGCATTGTTTTTTATCTGCACAACTTGTCTTTTTTTGCACGTGTTGTTTGCCAGATTTTTTCTATTTATGTATAGCTTTTTCGTAAATTCTATTGTTTTTTCCTGTAAATGCCTGCAAGAAAATGAATCCCAAAGGAGTATATGGTAATGTATGTGTACTTTTATAATAAATTTACTTTGTACTTTTGTACTTCGTATTTACAGATTCCCTTCATCTGTACACCAACTAATTTTGGAATTAGTCCTTCATCTTTGCTGGGTCTTGATCTGGAAATGCTTATCTCACAGTATTGTGGTTACTGGTGTCTGGAAGAACTGCTTGATTTAAGAAGACTTTACCACTACTTTCTCATGAAAAAAAAATTGTTGCTGGTAGTGATTAGTGACCTTGCTAGCAGTGCCCAGATCCATCAAAAAATGAATGAATAAGATTATCCTCAACTGACTCCTTTCGATGGACAGAGCCCCTCCCAAAGCCACAACTGGGATTGTAACAAGCAAGAAAGGAATATCATCACCACACGACAGATTCCAGAAAATTGTAGGGATCAGTACCAATACATTATATCAGTTCACAAGCACTTCATTGTCGTCGAACAAGGGAGGTTATGGAGCATTCTTTTCAAAGTTCAAAGATCAAAAAAATCCAAGGTAAATTTATTATCAAGGTACATGTATGTCACCATATACAACCCTGAGATTCATTTTATTGAGGGCATACTCAGTAGATCCAAGAAACATAATAGAATAGAATGTATAGTGTATACACGTCTCTGATATTAAATGGAACTATTGAAAAATTGAACTATTGAATCAATGAAAGACTGCATCCAAGAGGACAGATAAACAACCAATGTGGAAAAGACATCAAACTTTGCAAATACAACAGAAAAAAAGAAATAATAATAATAATAAATAAGCAATAAATATCGAGAACATCAGACCATTGAAAGTGATCAAGGATCACTTTCAAGGATCTCCAGGATTGATTTATTGTCATATGAAGAGCATTTGATGGCTCCGAGCCTGTATTCACTGGAATTTAGAAGAATGAAGGGGTGACCTCATTGAAACCTATCAAATGGTGAAAGGTTTTGATAGAGTGTGGAGAGGATGTTTCTTATGGTGGGAAAGTCTAAGATTAGAGGACACAGCCCCAGAATAGAGGGACATCCTTTGAGAATGGAGACGAGGAGGGATTTATTCAGCCAGAGAGTGGTGAATCTGTGGAATTCTTTGCCACAGGCAGCTTTGGAGGGCGAATCTTTAAGGCAGAAATTGATAGATTCTTGATTGGTCAGGACATGAAGGGATATGGGGATAAGGCAAGAGATTGGGGCTGAGAGGAAAATTGGATCAGGCATGATGAAACAGCAGAGCAGACTCGATGGGCCAACTGGCCTAATTCTGCTCCTATATCTTCTGGCCTTATGGAAAGTGAAAGTCTATAGGTTGAAACTTAAAAATGAGTCTATAGGTTGTGGAAACATTTCAGAGATAGGGCAAGTGAAGTTGAGTGAAGTTTTCCTCTCTGGTTCAAGAGCCTGATGGTTGAGGAGTAATATATGTTCCTGAACCTGGTGGTATGTGTTCTGAGGCTCCTGTACCTTCTTCCTAATGGCAGCAGCGAGAAGAGAGCATGGCCTTGGTGGCAGGCATCCTTAATGATGGATAAATAACACAAAATGCTGGCAGAACTCAGCAGGCCAGACAGCATCTATGGGAGGAGGTAATGACGATGTTTCGGGCCGAAATGTTGTCACTACCTCCTCCCATAGATGCTGTCTGGCCTGCTGAGTTCTGCCAGCATTTTGTGTTTTTTATTTATTTCCAGCATCTGCAGATTCACTCGTGTTGCCTCTTAATGATGGATGCTGCTTTCCTACGAAAGTGCTCCATGTAGATGTGCACATTTTGGCTGTCCTCAAAAATGTTGTCATCATCCCTTGTCTGCTTCACAAATAACACAAAGGCCACGGCCCTTTTCAATGGATCCACCATTGGCCTAATCCTAATGCAGACTGTGTCAAGTAATGTTTAGTCACCATATCAACACTTCCCAATCTTCCTTGTTGACATACTTCTCAATTGCAATAATTTCCTAGCAGGATTGGAGTTAATCAGCAGTTTGAGTGGGAAATTGTTCCGCCTTTGTTAGCTTCAATTTGGGACCATGCTCACTGTGATTTACTGTCCTTTTCACCACCATCACCCAGAGCCAATTTGAATTCTTTCAGACTTCATGTCCCCTGTTCCTGATCGACAATGTCATGTTGTCCTTAAATGAATGTGGTCCAAATCTTGCTACTTCTGTACTACTATTCATTGAGAAGATTGCAAGTGTGGACTTGATACCTTTGGGCAATTTTCATGTAATTGGAAAGATGCTACCACACCATCCTGGCACCACTAGGCAAAAATATGCAAAATTAAACATCAGCGTTCTGTGTGGTGTAAACACAACACATGCTTTAATATAAGACTGTGTATAATCCTACAGGAGGAAGAACAGAAAAAAAGTAGTTGGGACAAATATTCTAAAAGAGGAGGTGATCTTTGAAAGTGACTAAATCACTGGCTTACTTACAATATATCATATACTGTTGAAAAGAAGTGAAAGAAATAGTGGAGACTCTGACCATCATTTTTCATTCCTTCCTGGCAATGGAAGTGGCACAAAACTTCTGAAGGACTGCTAATGTGTATCATGTCCAAAATCGAGGAAGGCAAAAACTAAGTAAACCAGGCTTATTAATTGAACTTTGCTGGTGAAAAAGTTATTGGAATCATTTCCAAGGAACAACATGAAACATCATTTAGAAAGGCAACCCAAATATAATGCATAGAGGTGTAAGGTATTGCGTTTGTGGTGATTCAACAACAAGGGAAATATGTAATTGGAAGGATTGAGTGGTGTAGAGAAAGAGTGAATTATCCACAAATATTTAAAGATAGCAATAATATGGCTAATGAAGCATAGAGGATTCTACATTAGCCAAAGCACAGGTCATGAGTATTGGGACTTTAGGGCAGAATGGTATCGACTGCTACTTAGATTGCACGTGAGATATTGTAGATAGATCTGGTTGCACAAAGGATCCGATTGCACTGGAGGGAGTACAGAAGATATTTACAAGGATGTTGCCAAGATTGTAAAATGGTAATGAGCAGAAAAGGTTAGGTAAGCTTGGATGGTTTTCTCTGTAAAACAGGATACTGAGGGGAGAGATTCTTGAGTTGAATAAAGCAGCAAAGTGCCTAATAATAGATAGCACTTACTTTTCTTAGCAGTGGAGTAAAAAAAGTTACAGGACATAAATTTAAAGTACTTGCAGAGTAATCACATTTTATTTTTCACCCTTAAGCTGCAAGTCCCAACCAACAGCATGGAAAAAGCCTTGCAATGACCAAATCTATACCCCTCATAATTTAGTACACCTCTATCTAATCTCCTTGCAATCTTCTACATTCGAAGGAATAAATTCCAAACCCTTTGAATCTTTCCTTATAACTCAGGTCCTCTAGATCCGGCAACATCCTTGTAAAAGTTCTCTGTACTCTTTCAATACCTCGTACATGTCTGCATTAAATTCCATCTGCCACTTTCAGCCTATTTTTCCAGCTTAGTACAGATTCCGCTGCAAGCTCTGATAGTCTTTTTTGCTGTCCAATACAACCCCAATCTTGATGTCATCTGCAAATTTGCTGATTATCATCCAGATTATTGATCTAGGTGACAAACAACAACGGAACCAGCACTGATCCCTGAGGCACTCCACTAGTCACAGGCTGTCAAGCCATCTACTCCCAGTTTCTGGCTTCTCCCACAAAGCCAATGTCTAATCTAATTTACTACCTCATTTTGAATGCCTGTCAACTGAACCTTCTTGACCAACCTCCTATGCGGGACCTTGTCAAATGCCTTGCTAAAGTCCACATGAACAACATCCACTGCCATCAACTTTCCTGGTAACTTCCTTGGAAGACTCTATAAAATTGGTTAGATATGACCTACCACACATAAAGCCATACTGACTATGCTTAATCAGCCCCTGTCTATCCAAATACTCATATATCCATTCCCTTAGAATACCTTCCGATAACTTTCCTATTACTAACGTCAAGCTCACAGGCCTATAGTTTCCTGGTTTATTTTTAGAGCCTTACTTAAACAGCAGAACAATATTAGCTATCCTCCAAACCACCAATATCTCACCTGTCACCAAGGATAATTTAAATATCTCTGCTAGGGCCCCTGCAGTTTCTCCGTGGTAAACCTTTCATAGCTTATTTGAATGTGGCTGTCAATTTGCAAATTGAAATAAGTCGTTTCATTTTTGTTTTAAATTTAAAGAGGAATGGCATTTAAAGAGCAACATGATTACATATCCCTAGAAGCCAGTAGTTCAATGATCATTTATATAAAATATTACCGTAAACAAATTCTCTCTTCCCTGACCACCCCCCTCAACAATGGGCAGAAGATGCAAAAAACTGAAATCACCAAGCTCAAGAACAGTTTCTATCCCACTGTTGTAAGGTTATTGAATAGTTTCCTTGTACAATAAGATGGATTTGTGACCTCTCAATTTACCTCATTATGACCTTGTATCTTACTGTCTACTTGCAGTGTACTTTTTCTGCCACAGTTACACTTTATTCTGTAAACTGTTAAATATTACTTAATGCACTGTTGTAATGAATTGATCTGCATGAACAGAATGCAAGACAAGCTTTTCAAAGTTTCTCGGTAACTGTGACAAGAATAAACCAGCTAACCAATTTAAATCCACAAAATTATGTTATGCACCAAACTAAATTTGACCTTCTCTCTCCTCAACCAGTTGAACGTCAACTTCTTGAAAGTAAGAGTCGCTTTTATATTCATGGTGACAAATCTGGCAAGTTTCTAGTTGATCAGTTGAGACGTTCTAAAGCTAAACAACATATTACAAAGATCTGGAAGGAGAATGGGGATATTACATCAAGTCACTCAGAAATTAATGACTTATTTAAGAATTTTTATTCTCGGCTTTATTCCTCCGAATCCCTGAATGAGAATATTTCTGTTGACTTTTTTTTAAAATAGCTTGAATATCCCTTCGATTTCATCTGATTCTAAAGCAAAACTTAATGACCCTATATCATTAGAAGAAGTACCTTTTGCAATCTCTGCACTGTCATCAGGCAAATCTCCTGGTCCTGATGGGTTCCCCATAGAATTTTATAAATCATTCTCTTCACTTCTTTCACCTCAGTTACTCTCAGTACTATCTGATTCATTTAATTATGGTAAATTGCCACCCTCATTTAATGAGGCAAGTATTATTCTTTTATTTAAAAAGGGCAAAGATCCAACAGAGTGCTCCTCTTACAGGCCGATTTCTTTGCTTAATGTTGATATTAAAATTTTGGCCAAAGTTTTGGCTCATAGATTAGAAACTGTTGTACCCTCTATTATTTCTGATGATCAAACTGGTTTTATTAAAAATCATCTTCCCTTTTTTGACATATGGTGTTTATTTAATATTTTATACTCACCTTCAACTGGGACTCCTGAATGTGTTATCTCTTTCAATGCGGAGAAAGCGTTTGATCGTATAGAGTGGAACTACCTCTTTGCGGTTTTAGAAAAATTTGACCTCAGTCAAAGTTTTATCTCTTGGATCAAACTACTATATCTATGTCCTACCGCCTCTGTTTTGACTAATTTTCAGCAATCCCAGTTGTTTAACCTTAAATGTGGCACCCGTCAAGGATGCCCCTTAAGTCCCTTTCTTTTTGATTTGGCTGTAGAGCCTCTGGTGATTGCATTTCGAAGTTGTCCTGAATTGACGGGGATCTGGAGGGGGGGTGTTGAGCATAAAGTTTCTCTTTATGTTGATGATCTATTACTTTTTCTTTCAAATCCGTCCACATCCTGACCTCCAATGTTTTCACTTCTTGATCAATTTAGCCAGTTCTCTGGCTATAAACTTAATTTACATAAGAGTGAACTTTTCCAATTAATAAAGAAGCACAAGTATTAGTATTTTGCGACCTCCCCTTTAAAGTAGTTGATAATCAATTTACCCCTATCTTGGTATTACAGTTACAAGGAATTTTAAGGATCTTTTTCGTGAAAATTTTGCCAATCTTTTGTATTCTACAAAACAGTTTGTCACAATGGTCACCTTTATCTATGTACTTGGTAGGTCGTGTTAATGCTATTAAAATGTATGTTCTCCCTAAATTTTTATACTTATTTCAATCTATTCCAATTTTTATTTCTAAAACCTTTTTTGATTCCTTAGACTCTATTATTTTGTCCTATCTGTGGAAGGGTAAGCGTTCCAGAATTAATAAAACTTACCTTCAAAAATCTAAAAAAGAGGGCGGCATGGCCTTACCTAATTTCCGTCTATACTACTGGGCAGCTAACATTCATTGTCTTATCTTCTGGTCTTTTTTCCATAGCCAGTCTGACCGCCCTAATTGGGTAGCAATGGAGCTGAATTCCACTAAGGATCTCTCTGTCTCTGCACTTCTTGGTTCTGCACACCCTAGTAGTTTGCCTAGATTAATTGTTAATCCTCTTGTTAGACATACTCTGCGAATATGGGCCCAGTTTAGGAAATTTTATGGTTTCTATGGTTTTTCCCTTTCTAGTCCTATTTTACATAACCATCTTTTTCTACCTTCTATGCATGATTTAACATTTTATGATTGGTATAGAAAGGGCATTAGGTATTTTGAGGATATTTTCATTGATAATCGCTTCACATTTCTTCAACAGTTCTCTGCTAAGTTTAATCTACCTCATGCCCATTTCTTTAGATATCTCCAAATTAGACACTTCATTAATCCTTTAGTACCCAACTTCCCTGAGATGCCCGAGAAAAATGCTATGGACTTGTTTCTTTCTATTAATCCATTGTGTAAAGGTTTAATATCTTTTATTCATGATAAATTAGTATCCTTACAGCACGCCCCTTTGGATAAAATCAGAATGGCTTGGGAACATGACTTAAATATCCCTTTATCTGATGAGGTTTGGGACTTGATTCTCAAGTCGGTTAACTCAACTTCTCTTTGTGCTCGCCACTGTTTTTTACAGTTTAAGATTGTTCATAGGGCTCATATGTCCAAATCTAAATTATCTCGATTTTATTCTAATATTAGTCCTCTTTGTGATAAATGCAAAAGTGGCGAGACTTCTCTCATTCATATATACTGGACCTGTCCTAGTCTAGAGAAATTTTGGAGGGATGTTTTCTTAACTTTATCCTGTATTCTGAATCGCCACTTAGAACCTAACCCTTTAATTGTTCTTTTTGGTTTTTTGGCTGAGACAGATATATGTTTGAGTTTGACTAAATGTCGAATATTATCTTTTGCTTCTCTCCTGGCTAGACGTCTAATTCTTCTTAGATGGAGAGATGTTGCCCCACCCACGCACGCTCAATGGCTTAACGATATTATGTCCTGTTTAGATCTTGAAAAAATTCATTACTCAAATCTTAATTCGGACATAAAGTTTCATAAGGTCTGGGGACCTTTTATTGAGTATTTTCGTAACTTTCCTTTTGACTAAGTTTCTTTTTCAGTCCCTTGCTTTCAGCTTTTTTTTGGTAGTAGGCATTATTATCTTCTGTTTTTAATTGTATTTACAGTTTTGGGGGTTTGAATGTTCTGATTTATATTTCCTACATTTTGCTCTGGTTGGTCTGGAGTTTTTTTTCCTTGTGGGGGTGGGGGTGGATACTAACTTTACACGACTTCAATTTGGGTGCTTTTTCAATTATTATATTCTGTATTATATTACCATTGTATGTTTATCTTCCACTGTATTAATTTCCTACTTTGTTCTTGGGGTTTTTTTTTTGTAGTGTTGTAGAAAATGCATTTAAAAAATCAATTTAAAAAAATTATGCTATGCAGTAGTAGCATTTACTATCTCTAAATTGTTCACATGGAAACTATATGGAGTAAGAACTAAAATATGTTAGTGCAAAAGGCAATTCACCTTATCCATATTCAGAAACGGGGCTTTTTACAAAAAGGTTGATCTTTTGGAAACAGACACTGCCGAGAATGCTCCATTTCTCAACTGAGGAATTTGAAGTTGTGCTGAGGAAAACAAGCGTTGGTGACGAGTAATAGATAAATATGCTTATAATCTTGCTTCACTGAATTTTGCTTCTTCTTGTTCCGCTCCACTGTTCTGCAGATGGATTCATTCTGTCCCAAAATGCAGTTCATAGCCTGATCATGTTTCAAAAATCTGATTCAGATCATGCATCTGCTCCCAAGAATTTCCTCCTACAGTTCCTGAAACTTACTGTATATATGACCAATGATATTACCATACAGTGGGAGTAGTGACTGCTCATGAGCATGAGTGAATATTGTGCAATGCTCCAATCACTGTTAAATTTAAAGTCATCTTTTATATTTAGTCTACAGTTCAAGTATTTTATAGCATAAACTATTCCAATTAAATGGTTGTGCAATTCTTTCTTTGGAATATATCACACACACCATCATGTTATTTTAATCATGCCTGCAGATAATCTTAACTTGTTCAATATTCCAGTAAATTTATTGCTACATTTGTAAAAAAAAAAAAAAAGCAGGTCATGAAAGAAAATATATACTTTTGTTGTTCTTCAGTGTACATAATTCATGCATTTTGGGAAAGAAATGATAAAACAAATAATTTTAAACTTACATTTTGACTGCATATTTTTCCTTAAAGTGTGACACTGTTGAAAGTTATTCCAGTGTGCTTAATGTTTTCTTGAGAAAAGCCATTCTGATGTGAAACTTAATAAACAAGAGTGATACCAAAACATTTCATTGTTTTTAATGAGCACAAAGACTTGCCTTCAATTTATGATCAATTTAATTTCTATTGTTCAAATAAATACTTGATATTGTTGATTCTAGAGATGAGGGGGTTAGACTATGAGGAAACATTGAGTCGCCTGGTACTCGCTAGAATACAGAAGAATGAGAGGAGATCCTATAGAAATATATAAAATTATGAAAGGGATAGATAAGATAGAGGCAGGAAAGTTGTTTTCACTGGTAGGTGAGAATATAACCAGGGGATATAGCCTCAGGATTCTGGGGAGTAGATTTAGGATGAAGATGAGGAGGAAACGCTTTTCCCAGAGAGTGGTGAATCTGTGGAATTCTCTGCCCAATGAAGCAGTGGAGGCTACCTCAGTAAATATATTTAAGACAAGGTTGGATAGGTTTTTGCATAGTAGGGGAATTAAGGGTTATGGAGAAAAGGCAGGAAGGTGGAGATGAGTCCATGGCCAGATGCCTTCTGTCCTCTTCTAACAGACTCCCCCTTTTCCAGCCCTGTACCTCCTTCACCAATCAACTTCCCAGCTCTTTACTTCATCCCTCCCCCTCCCAGTTTCACCTATCACCTTGTGTTTCTCTTTCTCCTCCCTCCACCTTTTAAATCACCTTTTAACCTCAGTTTTTTTTCTCCAGTCTTGCCGAAGTTCTCGTCCCGGATCGTCGACTGTACTCTTTTCCATAGATGCTGCCTGGCCTGCTGAGGTCCTCCAGCGTTTTGTGTGCGCTGCTTGGATTTTCAGCATCTGCTGATTTTCTCTTGTTTGTGACTGAGGACATGCACAGAGTAGTCATTAATACACATTGTTATGACTATGATCAAAGTCACCAGAGAGACACAGAAGCTGCTGATATAGAAGTCTACTTGTCACAACAAGGCATCATTCTGGAGACACTCTTGGTAGAGGCTCACAAACCCAAAGGTACATCGCATTTTATACCCTTAAGATCAAGGGTAACAGTAGGTGATTCAATAATTTTCAGTAGTTACAATAACATTGTTTACTTCAGTACTTTGGATTGACAAATGTTTCCTTTGAGATATATAGTGGAAGCACATTGTACTTGATAAGACACCCCTGAAGGTCCAAACACCTTTGGGAGAAAATGATTAACACAGATATTCTAAAAAACTTTTGACACAGAGGACCAGGCACCCAAGATTAATTTTGTCGTCTCTGAGTATGCAAATATCATAAGTACACAAACACTTTTGATCATCTATACCTGTGACCATGTTTGCTATGCTAAGTGACAACATTCATCTGGTCTGCCAACTTGAACATGAGTCACAATGATGCAAATAACAAAGCCACGTTGTCTAGTTTGATGCAAGCCAATTAACACAACCCTTTTGTCCTAATATTTGGCTTTTGCATATGCAATCTCTTAAATTTATGGGACAGTTTAACTTCAATTTACTGCTTGCAATTTACAATAAGAACTGAAGGCTAATTGCAACTGCCCTGAACATTTTACATTTACAGTAAGAACTGAAGACTGGTTCTTGTTTGAATTGTTACCTGCTATATCCACGGAGCTCCAGAACACACCCAGGCATAGATTACACATTCCCCCTCCCCCCACCATTATTGATCAAACTCTGCATATGAACTAGATGCAGCAGTAATTAACTAAAGAAGCAAGCTGGAGGTGGAGGAGGCAGCTTTTGCTACCATCAGAGCAACTGCTGCTGAGGCTGTGGCCAGCAGAAGAACTGAACCAGTATCCTGATAATGAATCTCCATCTCATATCAGATTCTCCCCTCATTACATGAGCTCTTTGTAAACGGTAGTGATGTAAGTGTGCATAATTTGCTGCACCATACTCACCACAACCTTACCTAAAGCCTTCTCCTTTCAAACAGACAGATATGGCTAACTGGGCAGTGAGGTAGGAAATGAGTGGAAGTGAAAGAAGACAATAAAAATGAAACTGCACCATCAGTCACTTCCAACAATAGCCACCACATATCTCAGAAGAGTGCCATGCACTCACATCAACAGTGATGAAATGCTTTGAGAGGTGGGTTATGACTAGACTGAACTCCTATCTCAGCAAGGATCTGGACCCATTGCAATTTGCCTATCGCCACAATAGGTCAACGGCAGACACAATCTCAATGGCTCTCCACTCGGCTTGAGAGCACCCGGACAACACAAACACCTACATCAGGATGCTGTTCATCGACTATAGCTCAGCATTTAATACTATCATTCCCACAATCCTGATTGAGAAGTTGCAGAACCTGGGCCTCTGTACCTCTCTCTGCAATTGGATCCTCGACTTCCTAACTGGAAGACCACAGTCTGTACGGATTGATGTTAACATATCTTCCTCGCTGATGATCAACGCTGGCGCACCTCAGGGGTGTGTGCTTAGCCCACTACTCTACTCTCTGTATACACATGACTGTGTGGCTAGGCATAGCTCAAATACCATCTACAAATTTGCTGATGATACAACCATTGTTGGTAGAATCTCAGATGGTGACAAGAGGGTGTACTGGAGTGCAATATGCCAACTAGTGGAGTGGTACTGCAGCAACAACCTGGCACTCAATGTCAGTAAGATGAATGAGCTGATTGTGGACTTCAGGAAGATTAAGACGAAGGTACACATACCAATCCTCATAGAGGGATCAGAAGTGGAGAGAGTGAACAGCTTCAAGTTCCTGGGTGTCAAGATCTCTGAGGATCTAACCTGGTCCCAACATATTGATGTAGTCATAAAGAAGGCAAGACCGTGGCTATACTTTATTAGGAGTTTGAAGAGATTTGGCATGTCAACAAATACACTCAAAAATTTCTATAGTTGTACCATGGAGAGCATTCTGACAGGCTGCATCACTGTCTGGTTTCGAGGGGCTACTGCACAGGACTTAAAGAAGCTGCAGAAGGTTGTAAATCTAGTCAGCTCCATCTTGGGTACTAGCCTACAAAGTACCCAGGACACCTTTAGGGAGCGGTGATTCAGAAAGGCAGCGTCAATTATTAAGGACCTCCAGCACCCAGGGCATGCCCTTTTCTCACTGTTACCATCAGGTAGGAGATACAGAAGCCTGAAGGCACACACTCAGTGATTCAGGAACAGCTTCTTCCCCTCTGCCATCTGATTCCTAAATGAACATTGAAGCTTTGGATACTACCTCACTTTTTAAAATATACAGCATTTATGTTTTTGCACGTTTTAAAAAAATCTATTAAATATATGTAATTGATTTACTTGTTTATTTATTATTGTGTTTTATATTATTTAATATTATTATTTTCTCTCTCTGCTAGATTATGTATTGCATTGAACTGCTGCTGCTAAGTTAACAAATTACACGTCACATGCTGGTGATAATAAACCTGATTCTGGTTCTGCTAAAGCTTGTGCTGTGGTGGACCTGGCTAAGGGTTTTGAAGGAGCAAGCAATAGAAAAAAAAAACTAGGAATACAAAATATCACAGTTGTTAAGAAATTTTATGTAATAATAGAAAATGATGAAAATATTCCTCTTATCAGGCGATATACAATCAGTGGAAATGGAAAACAGAATTCTGAAGAACACACAAGTTAAGAGCAGGACACCAGGCCTCTACAACCTGCTCCACTCTTTAATAAACTCATGGCTGATCTGAGTATAACCTCATCTCTGTATTTTGTTATGAATGTGGAGCAACTCTGAGGGGCCGAAGGGTACAAAGTCGCCCCCTCCTTTTTGAGAATCGTAAGATCGCTATTATTTCGGGTCTGATACCCAGGAAATGAGAGAGATACACATCATGTCAATAATGAGAGAGTGAGACGCAGAATACACAAGGTTTGGAATGTCTCCTGACATAAGCGGAACGGAACCACTGATTACTGCTTATTGTCTCTTGGAGAAGGAATTGTGTATTGAGTACTGTACTATTCATTGAAACCCCTCAGGGGACAACCAGAGTGGTCTGGTTGAGAGATTGCATCATCCCAACCTGATTGACATCTGAGACCCTGTGAGTGAGGATAAAAGAGGGGTCTCGGGAACACCCCTTTAGACGCACCAGGAGAAACGCTAGAAATTCAGTGACAGCGTTTTATAGCGAAAGCCAGTGGGAGCTCGTGTGCGTCCTCCCTTGCCTGGGTGGCGGGCTCATCACGGAAGAACGGTTTAGCTAAAGGAGAGGACACACTTGAACGACCACGACAACGAGACACCTGACGGATCGAAATCATAAAGGAACATCGGCAAGTTTTTCTCTATTTCTCTCTCTCTCTCTCCAACAATTGCAACACAGCGACAACCAAATGATGGCAGCTTGTGTGAACTGCAGCAAACTTTATATTTTCCCTCGGACAATTCATTATCCCCTAGACAATGATAGAGCTTATTTCTTATTGATTATTATTATACCCGCACTTTTAGGTTTAGTATTGACGACGTATATTATCTGTATATTTGCATTGATATTATTTTTGTGTATTTTTACTAATAAATACTGTTAAAAATAGTATCATCAGACTCCAACGGACGCCTCTATCTTTGCTGGTAAGTAACCCAGTTACGGTGTTCGTAACAACTTGGGGCCTCGTCTCGAGATTTGATACCAAATTGGAGGGCCAGTAAATCGGGCTTTTAAGTCCAAACTTGGATCTGGTTGCGCGGGTAACCAGACGGGAAACCAGCAAAGATGGACGTAGACGAATTTATAGAAAACCCAACTCTGGAGGCGCTAGAGGCTGCCACAAAGTCGGACTTGATAAATATTGCGAAAGGACTGAATCTCGCAGAGGTGAGGTTGTCAATGAAAAAGCGGGAGGTGCGGAGGGCCATAACTCAGTATTATATTGTGAAGAATGTGTTTTCGGCTGAGGTATTGGAAAATATCCCTGAAAAGGTACCAGCTAGTGGGACGGCTCAGTTAGAGTTGGAAAAAGTAAGGTTGGAGCATGAAACTAAGTTAAAACAGCTGGAAGCCACTGAAAAGGATAAGGAAAGAGTCAAAAAGGAGAAGGAAAGAGCCGAAAAGGAGAAGGAAAGAGCTGAAAAGGAAAAGGAAAGAGCTGAAAAGCAGAAGGAGTATGAGGAGAAGAAGAAACAGAGGCAACATGGGCGGGACATGGAGACGTTAAGGAAAGAGCGAAGAGTTCAAGGGCCAGACCGAGAGGAGCGGTTTAATGTAGGGAGTTTAGGTTAGTACCTCCATTCGAGGAGACGGATGTTGATAGTTATTTCTTGCATTTTGAAAAGGTGGCAGTGAGTCAGAAGTGGCCCAGAGATCAGTGGGTGGCGTTGTTACAAAGTGTGTTAAAAGGGAAGGCACAACGAGCATATGCGGCGTTGTCTGTGGAAGAGGAGGAGTATGAGAATTATGAGGAAGTAAAGGAGGCCATTCTTCGGGCCTATGAATTGGTACCTGAGGCCCATAGACAAAAGTTCAGAAATTTAAAGAAAGTGTGGACTCAGACGTATGCAGAGTTTGCCTATGAGAAGGGTGTGCTCTTGGATCGTTGGTGTGCAGCGGAAATGTGGAAGAAGATTTTCGGCATTTAAGGGAGTTAATTCTGATTGAGGAATTTAAAGGTTGTGTTTCGGATGATATCCGGATGTATTTGAACGAGAAGCCGAATAAGTCCATATCCGAATTTGCCAGGTTCGCAGATGAATATGCCCTAACCCACAAGACAAAGTTTTCCTCGAATAAGAGTTACCAGAAAGACCGTGGGAACGGTAGAGAAAGCCCGCCGGCTGAAGCAGAGATTCAGCCGGGAGCTAGTGGTAAAAATAAGGAGGAAGAAAGGCAAGATGGCAGGAGGGGTCCTGGCTTGACCTGTTTTAATTGTGGAAAGGTGGGTCATATTGCATCTAAGTGCTTTGCTCCAAGGAAGGAGACAGGAAAAGGGAACGCAGCAGTCCCTACAGGATATATTGTGTTGATCAGTAAATCAATGAGAAAGCCCCAGGTAGATAGAATACGAGAGAGGCATGAGAAATTTATTTCAGAAGGGACCGTGTCAGTGAAAGAGGGAGAAACACCAGTTCCAGTGCGGATCTGGAGAGACACTGGAGCTGAGCAGTCATTGATTCTCAGTAAGGTACTAGATTTTGGTCCTGAGATGGGAGAGGTAGCTTTGAGAGGCATAGGTAAAGGGACAGAAGCTGTGCCTTTGCATAGGATCATTATAAATTGTGAGCTGGTATCTGGACCAGTTGAAATAGGGGTGCGATCAGAATTTCCGAAAACTGACACAGACGTCCTTTTCTGGGTAACGATTTAGCTGGTGGTGAAGTTTGGTCAGCCATGGAGCTGACGAGCCAGCCTGTAAGTATTGAGGACCCGCCCCTAGGTTCCAAGATCTATCCCGCATGCGCGACCACTCGCAGCATGTCGAGAAAGACAGATGAGAAAGAGACCAGTTTAATTCAGGCCAGTATCGATTTGGCTGAGACGTTTTTACCGACCCTGTACCAAGAGGGGTTAGAGGATGGTAAAATGGAGAATAGGGAGGTGAAAGAGAGTAAAGGAGAGGAGGTAGACCTACCCTTAGCCAGGAGGAAATTTATAGAGGCACGGAGTAAAAATGAGAAACAGATAAGGCTGTTAGAAGGTCCAGGGTTGGACATGGGTGATCTGTCTGGCTTGACAGAACTGTTTGAAGAAGTTGAAAATTTTAAATGTATTCCCGATAATGAAATGAGGGCAGTCCTAGATGAAAAGGATGCCATTACCTTGAAGAAGTCTGCTGGGTTGGCAGATGAGGTTGTTTCAGCCCGCAGGGTTGAATTTACTCCAGAAGGGAGTTGCCCAGAGAGTAACTGGGAGGATCAGGGGAACTTAGAATTTGAAAAGGGGATGGGTATTGAAAGGCTGGAAGAGGCAGATGTCCCGTTTGAGTGTGTTCAAGATGTGGATGCACATGGTACTGAACCTAGTAATGGAACTCAGGAAAAGTCTGAGGTATTTGATTCAGTTAAAAAGGAATGCAGTCCTTGTGGGTCAGATGGACTTGGTTCAGTGAAGAAAGGGTTAACCGTGGTAATAGTGGGAAGTGAGAATTCCCAGTTGTTTGTGTTCGAAGGTGTGTTAAAAGTTAGTGAGGAGATAAAAGGTGGTGATGTGGATATTATTATTGAGGGGAAAGGGAAAAGTGTAGTTCCTAAATTGAATGAAGAAAATTTAAAGTCTGGATTGGTGTCAGAAGCAGTAACCAGGCTGAAGGGACAATGGCTTGTTAGCACGGTGCCTGCGAATCAATTACAGTTTGATTTGGAATGTAAAGGTGCCCCATGTGCTAATGTTATTCAAGGGTGTGCTGTGAAGAGGCAGAATTTGAAATGTTGTTTGGACAAAGAGGGATCGCTTGCAGATATTAAACTGAAAACTAATAGAATGAAGGGTCCTGAAGATAAAACTAACGACTTGCTTAAGAATAAAGAATTGAGTGGACGTTCAGAAAATGGGCTACGTTTGGAAAACATTGTTGATAAAATAACTCCTATGAAAGGAGCATGCAAAAGCCTATTCCACACTGGTACACAAGCTAACCCCGTGGGAGTTAACTGGAAAAGGGGCGCGGGTTGACGGGATGCCACTTTAATTAACAGGATCCGGTTTTAAGGGATTTCGACAAAGCATGTAAATAATAAAGACAACACCATGGAAGATTGACTGTTAAGTTTGAAAGTAAAATAAAGATTAGTATTTGCACGAACTTTTGTAATATACACGGAAGCTAAGATCACAACTCTTCAGTCTTGTTTTGCTGAAGAAAAGGAATAAAAATAGGTGGTTATTAAATTGGATTCTGATGCTACAAGAATTTATTAAGGTACAAGATATTAAGATATTAAAGGAAGTGACAATGTAATCACTAACTGTTTAGATGCTGAATTGAATGTATAACTGTATTACTCTGTAGTGAAAAAAAAACTCTTTTTGTATTGTGTTAGATTCTGAAATTCTGTAAGACTCTGTATTAGTTAATTTTTACCTGTGGCAAAAATCTTTAGAAGGATGGGGGTGTTACGAATGTGGAGCAACTCTGAGGGGCTGAAGGGTACAAAGTCGCCCCCTCCTTTTTGAGAATCGCAAGATCGCTATTATTTCGGGTCTGAGACCCAGGAAATGAGAGAGATACACATCATGTCAATAATGAGAGAGGGAGATGCAGAATACACAAGGTTTGGAATGTCTCCTGACATAAGTGGAACAGAACCACTGATTACTGCTTATTGTCTCTTGGAGAAGGAATTGTGTATTGAGTACTGTACTATTCATTGAAACCCCTCAGGGGACAACCAGAGTGGTCTGGTTGAGAGATTGCATCATCCCAACCTGATTGACATCTGAGACCCCGTGAGTGAGGATAAAAGACGGGTCTCAGGAACACCCCTTAGACGCACCAGGAGAAACGCTAGAAATCCAGTGACAGCGTTTTATAGCGAAAGCCGGTGGGAGCTCATGTGCGTCCTCCCTTGCCTAGGTGGCGGGCTCATCACGGAAGAACGGTTTAGCTAAAGGAGAGGACACACTTGAATGGCCACGACAACGAGACACCTGACAGATCGAAATCATAAAGGAACATCGGCAAATTTTTCTCTATCTCTCTCTCTCTCTCCAACAATTGCAACACAGCGACAACCAAATGATGGCAGCTTGTGTGAACTGCAGTGAACTGTATATTTTCCCTCGGACAATTCATTATCCCCTAGACAACGACAGAGCTTATTTCTTATTGATTATTATTATACCCGCACTTTTAGGTTTAGTATTGACGACGTATATTATCTGTATATTTGCATTGATATTATTTTTGTGTATTTTTACTAATAAATACCGTTAAAAATATTATCATCAGACTCCAACGGACACCTCTATCTTTGCTGGTAAGTAACCCAGTTACAGGGTTCGTAACAATTCCCATCTACTTTCACAACCTTGCTTAGCTACCGTTGTTTTTAAAATACTCAAAGATTCTGTTTGCAGTACCTTTTGAGGAAGAGATCTCTAAGTCTCAATCCTGTGAGGAATAAAATAAATACTTGCCTCTGCCTTAAGTGTGGAACCCTTATCTTTAAACAGAGACCTCTGGTTCAAGGTTCGCTCACAAGATAAAACATCTTCTCCACATCCACCCGATCAAGACCTTCCAGGATTGAAATATTTCAAACAAGTCCTCTCTCATTCTTCTAAACTTTAGCAGATACAAACCTAGCCTACCCAACCTGTCCTCATAAGACAACCAGGCTATTCCAGTTAAATATTCTCTGAACTGCATCATTAAGATTCTTCCTGATACAATATCAATTCTGTATTTCAGATGTGGTCTCGTAAATGCCCTATATAACCAAGGCATACTCTCCCGACTTTTGTACTTAACGCTCCCAACATTCTGTTAGCTCTCCTAATCACTTGTTATTTACAGCATATTTTTGGTCACAGATACAAAACTGTAAATACATACTGAGACATAAAGAGCACTAAGATTGAAAGAAAAGTTTCAATGAGAATGACCGAAGACCAACAAGTATAATTCATATCAGCATTCAAGTGAATGCTGGGTCTGCTGGTGCGACAAGTATAAAAGTATATTAGTTGTATATTAGTATACAACTAAGTATAATATACAAGTATATTACTTGTATAACTAGTATAATATATAAGTATATTAGTTGTGGGGGCAGAGGTTGGTGCAGGGAGCAAAGATCATTGGTGGAACGTAACAGTCATGAGAAGGAAAGAATGTAATCAGAATCAGATTTATCATCGCTGACATACGTATGAAATCTGTTGTTTTGTGGTTGCAGTACCATTGCAGTACATACAAAATAATATAGATAATAATAAGAACAATAAAAATAAATAAGTAGTCCAAAAGAGAGCAAAATAGTGAGGTATTGTTAATGGACCATTCAGAAATCTGATGGCAGAAGGGAAGAAGCTGTTCCTTGTGTGTCTGCAGGCTCCTGAACCTCCTCCGTGGTGGTGGTAATGTGTAGAGGACATGTCCTGGGTGGTGAGGGTTCTTAATGATAGATGTTGCCTTCTTGATCCACCTTTTGATGACTTCCTCGATGGTGAGGAGGTGAGTGCACATGATGGAGCTGGTGAATTCTACAATCCTTAACAGCTTTTATTGATCCTGTGCTTTGGACCCTCCATACCTGGTGGCAATGCAACCAGTCAGATAATCTCCATGGTACATCTATAGGAATTTGGTGATATACCAAATCTCCTCAAACTCCTAACAATGTATAGCTGCTGATCGCTCAATGAGTGTGCTCTTTTCACTTCCCTTTCCTGAAGTCCACAACCAATCCCTTGGACTTATTGATGTTGAGTGCAAGGCTGTTGTTGTGACACCACTCAACCAGCTAATCTATCTCATTCCTGCGCACTACAGGATGAAGCTAGCATCATTTTGGAAGCTGCACTGGTCTCCACCAAGGTGAATGAGATTGTAATTTTAGCTTTAAATGGGTGTCAGGATATCAGCCTGTTATACGCCCTGTTATTCAGCTCCATTGACTTCAATCTAAGTGAATATTGTAGAGGAGCAACATAGCTGGGTGGAACTCCAATCATAAGACCGTAAGACATAAGAGCCGAATTTGGCCAATTGGCCCACCAAGTTTGCTCCGCCATTAAATCATAGCTGATCCTTTTTCCCCTCCTCAACCCCATTAACTGACCTTCTCTCCTTAACCTTTGATGCCATGTCCAATCAAGAACCTATCAATCTCTGCCTTAAATACACCCAACGACCTGGCCTCCACAGCTGCCCGTAGTAATAAATTCCACAAATTCACCACCCTCTTACTAACCGTTGGTAATTTTCCTGCAATACCATGGGCTCTTAACTCAGTAAGCAGCCTCATGTGTGGCACCTTGTCAAAGGCCTTCTGAAAGTCCAAATATACAAATCCACTGCATTCCCTTTATCTATCCTACTTGTAAGCTCCTCAAAGAAATCAAACAGGTTCATCAGGCAAGATTTTCCCTTAAAGAAACCATGCTGACTTTGTACTATCTTGTCTTGTGTCACCAAGTATGCCATAACCTCATCCTTAACAATTGTCTCCAACATCTTGCCAACCACTGAGGTCAGGCTAACTGGTCTATAATTTCCTTTCTGCTGCCTTCCTCCTTTCTTGAAGAGTGAAGTGACGTTTGCAATTTTCCGGTCCTTTGGCACCATGCCAGAGTCCAATGATTTTTGAAAGATCATTGCTAATGCCTCCAAAGTGTCTACCGCTACCTCTTTCAGAACCCTAGGGTGCAGTTCATTTGGTTTGGTTGACGTATGTATCCTTAGGTCTTTCAGCTTTTTGAGCACTTGACACCGGTTTACTGCATGCACCCAAAGATGAGTTTCAACCCCGTCTCTTGCGGCACTCTGGAACTGTGCATTGTCATCCCTCTTAGCTCTCCACAGCAGATTGTTGGAGTGTGAACCATATCAGGATTAAAGATTACTCTGATTAAAGATACTAATGTAGCATGTAAATCATTTTCTTTCCTATACAGGCAATCAGTGGCCCACTGTTAACCAGCATTGTTTTATTTCAGATTTCCAACATTTAGATTTTTAAAGTCAGCTTATGGATTCCTTTAATATTTTCAATGAACAGGAGATAACTTTCAATTTAATAAAAATTGATCAATAAAACTCATATTTCTAAAATAAAAACTTTGCTATTGCAAGCTTTGCACAGAGTTTGCATTCCTTTCCAGTAATCTCTAATCTGCTGACTCCAAAAATGACAATATTTGCATTCAGGGCAGGACTGGTAACTTTTTGTTCATCTTTTCACATGTAAATGAAAGGGCACTTCACTGACACAAGAAACAGGAGAACAGGAGCAGCCGTAGGCCATCAGGCTCTTCAAATCTGCTCTATTGGTTTTTAGGATCAAAACTGATCAATACTGGTCTCAACTTGTGCCATTTTTCCTTACCCCTTTATTCCTTGATCCACTGAATATTTTATCCACCTCCACTTTAAATACTTCTAATACTCCAGCTTCCACCACCCACCGGGGAAGAGAATTCCTGAGATTTGGCACTCTATACAAGAAAGAATTTCAACAACTAAAACACAGCAAACCAAGCCAAGTTGAGTAGAGAGTGGGGTGGCAGAGGCAGAACCAGAACTGGGACCAGAATCGAGTTTAATATCACAGGCATATAGTGCAAAATTTGCTGCTTTGTGGCAGCAGTACATTACAATACATATTAGCAAAAAAAAACTAAAAATTACAATAAGAAATATAAATAAAATAAAAATTAAATGAGCAATGCAAAAAGAGAGCAAAAAAGGAGATAAAGAAATAGTGAATGGGTTCATTTGTCCATTCAGATCTGGTAATGGAGGGGAAGAAACTATTCCCAAAATGTTGTGTGTCTTCAGGCTCCTGTACCTCCTCCTTGATGGTGGCAGCAATGAGAAGAGGACATGTCATGGGTAATGAGGGTCCTTAATGATGGATGCCACGTTTCTGAGGCATCATCTTTTGAAGGTGTCCTCGAAGCTGGGGAAGCTAGTGCCCATAATGGAGCTGGATGAGTTTACAAGTTTCTACATTTTATTCCTGTCTTGTGCAGTAGCCCCTCTATACCAGATGGTGATGCAACCAGTTAGAATGCTCTCCCCAGTAAATCTATAGAAATTTGCGAGAGTCTTTGGTGACATACTAAGTCTCCTCAAACTCCTAATGAACGTTGTTGTGCCTTATTTGTAGGTGCACCAATATGGTGGGCACAGGATATATCTTCAGAGATGTTGGCACCCAGGAACTTGAAACTGCTCACCCTTTCCACTTCTGATCCCTTGATGAGGACTGGTGTGTGTTCTCCTGACGTCGCCTTCCTGAAGCCCACATTCAATACCATGGTCTTAGTGATGTTGAGTGTGAGGTTGTTGTTGCGACACCACTCAATCAGCTGATCTCACTGCTATGTGCCTTCTCATCACTATCTGAAATTCTGCCAACGTTAGTTGTGTCATCAGCAAATACATACACATGGTGTTTGAGCTGTGCCTAGCCACACAGCGATGGGTGTAGAGAGCAGAACAGTGGGCTAAGCTGAGGTGTGCCAGTATTGATCGTCAGTGAGGCAGAGGTGTTGTTTCCAATGTGGTCTCCTGATGAAATAGTCAAGGATTCAGTTGCAGAGGGAAGTACAGAAGCTCAGGCTCTGGAGATTGTTGATTAGTACTGAGGGTATTACGGTGTTGAACGCTGAGCTGTAGTCAATAAACAGCTGCCTGATGCAAGTGTAGCTTTTATCCAGGTAAAGCTGAGTGGAGAACCTGCATCCGCTGTGGACATATTGTGGCAAAAGGAAAATTATATTGGGTCCAGGTCCTTGTTTAGGTAGGAATTGATTCTGGCCTTGACTAACCTCGTCAAAGCATTTAATCTCAGCAGATGTGAGTGCCACTTGGCAACAGTTTTGAGACAGCTCACCCTGCTCTTCTTGGGCACTGGTATAATTGTTACCCTATTAAAGCAAATGGAAACCACTGACTTCAGCAATGAGAGATTGAATATGCCATTAAACACTCCTGCAAGTTGGCTGGCACAGGTTTTCAGTGTCATGCCAGGTACAGCATCAGGAACTGAAGCCTTGCGAGGGTTCACCCTCATGAAAGATATTCTGACATCTACCTTCACAGGGTCACCAGCATCTGCAGGGATTCACACCAGTGTAGTTTTATTCTCCCTTTCAAAGCTTGGGAGTCAAGCTTCACAACTATTCATGATGTTAGGTTTCACCTTATGGGAAGCAATGGCCTGCAAACCCTGCCAGAACTGATGCGCATCTGACTATTTGCTCTTGGTTATAGCTGGACTTCTTGTATGGTACTGGATCACTGCTACAGATCTAGCCCTTAGCAGACTATGAAACTCCTGGTTCATCCATGGCTTTTGGTTTGGGTATCTCAGGTATGCTCTCAAAGGCACACACTTATCCACACAGGTCTTGAAGTAGGTGACGACAGTGGCATAGTCATTCAAATTTGATTATGAATTCCTGAATATTGTCCAGTCCACCAATTCAAAGAAGTCCTGTATGTATTCCTCCACCTTCTTTGTCCATTCCTGTTTGGTCCTCACCACTGATGCTGTAGTTTTTAGTCTCTGCCTATATGCCAGAAGTAGAAGTACAGCCAGGTGATCAGTGTGGATATGGGATGGCATGGTAAGCGTTCTTGATTGTGGTGAAACAGTGGTTCCACAGGTGATATGTTGGTGGCAGTTTTCAGAGACTTCAAGCTGGCCTGGTTGAAATCCAGTGCAATGATAGGGAAGACATCAGAGTACACTCTGATCATGATGCTCAGCTCCTCCAGTGTCTCTCTGACACTGGCCAGAGGTGTAATGTACAATGCTACCAGGATGACAGTGAAAAACTCTCAGCAGATAAAATATACAACATATGATCAGGTTGGGTGAGCAGGACTGAGACAGAACCATCAAATCTGTGCACCATGATGAATTAATATACTCTATCTCCTCTACCTTTAGAAGACTTGGCTGTCCCACGCTGAATGGTGAAGCCCTCAGGAGGTACAGCTGCATCCAAAAAGGTGGGGTGAACCATGTTTCCTTGAAGCAGAATACACAGCAGTTCCTGATGTCCCTCTGGTACTGCTGTCTTGCTCTGAGGTCTTCAGTTTTATTTTCCAGAGACTGTACTTTGTCCAGCAGGATAGTAGGGATAGTAGTCAGGAAAGAAAGTAATAGAAGAGAGAAGCAAGCAGTAATATTAGATTAATAGTGCTGATTATTAAATTTCAAAATATCATTAATTTGATAATATAACCTAACCATTTTCATGTCTGTCTTATTTGATGTAATATATCTGGTCAGAAAAGGATTGTTTTTTTTCCCCAATTTAATGTGTTTCAATATATTACAAAATATTTAACAGTAACAATTTCCTCTCTCCAAGACAATTGGAAAATAAAACAAGCTTTTACAATTTCTCATCTTTTCACTCCACAGCTCCCTTTAACATAGCAATCCAACACAGTTCACAAAAACACGAAACACCTAGCTGTCTGAGATGTTGGAATGGCTGACCAAATGCCTGGAAAATGCGAGTTTTTAAGGAGTGTAATTGAAAAAAGTTTAAGGGGTGGAGATGGAGAGATGTGATTATTCTGCCATTGGAGGCAGTACAAATCAGATTCACTCAATTAATTCTGGGCATGAGAGAGCTGACCTAGCATGAATTGGGAATGTTGGATCTTTACTTTTTGAAGTTTAGAAGAATGAAGGTTGATCTTACTGAAACATAAGATAATCAGGTAGACCCAAAAATTTTCCCACTAGCAGGAATGCCTCAAACAAGGAGATATAATTGCAAGAAGATAGTAATTTAAAACTGAGGTGCTAAGAGATTTCTCCTGACAGAGGGTAGTGAATCTATGGAATTCACAGCCCTGAAGAGTTGTGGAAGCTAGAACATTGAAAGTATTAAAAGATGAGGTAGTTTTTGAAATTTTGTTTGAAAGTTTGAAAAATGTCTGAAACTTTCTTGGATTTAAAAAAAAAAATTAAAGATCTGGGAATTGACAGCTTTGGAAAAGTGTAAAGGAGTTAGGGCTTCAGGAATACCACCATACTGAATGTATAAAAATCTCCCTCCCTCCCATTATACATTCAATGTATAAAATTTAGATTTGTCTAAAAAGTTGTCTACCAAAAGAAAGTGACTGATTAAATTCATCGCTATTAAGAATTTGTAGAATTCTAGAAAGCAACAGCGGAGATAAGGAGATACAAATACCAAAGACAGACAGACAAACCTTGGGGTAATGAGTGATGAGTGAATTACTGCAAGTCAAGATGCAGTAGAACTTTAGATGACATAATGAAAAATGAAGATGATCAAGCATTAGAATAACTTAAGCTAGTCTTTAGTTTTCCTGTTAACCATTTCTATTACAGCCAAATATAGTCACTAGCACCATTAAAAAATATTAAATTCAATCCTTAGTTCTTGGGAGAGACAAAGGCTGAGGTCTTCTGGTGGAGATTTTATGCAGTAAACATCTTTTGCTTAAACATAACTTTATTTGTAGCCTAAGATTCCATGCTAGCTGTTCAGAAATTTTATAAAATAGCATTTTATCTTTGAAGTTACTTGAGTTCATCAACCAACCATTACAATAGTAAACATGTGAAAATGCTAAGATGAAATCTTACTACTAGACCTTTCAAGGGGCTGACTGCATTACCAGAATGGCTTTAACAGCCAGCAATTCCTTGATACTGGCTTACCAGCTCTCGAGATCAATGCAGATATCAAATATTGTGTCTTTTTTCATTGAAGCAGTCAAAAAAAAACTTCAGAACCATTAGAAATATTTCAGGATTTAAAAAAAAGAATTAAAACACTCAGTTAAAATAATTTAAAAGATTTAAACAGAGTAACAACAAAAGGTGTTATTACTCTTCCCTGATTTATTTCCATGGATTTTCTGTCCTTGTGCCATCTGATTTAGCAGGCACATCATCTGAGGAACCTATTTCTGCTCCACTCAATTCAACGGGGAATGTACAGTACTGGCTCAGTGCATGTGTCCAGAGGTTCGTCATTCTCCTGTGTGGAAGGCTTCAGTTCAGGCTAAGCTCATGAGCCAAGCTTCGGTCTAGTGTCAAAGAGTTCCTTTTCCATTTAGCTGTGCTGTAAGAAATGTTACAGTGGCATGCAAAAGTTTGGGCACCCCTGGTCAAAATTTCTGTTACTATGAATAGCTAAGTGAGTAAAAGATGACTTGATTTCCAAAAGGCATAAAGTTAAAGATGACACATTTAATATTTTAAGCAAGATTACTTTTTTATTTCCATCTTTTAGAGTTTCAAAATACCAAAAAAGGAAAAGGGCCTGAACCAAAAGTGTGGGCATCCTGCATGGTCAGTACTTAGTAACACCCCCTTTGGCGAGTATTACAGCTTGTAAATGCTTTCTGTAGCCAGCTAAGTCTTTCAATTCCTGTTTGGGGGATTTTTGCCAATTCTTCCTTGCAAAAGGCTTCTAGTTCTGTGAGATTCTTGGGTCGTCTTGCATGCATTGCTCTTTGGAGGTCTATCCAGATTTTCGATGATGTTTAGGTTGGGGGACTGTGAGGGCCATGGCAAAACCTCCAGTTTCTGCCTCTTGAGGTTGTCCATAGTGGATTTTGAGGTGTGTTTAGGATCATTATCCTGTTGTAGAAGCCATCCTCTTTTCATCTTCAGCTTTTTTACAGACGGTGTGATGTTTGCTTCCAGAATTTGCTGCAATTTAATTGAATTAATTTTTCCTTCTACCAGTGAAATGTTCCCTGTGCCACTGGTTGCAACACAAGCCCAAAGTATGATCAATCCACCCCTCCCCCCCCCGTGGTTAACAGTTGGAGAGCTGTTCTTTTCGTGAAATTCTGCACCCTTTTTTCTCCAAACATACCTTTGCTCATTGTGGCCAAGAATTTCTATTTTAACTTCATCAGTCCACAGGACTTGTTTCCAAAATGCATCAGGCTTGTTTAGATAACACAAAGAACACTGCAGATGCTGTGGTCAAATCAACACATACAAACAAGCTTTATGAACTCTGCAGGTCGGACAGCATCTGTTGACCGCTTATTTCAATGGATACTGCCTGACCTGCTGAGTTCATCCAGCTTGTTTGTACATGTAGACTTGTTTAGATGATCCTTTGCAAACTTTTGACACAGAATTTTGTGGTGAGGAAGCAGGAAAGGTTTTCTTCTGATGACTCTTCCATTAAGGTTATATTTGTGCAGGTGTCACTGCACAGTAGAACAGTGCACCACCACTCCAGAGACTGCTAAATCTTCCTGAAAGTCTTTTGCAGTCAAATGGGGATTTTGATTTGCCTTTCTCGCAATCCTACGAGCAGTTCTCTCGGGAAGTTTTCTTGGTCTTTCAGACCTCAACCATTCCCGTTAACTGACATTTCTTAATTACATTAGAAACTGATGAAACGGCTCCTTGAAAACGCTTCGCTATCTTCTTATAGCCTTTTGCTTTGTGGGCATCATTTATTTTAATTTTCAGAGGGCTAGGCAGCTGCTTAGAGGAACCCATGGCTGCTGGTTGTTGGTTTGAGAAGTCAGGGTATTTATTAAGCTTTGAAATTTCCATCACCTGGCCTTTCCTAATGATGACTGTGAACAAACCAAAGCCCTAACAAGCTAGTTAAGGTCTGAGACCTTGGTAAAAGTTATCTGAGAGCTCAAATCTCTTGGAGTGCCCAAACTTTTGCATGGTGCTCCTTTCCTTTTTTCACTCTAATGTTGTACAAAATAAAAATAATACACTAATCTTGCTTAAAATGTTGAAAAGAATGTTTCATCTTTAACTTTATGACTTTTGGAGATCAGTTCAGCTTCTACTCACTTAACAATTCACAGTAACAGAAATTTTGACCAGGGATGCCCAAACTTTTGCGTGCCATTTTTAAAAGATAAACAGCATTTTGAAAAGATCCTGTGCTGGTCAAATTTGAAAAGTGAGAAGATTCAATTGAGTGTGTGTCTGACATTTCTAATGTTAGGCTTTCATTCAGATTCTTGCTGTGTCCTCCAAAAAATCAGTTAGTCCTATTAAATCTTGCATGTGTAGTACTTTTCCCTCCATTTGGGACTGGTGCAACTAACTGACGTTCCTACATAAAGCTTTGTTTAGTATATGCAGACATATGTTTCAATTCAAATAACTATTTGCTACAAACCCATCATACATAAATTATTGATTTCATCCACAAAAACCAAGGGCTTGGAAAGCCACATCCAGAATAAAAGATCTGGTTGTCCCTTCAGAGAAAATATATGATAAAAAGAGCTGCAATCAGCAATGTGGAAATTTGGTTATGGCCTGTCCTCAAAAATAGAGGAAAAGTTAAATTCAACTAACTATTGTTCATTCATTTTCCTCTCAATGATCAGCAATGTGATAGAATATATCATCAACAGTGTTGTCAAGTGACATTTACAAATAACCTATCACCACTGTTTGGGTTTCACCAGGACCACTCAACTTGAGATTTCATCATAGTCTTTGTCCAAACATTGATCTGAAAGATGAATCCAGAAGTCATGTGACAGTGTGACTTTCCATAATATCAAGGTAGGAGTGAACGAGGTGTAGAATCAACAAGTTCAAATAAAACTTAATTCAAGGCATATCAAGAAGAAAACACTCTAATTGTCGTAGTAACCCACAGGTAGATATTATTGTGGTTGTTTAAGTGCTCTGACACAACTTTCCAGATCCGTGGCCCCTATCTTAAAGGACAAGGGCAACTGATCCATGGGAACAGCACCACCTATATGTGCTCTTGAAGTTGTAAACCATTCTGATTTCAAAATATATCATTGTTCCTTTAATGTCATTGGGTCCAAATCCTGGAACATTGTATTACATTGTATAAGTAACTTCCACAGACGGACAGCAACAATTCAAGATGGTGCCTCAATATCAACTATTCAAGGGGATTTAAGCATGGGGAATAAATACTTCCCAATGACTCCCATTCTAAAATGTAAATAAATATATCTTTTGCACCGGTTGGGGGGGCGGGGTGGAGATACGTCTCTACCAAAGGCACTCCTTCCCTCCACTAGCCTGTAGGTCATCCTTGGGCAATGTGTAGCACTTGCTTAGCCCCCCACTCCCCAATCAGTGTCACGCAAAGCCATGGGAGCAGGAGGTGGATAGTCATATGAGCAGCTGCGCATATCACGAGTCTTGGTTAAGCGACCACTGACGCCAGGCAAATAGTCTCTGAAGGACTTCTGTAGAAAACAAAGACCATGATCATCACATCATACAACACGGCACATAACAAATGAGATCCAGAAAGGAGGAGTTTTCCTCTTCTTGGCATCTATTCACAGCTCAGTTGCATGTATGATACTGCTAATAGAGTAAAAACAGGTGCATTCCATTCTGTATGACTAATGTTCTTCAAGTTGTAAACAAAAGCTAACCACAAGTCCATAAAAAAAACTACATGATACTATCAGTAGTAATGGACAAATACATCAAGAGATCCTGCTTTCTTCCACAATTCCACCTCTCCCCGACCAAATAAAGTCTGTGGTTGGTCAAATATTTATTTTTCCCAAAATGAAACCAAAGCATTTCTGATAATTTTTGCATTTAACTTTGAGCACGCTTTCCCTTAGTGGAAAACTTAGATTTTTGGTGAAATATTTTGCTATCTACATGGAGAAATGAAAATTCAAGATAAATGCAGTTAATAGCACATTTCATATGAAGTATGAGGGGTGATTGATAAGTTTGTGGTCTAAGGTAGAAGGAGTCAATTTTAGAAAACCTAGCACATTTATTTTTCAACATAGTCCCCTCCTACATTTACACACTTAGTCCAGCGGTCGTGGAGCTTACCGATCCCTTCTTTGTAGAAGTCGGCGTCTTGAACCTCCAGAAGTGGTCCACACGCAGGGGTGATTGATAAGTTTGTGGCCTAAGGTAGGAGATGAGTTATACAGCTCTCGTTACATGCACGTACAGTTCGACTCTTTGAGTGAAAATGCAGAAAGTTTGAAGTTAATAACTCATCTTCTTCTACCTTAGGCCACAAACTTATCAATCACTCCACTGTGGACCACCTCTGGAGGTCCAAGACACCAACTTCTACAAAGAAGGATCTGTATGCTTCACGACTGCTGGACTAAGTGTGTAAATATAGGAAAAATAAATGTGCTAGGTTTTCTAAAATTGACTCCTTCTACCTTAGGCCACGAACTTATCAGTCACCCATCGTATAAAGATATACATAAAATAAACCTGTTGCATTGCCAACCTACTAGAAAACTGAGATTTTGTTCATGATAGAAGTCTCATGTTGTAGTGCAGCACAAAGTTACATACTAATACAATATGGCTACTGTTTTTAAAGACAGTTTATTACGTCAATCCTACAGGGGTACCAGATAGAAATTCAGCTGAAGTTTGTATCAACATCATAACAGAAAAATGTGTATATTTGGGGCTGCAATTGTTCATTTTTCTTGAAAAACGGAGGAAGCTGAAAACCATCTGCACACCAATATGGAACATAATGAGATAGGAGAAAACAAATAATTCATGTCATGTACAAGAAGCTAAAGAAACCCCATTACCTTTACTTTATGCTTGAAAAAAAATACATCTCCATTAAATGAAAAGATTTTGGTGTGAGCTATCAGACATAAATGCAACACCATTTTAAAGTCACTTATTAATTCTGCAAGTAGTTAAATACAGAAGTTTAACACCTCACATTGGATTATAAGTTACATTTTTATTCTCTAACAATCTAAGAAGTTTGCAGCCATCAGCAATTCCAGTGCAATCTCTGGGGCAATTGGAAATTCAGGAATCTCTGTAGAACTGTTGGTGTAGCGAACCTTGTAGGTAAAATACATGCATACTTTTGATAGCACATGGGATGGAATCTCACGAAAATTTACTTCATTTGTTTCATTTTCAGCAAACTGACCTGAAAAATTAAAAAAAAATCAAAATAGTGTGTTAAATTAATTCTCAACAGCTTAGTAGTGTGGATATTCTTTATTTTTCAAAAAAAAACTATAAAGACTTGTTAATTTCGAAACCCGTATAAATTTCAGTTATACCAACAAATTAAGAAGGATGCACGTTTCTACTGTTGTCAAATACATCATTAAAACAAGCTAGCAATAAAATAAAAATCTGCCTTCCCACACTGTTGCTTTGGCAGCAACCTGTTCTGTGCTTTGTCCTTCTTATGGAGGTGGGAGTGTGAACAACCCTAAAGGGAACCCCAAGACTGAAAGGTAAGTTAACTTGGTTATCCTTTCAGACAGCTATAATTGAGAACTCTGCCAGAATACCTGCCTCGCAACTTCACCATAATGCTGCTTTAACCACTCCCTGACTTTCATCTGTATTCTGACAGTAAAGGGGTACTTTCATTCTACAGCAAAACCTCAATATTTAATTTTAGTGGTAGAGATTTATAAATGATAAGTTACAATCCAAATACTAAATTGAAGTTTAACCTAGGCTTTAAAACCCATACTTTAAATTTTGTTTAACTTTGCAAAATTGCATTGTAAAATCATTGCATTTCAGCAAAAATAAATTTATCTGGAATCCCCATCTTACAATTTTTTTTCCTTTAAATTTGTTAGTTTCATTGCTGAAAGATTACCCTTAAGAAAAATTTTGTCCTGAAAATATTTCTGTAAAGCTCAGTGTTTACAACTATAGCAGAAATTGCTCAAATGTTGTGATATTCTTGGAACCTGTCTTATGAATAAAGGTAGTTTATTTAATAACACTGGGGAATTATATAGTCTTCTATTCCACAGGAGGGAATAAGGAGTAACTGAAAAGAAAGTGGCTGAAGGGATTGCGCCTCCCAAATATATAAGATCCAGCTACGATCCAGATCCAGATCATTAACTTACCAGGGCCACTCAACATAGCCTTAATAGTGCCAGATGTCAATGCATGTTCTCTTTTCACAATAAATTCATGACCATCAGATGAAATTAACTTCACATACATAGCATCTGGGCCTTCGCAGCCTCCATAAGTTCTCTCTTCACCATCTGTAAGATGTTAAAATAATATCAGCTTAAAGATTCCACGGTTCATTTAATTAAATCAATTTAAATCCACTAAAATTCAGATTTGAAATGTTTAAAACTGTAAGAATGAATCCACTAGTATTGTTTTCCTAATTTCTATTTTGTGAGACAGAGGCTACTACAAAGCAGATACAACTGAGTCATAAAACACTACAGCTCAAAAACAGGCCCTAAGGCCCATCTAGTCTGTGCCAAACTATTTATCTGCTGGATCATAGCCCTCCATTCCACTCCCATTCACGTGCCTATCCAAATTTCTCTTAAATGTTAAAAATTAACCCGCATCCACCACTCCCACTGGTGGCTTGTTCCAATCTCATCACCCTCATTTTCCTTTTAAACATTTCACTTTTTACCTTTAACCCATGACCTCTAGTTCCAGTATCCCCCAATCTCTGTGGAAAAAGCCAGTTTATATTTACCCTATCTATCAGAATTTTGTCAAATCTCTGTCAAATTTCCTCTCATTATTCTACGCTCCAGGGAAATTGACATCTTTCTTGCAGGTAAGTACCAAAACTACCTCACAAGCGTCTTATACACTTCAACATAACAACCCAACTCCTATACTCAGTACTTTGATTTATGAAAGCCAATATCCCAAAAGCTTTCTTTATAACCCTATCTACTGGTGATACCACTTTCAAGAACCTATGGATGTGTCCCCATATCTCTCTGTTCTACTGTACTCCTCAGTGTTCTACCTTTCACCATGTAAGACCTGCCCTGGTTTGTCCTCCCAAATGCAACACATCACATTTGTTTGCATTAAATTCCATCTGCCATTTTTCAGTCCATTTTCCCAGCTGGTCCATATCCCACTGCAAGCTTTGATAGCCTTCCTCACTGTCTACTACACCCCCAGTCTTGGTGTCATCTACAAATTTATCGATCCAGTCTACCACACCATCATTTAGATCACTGATATTGATGACAAACAACAATGGACCCAGTACTGATCCCTAGTCACACCACTAGTCACAGTCCTCCAGTCAGAGAGGTAACCATCTACTACTGTTCTCTGGCTTCTCCCACAAAGCCAATGTCCAATCTAATTTACTACCTCATCTTGAATGCCAAGCGACTGAACTTTCTTGAACAACCACCCATTGGGACTCTGTCGAAGGCCTTGCTAAAGTCTATGTAGATGACATCCACTGCCTTGCCTTTATCAGCTTTCCTGGTCACTGCCTTGAAAAACTATAAAAGATTAGTCAGACATGACCTTGCATGCACAAGGCCTTATTGACTATCGCTAATCAGTCCCTGTCTATCCAAGTACTTATATATCCAGTCGTTTAGAATATCTTTCAATAATTTACCCTCCACTAATGTCAGGATTACTGGTCTGGTCTATAAGTTCCTGACTTATTGTTAAAGCCTTTCTTAAACAATAGAACAACCATAACTATCCTCCACTCCTTCTGCAATTTTAAAACACAAGGGCAAGCAGCAAATGTTTGAAAACTCAAACACTCATTGCCTGAGAGCAATAAAAAACAAAAAAAAAGTCAAAAATTGATCGAGGAAGTATTAAAGAAATCTGGCAATCAACCTATTGGGGAATGTGAGCAATAGAATTTAGGTTATCATATAGCACTTTTGCTCTTACCATCTGGCATTCTATTTGTCATTCAAATCAGCACAAAACATTCAACAAGATCAAAACTGTGTAATATTAAACAAAATATAAAGTTTATTTTGCAGGATACTACCTTTGCTTAGACCACTATATGGTTTTATTGCACATTGATTCACCTTGTACACCCAGAAAATGCTGATACAAAAATAAATAGAACACCAGGAAAATACTTGCCCATTTCCCTCAGAGATGTGCTACCAATTTTTCAAAAGCAAACTTTCTGATGGGGTCCTAAAAGGAGGAAAAACAAAATGGTAAGTTTCCTGTAAACTGTTGAGTTGTTTCTATGGAATTGTGAACCTTCAATTTATATACAAGTGCAATTACTGTAATGAAAGGTGTGAATTCATTTTTAGCCAACACATTTAGCAAGTAGAACTTGTAACTTTGGAAATTTTTCATTCCAGAGGGTCAAAAATTGATTGGCTTAAAAGCAAGTTGGGTGAATGATTGAAGGCACAGTTTAAGTCATACCGAAATGCACAGCCTCTATGTAAACAAAAATGTTTTTTACCTGGCTTCCCAGCCTCTTTGAACGTTAACTGTTGCCTTTATCCAACTCACACATCACACCCGATGGTGTTAGCTGAAACAGTCCCATTTTCCTGAAAGCTCAAACTTACAATTCCCATCCTATCATGTAAATCCTTTTACGGGTTCAAACTTTCCTATTTCTGACATTTTCCAGATCTACCACTCTGTCTAACGTCCTGCATCATGTTCTGAATTTTTGTCTTCAGTTTCCAATGCATCTCTCTTCTCCTTCCATTCCAACAGCCAGAATTGTACAAATTGCTTTATTGGTTGATTCAGATTTTCAAATTCATGCAATTCCTTAAAATGTACATTTCTGGCTTTATTTGTAACCGTGTCTAGCCAAAGAAGTTGCCAGCTACTTCTTTGCCTATTTCCAAGGTCTCTTTAGATAAATTCTCAGTCATATTTTGGATTTTTTTAAAAATGAAGGAGAGGTAAGTAGTTTAAAGAGATCCATCAAATTTTGGTGCTGGATAAAAGAGGTACAAATATCATTCTTAAGGACTGCAAGGATCTAAAGGATTAGAGGTGGAAAGGAGCGTGTTTTTTTTACAAAGTTGAAGAAGAAAATTATAATCTAAATAATCGAAACGCTGCAGATACTGAACATATGGAGTGATAACAGAAAATGCTAGAACATTCAGCAAGCTGTGTCTGTATCATATTGGTGGAATGAGAAACACAGTCAACATCCCTGGTCAATAACCTATCATTTTCTATCATGGGAATTTTAATATTAATACCCTGGGAGAATCTTTCTGGAATAATGAGCTGAGGTGGGTTGAATCTTCCAGTCATTTAGTTATCCAGTTGTACAAAATTTGAAGCATCTAATCAAACAGAACTACTGTGCACCCTATCCTCGTTATATGCGTCCTCAGACAATGCGGATCCACAGTTATGCGAGGAACCTATTTCTACCAACTTCACCTTATACGAGTCCAAAACTCACAGTTATGTGAAGAGCACTGCTTTCCTGGCAATACAAGTTATGTGCACACGCCTCACAGTCTCACTCCCGCCAGTCTCACATTGGTTTTGGCAACGTGTGGATGCGCGATCTTGCACTCTTAAACTTTTGTTGTTTTTACCTAGGTGCAGTGATTTTGTGCTTGAAATATTTAACTATGCCTCCTGTCAAGTGCTGGGCCATCAGCCAAGCGACAGAGTCAGGTGAAGGTAACACAGCTCTGGGATGTTACTTCGGCCTGGGTGAGTCCACGATCAGAAACAAAGAAAAATGCAGAGAAAATAAAAAGTGCAGTGATTGATTCACCACAAGTGTCTTCAAAGATTGTTACCAAAGTGCGTAACTCGATTATGACAAAAATGGAGAAAATGTTGAGTTTGTACATGAGCATGAAACAAAGAAAAAAACACTTAGTTCCGATCATCTTCGTGTGAAAGCTTTGGAAACTTATGGTCGCCTTTGTTCAGAGGCGTCAAGTGATATTGTTAGCTTTAATGCAAGTAGGGGATGGTTTTCAAAGTTTGTTAATCGTCACAGGCTTCACAACTTAGATGTGCGTGGTGAGCAAGGTAGTGCTGACCATGAAGCTGCTGAACGCTACCCTGTGCAGTTGCGGGCTATGATAGCTGAGTTAGGCATCACACCAAAGCAGGTGTTTAATGCAGACAGACAGACATACTTTATTGATCCCGAGGGAAATTGGGTTTTGTTACAGTCACACCAACCAAGAATAGTGTAGAGATATAGCAATATAAAACCATAAATAATAAAATAATAATAATAATGCAGACGAGACCGGTCTTTTTTGGAAGCGTATGCCTAAACGCACTTACATAAGTAAGGATGAAAAAAACTGCGTTAGGTTTCAAGGCAGCAAAGGATAGCTTGACTTTGCTTATGTGTTCCAATGCCGAAGGAGACTGTAAGATGAAGTCTCTCGTAGTTTACCATTCACTAAACTCTTGTGCTCTTAAGGGTTTGAGTACTGTACACCCTAGTATGTTAACTTTTTATGATTTATTATGTTGAATATTACCTTAAATTGATGAAATATAATACAAATGTTGCCTTGTGGTACTGCTTTTGTGTTGTATTGGTATGAAAATTTGAATAAATTACTGGTAAAACATGTTTAGGAAGCCCTCCAGAACGCATCCCTATTTTCTCCATTTAAATAATTATTCACATTATGCGTCGACTGTGAGGAACGTATCCCCCACATATAACGAGGATAGGGTGTATTTGAGGAGGCTCCAATGGCTGAACAAATCAGATTTTAGAACCCAATGTTGAGCAAGCTGATTCCAGACTAGATCGGAGAATCTGTCAAATTAGTTTTGTATGTCTATCACATACAAAGTAACATAAGTAATAACTGCATATCCATTCCTACATCTTTTTATGTAATCCTATTTATGGAGTGATACCAGTTATTATCGTTGACATGTGTTGTGAAATTTTTAATTTAGCAGCAACAGTTCAATGCAATATATGATCTAGAAAGAAATTAATTACAGTATATTGAAAAGATACAATATATTGATAAGATTGAAAATAGTGCAAAAACAGAAACAATATATATTTAAAAAAGTGAGGCACTGTTCATAGGTTCAATGCCCATTTAAGAATCGGGTGGCAGAGGGGAAGAAGCAGTTTCTGAATCGCCAAGTGTGTGCCGCCAGGCTTCTGTACCTTTTTCTTGATGGTAACAATGAAGAGGGTAATGGATGTCTACTTGAAGATGTCTTGGATACTACGGAGGCTAGTACCCAAGATGGAGCGGACTAATTTTACGACTTTCTGTAGCTACTTTCAGTCCTGTGCAATAGTCACCTCTCATACCAGACAGTAATGCAGCCTGTCAGAATGCTCTGCAGGGTAATCTATAGATGTTTTCAAGTGTTTTAGTTGACAAATCAAATCTTTTCAAACTGCTAATTAAATATAGCCACTGTCTTTCCTTCTTGAAAGCTGCATTGAAAGCTGGGACCAGGTTAGAGATGCTCAGATGTCTTGACACCCAAGAACTTGAAATTGCTCACCCTCTACACTTCTGATCCCTCAATGAGGATTGGATTGTGTTCCCTCGTCTTACCCTTCCTGAAGTTCACAATCAGCTCTTTAGTCTTACTGACATTGAGTGCAAGATTGTTGCTGTGACACCACTCAACTAGCTGGTATATCTCGCTCCTGTATGCCTTCTCATCTTCATCTGAAATTCTACCAACAATAGCTGTATCATCAGCAAATTTATAGATGGTATTTGAACTATACCTAGCCACACAGTCTTGGGTATAAAGAGAGTAGAGCAGTGGGCTAAACACACACCTCTGAGGTGCACCAGTATCGATAGTCAGCTAGGAGGAGATATCGCCAATCCGCACAGATTGAGGTCTTCTGGTTAGGAAGTCGAGGATCCAATGGTACAGGGAGGTACAGAGACCCAGGTTCTATAACTTAAAATCAGGATTGTGGGAATGATGGTGTTAAATGCTCTGTTATATTCAATGGACACCATCTTGACATAGGTTGTATTGTCCAGGTGATCCAAGGCCGTGTGAAGAGCTATTGAGATCGTGTCTGCCATAGATGTATTGTAGCGATAGGCAAATTTCAGTGGGTCCAGGTCCTTGCTGAGGCAGGAGTTAATTCTAGCCATGACCAACCTCTCAAAGCATTTCATCACTGTAGATGTGAGAGCTACGGGGCGATAGTCATTAAGGCAGCTCACACCACTCTTCTTAGGCACTGGTATAATTGTTGCCTTTTTGAAGCAAGTGGGAACTTCTGCCTGTAGCAGTGAGAGGTTGAAAATGCTCTTGAATACTCCAGCACAAGCTTTCAGAGCCTTACCAGGTACTCCATCGGGGCCTGCCGCCTTGCAAGAGCTCACCCGCCTTAAAGACAGGCCAGCATTGGCCTCTGAGACAGAGATCATAGGGTCATCAGGTGTAGCAGGGATCTTCACAGTTGTAGTTATATTCTCCCTTTCAAAGTGGGCATAAAAGGCATTGAGCTTCTCAGGTAGTGAAGCATCGCTGCCATTCATGCTACTGGGTTTCACTTTGTAGGAAGTAATGCCCTACAAACCCTGCTGGAGTTGACTTGCATCCAATGTTGCCTCCAGCCTTGTTCGGAATTGTTTCTTTGCTCTTGAGATAGTCCTCCACAAGTCATATCTGGTTTTCTTGTACAGACCTGCATCACCAGACTTAAATGCCACAAACCTAATCCTCAGTTGACGACATACCTCCTAGTTCATCCATGGGTTTTGGTTTGGGAATGCAGAGCACGTTTTCATAGGCACACTCTCAGCCACACAATGAAGTCAGTAACATCTGTGGCATATTTATCCAGATTTGAAGATAATCCCTGAACACAATCCAGTCCACCGATTCAAAGCAGTCCTGTAAGTGTTCCTGTGCTTCCCTTGTCTATACCTTCATGGTCCTCACAACTGGTTCTGCAGTCTTCAGTCTCTGCCTATACTCAGGGAGTAGAAGTACAGCCAGGTGATCAGATTTTGTGAAGTGAGGGTGTGGAATAGCACGGTAAGTATTCTTGATGGTGGTGTAACAGTGGTCCAGTGTGTTGTTTCCTTGGGTACTACAAGTGATTTGTTAATGGTAATTATTTAGTGATTTTTTTTCAGGCTGGCCTAGTTAAAATCCCCCAAAATAATGGTGAAGGCACCAGGGTGCGTTGTTTTGTGCATGTTGATCATCTAGAGCCTGTTTAACATTGGCCTGAGGTGGAATGTGCTCCACTACCAAAATGATTGCTGAAATCTCTCGCAGCAGGTAAAATGGACAGCACTTAATTGTGAGACATTCCAGGTCTGGTGAGCAGAATTGTGCACCAAGAGGAGTTGATCATGAGGTATACATCACCACCTCTGCTTTTGAGAGACTCAACCGTCCTATCCTGATGGTGTATAATTAACCTGTCGATCTGAATCACTGAATCCGGTATGGAAGGGTCGATCTGGTATGGAAGGGTTAACCAGGATTCTGTGAAACAAAGGACGCACATAGCCCAGCACTCTAGCTCTGAGATCTTCGATTTTTTTTACTAGAAACCGTATATTTGCCAGCAAGATAGTCAATGTTAGGAGTCTAAAACTGTCTCAAATGGTAATTATCAGAATCAGAATTATTTTGTACAGACAATCTAACATGGATGACAATTTTTACTGCTGAGAAACTTCAAAGATACATTATAATTGCCCTTCATATTAGTCTCTGCTCAAATACAAAACATAAACTGTTACCTAAAAGAAATTTTGATTGAGAGCCTGTATATACCATTGCTTAAAATGTTTGATTAGTAATTGTTAGACATTTTTAAAAATTTCAAGTCCAATTCAAAATCCAAATACTGACCAACCTATCTAGGTTGTTTAAAATAGTGCAAACAAATTACAACAGCAGCTCCATTTCCAATTATTTTGTTTCAAATGGAGCCTTACACAGCCTTATATTTTTATTTTGATGAAGGATCTGATGGTGAGTTCTTCCAGAATTTTGTGTGTTTTGCTCTGGATTTGTAGAGTCCATCTGCATAATCTCTTGTGTTTCTATTGTTATCTTCAGGCAGATGGGGCTCGTCAGCTGAGGTTGGCAGCTCATCTGGGAGAAGAAAAACTCTGATCTCAAACGTCTGCTGCCTTCGCTTATGGGGCAGGCTTTGGGAGTAAACCCTGAGGAAAAATCTAGAGCTGGAGTCCCTAGGAAAATACTCAGTTGTTTTCAATGATGACTGGTAACTTCTGTGACACTGCTGGTGCCAAACTGTATCGGTCTCTGCCGTTCCTTTGGATTCATCAGCTGCCAGGAGAGGTGGAGCCTGCTGCATGGGCAATAGCTCGCTCTCCATATCGTATTGCACTGGCCTGCATGTCACATAAACAACTGGCACGCAATATCTATGGTTAACCCCGACCTATGGAGGACTCAGTATATTTTTAATCCCTTACTTAAAAGAAAAAAAAGTTAGTGATAGAGAACTGCATGGTAACCTTAAAATCACCACAGATCCTGACAGATACTTATTGACTATTGGCTCCACTCAACCCTACCAAGAATTTCTTCAGCTTCCATTTGATCTAGCTCACTGGCTGGACCAAAGCTTTACCTGGAGTATTACCAGCATTGCTCAGCTTTCTGGCAGCTGTTACATTCCATTTCCTACTGTTCCAGCAGTTACTGCTCCCTGCTGTCCCTCCATTTACACCTCTTCCAGAAGGATTAATTACCATTAACAAGCCTTCAGTGCCCTCTCCTCATCCATACCAGTCTGTACCATTACACCAAGAGGTACAAAAAAGCTGGATGAACTCAGCAGGTCGGGCAGCATCTGTTGAAAGGAGCAGTCAATGTTTTTTTTACCCGAAACGTTGACTACTCCTTTCAATGGATGCTGCCCGACCTGCTGAGTTCATCCAGCTTTTTTGTACGTCTTGATTTGACCACAGCATCTGCAGTGCACTTTGTGTTTTTTATTGTATTGTTACATCTCTAGCCACTCAACACACAAAATGCTGGAGGAACTCAGCAAGCCAGGCATCATCTATGGAAATGAGTGAATAGTTGACATTTTGGCCTGAAACGTTGATGGTTTTCTATTTTCCATAGATGCTGCCTGGCCTGCTGAGTTCCTCTGGCATTTTATGTATGTTGAGTGGATTTCCATCATCTGCAGATTTCTCAACTCTAACCACTCGATCTATTTATTTATTCCTAATTCCAGCCTATACACCAGTGATAAGTAAGGCAAAACCAATTACCGTAGATTCCGGATTTTAAGCCGCTACTTTTTTCCCACATTTTGAACAGCTTTGAACACTGCGGCCTTTAATACGGAGCGGCTAATACAGGAATTTTTTTCATGCCGCCAAAAACATTTTGCCTCGTAACAGTAGACCAATAAAATTGATGAGTAGTTCACAGAGGTCCAATGAAATTGTACGATAAATCAAGCGCACTTTCACAATTAAATTATTGTAAATCAGTCATTTGTACTCACCCTCATCAACATGGAAAACACTCGAAGAAAAGCATTGTGCTGCCTTTATGGCAGTTATTTAGTTTATAATATTTTCGCTTAGTAATTCATTTGTTAGTATTTTCTAGTTAAAGTTAGAAGTGTTTTAACTATATTTGTTTTCTGTACTACATCGCGGGATGCTATGACGTCACACCCGGTTTCGCCGCGTCTTGTGGGAAAAATGCCGTTTGCGATAAACGGGACGGCGGGGGGCGAGCGGCGGAGCGAAAACGCTGCTTTTAAGTTAAAGGCGATCAATAACTTTTCCTGGTAGGCTGCAGTATATATATTTTTTACCAGTCGTTAGGAGATATTGGAATGTTGTTCAGTAAAAAAGTATACGCAACGTATATTTAAAAGTAGCCGCGTTACAGGCACGGTTCGAAAAAAAGCATTTGCAATATGTATTTGTTTATGTTACCATATGGATTTAATTAAAAGTTAAAAATCCTCACGTGTAATATCTTTCTGTGTAAATATCTCATATTACAACGTGGGACACCTGCGGCCGAAAATCCGGTGCGGCCTGTACAAGTAAAAAATTGATTTTCTTTCTAAAATTAGAGCCAGCGGCTTTTAATCAGGTGCGCTCTGTAGTCCGGAATCTACGGTATCAAATTAGTGACAGTATGGCCTGAGGGAGCCGTCTCATGACTTCAGGACTGCTTCAAGTTCACAGAGTAGAACCTGCTGGCCTGCCAAGCAAAGCACGATTTAGGAACTGACAGAGGAGAGATATCCAACCTGGGGGTCCTCAGTTAATGGTAGGGATTCATGGCATAAAAAAGGTTGGGAATCCATGACTTAGAGGGAATATACCACTGTGCGCATGCACTATATAAACTACTGTGTAGACAAAGTCGCCAGCAATAAAAACATCAGTGTATTCCCGAATCAGAAGCTATGGCTGAACAATGGAGTCCGGAACCTACTCAGGGTTGGGTCCAGGTAAAACTTTAAAGGAGGCATTAAACCACCAAATACAGACACAAACAACAGACAGGGATACACTCCAGTAATGCTAAAAATAAAACCTGATGCGTGTAGAAAGGCATCGGGTCCATCACTGACTATAAAGGAAAGATCTCCTGCCCTGCAGTGATGGCACAAGCAGCTGAGGAGCTAAACAACTTCCTTGCTCAGTTTGACAGGGGCAACAGAGAACCAGTGATGAAGGCTTTGTCTCCGGAGGAGTACACACATTGCTGACACTGTGCACACCAGGTGAGACACATTTCTGCAGTGTCAAGACATGCAGAGCTGCTGGACCTGATGGCTTACCCAGGGTAAGTCCTCATCACTACCTCAGGGACTGTGCTGACCAGCTAGTAGAGGTTTTTACTGAAATCTATCAGACTCTCCCCGTCCCTTGCATGCTTCAAAACAGCAATCATCATACCAATCCCAAAGCAGTCAGCGGTAGCATGCCTGAACAACCACAGACTGGTTGCACTTATCCTGATAGCCGCCAAGACCCTAGAGAGACTAGTTATATTGCACATTAAGAATACCATCCCTGCTACTCTGGACCAGCACCAGTTTGCCTAAAAGACAAACAGGTCAACCGAGGAGGGCATCTCCATATCGTACTGGAACACTTGGAGCATAAGGACACATACACCAGAATGCTTTTTATTGACTACAGTTCTGCCTTCAACACTATACTTCCCAACTAGTTGACTATTACACTACACAATCTGTCAATATGCCAATTTGAAACTGGATTCTAGACTTTCTCAACTACTGCACCCAAACAATCAGACTAGTCAAGTACACATCAACTTCTCGGTCCCCGACCACCGGTGCACTGCAGGGATGTGTACTGAGCCCACCCCCTTACATTCTTTTCACCCTTGACTGTGCCCCTGCCTATGCCACTAACTCCATCATCAGATTTACAGAAACACTACAGTGATTGGATTAATTACAAATAACAAAACAACATGTATAGGGAGGTGAAACAGATTTCAGACAGAAATTTTCTGAATTGTGCAAAAACCATAATCTTTCACTCAACTTTTAAAAAAATGAAGAAATTATTATTGACTTCAGGAAATCAGAAAGTATGAACAGGCTCCACTACTCAAACAGTGGAAATAGTCTCCAACTTTAAGTTAGACCACAAGACATAGGAGCAGAATTAGGCCATCTGGCCCATTGAATCTGCTCCGCCATTCAATCATGACTGATCCTTTTTTTTCACCTCCTCAACCCCAATTTCTATGATTGTCTTAGCATTTTCTGTTCAAGTAGTTGACAGTCACATCAGATACGATAGACTTGACCCTTCCGTACATTGGAAAGATGGCATGTACGCACTATGTGCTGTCTTTCCTACACTGGGATCCCCTGCTTGGGCGATCCATGGGAGACCCATCTCTTACACTGCCACTACCTCGGAAGAAGCGCCAGAGGCGAGGGAGAAGGGCCAACGTCTTGGTGAGACTGAGACAGTGTGCAAATTAACTGCCACTCCCTAGCATATTCCTGGCTAACATTCAGTCCCTGGGTAACAAGCTTTGTGAACTGAGAGCCAGAATCTCCTATCAGCAGGAAACAAAGGAGTGCAACATTCTGTGCTTTGTGGAGACCTGGCTGACGGAGGAGATACCGGATCATGCCATCCAGACATCTGGGTTCTCCCTGTTCCAGGCAGACAGATTGAGAAACTCACTGGGAAGAGTAAAGGAGGAGTGGTATACTTCATGGTCAACAATGCTTAGTGCAACCCCCAGACTGGCTGCATCACTGCCTGGTATGGGAATTGTACCTCCCTTAATCGCAGGAGTCTGCGGAGAGTGGTGCGGTCAGCCCAGCGCATCTGGAGTTGTGAACTTCACTTGATTCAAGATATTTACAAGGACAGGTGTATAAAAAGAGCCCATAGGATCACTGGGGACCCTAGCCATCCCAACCATGATCTATTCTAGCTGCTACCATCTGGGAAGCGGTACCACAGCATAAAAGCCAGGACCAACAGGCTCTGGGACAGCTTCTTCCACCAGGCCATCAGACTGATGAACTCACGCTGATTTGAGTGTACTCTATGTTACATTAACTGTTCTATTTATTATAAATTACTATGATTGCACATTGTGCATTTAGATGGAGATGTAAAGATTTCTACTCTTCATGTATGTGAAGGATGTAAGAAATAAAGTTAATTCAATTCAAGTTCACCACCCTTTGGCTAAAGACATTTCTCCACATCTCTGTTTTGAAAGGGCGCCACTCTTTCTTGAGGCTGTGCCCTCTTGTCTTAGACTCTCCTACCATGGGAAACATCCTTTCCACATCTACTTTGTCTCGACCTTTCAACATTTGAAAGATTTCAATTAGATACCCCCTCATCCTTCTGAATTCCAGCGAGTACAGACCCAGAGCCATCAAATATTCCTCATAAAATAAAATAACCCTATCATTCCTGGAATCATCGTTCTGAACCTCCTCTGAACCCTCTCCAATGTCAGCACATCTTTTCTAAGACGAGGGGTTCAAAACTGTTCATGATACTCAAGGTGAGGCCTCACCATTGTCTCAGCATCACATCACTGCTCTTGTATTTTAAACCTATTGAAATGAATGTTAACATGGCATTTGCCCTCCTCACCACCAACTCAACCTGCAAGTTAACCTTTAGGGTGTTCTGCACAAGGACTTGAGTCCCTTTACATCTCAGATTTTGGAGTTTCACCCTGTTGACCATGTGCATGACCATGGATTTTCCAACATTGTACTTCATTTGCCACTTTCTTGCCCATTCTCCTGATCTGTCTAAGTCCTTCTGTATCCTACCTGTTTCTTCAACACTACCTGCCCCTTCACCTATCTTCATATCATCTGCAAACTTGGCAGCAAAGCTATCTATTCCATCATCTAAATCATTTATATGCAGCATAAAAAGAAGTGGTCCCAATACTGACCCCTGCAGACACCACTAGTCACTGGCAGCTAACCAGAAAAGGATCCTTTTATTTCCACTCACTACCTCCTACCAATCAGCCAATGCTCTAACCGTGTTAGTAACTTTTCTGCAATACCATGGGCTCTTAACTTGGTAAGCAGCCTCAGGTGTGGCACCTTGTGAAAGGCCTTCTGAAAGTACATCTACTGTATACAACATCCACTGTATCCCCTTTATCTATCCTACTTATAATGTCCTCAAGGAATTCCAACAGGTTTGTCAGGCAGGATTTTCCCTGAAGGAAACCATGCTGACTTTGTACTATCTTGTCCTGTGTCACCAAGTACTCCATCATCTCATCCTTAACAATTCACTCTAACATCTTCCCAACCACTGAGGTCAGGCTAACTGGTCTATAATTTCCTTTCTGCTGTCTTACTCCTTTCTTAAAGAGTGGAGTGACATTTGCAATTATCCATTCCTCTGGCACCATGCCAGAGTCCAATGATTTTTGAAAGCTCATTTCTAAAGCCACCACAATCTCTAACGCTACCTCTTTCTGAACCCTAGAGTGCAGTTCCTCTGATTCAGGTGACTTATGTACCTTTAGATCTTTCAGCTTTTTAAGTACCTTGTCCCTTGTAATAGTAACTGCACCCACTTCACACACTACAATATCAGGTATACTGCCAATGTATTCCACAGTGAAGACTGATGCAAAATACTCATTTAGTTCATCAGCAATCTCCTTATCCCCATTATTATTTCTTCTGCCTCATTTTCTAGTGGTCCTATATCTACTCTCATTTCTCTTTTATTTTTAACATGAAAAAAAACCTTTTACTATACACTTTGATATTATTTGCTAGCTTGCTTTCATATTTCATCTTTCCCCTTCTAATGATTTTTTTTAGATGCTCTCCATAGGTTTTTAAAAACTTTCCAATTCTCTATCTTCCCACTAATTTTTGCTTTGTTGTAAGCCCTTTCTTTTGCCTTTACAATAGCTTTGACTTCCCTTGTCAGCCACGGTTGCACTATTTTACCATTTAAGTATGTCTTCATTTTTGGAATACATATGTCCTGTACCTTCCTCATCTTTCCCAGAAATGCATGCCATTGCTGTGCTGCTGTCATCCCATCCAGCAGCTCCTTCCAATTTATTTTGGCCAACTCCTCTCTCATACCATTGTAATTTCCCATACTCCATTGAAATACTGCTAAAGTTCTTGGGACTGAACATTACAGTGGAGCTCTCTTGAACCACCAACACCTCTTTGATAGCAGGGAAGATTCGGCAGTGCCTATATACTCCTTGGAGTTTGAAGAGAGCAAGTCTGCCCCAAAGCTGCTGGTAAGCTCTTAATGATGTGTAACTGAGAGCACACTAAACTACTTACTACATGACAGTATGGTACACAAGTTGCAACAAGATCGACCAAAAAGCACTTTGACGAGTGATTAGGACTGCACAGATCATCATTGGGACACGACTACCAGATATGAAAACCATCTACCAATCATAATGTCTACGGTGGGCTCGCAAAATCGTGATGGGACTCATCTCACTCCAGTAATCACCTGTTCAATCCCCTACCATCTGGCAGGAGATGCAGAAACATCTTTGTATCGACATCCAAAGTGAAAGATAAACAGCTTTCCCCCCAGGGTTGTCATGCAACTGAATAATGCCTCCACCCACCCATAGACCATAGGTGCTATGGATAATCTATAAGTGCAATCCATGATTTTATGAGTACATAATTTTCTACACTATTGTTTAATTATTGTATATGATGGGGCAGCCACTATTTCTTAAGTTTAGAGTTGCTTGTTTTTAAATTTAGTTGTAACTTAGATATCACTCTAAATAACTTGGGACATTATTCTAAATTTAGTCACTGTGTTTTTAGTAATACAATTGAGTACCGCTGCAGTCTCGTTGGACACAGTAATGACAATAAAGCTCTAACATTCTCTCCAGCCCTTCTTTGCAAATTTAAATTTAACCATTTCTCAATTCTGAATGTAGGTCATTGACCTGATTTACTCGTTTCTCTCTTTATGAATACTATATCAAATCTGCTGAGTACTTCCAACATTTCGTTTTAATTTCTGACCTTTTTGTGAACTATTGACCTGCTATCTCCAGCATTATACATGCAAGTCCACGTTGGGACTTCATCATTGGTTAATTTTTCATTGTTACATTTCTTGTTTGGCCTAATTTGTAGAATTTTATTTTCTCCAAGACATATTGTTCAAGATTCACACAGGAGAGTTCATACTGAATTTAACAATGATGTTCCACCAATCTTAATGCCCATTCAAACTGAAAGCTTTGCATTTAATGAAATGAACATAACTTTGTGACTTGGCATCTTAGATCACGCTCTATTTACTAGCCAGTGCTCTGTTTCTTGTGACTGCATTGATTAATTAAAATAAAGTTTCCATTCAGCTTAGAACCGCTGGTCTTCACTACAGTCGACAGGGTAATACCAAAAGAACAAATTGAAACCTCTTACTCATGTCAACACGACCAAGGAGCTGATTACTGACATCAGAAGGGAACCAGAGGTCTATGGATTTATTGAGCATACCCACAAGACAACGAATCTCAGTGTTGTACATGGTGACATACGTGTACTTTGATAATAAATTTACCTTGAACTTTAAAATGGCTAGCCAATAAAATAACAAGCCTGTAGTTGCTGGAGTTAAGATGAATGGAGGGGGATCTCATTGTAACTTATCAATTATTGAAAGACCAAGATAGAGTGGACATGGAGAGGAAGTTTCCTATAGTGAGGGGGGTCTAAGAACAGAGGGCACAGCCTCAGAAGAGAAAAATACACCTTTAGAGCAGAGATGGGGAGGAAGTTCTTAACCCAGAGGGTGGTGAATCTGTGGAATTCATTGCCACAGATATCTGAGAAGGCCAAGTGATTGGATTTATTTTAAGTGGAGGCTGATAGGTCTTGATTAGTAAGGACATCAAAGGTTACAGGGATAGAGGGATGAAAAAAAATCAGCCATGATAGAATAGCACAGCAGACTCGTTGGGCTACATGGCTTAATTCTCCTCCTATGACTTATTGTCAATGTTTTCTTCAGACAGCGTGAGCTTCTATAGAAATTGGAAAAGAAAGAATCTGGATAATGGAGATATAAAAAGAATTAACATAGAACAAAGAATACAGAACTGTACAGACTCTTTAGGTCTACAATGTTGTACTGACCCTTTAACTTACTCCAAGATCCCTCACACATTGCCCCAATCTTTTTTTTATCCATGTGCCTAATAGTCCCTTCAATGTCCCTAATCAATCTGGCTCTACCATTAACCTTGCAAGCACATTCCACACACCTACAACTCTGTAAAAAACCTGCATCTGACAGCCTCCTATATTTTCCTCCCAACACCTTAAAGTTATGCTTCCTTGTATTAGCCATCTCTGCCCTGGGAAAAAGTCTCTTATCATCTTGTACACCTCTCCAACTTTCACAATTTATTGTAAAAAAAATGGAAATTCTTGCAAAGAATGGATCCATAGTTAGTGATTAGTTTTTTGTGTGTGATGTGGGAACTCTGGAAGACTTCAATTCTCCATGATAACTACATCCGTACGAAGTGCTTGAATTGGAGTTACAACTCAATGACCTTCGGCTCACGTGGAAGAATGAGTAAGTGTTATATAGGAGCTGCAGGGAGGGAATGAATGACCTCTGAGTTTCAGGAGACAAATAGCGGGTGACTATCAGGAGAGAGAAAGGGAATAGGCAGCCAATGCCAAGTACCCCTGCTGTTCTCTTCAATAATAAGTATACTGCTCTGGATACTGTTGAGGGGAGGGGGTGGGTGGGGGGAAGACCTCCTTCCAGGGGAAAACTGCAGTAACTATGTCGCTGGCAAAGTTCTGTGGCTCAGAAGGCAAGAGGAGAGAAGAGGAGTGCAGTTATAATAGGAGATTCCATAGTTAGAGGAGCAGACTGGAGACTGAGGATGTGGAGAAGAAATCGGGATGGTATTTTGCCTCCCAGGCACCAGGGTTAGTGATGTCCCAGATCAGGTCCACAACATTCTAAAGGGCGAGGGTGATCAGCCAGGAATCGTGGTACATATTGGTACCAATGACATAGGTAAGAAAAGAGATGAGGTCTTGAAGCTAGAATATAGAGTGTTAGGTAGAAGATCATGGATGGGAGCTCAACATCCAAGGATGCACATGGTATCAAAAGGACAAGCAGCTTGGCAGAGGAGATGGGGTAGCTCTGTTGGTAAAAAAAAAATGCAATCTAATCTTTAGAAAGAGGTGACATAGGATTAGAAGATGTGGGATACAAATTACAATGGGAGATAGAAAATGCACGTAAAAAGGGCAATTGTTACAATAGCGATGGGGGATTTCAATATGCAGGTAGACTGGGAAAATCAGGTTGGTGCTAGATCCCAATAGAGGGAATTTGAAGAATGCTTACGAGATAGCTTTTCAGAGTAGCTTCTCACTCCTCAAGCGGAGTGGCAATTCTGGACTGGATTATTAGTAAGAAGGTGTTTGGTAAGTTGAAAAGTCTGAAGGCAGACAAGTCCCCTGGACCAGATGTACTATACCCCAAAGTTAAGAGGTTTTAGGGAGCAATTTGGAAGGCACAGGATAGATAACTCCCAAAGAAATAGTGGTATTCTAATTTACGCATTATTTGCCTCAAAGTCTTTTCTATATTTCTAGAAGGACTTTTAACTCCTTCTTCATCTGATCCTTCCGAGAGATTTGACTCTCCCTCCGATTCGCTATCACTTTCAGTTGCAGTGGTAGCTGGGCTTTGTAGTTCTTGTTGCTCCCGTTTGCGCATGCTCCATCCTTCGCGTTTGCGCAGCTCACGATGGTCTTTTCCTTTGGAAGTGGCCAATGTTGCCACAGTCTCCTGTTCCGTATCGCCGGTGATATAATATACCTGAGACCGCGGTTCCTCGGTAGACGTGGGCCTTGTTCTTGTTCCAACTTGCGTAGTCTTCCCGGTATTAGTTTTCTTCATCTTCCTTCCTTGAGGCATAGCTTGACACAGTCCGGAGTCGTTTATAAGTAACTTTTAGAAAGTATTGACTAACTTTTCTTCATTTAAACATTAATTTATTAACTTTTTATGGGAGAGCTGGGTCCCTGCGTCTCGATCCTACGTCATCACGTGATGTCCCCCAGAAATAGTGGCATTCTAAAGGGAAAATGAAACAACCTTGGCTGACAAGGAAAGTCAAAGACAGCAAAAAATAGTGAGAAGTTAGAGGATTGGGAAGCTTTCAAAAATCAACAAAAGGTAACTTAAAATGACACAAGGAGAGCAAAAATGAAATACAGTAAGCTAGCCAATAATATACATGAGGGTACCAAAATGATGATAAAGAGTAAAGGACAGGTGAGAATGGATATCGGACTACTGGAAAATGACACTGGAGAGGTAGTGGTGGTGAGGTGGGGGGAGGACAAAGAACAAAGAAATGGTGGACAAACTTAAAAAGGATTTTGCATCAGACTTCATTGTGGAATACACTAGCAGTATACCAGAAATTCAAGAGTGTCAGGGTAGAAGTGAATGTAGTTGCTATTACTAAGGAGAAGATGCTTGGGAAGGTGGAAAGATCTGAAGGTAGATAAATTATCTGGCCAGATGGATGACACCCCAAGGTTCTAAAAGTGGTAGCTGAAGAGATCATGGAGGTATTAGTGATGATCTTTCAAGAATCACTGGATTCTGGAATGGTTTCAGAGGACTGAAAAATTGCAAATGTCACTCCACTCTATAAGAAGGGAAGAAGGCAGAAGAAAAGAAATAGGTGAGTTCTTCAGTAGCTTCAGTGAAGCTGGAGTCCATTATTAAGGATGAGGTTTTGGGGTACTTAAAAAGGCCGAAGTCAGCATGACTTCCTCAAGGGAAAATCTTGTCTTAGACAATTCTGTTGGAATTCTTTGTTGAAATTACAAGCAGGGCAGACAAAAGAGAATCAGTGGATGTCATGTACTTCGATTTTCATAAGACCTTTGACAAGGTGCCACACATGAGGCTGCTTAACAAAATAAAAGACCATGGTATTACAGGAAATATACCAGCACAAACAGAAGATTGGTTTACAGGCAGGAGGCAAAGAATGGGAATAAAGGGGGTCTTTTCTGGTTGGCTGCCAGTGACTAGTAGTGTTCCACAGGGTCAGTGTTGGGACCGATTCTTTTCTTGTTATATCAATGATTTGGATGACGAAATTGATGGCTTTGTGGCCAATTTTGCAGACAATATGAAGATAGATGGAGGGGCTGGTAGTGTTGAAGAAGCAGGGAGTCTAGGACCAGAGGGCACAGCTCAGATTTGAGGGGTGTCCATTTAGAACAGAGATGAGGAGGAATTTCTTTAGCTAGAGGGTAGTGAATCTGTGGAAATCATTGCCACAGGTGCCTGTGGAGGCCACGTCATTAAGTGTATTTGAAATAACACACACAAAATGCTGGAGGAACTCAGCAAGCCACGCAGCATCTACGGAAAAAAGTACAGCTGACGTTTCAGGCTGAAATGTTGACTGTAATGTCTTCCATAAATACTGCCTGGCCTGCTGAGTTCCTCCAGTATTTTGTGTGTGTGGCTTGGATTTCCAGCATCTGCAGATTTTCTTTTGTTTGTTTGTAAGTACATTTAAAGCGGAGGCTGATAGTTTCTTGATTGACCATAAGAGATAGGAGCAGAATTAGGCCTTTCAGCCCATTGAGACTGCTCCACCATCCAATTATGGCTGATTCTTTTTTACCCTTCCTCAACTCCATTCCCTGGCCTTCTCTCATTAACCTTTGACGTTGCGTCCAATCAAGAACCTATCAATCTCTGCCTTAAATACACCTACCTGGCCTCCACAGCTGCCCATGGTAACAAATTCCACGAATTCACCACACTCTGCCTAAAGAAACTCCTCTGCACCTCTGTTTTAAATGGACACCCCTCTATCCTGAGGCTCTGTCCCCATGTCCTAGATTCCCCACCATGGGAAACATCCTTTCCTCATCTACTCTGTCTAGGTCTTTCAACATTCAAAAGGTTTCAATGAGATCCCCTCCCCCCCTCTAAATTCCAGCGCGTACAGACCCACAGCCCTCAAATGTTCCTTGTATGATAACCCTTTCATCCCCAGAATCATCCTTGTGAACTGCCTCTGGACCCTCGCCAATGCCGGCACATTGCTTCTGAGATGAGGAGCCCAAAACTGTTTACAATACTCAAGGTGAGGCCTCACCAGTGCCTTATAAAGCCTCGGCATCAAGACATCTTGAAATTAATGCTAACATCGCATTTGTCTTCCTCACCACCGACTCTACCTGCAAGTTAACCTTTAAGGTGTTCTGCACAAGGACTCCCAAGTCCCTTTGCATCTCAGATTTTTGGATTTTTCTCCCCGTTAAGTAAATAGTCTGCACATTTATTTCTACTACCAAAGTGCATGACCATGCATTTATGGTCAAAGCTTAAGGGAAAAAGGGAGGAAGCTAGAAATTTGGATTGAGAGGGATAATAAGTCAGCCACGATGGAATGGCAGAGCAGACTTGATGGGTTGATTGGCCTAATTCTGCTTCTATATCTTATAGTCTTGTGAGTTATCAGAGAAATTAAGCAAACACTTTAAGCTGTTTTTCATAAAAGACATAATAAATTAACCAGAGATACTTGGGAACCAAGGGTTTTGCAAAAATTGGGAACTGAAGGAAATTAGTCATGGTTCAGGAAAATAGCACGACAAAAGTTGCTGAGACCAAAAACCAATTAATCCTAAAGACACTGTATGCCAATAAAAACAAACATGATGACCGACAGCCAGAATTTTGAAAGATTTGACTGTAGAATTAGTGGATGCTTTGGGTGTCATTTTTCAGACTTCTACAGATTCTGAGATGGTTCCTGGAGATTAGAGAGTAGCAAATGTGGTCGTTATTTGAGAAAGGAGGAAGAAAGAAAATAGGAAACGATCAATCTGTTAGTTTGTCAGTAGGAGGGAATCGCTGGAATCCACGACTGCAGAACACTTACAAAACAGGATTGCACAGAGTCAGGATGGATTTATAAAAGGGATATTGTGTTTGATTGAATTCTTTGAAAATAATACTGGTAAAGTAGGTAAGGGGGAAGCAGTGGACGTATTGTTCTTAGATGTGCTAAAATGGCTGTTGTGACGCATTTAGTGCGGTAGTGTGGTGGGTAATGCTTGCCAATCTCACTTTCAGCTTCCACCACTGGCCAGCAGTCTCGCGGAAAGGAGAGCTGAATGAGTCAGCCTCTCTCTGCTGGTACATAACCTCTCCAACAGTAAGCCTCATGTACACACAGAAAATGAACTCTTTTTGGACTCAGGCTGAAATACAGAGGATAGGGAGGAGGTTTTTCCCCTCCACACACAGCAGGCCCACCAGTGTGTGGCCACACCCTGGTGCTCATGAACCAGATCCCCAGCTATGGGTAAATAGCCCCATTGTCTTTTTGGGCAGCCTTGGGACAGACGAAGGCTATGGAAGTAAACCCAGACGGCAAATCCGGAGTGAAGCCCCTAAGGTGCTAGACATAATTGAACGTCCTTCCTGCAGCGAAGCTGGTGACAAACATATTACTTCATAAACTTTCCTTTGGACTACACGGGTGAGGCCGAGGAGGATCTTGACGACTGGGCATCTCAGGATCTCCGTACCTTCCATCCAGGCTTGTGATGTTGATCATCATCACCCATTGTCCTTCGAGTCAGACAGATACCAACCAACCATTATTTCTAGATTAAGATGTTTTCCACAAAGTTGGAAGGTTCTTCTTTAAATACTGCCTGATCTGGTTGAGTATTCTTAAACAGAATTTTTTGCTTTTATTTTATTTTAAATCATGCAGGTTACTGGATGATGCAATTGAAACCCCAAAAATGACTGTACAATCACAGTGTATCACACAAGATCCTTCCTTCATTTTACAGTCTTTCAATTATTGTAATTGTGATTAACTTGCTAAGGTAACTACAAAGATAACATTTAGCTCATTGAATTTGCAAAGTGAAATAACAATGCAATGGAATACTGACTAAAGTGGAATACTATCTAACACCACATGACAGATCTATGCTGTTTGCACAATTCAAGAACATCTTATTGTTTTCTTTTCGCTTCTGAATAGTTTTCCAAATAAGTCAATGCAAAAAACTGTGCTTTGAATCAAGGATCCCAATATTGTTATAAATGACCTTCTTCAATGTCTCACTAATGCTCTACCTGAACAGTTACTTGCTCACACAAATCTACATCACAAAGCAACCCATCAATTTACAAGTATGAAAATTTCTGCTGACATCCCTCCCTCTTTACCATATCAGCTGTGTGAAAAATGCGAACAGGCATTGCTGCTTACAAACTGATATCCTCATTCTTTACAAAACAGCATTAAAATATATTTTACACAAAGCAGACTCTCTCACATATACACATCAAACCTCATTGTTAATAGAGTCATAGAAAAATACAGCACAGAAACAGGCCCTTTGCCCATCTAGTCTGTGCTAAACCATTTAAACTACCTACTCCCATTGTCCTGCATTGGGACCATAGCCCTCCGTACAACTACCATCGATGTACCTATCCAAACTTCTTAAATGTTGAAATCCAACTCGCATGTACCACTTGTGCTGGCTGCTCGTTCCACTCTCTCACAACCCTCTGAGTGAAGAAGTTTCCCCTAGTGTTCCCCTTAAACTTCTCAACTTTCACTCTTAATCCATGCCACATCATTGAGCAGTTTGGTCTCAAATGAGCCAGTACAATCTTAAATTATACTCCAGATGTAATTGTAACTCAATCATTCTCGCTGTGTGAGTATATAGTCTGAGGGCGAGGTCAGGACTAGGTTTACGTCACAATACAATTAAACACATGAATAGTTATTTGTATACATTAGACAATGCTGTCAATCCACAACCCAACATATTATTATTTTCAACCCAAACAGGCCTCCACTGCATCTTGAGTTTTTAAACCAGATTTCACAAAATCCATATTTTAAAAATATTGAAATAACATAGTTATTTGAGGAAAACAGAAAATCACTCTACTAGTTATTGCTGTGTTCGCAAACTAATCTGACCTAAATGTTGAATTGTTTTTTTCTGTGTGTATTCAATATTTTTTGACCAAGCATTCCAAAAAAATCTCAAAGAGACTGCAATACTTCACTCCCTCATGAAAAACAAACTTAAATCAAATGCTCCATTTCTTAAATGGTAACATGACAAAGTATATTTTTAATACATTAAACTAATAAAGAAAGTTTCAATTATGCCTATACAGATGCAGGGATATGACAACCCATAATATTGAAAGAAGGAAGCTAATTTTTCATTTCTGGGGCAACAGAAATGGAGCTTGAGCATTCAGTCCACAGACAAATTCAGTCCAAAGGAGTATGAGGTTGTTGCATTCCTGGTGTCACTAGGCAATGGAATAAGTGGGAGGAAATTATGGGACATGGAAGAACAATGGGATCGTGGAATATGTCTCCACAAACATTCAGCAGTAGCAGAACATATTGATCAGAATGGTTGATGCTCTGGGCCTGCACTCACTGGAGTTTAGAAGAATGAGGGGGAATTTCACTGAAGACCTGAGGGCACAGCCTCATAATACAAGGGCATCCATTTAGAACAGAGATGAAGATGAATTTCTTTAGCGGAGAAAGTGGTGAATCCGTGGAATTTATTGCCAGAGATGGCCAAGACATCGGGTATATTTAAAGTAAAGTTTGAAAGACTCTGGATTAGTAAGGGTGATAGAGATTATGGGCTCAAAGCAAGAAAATGGAGATGAGAAGGAAAATAAATCATCTGTGATTGAATGGCAGTAATACTTGACGGGATGAACATCCTCATGTGCTCCCATGTCTTATAGACTTTGATATGAACTTGAACAGTCATGGTACACAAGACTACGAACCAGAGGCTGAAATTAGGCAAAACAACTCTTTTGCGAACGGGACAAAAGACCTTCTATTCAGATTAGCCTTACATGATTCATATACCTTGCGTAGTACATTATGTGATATACCTTGAAAAATTAAAGAGCATCAACTCGGGTTAACACGCAGTAGCATCAGATTCCGTGTAATTTCAGGAACTTTACGATAATTAATGAGGTTTAATACTCGATCACAATTCACCTAAGGCCAAGACCGGTTGAAATCGCCCCCACCCAGCCGAAGGAAGAGGAAGAAGGAAATGCCGCGATCCCTTGCACCTTCGATAACTGGCTCGGGGTCCGGGACACAAGGGTCGGACTAGGGATGAACACCGGGGTGAGCCAGGCCACAGGCAGTGGGCCGAAGAACCAATCCCCGGGGCACCCAGTTATGGTCCCCGTTTCAGTCGACACCCGGTTGGTTTCCAGCACTAAGGAACACCGAGGCTCGGTTCTTTAAGGAGCCTGAACCGGAACGGCGTTAACATTTACCCCTCCCTCCCTCACCCTTCATTCCGACAGGAAGACCCGAACATTTACCGAGACACCGCGAAGACCCACGGGCCCCTCGTCTTCAAGATGCGGCCAGATTGTTGACCCGGAAGCGCAGAAACAAGTTCCGCCCGGTTACCAGCCAGCTGTGGTGGGGCTGTGCGGAAAGTGACGCGCAGAGGGAGGTGAGGGAGTGTTGAGGGGGAGGGGTGGTGTGAGGTGAGTGGGGGAGTGGAGGGGGGTTAAGGTGAGTGGGAGAGTGGAGGGGGCGAAGTGAGTGGGGCAGGTGAGGGAGTTGAGGTACAGGGGAGTGGGTGAGGTAGCGAGGGGAGGGACAGAGGGGAGTAGGTGAGGGAGAAATACAGGGGAGTGAGGGAGGTAGCAAGGGGACAGGAGTGGGTGAGGTGGGGGAGGGGCAGGGGAGGAGGGGGAGTGGTAATGGGGCGGGAGGCAGCAGATGGGAAAGGGGTTGAGGAAGGCAGGTGGTAAATAGAGCTGATCAGGGAGGTCACTTAAGGTAAACGTACAGAGCTGGGCAATGCCGGGGCAGGGTATACTCAGGGTTATTACTGGCCTGTACTGGCTGGTGGGAGGATTCTTGCAGACACAGACTGGTTGTAGTGAGGGTTATTGTCTAGAAGGTGATCACTGTTGCTCAGAGAGATGTTGGGATGGGGGAAATTGTGTGAACTCATTGAAACATAAGCAGGGCCCATCATTCCATATTTGCAAGTTAATGCAAATGGACTATTCTCATCTGCTGTTCACGGTGGGATCATTTTCTCCCCTTCACAGCCTCTAACCTGATGGTGCTCCAACTCAACCCCACGCTTCCCGCTTCTATCTAAACCTTGATGCGGTGCCTGGCCCAAAATGTCACCAGTTCTTTTCCCAACAGGGGTTGCTCATCTCATTAAGTACCTCCAGCAGTCTGTGTGTTGTTTTGGATTCCAGCATATACAGTCTGTTGTATCCTTGAGGTCCTTCTGTAGATTGTTGTACCAGCATTCACCCAATGGAATTGAGATAAACAACTGAGTTTTGATACAGAAATAAAGGCAAAAGTGATGGGAATGCTCTGCAGGTTAGCCATCAATTAGGTGATTATTCATCCCCTTATGCAAAAAGTTAGGTTTTGGGGACAATGGAGCAAATGATACTCACTGATGACACTGGATAGCATATCTCCTGTTGTCCCCAAAGCCTAACTGCCTTTGTCGACTCACTGAGGCTGTAGGTTCTTAGCAGTAGCCTGTGGATAGTGGGTCCCAGACAGAGCAGTAGAGGAGACAGTGAACAGGAGGGCTCATTTTGGGCCAATGTCCAGTATTCTCACACTGTTTGAGTATTAGACTAGATATGATGTTTAAGGTACAGTGCATGAAGAGGTCCAAGAATTTGACTGAGTGCCGTAACAAATTAGGAAAAAGGAGAAACCAGAACTGGAAAAAATGGGATATATAAGATACAAAATAAAATCACAAACGAGAAAAATCTGCAGATGCTGGAAATCCAAACACACACAAAATGCTGGAGGAACTCAGTCCTGCCAAAGGATCTTGGCCCAAAACGTCAAGCTGTACTTTTTTCCATAGATGCTGCCTGGTCTGCAGAGTTCCTTCAGCATTTTGTGTGTGTGTGTATGTGTTGCAAAGTAAAATAATGGTTTAGACTTGGCAGAGTTGCAGCTAAACCACAGAAGCTCTCTTTGAAAAAAACGTTGATGGCATATAGACAGTACAGAAAAGTCGTGATTAGCTTCAAGACCCTTTCAAATAGAAAAGAATGGGATGATTCAGTTTAGTTGGGTAGTCCTGCAAATTTAGTCCCAGTCTTGTGCCGAATGAGAGCAGGGCAGTATTTCATAGTGGGAACAGTGACTGCCCCAGTAAGGACAGGAACCGCAGAGCCTATTACTCATGCTACCCCGGCCTGAGTTTAGATCCCTCTTTGGCTAAATACCCTGTTTGCTTTCATTATGAGTTGGGCAGCACAACTCAAAAGGCCAGGAGGGCCTATGCTACACTGTATATCAATAAATAAATAAAAATTAGACTGCCAGAGTAAGATCTCAATGACTTCTTTATCCTTTCAGTTGCATACTATGTGTTTTGTTGAATGATGTGTAGTCTGTCTATAGAAACTAATATACAAATGACTGATTCCATACTGTTATTATAGAAAGTGTTTACATATTTCTGGATCTCATCTGGATTATCATCACTCACATACATCATGAAATTAGTGTTTTTGTTTTGCAGCAGCAGCAGTACAGTGCAATACATAAATTACTACATAATCATACAGAAGCACGCCAGCTATTTATACATGTGCCTAAGACTTTTGCACAGGTCAGAGAGTACAGGAATAATGATTGAAAGAAGCATGTTGTGAGTTGAATTACAACCTGCAGAATTTTGACTAAGAAACTTATGGAGAATGGAAGGTTTGCCAGCCCTGCAAAAGAATCTAGCAATACAGATAATCATTTCAGCAAGAAAAGTAAAATAGAGGGGTTGGTGATGGCAAAGCTCTCTCAGGCTCAACGCCAAGCGAAAGCTGGGACTTCAGGCAATTGCCAGAAGATGTAGTTAAGAATGAAGCAACTGGAGTGCTGGGAAGAGATGGTAGACGGAAAGCAATGACATCTGCCTTCCCAACATGCAAGTGGCAAAACCTGTTTAAGCTTTGAGACTCTGAAAGTCAGCAGTAGGATCAAAATAAGACATTCAAGCAGAATTGCAGAACCTGATACTCTGAACTGATATTGGAAAGAGGTCCTGGAGTAGATCTTTGGAGGATTTCTAAAGTTATAGGATGGAAGGAGGAAAAGAAGATATTGCAGATTAATAGAAAACCTAAAGCATAATACAGCCCCTTCGGCCCACAAAGTTGTGCCGAACATGTCCCTACCTTAGAAATTACTAGGCTTACCCATAGCCCTCTATTTTTCTAAGTTCCATGTACCTGTCCAAAAGTCTCTCTTAAAAGACCCTATCATATCCGCCTATAATAGTTCCTATTAACTGGAAGTTTGCTGGAGGTGAGGTGCAGTACTGAGGCAAAAAGGTCTCTCAGGGAAATGATTGAGTCTTGCTTCAGACTGGTATACTCCGAGACTGGCTCTGCTGAAGAGCTGTTGGTTCATAAAGCAAACACAGATGATGAAATTCATTATCACTTTCAATGTGCCCCCTTTTAGTAATCTGACACAAAGTGCATTCAAGTCATCAAATTGGGCACAAAACACACCATCTACCAGGCTATAATAATCTTCATATTCCTATATGCATCTGAACATTACACTACCAAAAATATTTATCTCAAAGATTCTACCCCTGTTGGCACAAAATTCTTCAAATCCACTTGCAGGATAAGAAAATAAATATCAATGCAGTTTTTTGGACCAACACCCTAGCATTGGTTCAAATCATTCTCAGACATGCCTAATACCATATGGATAGTCTGTTATCAGGTTCTGTCAAAGAGTAGACAGGAAAAGGTTTATTTAAGAATCTGAAAGCCTCTTTGAAAACATAAGACATCATCGCAGTTTCTGGGAATGCCTAGCATAGAAGTGGAGACCTATAAGGTTATGAGTTGACAGCAGGCACAAGTGGTGGAAAGAGCATAATACAGCCCATCCCGTGCTCTCCTGATCCACTGCAGTAGTGACTGTGGTTCACACATTGGCTCCATCAGTCACGTGTGAACTCAAAGAAATGGAGTGAAAGTAAACTCAAGATTCTGCGGATGCTGGAAATCCAGAGTAACAGGTACAAAATGCTGGAGGAACTCAACAGATTGGGTAGTATCAATAGAAAGATATAAACCATATGAAATAGGAGCAGAGTAAGGCTATTTGGCCCAACATGTCTGCTCCCCCATTCTTTCCTCTTGGCCCCAATCTCCTGCCTACCCTGCCCTAGCCCCCCCCCCCCCTATCCCTTCATGCCCTGACCAATCAAGAATATATCAACCTCTGCCTTAAATATACATAAAGACCTGGCAAAGAATTCCACAGATTCACCAGTCAAGCAGTCAACTGTTCACTCCTTTCCATAGATGCTGCCTGACCCGCTGAGTTCCTCCAGCATTTCAGAATCAGAATCAGGTTTATTATCACTGGCATGTGACGTGAAATTTGTTAACTTAGCAGCAGCAGTTCAATGCAATACATAATCTAGCAGAGGAAAAAAGGTAATAAATAAAATAATAAATAAACAAGTATATCAATTATGTTTATTGAATAGATTTTTTAAAATGTGCAAAAACAGAAACACTGTATATGAAAAAAAAAGTGAGGTAGTGTTCATGGTTCAATGTCCATTTAGGAATCCGATGGCAGAGGGGAAGAAGCTGTTCCTGAATCGCTGAGTGTGTGCCTTCAGGCTTCTGTACCTCCTACCTGGTAACAGTGAGAAAAGGGCATGACCTGGGTGCTGGAGATCCTTAACAATGGACACTCCCTTTCTGAGACACCACTCCCTAAGGATGTCCTGGGTACTTAGTAGGCTAGTACCCAAGATGGAGCTGACTAGATTTACAACCTTCTGCAGCGTCTTCCAGTCCTGTGCAGTAGCCCCTCCAAACCAGACAGTGATGCAGCCTGTCAGAATGCTGTCCACGGTACAGCTGTAGAGGTTTTTCCAGTGTACTTGTTGGCATGCCAAATCACTTCAAACTCCTAATAAAGTATAGCTGCTGTCTTGCCTTCTTTATAACTACATCAATATATTGAGGTTAGATCCTCAGAGATCTTGACACCCAGGAACTTGAAGCTACTCACTCTCTCCACCTTTGATCCCTCTATGAGGATTGGTATGTGTTCCTTACCCTTCTTGAAGTCCACAATCACCTCTTTCATCTTACTGACATTGAGTGCCGGATTATTGCTGTGGCACCATTCCACTAGTTGGCATATGTCACTCCTGTATGCCTTCTTGTTACCACCTGAGATTCTACCAACAATGGTTGAATTATCAGCAAATTTATAGATGGTATTTGAGCTACGCCTAGCCACACAGTCATGGGTATACAGTGTGTAGAGTAGTGGGCTAAGCACACACCCCTGAGGTGTGCCAGTGTTGATCATCAGTGAGGAGGATATGTTATCACCAATCCACACAGATATTGGTCTTCCAGTTACAAATTCAAGGATCCAATTGCAGAGAGAGGTACAGAGGCCCAGGTTCTGCAACTTCTCAATCAGGATTGTGGGAATAATGGTATTAAATGCTGAGCGATAGTCAATGAACAACCTCCTGATATAGGTGTTTGTGTTGTCCAGGTGGTCTAAAGCAGAGTGGAGAGCCATTGAGATTGTATCTGCCATTGACCTATTGTGGTGATAGGCAAATTGCAGTGGGTCCAGGACATTGCTGAGGCAGGAGTTCAGTCTAGTCATGACCAACATCTCAAAGCATTTCATCACTGTTGATATGAGTGCTACTGGATGGTAGTCATTAAGACAGCCCACATTATTCTTCTTAGGCGCTGGTATAATTGTTGCCTTTTTGAAGCAAGTGGGTACTTCCGCCCATGGCAGTGCGAGGTTGAAAATGTCCTTGAATACTCCTGCCAGTTGGTTGGCACAGGTTTTCAGAGCCTTACCAGGTACTCCATCAGGACCTTCTGCCTTGTGAGAGTTCACTCTCTTTAAAGACAGCCTAACATTGGCCTCTGAGACAGAGATAACAGGTGCAGCAGGGATCTTCACAGCTGTACAGTAGTTGTGTTCTCCCTTTCAAAGCTGCATAGAAGGCATTGAGGTCCTCTGGTAGTAAAGCATTGCTGCCATTCATGCTATTGGGTTTCACTTTGTAGGAAGTAATGTCTTGCAGACCTTGCCAGAGTTGCTGTGCATCCAATGTCACCTCCAACCTCATTTGAAATTGTCTCTTCGCCCTTGAAATTGCCTTCTGCAAGTCATACCTGGTCTTCTGGTACAGGCCTGGGTTGCCAGACTTGAATGCCACAGATCTGGCTTTCAGCAGATGACGTCCATGGCTTTTGGTTTGGGAATGTGCAGTAAGTCTTTGTAGGCACACATTCATCCACACAGGTTTTAATGAAGTCTGAACGACTGCAGCATACTCATCCAGATTCAGAGATGTTTCCCTGAATACAGTCCAGTCCTGTAGGAGCTCCCGTGCTTCCCTTGTCCAAACTTTCTTGGTCCTCACTACTGGTGCTGCAGTCTTCAGTCTCTGTGTATACTCAGGGAGTATATGTACAGCCAGGTGATCAGACTTCCTGGTGAGGGCATGGAATAGCACGGTAGGCATTCTTGATGGTGGTGTAGCAATGGTCCATTGTGCTGTTTTCTCTGGTATTGCAAGTGATCTGTTGATGGTAGTTGCTTGGTCATATTTTCAGACTGGCCTGGTTAAAATCTCCCCAAACGATGTGAAAGCGTTAGGGTGAGCTGTTTCGTGCATGTTGGTCCCAATACTCAGATTATCTAAAGCCTGCTTGACATTGGCCTGAGGTGGAATGTAAACTGCTTTATATGTGAAAGTAAATAAAATAGCATACATTCAGCTAACTACATTAATCATGATTTATTAGTACACTCTCCACTTCACGATCCGAGGCGGTAGTGGTGGAAAGAGAAAAAGCTGAAGCTCCAATAGGATCCCATTCCAGCAAAAGGTCTGAATGGGAGGGGGCGGACCTACTGCTATAAGCTTAGCCGTGGTTGGCGAATACCAACAGCCAATGCTGTGGCCCCGTGCTTGGAGGCAGCGCGCAGCGGGAGCTTCCTTCAATGAGTATGGCGGCGTTAGCCCTGGTTTTGCGATCTGGTGCCGGTTTTACGGGGAGAGCGGCGACGGCGGGATATGCGTATGCAGCCGCCAGGTCCTTCTGTGTCATTAGTGGCAACAAAAGCGGCTCTATTCACCAGGTCCTGGAGAGAGGGCGGTCGGAGGTTTTGGGAAGGCCCCAGGTCGCAGCCAGCCGTATTGGTGCCCAGGTAAAAGATGGGTGGGCGGCGCAGAGGTTAGAGAGGAGTCCTGGTCACCGTGCCGTTCTGGCTCTCACTCAGCACCCGTTAACACCGGGGAACCATTGATCTTTGGAGGTTACAGTCAACTTTTGACATAGTCGACGATACATATTTGTAGGTTGGAACACAGTGCTGAGCATTTATCTGATCCATTCCAGTTACATATTGGCACCTTTGTGCGTCTTAATGTTGACTGCATTTCCTTTTTTTTGTCACCGCTTTGTGTAGCTGGGTGGTACTCTTGTTATCTGTCTCCGTCCTTATCCATAGTTACGGAGATTTACAGCACCGAATTTGGCACTTTGACCCAGTCCCAATCATTCTCATCCACCCTAATCCCAGTTTCCTGCATTTGGTCAAAGCCCTTCTGTGCAACGCTAATCCCCTCGTTTACACACTGGGGGAAACGATTCTGATTAGCAGCCTTGATAATTTTGTCTCTATTAGAACATTCTTCAACTGTTTACATTTTCAGGAAAATCAAACCCAGCTTCTCCAGTCTTTTGTTATAGCTGATATGTTCCAATCCAGGCACAACTGTGGTAAATCCCCTCAGCAACACTCCAGTGCAATCCCATCCTTGTATTTTGGCAATTTGTCAATGAGAGGCATTGATAGTGTGGATACTCAGAGGCCTTTTTCCCAGGGGTGAAATGGCTGCCACAAGAGGACAGAGGTTTAGGATGCTGGGGAGTAGGTACAGAGGAGATGTTAAGGGTAAGTTTTTTACTCAGAGAGTGGTGGGTGCATGGAATGGGCTGCCGGCAACGGTGGTGGAGGCGGATACGATAGGGTCTTTTAAGAGACTTTTGGCCAGGTACATGGAACTTAGAAAAATAGAAGGCTATGGGTAAGCCTAGTAATTTCTAAGGTAGGGAGATGTTCGGCACAACTTTGTGGGCTGAAGGGCCTGTATTGTGCTGTAGGTTTTCAATGTTTCTATTAATCTGCAATATTTTCTTTTCCTCCTTCCATTCTATAACTTCAGAAATCCTCCAAAGATCTACTCCAGGACCTCTTTCCAATATCAGTTTAGAGTATCAGGTTCTGCAATTCAGCTCTAATGTCTTATTTTGATCCTACTGCTGACTTTCAGATAGTCTCAAAGCTTAAACAGGTTTTGCCACTTGCATGTTGGGAAGGCAGATGTCATTGCTTTCCGTCTACCATCTCTTCCCAGCACTCCAGTTGCTTCATTCTTAACTACATCTTCTGGCAATTGCTTGAGGTCGCGGCTTTTGCTTGGTGTTGAGCCTGAGAGAGCTTTGCCATTACTAACCCCTCTATTTTACTTTTCTTGCTGAAATGATTATCTGTATTGCTAGATTCTTTTGCAAGGCTGGCAAACCTTCCATTCTCCATAAATTTCTTGGTCAAAATTCTGCAGGTTGTAATTCAACTCACAACATGCTTCTTTCAATCATTATTCCTGTGCTCTCTGACCTGTGCAAAAGTCTTAGGCACATGTATAAATAGCTGGTGTGCTTAAGACTTTTGTATGATTATGCAGTAATTTATGTATTGCACTGTACTGCTACTGCTGCAAAACAAAAACACTAATTTCATGATGTATGTGAGTGATGATAATCCTGATTCTGATATGGTCCCTATTGTGGACTGAGAGTGGAAAGAGGGCAGTGAGGGTGGAATTGTGATTGGGAAAACGGGAAGGGAAAGGGCAGGGAGTGGGAAGCACCAGAGAGCCATTCTGTAATGATCAATAAACCAATTGTTTGGAATCAAATTACCTGCCCGGTATCTCAGGGCTAGGTGTGTTTACTCCTATGCCAACCCCTGTCCTTGGCACACCTCTACCACCTGTCCTATACCCTTCCCATGGCGCACCACCCTTGTCATTCCCAACATCCCTTGCTCCCACCAGGTTTACAATCTCACTTTCCACTCCATGTTGACAAACACAGTCAGACTGAGCAAATGTTTTCGGAAGCCTAGCTACATATATGTGCCTAAGACTTTTGCACAGTACTGTACATTACCAATAAATTATCAATGTTTTAACTTTTAAGTTTTTAGATACTGCTTTTCTAGTTCTTGCATGGTCTTGAATCTTTTGTTTTGTGCCAAATCTTCCAGGATTTCTGTACTTAAACTCTGGCCTCCTGCATATGAATGAGTTTAATCACTTGTTGGTTGTTAGCAGTGACTATCCATAAACCTGGCCATCACTTTGTGAAGATATTCCTTAAAGCTTGTGTCTGAACTGTGCATAAGGATATTTTAGTTATTTAAAGGCTTTGTATAAATGCCAGTTATTGTTTGTTACCACTACACTTGAGCTTTACTTACTATGGTTAACCGCTGTACAGTTCTGCTTGCCTGCACTTATTGATCTTTGAATCCCTGTTCACAAATCTCTCCTCTGCCAATAGTTCAGCTCTGATATTACTGATTCTGATGTATTCTTGTTCCTTGTATATTCCTGACTTAGTTTAGTATTCTGCAGAGTGCCTACAGCTGAATGGGTCCATATCTCCAGAGTTACAGTCCTGAACTTTGATACAGCTTCCCTTGTTTAAGAGCTTAAATGAGGACAGGTTTGAGACTAGAAAGTGATTTTTAAGGCTACAGAGATGCTTGGATTATGTGCGCAAAGAGCTGGCCAGGGCATGTAAGCTAAAAGACCTGTGTGAATATTTCTGTAATGTCAGTGACATAATTTGTACGTGTATTACCCTATTGCAATACCATTAAGACCATAAGAAAAAGGAGCAGAATTGGGCCATTAGGCCCATCAAGTCTGCTCTGCTATTTCATCATGGCTGATTCAATTTTCCTCTCAGCCCATATCTCCTGCCTTCTCCCCATGTTCCTTCATGCCTTAAATATACATAGAGACTCGGTCTCCAAAGAATTCCACAGATTTGCCACTCTGGCTAAAGAAATTTCTCCTCATTTCCATTTTTAAACAGATGCCGCTCTATTCTGAGGCTGTGTCCTCTGGTCTTAGACTCTCCCACCATAGGAAACATTTTTTCCACATCCACTTTATCAAGGCCTTTCACCCCTTCTGAGTTCTAGTGAATACAGGCCCAGAACTGTCAAATACTCTTCATATGACAAACCATTCAATCCTGGAATCATTTTCGTTAACCTCCTTTGAATCCTCTCTAGTTTCAGCACATCCTTTCTAAGGGGCCCAAATCTGCTCACCACTGCTTTATAAAGTCTCAACCATATAATCATATAACAATTACAGCACAGAAACAGGCCAACTCGGCCCTTCTGTTCCGTGCTGAATGCTTACTCTCACCTAGTCCCACTGACCTGCACTCAGCCCATAACCCTCCATTCCTTTCCTGTCCATATACCGATCCAATTTTACTTTAAATGATAATATTGAACCTGCCTCTACTGCTTCTACTGGAAGCTCGTTCCACACAGCTACCACTCTCTGAGTAAAGAAATTCCCCCTCGTGTTACCCCTAAACTTTTGCCCCCTAACTCAACTCATCTCATGCCCTCTTGTTTGAATCTCCCCTACTCTCAATGGAAAAAGCCTATCCATGTCAACTCTATCTATCCCCCTCATAATTTTAAATACCTTTATCAAGTCCCCCCCCCCCAACCTTCTACATTCCAAAGAATAAAGACCTTTCTCTGTAACTTAGGTGCTGAAACCCAGGTAACATTCTAGTAAATCTCCTCTATACTCTCTCTATTTTGTTGACATCTTTCCTATAATTTGGTGACCAGAACTGTACACAATACTCCAAATTTGGCCTTACCAATGCCTTGTACAATTTTAACATTATATCCTAACTCCTATACTCAATACTCTGATTTATAAAGGCCAGCATACCAAAAGCTTTCTTCATCACTCTATCCACATGAGATTCCACCTTCAGGGAACTATGCACCATTATTCCTAGATCACCCTGTTCTACTGCATTCTTCATTGCCCTACCATTTACCATGTATGTCCTATTTGGATTATTCCTACCAAAGTGTAGCACCTCACTCTTTTCAGCATTAAACTCCATCTGCCATTGTTCAGCCCACTCTTCTAACTGGCCTAAATCTCTCTGCAAGCTTTGAAAACCTACTTCATTATCCACAATGCCACCTATCTTAGTATCATCTGCATACTTACTAATCCAATTTACCACTCCATCATCCAGATCATTAATGTATATGACAAACAACATTGGACCCAGTACAGATCCCTGAGACACACCACTAGTCATCGGCCTCCAACCTGACAAACAGTTATCCACCACTACTCTCTGGCATCTCCCATCCAGCCACTGTTGAATCCATTTTACTGCTTCAATATTAACACCTAAAGAGTGAACCTTCCTAACTAACCTTCTGTGCGGAACCTTGTTAAAAGCCTTACTGAAGTCCATATAGACAACATCCACTGCTTTACCCTTGTCAACTTTCCTAGTCACCTCTTCAAAAAATTCAATAAGATTTGTCAAACATGACCTTCCACGCACAAATCCATGTTGACTGTTCCTAATCAGACCCTGTCTATCCAGATAATTATATATACCATCTCTAAGAATACTTTCCCTTAATTTACCCACCACTGACGTCAAACTGACAGGCCTATAATTGCTAGCTTTACTCTTAGAACCCTTTTCAAACAATGGAACAACATGAGCAATACGCCAATCCTCCGGCACCGTCCCCATTTCTAATGACATTTGAAATATTTCTGTCAGAGCCCCTGCTATTTCTACACTGATTTCCCTCAAGGTCCTAGGGAATATCCTGTCAGGACCTGGAGATTTATCCACTTTTATATTCCTTAAAAGTGCCAGCACTTCCTCCTCTTTAATCATCATAGTTTCCATAACTTCCCTACTTGTTTCCCTTACCTTACACAATTCAATATCCTTCTCCTTAGTGAATACCGAAGAAAAGAAATTGTTCAAAATCTCCCCCATCTCTTTCGGCTCCACACATAGCTGTCCACTCTGATTCTCTAAGGGACCAATTTTATCCCTCACTATCCTTTTGCTATTAATATAACTATAGAAACTCTTTGGATTTATTTTCACCTTACTTGCCAAAGCAACTTCGTATCTTCTTTTAGCTTTTCTAATTTCTTTCTTAAGATTCTTCTTACCTTCTTTATATTCCTCGAGCACCTCATTTACTCCATGCTGCCTATATTGATTGTAGATCTCTTTTTCCAAACCAAGTTTCCAATATCCCTTGAAAATCATGGCTCTCTCAAACTTAACCTTTCCTTTCAACCTAACAGGAGCATAAAGAAAACACGAGGAAATCTGCAGATGCTGGAAATTCAAGCAACACACACAAAATGCTGGTGGAAAGCAGCAGGCCAGGCAGCATCTATAGGGAGAAGCACTGTCGATGTTTCGGGCTGAGAGAAGGGTCTTAGCCCGAAATGTCGACAGTGCTTCTCCCTATAGATGCTGCCTGGCCTGCTGTGTTCCACCAGCATTTTGTGTGTGTTGCAGGAACATAAAGATTCTGTACCCTCAAAATTTCACCTTTAAATGACCTCCATTTCTCTATTACATCCTTCCCATAAAACAAATTGTTTCAATCCACTCCTAAATCCTTTCGCATCTCCTCAAAGTTAGACTTTCTCCAATCAAAAATGTCAACCCTGGGTCCAGTTCTATCCTTCTTCATAATTATATTGAAACTAATGGCATTATAATCACTGGACCTGAAGTGCTCCCCAACACATACCTCTGTCACCTGACCTATTTCATTCCCTAACAGGAGATCCAACACTGCCCCTTCTCTAGTTGGTACCTCTATGTATTGCTGCAAGAAAACTATCCTGCACACTTTTTACAAACTCCAAACCATCCATCCCTTTTACAGTATGGGCTTCCCAGTCTATGTGTGGAAAATTAAAATCTCTCACAATCACAACCCTGTGCTTACTACAAATATCTGCTATCTCCTTACAAGTTTGCTCCTCCAATTCTCGCTCCCCATTAGGTAGTCTATAATACACACCTATAAGTGTTACTACACCTTTCCCATTCCTCAATTCCACCCAAATAGCCTCTCTATATGAGCCCTCTAATCTATCCTGTCAGATCATCGCTGTAATATTTTCTTTGACAAGCAATGCAACTCCTCCCCCTCTTGTCCCTCCGATTCTATCACACCTGAAGCAACGAAATCCAGGAATATTTAGTTGCCATTCACACCCCTCCTGCAACCATGTTTCACTAATAGCTACAACATCATATTTCCAGGTATCAATCCATGCTTTTAAGCTCATCCACCTTTCTTACAATGCTCCTAGCATTAAAATAAATGCATTTAAGAAATTATCCACCTCTTCCTCTGTGTTTATCTCTAATGGTGCAAACAACTTTACTATCTTTTTCTTCCTTCTCCCATACATCTGTTCCTACACTCTGGTTCCCCTCCCCCCTCGTATCTAGTTTAAATCCACTGGAGCCTCTCTAGCAAACCTACCTGCAAGAATATTTGTCCCCCTCCACTTCAGATGTAAACCATCCTGCCAGAACAGGTCCCACCTTCCTTTGTAAACTGCCCAATTATCTATAAATCTAAAGCCCTCTGTCCTGCATCATGTCTTCAGCCACGTGTTGATCTGTGCTATCTTACTATTTCTCAACCTACCTGCACTGGTAGCAATTCTGAGATTGCAATCCTGGAGGTTCTGTCCTTTATCTTGGCGCTTAACTCCCTAACCTCACCTTTCAGGACCTCCTCACTCTTCGTACCCATGTCATTGGTCCCTACATGGACCACGACATCCGGCTGCTCACCCTCCCTCTTGAGAATACTGAGAACTTGATCTGAGATATCGCGGACCCTGGCACCAGGGAGGCAACAGACCATCCAGGATTCTCGATCTCTTCCACAGAACCTCCTATCTGGCCTCCTAACTATCAAATCCCCGATCACTCCTGCTCTCCTCTTTTCCCTCCTTCCCTTCTGAGCTGAGGGTCCAGTCTCAGTGCCAGAGACGCAACCACTGCAACTTGTCCCTGGTAGGTTGTCCCCACCAACAGTATCCAAAACGGTATACTTATTATTGATGGGAACGGCCACAGGGGTGTTCTGCTCATTCTGTCTAATCCCCTTCCCTCTCCTGACTGTCATCCAGCTATCTGTCTCCTGACTCTTAGGGGTGACTATCTCCCTGTAACTCCTGTTTATTTCTTCCTCTGCCTCCCGAATGATCCAAAGTTCATCCAGCTCACTGACATGGTTTGTCAGGAGCTGCAGCTGGATGCACCTTTTGCAGGTGTAGTCATCAGGGACAATTGTGCTTGCCCTGACTTCCCACATACTGCATATGGAGCACTCAACTGCCCTAACTGCTGCCTCCATTACCTACTCCTATGCTAATTAATTAATTAAAGGAGTTTACCCGGCCTTACCTCACTTGGAGTGAAGCTCGTCCCCAGCCTCTGCTCGCTTTTTAAATTCTCCCGCTGATCTCAGAGGCCGACTTTCATGCGCTTCAAACCTCGCCTCTGCCTGTTGAGCCAAAGCCATCCCACTCTGCCTCAGTCCACTCCGACGATGGCCGCTGTATATGGTTGTCTTTTTTTTAAACCTTTGGAATGCAACGTCACACGCCTGAGCAGTCTAGCTTCTTTTCCCCGATCAATTTTAAAAAACGGCTTCTTTCCGAGATGCCTTTACTTCTTCCCTCTTTGCCTCTTGCTTTGATTTAAAATACCGTTGAAAAATTCCTCTCCTTTTTAAACCTTTGGTGCACTACATCACGCGCCTGCGCAGTCTAGCCTCTTTTCCCCGAAAAACCCGCTTCTTTCTGAGATGCCTTTACTACTTCCCTCTTCGACTCTTGCTTTAACGTTAAATCCTTGTTTTATATTTTAGTCCTCTTGAAATGAATGCTAATACCTTCCTCACCACAGACTCGACCTGCAAATTAACCTTTAGGGAATCCTGCACAAGGACTTGCAAGTCCCTTTGCACCTCAGTTTTTAAAAAAATTTTCTTCATTTACAAAATAGTCAACACTTTAATTTCTTCTACCCAAATGCATGACTCTTCTCGACACTGTATTCCATCTGCCATTTCTTTGTCCATTCTCCTAATCTGTCTGTCTTTCTGTAGTCTCTCTACTTCCTCAAAACTACTTGCCCCACCACCTGTCTTCATATTGTTTAAAAACTTTGCAACAAAGCCATCAATCCCATCATCCAAAACGTTGACATATAATGTAAAAAGAATCGGTCCTATCTCAGACCCCTGTGGAACACAACTAGTCATTGGCAGCTAACCAGAAAAGGCTCCCTTTATTCCCACTCTTTACCTCCCGCAATCAGCCACTGCTTTATCTTTCCTGTAATACCATGGGCTCCCAGCTTGTTAAGCAGCCTCGTGTGGCACCCTGTCAAAGGCCTTCTGAAAATCAAAGTACACACCATCAACCGATTTCCTTTTGTCTATCTTGCTTGTTATTTCTTTAATGAATTCCAACAGATTCGTCAGGCAAATTTTTCCCTTGAGAAAGCCATGATGACTATGGCCTTTTTTATCATGTGCCTCCACGTACTGAGACCTTATCTTTAATAATGATTTTTAAAAGTTACCTTTAATGATCTTTTATAGTCATCTTTAATGACTAAATGATGTTTCCTTTCTTCTGCTTCTCTCCCTTCTTGAAGAGTGGACTGACTTTTGCAATTTTCCTGTCTTCCAGAATCTAGTGATTCATGAAAGATCATTTCTAATGCCTCCTCTTTCAAAACTCTGGAGTGTATACCATCTGGTCCAGGTGACTTATCCAGCTTCAGACCTTTCAGTTGCTCTATAACCTTCTCTCTTGTGCCTTAAATAGGGTATATTGATGCTAATATTCTAAGTAAACATGCTCTTTAATTTTAACATTGATGCTGAGCTAAGGAAAATATGTTCAGGTAGAGCAGGAGAAATTGAAATCAGAAACTCACTCTGGGCAGGACCCTGAAAGACATAGCCAGCTCACTTTGAGCTTGATGGGATAAGACATTCTGATTTGAGAATGAGGCTCTATGTTAAAGGAAAAGGGGAGATTTCCCTTTTTAGAGTTAGCCTTTGATTATTTGTTGAGAGTAACTTGATTTAAAATTCTGTTTCCTAGCATATATTATTTAGTTAAAAGAAGTTCTGAAGACTTTTGTAACTTACCACTTATATAAATTAAAGAAATTAAAAGAACCATCAATAAAACAGGAAAATCTTAGGAGCTCGGGCAACATGTATGAAAAATAAACATCATCTTTTTGGGCCAGTGACATTTTCTTTGGAATGAATTTTAAATGCTAACTCTTTCTCCAGCATCCACACTTGTTTGCTTTCCAGCTGAAAGATCCCGGCTATTGTGTTTGACATGGTTTGATTCTATTTGATACTGTAAGAATTTTTCTTTTCTTTTGCAGGTTAACCTTGCATGCAGTCAACATTTTCGTTATTTTTGTTCAGATGAAAACACTGGGGAGGGGCGACTGATTTACACTGGAAACTTGGCCAAGGCAGTATTTGGTAAGGGGTAGCTTTACTTTCTGATTATTGTTGATGACAAATGATTAGAATAGGAGAAATACCTGAAATTGTGTGTATGAATAAGAAAATTTTAAGGCTATAAATCCATCAGAGATAGGAGCAAAATTAGGCCATTTGGCCCAACTAGTCTGCTCTGCTATTTCATGAAGGCTGGTCCATTTCCCTCTCAGCCCCAATCTCTTGCCTTCTCCATGTAACCCTTTATGCCCTGGCTAATCAAGAATCTATCAACCTGTCCATTTAATATACCCAATGACTTGGTCTCCACAGCTGCCTGTGGCAATGAATTCCACAAATTCACCACTCTCTGTCTAAAGGAATCCCTCCTCATCTCTGTTTTAAATGGATGTCCTTGCATTCTGAGGTTGTGTCCTCTGGTCTGAGACTTCCCTACCATAGAAAACAACCTCTCCACAGGAGAGGCTTTTCAACGCCCGTCATTCTTCTGAATTCCAGTTAGTATTGGCCGAGAGCCATCAAATGCTCTTCAATGGATTATGCTTTTAATCCTGGAAACATTTTCATGAGCCTCCTTTGAACCTTGTCCCAATTTCACCCACATTCTTCCTAAGATAAAGGGCCCAAAACTGCTCTCAATTCTCCAGGTCAGGCCTTGCCAGTGCCTTTTACAGCCTCAGAATTGCATCATTGCTTTTATATTCTAGTCCTCTCAAAATGAGTGCTGACATTTCATTTTCCTTCCTTACCACCGACTCAACCTGAAAGTTAATCTTTAGGGAATCCTGCACGAGGACTCCCAAGTCCCTTTCCACCTCACCCTTTTGAATTTTCTTTCCATTTGGGAAGTAGTCTACACTTATATTTTGTCTACCAAAGGGCATGTCTAAACACTTCCGGACACTATCTCATCTGCCACTTCTGTCCTAGTCTTTCTGCAGCCTCTCTGCTTTCTAAACCCTACCTGCCCTTCCACCTATCTTCGTATCTTCTGCAAACTCGGCCACAAAACCATCAATTCCATCATCCAAATCATTGGCCTATAATGTACAAAGTAGTAGTCCCAACACAGACTCCTGTGGAACACCACTAGAAGCCGGCAGCCAATCCGAAAAGGCTCCCTTTATGCCCACTGTTTGCTTCCTGCCTATCACGCAGTTTTTAAAGGACTAAATGCAACCTGTATTTTTCTCAAAGTTTGTAACACCTTTCCTGCACCAGTTAATTTCAAGTATTTGGTCATTCAATAAATGTAAAGCAGTATAATTTCTTGTGTTTGATTTGCTGAAATGGTTCATTATGTTTGTGCAGAAATGTTTTTAGCCTTCTACTAAAATTGTAAACTTGATTAATCATTTAAATATATAACTTTCATTTTTCCAGGTGTGAAGTTCTTCTCTTACTCCACCAGCATTTTCAGTTGTTGTATGATGCCCTATGTCATTCTGCACTCTGGCCTTGGAATTCAGAGCCCTGCATTACAAGCAGCATTCTGTGGCATAATTGGATTATTTACTTTTTTAAATCCCGTGGTATTGCATCTCCTCACTAGAGGTTATGTGATTCACTTATATCACAATGCGGAAACTGACAATTACACTGCAGTCACTTACAACGCCCTCCTCCAACAGAAGAAAACCATTTTCCATCAAAAGGATGTAGAAGTTCCTGGAGTCAGCAAGATGTTCACCACATTCTATGCAAATAAGAAATCAATGTTAGTAAATCCAGTGCTTTTCTGGTACCCAAATGATTATAATCACCTTATGGGTTACGATCGACCCTTTTCCTTTGATTTGGACGATTTACAAAAGTGATAATGAAATGAGATCGGGGTGAAGAGGTTGTGTGTACAGTTTGTTTACATAGTAAAATTCTTTAAACATTTGGACCTGGTAATGCTTTTTAGTTTTATACACTTAGAACTTACTATATATTGTATTTTTAAAAATGTAAATATTAGCGATCTGAAATGCAAATGAAGAATCAAAATACACAATAGGTTCAGCAGCTTTGATGCTATGGATTCATGGAGCTTCATCAAAATCATTGCTGTGGACAGTTCTAGTATTTGACCTGCTGAATTTTTGTTTTCAATTTTAGCTTTGTTTCTAAAATGCTTAAACGGTATTTGTGAATTATTCTTAGATGTACCGCAGCAAATGAAGTTGCTCAATAGGAAATGCTTGTATCATTTGAAAATGATTATTTCTTTTTCAACTTTAATATCCTCCACACTGTGTTTTGTAGGATCAGTAATAAAATGTGCTTGGGCCTCTGCAATTAATACTGAGAGCTGAAAAGACTAGGAGGGCCAAAAGAGAGATTCCATTGGGTGTCTTTTGATTTTATAAGGATGTGTCTGTTAGAACTTAATGAATGAGGAGCAACTCTTCATCTCACTGTTCCCATACTACTTTCATTCTTTCTGATCTTGGAATAGGTTCAATACAAAAGTGTAGGGTTCAAAACTGTAGGCTTGTGATAGAGCCCAATTTGTTGTGTTGTTCCTTTTCGTGCCTTGTGCATTGGGTCACACTTTTACCATTTCTGTAGCATTTTGACTTTTTTTTATGTGGCCAAGTTGCTAGCTTGACACTCAACCCAGCATGGATGGAAAGTGTTCAAGGAGCCAGACGGATTTGAACTTGGGACCATTCGCTTTGAAGTTCAGTGCTGATGCCTCTGCCCTTCCTAATTTGCTAATCTACAAAATAGTAAGAAATTGCTTCAAAGGAACCTTCTTTGGCTTGTATAAACTATTGATATTACTTAATGTGTGTATTTGTAAATTACCAACTTCATCCAAAGTACAGGTCCAGATAGCCTAACTGATGTTCGCCCATTTATAAATTTGCAACACACAGTATTTGCTACTTGAGTAAGTGCCCACAGTACTGCCAGACTTGAGTTCATTGAAACCTTTCAAATGTTGAAAGGCCTTATTAGCGTGGATGTGAAAAGGCTGATTCCTATGGTAGGGGAGTCTAAGACCAGAGGACACAGACTCAGAATAGAGGGATGCCCATTTAGAATGTAGATGTGGAGGAATTTCTTTAGCCAGAGAATGGTGAATCTATAGAATTCACCACCATAATGGCTGTGAAGGCCAATTCATTAGGTATACAGTATTTAAGGTAGAGGATGATAGATTTTTAATTAGTCAAGGCATGAAGAGATGGGGAGTAGGCAGGAGTTTGGTGTTGAGAGGGAAATGGATCAGCCATGTTGAAATGGCGGAGCAGACTCAAATGGCTTAATTTTGCTCCTATATCGTATGATTTTCAGCAGGCTGACTAAGTGGTGGACTCTGCATCATTTGCTGATTGCTGTAATGCAGGAAAAGTCATGTGACCAACTTAATGCAATGTTTCATGTGGTACCCTTCTGGTTACAGCTTTCTGTTGTTTTGTCTTAGTTGTCAGACAAGTTCAGGGTGTTACCCTATATCATGTTTAATATTCACTTGATATTTAACCAAAGCTTTCTGGAATTTAATAAAACAAGTATGAAACTGGTTTATCCTTTTCTGTGAGTTAGAAACAAAGTCCCAACAATTTAGTCAAACATTTTCATCATGTGACTCCAAGTTGACTCTGTCCAATCCTATTATCTACTAAGTGCCCGCTTATCATTTCCCTAATAGAGGTGCTTTCCTTGGTACTGCTGTTAGGTGAGCTATAGTGTGGTTGTTTGTTCACGTACAGCTGTAGGAAACCATGCTTGAGATATTCCATGAATTCATCCTCCACACAACTAATAATCTGGTTAGCCCAGTCTCCAAATAGATTAAAATCTCCCATGAGTATTGCATAATCCTTATTAAATGCACTTCTAAATTCCTAGCATGTACTATGCTCAGTGCTATTACTATTTGGGGGATTATTTTCAGCTACCACCAATGTTTTCAGCTCCTTGCAATTTTTTCAGGTCATTTCTCTCTCTCCCCCCACCCCCCACTGTTGCTTGTTGAGATCCCTCCTTTATCCAGTAATATCTGGATTGCCCTTCCTAATTCTCAATTTTCTTCTCTTTTAAAGCTTAAATATCCTCTTGTGGGGGAGAAAACACTGCTGGAAAAACTCAATTGGTCAAGCAGCTTCTGTAAAAGCAAAATATTATTAGATGTTTGGAGTTATGCCAAAATATCAAATATCTCTTTGCCTCCAATGATGCTGTTTGACCATTTCCCAGTATCTGCAGTCTCTTGTGTCTCCATTAAATATACTCTTAACATTTACTTCGCAAACTTGGTTACTTTGCCATCACAGTTTGCAATGTTTCTTGGAACCTATTTATTTCTGTTTGTGCTATAAATTCAACTATCTTCTGGTTGCTGCACACATTCGGATTAAGAGCAATCATACTGGTCTTTGTTCATTTTTTTCCTGCTGTCTCTAATTGGTTGTACATGCTTGCCTTTGTATATATTGCCCTTTCCTAAGTAGACTTTGTTTTACCATAAAAATTAATAATAATGGTAGATGCTGGAAATCTGAAATAAAAGCAGAAAGTGCAAACACGAGGAAATATGCAGATGCTGGAAATTCAAACAACCCTTAGTCCTGATGAAGGGTCTTGGCCCGAAACATCGACAGTGCTTCTCCCTATAGATGCTGCCTGGCCTTCTGTGTTCCACCAGCAGTTTGTGTGTGTTGTTTAAAAGCAGAAAGTGCTAGAATCACTTAGCTGGTCAGGAACCATTTGCAAAAAGAGAAATGGTTAAATTTTTCAGGTTGTATATCCTTTGATAGAACTGCGAAAGGGAGAGCGAGTTGATTTTGTGTTGTAGAGATTGTGAAATCTCACTCTATCTGAGAGATTCCATTTGTCATATCCATGCCCTCTGAAACCTGACTGCTAAGTGTAGCATTTTAAGACCATAAGATATAGGAGCAGAATTAGGCCATTTCACCCATTGAGTCTGCTCCGCCATTTCATCATGGCTGATCCATTTTTCCTCTCAGCCCCATTCTCCTGCCTTCTGCCCTTATTATTTTCACTTGTGTTATTCTGAAAGATCATTTTGTCTTTTCTCTATTTAACTTGAACACTTTGAACTGGCAGGGAAGGCAAGCATTTCATAGTACCTTCACATTTCCACCAGCTGGCTGAGCAATCTGCTAAGAGTCAAGGAAAAATCTAGGTTGATTATTGGGAATTTGTAATAAACCTCACTACCTGTGTTAATGTATAATTCCTTTATAGAAATTCAATTATATTTGTATGAGTGTAGTATTTAATAAGTATATGGGATGGAGCTCCCAGGACTGGACATCATCTATTCCAGCAGACTCAGGAGGAAAGCAATCAGCATAACCAGAGACTCCACACACCCCGGCCACTCCCTGTTTGACCCACTTCCATCCAGCAAAAGGTTCAGGACACTAACAGAACAAATAGACTGAGGAACAGCTTCTACCCCAGAGCTGTGGCCTCCTTCACACCACTCCCACAGAACAGTGACAAACTGTGAGCACACACAAGGACTCAAATACTTGCACTAATGGCACTTTGTGCATTACTGTGACATTCTGGTGCTGCTGTAACTTGTTTTCTGCTACTTATCTATTTAATACTGTTTTTCTATTACTGTCTTGTTTTTATCTACCACTTTGTTTGAGTGCCTGAGAGGAAGCCAAACAGAGTTTCATTGTACCTATGTATAATGACAATAAAGCTCATTCAATTCAATACAATTCAATTTTTTGTTTCCCATGTTGTAACAAAGCTCCCTGCTCCAGTATTTTAAGAAAAAACTTCTCCTGTAATCATCCAGTAATTTGTGGATGAAGAACTTTCAGGCTATTGGTAAAAGAAGGAAGTTAAATATTTATGTATTAATTGAAAATTAAAGCCATTTTTGGTCATAATTGTTGTGTTAAACAGACTTGAGCTTCTATTTTTGGGACATAGAGACGGGAAATCTGGCACATTTAATCTGTTCTACTCCATTCCAGCTCTACATTTTTCACAAACACAAGAAAATCTGTAGATGTTTGAAATTCAAAGCAACACACACAAAATTCTGAGGAATTCAGCAGGTCAGGCGGCATCAATGGAAAAGAGTCAGCAGCCTGACTTGCGGAGTTCCTCCGGCATTTTGTGTGTTGCTCTACATACTTTTTTATAGTTAATCAAATCAAAGAATTAAGATCAGTGATAATATTGCTCCTGGTGATACATGTAAATTTATCAATAAATAAAAAGAATGTAGCTCATTATTTGAAAAATCATTTGTTTAAAGGCATTTGCAAGAGCTGGTTGAGGCCATTTGAGGAAATGAGGCACATTGTTTGGCATTGCTCTGCCACTAAACCAAATTATATTGCTTATTTGATCATCTTTGCTAATGGCAATTTTTATATGATGGTTTATGTTTTACTACAGTGAAAATAAGCAATTCTGAAATATAGATATTGTCTGCAGTGTTAAATCTGCAAATGTTTTAAGTTTTTTGCCACTAGGTGGTGGAAACACATTAATTATCACCTTTTTCATATGAAGATAGAAACATAGAAAATAGGTGCAGGAGTAGGCCATTTGGCCCTTCAAGCCTGCACCACCATTCAGTATGATCATGGCTGATCATCCAACTCAAAACCCTGTACCTGCTTTCTCTCCATACCCCCTGATCCCTTTAGCCACATGGTCCATATCTAACTTCCTCTTAAGTATAGCCAATGAACCGGCCTCAACTGTTTCCTGTGGCAGAGAATTCCACAGATTCACCGCTCTCTGTGTGAAGAAGTTTTTCCTCATCTCGGTCCTAAAAGGCTTCCCCTTTATCCTTAAACTGTGACCCCTCGTTCTGGACTTCCCCAACATCGGAAACAATCTTCCTGCATCTAGCCTGTCCAATCCCTTTAGAATTTTATACGTTTCAAAAAGATCCCCCCTCAATCTTCTAAATTCCAGTGAGTATAAGCCTAGTCGATCCAGTCTTTCTTCATATGAAAGTCCTGCCATCCCAGGAATCAATCAAGATGCTGAATATATTTAAATTGTAGAACATATCGCATAGCTATGAAACTTAGTTTCTCAAATTTGGGAGAGGAGCACAAGACTAAACCATAATACTTGCGATGAATAATTTTCTAACTATTGATTGCTGTCATATCCACTTCATATTTGTATTTATTTCATAGTGAATTAATTGCTTTGAAATTCAAGCTCTTCTGTTTCTCCAAACTCTGAACAGGTATTTTTCTTCTGGATGTCAGATGTTTTTTTTCTGACAGTAGTAAGAATCCTATTAGTATCTGAAAATTCTTTTAAAAATCTAGTTATATTTTAGCTGGCGATGAATCTTCACTGACATTCTGATGACTTGATAATTGTGCATCTGTTTGGTGATAATTTCCTCATTTGTACTACACATTGCACTTGGGTCTGAAAGGCAGTGAAATTGTAGATGATTTCACATTGAAAATTTAGTTATTGTATCACCATGAACAGCAAATCTTTATATATATGAAAACCTCACCCTTTGTGTTCTCTTTAAATATATTTACATGAGCTCAACAATTGGAAAAAATAGTCCGGGGTCATTATTATACTTCAAATGTGTTTATCAGTAATTATCAAGTTTTGATTGCATGTTCTTGTGCAATAAACTTAAGTTGTTATTAGATATGGCTGGGCAGTGAACAAGGAAGCTGGATTAGAGTATGTGTCATTTAATATTTTGATAATTGTAGTTAATTGGGTACATTTATTGAATATTGGATCAGGGACCATTACAAATAAGTGAGAAAATTATTGTTTTTTTTCCCTCCAGGGGTGTTCTTGGGATTCCTTGTAGCATCTCTGCAGTGAATTTGGAAAGTTGCCATTATTTAGCACCTCTTGTAATTGATATACTGTTGAAAATTGCTTCCCAATTCGGTTTGAAGTTCAAAGTAAATTTATCAAATTTAATATATATCACCGTATACAACCCTGAGATTCGTTTTCTCGCAAGTATACTCAATAAATCCAACAACAATAATAGAATCAATGAAAGACCACACTCAAATGGATGGACAACTAATGTGCAAAAGACAACAAACTGCAAATACAAAAAGAAAGGAAAATAAATAAATAAGAAATAAATGTGGAAAACATAAGATGAAGAGTCCTTGAAATTTATTCATAGGTTGTGGGAGCAGTTCAGTGATGGGGAAGTGAAGTTGTCTTCTCTGGTTCAAGAGCCTGATGGCTGATGGGTAAAACTGTGGGTCCTGAGGCCTCTGTACGACCTTCCCAATGGCAGCAGTGAGAAGAGAGCATGACCTGGATGGTGGGGGTCCCTGATAATGGATGCTTTCCCATGACAATGCTCTGTGTAGATGAGCTTTACCCGTGATTTTGTAGGATTTTCCAATTGAGGGCATTGGTGTTTCCATACCAGGCTGTGATGCAACCAATTAGCATACTCTCCTCCACACATCTATAGAAGTTTTTCAAAGTTTTAGATGTGCGGAATCTTTGTGAACTTCTAAATGGGTTCTGAAATGCAATTGGACACCTGTCAACAATTCCTCATTAATTTGCAACCACACTGCCTGTAGTTTGTCACAAACTCCTTGCACTGACCCCATTCTATTCAATGTTAGCTAGAACATGACAGAGGCTGTGCTCAGCCCTTTGTACGTGCACTGATGAGTACAATTTCCTTAGTTTCGTCAGATGGTTAATGTGAAAGCCTGTAGTACCATCCCTCAATGGTATTCTGTTTTAGAATGGCTTCATCACTGGCTTCAAAAAAAAAAGACAGCAGAAAAAAGGTCAAAAAACCACCACCTTGTTGACTGGTATCTTGAGTAAAGAATTGTATGGATAATGTTATCCAAATTTATTTTCTCCTCACCCTGCCCAGGAGTCCCAAAATGAGTCATAAACCATGCCTGGAAAAAGCATAGCTTGAGATACCTTACCATATTGGTGAGGTAATTGGTCCAGCTGGGTACAGAAAATCTTGGTAGAGTTGAAGCGCTGAATGCTGATATTCACCTGCTGGTGTAAAAAGCCCTGCGATTCCATCTCCCAGTGGTGTGCTGAGTGACTGGGTCCCAGGCATGCAGGTGGTTAGAAAAGCAAGCTTGAAGACTGGTAAGATAAAAATGGCCTATAATATTGTAATTTTAATGTCTGTAGATTGGATAATCTGGATGTACTGTCAACAAATATTTGTAGAAAACTTCTCCAATAGGAACTAACTTAGAGGAAATTGTCTTGAATAAATTAATAGAATTTTGCAGTCTTTCTCATATACAGAAGAACTTGAGAAATAGGATCAGGAGTAGGCCATCTGGCCCATCGAGCTGCTCCACCATTCAATAAGATCATGGCTGATTTGGCCAAGGGCTCATCTCCACCTACCTGCCTTTACCCCATAACCCTTAATTCCCCTACTATGTAAAAAATCTATCCAGCCATGTCTTAAATATATCAGCTACATGTATGTTGCACACTTAGGGAATCTTGTGTTATCCCACAATTCATAGAAATTTAGTATCGTCTTTGCCTTAAGCACCCATACCTGGCATTCCGCATCACTTTTCCTGAATGTTTGCTTTTTGAGATCCATTTTCTTGCAAATATTTACATGGAAGAAAAATCAATATAATTTACAAAATACTGCATAAACAGTCATGGATAACAAGAAACCACTGTGGTAAACAAGACAGATAGTGAAAATAAAAATAATAAGACTGAGAATATAAAATGTAAAGAGTCCTTGAAAGTGATTCTGTAGATCATAGAATCAGTTCAGAAGAGTAGCGACTGAAGTTATCCATACCTGTTCAGGAGCCCTGATGGTTGCAGGGTAATAACTTTTCTGAACATGGTGGTTTGGGTCCTATGGCTCATGTGCCTCCTACCTGATAATAGTAGCAAGAAAAAAGCATAACCACAATGAAGGAGATATTTGATAATTGATGCTGCTTCCTTGTGGAAGTGCTCCATGTAAATGTACTCAATGGTGGGGGGGGGTGGGGGCTTTGCCTATGATGATTTGGGCTGTATCCACCCCTTTCTGTCGCCTTTTCTGTTTCTGGGCATTGACGTTTCTATACGAAGCTCTGATGAAATCAGTTGAGATATTCTCCACTGTGCATCTGTAGAGCTGTGAATGTTTTTGGTGGCATGCTGAATTGATGCGGACTTCCAAGAAAGTAGGGAAGGTGCCATGCCTTTGTAATTGCACTTGCATGCTGATCCCAGGACAGATCCTCTAATATGTTAACACCAAGAAATTTAAAGCTACTACCCTCTCCACTGCCATTTGCCTACTGAGATCTGGCTTATGGACCTCGGGCTTCTTCCTTCTATAGCTGATAATCAGCTCTTTGGTTTTGGTTTTTGCTGACATTGAGTGAGAGGTTGTTGTGACACCACTCAACCAGATTTTCATTCTCCCTCCTACATGTTGATTCATCGCCACTTTTGAATCAGCCAACAGCAGTGGTGTTGTCAGCAAACTTAAATACAGTATTGGAGCTGTACTTATCCACACAATCATAAATTTGAGCAGGGGGCTAAATGCACAGCCTTTTTGTCCACCTATGTTGAAGGTGGTGGCGGAGAAAATGTTTGTTTATCTAGTACTGCGCGTAGTAGGCACTTCCAACCCTTTGAGACATGCTGCCCCAGCTACCCCTGACAAAGCTAATTAGCTCTGCTCTAATCACGGGACAATTTACAATGACCAGTGAACCTACCCAGTATATCTGGACTGTGGGAGGGAAGTGGAGGACCTGGAGAAAACCCATGCATTCTACAGGGAGGTGCATAGAGGTTCCTTACAGAATGACACCGCAATTGAACGCCGAACTCTGGAACATCCTGAGCTTGTAATAGCGTTGTGCTACTGTAGCACCCAATCTATTGTTGAGGAAATTAAGGACTCAGTTGTACAGGGAGGTACCAAGGGCCAGGCTTTGGAGCTTAGTGATGAGTTTCGAGGGGATGATAGTGTTGACATGCTGTTTACGTCTTCATTTTCAAGGTGTTTCAGAACTGAGTGAAGAGAAATGAAATGGCACCTGCTCTTGACTTTTGTAATGATAAACTGCGGTGTATCCAGGTCACTCCTCAGGCAGAAGATGATATGCTTCATGATGAGGAAGGAAAATGCCATGTTAGCATTCATTTCAAGAGGTCTGGAATACAAGAGCAAGGGTGTGATGCTGAGGCTTTATAAGGCACTGGTGAGGCCTCACCTTGAGTATTGTGTACAGTTTTGGGCCCCTCATCTTAGAAAAGATGTGTTGGCATTGGAGAGGGTCCAGAGGAGGTTCACAAGGATGATTCCAGGAATGAAAAGGTTATTTTACGAGGAATGTTTGATGGCTCTGGGTCTGTACTGGTTGGAATTCAGAAGGATGAGAGAGTATCTAGTTGAAACCTTTCAAATGTTGAAAGGCCTAGACATGGTAGATGTGGAAAGGATGTTTCCCATGGTGGGAGAGTCTAGGACAAGAAGGCACAACCCCAAAATAGAGATGCAGAGAAATTTCTTTAGCCAAAGGGTAGTGAATTTGTGGAATTTGTTGCCACCGGCAATTGTGGATGCCAGGTCATCAGGTGTATTTAAGGCAGAGATTGATAGGTTCTTGATTGGACATGGCATCGAAGGTTACAGGGAGAATGCCGGGAACTGGGGTTGAGGAAAAGAGAAAAAAAAGTCAGTCATGATTGAATGGCTGAGCAGACTCGATGGGCCAAATGGCCTAATTCTGCTCCTATGTCTTATGACCAACTTCTCAAAACACTTCATCATGGAAGTACTACTGGTTGAAGATGCCCGATGATTAGCACAGGTCTTTGGCCAGATATATCGTCTGGGCCAGATGCTTTTTGTAGAGTCACCCTCTTGAAGGATGATCGCACATCAGCCTCAGAGACAGATCATAGGGTCATCAGGGACCTTGGGTGTTTGTGAAGTTGCCTTCATGTTTTGTTATTCAAAGCAAGCACAAAATGCATTGACCTCAATGCCAACAAGAAGACCAGATTTAAGCATAACTTCTCTTTTCTTATTGCTTTCCTTTCCTTCTGCTTTGCAGGGATCCTCTGTGTCTGTTTTACTTTTCAACCAGAGATTTAACAAATACTGAAAGTGCCAGGAACACAGCATTTTAGGACAATGACTCTACATCAGAATTGGGAAAGTGAGAAAATGAGTACAAGTTGGAAAGAGAAAGTGGGAAGAGAAAAACAACAGATCTGTATACCTTCCCCCTCATTTTTTGCATATCAAATGGCATGGCTTCACTTGGACTTCAAATTTTGTTTGTATGCAGCTTTCTTTACACTTGAGAAAGCAAATGCTGTTTGCCTGTCCCTATAAGAATTATAAACCATAATAATGGGAATTATAGACCAGTTAGCCTGACATCAGTGGTGGGGAAGATACTGGAGTCAATTATAAAAGATGAAATAGCGGCACATTTGGATAGCAGTAACAGAGTCAGCATGGATTTACAAAGGAGAAATCATGCTTGACTAATCTTCTGGAATTGTTTGAGGATATAACTATGAAAATGGACAAGGGAGAGCCCGTGGATGTAGTGTACCTGGACTTCCAGAAACCGTTTGGTAAGGTCCCACAAAGGAGATTAGTGGGCAAAATTAGAGCACATGGTATTGGGGGTAGGGTACCAACATAGATAGAAAATTGTTTGGCAGACAGGAAACAAAGAGTAGGGATTAACGGGTCCTTTTCAGAATGGCAAGCAGTGACTAGTGGGGTACTGCAAGGCTTGGTGCTGGGGCTGCAGCTATTTACAATATACATTAACAATTTAGATGAAGGGATTAAAAGTAACATTAGCAAATTTGCAGATGACACAAAGCTGGGTGGCAGTGTGAAATATGAGGAGGATGTTAGGAGAATACAGGGTGATTTGGACAGGTTGGGTGAGTGGGCAGATGCAGTTTAATGTGGATAAGTGTGAGGTTATCCACTTCAGTGGCAAGAACAGGAAGGCAGATTACTATCTGAATGGTGTCAAGTTAGGAAAAGGGGAAGTACAATGAGATCTAGGTGTTCTTGTACATCAGTCACTGAAAGTAAGCATGCAGGTACAGCAGGCAGTGAAGAAAGCTAATGGCATGTTGGCCTTCATAACAAGGAGAGTTGAGTATAGGAACAAAGAGGTCCTTCTACAATTGTACAGGGCCCTGGTGAGACCACACCTGGAGTATTGTGTTCAGTTTAGGTCTCCAAATTTGAGGAAGGACATTCTTGCTATTGAGGGAGTGCAGCGTAGGTTCACGAGGTTAATTCCCAGGATGGCGGGACTGTCATATGTTGAAAGATTGGAGCGACTGGGCTTGTATACACTGGAATTTAGAAGGATGAGAGGGAATCTGATTGAAACATATAAGATTATTAAGGGATTGGACACACTAGAGGCAGGAAACATGTTCCCAATGTTGGGGGAGTCCAGAACCAGAGGCCACAGTTTAAGAATAAGGGGTAGGCCATTTAGAACCTTTTCACCCAGAGAATTGTGGATCTATGGAATGCTCTGCCTCAGAAGGCAGTGGAGGCCAATTCTCTGGATGCTTTCAAGAAAGAGTTAGATAGAGCTCTTAAAGATAGCGGAGTCAAGGGATATGGGGAGAAGGCAGGAACGGGGTACTAATTGTGAATGATCAGCCATGATCACATTGAATGGCGGTGCTGGCTAGAAGGGCCGAATGGCCTAGTCCTGCACCTATTGTCTATAATCCTGCATTCCACCTGATTTCTTCCCAGTATTCCCATGTAACCCAGTATGAACATGCTATGTACCTTCATCTCAGTTTCAGCATTGTTAGTTTAGCTTTCTCTTCTGGCTTCATCCATCTCACCATTTGCATTCTTGCATACAGACTTGCTGTGATAACAATCATTCACTACCCTTCACATGATGTCATCTGGACAACGTTCATCTCCGGAGCCATTGCAGACATTCCTTTTCTCTTTGTCTATTCTCCTCTGCAAGTTAAAAGGTGCTTACTTTATCACTTCATCAGCACTGATGAAAGCTCATTGTTCTGCAGTAGTGCTTTCTCCCTCCATTTATGCAGCTTTTCGATGTTCATATTCGATTTAATAAACTAGGGAAAGAAATTATTAAGGATGAAGCTTCGAGGTGTTGGAGTGATTTCTGGGTTTATGGCATATGCATTTAGCAATTGACTTTGGCTACCAGTCTTCACTTCTGAAAATGTATTGTGGATTTAATTTGGAGTGCAGCTCTGAACAATGGGTTCCTAAAAGCTGTGAATTCCAATTCAGCCAATGCTGATTCATTTGGGTGTCTGTGTGTTGATGTGAATCAGAAGGTGTGAAGGTTGTATGTAGTTTCAAAGAAAGCATTGTCCACACATTGTAAATATGGAGTTATCCTTTGATGTTTGACACATAAAATATGGAGCCCCATATTGGACCAGCAGACCTTTCCATGGAAAGTGTCTCCATATGATGCCTGCTGTACCTTATTTTGTCAAATAAAGAAGCTGCTTTGTATCAACCAGTAATTTTCTCCAGTGACTTCGGTCATGCAACAACACGAGGTACTTCGAGACTAATGATAAAACAGGTCAAAGTCAGCATGGTTTCTGTAAAGGGAAATCTTGCCTGACAAATCTGTTTGGGTTTTTTGAGGAAGTAACAAGCAGGATGGGCAAAGGAGAGGCAGTGGATGTCCTCGGACTAGCACGCAAGTACCATCACAGCAAAGGCACAGCAGCACCACTACTTCCTTAGACATTTGCGCAGATTTGGCATGTCATCCAAAACTTTGACAGACTTCTACAAATGCACAGAGGAGAGCATCCTGACTGGTTGCATCACGAGCTGGAATGGAAACAACAATGCTCAAGAATGGAGTTGTGTACAGAGGGTGGTGGATGCGGCCCAGTCCGTCACAGGCAAAGCCCTCCCACCACTGAGCACATCTAAAAGGAATGCTGCCTCAAGAAAGCAGCATTCATCATCAAGGACTCCCACCATCCAGGTTGTGCTCTCTTCTCACTTCTTGTGACACAGTTATTTAAGAAAGGGAGGGGACAAAATATGGAATTACGAGGGGTGATTGATAGGTTTGTGGCCTAAGGTAGAAAGAGTCAATTTTAGAAAACCTAGAACATTTATTTTTCAACATGGTCCCCTCCTACATTTACACACTTAGTCCAGCATTCATGGAGCATACAGATCTTTGACCTCTGGAAAGTTTCCACAGATGGGTGATTGATAAGTTTGTGGCCCAAGGTAGAAGGAGATGAGTTATACAGCCCTTGTTACAAGCACATGCAGGTCAACTCTTTGAGTGATTATGCAGAAAGTTTGAAGTTAATTACTCATCTCCTTCTACCGTAGCCCATGATCTTATCAATCACCCCATGCTGTGGCCCGCCTCTGGAGGTCCAAGATGCCGACTTCTACAAAGATGGGATCCGTATGCTCCATGACCGTGTGTAAATGTAGGAAAAATAAATGTGCTAAGTTTTCTAAAATTGACTCCTGCCTTAGGCCACGAACGTATCAATCACCCCTTGTATAAATGTTAGATGGTACCCATTATTGCTGGCATCTAGTATTGGACTGGATTGTGCATAATCTGGCCAGCTGCCCTCTTGCATCCCCCACAACCCACATTTTCCCCAGAGATGCACTTGCCTTTCTCAGTCTATTCCTCCAGAAACCCTAACTAAAGATCCAGTTACTCTGCTGACTTTGATAGTCTTTGAACAATTTTTAAATGTTATTTTGGAGACTTAAAAATGTTAAATTAACTTAAAACAAAATTCTTTTAAAATACATTTAAGTGCTAGAAGTTACTTTTTTAAAACTGGCCATAGAAGTTAGATCAGGCTGTTATTTTGGTTGAAGGTTCTTGAACAGTGGTGTCTCATAAGGATCAGCGTTGGGACCTCTGCGATGTTTATCAGGATCTTAGTTTAAAATATCTAATGAGTATTTTAGCAAGTTTGCAGATGATGCCAAAATTGGTGGAGTTGTGGAGAGTGTAAAGGACTATCAAAAATCACAGTGTGTTATAGATCAGTTACTGATATGGAACGAGAAATGGCATATAGAGTTTCATTTGGGCAAGCATGAGGTGTTGCACTTAGGGAGATCTTGTAATGTCTGGCTTCCATGTCCCTAAAAATTTAGATATGCTTAGATTTATTGAAGGTGTCTGTTCACATCTTTTTACCTTCTGCTACTTGAGATCCTTGACTCCAAAGGAAAAATAAAAGCTGAGTTTGATCTTAAATAATTTTTCTTAGACTGGCATCCTTGTTTAGGCATTTTGAAAATGTGTTTATCTTTCTCAGTCCATGCTGGGTGTGAAAATAGAAGGGAAAAAGTTTCAGTAGTATGCTGAAGGAACCTTGCATTTAATCTGGTAACACGGATATCCGTTCTCTGAATGCTTTATTGTTGTTTTTACTAGGAGCTCTTTGTCTCTTTTTTTCATTTTATTGCTCTTGCACCCTGAAAATTAACCACATTCTATTCTGTATGACTTAATATTGCAGTGTTTTCCAATCAGTTTAACAACAGATTTCCTGTGATCATGCTATTTGTTTAAATTCTGTCAGTTGCTTGGCTAAGATCGAGTCTTAGAAAATCTGTTACAACCATTTCACCACAGGGGAGGCTTAGTGATTTTTTAATGAAAAATGTCAGCAAGAATTGGTTGTTGGCAACACACACAAAGTGCTGGAGGATCTCAGCAGGCCAGGCAGCATCTGTGGAAAAGGGTACAGTCAATGTTTCAGCAGGACAGGAGTAAAAAAAGATGAGGATTAGATTTTAAAGGTGGGGGAGGGGAGAAAGGAGAAAGAACCACCAGGTGATAGGTGAAACTGGTGGGGGGGGGGGGCATTGGGGGATGATGTAAAGCGCTGGGAAGTTGATTGGTGAAAGAGATAGAGGGCTGGAGAAGTGGAATCTAATAGGGGAGGATAGAAGGCCATGGAAGAAAGAATAGGGGAGAGGAGCACCGGAGGGAGGTGATGGGCAGACAAGGAGATAAAGTGAGAGAGGGAAAAGGGGATGGGGAATGGTGAAAGGGGGGATGTTACTGGAAGTTCGAGAAGTCAATATTCATGCCATCAGGTTGGGGGCTACCCAGACGGAATACAAGGTGTTGCTCCTCCAACCTAAGTGTGGGCTCATCACAACAGTAGAGGAGGCCATGGATGGACATATTGGAATGGGAATGGAAAGTGGAATTATAATGGGGGCCACTGGGAGATCCTGCTTCTTCTGGCAAACAGAGCATAGGTTCTTGGCGAAGCAGTCTCCCAATCTACGTCAGGTCTCACCAATATACAGGAGGCCACAGTAGAAGCACCGGACACAGTAAATGGCCTGAGCAAACTCACAGGTGAAGTGTCGCCTCACCAGGAAAAACTGTTTGGGGCCCTGAATGGTAGTGAAGGAGGAGGTGTGGCACTTGTTCCACTTGCAAGGGTAAGTGTTAGGAGGAAGATCAGTGGGGAGGAACAAATAGACAAGGGAGTCATGTAGGGACTGATCCCTGCAGAAAACAGAAAGTGGGGAGGGGGTGGGATCCCATTGGAGATTGTGGTTGGTGGTGGGATCCCGTAGGAGAATTGTGTGTTGGACACGAAGGCTGGTGGGGTGATAGGTGAGGACAAGAGGAACCCTATCCCTGGTAGGATGGTGGGAGGATGGAGTGAGAGTAGACGTGCGTGAAATGAGAGCGATGCAGTTGAGGTCAGCATTGATGGTGGAGGAAGGGAAGCCCCTTTCTTGGTAAAAAGAGGACATCTCCCTCGTTCTGGAATGAAGAGCCTTATCCTGAGAGCAGATGCAGTGGAGATGGAGGGATTGAGAGACAGGGGTGCCGTTTTCATAAGTAACAGGGTGGGTTGAGGTATAGTCCAGCTAGCTGTGAGAGTCCATGGGTTTATAATAGCCATCAGTCGGTAAGCTTATATTTTGTCTGGATAGCCTCCAATCTGATAGCATAAACGTCGATTTCTTGAACTTCCTGTATTGACTCCCCCTCCTCTCCTTCTCCATTCCCCATCCCCTTTTCCATCTCTCACCTTATCTCCTTGCCTGCCCATCGTCTCCCTCTGGTGCTCCTACCCACTTTTCTTTCTTCCATGGCCTTCTGTCCTCTCCTATCTTATTCCCCCTTCTCCAGCCTTGTACCCCTTTCACCAATCAACTTTCCGACTCTTTACTTCACCCTCTCCCCCTCCCAGATTCACCTATCACCTTGTATTCCTCCCTCCCCTCCCTCCACCTTTTAAATCTACTCCTCATCTTTTTTTTATCTAGTCCTGCTGTAGGGTCTTGGTCCGAAACGTCGACTACTTTTTTTCTATAGATGCTGCCTATCCTGCTGCCTATCCAGCATTTTGCTTAGATTTACAACATCTGCAGATTTTCTCTCGTTTGTGAAGAATTGGTTGATTCTGGTTGTCCAAAGGTCTAGAGATAACTTACAAATGTTTTAATTGTAGAATGAAAAATTATGCTTTTGCTTAGTGGCTCTCTCAGTCACTGTGATGCTCATTCTTCGCCTTCACCAGTTATGTACTGCTAAGCCTGATGTTTCCACATGTGAATATAAGCAATAACTGCTAACTATTCATCTTTTAAAGACACTAAACCTAACTAATCCATGTTATCTCTGCTCACGCACATTCACGCACACATATAGAGCAATGGCTACTAAAAAAATACTTTGCAGCAATTAGTTCTTCTGAGTCACTTTCCTAAGAATTGCTTTTATCACCTCTGCTTTACGTGTGTTCAACTCCCCAGCCTCTCTCCAGGTTTCTTCAATTTATCAATAATACCAGTTCTTGTTTTGAAACAATCAAATGAGTAATCTGGTTTAAAATCACATTAACCTTTAATTTTGGGAATGTCAGTTTGCCTAGCATATTGCCCCACATATTAAGCATCATTCCTTACTCTTAGTTAGTTGATTATTTATTCTACAAAGAACATATTATATCAGAATAGTCCAATGGAAATAACCAATTTACAAAGCTAGAGCACAGGCTCAATAATAGCGTACTGTCTTTAATTACATATTTCCATTGCATTAGTTTAACTTAACCTTGCCACCAATTTATGATTTATTCTCAGATAAAAAATATTCCCACCCTGCCACACAATTCAGAAATGGTGCACCTTGTAAGGTGATTATTTCTGCTTAAGTGCTTCATGATCTGACTGTATAATAGCAGCCGATTTAATAGGATATCTTCAGAAACAGATACACACTAAAAATATCCCAGTTTGAGCTTCTATGTGTAATTTAACATTTATTTGGAGAGGACAACATCTCTATTACATACCTAAAGACAAGATAGATGAGATGCCAGTGTTACATATGCGGACAATACATTTACAGTTTCTGAGAAATGAGGTGAGAATATGGTTGGGTTGAGTTGCCCTCCAACCATGACAATCCAGTTGCAAGCGGTTCGTCCTCATACGAGGAGACATCGTCAGTGCACTGTTCACTCATGGTGTGTCCTTCTCTGATGTTCATAGGCATACGAGATCCTGCAGATGCTGAAAACATTAAGCAACACACACAAAATGCTAGAGGATTTCAGCAAGTCAAGCAGCATCTATGGAGGGAAATAAAGTTGATGTTTTAGATTGAGATCCTAGGTTTGTTGTGGTTTGTCCATCATCGTCGATGAAGACCTCGACACCATTTGATGATGGTGTCGAGACTAGCGCTTGATTTGGATTTAAGTGAGGGAGAGTTGCACAGTGTCAGCCTCACTCTCTTCCCAATTCCCATCTGGATCCAGTGGCAAGACAAGAGTCGAGACGGCTGGAGATGGGACAAGGCGCAGTGGATGAGCAGGACATCTTCTGTTTCTTGTCGTGCTCTACCCGTTCCACGGCGCTTGCAGAGACCACCTTCTTGACTGATGGACCTTCCATTGGTCTTGTCCACTCAATCCGCTGGAGTCTGTCTTCACATGCCTGGGATAGACAACTCCCTATCTCACCAAGGGTTTGAGACCTGTCGGCTACCCTTAACCTGGTTTAGCCGGCTTGTTGACAGCTACGGGGAGCCACAGGTGAGAGCTGAGTGCCAGGTGGGGACCAAAGATGGACAAACTGCCTGAAAAGGACGCAGCATGTTCCTCCACCAGAGGCACTACCTCTCCCTGACACCCCATACACTCCTATGTTTGTATTACAGGTGAGAAGCCACACCCATAGCCATTTGTATTTGACTTATTATAATGAAGTCTCCAGCAGCTTCCTTAATATAATGTTGAAAGGCTTCAGAAAAAAATTCAATGCACCACTGATTTTTAGCACTTGTGCTTGGTGAGCTGAACTCCCATTAGTGAAGTAATTCCTTTTCTAAGTAAGGCTTTTTAAAATGCTTTCCTTGTTTGTTGCTTTTAGGAAGTAGCAAAGTCTTGAACCAACGTGCATGTCTTTTATTTACACATGATAACTGCCATTGGCAATATGTTAGCATTGTTAGCATCAAGAATACCATTGTGTTCCATGACACCAACTTCCTTTATTAACACAATTTTTCACAATGATTGACTTTGGTCACTTCAATTACTCGATATTTTTGGAGTTTCCATGGGGAAGATTTGGAGTAGGTTTTACAAAGTACAATAAACTTGCAAAGGTTGATTGATTAGAGAACCACTCATTCAAAATGTAAATTGGAACTAATGTTTTGGAATTTGAATTTAATATAATGACCTTAAGTTGGCTCATGCCATTAAGCACTACTGACTTTAAAGATAGGGAGAAATGTTTTCTTTAAACCAATATAGCAAGGAATGGAAGAATAAAGATAACTTCTGAACTTTTACAGATCTAGTGAGGAAGAAATCCAAGGAACCATACTCCCAATGACTGGCACACAACTATTGTTTCCACCTACTGTATATGCTTCTCTATAACATGGCTCATTTTCCAAGCTTTGTTCCAATATGTGTGCTGTACTCTTATGACTTGGTTTCCCCTAATAAATAATACCCCACTAGTTCCCTCCCACATCTCAGCAGTTCATTCTGAAATCATCACAAATTGCAATTTTTGTATAATCTTTTCTGAACATACAGTTAAATATTTCCTTTGTGATTTTGGTAGCCATTACACCTAACTCATCTCTATTCTGCAAGTGTATTATATTAATGATTTAAACCATATACTGGAAAGGCAGGGCGTTGGGATCGGAGACAAGAAGCAATTTCACTCGCGAGGTTCACTCCCCTGTCTCTCTGTAGCGCTGAGGTTATGAAGACTGCCCCTGGCCCTGGTGCTCCATACTTGCTAATATGATGGACTGATACCGAGGCTCGGACTTAACCCACGCTGCTCCGGGGTTCAGATCTAAGGACATATTTTGTTTCAAAATGTTGTTTCTATGATTTGTGTTTTCCCCCCATTTCTCTGTGCATTGGGTGTTGGTCTTTATTTTATTATTTTTTTTAAATTGTGTTCTTTCCGGTGTCTTGCTTTGTGGCTATCTGCAAACAAACAAATCTCAAGGTTGTATAATTTAAACATTTTTTTGATTATAAAATGTACTTTGAAGGTAGGGCTGGGCAGCGAGACAAAAAAGAAAGTAAAATTGTTAAGGGAAGAAGAATAAAAGGTAGGAGTTGTTGAATTTGAAATGATCAAAGTCCATCCAATTTATCTTTTACCATTGTTATATTATTACAATGGAATCACTGAATACTCACACCAATCAATCTTTTGTAATCTCTTTTTGCAGGTGGATTCATAGTGAAACAGATGTTAGTTTCTGTAAAGCAAACCCTCCAATACAAATGCTGAAGTGCATAAGTGAACAATGCCTTTGAACTCTACAGCAGGATCACCTGGTAAATATTTGGTAACCGTAGAAATTATTAATAGTTGGATAATAGGAGTTATATATTTAAAATTATTTTCTTACAGTGAATGTAGTCACTGAGCAATTAAGTGCTCTGCAAATGCAGTAACTCTCTCTAACTTACCAGTTATTCGTAGTCCAGTTTCAGATTCTGAATGAAGGTTTCTGTCCGAAGCTTTGACTTTTCTTCCCTTCTGTCTGACTTGCTGAGTACCTCCAACATTTTGAGAGCGTTGCTTCAGATTCAATTTATTGTCATATAAACCAGAGTGCAGTGAAATTCCTTGCTTCCATAAAGCCCACAGAATAAACCATGTACATTAAAGTAATAAAAATAACAATTTAAATACATGGGATCCAGGGTGACTTGCCTGGTTAATTCAGAATAGGTCTGAAGACAGAAGGAGGTACTCATTGGAACATATTCTGGCTGGAGGTTTGTGACTAGTGGTTGCTGCAGGAATCTGTACTGGGACTGTTGTGTATTTACTATTTCAGTTATATTTGAGTGATCTTTTATATATATTGTTCATTTAAGTTTTTCTGTTTGTTTAAATGATTCATGATGAGTTATATGTATAAATATGTGAATTGCATACGTTATCATCTTGCTTGAAGTAAGCTTGAAGTTAGACCTGCATTTCGGACTCGCGTGTATTCCTTGAATCAGTTTAATGTGTTGAAGTTACAAAGCATTAACACTGGCGATGAGGTATTTTTGAAATGAACTCGAGACGGCTGCTGACCCATTCAAGTGCAGCAAGGCGTTTGAACTTTAAAAAACACAGCGAGTAAAAAACGCAGCCCAGCACGTGCAGAGATGCTGAATAAAAAGAAGGGCCATAAATAGAAGAATTCAGGGTTCATAAACTATAAGCACCCAGTGATAATAATTAATGAAAAAATCAGAAATGGCTGGCTACATTGGAAGGATGTATACTGAGATATTGCAACATTATTTTGAAACAAGTGAAATAGCTAATTGGAAGCGTGTGCCAATTTTGCTAAGTGCCTCGGGTTTAAAAGCATACAGTTTGCTTCGAAGTTTGACTGCCGCAAACAAATCTGCAGAAATAAGCTTTACTGATTGTAAAAGTAGTACAGGAACTCTTGGAAGCAAAGCCATTGTTGATTGCAGAATGCTTTAGGTTTCATAAGCGGATTCAAAAGGGAGGGGAGACCATTTCAGCATACTTGGCTGAATTGAAGGATTGTCAGTGTTGGGCTTAATGATGCACTGAGAGATCACTTGTGGAATTTTAAAAGAAAGCATTCAAAAATGACTCCTACCTGAAGCACAACTTACATTTAAAAGAGTAATTAAAATCACTGTTTCAATGGAAACTGCAGAGGGAGATGCAATTGAGTTGCAGTCAGGAATGAAAAGGTGTGTGAATATGATTGTAACATCTAAACAGAAACCAGCCCGGCTGAACAAATTGTGCTACCTTTACGGCTGGGGCTCACATAGACCAAATAAATGCAGATTTAAAGGTGAAATTTGCAGAAGATGCAACAAAATAGGACACACAGACACAGAGTGAGTTGGGCAGGCAAAAATGAATGCACTGCTCAGGGAAGAGAAAAAGCTAAAAAGTCAAGCTGCATTTCAAAAAGAGCACCGATCTGCACACTGTTGATGAAAAATCTGATAATGATACCAGTGGCACAGGACTGTGTGGCCTGAAAAACTTACAGTGTGAAAATTAACAATAGACAAGCAATATGGTTTACACAAGAGGGAACGGCAAATTAATTAAAATGGAATTGGACAGTGGCTCAGCTGTTTCAGTCATCCACAAAATGAGTCTGAAGGGCATTTCAAAGATATTAAACTGAAGCCTTCAGATATCCAACTAGGAGTTTGTACTGGAGAAAAGATAGCTCCTGTGAGAATGACATTTGTAATTTACATGCCACATCCCTTGTAATGAAACCATATGAAAGTGCATTAAGAAAGATACTGGACAATGCCACAGCAATCTTCAAGGATAGCATTGGAAATCGCAAGCATATGGAGCCTAAAATAGTGTTAACTGAAAATGTTGCACCCAAGCCTGTCCTGTTCCTTATACCATCCACGATAAAGTAGCCAGTGAGCTAGAGCACATGGAGGCTGAAGGAATTATTTCCTGGTTGAATGGAGCCCATGGGCAATGCCAATGGTCCCAATCGCCAAGAAGAATGAGTCTGTCAGGATTGGTGGTTGATTTTATGGCCACCATCAATGCAGTACTGGAAGTAAATCAATGCCCCCTGCCCAGCATAGAGGATATCCTTGCAAACCTTTCTGGAGGAAAACACTTCAGCGAAGTGGACTTTGCTGAGGCCTACTTGCAGATGGAGATAGAACAAGAGTCCAAAATGTTTCTCTCCTTAAATTCTCACAAGGGGCTTTATTGCTACAATAGGGTTATTTTTGGAGTAGCATCTGCACTGGCACCCTGGCAGAAAGCTATGGACCAGGTGCTGCAAGGCTGCCCAGGCTCTCAGTGTTACCAGTAAAGATGACAAGAACATCTCCAAAACCTCAAGACAGTGTTAAAAAAGATTAAAATTCATTGGCTCAGAGCACGACACGACAAGCGTGAATTCTTTAAACCAAACATCACTTACTGTGGTCACACGATAGAAGCACAAGTGTGCTGAGAAAATTCAAGCAGTGGTGGATGTTCCAAAGCCAAAGAACATGCCAAACCCAGCTCGTGTGCTCCACTCATTACTGCAGATCGGGAAGAAATGACAATGGGCAAAACACTCTGAGATGTTTCTCAAAAAGGTAAGGAGATGATGATGTCATACACTGTACTGACACATTATGATCACATCATCCAGTGAAGCTTTCCTGTGACACCTCTCCTTATATTACAGGTGCAGTCATGTCACATGTCAAGAGTGATGGAAGTGAACACCCCATGGTCTTTGCATTACGGTTCCTTCCCGCTGCAGAGAAAAGTTACACACGGATTGACAGAAGGACCTTGAGTCTGGTTTGGAGTATAAGATGTTTCAACCAGTACTTGTATGGGAGAGAGTTTACCGTCATCAACCACGAGTGTCCATTTTCAATTGAGAGAAAGGTGTTCCACCAACAGCAGCGGCACGAATGCAGGGATGGGCTCTGTTTCTTGGAGGACACAATTATAAGATTGAATTCAACAGGACAATTAATCATGGAAATACTGATGAATTGCCCTGTTTACCCTTGGAAATGGAAGTGCCAGAAATATTTACTGAAAAAGACACTCCTTTTGACGTATTCCCCTAATGTCTCCCTATTAACGACAGAGATGATCCAAAGGGAAACCAGAAAAGAACCCACTCTGTCTCGGGTCTACATTACCACTGAAAATGGCTGAAATGTGCAACAGACACTCCTGTTTCCCATGTTTACCAGCGCTGAGATGGCGGAGGTTGCCTTATCAGGCGATCGAGAGTTGTTGTACCATGCAAGCTGAGAGCTAAAGTGTTGGAGGTGTTGCTTGCTGGTCTTCTATCTGTGGTTAAAATGAAAGTGTTAGCTCGAAGCTTTATCTAGTGGCCTGGGATGGGTCAGCAGATCAAGCAGCTTGCTTGATTGCAGAGTGTAGGATGCCAGCGTGTCCAGAAGATGCCAAGAGCAGCACGTCTCCATCCCTGGGAATGGCCTGCATTCTCCTGGCAGAGCATTCATGTGGATCTTGCCTGCCTGTTCATGGGCACCAAGTTTCTCAGTAGTAGTGGATGCAGCTACAAAGCAGCCAGGAGTGTGTCCACTGTAGCTTCGCACACTGCTGATGTGTTGAGAAGCCTTTTTGCAAGGACTGGTGCTCCCAAATACTCAGACAGTGACAATGGACCACAGCTTGTGGGGGAGCAGTTCCGATCATTCCTAGAAATTAATGGAATACCACATATCACATCTGCACTGTACCACCCAGTTATAAATGGCTTGGCGGAGAAGTTTGCCCAGTCTAAGGAACGCTATGCGAGCAATATCAGCAGAACACACTCCACTACTACTGAACCAGAAGCTCGCCGATATCCTCCACGTATATTGTAATGCAACACACTCCACAACCAATAACTTACCAACCACGCTGTTCCAGGGTCGTCCCTTGCATTCACGCTTGGATCTCCTCAAACCCGATCTCTGGTTATGCTGCATCTGGAGAGTTGCATTTAGTTCTGTTTGTCCTGTTATAGGAAGGATGTGAAGGCTTTGGAGAAGGTTCAGGATGATGGTTTAAAGGGAGGTTGGACCAACTTGGGTTCTTTTCTCTCGAATGGTGGAAGCTAAGCGGAGACTTGAAAGAAGTTCATAAGACTGAGAGACACAGATAAAGTAGGCTACTTGTATCTTTTTCCCAGGATCAAAATGTGTAATAGCATACGTTTAAGATGGAGAAGGAGGGGAGGAGGCTAAGTTCAAGGAAGATGTGTGGGGCAATCTTTTTTTACGAGTGGTAAGTATTTGGAATGTGCTACCAGATTGCACTACAATCTTTGCACCATTCTATTATTTTATTCTTGTCTTAATTAAACGCAGATCATTACAGCACAGGAACAGGCCCTTTGGCCCATTGCGTTGTGCAGAACTAGTTAAACTTCCAATGAAACTAATCCCTTCTGCCTACGCAATGTCAATGAACCCTACCGCCTGTCGCACAATCCCTTTGACCTACTACTGTCAGGAAGAGCATCAGGACTCAGACTGCCAGACTGGACAATAGCTTCTTTCCTTAGGCTGACTAATGAATACCCTGCCACACCGAGGTCTTGTCACTAAGACAGCGATCTATTTACTGTACTGTTTATAGTTTACCTGTCCTGGGCACTACAAGCATTTTGAATTATATTTTATGAACTTATTTATGATAGAATTTTGTTTTATGTTCTGTGTGTGGGTGCGCTGTGGTCTGGAAAAAGGTTTGTTTTGTTTGATTGTTTATGTGTACAGTCAGATGACAATAAACTTGAACTTGAGTATCCTTCTATTCTCTCCATTTTCATGTGCCTAACCAAGAATCTCTTTTGTACCTCTCGCGAGGCAAGGGAAAAGCACAATTTTCAACAACCACCCTAGGAGCATACCTCATATTCTGCCTGGCTAGTTTCCAAACTGATGGAATGAATGTCCTTTTCTCTAACTTCTGGTGATTATTCTCCTCTGCTTCACCCCCGCTGCCCCACCCTTTTTTGTTTTCCTCCATTTTGCTGGCCTTCTCCTCTCTTCTCCTTCCCCGCCTTCACCACCTCCCTTATCTTCTTCCCTTTATTCCATGAGGAAAGGTATCTTCCTCACTGGAAGAATCTTGGGGTACACTTCAAAGATAGGAGGTGAAGAGATAATTTTTCTTCAGAGATTGAGTCTTTGGACTCCTGCTTGGTCTTTGAATATTGTCCAGGCGGCTGGCAACAGATTCCTGTTGAGCAAAGGGATAACAGATGACGGGAATGCAGGTTTGTAGTTAGAATCTTACCATGTGATGGAGCACGTTTGAAGGGTTGAGTCGCTGACTCCTGTTCCTGATTCATATGTTCAACGACAGTGTTTTCATTACGCAATCCGAGAAACCAACTACTTGAACACGTTCTTTCAGATGCAAGCCAGAAAAGGAAAAGCACAATTTTCAATTAATATTTTAAACACCTTGTAAAGCAATAAAATTGAAAAGGTGCTGGGTTAAGTGGGAAGGTGCAGTACAGAGTTAGGCCATTTGGCCCATCAAGTCTATACTCACCAGTCAGTACCTACCACATTAATCCCAGCAATTAGTTTATAGCCTTTTGTCTAGACAATTTAAGTGCTAGACAGTGATCTTTAGGTTCTTCCAGATGAGGAAATATCCTTTCCATGTTCAATGAGTTAAGAACCCTCAGATCTTAAGCATTTTAATGAATCTTTTACTTTTTTCAATTACAGCAGATGCAGGCTGTCCAACCTTTTCTCATGAGACAACTCACCCATTGCAGATACATGACGAATAACTCTCCATTGAACAACTGTTAGTTACCCCGCTTCAGCTGCTCTCCAACACTGTATTCCAGATCTTCTCTGGGTGGAAAATGGTCTGCTTCAAATCCCCTCTAAATCTTTTGACCCTTACCCTAAATCTCTCAACTAGTTTTATTTACCTCTGATATGGGAATAGTTTCCTGCAGTTCGCCTATCCATACCCCTCATAAGCAACACACACAAAATGCTGGAGGAACTCAGCAGGCCAGGCAGCATCTGTGGAAAAGAGGACAGTCGACGTTTTGGGCTGAGACCTTTCATCAGGACTGGAGAAAAAATGATGAGGAGTAGAGTTAAAAGGTGGGAGGAGGGGAGGTAGAAACACGAGGTGATGGGTGGAACCGGGAGGGGGAGGTGTGAAGACCCTCATGCCTCTCATTATTTTGTTTACACCAGTCAAGTCTCTCTGAACTACTTCCTCTCCAATCTCTCCTCATAACTGGAATGCTCCATTCCAGGTAGTATCCTGGTAAGTTTTTGCTGCCACCTTGAACAGTACTTTATCATAAATGTTTAATAGTATTTTAAAGATCTATTGTATTATATATGTATGTTAAAATTCAACTCAATTTTAAATCAGTTTAGGTACAGAAAATTAAGTATGCATTGTAAAACCACTTGGGTCTTATGCAACATTATTTTAATCTTATGTAGATTATCTTACAGTGAGATTTGTTGGTAAATCTGAGGCCCCTGTTGGTCATAGTTGACCATGGATATTTTGTCTTAGCTGTCTAGGTATGCAAGCCAGGGCAGTACAATATGGAGAGCAAGCTGTTGCCCACGTAGCAAGCTCCCCCTCTCCATGCAATTGATGAACCCAAACGAATGGCAGAGACCGATACAGTTTGGTGCAAGCAGTGTCGCAGGAGAGGCCAGTCAGCGTTGAAAAGGTAGGACTGCTTTGGGACTCCCGCTTTGGACTTTCCCCTCGAGGTTTACTCCCGAAGCCTTCCTCATGAGTGAGTATAGCTGCAAAACAATGGAGGTTTGAGATCAGAGTTTTCCTTCTCCGAGATGAGCTGCCAACCTCGCCTGACGAACCCCATCTGCCTGAAGCAACTAGTTTTAAGGTGCCAGTAACCCACCTTTACTCCTTCTCCTGTCAGCAGAAATGATTCCGCTGGGCTTTATAGCTAAGCCACACATGAAGGCCAGGAGCTGGACTTGGTTGTCAGAGGCTATTTGAGGCGCACACCATTGGGAGTGTTTAATAGGTAGTCAGAGTTTGTCCCCATTACCACCCCCAGCTGTAACAACTTCAAGGAACAAGTTGGTAAATACGAGGTATTTTATCAGTTGATTTGCCATTTTGCCATTTTTAGCGTGGTGAATACTGAAAACAGCTTGTGGAGGAGTACTGAATCATTGGCAGAAACTGGATTATTAAGTAATATATGTGTTCTTTTGCTGCTATTTTATTTATGAATTCATTGCAAACTTGTTCATTAAAACATAAGAAATAGGAGCGAGAGTAGGCCATCTGGCCCATCGAGCCTGCTCTACCATTCAATACGATCATGGCTGATTGGACCATCGACTCATCTCCATCTACCTGCCTTTTCCCCATAACCCTTAATTCCCATACTATGCAAAAATCTATCCAACCTTGTCTTAAATATATTTACCGAGGTAGCCTCCATTGCTTCATTGGGCAGAGAATTCCACAGATTCACCACTCTCTGGGAAAAGCAGTTCCTCCTCATCTCCATCCTAATCTTGAGGCTATGTCCCCTATTTCTAGATCACCTACCAGTGGAAACAACTTTCCTGCCTCTATCTTATATATCCCTTTCATAATTTTATCTGTTTATGTAACATCTCCTCTCTTTCTTCTAAATTCCAGTGAGTACAGTCCCAGGCAACTCAATCTTTCCTCATAGTCTAACCCCCTCATCTCTGGAGTCAACCTTGTGAATCTCCTCTGCACTGCCTCCAAGGCCAGTATATCATTCCTCCAGTAAGGAGACCAGAACTGCACGCAGTACTCCAGCTGCGGCCTCTCCAGTACCCCGTACAGTTGCAGTATAACCTCCCTGCTGTTAAATTCAACCCCTCTAGCAATGAAAGGCAACATTCCATTTGCCTTCTTGATAGCCTGCTGCACCTGCAAACCAACCTTCTGTGATTCATACACAAGCACTCCCAAGTCCCTCTGCATAGCAGCATGCTGCAGTTTTTTTACCTTTTAAATAATAATCTGCTCTTCCATTTTCCCTTCCAAAGTGGATGACCTTGCATTTACCAACATTGTACTCTATCTGCCAGACCCTTGCCCACTCACTTAACCTATCTATATCTCTCTGCAGACTCTCCGTAACAATGGCACAATTTGCTTTTCCACTCAATTTAGTATCATCAGCAAACTTAGATACATTACACTTGGTCCCCTCTTCCAGATCATTAATGTACGTCATGAACATTTGCTGGCTCAACACCGACCCTGCAGCACACCGCTCACCACTGATTGCCAACAGGAGTAACACCCACGTATCTCAACTCTCTGCTTTCTATGAGTTAACCAATCCTCTATCCATATTAATCCATCACACTCACCTCTATGCATCCTTAGCTTATGGATGCAGTCTTTTGTGCGGCACCTAATCGAATGCCTTCTGGAAATCCAAGAAAATAATGCCCATCTCTTCCCCTCTATCCACCGTGCTCATTATATCCTCAAAGAACTCCAGTAAGTTTGTCAAACAGGACCCGCCTTTGCTGAATCCATTCTGTGTCTGCCTGATGGATCCATTTCTTTCCAGATGCCTCACTATTAATGATAGCTTCAAGCATTTTCCCAACTACAGATGTTATTTCCCCCAACTACAGATGTTCAGGAGGGTCAAATCAGATGAGGCTCGCAGCCGTACAACTCAGAGCTCATTTAACCCGTTTTATTAAATCCTGGTCAAACACCACAAATGAAATCGTACGAAGATGGGCCGAAGGGCCTGTCTCTCTTTTGTATCTTTCTATGACTCTAAATTCAAGCATTAATGAATATTACACATGATGTTAAATGAAATTGCTACGAGTGTGAGATAAAATGTTCCAAACATTTTAATGTACTTAAACAGGACCTTGGCCTGTGGTACCATGATATACTGCTGCTGGCCTTTCTCTCCTGACGAGTTGTCAATCCTGTTTGCAACTGCCTTGTAAGCTACTTTTTAAACTCAGAACACTGCTTGTTCTCTAACTCCCAATAACTTTAGATGGAATTCCCCAAGGACATCACTCAGGTTGTTCTGCCTCAAACTCCTCGCAAGGCGTGTGTCCCTTACACCCCGTAACCATTGACTGCAGCTGCCTCTCATTCTCTAAACAACGACACATCATCCACAAATCACACTGTAAACTCTGAGTAAAGCACCATCTGTTCTGACCGCACTGCTTTTAATCTCAGTGCTCCACACAGGCATCTTTTGATTCGCACAACAAAGATGCTGTGATTGGGCAAAAATCTTTTGAGTTTATCAGCAGTCTGAAACTTGTTAATGAATGTTTTCATTCACATTTATATTTGCAAATTGCCTGTTGAACACAGAGCTAGACATTACCAAAGTCATCTTGGTAATGTTTATTTTATTTATTTATAGAGATGCAGCAAGGCCTTCCAGCAATCCCCTCATTTACTCCTAGTCTAATTACAGGGCGATTTACAACGACAAATTAATCTGCTAACCACTACGTCTTTGGACTGTGGGTGGAACCGGAGCACCCTGAGAAAACGCACACAGTCACAAGGAGAATGTAAAACTTCCTACAGACAGCGGTGGGAGTTGAACCCGGGTCACTGGTACAGTAAAGGATTGCGCTAATCACTACACTACTGTGCGGCTTCTGCAGTGTCTTGTTACTTTGCTGATGTTGTCATGTAGCTTGGGTCCAGGTTTAAAAAAATGTTTTCTAGATAAGCATAGTTCAGGATTTCTGTCTAGTGTAGTCTGTTTGAAAGGTTCGGTTCTGACTCTGGGCCCCACAGCACCTTGGGATAGGAGTTTTAGCCAACTCTTGGTTAATGTTAAAGTTTTCTATGCATTATGCATTCTTGTTGCAAGCTTCTAGAGATAACAAATCTGGATAAGATTGAGTTTTGGCTTTAGAGCTGAATTATGTCAAATAAACAGGCTGGTTCCTGCTGGTATCCAGCAGACCGTTATTAGTGAGAATAGGTTGCAACATCACTGTCACAATTAGTTCTAACACAGATACTCAGTGCCCCTACTCTACTCCCAATACCAGGGGTTCCCGGTCTTTTTTATGCCATGGAACATTACCATCAACTGAGGGGTCTGTGGGCCCCAGGTTGGGAACTTCTGCCCTATACACTCACGACTGTGAGGCTAGAATCTACTCTAACCCCATCTATAAGCCTGCAGATGATAACACTGCAGTGGGCTGTGTTTCAGATAACGATCAGTCAAAGTTCAAGAAGAAGAATGAGAGCCTGATGTCAAGACAACAACCCTTCCCTCAATGTCAGCCAAACACAAGAGCTACTCATTGACATGCAGAAATGGTGTGGTGAAGGGGTGCAGTGCACATGCTTCTGTTTACAGCAAAGCTGCTGTAAAGGTGATTGTTGAGAGTTTCTGTTATGCTTTTGATGCACCATCAATAACTCTGAGACGTGGGTTAAGGTAGGCTTTTATTGGCTGGAAGAAAGCACAAGCAGCAAGTGACCATCACACAACATCCTGGAGACTGAGGAAGGGTCTGTGGCTCCAATCGCCTTTATACCGGGGTCTGTGGGAGGAGCCACAGGAGCAGTCAGAGGGGGGGCGTGTCCAGACAGGTATATGTAGTTCACCACATTCACCCCCCTTTGTTTTAAAAGAGAGTCCCCATGGGGCGAAGTGATCCCTCATGCGTGTGCGAGGCGCCCGGTATGGGAGTGTCGTGAGGAGTCTGTGTAGGGCTTGGTGTGCGCGGTGTCACCTCGGGTACAGGGTACATAGTTACCGTGGAGTGTTCGGGGTAGTGGTCTGCTGCTCCTGCGGGTGCCAGGTCGTGGACAGAGACCGTGTCCTCCCGCCCATCAGGTAAGACCACGTAGGCATACTGGGGGTTTGCATGTAGTAGGTGAACCCTCTCGACCAGCGGGGAGTATTTATTGCTCCTTGCTTGTTTCCGGAGCAGCACTGGCCCTGGGGACGTCAGCCAAGCCGGTAGGGTGGTCCCAGTGACAGACTTCCTGGGAAAAGAAAAGAGGCGCTCATGAGGGGTGGCATTGGTGGACGTACATAACAGGGAGCGGATAGAGTGGAGTGCCTCGAGGAGGGCCTCTTGCCATCAAGAGACCGGCAACCCCTTTGACTTAAGGGCTAAAAGTGTGGTCTTCCACACTGGCATTCTCCCTCGCCACCTGTCCATTTCCCTGAGGATTATAGCTCGTGGTCCTACTAGTAGCAATGCCCCTAGCCAGCAGATACTGGCGCAGCTCGTCACTCATAAAGGAGGACCCTCTATCACTGTGGATATAGCAGGGATATCCGAACAGAGTGAAGAGCTGGCGCAGGGCTTTTATGACGGACGTGGCAGTGGTGTCGGCGCAGGGGATGGCAAAGGGGAACTGCGAGTACTCGTCGATAATGTTGAGAAAGTAGACATTGCGGTCGGTGGAGGGAAGGGGGCCCTTAAAGTCAACACTCAGTCGCTCAAAGGGGCGGGTGGCCTTGATAAGTTGCGCCTTGTCAGGATGGTAGAAGTGCGGTTTGCACTCAGCGCAGACTTGGCAGTCCCTGGTCATCGTCCTGATGTCCTCAAGGGAGTACGGCAGGTTCTGGGCTTTCACGAAATGGTAAAATCGGGTGACCCCCGGGTGGCAAAGATCTGTATGGAGGGCGTATAGCTGGTCGAGCTGCGCGCTGGCACATGCTCCCCGGGATAGGGCATCAGGGGGCTCATTGAGCCTTCCAGGCCGGTACAGGATGTCATAGTTGTAGGTGGAGAGTTCGATTCGCTCGCGGGTTGCGGGGTCTGCAGCGTCCACGGAACCGGCGGGGGATCGCGCGGCTGGACAGCGTCAGCGTTGTGCAGGGCAGCCTCCAGCGTGTCGGCCAGCTCGATCGCCGAGCGTAAGGTAAGATCGGCATTTTCCAGCAGCTGCTGGCGCACGTACACTGACCTGATCCCCGTAACGAAGGCGTCTCGTACCAGGATCTCCGCATGCTGTTCCGCCATCAGTCCCTTGCAGTCGCAGGCCTGCACGAGTGTCTGTAGGGCTCGGAGAAACTCCCCCGCTCGACTCACCGGTTCGCTGCCGCCGCGTTGCTAAGCAATGTCTTGCGTAGACGGTGTTCACCGGCCGCAGGTACTGTCTTTTGAGGGTGTCCAGTGCCCCTTGGTAGGTCGGCAGGTCCCTGATAAGGGAGTAAACTTTCGGGCTGACCCTCGAAAGGAGGATTCTGTGCATAATAGCGGGCTCAGTCACGGGAATCTGTTCCAAGTATGATTGGAAGCATGCAAGCCAGAGTTCAAAGGCAGGAGCTGCTTCTGAGTCTTGAGGATCAATGTCCAATTTTTCCGGACATAAAATGCTTTCCATGTTTTAAAACTTCCAGCCAATAAAATTGATGCACCATCAATAACTCTGAGATGTGAGTTAAAGTAGGTTTTTATTGGCTGGAAGAAAGCACAAGCAGCAAGTGACCATCACACAACATCCTGGAGACTGAGGAAGGGTCTGTGGCTCCAATCGCCTTTATACCGGGGTCTGTGGGAGGAGCCACAGGAGCAGTCAGCGGTGGGGGGGGGGGGGGGGGCATGTCCAGACAGGTAGTTCACCACAGCTTTGTAACTTCAAAACATTAAATGAATTCAGAGGAAGACAAGGGAGTCTGAAATTTGAGTCTAACTTCGGGTTTACTTTTAGCAAGGCGCGCACATATCACATGGTAGCATGACGATCTCCACAATTTACGCATCTTTCCATACAACTCATAATGAATTATTTAAATGAATAAGAATGTTTAAACAATAAATATGTACAAGATTACTCAAATATTAAATACACAGCAGTTTCAAGTTCCTAGATGCAACCATCAACAAAAGCCTGTCCTGAGATCTCTGAGACCAAAAGATCTCTGAAGATCGAACCTGTTCCCAATATACCGATGTAGTTATAAAGAAGGCAAGACAATGGCTGTACTTTATTAGGAGTTTGAAGAGATTTGGCATGTCAACAAATACACTCAAAAACTTCTATAGTTGTACTGTGGAGAGCATTCTGACAGGCTGCATCACTGTCTGGTATGGAGGGGCTACTGAACAGGACCGAAAGAAGCTGCAGAAGGTTGTAAATCTAGTCAGATTCTTCTTGGGTACTAGCCTACAAAGTACCCAGGATATCTTTAGAGAGTGGTGTCTCAGAAAGGCAGGATCCATTATTAAGGACCTCCAGCACCCAGGGCATGCCCTTTTCTCACTGTTACCATCAGGTAGGAGATACAGAAGCCTGAAGGCACACACTCAATGATTCAGGAATAGCTTCTTCCCCTCTGCCATCCGATTCCTAAATGGACGTTGAATCTTTGGACACTGCCTCACTTTTAAAAAAATATATGGTATTTCTGTTTTTGCATGTTTTAAAAAATCTATTCAATATATATAATTGATTTACTTGTTTATTTATTTATTATTTATTTTAAAATTTTATTTATTATTATTTTTCTCTGCTAGATTCTGTATTGCATTGAACTGCTGCTGCTAAGTTAACAAATTTCATTTCACATGCCGGTGATAATAAACCTGATTCCGATTCTGATTCCTACTATGTAGATGCCATGCCCTACAGTAGAAGACTCACCAATGTCTCTCCTTCTTCAGAAGGCTAAAGAAATATAGCATGTCCCCTTTGACCCTCACCCATTTTATCAATACGCTTTGGAAAGCATTCTATCCAGATGTATCACAGCCTTGTATGGCAGCTGCCCTACTTGTGACAGGAAGAAACTGCAGAAGGTTGTGGACACAGCTCAATACATCACAAAAATCAGCCTCTCTCTATTGACTCTTTACACTTCTCACTGTCTTGATAAAGCAGATAACATAATCAAAGTTCCCACCCACACCACACATTCTCTCTTCTCCATCTCCCCAACAGGCTCTAAAACCTTCTAGTATGATAACACTTGTCTGTTGCCACCCAGTCTAATTACTTATAGACTTGCACCTGATTCTCTACCTGGACTGCACCTTCTCTCTAACTGCAATACTTTATTCTGCATTCTGTTATTGTTTTCACCTTGAGCTACCACAATGCATTGTTGCATGTGACTATAATAAACAAACATACCAACTTTATTGAAGTTCGCTGTTTGCTTATTACAATTTTACACAGCATATAGTTCAAAAGATCTTTCTTGTAATCAAAGATCTGTTTGCAGGAAGTATACAGTAATTCTTGAAATTGTCCTTGTTCATTCATGTCTAATTACATTCCAGTTTTTCAGAAAGCACTAATTTGATCGAAAAATGGAGGCGGGGCAGTTTTCATCAGTTAATGGGTAAAATCACATTGCTGAAATCTTCAAGGGATCTTTACACCATCCCCTACTGAATAGTCTGTGCTAAACCAGGTCTTTATTTAAATGATCACTTGTGAGATGCAATCTTTAAAATGCACTTGAGGCATTGTGTCTTAGGATCAATTAACTTTAAGTCTACTATAGGGGTTCCCAACCTGGGGTGTACAGACCACTTGACTAATGGTAGGGGTCCATGGCAAAAAGAAAGTTGGAAACCCCTTGTCTAGTAGGAGAACTAAACAAATGGAGTGACTCTTTCTTCCTGAACACAGATTTAGGGAATAACGAGTATGCAACTATTGTGATGGATATTCACTGTTCAAGCCTGGGGAGTCTTTTTGCCTGGCTTTCTACCACAGCAGCTGACACTTCCAGTGATCAAACAGTTGCTTTTGATTAAGTTAAATTTACAACCAATATCTCTTGCTCAGCTTCTTGCCATAAGTGGGAGCCACCCTTCAGTCCTTAATTTAAATTGTAAACAATAATCAGTCTGAAGACAGAAGGACAGCATTTCAAACAGCACTGGTCCACAGCACGGGGCTGGCTACTCAAGAGTTGCAGTGTAAGACAATTGGGTTGTGTTGATTGGGCCTGCATCAAGCCAGACAATACTGGCTAAGTTATTCAGTTCAAGGAAGTTTGCAGAACAGACTGATACTATCACTTAGCACATCAAATAGCTGATCTATCAATAGTTGGGAGATTTGTGTACTCAGAGAGTCAGCATTAATTCTGGGTGTTTGGGATCATTAGCGTAACGCTGTTACAGCACCGATGACCTCGGTTCAATTCTGCCACTGTCACATTTTCCTTGTGACTGCATGGGTTTCCTCCGGATGCTCCAGTTTCCTCCCACATTCCAAAGACACACAGGTTAGTAGGTTAATTGGTCACATGGGTGCAATTGGGCGGTACAGGCTCATTGGGCTGGGAGAGTCTGTTGCTGTGCTGCCTGTCTAAATAAATAGAAATCAATAAATGTCATCACCTCTTCAAAAATTCTATGTGTCTATACTTAGATTCTTTAAATCAGATTCACAACCTTTTTTATGCCATGGACCCCTACCATTAACCAAGGGATCCGTGGACCCCAGGTTGGGAGCCCCTGCTATTGATAGACTTTGAGAACATGTTTGATAAAATCCTTCACAAGTGACTTCCTGCCAAAATTGAAGTTCATAGCTGAAGTTAAATTATTGATGTGACTAGGAAAGTAGCCTGGCAGAATAGAGACATGCATATCTAAGTTGCCAATATTAGAAAAAATGTGAAGAATATTATCATAGTAGAGGGAAGTATCAAATTACAAAAAGGGACGTTGATAGATTGTGCAAGTGTGCAAGGCAGTGGCAGGGCAACTCATTTTAATACAGAATAGTTGCCTGAAAACAGAAGGCAAAATAGAGAAAAGTTAGAGACCACCTAGATCTAGATCCTGAGAGCTGGATCTACTCTGTGCATCCATATTTAAAGGCTGGGTAAGTAGTGAATACAATTAAAAGATGAATGAAATGCTGAGCTGTATAATTGGAGATCTAGAAGTTATCTTGCAGTGGTGCAAAACTCATGTTAGTTGGAATATGGTGAGCAGTTTCAGGCAGCACACTTTGGAAAGGTTAAATTGACCTTGAATTTACTTGAATGATATGCTCAGAGCTTAAATTATTTATTGTTCAGTTCTCATTATTAACATGATCTATGCATTGTTAATTTGTCTCATCTGATAGCATGTGTGCCTCATTATAACCTGGCTTAATTTTTCATATCAGTGCAGCATCGTCAGAGATGACTTCCTACAAGTGAAGCAAAGGGTCCCATCTGTCTTTGAAAGAAGAATGAATATTGGAGGGCAATATTTAACCCTCTACCATGCTGCCAAACATATCATTTGATAATTTATCTCATTCACTGATGGTATGAAATTGCTGTGCAAAAATTGGCAAAGACGGACACCTTTACAGAAGCCATCTTTTGAACAGAAATCTTTTTGAATTGTGCTGAGAGTATGGTAAAATACTATATTAATGTAATTTCTTTGTGTGTGAGAAGTCCTGGACAGAATTGAAAAAAAAAGATCCCAAGTATAAAGTAGAATTAGAAGGAGTGGTGAGAAAACTCAAATATTACAGACTTGAATCCAGAAAATTGAGGATTTAATCGCAATATGTAAAATGTTTAAATATATGTATTATGTCATGAAAGAATTTCAGGCTTGCATAAACATTAAATCGACATCATTCAACTTATTTATCCGGAAAAAAAATAATCTACTCAATGGAATAATAATATCCCAGACAAAGTATTGTAGGTACTCTTAATCCACAGGCTGGCAGAGCTAAATTGTAAGTAATCCAGCCTAAATGTTTTATCTCTCATATGAGCCATCTTTTATTTCATTGCAAACGCATACTATCAATATTTTTATGCTTCTGAAAGATTGCATGCTTTATGTCACATTTGTATGACAGCTTATGTTTTTTGGCAATTCAGTTATATCAATTACAGAAACTGTTATCTAGTTAAAAACTGCTGCTGTTTTACAAACACAAGGGTCCATAAGCAACATTGATATGAATGATTAGTTAATTTTGATGAGTGTTTTGAGATAGTTAATGCCTACCAGAAAAGGTAAATTCTTTTCCACTTCATTAAATGCCCAGAACTGATGCAGATGGCATTGCCTTGGCATGTGAGCATTACCTTTACATAATGCAGCTCACTCCCCAAAAATCTGGCTTCTATTATTTTCAAACAGGGTATTCATTCTAGGTACACCAGCCAGGGCTAACATCATCCTCACATCTACTCAAACAAGACCCATAAAAGACTTGTATGTTTATGAAATTGTCCTGCTCTTCCACGTCCACGAGTGATAAGGCCTGGTCCGATTAAACTGCCCCCTTGTGGCAAAGCCACCAACACTGGAATCAATCAGATGAGACTTTTTTCAGTCCTATCACAAAGTGTTTCTTTGCTTGAGTTAGGGAGGTTAGATCTGTACATTGATTATAAAAAGTATTCACCCACCTTGGAAGTTTTCGTGTTTTATTGTTTCACTGAATCGCAGTCGATTTAATTTGGCTTTTTTAACACTGATCAACAAAAAAAGACTCTTCCGAGTCAAAGTGAAAACAAATACAAATACAAATACTTCATTGTCACCAAGCAATTGATACTAGAGCGTACAATCATCACAGTGATATTTGTTTCTGTGCTTTGCGCTCCCTGAAGTACAAATCAAAGTAAATATATTAAAAACTTAAATTATAAATCATAATTAGAAAATAGAAAAGGAAGGTACGGCAGTGCAAGTCAGGTCCAGATATTTGGAAGGTACGGCCCAGATCCGGGTCAGGATCTGTTCAGGAGTCTTATCACAGTTGGAAAGAAGCTGTTCCCAAATCTGACTGTACGTATCTTCATGCTCCTGAACCTTCTCCGGGGGGGGAAGTGGGACAAAAACACTTCCTGGCAGCACTGCTCCAACAGTGTGTGTTGTAAAGTGAGTCCAAGGATGGAAGATTGATTTGTGTGATGTGCTGGGCTAGGTTCACTATCTTCTGCAGCTTCTTCCGGTCTTGGACAGGACAACTTCCATACCAGGTTGTGACGCACCCTAGAAGAATGCTTTCTACGGTGCTTCTATAAAAATTAGTGAGGGTTTTAGGGGACAGGCCAAATTTCTTCAGCTTTCTCAGGAAGAAACAGATCTCTACAAAGTGATCTAAATTAATTACAAATATAAAACACAAAATAATTGATTGCACAAGGTTTCACCCTCTGTAATATGACACACCATATCATCACTGGTGCAGCCAATTGGTTTTAGAAGTCACATAGTTAGTTAAATGGAGATTGTGTGCAGTCAAGGAGTTTCAATTGATTGTAGTAATGCATCTGGAAGGTCCAACTGCTGGTGAGTCAGTATCCTGGCAAAAACTACACCTTAAAGACAAAAGAACACTCTACAAAAAGGTTATTGAAAAGCACAAGTCAGGAGATGGATACAAGAAAATTTCCAGGTGACTAAATATCCCTTGGAGTATAGTTAAGTCAGTCATCGAGAAATGGAAAGAATATGGCACAGCTGTAAACCTGCCTAGAGCAGGTCATCCTCAAAAACTGAGTGACCGTACAAGAAGGAGACTAGTGAGGGAGGCCACCAAGAGACCTATGACAACACTGGAGGAGTTACAAGCTTCAGCGGCTGAGATGGGAGAGACTGTGCATACAACTGTTGCCCGGGTGCATCACCAGTCGCAGCTTTATGAGAGGGTGGCACAGAGAACGCCACTGTTGAAAATAAATGCACATGAACTCTCAGAGTTTGGCAGAGGGCATGTGGGAGACTCTGAAGTCAGCTGGAAGAAGATTCTATAGTCTGATGAAACCAAAATTGGTCTTTTTGACCATCAAACTAAATGCTATGTTTGGCATAAGCTAATCACCACATGTTAACCAAAGCACACCATCCCTACCGTGAAGTGTGGTGGTGGCTGCATCATGTGTGGGTATGCTTCACTGCAGCAGGCCCTGGAAGGCTTGTGAAGGTAGAGGGTAAAATGAATTAAGCAAAATACAGGTAAATCCTGAATGAAAACCTGATGTAGTATGCAAGAGAACTGTGACTTGGAAGAAAATTTGTTTTTGAGTAGATGACCCCTAAGTATAAAGCCAAGCTACAGAGGAATGGCTTCAAGACAACAAATTTAATGTCCTGGAGTGAAAAGTCAGAGTCCAGACCACAATCCAATTGAGAATTTATGGCTGGACTTGAAAAGGGCTGTTCACTCATGATCCCCATGCAGTCTGACAGAGCTTGAGCAGTTTTGTAAAGAAGAATGGGAAGTGTGAAGAAGAATTGCAGTGTCCAGATGTGCAAAGCTTATAGAGACCCATCCACACAGACTCAAGGCTGTAATTGCTGGCAAAGTTGCATCTACTAAATACTGACTTGAAGGGGGTGAATAATTACTCATTCAATTATTTTGTGTTGTACAATTGTAATAAATTTAGACCATTGTGTAGAAATGTGTTTTCACTTTGACATGAGAGAGTCTTTCCCATTGATCAGTGTCAAAAAAGCCAAATTAAATCCACTATGATTCAATGTTGTAAAACATGTAAACTTCCATGGGGGGTGAATACTCTTTTTAAGCACTGTACATAATGTTCCAGATGCAGTTCCACCATGGCCTAGGTAACTGGAGGAAGACATTTCAAATCCTGCACTGAAGGCCAATATTCACTGTTTGGCTTCTCATTGTTTGCTGTACCTTCATGTTCAGAGCTTGGTGTACAAGGACACCCAGGTCCCTCTGAACACCAAAATATTTTAATCTACCTTTAAAATCTCTGCCTTTCTGTTTTCATCATCAAGGTGGTTAAGCAGCTTCTTTCACATTGCGTTCCATATCTAGAGGGTTTCATTTTGCTTTCTGGATATTTGCACCATCCTCTCAACCCGCACTTCCATGCAGTTTTGTCTTGTCAGCAAACTTGAATATATCACTCCTGGCTCCCTCACTTAAACCATAGAGAAAGCTGGGACCACAGAATTAGAACCTGCAGGACCTCGCAAATTCCCATCTTCCCAACCCAAAAATAATCTATTTATTCCTTTTATTCTCTGGCTTGCTATGCAACATTTAATCCATACCAGTATATTATCCACAATATTATGAGGTCTAATTTTGTTTACTAACATTTTTGTTTGACACCTTATAGAAAAAAGGAAAAGCCCTCCCCTCCGTTGAGCACATCCATAAGGAGCACTGCCAGACAAATGCAGCATCTAGGATTAAGGATCACCATCATTCAGTCTGTACTCTCTTCTTGCTGCTGGTACAGAAACCTTGGGTACAACACAAACAGATTCAGGAGCAGTTATTACGCTTCAACCATCGGGCTCCTGAGCCATCGTGGATCTCTTCACTCACCTCAACACTAACTGATTCCACAAACAATGGACTAATTTTCAAGGACTCCACAACTCATGTTCTCAATATTTTCTATCTGTATATTTGTATTTTCACAGCTTAACTTCTTTAGCATATTTGTGTTTGTCCATATTTGTTTATGCATAGATTTTCATTCATTATATTGTATATTTTTTCTAGATAAGACCATAAGATATAGGAACAGAATTAGGCCATTGGCCCATAGAGTCTGCTCCACCATTTCATCATGGCTGATCCAATTTTCCTCTCAGCCCCAATCTCCTGCCTTCTTCCCATATCCCTTCATGCCCTGACCAATTAAGAATCTATCAACCTCTGCCTTATATACACATGAAGACTTTGCCTCAGATTCCATAGATTCACCACTCTCTTGCTAAAGAAATTCCTTCTCATCTCCATTCTAAAAGGATGCCCCCCTATCCTGAGGCTGTGTCCTCTGGTCTTAGACTCTCCCATCATTGGAAACATCCTGTCCACATCCCCTCTCTCAAGGCCTTTCACCATTCGATAGGTTTCAATGAGGTCACCCTAATTTTTCTGAATTCTAGTAAATATAGGTCCAGAGTCATCAGATATTTTTCATATGACAAGCCATTCAATCCTGGAATCATTGTCGTGAACCTTCTTTGAACCCTCTCCAGTCTCAGCACATCCTTTCTAAGATAAGAAATCCAAAACTGCTCACAATACTCTAAACGAGGCCTCACCAGTACTTTATAAAGTCTCAACATTACATCCTTGCTTTTATATTCTAGTCCTCTTGAAATGAATGTTAACTTGCCTTCCTCACCGCAGACTCAACCTGTAAATTAATCTTTAGGGAATCCTGCACAAGGCTCTTTGTGCCTCAGATTTTTGTATTTTCTCTCCAGTTTGAAAATAGTCAACTCTTTCGTTTCTTCTACCAAAGTGCATGACCATACACTTCCTGACACTGTATTCCATCTGCCATTTCTTTGCCCATTCTCCTAATCTGGCTGAGTTCTTCTGTAGCCTCTCTACATCCTCAAAGCTATCTGTCCCTCCTCCTATCATCATATCATCTGCAAACTGTGCAACAAAGCCATCAATCCCATCATCCAAATCTTTTGACGTATAATGTAGAAAGAATCGGTCCCAACACAGACCCCTGTGGAACACCACTAGTCACTGGCAGCCTGCCTAAAAAGGCTCCCTTTATTCCCACTCTTTGCCTCCTGCCAATCAGCCATTGCTTTATCCATTGTAGAATATTTCCTGCAATATCATGGGCACATAGCTTGTTATGCAGCCTCGTGTGGCACCTTTCAAAATCCAAGTACGCAAAATCAGCAAATTCTCCTTTGTCTATCCTGCCTGTTAATTCTTCAAAGAATTCCAACAGATTTCTCAGGCAAAATTTTCCCATGAGGAAACCATGCTAAGGCCTATTGTATCATGTGCCTCCAAGCACCCTGAGACCTCATCCTTAATAACTGACTCCCGCACCTTCCCAACCACTGATATCAGACTAAATGGCCTATAGTTTCCATTCTTCTGCCTCTCTCCCTTTTTGAAGAGTGGGATCACATTTGCAATTAACCAGCCTTCCAAAAACATTCCCGAATATCAAAATACTCTAACATATATCTGTCAATTACTTTCTAAGTGGTCTGGTGTTCCTTAACCCTGCTCTGTATTTTTGCCAGTTTCTGTCACATATTCTTCAATGACAACGTTTGTAAATGAAGGACTTTTGAAGTGCAAGTTCTCTTATTAACACATTGGCTTGAACCATTGAACTTCCAGTGCCAGGTTCTCAAACATCACTCTTTGGCTTACCATAAGCCCACTGTTTATAGTGTCTAAGACCATAAGATATAGGAGAAGAATTAGGCCATTTGGCCCATCAAGACTGCTCCACAGGCATCGTAATATTTTTGGTATTCATCTTTCTGTGAAACCCTTGGACTTAATATTGAGTTTAATAGCTATTCTCATGTTCTGGCACTTCAGAAATGGTAATGCAGGATGTTGCATTAAAGTCTTTGGGGATGGAATAAGTATGGGCTGGTGCATGGGGTTGGAATTCTCTACAGTCAAAGATGAGATTCTCCCACCATGGATTCCATACATTCATCTGCCACCTTCCCAGCCTCTCATCTCTGCAGAGTTTACTGTGTTTCTCTTTCCAGTGCTCACCTTCTGTCCCCTCCCATCTCTCACACGCACAGCTATTCTGATGCAGCCATTTACTGCTCCTCTAGACTTATAACTCATATATTTACTTCTCCCATCACCAATCCTTTTAAACATTTGATCTTTCCCTGTCATATTTTTCTCTTCCCTGTCATGACTCTCCCTTTGTTCTCCCTCTGAAGCTGCCCCCTAACCATTTGTCCCTATACTTTGTGGACAATAGGTCACAGCTTCAGCAATTCCTGGTTCAGATAAATGGCCATCAGTTCTGAAGCTAACTTGTTTCGTTCTTCATGGACTGACTGACCAGTGGAGCATTTCCAATTTCTTTTCTGTTTTTTTAATCTCGGACTTTAAGCAGCGTTTTGCTTGCTCTATCACTTTCTGCTTTAGTATGCAGAGATTCCTGGGTCGATGGGCTAATGCTACTTTCACGTGCCATACTGAACCTGCCACTGTTTCAAATGTATCTGGAATAACTTAAAATAATCTTCCATTTCACCTCCTTTCTGGTCCAGTCAAATAACATTCCATGCTCCTTTAGTCAGAAACCTGCCCTAGTTTACGTTCAGGGCTCTATTTTTGTAACAGCTCTTTCAGCAGTTTGTTTGTTAGCCATTTCTTTTTGTGAGTTGTTAATTTAAAAAGAAGTCCATAGTATTGCATCAACATGACAGCTGTTCCATTAATGCCATTAGGGGAATTGCATTCCAAAGAGAGACCAGAGATATCTTTGGTTTCTCTTTGGAATGCAATAATCCAGTAACTCCTACAAAACATTAATTAAAGTTATTGATTAATTCTAATAGATTAAAACTACGTGCATTGATTAAATAAATTGTAAATTTGTGCTTATGGCATTAAATCACATACTGAATTTGCAGATGAAATCCATTAGTTTTTGTTGGCAAGAAAAAACAAAAACCCAAGTTTGAACAGTGCATTTTAGAGGATTTTGTCCAGAATATTTTGCTTTAAAATGTAATGACACCTGCAAAAGAGCAAATTCAGCAAGTGGCTTTATTTAACTTTGAAGGTGGGTAAGGCCCAAGTCTTCATTGTCAGCTGTCCTGAATTTTTCTTTCCCTACTGAGGGTTCTCCCCAGCTTTCGACAGGGCTCTCTTCCTGAGAATCGTTTGTAACCCAGGCAGGACCTGTATGTGTCAGAGGGGATCTGTGACACTTGTTGGTACAGATGGGTTTCTTTCAGTGACATCTTTCTGAAATCTTGGACATTGTAAATTTTGATGAACTGTAAACCTGTGGACCATAGTTACTTGCTTGGGATCACTGTGAGGTGTGGAAATTTGGTGTATTTCTGCATCACAGCCCAATACTTTTTGCTTGGAATTTTATATTTTTTCTCTCTGGACAAAATTAGGTCGGGATTTAACTGCACAGTGTCCCTTTGTTCAGTGCTGCCAAACAATGTTTTCACTGCTATTTTGGAGAATAATCTCAAATAATTTATGTTTTATCATTGGCTTTTATTTTATGATTCTCTTTTTGATATCCCATAAATTGAAATGTTGGCAATGATGATACCAGGTGTTATCTGCTGTAACATATTGGAGGTTATTCTTCTGTTGTATAAAGTATTGGTCTGAATTTGGAGGACTGTGTGCAATTCTGGTCTCCATACTATGGGAAAGATGTTATTAGCACTGGATAGGGTGCAGATGAGATTCACTAGGTTGTTGAAGAGAGAAGAGAGAAATTGCCTTTCAACTCACGAGAGAGCATAGACCATCAACTTTTTGCTGTTGTTTCTGTAGCAGGCAATTTCTTTTTTTTATGAGGTTGAGTTGTTAGCTCGGTGCTCAACCCAGCATGGATGGAAAGCGTGCAAGGGAGCCGGCTGGATTCAAACTCGGGACCTTCCGTCCCGAAGTCCAGCGCTGATGCCACTACGCCACCAGCCGGCCATGCTAGGTTGTTGCCTGGGATGGAATTTTTTAAGTTGTGAGGAGGGACTGGGTTTGTTTCCTCCAGAGTGGAGGAGATTAAGAGGGGACGCAGAGTAATATAAAATTATGGGGTGTATAAATAGCGTAGATTGCAGATATCTGTTCCTATTAGAAGTGAATAAATCTAGATTTACAGGGGATCTGAGGGGACCTTGTACACCCAGAATGTGGCAAGTATCTTGAATGAACTGCCAGAGAGGATGGTGGAAACAGAGTCACTGATGGCATTTAAGAAGCGTCTCGGTGAGCACTTAATTGCCTGGGCATAGGAAGTTATGAGCCAGGTGCTGAATTATGGGATTAACGCGGATGGGTGCCCACTGTGGACTTAATGGGCTGAATGACCGAGTTCCAAGCTACATGACTCACACCATAACATAAAGATAAGAGACACGTTACTGTCTTTTGTAACTTAGTATTTGTGTCTCTGTCATTTTGCCACAGAGAGGAAAAAGAAATAAGATTAAACATTAGAGACGGGAGCAGTTTAGGGAGGTAAACTGAAATAAAACAAGCTACATTTCAGTACTTTAATTTGTATTGGTGTAAAATGAGGTAAATGGCAAGTCAATTAGGAAAGCACTTTATTGAATGCGTGATATATTCCTGCAGAGTGAATTATTGTAAATTCAACTTGGGATATGGCACAACTTCGACCAATGTCTCATTTTTCAATAGCAACTTTTGTTTAACGTTGAAGGTAATATTTGCAGATGACACAACCATTGTTGGCAGAATCTCAGATGATGACAAGAGCACGTGAAGGAGTGAGATATGCCAGCTAGCTGAGTGGTGACACAGCAACAACTGGCACTTAACGTCAGTAAGACCAAAGAGCTGATTGTGGACTTCAGGAAGAGTAAGGCGAGGGAATGCACAACTATCCTCAGAGAGGAATCAGAAGTGGAGAGGGAGTGAGCAGTTTCAAGTTCCTGGGTGTTACTATCTCTGTGGACCTAACTTGGTCCCAACATATCAGCATTAGCGGAGGATCAATTGATTCGAAGAGAGAGAAATAGAGAGCTTCGCACAGGTCAGGGAAAAGAGTTTAAAAAAGGAGCGTTTGGCAGGGCTCGGGGCATTAGAACAGTGGGTATGACTGTGAGGCCAGTTTTCTGTTCTGGGTGTCAGATGTGGGATGTCCAGGAGACTTCCAGCCTCCTTGATGGCCACATCTGCACCAGGTGCATCAAACTGCAGCTCCTTAGAGACTAAGTTAGGGAACTGGAGCTGCAGCTCGATGACTTTCGGCTTGATAGAGAGAGTGAGGAGGTGAGGAGCTACAGACAGGTAGTCACCCTGGGGCCACAGGAAACAGATAAGTGGGTGACCATCAGGAGAGGGAAAGGAGGGCATCAGGTAGTGGAGAGCACCCCTGTAGCTGTCCCCCTTAACAATAAGTTCTCCATTTTGAGTGCTGTTAGGGGGGGATGACCTACCTGGGCGAAGCAACAGTGGCCGTGCCTCTGGCACAGAGTCTGGCCCTGTGACTCAGGAGGGTAGGGAATGGAAGAGGAGGGCAGTGGTAATAGGGGACTCTATAGTTCAGGGGATATATAGGCGATTCTGTGGACGTGATAAAGAAACAAGGATGGTAGTTTGCCTCCCAGGTGCCAGGGTTCGTGATGTTTTTGAGCACATATCATGAAATGGGAGGGTGAGCAGCCAGAGGTTGTGGTACGTATCGGTACCAACAACATGGGTAGAAGAAGGGAGGAGGTCCTGACAGCTGAATACAGGGAGTTAGGAAGGTAGCTGAGAGGCAGGTAGCAATCTTGGGATTACTGCCTATGCCACGCGATAATGAGTATAGGAATAGAATGAGAGGGAGGATAAATGCATGGCTGAGGGATTGGAGCAGGAGGCAGGGATTCAGATTTCTGGATCATTGGGACCTCTTCTGAGGCAGATGTGACCTGTACAAAAAGGATGGGTTACACTTGAATCTGAGGGAGACCCATATCCTGGCGGGGAGGTTTGCTAATGCTATTGGGGAGGGTTTAAACTAGAATTGCAGTGGGGTGGGAACCGAAGTGAAGAGGCAGAGGATGGGGAGGCTGGAGCACAAGTAGAGACAGTTTGTAGGGAGTTTGTGAGGAAGGATAGTCAGATGTTAGAGTAAAGATGCCCTCAGCCTGATAGTTGAGATGTGTCTATTTTAATGCAAGGAATGTCATAAACAAAGCAGATGAATTTAGAGCATGGATCAATATGTGGAACTGTGACGTTGTGGCCATTACAGAGATTTGGATTTCTCAGGAGTAGGAATGGCTGCTGAGTGTGCCAGGTTTTAGAGAGGGAGGCAAAAGATGTACTTCGGGCTCTGGCAATGCCCTGTTAAACGATGAACTGTTTGAGTTGTTCTTAATTATCTTTTGTGATAATGTGCTGCTGCGCTCTTTTTAAAAATGTGTAAATTGAAGAGGCAAGTGTTCAAAAAGAGAAACTTTTTTAACAAAAAAAAAGAGAGGGAGGCAAAAGAGGTGGGGGCGTGCATTGTTAATCAGGGATATTGTCACAGCTGCAGAAAAGGAGGAAGACATGGAGGGATGGTCTACTGAGTCAGTGTGGGTGGAAGTCAGAAACAGGAAAGAGGCAATAACTCTACTGGGTGTTTTTATAGACCTCCCAATAGTAACAGGGATATCGAGGAGCAGATAGGGAGGCAGATTCTGGAACGGTGTAATAATAATACGGTTGTTGTGATGGAAAATTTTAACTTTCCTAATATTGACTGGCATCTCCTTAGCGCAAGAGGTTTAAATGGGGTGGAGTTTCTTAGGTGTGTTCAGGAAGGTTTCCTGATGCAATATGCAGATAAGCCAACAAGAGGAGAGGCTGTACTTGATCTGGTACTGGGAAATAAACCTGGTCAGGTGTCAGATCTGTCGGTGGGAGAGCATTTTGGAGGTAGTGATCACAACTCTATCTCCTTCACCACAGTGCTGGAGAGGGATAGGAGCAGACAATTTGGGAAAACATAGGGGGAGATATGATGCTATTAGGAACTTGGGAGCAGATGTTCAAGGGGAAATGCACGGCAGAAATGTGGCAAATTTTCAGGGAACATTTGCATGGAGTTCTGCATAGGTATGTTCCATTGAGACAGGGAAAGGATGATAGAACCATGATGTACAACATATGTAGAAAATCTACCTTTGTAGTTAAGAAGAAAAGAAAAGCTTATGAAAGGTTCAGGAAACTAGGTACTGTTAGGGCTCCAGAAAATTACAAGGGTGCCAAGAAGGAGCTCAAGAATGGAATTAGGTGAGCTAGAAGGGGCCATGGGAAGGTCTTGGCGAGCTGGATAAAGGATAAAGGAAAACCACAAGGCATTCTGCAAGTATGTGAAGAGCAAGAGGATGAGCTATGTGACAATAGGACCCAATCAGGAGTGAGAGTGGAAACATGTACATGGAGTTGGAGGAGGTACTTTGCTCCAGTATTCACCAGGGAAAAAGACTTTTTGACAATTCTGAGGATGACTTATAGCGGACTGAAAAGCTTGAGCATATAGATATTAAGAAAGAGGACCTGGAGTTTTTGGAAAGAATCAAGTTGGATAAGCAACACACACAAGATGCTGGTGGAACACACCAGGCCAGGCAGCATCTATAGGAAGAAGTACAGTCAATGTTTCAGGTCGAGACCCTTCGTCAGGACTAACGGAAAAAAGAAATAATAAGAGATTTGAAAGTGGGAGGGGGAGGGGAAGACCCGAAATGATAGGAGAAGACAAGAGGGGAGGGATGAAGCTAAGAGCTGGGAAATTGATTGGCAAAAGGGATACAAGGCTGGAGAAGGGGGAGTATCATAGGACGGAAGGCTTGGAAAAAAGAAAGGGGGAGGGGAGCACCAGAGGAAGATGGAGAACAGTCAAGGAGTTATTGTGAGAGAGAAAAAAAATAGGGATAGGGTAAGAAGGGGAGGAGGGGCATTAACGGAAGTTAGAGAAATCAATATTCATACATTCAGGTTGGAGGCTACCCAGACAGAATATAAGGTGTTGTTTCTCCAACCTGAGTGTGGCTTCATCTCGACAGTAGAGGAGGCCATGGATTGACATATCAGAATGGGAATGGGATATGTTGGATAAGTTACTGGGACTAGATGAGATATACCCCAGGCTACAGTGGAAAGTGAGGGAGGAAATTGCTGAGCCTCTTGCGATGATCTTGGCATCATCAATAGGGACAGGTGAAGTAATGGAGGAACAGAGGGTTGCAAATGTTGTTCCCTTGTTCAAGAAAGGGAGTAGAGATAAACAGGGAAATTATAGACCGGTGAGTCTGACTTCAGTGGTGGGCAAGTTGTTGGAGAAGATCCTGAGAGGCAGGATTTATGAGCATTTGGAGAGACATAATCTGATTAGGGATAGTCAGCATGGCTTTGTCAAAGGCAGGTCATGCCTTACAAGCCTGAGTAAATTCTTTGAGGATGTAACAAAACAAATTGATGAAGGTAAAGCAGTGAATGTACTGTATATGGATACAGGCATTTGATAAGGTTCCCCATACAAGGCTCCTTCAGAAAGTAAGGAGGCATGGGATCCAAGGAGACCTTGCTTTGTGGATCCAGAACTGGCTTGCCCACAGAAGGCAAAGAGTGGTTGTAGATGGTTCAGATTCTGCCTAGAGGTTGGAGACCAGTGGTGTTCTGCAGGAATCTTTTCTGGGACCCCTCCTCTTTTTAATTTTGGTAAATGACCTGAATGAAGAAGTAGAAGAGTGGGTTAGTAAGTTTGCTGATGATGCAAAGGTTGAGGGTGTTGTGGATAGTCTGGAGGGTTGTGAGAGGTTACAGCAGGACATCGATAGGATGCAGAACTGGGCTGAGAAGTGGCAGATGGACTTCAACCCAGAAAAATGTGAAGTGGTTCACTTTGGTAGGTGCAATTTGAAGATAGAATATAATATAAATGGTAAGACTCTTGGCAATGTGGAGAATCTGAGAAATTTTGGGATCCATGTCCACAGGATACTCAAAGCTGCTGCACAGGTTGACAGTGTTGTTAAGAAGGCGTATGGTGTGTTGGCATTCATCACCCGTGGATTGAGCTCAGGAGCCGTGAGGTAATGTTACAGCTATATAGGACCCTGGTCAGACCCCACTTGGAGTACTGTGCTCAGTTCTGGTTGCCTCACTACAGGAAAGATGTGGATACTATAGAGAGAGTGCAGAGGAGATTTACAAGGATGTAGCCTGGATTGGAGGGCGTACCCTATGAGAATAGGTTGAGTGTACTTGGCCTTTTCTCCTTGGAGCGACAGAGGATGAGAGGTGACCTGGTAGAGGTTTATGATGAGGGGCTTTGATTGTGTGGATAGTCAGAGGCTTTTTCCCAGGGCTGAAATGGCTAACATGAGGAGTCATAGTTTTAAGGTGCTGGGAAATAGATATCGAGGGGATGTCAGGGGTAAGTTTTTCACACAGAGTGGTGGGTGCGTGGAATGCACTGTCGGTGGTGGTGTTCGAAACGGATACAATAGGGTCTTTTAAGAGCCTCTTAGATAGGTCCATGGAGCTTAGAAAAATAGAGGGCTATGCACTAGGGAACTTCTAGGCAGCTTCTAGAGTAAGTTACATGGTCAGTACAACATTGTGGGCTGAAAGGCCTGTAATGTGCTGTAAATTTCCATGTTTTATGTTGATGCAGCCATAAAGAAGGCAAGACCATGGCTATTTTTCATTTGAATTTTAAGGTGATTTGGTTTTTCACCTAGATCACTCACAAATTTCTACAGATGTACTGTGGAGAACATTCTGACTTGCTGCATCATGGACTGGTATGGAGGTGGGGGCAGTAGTGGGGGGGGCTACCACACGGAATTGAAGTAAGCTGCAGAGTGTTTTAAATTTAGTCAGCTCCAACATGGGTACTAGCCTCTGTAGTATCCAAGACACCTTCAAGGAGTGGTGCCTCAGAAAGGCGGTGTCAATCATTAAGGACCCTCACCACCCAGGGCATGCCCTCTTCTCACTGTAACCATGAGCCTGAGGGCACACACTCAATGATTCAGCAACAGCTTCTTCCCCTGTGCCATTTCAAGTCGAGTCAAATCAAGTCACTTTTTATTGTCATTTCGACCATAACTGCTGGTACAGTACACAGTAAAAACGAGACGTTTTTCAGGACCATGCTGCTACATAAAACAATACAAAAACTACACTGAACTACGTAAAACAACACAAAAAAAAAAATACACTAGACTACAGACCTACCCAGGACTGCATAAAGTGCACAAAACAGTGCAGGCATTACAATAAATAATAAACAAGACAAGACAATAGGCACAGTAGAGGGCAGTAAGTTGGTGTCAGTTCAGACTCTGAGTATTGAGGAGTCTGATGGCTTGTGGGAAGGAACTGAATGGATATTGAACACATGAACACCACCTCGTTACTCTTTTATTTCTGTTTTTTGCACTACTTATTTAATTTAGCACCCACACACTGTAATTCACAATTTTTTTTTGCTGTATTGTCATATATTTTCATTGTACTGCTACTGCAAAGTTTAAAAATTTCGTGGCATATGCTGGGGATACTATACCTGATTCTGTTTCTGATTCTAAAAGGTGGCATAGTGATGCAACTACTAGAGTTACAGTGCCAGAACTGGAAAACAAATCTTCTCCCAAGTCGCAGTCCTCTTGTGTACTGCTTCAGATTTTCCTACAGGATTTCCCTGTATTTTGCCGCATTCATTTTACCCTCTACCTTCACAAGCCTTCCAGGGCCTGCTGTAGTGAAGCATCCCCACAGCATGATGCAGTCACCACCATACTTCACGGTAGGGACGGTGGGTTTTTGATGATGTGCGGTGTTTAGCTTACGCCAGACATAGCATGTAGTCTGATGGCCAAAAAGCTCAATTTTCATTTCATCAGACCATAGAACCTTCTTCCAGCTGACTTCAGAATCTCTCACATGTTTTCTGGCAAACTCTAGCCGAGATTTCATGTGTGTTTTTTTTCAAAAGTGGCTTTCTCTTTGCCACTCTTCCATAAACCTGTGACTGGTGAAGCACCCGGGTAAAAGTTCTATGCGCAGTCTCTCCTAGAAACATAGAAAATAGGTGCAGGAGTAGGCCATTCGGCCCTTCGAGCCTGCACCGCCATTCAGTATGATCATGGCTGATCATCCAACTCAGAACCCTGTACCTGCTTTCTCTCCATACCCCTGATCCCTTTAGCCACAAGGGCCATATCTAACTTCCTCTTAAATATAGCCAATGAACCGGCCTCAACTGTTTCCTGTGGCAGAGAATTCCACAGATTCACCACTCTCTGTGTGAAGAAGTTTTTCCTCATCTTGGTCCTAAAAGGCTATCTTAGATAGGCTATCTCTTATCTTAGCTGCTGAGGTTTGTAACTCTTCCAGACTTGTCATAGGTCTCTTGGTGGCCTCCCTCGATAGTCCATTTCTTGCACAGTCACTCAGTTTTTGAGGGTGGCCTGCTCTAGGCATATTTACAGCTGTGCCAGTTTTTTTCCCCATTTCTTGATTATTGAATTAACTGTACTCCAAGGGATATTCAGTGACTTGGAAATTTTCCTATACTCACCTCCTGACTTGTTGTTTTCAATAACCTTTTCACGGAGTTGCTTGGAGAGTTCTTTTGTCTTCATGGTGTAGTTTTTGCCAGGGTACTGACTCAGCAGCAGTTGGACCTTCCAGATGCAGTTTTTTTTATGACAATCAAATGAAACACATTGACTGTATACAGGTGATCTCCATTTAAATAACTATGTGACTTCTAAAACCAATTGGCTGCACCAGTGATGATCTGGTGTTTCACATTAATGGGGTGAATATTTATCCAATCAATTATTTTGTGTTGTATATTTGTAATTAATTTAGACAACTTTGTAGAGATCTGTTTTCACTTTGACACAAAAGTCTTTTTTTGCTGATCACTGTTAATAAAAGCCAAATTCAATCCATTGTGATTCAATGTTGTAAAACAATAAAACATGAAAACTTCCGGGGGGAGGGTGAATATTTTTTTATAGGCATGGGACTGCCTCCCCGTTCCGGCCACCAGGTTCAGTCCTGACCTTGGGTGCTGTCTGCATGTCCTCCCTGTCACTCTGTGGGCTGCCTCTAGGGGTGCTGTTTGCCTCACACATCCAAAACGTGTAGGTTGGTGGGTTAATTGGCTGCTGGAAATTGCTCTTACTATGCAGGTAAGTGGGGAATTTGGGGATAGTTTTGAGTGAGAATATGGGAAGAATTAAAAAAACTGGGGTCAATGTAGGATTAGTATAAATGGATGGTTGATGACTGTGTGGATTTGGTGCTCTGGGGTGCTTGTTTTGTGCTTTTTTCAGTCTTTAAAAAAATAATTCAGAATATCGCATTTGGCATTTAAAGAAATAACATACAAATTATAGACCTCTTGTTAACCTGTTCTGTGTATCCCGTTTGGGTGATGTTTGGAACTGTGCCTGTGACATTAATAAGAGTATTAGTTTGTATTATCGATAGAGGATTGAGATGATCTCTACTGAGATACATGTGCGCATATACACTTAGTGACCACTTCATTAGGTACAGAAGTGGAACCTGGTGTGGTAGCCCATCCACTTCAAGGTTTGATATGTTGTGCACATCTTCTGCACACCACTGTTGCAACGGTGTGAACCAGTCTGGCCATTCTCCTCGGACCTCTCTCATTAACAAGGTGTTTTTGCCCACAGAACTGCCACTCACTGGATGTTTTTCTTTTTTTTGTACTATTCTCTGTAACTCATGGGGACTGTTGAGCCGAAAATCCAAGGAGGCCAACAGTTTCTGAGATGTGCAAACCACTCTGTCTGGCACCTGCAATCATTCCACGGTCATAGTCACCTAGATCACATTTCTTTCCCCATTTTGATGTTTGGTCTGAACAACAACTGAACCTCTTGACCATGTATGCGTGCTTTATTGCATTGTCTTGCTGCCACATGATTGGCTGATTAGATATTTGCATTAACGAGCAGGTGTACCTAATAAAGTGGCCGCTGAGTGTATATGTGTATGTTCAGATTTATTCGGCCGCACATAGTTCTTACCGGGCACTCTTCTGTTCATAAGTTCATAGCCTGGTCATCTTTTCACCCTTCAAGCATTTATCTAATTCCATTTTAAAAGTTAATCTTCAACTTGCTTTAAACAATGCATTCCACGTTGAAACAATACAGTGCATATGCTATTCATCATGGTTCTGCCTTTCTAAAGGAGGCTGCAGAAAGAAATTTTCAAAGGCATAACAGAACAGATTTTCAAAAACTTAGCTTTTTTGCAGAAATACTGGATTTCAGAGCACGACTGATGACATATTAATTAAAATTATTCCTTAAACAATGAATGCTAGGTTTAGTGTTTATAAATAAAGCAATATTTTTATGATGCCACTTAAATTGGAATTCACTTCTTTGTGATTGTTCAAAGGATTTTGATTGACACATCTAGGGAACATGTGGTCATAAACTGGTAAACTTTTAATTTTAATTCTGCGGCTTCAATGAAGCAGTAGGAAAAGACAAAGCTAAAATCAGTTGTAAATCTCAAAGGTCACTCTGAGATTCCTGTTGAGCTTGATTTGTCATAGTTCAACACTGATCGAGGAGCAGGAATAAGGCTTCAACCCGCCCACTTCATCAGAATCTGGTTCTACTTACAGAAACTCCAAATGTCTAAACAGAAGAAAAATAGATCAATTGAAAAGTAAAAAAAAATACACATGGAGTTTTATGTTTACATATTTTTATGAGTGCAAAGTTCAATGTATAAAATAAATTTATTGAAGTACATCTATATACAAGATTAAGATTAATTTTCAGCAGTGATTTTAGTCTCTCTGAAGAACCTATTGACAATTACAGTAGGCACAAGTAGTCTGTGATTGTTGATGAGAAAAGTTTGCACTGAAGCATTGGTAACCAGAATCGGTTTGCCTTCATGCATAATCTGTGACTCATCTCTGCTTACTTCCTCAAAAGAAAAATGGAGACTGTGACCTTTGAATCTGATGTGCTTGCATGTGACTTCACCTTTTAGTTGGCACAATGCACCCAATTACCTTCTGAGAAAGGAAATCTCCAAGCTCTTCATTCCTTAATGCCAAATTCTTATCATTGGAAGCAGAGTCAGAATCAGGTTTAATATCACTGATATATGTTCTGAAATTTGTTGCTTTACAGTAACAGTACATCGCAATACATAATAACAAAAGCTATAAATTACAATAAGAAGTGAACATGAAAAATTAAATTAAGTAGTGCAAAAAGAGAGGGAAAAATACTGAGGTAGTGTTCATGTGTAGGTTGCCCATTCAGAAATCCGGTATCAGAGGTGTAGAATCCTTTATATATGTATATAGATATCCTTCTATATCCGTGTGCAAAGGAATGGACAGACAGAGGTGGAAAATCTTAACATTTCTGCCCTAGGCACCAGCTGTGTAACAGGCAGTAAGACTGCGTCAAATGCAGTCTTGGAATGGACCCAAGGTGCCCCCCACTAGATAGGGTCAACCATGCAAATCAATGCCTTGTACCTGGCGCACCATTTCCTTAGAACACAAATCTATTTCACTAATTCACATAATATTTAAGGATAACCAAAGGAGCCATGTTCATCCACAGTATTTGGAACTCCAGGTTATTAGTAGTTTAAAGGCAACTGCTTGTCTGCCCGTTCTGATTATATTTTCCTGAAGTTTTCTGCAGTCGCCCTCTGTCAAAACCCAAGTTTTTGTGTCTTTAGCAAATGGCAGAACTGCACCACTCAAACCCAAGTCCAAACACATAAATATGTCATATAATGCAGAGAGCACAGGCCCTGAGGGCTCACCCGTTCCTATTCCTCACCTCTGCCATCTCTAAGGATCCTCATTAGCTGTGACATGCCCTCTTCTCATTACTACCGTCAGGATTAGGTATAGGAGCCTGATTCAGAAACAGCTTCTTCCCCTCTGCCATTAGATTTTTCAATGGTCCATGAGCTCTATCTCATTATTCCTTTTCGTATATGGTTTATATAGTTTTGTAATTTGCAGTAATTTTATGCTTTTTCACTGCGCTGCTGCTGTAAAGCAACAAAATTCACATCATCTAACTCGGTGATAATATATCTGATTCCATTTCGCCAGTCTAAGTGATAATACTTTATTCAAGCTCCTTATTTCTATTCCTTGAAGCAGTTTTCAAACTGAATGCATATTTTTTGTCTGACCATTTTTCTGATCCTTTTTATTGAGCTCATCACACTAAACATCACCTTTGGGTAACTCTCACCAAATAGATTTTCCACTTTCTCTAATTGATCGAGATAACTTTTAGTTCCCTTCAGTAAGAACTTTCCTCTGGGATCTTGGCTGTGTTAATAAAGGTTGTGTCAGCCAGCTGGGTTTGCCTTGGTAGTGTGTCGTCACGTTCTGCCTGTGGGATGCTATGGAAGATGAGACAGCTGGGCAGGATCAGATTTCTGAAGGAGAATAGTCTAGTTTGGGGTCTTCTGTGAGAAGGTGCATACAAGATGCTTGGAGGATTCCACCTGAAGGGGAGACCCTACTGCAAGGGGCGCCTTGTGCAGACGAATGTTTTCAAGGAGGAAGTGCCAGTACATATGTCCCCCGCTTAATGAATGTTCGCTTTACGCCACTTCGCTTTTACAAAAGACCTACATTAGTAACCTGTTTTCGCATTACAAAGAGGATTTTCACTTTTATGAAAAATTTCCCCATATAAATTAATGGTTCTTCGCTTTACGCCATTTCGGCTTAAGGAAGGTTTCACAGGAACGCTCTACCTTTGTAAGGGGGGGGGGGGGACACACCTGTACTTCTGAGTTTGCCAGTTTGCTCGTGATGTTCTTCGAGGGAAGTTCAACCCATGGGTGGTGATGGGAATTCATCAACATGAGTAAAGCGATACACCCAACTACTGCAGAAACGAGCGCCAATGTTTATGTAGCAAACACGAGGAAATCTGCAGATGTTGGAAATTCAAACAACACACACAAGCTGATGGTGGAACACAGCAGGCCAGGCAGTTAGAACGAAGGGTCTTGGCCCGAAACGTCGACAGTGCTTCTCCCTATAGATGCTGCCTGGCCTGCTGTGTTCCACCAGCATTTTGTGTGTGTTGTTCCAATGTTTATGTGCACATTTAGACTGGTTTAATTGTAAAGGGCCCTTTTATTTTTCTTTTCATTTTCTGTTACCCATTTGTTAAAGTTGAAATTTTGGTAAATATACTTCCTTTGTCATTTTATGCTGGTGTACGATCTGCTGTTTCCTGGTGAGTGCACAAGGCAGTATTTACACAGTATTCACCACAATCAATATTCATTCACTGGAACATCCCAACTTTCCTGTTTGGTTTCCAAATCATAATGACCCTAGACGTGTGATGCTTATGGAGGGTGGCCTTCTCACTGGTACCCATGTGATGCTGGGTCCCCTAGCTGTTAACCAGAGTTAGGTAACGAACCAAGTTTGTTATAAGCCCCAGTGTGAGAGTTTAAGTCAGTTTGCTAATCTACCTAACATTGTCAGAACTTGAAAAACAATCTTGAAAACAAAAATCCTGCAAGCTCTGACCAAGAGAAGGAATTTACCTCCTTCTTCCTTTTCTCAATTCTGTTCTCATGATTATTTTTCTGATTTCACACCTCGTTGATTGCCAATCCCACAAAGGGTCTGGAATCAGTAATGACAGCACATTCCTTTAGTCCTCTCTCACTGACTGCTGTAAATTTGACAGAATCCCTGAAACCACCATAGACTCCCAGAGGAAACTTCTGCCTCCACTTGTCCAGATTCTATGCTTGTTCTTGGGGGGGGGGGGGGTTGTAAGAGGCAAAGGTCAGATGGCAATGGAAGTCCAGCTGCCATGGGGAAGGGTTGATGAGGTTGATGTCAGGCCAGTGCCAGCAGTGACTCACTCGTTGACTGATTCAAGGTTTGGAGATTAGATGCTATCAAAACACTTTAGACCATAGACCCTAAGATATAGGAGCAGAATTAGGCCATTTGGCCCATTGAGTCTGCTCCATCATTTCATCATGGCTGATCCATTTTCCTCTCAGCCCCAGTCTCCTGCCTTCTCCCTTTATCCCTTCATGCCCTGACCAATCAAGAATCTATCAACTTCAGCCTTGTACACCCAATGACTTGGCCTCCACAGATGCCTATGGAAATGAATTTCACAGCTTTACCGCTCTCTGACTAAAGAAATTCCTCTATTCTGAGTCTGTGTTCCCTGGTCTTAGACTCTCCCACCATAGGAAACAGAGGTGCAGAGTCATCAAATGCTCCTCGTAGGACAAACCTTTCAATTCTGGAATCATTTTCAATCCTGGAACCTTCTTCAATGTCAGCACTTCCTTTCTTAGATAAAGGGCCCAAAACTGCTCACAATACTCCACGTGAGGTCTCACCAGTGCTTTATAAAGCCTCCACATTACATCCTTGCTCTAGTCAAAATGAATGCTAACATTGTTTTTGCCTTCCTCACCACTGACTCAGCCTGTAAATTAACCTTTGCGGAATCCTGCATGAGGGTTCCCTAGTCCCCTTGCTCCTCAGGTTTTTGAATTTTGTAGAACTGAATGTGAGGAGATAGTTCTAAGAATATAAGAAGAAAAATTTAGCTTTATAGCAAGCAATCAACAAGAAAAAGACCCTTGTTTAAGTAATTTTTACTCTGTTAATTTTCAACTATCCTGAAAAAGTGTCAAAAACCTATGTTAGGTTGAAGGCCTGAGCCATCAGCCCACTAAAAGGTAACCATGTTGTCCATTTTAGTTCTTCCTCAGATTTCATGTCTAATACAGTTGGAACACTTATTAACTAAATGAATAAGTATTGTCTTTATTCTAGTTTCTTCATTGACTTGAGGAGAGGGAATATATACCTAATGTCCTGAAAGAAGTGGGTTAATATTATTAGCAGACTTGTTATTTTTGTTTGCATTAACAATTTTAATTGTAATTTCAAGCACTTGGAATTTTTTTGGATTTTTTTTTTGGTAATAAAACGATTCTTTCCACCCAACTTAGGAAGAAATTGCTTTTTCTGTAGGGGGTGGAGTTGCACCTTTACATTTTACCTGTTCCATTTATAAAGTATTAGTGCATAAGAGCACAGACTGGCTTTTCTATTAGTAGTTCATGTTCATCTACCCACACAACTCAATAAGCAAGCAAAAAGTGCATGACCTGTAGACAACTATAATCTTACTGCAGCTATGATTATCTCTGCAAAATGGTAGTAGTTATGTGATCCATTTTGTACATTACTTGACAACAGAATATATTAAGCAGTCTGAATCTTGCACTGTGAAAGTGTGCCACCTGAAAGCTGGTGTAAGTCCCACACATTGGTTCCTGCTGGTACTTGGGTTGGAAAATAATAACTTTCACGACAAATGTTGTAATCTTTTGTAGGTTCTATTATAAAGCAAACAAAAATCTTCACAAAATAGACTGTGTTGCATTTTGATACATTTACTTGAAAAGCCTTCATAGTTTGAGGCTTTATGCAGGGGTGTGTGCAACCAAGCCCGTGAGGAAAGCTGTCTCATTTCATGTGCGATGCAAAAGGGCAGCTTTGAACTTGCTATGAGTACCCAAGGGTGCAGAAACTTGTATTACTGTAAAATTCTCATCTCTCACGCTTTTATGAGTATCCATTGTGTCAGTTTGCATAATTTCTTCTTTAACTGCCATCTCGAGCAGCATGATGTGCATATTAGAGCTGGTCTTCCCCCTCTCCCAGGAGATTGCCTGACATCAGAGTGCTGGGGCTGGCAGGTGTGAGAATGTGTTTCGCAGTGATGACGCTGCACTGGTTTGGGACAGGATGGGCTGGCTCGGTTGCTAATCTTAGCCTCTCCTTTCTGGAGCATTTGCATGTTCGTCTCATAAAAGAGCCACTTTTGTACTGCAGAACTGCTTAGAGAAAGCATTTTCTTCCATGGTAGATTTCAGCTCAGAGACAAGCTGTTACACTCTCAAGTTTGCTGACTATGCTGCTCAGGCCCGCTGACATATTATATCCTCCAGTGTATCGACATGGTCCCCTGTTTGTTTCTTCCTCTGTTGATCTCACAACTTCTAAACTGCATCCACTCCAGCTTCTCCTGGTGATTTCCACATTCTTGCTCCTTTAATATTGATTGACAAAGTCGAAGAGTATGTGATTGATCAGGATATTTTCCTCTCTACTCCCTTGGCTCAAATATGAACAAAAGATCAAATCAGGTTTCAGTGATGAGATATAGTCAGTGGCCACGTTATTATGTATACCTGTGCACCTGCTTATTAATGCAAGTATCTACTCAGCCAATCGTGTCAGCAACTCAATGCATAAAGGCATATAGACATGGTTGAGAGGTGCAGTTACTGTTCAGACCAAATGTCAGAATGGGGAAGAGGTGTGATCCAAATGACTTTGACTGTGGTGAGATTGTTGGCACCAGAGAGGGTGGTTCGAGTATCTCAGAAACTGCCGATGTCCTGGGATTTCACGCACAACTGTCTCCAGAGTTTACAGAGAATGGTGCGAGAAAAACATGTCCTGTGAATGGCAGTTCTGTGGGCCAAAATGACTTGTTAATGAGTGAGGTCAGGCTGGTTCAAGCTGACAGGAAGGTGTCAGTAACTCAAATAAGCACGTGTTACAATAGCGGTGTGACGGAGAGCATCTCTGAACGCACAACCGTGAAGTAGATGGGTTACAGCAGCAGAAGACCACAAACACACACTCACTGGCACTTTATTCGGTACAGTAAAGTAGCCACTCAGTGCAGTGTGACTTGCCAGGATATCAAGGCAGTATTTGGCAGAGTGTATCATCAAGGTGAAGGCGTGAAAGGCTGACATTGAAATGTATGGGAAGTGGGGAAAGCTCTCCACTGATATCTCATCTTGAGGAAGATGGTTGTGGTTCTTGAAGGTTAATCGTTTCAACCTCACAGCATTTGTCTGGTGTTTTCCCATTCCGTTGTATGCTATGATTGTCCATGGCTGCTCTGTGTGTAAACTACATAATGGCAGCTTGCAAAGGTTTGCCCAATCATTCCATAAGGCATAGGAGCAGAAATGGCCCATCGAGTTTGCTCCACCATTTCATCATGGCTGATTCAATTTTCCTCTCAGCCCCAATCACCTGCCTTCTCCCCATATCCCTTCATGCCCTGACTAATCAAGAATCTATCCTCTGCCTGCTAAATAAGACCTAGGTCAGACCCCACTTGGAGTACTGTGTTCAGTTCTGGTCACCTCACCACAGGAGTAATGTGAATACGATAGAGAGAGTGCAGAGGAGATTTACAAGGATGTTGCTTGGAGAGTAAATTAGGTAAACTTGGCCTTTTCTTCTTGGAGCGACGGAGGATGAGAGGTGACCTAATAGAGGTGTATAAGATGACAAGAGGCATTGATCATGTGGATAGTCAGAGGCTTTTTCCCAGGGCTGAAATGGCTAACACAAGAGGGCATATTTTAAAGGTGCTTGGAAATAGGTACCGAGGGGATGTCAGGGGTAAGTTTTTCACACAGAGAGTGGTGGGTGCATGGGTGATGGTGGTGGAGGTGGTAGAATCTTTTAAGAGACACTTAGATAAGTACAAGAAGCTTAGAAAAATAGAGGGCAATGCAGTAGGTAATTCTAGGCAGTTTCTAGAGTAGGTTACATGGTTGGCACAATATTGAGTGCCGAAGAGCCTGTAATGTGCTGTAGATTTCTATGTTCTATGTTACATATACATGAAGGCTTAGCCTCCACAACTGCCTATGACAAAGAATTCCAGATTCACCACTGTTTGGCTGAAGAAATTCCTCCTCTTCTCCATTCTGAAAGGACACCCCTCTATTCAGAGGCTGTGTCCTCTGGTGTCAGACTCTCCCACCTTACAAAACATCCTCTCCACATCCACTCTATCAAGGCCTTTCACCATTCAATAGGTTTCAATGAGGTCTCCATTCATTCTTCTGAATTCCATTAAATACAGGCCCAGAGCCATCAAACACTCCTCTATGACAAGCCACTCAATTCTGTAGTAAATTTTGTGAACCTCCTTTGAAACTTCTCCAGTTTCAGCACACCCTTTCGAGCATGAGTTGCCCAAAACTGCTTACAATGTTCCAAGTGAGAACTCACCAGTGCTTTTGTTTTGTAATTTATTTTTTTTATTGAAGTTCATCATCAAACAAACATTTCCATAAAGTCTCAACATTACATTTTTGCTTTTATATTCTAGTCCTCTTGAAATGAATGCTAACATTGCATTTGCCTTCCTTACGATAGACTCAACCTGCAAAATAACCTTTAGGGAATTCTGCACGAGGATTCCTAAGTCCCTTTGCATCTCAGTTTTTTGTATTTTCTCTCCATGTAAAAAATATTCTACTTTTTCAGTTTTTCTACCAAAGAACATTTCCCGACAATGTGTTCCCTCCCTAACCACTCCAGCTGGGAGGACAAAAGCTGTGTGTGTATAATATCAAAGATTCATAAAGTACATTTATTATCAAGGTATGTGTGCAGTCACAACCTTGACTTTACTCTTCCCACAGACAGCTGTGAAACAAAGAAAACTATGGACCAATTCAAAGGAAAAAATCAAACCCCCAAAGTGCAAAATCAAATTGTGTAAACGGCAAAAAAAACGCTGAAAAACACAGAATATAAAACACCCGCCCACATTCCTGACTGCAACTCAGTTGCGTCTCTGGCTGAAGTTTCCATTGACACAGCAATTTCGACTGCTCTTTTAAATGTGAGTTGTGCTTCAGTTAGGAGTTGTCTTTGAATGTTTTCTTGTAAGACTCCACAAACTAAACAATCTCTCAGTGCATCAGTGAGCCCTATCACTGAACTGACAATGCTCAGACTGCTTCTTGAATTCAGCCACGTAAGCTGAGATAGACTCCCCTTCACAGCACACACAAAATGCTGAAGGAACTCAGCAGGCAGGCAGCAACTGTGGAAAAGAGTAAACAGTCGATGTTTTGGGCCAAGACCCTTCATCAGGGCTTGCAGATCTGTTATTGTAGATTACCGAGGGATCTTGATCAGTTAGGGAAGTGAGCCGAGGAGTGGCAAATTGATTTCAACACAAATAAGTGTGAGGTGATGTATTTTGGAAAGACAAACCAGCATAGAGTTTATACTATGAATGGTAGGGCATTAGGAGTACAGATGTCCTTAGGAGTCCATTGAAAGCAGCATCACAGGCTGGTGAGAAAGGTGTTTAACATACTAGTCTGGGCAGTGAGTATAGGAATTGTGATTTTATGTTGTGGCTGTACAAGTCACTGGTGAGGCCACACTTGAAGTACTGTGTACAGTGTTGGTCAGCGTGTTATAGGAACGATAAACTTGTTAAACTCTAAAGAGTGTACAAATGATTTATAAGGTTGTTGCCAGGGCTGGAGGGTCTGAGTTTAGGGAGAGTTTAACTAAGCCAGGTCTTCATTCCTTGGAAGACAGGAGAATGAGAGGCAACCTCTTAGAAATAATTAAAATTCTGATAGGCATAGAAAAGTGAATGGTAACAGTTCTTTTCCCAGGGTAGGAGAGAGTAAAACTAGGAGCATAGATTTACAGAGAGAGAGGAAAGTTTCAAAAGGGACCTGAGGCAACTACTTCTGCAGAGGGTGGCAGTGAATACGTACATGGAATGAACTGCCAGAGGAATTAGTTGAGGCAGATACAATAATATCATTTATGAAACACTTGGACAGGTAAATGGTGGTTGGGGCTTCGAGAAATATGGGCCGTACACAGGAAATTGTTCCTGCTGCCCTGTGGTCAGCATAGACTGTGCAAGGAACTTATGGTGCTGTATTGCTCTGTGACCTTATGACCTCGTATTGAGCTTTATAGAATCCCAGTATAGATAACCTTGCAGTCACTTGCATTGAATTATTGATGAGTTCATTTTATAGGATTTAGGTTTAGGGACCTGTGAAGTATTTTAAGTTTGTTAGCTTGTGGAGAGGCACATGATGTACATTTCATGTGTGTCTTGTTCGTCCTTAATTCTGTGGTGGTACCCTGTCCAATTCCGTGGTGGCACCCTGTCCAATTCCGTGGTGGTACCCTGTCCAGCTCCGTGGTGGCACCCTGTCCGATTCCGTGGTGGCACCCTGTCCAATTCCGTGGTGGAATCCTGTCCAGCTCTGTGGTGGCACCCTGTCCAATTCCGTGGTGGCACCCTGTCCAATTCCGTGGTGGCACCCTGTCCAATTCCGTGGTGGTACCCTGTCCAATTCCGTGGTGGTACCCTGTCCAGCTCCATGGTGGCAACCTGTCCAATTCCGTGGTGGCACCCTGTCCAATTCCGTGGTGGCACCCTGTCCAATTCCGTGGTGGTACCCTGTCCAGCTCCGTGGTGGCACCCTGTCCAATTCCGTGGTGGTACCCTGTCCAGCTCCTTGGTGGCACCCTGTCCGATTCCATGGTGGTACCCTGTCCAGTTCCGTGGTTGTACCCTCTCCGATTCCGTGGTGGTACCCTATCTGATTCCGTGGTGGTACCCTGTCCAATTCCGTGGTGGCACCCTGTCCAATTCCGTGGTGGTACCCGGTCCAGCTCCGTGGTGGTACCCTATCTAATTCCGTGGTGGTACCCTGTCCAGCTCTATCGTGGCACCCTGTCCAATTCCGTGGTGGCACCCTGTCCAATTCCGTGGTGGTACCCTGTCCAGCTCCGTGGTGGCACCCTGTCCAATTCCGTGGTGGTACCCTGTCCAGCTCCGTGGTGGTACCCTGTTCGATTCCGTGGTGGTACCCTGTCCGATTCTGTGGTGGTGCCCTGTCCAATTCTGTGGTGGCACCCTGTCCAATTCTGTGGTGGCACCCTGTCCAATTCCGTGGTTGTACCCTCTCCAATTCCGTGGTGGCACCCTGTCCAGCTCCGTGGTGTCACCCTATCCGATTCCGTGGTGGTACCCTGTCCAGCTCTATCGTGGCACCCTGTCCAATTCCGTGGTGGCACCCTGTCCAATTCCGTGGTGGTACCCTGTCCAGCTCCGTGGTGGTACCCTGTCCAGCTCCGTGGTGGCACCCTGTCCAGCTCCGTGGTGGTACCCTGTTCGATTCCGTGGTGGTACCCTGTCCGATTCTGTGGTGGTGCCCTGTCCAATTCCGTGGTGGCACCCTGTCCAATTCTGTGGTGGCACCCTGTCCAATTCCGTGGTTGTACCCTCTCCAATTCCGTGGTGGCACCCTGTCCAGCTCCATGGTGACACCCTGTCCAATTCCGTGGTGTTACCCTGTCCAGCTCCGTGGTGTCACCCTATCCGATTCCGTGGTGGTACCCTGTCCAGCTCCATGGTGGCACCCTGTCCAGCTCCGTGGTGGTACCCTGTTCGATTCCGTGGTGGTACCCTGTCCGATTCTGTGGTGGTGCCCTGTCCAATTCCGTGGTGGCACCCTGTCCAATTCTGTGGTGACACCCTGTCCAATTCCGTGGTGTTACCCTGTCCAGCTCCGTGGTGTCACCCTATCCGATTCCGTGGTGGTACCCTGTCCAGCTCAGTGGTGGCACCCTGTCCAGCTCCGTGGTGGTACCCTGTCCAATTCCGTGGTGGTACCCTGTCCAATTCCGTGGTGGCACCCTGTCCAATTCCGTGTTGGTACCCTGTCCAGCTCCGTGGTGGTACCCTGTCCAGCTCCGTGGCGGTACCCTGTCCGATTCCGTGGTGGTACCCTATCTGATTCCGTGGTGGTACCCTGTCCAATTCCGTGGTGGCACCCTGTCCAATTCCGTGGTGGTACCCGGTCCAGCTCCGTGGTGGTACCCTATCTAATTCCGTGGTGGTACCCTGTCCAGCTCTATCGTGGCACCCTGTCCAATTCCGTGGTGGCACCCTGTCCAATTCCGTGGTGGTACCCTGTCCAGCTCCGTGGTGGCACCCTGTCCAATTCCGTGGTGGTACCCTGTCCAGCTCCGTGGTGGTACCCTGTTCGATTCCGTGGTGGTACCCTGTCCGATTCTGTGGTGGTGCCCTGTCCAATTCCGTGGTGGCACCCTGTCCAATTCTGTGGTGGCACCCTGTCCAATTCCGTGGTGGTACCCTCTCCAATTCCGTGGTGGCACCCTGTCCAATTCCGTGGTGGCACCCTGTCCAGCTCCGTGGTGTCACCCTATCCGATTCCGTGGTGGTACCCTGTCCAGCTCTATCGTGGCACCCTGTCCAATTCCGTGGTGGCACCCTGTCCAATTCCGTGGTGGTACCCTGTCCAGCTCCGTGGTGGCACCCTGTCCAATTCCGTGGTGGTACCCTGTCCAGCTCCGTGGTGGTACCCTGTTCGATTCCGTGGTGGTACCCTGTCCAATTCCGTGGTGGCACCCTGTCCAATTCCGTGGTGGTACCCGGTCCAGCTCCGTGGTGGTACCCTATCTAATTCCGTGGTGGTACCCTGTCCAGCTCTATCGTGGCACCCTGTCCAATTCCGTGGTGGCACCCTGTCCAATTCCGTGGTGGTACCCTGTCCAGCTCCGTGGTGGCACCCTGTCCAATTCCGTGGTGGTACCCTGTCCAGCTCCGTGGTGGTACCCTGTTCGATTCCGTGGTGGTACCCTGTCCGATTCTGTGGTGGTGCCCTGTCCAATTCCGTGGTGGCACCCTGTCCAATTCTGTGGTGGCACCCTGTCCAATTCCGTGGTTGTACCCTCTCCAATTCCGTGGTGGCACCCTGTCCAGCTCCGTGGTGTCACCCTATCCGATTCCGTGGTGGTACCCTGTCCAGCTCTATCGTGGCACCCTGTCCAATTCCGTGGTGGCACCCTGTCCAATTCCGTGGTGGTACCCTGTCCAGCTCCGTGGTGGCACCCTGTCCAATTCCGTGGTGGTACCCTGTCCAGCTCCGTGGTGGTACCCTGTTCGATTCCGTGGTGGTACCCTGTCCGATTCTGTGGTGGTGCCCTGTCCAATTCCGTGGTGGCACCCTGTCCAATTCTGTGGTGGTACCCTGTCCAATTCCGTGGTTGTACCCTCTCCAATTCCGTGGTGGCACCCTGTCCAGCTCCATGGTGACACCCTGTCCAATTCCGTGGTGTTACCCTGTCCAGCTCCGTGGTGTCACCCTATCCGATTCTGTGGTGGTACCCTGTCCAGCTCCATGGTGGCACCCTGTCCAATTCCGTGGTGGTACCCTGTCCAATTCCGTAGTTGTACCCTCTCCAATTCCGTGTTGGCACCCTGTCCGATTCCGTGGTTGTACCCTCTCCAGCTCCGTGGTGGCACCCTGTCCAATTCCGTGGTGGTACCCTGTCCAGCTCCGTGGTGGCACCCTGTCCAATTCCGTGGTGGTACCCTGTCCGATTCCGTGGTGGTACCCTGTCCAATTCCGTGGTGGTACCTTGTCCAGCTCCGTGGTGGTACCCTGTCCAATTCCGTGGTTGTACCCTCTCCAATTCCGTGGTGGCACCCTGTCCGATTCCGTGGTTGTACCCTCTCCAGCTCCGTGGTGGCACCCTGTCCAATTCCGTGGTGGTACCCTGTCCAGCTCCGTGGTGGTACCTTGTCCAGCTCCGTGGTGGTACCCTGTCCAATTCCGTGGTTGTACCCTCTCCAATTCCGTGGTGGCACCCTGTCCGATTCCGTGGTTGTACCCTCTCCAGCTCCGTGGTGGCACCCTGTCCAATTCCGTGGTGGTACCCTGTCCAGCTCCGTGGTGGCACCCTGTCCAGCTCCGTGGTGGCACCCTGTCCAATTCCGTGGTGGCACCCTGTCCAATTCCGTGGTGGTACCCTGTCCAATTCCGTAGTGGTACCCTGTCTGATTCCGTGGTGGTACCCTGTCCAATTCCGTGGTGGTACCTTGTCCAGCTCCGTGGTGGTACCCTGTCCAATTCCGTGGTTGTACCCTCTCCAATTCCGTGGTGGCACCCTGTCCGATTCCGTGGTTGTACCCTCTCCAGCTCCGTGGTGGCACCCTGTCCAATTCCGTTGTGGTACCCTGTCCAGCTCCGTGGTGGTACCTTGTCCAGCTCCGTGGTGGTACCCTGTCCAATTCCGTGGTTGTACCCTCTCCAATTCCGTGGTGGCACCCTGTCCGATTCCGTGGTTGTACCCTCTCCAGCTCCGTGGTGGCACCCTGTCCAATTCTGTGGTGGTACCCTGTCCAGCTCCGTGGTGGCACCCTGTCCAGCTCCGTGGTGGCACCCTGTCCAATTCCGTGGTGGCACCCTGTCCGATTCCGTGGTGGTACCTTGTCCAATTCCGTGGTGGTACCCTGTCCGATTCCGTGGTGGCACCCTGTCCAGCTCCGTGGTGGCACCCTGTCCAGCTCCGTGGTGGTACCCTGTCCAGCTCCGTGGTGGTACCCTGTCTGATTCCGTGATGGTACCCTGTCCAGCTCCGTGGTGGCACCCTGTCCAGCTCCGTGGTGGTACCCTGTCCAATTCCGTGGTGGCACCCTGTCCAGCTCCGTGGTGGTACCCTGTCGAATTCCGTGGTGGTACCCTGTCTGTGCTTTTGCTTTTCAGCCTCCACCCTCCTCCACAACCAACCTCTGTGTTATGTTTTTCTGACAGTTGTGACCATATCAAAGGTGTTGCTTAAATCTATAAGAGTGGTACGGTAGCATAGTGGTTAGTGTAATATTATAACAGCTGCTGTCTGTGTGGAGTTAGTACGTTCACCCCGTGACCACGTGTATTTCCTCTGGATGCTCTAGTTTCCTCTCACATTTCAGTGACATACAGTGAGGGTTAGCAGGTTGAGGTCATGCTGTGTCAGTGTCGGAAACATGGTGACGCTTGCAGGCTGCCCAGAACAATCCTCGCTAATTTGATTTGATGCAAACGTTTCATTTCACTGTTTGTTTTGAAATACATGTGACAGATAAAGCCAATCTTACTCTTTACCTTAATGATAGTCTGATATCCCCTCCAAAAATTCAAGCATTAGTCGGTAGTGACATTTCCTTAAGAAACCAGTACTGACTGTTCTTTTGGTTAATCTGTACTATTCTACATGGTAATGTCCCTTAGAGAATATATTCCTGTTATTTTTCCCACCGTAGAAGTTAGACTAATTAGCATGTAATTACTCGCCTTGTCGTTTTCTCCTTGCGTGATCAGAGAAGCAGAAAGATTGAACAGACATTCATAACCATGTAATGTTAGGTCATGCGTGAATGCAAGTGAATAAAGTGCAAACTGTCTGGTGCTTGAGTTCCCTATTAGTATCACATGCAAATAAATCGGGGCATTGCTAAGTGAACATGTAATTTGAAACAGAGTCTGTTCCTAAAAATATACTTTAAAGAGCCTCTTGCGTTGCCTAGCTGTATGGTGTCCATGTTCTTCAGAATTCACATGAGGAAATCAAGAAACTGGCTATTTGATCCAGTGGTAAGTTTTACTGGTTTGCCAAGTTAGTTCACCGTGGTGACGCAGGATCCTGAAATTGTTTCTCCCAATAAGGAACCTAGGATCTTCTCAACGTCTTCATCCAACAGCAGGAGGGTACACTGAGCTTTGGGTGTAGATCGGTGAACCACAACCTCACCCAACAGCCCACCACCACTGCCATGTAGATTCCACAGATGAAAGATGCTGCAAAAAATCTTTAAGCCCTGTGTTGTGCTGCTCACATAACACTATCACCCTCTGACTTAATACAAAAAATGCAGAGGTGAAACTCTTTCATCATTCAGGAGAAAAAGTCAATTCACTGTGATCTGGCATCTTTATTTATTGTCAGATCCCTGCGAGCATTGATAAGGCAAAACAAATTGATAATTTAATTTTCTCTTCTCCCTCTCCCCACTCCCCTCTCCTCTTGCCCCTCCCCTCTCCCACTCCCTCACTGTCTCCTTTGTCCCCCTTCTCTCCCTCTCCCCCTCTGCCTCACTCCTCTAACCCTGTCCCCTTCTTCCTCTTCTCTCTTCTCTTTCCCTCTCCCTTCCCCTCTTCTCTCTGTCCACTACTCAACCCCCCACCTCTCAAACCCTCTCTCATAGTCTCCTTCATCTCACTTTTCCCTTCTCCTCCCCCTCTCCTCCCTACACCCCCACTTCCCCTACTACCCCTCTCCTCCCTCCTCTACCCTTCTCCCCTCTCTTCACCCTTCCCACTCTCCCCCCATTTTCTGCCCTTCTCCCCAACTCTCCCCACTCCTTCTCTCCCCCTCCCACCCTCCCCCTCTTCTTCATGTGCACCGCTGTTGGTAGGACATAGGACGATCAAGCAAGTGGACACTTAAAGGTTAACTACGCAAAATCCAAGGAATATGATTCCCAACAATGCAGTGTGAAAGTCAGTCCTCTCCGAGTGGTGTTACAACGGTAGATAATGGAGACCCACTTGGACTGAAGAGTGACAGACACCGACAGGTGTGGCTTTGGTCTCTGCTGTCAAAGGAGTGGCAAGAGTATTGTGAGCCGAGATTACCTCTGAGCCCAGCAGACTATTAATCTTGTACTAATGGTTGTAAGATGAAGCAGAGTTAATTAAAGAACTTCCAAGGGAAACCGTGGGGGTGCCAGGTGGAAAGATGGTGGCTGGAATGTGCCGACACAGTTTACATGGGAACAGCTGCACTTTTCTTTATTTAGAAGGTACTGGGAGTTTATTAGAAGAAATAGCAGACCCTCTTTTTAAAGTGCCACTATGTTCAAGTGATACATTGTGGCCCTGGGTGGCGTTTTAATTTGAAAAGCATAAAACGTAGGATTGAGTAAGTGCATCACACCAATTATATACTGTAGTTTTGCTTTCAATCTGATCTAATTTTAGATGAATTGCAAGTAGGCTCCAGCTGTAGTTTATTTTAGCTGCTTCTAAAACTGTCAGAGACACAGCAGCGCAGGCTGAGAAGTTTGTAGTGAGCCCCTGACCGTCAGCAGAAGAATGAGATCCAGCGAATGCAAGCTGAAGTTAAAACTTTGAACTTAAGCGCATCACGTCGATTCTATTTAAAACACGAATATTTTGGCGCAATAGCCCAGTCATCTTGGACTAGCCCAGAGGCAGCCTTACCTAATCCTAACCCTAATCCTATTGAACGTTAAAAGGCCTAGACAGAGTGGACATGGAGAGGATGTTTCCCATAGTGGGGGAGTTTAGGACCAGAAGGCACAGCCTCAGAATAGGACGTGCTTTAGAACAGAGATAAGGAGGAATTTCTTTAGCTAGAGGGTGGTAGATCTGAGGAATTCAGTGCCACAGACAGCTGTGGTAGCTAGGTCATCGGGTATATCTAAAGGCTCTTGAATAGTAAGGGCGTCAAAGGTTACGGGGAGAAGGCAGTAGAATAGGGTTGATAGGGGTAATATATCAGCCATGATGGAATGGCAGACCAGACTTCATCAGCCAAATGACCCAGTTCTGCTCCTGTTGGTAACAGATTCTGCAGATGCTGGAAGTAGAGTCATAGATCTTGAGCAACAAATACAAAATGCTGGAAGAGCTCAGCAGGTCAAGCGGCGTCTATGGAGGGAGATGAACAGTTAACCTTTCAGGCCGACACCCTTTATCAGGACTCAGATTGAGTTTGGCCTAGCAGAGACTTAGTTTAGTACGAGCACGTGTGTGGCATGAGTTGCACTATGATAGTTAACGTGGATACAACTTGGCAAGGCTGGCATTCATCAGCCACCCTAAATTCCCCCTTAGGCCATGTCAGAAGCCTGCTAAGAGCCAACTACCTTGGTGAGGTTTGGAGTCTCTATAAGGCCATGCCAGGTAAACATTGTCAGCCTCTTTCTCTGACAGATGTCAGTGAATCAGGTTATATTATAGCTGTCATTATTAATAATAACTTCTGAATTAATTTAGGACATAGAAGAGTGTGGCACAGGAACAGGCCATTCGGCCCACAATGTTGTGCTGAACCACCTAAAAAGCAAATCAGAAATACCAAAACACCAATCCCTCCATCTTCCTCACATCCCTGTGCCTATCCAAATGTCTCCTAAAAGCCTCTAATGTATTTGCCTCTACCACCATACCAAGTGGCACATTCCAGGCATCCATGACTCTCTGAGTAAAAAACTTATCCATCACATCCCCTTGAGCCTATCCTCTCTCACCTTCAATGCATGACCTCTGGTATCAGATATTTCAACCCTGGGAAACAGATGCTCTCTGTCCACTCTCTCTTTGCCTCTCATAATCTTGTAAACCTCTATCCCATCTCCCCTCAGCCTCCGGCGCTCCAGAAAAAACAGTCCAAGTTTATCCATCCTCTGATGATAGCACACACCCTCTAGTCCAGGCAGCATCCTGGTAAACCTCCCCTGCACCCCCTCCAAAGCCTCAACATGCTTCCTATAATGGGGCAACTGGAACTGTATGCAATACTCCAGGTGTGGCCTTGCCAGGGTTTTATAAAGTTGCAACATAACCTCCTGTCTTCTCAACTCAATGCCTCAACTAATCAAAGCAAGCATTCCATAAGCCTTCTTAACCACCCTATTGACCTGTGTAGCCTTCAAGGAGCTGTGAACTTGGATCCTGAGATCTCTCTGCTCAGCAACACTGTTAAGGATCTTACCCTCACTGTATACTCTCTGCTTACATTTGCCTTACCGAAGTGCAACACCTCACATTTACCTAGGTTAAACTCCACCTGCCATTCCTTAGCCCATATCTGCAAATGATCTATATCATGCTGTACTCTTTGCCAGTCTTCTACACTGTCCACAACTCCACCAATCTTGAATCATCCGCAAACTTACTAATCCACCTATCTACATTTCCATCCAGGTCACTTACGTACATCACAAACAGCAGAGGTCCCAGCACAGATTCCTGCGGAACTGCGCTAATTACAGACCTCCAGCTTGAATAGGTCCCTTCAACCACTACCCTCTGAACCAGTTCTGAATCCAAACAGCCAATTCGCCACGGACCCCATGTATGCTGTATCTTGGGTAATGATGAGTCTGAGTACAGAGAGGAAATTAAGAACCTGGTGGCATGGTGCAAAGACAATAACCTATCCCTCAACGTCAGCAAGATGAAGGAATTGGTTGTTGACGTCAGAAGGAGTAGCGGACCGCACGACCCCATCTACATTGGTGGTGCACAGGTGGAACAGGTCAAAAGCTTTAAGTTCTTCAGGGTGAATATCACAAATGACCTGACTTGGTCTAACCAAGCAGAGTCCACTGCCAAGAAGGCCCACCGGCACCTTTACTTCCTGAGAAAGCTGAAGAAATTTGGCCTGTCCCCTAAAACCCTCACTAATTTTTATAGATGCACCATAGAAAGCATTCTTCTAGGGTGCATCACAACCTGGTATGGAAGTTGTCCTGTCCAAGACCAGAAGAAGCTGCAGAAGATCATGAACATAGCCCAGCACATCACACAAACCAATCTTCCATCCTTGGACTCACTTTACACCACACACTGTTGGAGCAGTGCTGCCGGGATAATCAAGGACACGACCCACCCAGCCAACACGCCCTTTGTCCCTCTTCTTTCTGGGAGAATGTTCAGGAGCTTGAAGATTCATATGGCCAGATTTGGAAACAGCTTCTTTCCAACTGTGATAAGACTACTGAATGGATCCTGACCCGGATCTGGGCCATACCTTCCAAATATCTGGACCTAACTTGCACTACCTTACTTTCCCTTTTCTATTTTCTAATTATGATTTATAATTTTAGTTTTTATTATATTTATTTTGATTTGTACTCCAGGGAGCGCGAAGCGCAGAATCAAATATCACTGTGATGATTGTACGCTCTAGTATCAATTGTTTGGTGACAATAAAGCAAAGTAAAGTATTTTAATCTTCTGGATTAGCCTTCCATTGGGGACTTTGTCAAACACCTCACTAAAATCGATATAGACAATATCCACCTTTCTTGAATTTCATAAAATTTCAGAATCAGGTTTACTATCACTGACATATGTCATCAGATATATACAATTATATACTGTGTATGTATTGATAAACTGCAGGCTGGTTTCAAATGGTGCTAGCCACTCATGCGATTGATCCTTTTGTTGAGCTGAGAAGCCAATGTGCACTGTGGTTAGATTTGGCTGCAGTCCCCTCATGAAAATGACCAGGTAGCATATGGTTAGCAATTTGCTGGAGAAGGAATGGGTGAGGGTTACTTACATCCGATGTTCTCTGCCTCTGTTTTCTGGAATTATCAGATTTAGTCCTTTCAATGTCCGAACTAATAACTTACAAAGTGCTTCAGTAAAGTGAGCAAGAGAAATGTTTACTTTTACCTTTATATCTGGTACAAATTGTTCTCCATTGTAGAACATTTCAACAGCCTACTAGATCAGGAACCATTCACCCCCTCCTCCCTCACTCACTCACTCACTCACTCACTCACCTTCCCCTCACCTGGTTTTACTTGTCATTTGCCAGATTGTGTTCCTTCCCCACCCCCCCCACACCTTTCCAGTCCTGATGAAGGGTCTTGGCCTGAAGCGTTGACTGTTTATTCCATCTCCATGGATGCTGCCTGTCCTGCTGGATTCCTCCAGCATTTTGTGTGCGTAGCTCTAGATTTCCAGCTTTTGCCAAATTTCAGATCAGGAACTATGATAAATATATTATACCGTGTAGAAACATACCCTGCAGCCCGCTGACACTTTGCAAACCATCAATCACCTTTCTACATTCATCCCACTTGGTTCTCCTCACTTTTCACTCGGTTCCCTCCATATTTTACCATTTGCACACCAGGCTCAATGCTGAGGGCCAGTTGACCTAACAACCTGCATGTCTTTGGAATGTGGGGAGACACCGGAACAGGGAGAATAAATCCACACAGATAGCACCGGAGGTTAGGACTGAGCACAGGTCACAAGAATTATCCCAAGAATAACTTCTGAGGAGTGCTTGATTGGCCATGGGCTTGTAGTCACTGGAGTTTAGAAGAATGAGGAGGAATCTCATTGAAGCCTCCCAAGTATTGGAAGGCCTCGACAGAGTGGATTATTGAGGACTTTTCCTATACTGCGGAAGTCTAGGACCAGAGAACACAGCCTCAGAATAGAAGGATATCCCTTTAAAACAGAGATAAGGAGGAATTTATTTAGGGAGAAGATGTTGAATCTGTGGAATTCATTGTTACAGACAGCTGTGGAGGCCAAGTCATCCGGTATATTTAAAGCAGAATTTGATAGGTTTTTGATTAGTCAGGGCATTAAAGGTTACCGAGAACATAGAACGTAGAATTGTACAGCACAGTACAGGCACTTCGGCCCACAATGTTGTGTCGACCCTTAAACCCTGCCTCCCATATAACCCACCACCTTAAATTCCTCCATATACCTGTCTAGTAGACTCTTAAACTTCACTAGTGTATCTGGCTCCACTACTGCCTTCCATGCACCAACCACTCTCTGAGTGAAAAACCTTCCTCTAATATCCCCCTTGAACTTCCCACCCCTTACCTTAAAGCCATGTCCTCTTGTATTGAGCAGTGGAGCCCTGGGTAAGAGGCGCTGGCTGTCCACTCTATCTATTCCTCTTAATATCTTGTATACCTCTATCATGTCTCCTCTCATTCTCCTTCTCTCCAAAGAGTAAAGCACTAGCTCCCTTAATCTCTGATCATAATCCATACTCTCTAAACCAGGCAACATCCTGGTAAATCTCCTCTGTACCCTTTCCAATGCTTCCATATCCTTCCTATAGTTAGTTGACCAGAACTGGACACAATACTCCAAGTGTGGCCTAACCAGAGTTTTATAGAGCTGCATCATTAAATGGCAGGAAAGGGAGTGGAGAGGGATATGATGGAAAGGCTGAGCAGACTTGATGGGCTGAATGGCCTCATTGTGCTCCTTTGTCATCTGGTCACTGTAGCTGAGAGCTAGCAGCTCTAAACTCTGTCACCCAATATTTCACATAATATTCAATTTCTTGCTTCAATCTTTATTCTTCAGTCCCATTAAAAATGTTTGTTTATTTATTTAGTGGAATGGTATAGGAGTGAGCTCTTCTGGCCCTATGATTCACAGCACCCCAGCAGCCCCTGACAAGCCAGATTACCCCTAACCTACTCACGGGACAATTTACAATGACCAGTTAGCCTACCCGGTATGTCTTTGGACTGTTGAAGGAAACCAGAGCAATGGGGAAAATATACGCATTCCGTGGGGAATGCAGGCTCCTCACAGGTGGCGCTGGACTTGAACTCCGAAGTTCAGAATGCCCCGAGGCGCTACTTTGGTGCCCACAACTTAGCTGCTTACAAAAAAAACATTATTTTTGGGAATCTTTAGAATCTCCATATCTGCTAGATAAGAATCTCCATTCTAATACCGCATCCTGTTTGCATTTAATTTTTATTCATGTTCTCCAGTTTTTTATTAACATATCAAATATACACCATTACTTATTGCACTTTAAAAGTATGAATTTGGCATATGGTTTTGGGGCTAATAGATGATATCATGTTTTAAATGTGCTTGCGGCGATCAAAGTCAGTGAGTGAAGCTTTGACAGTAAAGTGCTGATTAGACACGGTTTTCCAAGAGCAGTGTTTAGCCTGTATATTAGCAATTCTGTTTCAAGTGTCTGGTGCCCTGCCAGGGAGAAGAGCTAATGCAGAAGGATTTCCAGCGATCTGACAGATCAGCAGTGCAGCTTCTCTGGTCCACAGAAGGTAATATTTTCATTTCTCTCAGTGGGAAGGAGTTCATAAGATACAGAAGCAAAATTAGGTCATTCAGCTCATCAATTTTGCTCTGCTATTCAATCATGTCTAATTTGTTTTCATTCACATTCTTCTGCAATTTTTCTGTAACCCTTAACTTCCTATCCAATTAAGAACCTCCCAACCATTGAGCACATCTACATGACAGGTTGTCGTAAGAAAGCAGCATCCATCATCAGAGATCCCCACCACCCAGGCCATACTCCTTTCTTGCTGCTGCCTTCATGTAGAAGGTACGAGAGCCTCAGGACTCACACCACCAGGTTCAAGAACAGTTACTACTGCTCAACCATCAGGTTCTCGAATAAAAGGGGATAACTACATCACTTGTCCCATCATGGAAATATTCCTACAACCAATGATCTCACTTAGAGACTCTTTGTCTCATTATCTCATGTTCTTGTTATTTATTGATACTTATTTATATTTGCATTTGCAGAGTTTGTTGTCTTCTACACTCTGGTTGATCTTTCATTGATCCTGTTAGAGTGATTATTCTACAGACTTGAAAAAGGATTGCATATGGAGACATATATGTACTTTGATAATAAACTTATTTTGAACTTTGAACCAATTGATCCCTGCCTTAAATATACCCATTGACACCCTCCATGGCAACCTCTGTGGCAACAATTTCTAAAAATTCTCTTCTGATTGAAGAAATCCCTCTCATCTCAGTTGTAATGGGACATCGCTTTTTTTCTGTTTGTGCCCTTAATCCAAGACACTCCTACAAATGGAAACATCCTCCCCACATTCACTCCATCCACACTTTTCAATATCTGGTAGGTTTCAATGAGATTCTGCCTCATCCTTCTGAATTCCATCTAGTACAGGCCCAGAAACATAAAATGCTTCCCAAGCTGTGTGTTTAAGTCTTTCAATTCTGAGTCAGCTGGCTTAGAGGTATCACTGTTAATAAGACCAAGGAATTGATTGTGGACTTTAGGTAGGGGAAGTCATACCTGCCCTTATCATGGGATCAGCGATGATAAGTTTAAGCTGAGCAGTTTAAAGTTTCTGGGAGACAACATCTCTAAAGATCTAGGGAAGGTTTGCTTGAGCTGTTGAGAGTGGCTTGAACTGATGTGGCAGGGCGATGGGAACAAGTATGATAGAGCTGAGGATGAGCCAACAGGTTTACAAGTAGATGATGTAAGGAAGGACAAGCCAATGATTGGGTACAACTGCAAACAGAGCAAAGAGTTAAATTGTACCACAGAGGCAAAATTCATAAGGGTGAAGAATGCAGGACTGAAGTGCTGTATTTAAATGCACATAGCATTGGGAATAAGGTGGGCAAACTTGTGGCACATTTAGAGATTGGTCTGTATGATGTTGTGGGCATCACTGAATCATAGCTAAAAGAAAGTCATAGTTGGAAGTTTAACATCAAAGGATACACTTTGAATGGAAAGGACAGGCAGGAATGCATAGGCAGTGGTGTGGCTCTGTTGGTAAGAAATGGAATTACATCCTTAGAAAGAGGTGACATTGGATCAGAGAATGTCGCATCTTTATGGGTGGAATTAAGAAACGGTAAGTGTAAAAGAAATATGGGCTTCCAAATAGCAGATAGATGTGGGGTTGAGATTGCAAAGGGAGCTGGAAAGGCATGTAATAAGGGGAATGTCACAATTGTAATGGGGGACTTCAATAAGAAAGGGGATTGGGAAAATCAGGTTGGTGTTGGATTGCAAGACAGAGAATTTGTTGAATGCCTATGAGATGGCTTTTTAGAGCAGCTTGTGCTTGAACCTTCTTGGGGAAAGGCTGTCTTAGATTGGGTGTTGTGCTATAACCCAGATTTTATTAGTCAGTTTAACGTAAAGGAACCCTCAGGAGGCAGTGATCACAATATGATTGAATTCATACTGAAATTTGAGAGGGAGAAGCACAAGTCATATGTTTCAGTATCACAATGCAATAAAGGGGATTACAGAGGCATGAGAGTGGAGCTTACCCAGGTGGATTGGAGGAGGACACTAGCGGGGGTGACGGCAGAGTGGAGGTGGCTGAAGTTTCTGGGAATAATTCATAAGGTGCAGGATAAATATGTCCCACGGAATAGGTAGTTCTCAAATGGTAGGTGTAGGCAACTGTGGCTGACAAAGGAAGTTAAGGACTGCATAAAAACCAAGGAAAGGACATAAAAGGTAGCAAAAGTGAGTGTGAAATTGGATGATTCGGAAGCTTTTAAAATCCAACAAAAGGCAATTGAAATGCTATAAGAAGGAAAAAGATGAAATATGAGGGCAAACTTAACCAATCCTATAAAACAGGGTACCAGAAGTTATTTTCAGTTATATAAAGTATAGAAGGAAGGTAAGAGTTAATATTGGACCTTTGAAAAATGATGCTGGTGAGGTAGTAATGGGGGGATAAAGAAATGGCGGATGAACTTAACAAATACTTTGCTTCAGTCTTCATTGTGAAAGACACTAGCAGTGTGCCAGAGGTCCATGAGTGTCAGGGAGTGGGAGTGAGTGCCATTTCTGTTACAAAGGGAAAACGTGCTAGGCAAACTGAAAGGTCTTAAGGTGGATAAGTCGCCTGGACCAGATGGACTACATCCTGAACAAGGTTGCTGGAAGAGATAAAGGATGCGTTGGTCATGATCTTTCAAGAATCACTTGATTCTGGCATAGTCCCAGAGGAATGGAAAATTGCAAATGTCACTCCACCCTTTAAGAAGTGAGAAGACAAAAGAAAGGAAATTATAGGCCGGTTAGCCTAATGTCAGTAGTTGGGAAAGTGTTAGGGTCTATTATTAAGGATGGGGTTTTGGGGTACTTGGAGATTAATGATAAAATAAGTCAAAGTCAGCATGGTTCTTGTGAAGGTAAATCTTGCCTGAAAAATCTGTTAGAGGTCTTCAAGAAAGTAACAAGCAATGTGGACAAAAGAAAGGCAATGGATGTAATTTACTTAGATTTTCTGAAGGCATTTGATAAGGTACCACACAGGAGGCTGCTCAACGAGAAAATCCGATAGCGTTACAGGAAAGATACTGGCATGGAGAGAGGAATGGCTGACAGGCAGGAGGCAGCAAGTGGGAATAAAGGGAGCCTTTTCTGGTTGGCTGCCATTGACTAATGGTGTTCCTCAGGAGTCAGTATCGGGACCACTACTTTTCATATAGTTTGTCAATGATTTAGATAATGGAATTGATGGCTTTCTGGCAAAGTCTACAGATGATACCAAGATAGGTGGAAGGGGAGGCAGTCCTGAGGAAACAATGTGATTGCAGCAGGACTTAGGCAAACTGGAAGAATAGGCAAAAATGTGGCAGATGGAATACAATGTTGGGAAATGTATGATAATGCATTTTGGTAAGAGGAATGATAGTGCAGACTATTATCTAAATGGGAAGATGGTTCAAACATCAGAGGTGTAAAGGGACGTAGAAGTCCTTGTGCAAGTCTCCCAGAAGGTTAATTCACAGGTTGAGTCTGTGGTAAAGAAGGCAAATGTAACGTTGGCATTTATTTCAAGGGGAATAGAATATGAAAACAAGGAGATAATGCTGAAGCTTTATAAGACGCTAGTCAGGCCACACTTGGAGTATTGTCAACAGTTTTGGGCCTCATATCTCAGAAAGGATGTATTGTCATTGGAGAGAGTCCACAGGAGGTTCAGGGAACGAAGTGGATAATATTTAAGGAGCTTCTGGCAGCTTTGAGCCTGTACTCACTGGAATTTAGAAGAATGCATGGGGATCCCATTGAAACCTATCAAATGTTGAAAAGATTAGATAAAGTGGATGTGGAGAGGATGTTTTCTCTGGTGAGGGTATCCAGAACTTGAGGGAACAGCCTCAAAATTGAGGGGCAATCTTTTAGAACAGAAGTAAGGAGGATTTTTTTTAGCCAAAGAGTGGTGAACCTCTGCCACAGGCTGAGGTTGAGGCCAAGTCCATGGGTATATTTAAAGTGGAAGTTGATAGATTCCTGATTGGTTGGGGCATTAAGGGATATGGTGAGAAGGCAGGTGTATGGGGCTGAATGGGATCCGGGATCAGCCATAATGAAATTCTGGAGCAGACTCAATGGGCTGGATATCCTAATTCTGCTGCTTTGTCTTATGGTCTTATGGACTTATCTATCCTGCGCCCAATATATTGATGCAATTATGAAGAAGGCATGACAGCAGCCATATTTCAACAAGATTTTGAGGAGACTTGGTGTCAAATACTCTCATGAATTTCTACAATTGTACTGTGGAGAAGATTCTAACTGGCTGCAACACTATTTGGTGTGAGGGGCCACTGCACAGATCCAGATATAACTGCAGAAAGTCTCAAACTCAAATAGCCTCCCCAGCATTGAGGACATCTTCTAAAGACTATGATTCAAAAGGGCAGCATCCATCATTAAGGACCCCCATTACCTGGGACTTCTCATTGGTACCATCAAGGAGGAGGTACAAAAGCCTGAAGACACATACTCAACGTTTCAGGAACAGCTTCTTTCCTCTGCCATCAGATTTCTGAATGGACATTGAACCCATGTTACATTAATATTTGAGTAATATTGTAAATATATTATTTTAATTAAGCATTCTTGTTCATTTAACTAATTTATTACAGGTTATATGTAAAAGCACATGAATGGCATACGTCATCATGCCACCATGTCATAAGTGTATGCCTCGCTAAAAGTGAAAATAAAGTTTATATGCATCCTTGGGCTCCCTTGTTTCTCGCTCATTTAGTTTTATGTTTTGGAGTTACAACACATAACTTAAGATGACTACCTGTTGGAATGCAGCAAGATGTTTGAGCAAACAACTGTGCAGCGAGACACTTGAGTTTAAAAAAAATGCACAGTATGCTTTCTTCATAAGAGGAGCAGATGTTCAAGTTTGAAAAAGGCAGGAAACGGACAAGATTCACAGGTTCATAAATGTTGAGTACTGGGTGATAATAACAATAAATTGTTAAAAAGCACAAATGGTTGGCTATATTGAAAAGATAGACATGTTTGATTACACAACAGATAACTGGATATTGTATACAGAACAAATTGAGCAGCATTTTGAAGCAAATGAAATAGCCAATGCAAAGCCAGTGTGAGTTTTGCTGTGTGTACTAGGTGGAAGTGCATACAGTTTACTTAGAAGTTTATTTGCTCCAACCAAACCAGCCAAAATGAGTTTTGCTGATATTGTGTTCACCAGTGTCCATTTTCTATCCAGAGTAGGGTGCTCTACTAACATCAGTGGCACAAATGCAGAGATGGGTTCTGTTTCTTGGAAAACACAATTACTAGATCAAATTCAAAAGGATGGAAATGCTGATAGAAAAAGAAATTCCTGAACTTTTGGAAAAGGAAGTTCCTGAAAATTTTACAAAAGAGGCCATTCCTCTTGACGTATCCTCCCTAATGTCTCCCTACGATTCAAAGGGATACTGGAAAAGAGCCCACACTGACTTGGGTCTACAAGGCAACACAAAATGACTGGAATGTGCTGCAGATTTCCCAGTTTCACCAGTGCTCGGATGAAATTGACCTTGAAGGGTGTTGCCTTTTGTGGGGATAGACAGTTGTTGTACCGACCAGCTTGCCGTGCACTGTTTGGGATTTCAACACGTCCAAAGGTGCCAAAGGCAGCACCTCCCATCCCTGAGAAGGGCCTGTCTTGCCCTGCCAGAGGACTCATGTGGATTTTACCAGACCATTCATAGGTAGAAATTTCTTGGTAGTAGTGGATGCAGCTACAAAGTGGCCGGGGGTGTTCCCTGTAGCCTTCACTACAGCCTCGCACACTGTTGATGTGTTGAGATGCCTGTTCTCAAGGACTGGTGTTCCAGAGCACCTCGTTAGTGACAGTGGACCACAGTTTGTTGAAAATGAATGAAGTTAGGAATATTACATCTGCTATAAGTGTCTTGGCAGAATGGTTTGACTAAGTCTAAAGAACGCACAGCGAGCAATGCCAGCAGAACACACTGACACTGAGTCAGAAATGTGACGAGTTCGTCCTTGCACTTCCCAATGCAGCACCCTCCACAACCAACAAACCACCAGCTATGCTGTTCCTGGGTCATCTCTTGCGATTACGCTTGCATCTTCTGAAACCCAATCTCAGAAGGCGTATGCAGAACAAACAAGCTGAGACAAATTGAAGAAACAAGGAGGTTTGATGTTTCACTCTTGGCGAGGGACTACCGAGGTGATAAAAAGTGGGCACTTAGAAAGAAATGGACTACACAGTAAAGATTGTGCCTGATATCATTTGGGGATGACACATCGATCAGTTGAGAACAGAGTCAAATGTAGGAGCAAAAGGGAGTCCAGAGCTGTCAGAACCACTTCCTGCAGTCCCAGAGTCAACTCTTACAACCACCACGGAGGAGGCTCCAGAACATGAGATTGTTTCACAGGCACAAGTCTCATCTGCCAAGTAGAGTGATCCCACAGGAGTAGAAAATCCTCCACAGTGAATAAATCTCTTGGCCTGAATCACACAATTTAAAATTTGCTATGCTGTGGATGTCCATACAGTAGTTGTATAGAGGTTGGTTGTTTGGCATTGTCTGACTCGAAGGACAATGGGTGATGATGATCATCACAAGCCTGGGCGGAAGGTACGGAGATCCTGAGATGCCCAGTCATCAAGTTCCCCCTCTCAGCCTCACCAGTGTAGTCCAAAGGAAAGCTTATGAAGCAATACGTTTGGCATCGGCTTGGCTGCAGAGGCTGCCGGAAGGATGTTCAGTGATGTCCAGCCCCCTTTGGGGCTCCACTTTGGATTTGCTGTCTGGGTTTATTTCTGTAGTCTTCGACTCTCCCGAGGCTGCCCACAAAGTAGTGGGCTATTTACCCATAACTGTGGATCAGGTTCACGAGCACCAGGACGTGTCCACACACCGGTGGGCCTGCGTGCCACGTGTGCAGGGGCCAGACCTCCTCCCCGTCCTCTGTAGTTCAGCCTGAGTCTGAAAGGAGTTCCGTTTCCATGTGTCGCCAGAGAGGAGGCACTATGTGAGGCTTGCTGTTGGAGAGGCTGTGAGCAGGCAGGGACAGACTTGCACATTCAGCTATCCTTTTCACCAGACTGCTAGCCAGCAGTGGAAGCTGAACGTGACAGCAACAAACACTACCCTCTACACCACACCAGAGGAATCAAAACAACCATTTGGACACCATATCATCTAGTATATTGCATATATACATATGTATATACTGTAAATTGATGTGCATTCTGTGTTGAGTTGGTGTTTCTAACTAAGCAGGGAAGAGCGTTGTGTATTTAATATTTCAGAATTATTTGAGTAATATTGTAAATTCATTGTTTGATTAAGCATTTTTGTTCATTTAAATGATTCATTATTGATTATATGTGAATAGACCATAAGACATAGGAGCAGAATTAGGCCACCTGACCCATCGAGTCTGCTCCGCCATTCAATCATGGTGCTTCTTTTTTTCTATCTCTTCCTCAACCCCAGTTCCTGGACTCCTCCCTGTAACCTTTGATGCCATGTCCGATCTTTGCCTTAAATATTCCCAACAACCTGGCCTCCGTCGCTGCATGTGGCAACAAATTCCACAAATTCACCACCCTTTGGCTAAAGAAATTTCTCCACATCTCTGTTTTGATCCTAAGGCTATCCTGAGGCTGTGCCCTCTTGTCCTAGACTCTCCCACCAGGGGAAACATCCTTTCCACATCTGCTCTGTCTAGGGCTTTCAACATTCGAAAGGTTTCAATGAGATCCCCCCTCGTCCTTCTGAATTCCAGCGAGTACAGACCCAGAGCCATCAGATGTTCCTCGTATGATAACCCTTTCATTCCTGGAATCATCCTTATGAACCTCCTCTGGGACCCTCTTCAATGCCAGCATATCTTTTCTAAGATGAGTGGCCCAAAACTGTACACAATACTCAATGTGAGGCCTCACCACTGCCTTATAAAGCCTCAGCATCACATCCTTGCTCTTGTATTCTAGACCTCTTGAAATAAGTGCTAACATGGCATTTGTCTTCCTCACTACTGACTCAATCTGCAAGTTAACCTATAGGATGTTCTGCAAAAGGACTCCCAAGTCCCTTTGCATCTCAGATTTTTGGATTTTTTTTTCATTTAGAAAATATTCCACACATTTATTTCTACTACTAAAGTGCATGATCGTGCAGTTTTCAACATTGTATTTAATTTGCCACTCTAGAACATAGAACATAGAATAGTACAGCACATTACAGGCCCTTCAGCCCACAATGTTGTGCTGACCCTCAAACCCTGCCTCCCATATAACCCCCCACCTTAAATTCCTCCATATACCTGTCTAGTAGTCTCTTAAACTTCACTAGTGTATCTGCTCCACTACTGACTCAGGCAGTGCATTCCACGCACCAACCACTCTCTGAGTGAAAAACCTTCCTCTAATATCCCCCTTGAACTTCCCTCCCCTTACCTTAAAGCCATGTCCTCTTGTACTGAGCAGTGGTGCCCTGGGGAAGAGGCGCTGGCTGTCCACTCTATCTATTCCTCTTAATATCTTGTACACCTCTATCATGTCTCCTCTCATCCACCTTCTCTCCAAAGAGTAAAGCCCTAGCTCCCTTAATCTCTGATCATAATCCATACTCTCTAAACCAGGCAGCATCCTGGTAAATCTCCTCTGTACCCTTTCCAATGCTTCCACATCCTTCCTATAGTGAGGCGACCAGAACTGGACACAGTACTCCAAGTGTGGCCTAACTAGAGTTTTATAGAGCTGCATCATTACATCGCGTCTCTTAAACTCTATCCCTCGACTTATGAAAGCTAACACCCCATAAGCTTTCTTAACTACCCTATCTACCTGTGAGGCAACTTTCAGGGATCTGTGGACATGTACCCCCAGATCCCTTTGCTCCTCCACTTTCTTGCTCATTCTCCTAATCTGTCTGTCCTTCTGCATCCTACCTGTTTCCTCAACACTAGATAGATAGATAGATAGATAGATACTTTATTCATCCCCATGGGGAAATTCAACATTTTTTCCAATGTCCCATACCCTTGTTGTAGCAAAAACTCATTACATACAATACTTAACTCAGTAATAATATGATATGCATCTAAATCACTAACTCAGAAAGCATTAATAATAGCTTTAAAAAAAGTTCTTAAGTCCTGGCAGTTGAATTGTAAAGCCTAATGGCATTGGGGAGTATTGACCTCTTCATCCTGTCTGAGGAGCATTGCATCGACAGTAACCTGTCGCTGAAACTGCTTCTCTGTCTCTGGATGGTGCTATGTAGAGGATGTTCAGGGTTTTCCATAATTGACCGTAGCCTATCCTGACCTGCCCCTCCACCAATCTTCATGTCATCTGCAAACATGGCAACAAAGCCATCTATTTCATCATCTATATCATTTATGTACAGCACAAAAAGAAGCGGTTCCCAACACCGACCCATGCGGAACACCACTAGTCACTGGCAGCCAACCAGAAAAAGATCCTTTTATTCCCTCTTGCTGCCTCCTACCAATCAGCCAATGCTGTAACCACATTGGTAACTTTCCTGTAATACCACGGGCCCTTAACTTGGTAAGCAGCCTCATGTGTGGACCCTTGTCAAAGGCCTTCTGAAAGTCCAAATATACAACATCCACTGCATCCTCTTTATCTATCCTACTTGTAATCTCCTCAAAGAATTCCAACAGGTTTGTCAGGTAGGATTTTCCCTGAAGGAAACTATGCTGACTTTGTCCTATCTTGCCCTGTATCACCAAGTACTCCATCATCTCATCCTTAACAATTGACTCCACCATCTTCCCAATCACTAAGGTCAGGCTCACTGGTCTATAATTTCCTTTCTGCTGCCCTCCTTTCTTAAACAGTGCAGTAACATTTGCAATTTTCCAGTCCTCTGGCACCATGCCAGAGTCCAAAGATTTTTGAAAGATCATTTCTAATGCCACCATAATCTCTAAAGGTGCCTCTTTCAGAATCCTAGGGTGCAGTTCCTCTGGTCTGGGTGACTTATGCACCTTTAGGTCTTCCAGCTTTTTGAGCACCTTCTCTCTTGTAACAGTAACTGCACCCACTTCTCTTCCTTCACACACTACAACATCAGGCATGCTGTTAGTGTCTTCCACAGTAAAGACTCACACAAACTAAATGATCATTTAGTTCATCAGCCATCTCCTTGTCCCCTATTATTATTTCTGCTGCCTCATTTTCTAGTGGTCCTATATCCACTCTCATTTCTCTTTTATTTTTTAAATACTTGAAAAAACTTTTACTATCCACTTTGATATTATTGGCTAGCTTGCTTTCATATTTCATCTTTTCCCTTCTAATAATTTTTTTAGTTGCTCTCTGTGGGTTTTTAGAAACTTCCCAATCCTCTATCTTCCCACTAGTTTTTGCTTTGTTGTATGCCCTTTCTCTTGCCTTTACAATAGCTTTGACTTTGCTTGTCAGCCATGGTTGTACTATTTTACCATTTAAGTATTTCTTCATTTTAGGAATACACATGTCCTCCCTATCAAATTTCAAGTTGAACTCAATCATATTGTGATCACTGGTTCCTAAGGGTTCTTTTACCTTAAGCTCCCTAATTATCTCCAGTTCATTACATAACACCCAATCCAGTATAGCTGATCCCCTAGTAGGCTCAACGACAAACTGCCCTAAAAAGCTATCTCTTAGGCATTTAACAAACTCACTCTCTTGAGATCCATTACCAAGCTGATTTTCCCAGTCAACCTGCATGTTAAAATCTCCCATGACTGCCATAACATTGCCCTTTTGACTCACCTTTTCTATTTCCTGTTGTAACCTGTGGTCCACCTCCCAGCCACTGTTGGGAGGCCTGTATGTAACTGCCATCAATGTCCTTTTACCCTTGCAGTTTCTTAACCCACAAGGATTCATCATCTTTGATCCTATGTCTGATTTGATGCCATTCTTTACCAGTAGAGCCACACCACCCTCTCTGCCTACCTTCCTATCCCTCCGATATAATGTATAACCTTGGACATTCTGCTCCCAACTACAACTACCCTTCAGCCATGATTCAGTGATGGCCATGACATCATACCTGGCGATCTGTAATATTGCAACAAAATCATCCACCTTATTTCTTATTCTACGTGCATTTAGATGCTACACCTTGAGTACCATATTTGCTATCCTTTTTGATTCTGCATCCCTAATGATTTGATACTCAGCCTGTTGGCTGCAACTAAGTCCCACCACCTGCCTGCCTTTCCTGACAATCTGACTGCATACTACCTTTACTTTTTTTACTATCTGTCCTATCCTGAGTCCCTTCACTCTGGTTCCCACCCCCCTGCCAATTTATTTTAAACCCTCCCCAACAGTCTAATAAACCTGCCTATGAGAATATTGGTCCCCCTCAGGTTCAGATGTAACCTGTCACTTTTGAACAGGTCACACCTCCCCCAGAAGAGATCCCAATTGGTATATGTCATTACACCGCTACGTCATAAGTGCATGCCTCGCTAAAAGTAGAAACAAAATTTATACGCATATCCAGGCCCTCATGTTTTTCTTTCAATTAGTGTTACGTTTTGGAGTTACAAAATATAACACCATGTACACCATCTGTTGTGTGTTTGTTGCAATGGTCAATGCCCATTCTAAGGTTATGTTTCTTTTGGATAATAGACTCTTTTGAATGTTTTGATTATGCATGCTACATACAAACCTATCCTGTAATGTGTCAGAATGTCCATCTCTAAAGTCCGTGTACTGTACTGGGAAAGTTTGTGCAGTTCTGCAATGTATTCAGAAATGCTTTCACTTTTTGACTGGTTCCTTTTGTCAAATCTAAATCTCTGAGCTATTGCCAGCACTTTAGGGCTGAAGTGATTTTGTAAATTGTGACACTGTCTTGCTTGCGGGCTTTTCAGGGGTAACTAGGTTGCTTCAGACACTGTACATTCTTGGGCTCATTAGACTAAGAAGAGTAGGGGCTTTCTTTTGCTCCTCCCCATTGTTCGTGTTACAATACAGTTCCACCCTCTCGATATATGACCCCCAGCCTTCGTTAGCCCTATCAAATTTGTCAACTTTCCTGACTGAAGCCATTGTCATGTTATTTTCACTTCAAATTCATTGTGTCTTACACCGTGACGGTGCACTATACTCTGTGACGGCCTTCTAGTGCTGTTTTACACTCGCTGTTTTGTCCCCTAACTGTTGGTGTAGTTGGTGATATTTTCTGACATTCAAGTTTGTACTCGTCGCCAATATGTTGTGTCAGTGCACAACTACATATCAATTAAATAAAAGCACGCACGTAGGAGATGGCTTTACCTGGTGTATTCACATTGCAGTAAGAGAGAGCAATGTACATGTGTAGACAACAGTTCAATACATGGTTCTGGGGGGGGGGGGGCTATCATTGGTCTAAATAGATCCATACATTATACTATCTCACTATTTTTGTTCTCTTTTTCACTACTTATTTGAAGTATTTCGAGATGATTAATTAATGATGATACACATCAATTGCTTGAGGAGTTCACTCAGCAGGTCAGGCAGCGTCTACGGAAGGGGATAAAGAGTCGTGTTTCTGGCCAAGGCCCTTCATCAGGGCTTTGTGAGTATTACTTTGGATTTCCAGCATCTGCAGAATCTGTTGTGTTTATAAACCCAAAGATCATTTGGAAGGCAAGGAATCAGAAGCAGGCTTAAAATCTCCGGCATACATTGTGAAATTTGTTGTTTTACAGCAGCAGTATATTGCAATACATGATAATAAAAAAGCTATAAATCACAATAGGGTACGTAAGCAATTATTGTGTATCGTCTTTGAGGTTCTGTCTTTCTCCGCTTGCGTGATGCTATTGACCAGGAACTTTCTTTCCTCTGTCGACTCCTTCAAGGTGGAAAGTAAGAGAGAGTAATACAGCACTTAAGTGAACTTTTTTGAATAGCTTTCCAGAATAAATTTGAGAGTTCAGCTGTGTGCTACAGTGAAGTTTGATTTGTTTCAGAAGTCATCTTCAAGCATCCAGCAGCAAGTTGTTAAATTGTAGTAGAGCATGAGCTTCTCTGCAGCAACCTGGTCACTTCCAATGGCTCTTTCATATAATAATGGTGTGCAGAGTCCTTCACAAACGAGAGAAAATCTGCAGATGCTGCAAATCCGAGCAACACGCATAAAATGCTGGAGGAACTCAGCAGGCCAGGCAGCATCTATGGAAAGAGTACAGTCGACATTTTGGGCCGAAAACCTTGAGCGGGACTGGAGAAAAAAAGCTGAGGAGTAGATTTGAAAGGTGGGGGGAGGGGGAGACCAGCCCTTGCACCTCCTCCTTCACCACCATATAGGGCCCCAAACAGTCCTTCCAGGTGAGGCGACACTTCACCTGTGAGTCTGTTGGGGTCATATACTGCGTTCGGTGCTCCCGGTGTGGCCTCTTGTATATCGGTGAGACCTGAAGTAGACCAGGAGTCCGCTTCGCCAAGCATCTACCAGAACAACTCCACCAGAGCAAGCGGGATTTCCCAGTGGCCATCCATTTTAATTCCACTTCCCAATCCCTTTCTGATATGTCCATCCATGGCCTCCTGCACTGTCAGGATAGGGCCACACTTAGGTTGGAGGAACAACACCTTATTTTCCGTTTGGGTAGCTTCCAATCTGATGGCATGAACATCAATTTGTCTAACTTCTAGTAATGACTTCACTCCAACCCCACTTCACCATATCCCATCCCTTTTTCCTCTCTCACCTCATCTCCTTGCCCACCCATCACTCCCTCTGATGCTCCTCCCCCATTCTTCTTTCTTCCATGGCCTTCTGTCTCTTTCATCAATCAACTTTCCAGCTCTTTGCTTCATCCCTCTCCCTCCAATTTTTACCTAACACCTGGCGTTTTACTCCCCCTCCCTCCACCTTTCAAATCTACTCCTCATCTTTTTATCTCCAGTCCTGCCGAAGGGTTTCAGCCCAAAATGTTGACTGTACCTTTTCTCATAGATGCTGCCCGGCCTGCTGAGTTTCTCCAGCATTTTGTGTGCGTTGTGCAGATTCCTTGATGAGTAGCGACTGACAATTCAGCAATTCCTGGGATATGGTTTCCAGCCAGCACTGGCCCCTTTTACATGGATTAATTGATGATGCAGTTTAATAATACTGTGGTCTGATCAACAACGTGCTCCTATAGCACTGGAGAGGACTAGAGTACAAAAGCGAGGATGTGATGCTGAGGCTTTATAAGGCATCAGTCAGACTGCACTTGGAGTATTGTGAGCAGTTTTGGGCCCTTTTCTAAGAAAAGATGTGCTGGCATTGGAGAGAGTCAAGAGGAGATTCATGAGAGCGGTTCCAAAAATGAAAGGAATATTTGATCGCTTGGGCCTGTACTCACTGGAGTTTAGAAGAATGAGGTTGGATGCCATTGAAACTTTTTGAATACTGAAAGGCCTAGATAGAGTGGATGTGAAGAGGATGTTTCCTATAGTGGGGGAGTCTAGTAGCAGAATAGAGGGATATCCATTCAGAACAGAGATGAGGAGGGATTTGTTAAGCAAGAGGGTGTGAAACTGTGGAATTCTTTGCTGTGGAGGCCAAGTCATTGAGCATATTTAAAGGGAAAGTTGACAGATTCTTGATTAGTCAGGGTGAGAAAGATTATGGGGAGAAGGCAGGAAAATGGGGTGAGAGGGATAATAAATCAGCCATGATGGATTGGCAGATCAGGCTCGATAGGTTGAGTGGTCTAATTCTGCTCCAGTGCTTTATGGTCTAACTTGTTGAGAGTAAATGTTTAGAATTACAGTCCATTACACATTTTTAAAAATCACATATTTAAAGTGAAGCTTAAATTCACAGAAAGTTGATTGCCTGATTGCAAGAAATCAAGCAAGTGTCAGATAAAGACAAAAACAGCGATGGCTTAGACATTTCTTAACAACAGCCTGTTTTGTAATGTTTATTTGCTATTTCCGTTATTGAGGTCGTTTGTTTCAGTGGTAATAAATATGATAATTAACGTTTGGGAACTAATCTGTTGTATGCAGGTTGAAAGGAAGCCGATATGTTTCAGTGTTCGTGAGCTCTGCCTCAATGCTCTGAGTCACATCCTTGGTGGAATTGTAATACTATTCTGACACCTATATTTACCACAGGACTGCAGAAAATCAGCTCCAAAATAGATCGCCAAACCCTTTAATGTCCAGTGTCGCTCTCGTACCCTTTCCTCCTGCAACTAGCAACACATCAAATTACTGAAGGCAGGGCAATTAAATTCCAAAGCTCACCCCCACCCCCAACTCTGACTTCATAAGACAGAGTTATGTATTAAAAAATACCCCAGTTAGTTGTTGGTCATAAATTTTGCTGCAGTTGTTGGTGGTATCCATCTAACCCCCAGGAGCAGCAGGGAAGAAGACCGAGGTAAAAATGAATTGTCACTATAAATAATTTCATCATGGAGAAGGATGGATCTTATCTTGTTCTCTGTAATGCCCTTCAGTGCCATAAACCTCTATGGTCAGACTGGGAGAATTTGTGAAGACTCTTTTATTTTCTTGATGGGATGAAATAGAACTTTTAATTATTTCATACATAAATCACCTTGTTGAATCAAATGCCCTTTGAAACCACAAAATACGTATTAGTTTTCCAGCTGATTTTGAAACGGCTGGCAGCTGATGATGTCACTGATCTAGTCTCCTGAGTGCAATGGAGCTGTTTCCATGAGAGGACTTGATGGCCATTGCTTTGGTTGAACTATTCACACACTGGTGTTCCCTGTCAGAAATCATCAGGCTGCCCCACAAGGTTACTGGAGGAAGCCAGGAGAATGGGGATTGAACGGCATAATAAATCAGCTGCCATGAAATGGTGGAGCAGGCTCCATGGGCTGAATGGCTTATTCCGATGGTATGTGTAGTGGATTCAGCCTAGTACAACACGGGTAAGCCCTCCCAACTACTGAGCAAATTTACCTGAAACACTGTCGTAGGAAAGCAGCATCCATCATCAGAGATTCCCACAATCTAGGTCCTGCTCTCTTCTGGCTGCTGCCGTCATGAAGGAGGTGCAAGCACCTCAGGACTCTCACCACCAGGTTCAAGAACAGTTACCACCCCTCAACCATCAGGCTCTTGAACAAAGGAGGATAACTACACTCATTTGCCCACCATTGAAATATTTCTACCGTCAATGATCTCACTTTAAGGACTCATTGTGTTCTCATTGTTTATCGTTATTTATTTATATTTGTATTTGTACAGCCGGTCGTTTTCTGTACTCTTGTTGCACTTTCATTGATCCTGTTATAGTTACTATTCTATAGATTTGCTGAGTATGCCCACAGGAAAAAGAATCTCAGGTTATATATGGTGACATATGTGTACTTTAATAATAAAATTTACTTTGAACTTACCAGGGGTGATTGATAAGTTCATGGCCTAAGGTAGGAGTCAATTTTAGAAAACCTGGCACATTTATTTTTCAACATAGTCCCTCTTACATTTACACACTTAGTCCAGCAGTCGTGGAACTTATGGATCATGGACCTCCAGAAAGTGTCCACAGCAGGGGTGATTGATAATTCTGTGGCCTAAGGTAGAAGGAGATGAGATATACAGCTCTTGTTACATGCACATGCAGGTCAACTCTTTGTGTGATTATGCAGGAAGTTTGAAGTTAATAACTCATCAAGGGTGATTGATAAGTTTGTGGCCTAAGGTAGAAGGAGATGAGTTATTAACTTCAAAATTTCTGCATAATTGCTCAAAGAGTTGACCTCCATGTGCATGTAATGAGAGTTGTATAACTCATCTCCTTCTACCTTAGGCCACAAACTTATCAATCACCCCTCATATGATCTCTGTTCTTGAAGCTGTTATTTTTTCGAAGTGATATATAGTAATGACTGGGTTCTTTGTCATTAATTGACAGCAAAAAAGGTATTGCAGCCTGTCCTAGCTTTACAGGAGTTTCACAGCAGTGTAGTTATGGATAAGTTATGGGTAATGATCAGAACTCAGAACCCTAGGTGCTATCATTATCCCAAGGATCTATAACTGCAGAGCCTTCGAGGAGCAGCTAACTGGGGATTGACTGGATCCATCAAATGTTTGATCTTTGGTCACTCAATGTTGCCTTCATTTTGTATTTTAAGCATGAGCTGCCTTCATGGCAAATTTAACAGGCCTGCATTCCAAGTGCCAATTATTTTCTGCTAGGAATGCAGATTGGAAATAGTCTTCAAAGGTTCTGTGGTGTCGGGGTTATTCGCCTTGAGCAGATTTTGATAACGTAGGATTTGGATTGTCTGGTGCAGGGTAGGGAATCCCACAATTGTATTCCATTGGCAATGAAGCATTTATATTCAGATCAGAATGCAGTGAAGTGGTGTCTGCATAGTATTACTGGCATTGTGCATGTCAGTGACAGATGCCATTGAAGTAATCTTGGCGCATCACTGCAGATTGTATATAGACTACTGTGAATGAGAGAAAGGATTTGATCATTACATCTCGAGCCGGGCAATTTTGAATATTGTCTGAATTTTGTTGCAGATAGAGGTACGTGTGCAGGTGGAGGGATGTAATTCCAATATCCCTTTGATCTTTGCCTTGTTGGTGAAGGGAAGGCTCTTCTGGGTCTGGGATCTGTTCAGAAGCCGTTCCTTATCGTCAATGAACATGGTGCTTGCTTTCTCCTTACATCACCTCCAGTCCCACAACGTTATTGGTAAGAAGTTCCAAGAAGCAGAGCCAGTGATTCTGATGGAAAGCTGATCCTGTCCAAGTCGAGGTGGTGTACGGAGTCGCGGAACACTATACCGCAGAAAAAGACCTTTCAGCCTATTTTTTCTGCACCAAACTATCATTCTGGAAGTGCCATTGAACTGCACCTGGACCATAGTCCTCGATACCCCTCCCATCTGTGGACTTAACCAAGCTTCTCTTGAAATCAAACCTGCATGCACAACTTCAACTGGCAGCTCGATACACCCTCTCACCACCCTGTGAGTGAAGAAATTCCCCTCATCTTACTCTTAAACATTTCAACTTTCACCCTTGACCTATGATGTCTAGTTCCAGTCAGTGGAAAAAGCCTGCTTGCATTTACCCTGTAATAATTTTGTACACTTCTTTCAAATCTCCCCTCATTCTCCTACACTTCAGAGAATAAAGTCCTAACCTATTCAACCTTTCCCTATAACTCAGGCCCTCAGGTCCCAGCAAGAGCCTTGTAAAATTTCTCTGTACTCTTTCAGTCTTGGAGCTGACCCAAGAGATGTTTCAGTGGGGATCTGATCATACTCCTCATTTATTTAGAGATACAGTACGGTAACAGGCCCAACGAGCCCATGCTGCCCAGTTACACTCATGTCACTTACCTGTACGTCCCTGGAATGTGGGAGGAAACTGGAGCACCTGGAGGAAACCCATGCAGTAGCTGGTGGAAGCAGTAAGTTTGGGAAATGATGTTAGAGTGGCTGACATATGGTTTTAATTCACTTACTAGAAGTGAATCAAAATTATGGAAAAGATTTTTGTTTGTGGACTGATGAATGAAGTTATAACATTGAAAGAGCAAAGTCCTGATGAATGAAGTTAAAGGATTATAGTGGGAGCTGCTTTTGGTTTCAGTTCTGGGCAAATTATGACCAAAATCAGGAGAGTCCTGGTGTCCAGTGGCTCATACTGGAAAGGGCATGCATGAGGGACGTTATATTATCTGACGGCCAGAATGGGTCGAACGAGGTCTTCATGATCAAACAACAGCCGCTCTACCTGTAAGTCAAAAATATCTGCAGATGATGGAAACCTGAAATAAAAACAGGCAACTCAGTATGCAGAAGCGTAGCAGAGTTGAACCCAGGTCAGTGGCATGGTAATGCAATTACTTGGGTTCAATTCTGACCCTATCTGCAAGGAGTTTACACCTTTTCCCCGTGACCATGTAGGCTTCCTTCAGGTGCTACTGTCCCCTCCCACATTCCAAAGGCATATGAGTTACTAGGTTAATTCTCACATGGGTGTAATTGGGCCAGAAGGGCCTGTTACTGTACTGATCTGGAAGGGCCTGTTACTGTGTTTGATCCAGAAGGGCCTGTTACTGTACTGATCCGGAAGGGCCTGTTACTGTGTTTGATCCAGAAGGGCCTGTTACTGTATGTGGTGAACTACATATACCTGTCTGGACTGCTCCTGTGGCTCCTCCCACAGACCCCTGCTGACTGCTCCTGTGGCTCCTCCCACAGACCCCTGTATAAAGGCGATTGAGGCCTGAGCCCGGCCTCATTCTCCAGGATGTAGTGTTGTTCATTCTTCCAGTCAATAAAAGCCGATATCTCGCTTCTTACGTCTCAGAGTGAGTTATTGATGGTGCATCACTGTACTGATCTGGAAGGGCCTGTTACTGTACTGATCCGGAAGGGCCTGTTACTGTGTTTGATCCAGAAGGGCCTGTTACTGTACTGATCTGGAAGGGCCTGTTACTGTACTGATCCGGAAGGGCCTGTTACTGTGTTTGATCCAGAAGGGCCTGTTACTGTACTGATCTGGAAGGGCCTGTTACTGTACTGATCCGGAAGGGCCTGTTACTGTGTTTGATCCAGAAGGGCCTGTTACTGTACTGATCTGGAAGGGCCTGTTACTGTGTTTGATCCAGAAGGGCCTGTTACTGTACTGATCCGGAAGGGCCTGTTACTGTGTTTGATCCGGAAAGGCCTGTTACTGTACTGATCTGGAAGGGCCTGTTACTGTGTTTGATCTGGAAGGGCCTGTTACTGTACTGATCCGGAAGGGCCTGTTACTGTGTTTGATCTGGAAGGGCCTGTTACTGCGTTTGATCTGGAAGGGCCTGTTACTGTGCTGATCTGGAAGGGCCTGTTACTGCGTTTGATCTGGAAGGGCCTGTTACTGTGCTGATCTGGAAGGGCCTGTTACTGTGTTTGATCCGGAAGTGCCTGTTACTGTGTTTGATCCGGAAGGGCCTGTAACTGTGCTGTGCCTCTAAATAAAAATAAATATAAATAAAAAAACAAATTACTGAAAAACTGAGAGGGTCAGGCAGCTTCCATGGAAGGAGATATTGTTAGCATGTCAGCCTGAAGCCCCTGCATCAGAACTCTAATTTACTCACAATATTTCTCATTTGAAATAAATAAAGCACATTTAACTGCACCATATTCCCTTAGTACCTCATTAGAGTGTCAGGCTAGATTATTATTTCTGACTCACAAGTGACAATGCTGACAGTATTGGAAGATTGGTGAGAAAACTGGAAACAACTCGTAGGTTGAATCTTGTGGATTGAAAATATATTCATTAGGTGACAATTCTTATACTGTATGTGGTTAATTCAGTGCTGATGCAGGAAGGATTTTATTTTGATGAAAACGCACGCTGCCAACAAAAATGTGAAAACTGGCAGTGATGTCAGGTTGAACTAACCTCCAGTTAACCCACAGCGATATTTCAATTTACTGCGCACTAAACGTGGGTTCATATTTCGTAGGAATAAATAAACTGTCTCTAGAATCTCTGTCAAACCTTATCAGTCACAGGCACATTTTATTTTTGACTTGTTTATTTTCCCGCCTTTGTACAAACTTAAGGATTGACTTTAGTCACTGTTGCATTTACCTACTTTGGCATATTTTGCTGAAACGGAAGTTTCTTTCCTGTTGATTCCTCTCCTGAGGGTTATATTCAGGTAGATGATGTTGAGTTTAGCTACTGGAAACTCAGCAGGATTCTACTGTAGCAATGTGCTACACACAGCGCTGAAATAACGACATGCAGTTGGTAAGTCGTTTCGAGACTAGTTTATTCAAACTTCGCGGCGCTGGCATTTAATCCCTAGTGCCCACCCTCTCCGGGCGGAAATGACGTCAGAGGTGCATTACCAAAATCTCTCGCCGCGCGCTGGCTATTTGTGAGCCGGTTTGCCTGCGCAGAAAGTGGGTTGCCACATACCCCCCCAGAACTGGCGATACACCCCCCAATGTCCACAGTCTGAATCAGCCTCTGTTTGGGAGGTCTGCGTCTGCGCCGCGGTGCCTGAACCTCGACCGGCTGTGCCAAGTCCACATGGGCTGGTTTGAGTCGGTCCACCGTGAAAACCTCCTCTCTCCCCTCAATGTACAGCACGTACGTGGACCCGTTGTTGTTGATCACCTTGAATGGCCCCTCGTACGGCTGCTGTAGCGGTGCCCGGTGTCCGCCCCTTCGTACAAACACAAACTTACAGTTCTGCAGGTCTTTGGGTACATGGGTCAGGGTCCGCCCGTGCTGTGAAGTTGGTACGGGGGCCAAGTTGCCGAGCCTTTCGCGTAGCCTGTCCAGGACTACTGCGGGTTCTTCCTCTTGCCCCCTTGGGGCTGGTATGAACTCTCCCGGGATGGCCAGGGGCGCGCCATACACCAACTCGGCCGACGAGGCGTGCAGATCCTCTTTGGGCGCTGTGCGAATTCCAAGCAGGACCCAGGGAAGCTCATCCACCCAGTTAGGTCCTCTCAGGTGGGCCATGAGAGCCAATTTCAAGTGACAGTGGAAGCGTTCCACCAGTCCGTTCGACTGTGGGTGGCACAGCCGACCACAGGCTGGAGGTGAACTGGGCGCCTCTGTCGGAGGTAATGTGGGCCGGTACCCTGAAACGTGCTACCCAGGTTGCAATCAGCACTCGGGCGCAGGAATCGGCAGATGTGTCGGTGAGCGGGACCGCCTCAGGCCAGCTCGTGAACCGGTCTACCATAGTTAGAAGGTACCGCGCTCCTCGGGACACTGGTAGGGGCCCCACGATATCCACATGAATGTGGTCGAACCTCCGGTGGGTGGGTTCGAACTGCTGTGGTGGGGCTTTAGTGTGCTGCTGCACCTTGGCTGTTCGGCACTGCGCGCACGTTCTGGCCCATTCACTGACCTGCTTGCGAAGTCCGTGCCACGCGAACTTGCTGGAGACCAGCCGGACGGTTGTCCTGATAGATGGGTGCGCCAAACCGTGTATGGAGTCGAAAACTCGCCGCCTCCAGGCTGCCGGGACGATGGGGCGAGGTTGGCCGGTAGCCATGTCGCACAGGAGGGTCCTATCACCTGGGCCTATGAGAAAGTCCTGCAGCTGCAAACCCGAGACTGCGGTCCTGTAGCTGGGCATCTCGTCGTCTGCCTGCTGTGCCTCCGCCAGTGCTGCATAGTCCACCCCCAGGGACGGGGCCTGGACAGCTGGTCTGGAGAGTGCGTCCGCCACGACGTTGTCCTTTCCCGAGACATGCTGGATGTCCGTCGTGTACTCGGAGATGTAGGACAGATGTAGCTGCTGGCGAGCCGACCAGGGATCGGACACCTTCGTGAACGCGAAGGTCAATGGTTTGTGGTCGGTGAACGCGGTACCTTCTAAGAAGTACCTGAAATGCCGGATTGCCAGATACAGTGCCAACAGCTCCCGGTCGAAAGCACTGTACCTGAGTTTGGGTGGTTGTAAGTGCTTGCTGAAGAACGCCAGGGGTTGCCAGCGCCCCTCGATGAGCTGCTCCTGCACCCCACCGACTGCTGTGTCGGATGCGTCCACCGTGAGTGCGGTCGGAACGTCCGTTTGGGGTGCACCAGCATCACGGCATCTGCCGAGGCTTCCTTGGCTTTAATGAAAGCGGCCGCGGCCTCCTCGTCCCAAGTAATGTCCTTGCCTTTACCCGACATCAGGGTGTACAAAGGGCGCATGATACGGGCTGCTGAGGGGAGGAAACGGTGTCAAAGTTCACCATACCAACGAACTCCTGCAGGCCTCTGACCGTGTTGGGCCAGGCAAAGTGGCGGATCGCATCTACCTTGGCGGGCAGAGGTGTTGCCCCGTCTTTGGTAATCCTGTGGCCCAGGAAGTCGATGGTATCGAGACCGAACTGACATTTGGCCGGGTTGATCGTGAGGCTGAAATCACTCAGGCGGGAGTAGAGCTGGCGGAGGTGGGACAGATGCTCCTGACGACAACTGCTGGCTATAAGGATGTCGTCCAAATAGATGAACACAAAGTCCAGGTCGCGTCCCACCGCGTCCATTAGCTGCTGGAACATCTGTGCGGCATTCTTCAGGCCGAACGACATTCGGAGGAACTCGAACAGGCCAAACAGGGTGATGAGTGCTGTTTGTCTTCAGGGTGCACCGGGATTTGATGGTATCCCCGGACGAGGTCTACTTTGGAAAATATTCTTCCCCCGTGCAGGTTTGCTGCAAAGTCCTGTACGTGCGGCACGGGGTAGCGGTCTGGAGTTGTAGCCTCGTTCAGTCTGCGGTAATCGCCGCATGGTCTCCAACCCCCAGCTGCTTTGGGCACCATGTGCAAGGGGGAGGCCCATGGGCTGTCAGACCTCCATACGATCCCCAATTCCTCCATCCTCTTGAACTCCTCCTTCACCAGGCGGAGCTTTTCCGGGGGGAGCCTTCATGCGCGGGCGTGGAGGGGTGGTCCCTGGGTCGGAATGTGGTGCTTTACCCCGTGTCTGGGCATGGCTGCCGTGAACTGCGGTGCCAGAATCGATGGAAAGTCCGCCAGGATTCTGGTGAATTCATTGTCCGACAGCGTGATGGAGTCCAGGTGCGGGGCCGGCAACTTGGCTTCACCCAGGGAGGACGTCTGGAAAGTCTCGGCACGTACCAGTCCTTTCCCTTGCAAGTCGACCAGCAGGCTGTGAGCTCGCAAGAAGTCCGCCCCCAGGAGTGGTTGGGCCACCGCGGCCAGTGTGAAGTCCCACGTGAACCGGCTGGCGCCGAACTGCAGCTGCACTGTGTGGGTGCCGTAGGTCCCTATTGTGCTGCCGTTTGCGGCCCTCAGGGTGGGTCCTGGCTTCCTGTTGCGGGTGTCGTACCCCGTTGGGGGCAAAACGCTGATCTCTGCTCCGGTGTCGACCAAGAAGCGGCGTCCCGACTGTTTGTCCCAGACATACAAGAGGCTGTCCTGGTGGCCAGTCATTAGCGGCAGCTGGCCCTGGCCCTTGCAGGGTGGGCGACAACGGCGGGCTTTTGTGCCCCACCACTGGTGGTAGAAACACCACTGTTCACTGGCCTCCTCACTCCTGCCTCTGTGTTGTGTGCGCCCCCCTGCCGGGCCTGGTCTGGTCTGCTGTTGGGCGCGTGGCCTGGTAATCTGACCAACAGACGCCACACTCTCCCTCTTGGCTTTCCACAGCACGTCTGCCCGGGCCGCCACCTTCCGGGGGTCGCTGAAATCTGCGTGGGCCAGCAGCAGATGTATGTCCTCGGGCAGTTGCTCTAGGAATGCTTGCTCAAACATGAGGCAGGGCTTGTGTCCGTCAGCCAGGGACAGCATCTCGTTCATCAATGCTGATGGCAGTCTGTCTCCCAAACTGTCCAGGTGAAGCAGGCGGGCACCCCGCTCACGCCGTGAGAGGCCAAAGGTCCCAATGAGCAGCGCTTTGCCTTCTTCCGGGGGTGACTGTATGAAATCTGCAACCTGGGCGGCCATCTCCTGGTCAAGGGCGCTCACCACGTGGTAGTAAAGAGGATATCTGCCGAATCTGAACTGGGCTTCTGCTTGGCTAAACCACACGCTTGGTCGCAGCGTCCAGAAAGTCGGCAGTTTTAGCAAAACTGCGTGAACAGATGAAGAGTCGGTCATCTTTGGTCCAAATCCCGTTTGGACCGTCGGGGTCACCAATGTAGCGATGTGCTACACACAGCGCTAAAATAACGACACGCAGTCGGTAAGTCATTTGGAGACTAGTTTATTCAAACTTCACGGCGCTGGCATTTAATCCCTAGCGCCCGCCTTCTCCGGGCGGAAATGACGTCAGAGGTGCATTACCGAAGTCTTCCCCCGCGCGCTGGCTGTTTGTGAGCCTGTTCGCCTTGCGCAGAAAGTGGGTCGCCACACTACCTTCACCTTAATGCAACTGGTCATACTTCCCAGCAGGGGGCTCTGCATCTTCATTGACCCCAAGCAGGAGAAAATCTGCAGATGCTGCAAATCCAAGCAACACGCACAAAATGTTGTGGGAACTTAGCAGGCCAGGCAGCATCTATGGAAAAGAGTACAGTCGATGTTGTGGGCCTAGACCCTTTATCAAGACAGGAGGAGTCTCTGACTCTTCATCTCTTTCTTCCTCTCTCTGGTCTTGATGAAGGGTCTTGGCCCGAAACGTTGACTGTTTTCTGTTCCATAGCTGCTGCCGTGCCTGCAGAGTGTCTCCAGCATTGTGTGTGTATCTTGATTCATTGGCCCCAGTTGGTATTCCTGGAGTCTCATATTGTTGCCCTAGACAAGATCACCTGTCTTAACAGAATTTAGTAACCAGACGTAGAACTTTTTGGTCTATTAGGCAGTGCTATTCTATTATTGAAAAATATCTCATGAGGAGCTGTAGGTGGAACTTTTCTGATGGTCCTCCTGTTGAGGATAAGTAATCCCCAGATTCTTCTGCAAATGGAGAAGTCCCTGACAACACTGGAGTGTGTGAAGCTGAAGTCCGTCCAGTGATCATGCAGGGCTTCTGTGAGTTGCTGATGGATGGACTCTAGTCTTTCAATACTATCCCGAATACGCCTCCTCCACTCTGAATGGTGATCGGCCAGCAGTTTCCAAGTTGGCAGGGAATACGGAAAGTGAAAATTTTCAACACAAGGGATTCAGCAGATGCTCAAAATCTTGGGCAACACACACGAGATGCTGGAGGAATTCAGCAAGTCGGGCAGCGTCTACAGAGGGGAATAAACATTTGACTTTGCATGCTGACGTGCTTCATCAAGGCTGCAAAGGAAAAGGGCAGAAGCCAGCAAAGTAAGTTGGTAGGAAGGGAAGGAATACGGGGTGAGGGGGGGGAATTAAGATAGGTGGAAGAGATAAAGGGCTGAAGGAGAAAGAATCTAATGATAGTGGATCATAGGAAAAAGGAAAGGATATCAGATTTCCATCATTGTCAATAAAAACAGAAAATGCAGGAAGTATTCAGGAGGTCAGGCAGCAATTGCGGAAAAAGAAGCAGAATTAATCTTTCCAGATGAAGTTCCTGGCAAAACGTCTTCTGCCTGAAACATTCAGTGTGTTTTGCTTTCCACAGATGTTGTCTGATCTGTTGACTCTTTCCAGGGTTTGAATTGTTATTTTGCCAGCCCCTGCTGTGAATGCACTTGGAGGAAGCAGGGACTCTGATGCTGGAAACATGAGAGATTGCAGTTGCTGAAATCTGGAACAAGAAATGGAGCTGGCGAAGGAACTCACTGGGTCTATCAGCATCTGTAGAGGGGAAATAGATAATCCGTGTTTCAAGTCAAGAGGCTTCACCAGGACTAAAAGAATTGAGGGTAGATAGCTGGTAGAAAGAGAGGAGGAGGAGGGGAGGGGCAAGAGGTGGGAATTGATAGCTGGATCAGGATTGATGGATGAAATCAGGTGGGGGATGGAAAAGGGAAAGAGGGTGGGAGGTGATAGATAACTCCTCATATCCCCCCCGGGTAGTCCTCAACCGAATAGTATGAGTATTAAATTCTACAGTTTATTTATTTATGGAGATGGCACGTAGCAACCCACAGATTTAATCCTAGCCTAGTCATGGGACAATTTACAGTGACCAATTAACCCACCAACCAGTACGTCTTTGAACTGTGGGTGCAAACCGGAGCACTCGGAAGAAACCCACGCGGTGACCGGGAGAAGGTTAAAACTCCTTACGGGCAGCAGCGGGACTTGAACCCAGGTCACCTGTACTGTAAAGCGTTGTGCTAACCACCACACTACTGTGCTGCCCCATTTCATGGGGCCCATTGCCCCTCTGTCCTTTCCTTCCTGCTTCAGGAACAGCTTCTTCCCCTCTGCCATCCCATTCCTAAATGAACATTGAATCTTTGGACACTACCTCACTTTTAAAAAATTATACAGTATTTCTGTTTTTGCATGTCTTTTAAAATCTATTCAATATACATAACTGATTTTAAAACGCAAACACGAGGAAATCTGCAGATGCTGGAAATTCAAGCAACACACACAAAATGCTGGTGGAACACAGCAGGCCAGGCAGCATCTATAGGGAGAAGCACTGTCGACGTTTCGGGCCGAGACCCTTCGTCAGGACTAACTGAAAGGAAAGATAGTAAGAGATTTGAAAGTAGTGGGGGGAAGGGGAAATGCGAAATGATAGGAGAAGACCGGAGGGGGTGGGGTGAAGCTGAGAGCCAGAAAGGTGATTGGCAAAAGGGATACAGAGCTGGAGAAGGGAAAGGATCATGGGACGGGAGGCCTAGGGAGAAAGAAAGTGGGAGGGGAGCACCAGAGGGAGATGGAGAACAGGCAGAGTGATGGGCCGAGAGAGGAAAAAAAGAGGAGGGGGAAAAAAAATTAAATATATCAGGGATGGGGTAAGAAGGGGAGGATGGGCATTAACGGAAGTTAGATAAGTCAATGTTCATGCCATCAGGTTGGAGGCTACCCAGGCGGTATATAAGGTGTTGTTCCTCCAACCTGAGTTTGGCTTCATCTTGACAGTAGAGGAGGCCATGGATAGACATATCAGAATGGGAATGGGATGTATCCAGCCTTCGGGTCCAATGTATAATTCTCTGTAACTTCTGCCACCTGCAACGGGATCCCACTACCAAGCACATCTTTCCCTCCCCCACTCTTTCTGCTTTCCGCAGGGATCGCTCCCTACGCGACTCCCTTGTCCATTCGTACCCCCCATCCCTTCTCACCGATCTCCCTCCTGGCACTTAACCTTGTAAGCTGAACAAGTGCTACACCTGCCCTTACACTTCCTCCCTCACCACCATTCAGGGCCCCAGACAGTCCTTCCAGGTGAGGCGACACTTCACCTGTGAGTGTGCTGGTGTGGTATACTGTGTCCAGTGCTCCCGGTGTGGCCTTTTATATACTGGTGAGACCTGACGCAGACTGGGAGACCATTTTGCTGAATACCTACACTCTGTCCACCAGAGAAAGCAGGATCTCCCAGTGGCCACACATTTTAATTCCACATCCCATTCCCATTCTGATACGTCTATCCATGGCCTCCTCTACTGTCAAGATGAAGCCACACTCAGGTTGGAGGAACAACACCTTATATACCGGCTGGGCAGCCTCCAACCTGATGGCATGAACATTGACTTCTCTAACTTCCGTTAATGCCCCTCCTCCCCTTCTTACCCCATCCCTGACATATTTAGTTGTTTTTTTTTTCTCTCTCTCTCTGCCCGTCACTCTGCCTGTTCTCCATCTCCCGCTGGTGCTCCCCTCCCCCTTTCTTTCTCCTGAGGCCTCCCGTCCCATGATCCTTTCCCTTCTCCAGCTCTGTATCACTTTCGCCAATCACCTTCCCAGCTCTCAGCTTTACCGCACCCCCTCAGGTCTTTTCCTATCATTTCGCATTCCCCCCCTCCCCCCACTTTCAAATTTCTTACTATCTTTCCTTTCAGTTAGTCCTGACGAAGGGTCTCGGCCCGAAACATCGACAGTGCTTCTCCCTATAGATGCTGCCTGACCTGCTGTGTTCCACCAGCATTTTGTGTGTGTTACATAATTGATTACTTGTTTATTTATTATTATTATCATTTTAATTTTATTAATTTATTTTTTATCTGCTAGAACTGCTGCTGCTAAGTTAACAAATTTCACGTCACGTACCGGTGATAATAAGCCTGGTTCTGATTCTGAAGTGAGGCAGTGTAAGCCATATTTCAGTGAGTCACAGCACACAACAGTCCCTTTGTTCTTGTCGATAGGTCAGTAATTAATAAAAAGTTGAATCCAAAGAGGAGTCACACCAAATTGCGAAGAAGAAGTAGCAAGCCTGAGGATTTGAAGAAATTTGGAATGTGGCAATAAAAAGCACCAGGAGACCAAAATGAGGGGATGAGAGTAAACATGTTTCTGCCCTTGCCTAACTCTACGACACTATGCCTTTCTTTCTATGTTTTGGATGAGGGAACCTTGCAGAATGTATCTGAGTTTGTCACAATTTGACACTGGGTGGGATTGTAAATAATCAGAATCAGGTTTATTATCAACGGCATGTGATCAACTGGGCAAACACGTGGCAGGTGTAGTATAAAGATTAGCTTTATTCGTCACACGTACATCAAAACGTAAAATGAAATGTGTCAGATCAAATCAGTGAGGATTGTACGGGGCAGCCCACAAGGGTCCCCACTCTTCCGGTGCTCACAAAGCACGCCAACAACTCACTAACCAGAACCGATAAACCTTTGGACTGTGGGAGGAAACCGGAGCGCCCGGAGGAAACCCACGTGGTCACGGGGAAAATGCGCAAACACGTTGCAGACAGCGGTGGAAGTCGAACCCCAATCTGATGGCCGGTGCACTGAACGACACAGATGTGCAGCAGTGGCCCAAGCGCCGTGAGACAGAGACCGAGGCAGATCACCAGTTCACTGGCTTTTAATAGGAACTGTGCAGAAATAAAGGAAAAACAATAAACACTAAGCCAACAGTATCGTTAACTAGAACCCTCAAACTAAAGCTAACCCCAAACAGCGGCTCGGCAGTAGTAGCTTAATGATAAAGAAATAGCGCCAGTCTAAATGGTATTCTTCTTTCCCTGAACAAGGACACCGGAAAGCAGGGAGAGTTGATGTTGCATTGGTTTTGGTCAAGTGTCAACAAAACTGAAACAAGGGGAAGGGAGTTAAATACTACCACTCTGGACCATGCATACCCCGAGCGTGACTGCCAAGCCAGTTCCGCAGCTCGCCTGTATGGACGTACAGACTCCGCGGCAGAGTGTGTGGTTGTGACGGGGCACCCCTCCCTAGGTGCAGCTCTTGAGGCGCCAGAGACCTGTGCCTGCTGGAAGTCCCGGATGAGAGACTTGTCCAGGATGCCGGGGGCCAGAACCCAAGAACGTTCCTTAGTGTCATACCCCTCCTAATCCGTGAGATACTGGACCCTGCCCCGCACCTAACGAGGTGCCAGGAGGGACTTTGGCGTCGATATTTTCTCTCAACTCCCCATTTTTGAGCCATGGTTGCCCGGAGTCAATAAATGCTTGGTGTTCATGCGTCTGAGCCCCCCACAGCAAGGAAGCTGGGAGCATCACACATTTACAGGAAGATCTTGCAGGGAGAACCAGCCAGTCAGAACTGCCCTTCCTGCTGACGGGTTTCCTCTTTTGCTGAGCGTTTGGGGCATGAAGCCCGGAAGTGTCTTGAGTCGCCACAACAGAGGCAGGAACGCGATCTCCTGCGCTGATCTCGTTCCTCCTGAGATACGTACATGCACCCCACCTGCGCAGGCCCCTCTGCAGACTGTGTACCGGCTGATGTGGGAGAGGGCACAGACAAACAATGTTCTAAGGAGCAGGTAGCCTGGGGCATTCTTCCCCTGTGCCACTCAGTTGCCCAGTTGTCCGTTTGAATGGCCAGGTTTATCAGGCCATCCTGGCTGTCCTGCTCGTCATGTACTGCAACTTCGTGCTGGACCCCCGTGCTCAGTCCTCGCTGGAAAGCAGTAACGAAGGATCTCTCAGTCCATCCCATCTCCACCACAAGCACGTGAAACTTCACTACATAGTCTCTTAATGTCCCTCTACATTCGCACAGATCCAGGATTCGGTGAGCAGCCTCCCGGAACATCAAAAGCTCTCTTGCACTTGACAACAAATGGCTGAAATGACTGGGCTGCACTGGTAACAGTGCCTCTACTTCCTCAGGAGTCTGCGGAGGGTGGTATGTCATCAAAAACCTTGGCAAACTTCTATAGATGTGTGGTGGAAACTCTGCTGACTGGCTGCATTACGGCCTGGTTTACGGGAACAACAATGCCCACAAAAGGTAATGGATTTGGCCCCGTATATCACAGGTGAAACCCTCCCAACCACTGAGCACATCTACACATAACATTGCCGTAGAAAAGCAGCATGAATCACTGACCAACATGTCAGGACGGGAACGGGAATTGAATTCCAAATGTTTGGCTACTGGGAAGTTCCACTTGTGGCAGATGGAGTGGAGGTGCTTCCTGTTGCTGGATTACGTATTTCTGTTGGCTTTTGCTGGAGCTCCAGTTGTTTTGAGAGCTTCTCTGCACTTGTTGAAAGTTTTAATGTTCCCCAGGGCTTGTTCTGGCTTGCACTTAAGTACTTCTCTGGTAAATTGAAATCATTGCACAAAACAACTGCTTCCAGACACAACTGGCTTAACAAGGTATTAATGTACAGGGAGAGTAACCTTAAGGGAGGCCTTATCTTTGGAGGTTTTAGAACCATTTCTGTTGGAAAACATTCTTTAAGTTCTATTTACTTTTCAAGACGCTGACCGGCATTCATCACCCATTCTCAATTGCTCTTGCATTGGATAGCTTCCTCTGGGCAATACTGTCGAGTAGCAGTTAACACATCACTTTACAGCACTGGCGATCACTGATCGGAGTTCAATTCCCACTGTTGCCTGGAAGGGTTTTGTACTGTGACTGTGTGGGTTTCCTCCGGGTGCTCTTTTACCCCCACGTTCCAAAGAACGTTTCTCACTACCAGGTTCGGGTTAGTGAGTAATGGGTGTGCTATATGGAACCAGTAGCCTGGCAATTGCCCAGAACAATTCTTGCTGATTTGAGTTAACGTAAATGACAAATTTTACTCTATGTTTCAATGAGCATGTGACAAATAAAGCTAATCTTTAATCTTCTTTCCTGGGTACTGCTGTGGGTCTGGATTCGCAGAGAAATAAGTAGACTACTGGTGAAGCTGACGTTTTGAACCACAATCTGATGATTCATATTAAGCAGCCAGTTTATTTATAGAATTTAAATTCAACAGCTGCATTGGTTTCTGGAAGAATAGTTCAATACCTTATCTGCACCACCACGATTCAATGCAGTTATTGTGAGGGCAAGCGTGAGGTGTTGCACTTACAGAGGGATCTCGAGGTTCAGGTTCACAGCTCCCGGAAAGTGATTGGGTGGTAAAGATAACATATGACATGCTTGCCTTTATTTATTGACGTCCTGAGTTCAGGGAGTCAGGAAGCTTTTTTCTTCAACTTTATAAATCTGCGGTGAGGCTGCATCTGAAGTGATTACAGTGAATTATGGTCACTATATTGCTGGAAGGATGCGGAGGCTTGGTGCCGAAGAGATTTACCAGGAGGCTGCCTGGATTAGAGAGCATGCGCTATCAGGAGAGGTTGGACAAACCTGAGTGATTCACTCTGGGGCAGCGGAGGCTGAGGGGAGATGCGATAGTATTACGAGCATAGAGAGACTGTTGGTATCTTTTTCCTAGGCTCAAAATATCTTATACGAGGGGGCATTTATTTATGGTGAGAGGGGGAAAAGCTGAAAGGAGATGTGTGGAACAGGTTTTTTACAAAGTGAGTGGTGGGTGCCTGGAATTCACTGCCAGGAGAAGGCACTGAGCAGGCCCTTCGGTTGATCTGATCTGTGCTACCTAGTTACCATTGTCCCACACCTGGAGCACAGCCCTCCATACCCCTCCCATCCACATACTTATCCAAACTTCTCTTAAATGGTAAAATCGAAGTTGCATCCATCACCAGCATATGAGAGAGATGTTTATAAGGGTCTTAGGTAGACAGAGAATGGGGGAATATAGACCATACACAAAGGGAGGGGGAAAGAAGGGGAGGAGGGGCATTAACAGAAGTTAGAGAAGTCAATGTTCATGTCATCAGGTTGGAGGCTACCCAGCCGGTATATAAGGTGTTGTTCCTCCAACCTGAGTGTGGCTTCATCTTGACAGTGGAGGAGGCCATGGATAGACATATCAGAATGGGAATGGGACGTGGAATTAAAATGTGTGGCCACTGGGAGATCCTGCTTTCTCCGGCAGACAGAGCGTGGGTGTTCAGCGAAACGGTCTCCCGTCTGTGTCGTGTCTCACCAATATATAGAAGGCCACACCGGGAACACCGGACACAGTATGTCACACCAGCCGACTCCCTTTTTTTTCTCTCTGCCCATCACTCTTTGCCTGTTCTCCATCTCCCTCTGGTGCTCCCCTCCCCCTTTCATTCTCCCTAGGCCTCCCGTCCCATGATCCTTTCCCTTCTCCAGCTCTGTATCCCTTTTGCCAATCACCTTTCCAGCTCTTAGCTTCATCCCTCCCCCTCCTGTCATCTCCTATCATTTCGGATCTCCCCCTCCTCCTCCTACTTTCAAATCTCTTACTATCTTTCCTTTCAGTTAGTCCTGACAAAGGGTCTCGGCCCAAAACATTGTACTGTACTTCTTCCTATAGATGCTGCCTGGCCTGCTGCATTTCACCAGCATTTTGTGTGTGTTGCTTGAACTTCCAGCATCTGTAGATTTCCTCGAGGGTGCTATAATGATGGAGTTGTTCTACAGACTCCCCCCTCCAATAGAGTCTAGGATATTAAGGAACAAATTAAGGAAAGGTGTAAAAACAATAGGGATGTTGTCGTGGGGGGACTTCAACCTCCGTGATGTAAACTGGGACTGTTTGAGTGCTAGATGGGGCAGAGTTATTTGCATCCAGGGGAGTTTTGTAGACAGCCCAACAAAAGGAAGAGCTGGACTGAAATCTGATCAGGTGATGAGGCTGGTTGGTTGACTGACATTTCAGTGGGTGAGCAGTTAGGGAACAGTGATCACAGCTCCTTCAGTTTTAAGGTAGCTGTCGGTAAGGATAAGCATGGACCTTGTGGGAGGTATTCAATTGGAGCAGGGCAAATTACAAGAGCATTAGGCAGGAACTAGGGAGAGTTAATTGGGAACAGCTGTTTTTGGGCAAGTCCACATCTGATGTATGGAGGGAGTTAAAAGGCTAACTGTACAGGGTACAGGACAGGTATGTTCCAGTCAGAGGGAAGGACAAGAATGGGCAAGCTCAGAGAACCTTCGGTGTCAAGGGAGGTGATTCACACTTTTTTATTGCTACTAATGACCAAAATTTCTGTTTTTTTCTTTATTTAGTTTAAGGAAATTCAAACTCATCCATTCTGTAATGCTAGTAAGACACTGGACCAGAGGCTTTAGAGCCTCAGGGGTCATCTGGCATAATAGACAGATGTGTGTTGTCTGCAAGGCTATGGTAATTTAGAGCAGAATCGAATCAGGTTTATTATCACCGGCATTTGTCATGAAATTTGTTAACTTAGCAGCAGCAGTTCAATACAATACATAATAGAAGGAATAAATAAATAAGTAAATCAGTGAGAGTATATGTATATTGAATAGATTAAAAATCATGCAAAACAGAAATAATATGTATTAAAAAAAGTGAGGTTGTGTTCATGGGTTCAATGTCCATTTAGGAATTGGATGGCAGAGGGGAAGAAGCTGTTCCTGAATCACTGAGTGTGTGCCTTCAGACTTCTATACCTCCTACCTGATGGTAACAGTGAGAAAACACCTTGTGTTTTGAAATAACCTGACCTAATGGGAACATGTAGAGTGAGAACAACTATGGGTCAGGAATTAATCCTTGTGCCGGCACACCAAACATAATATCATGGATTTTAGATGCACCATCATTACAACCAACAATGAATTTTCTTCTTGTTATGTAAGATTGAAATCAGCTTGAGGCAGTACAAGGAAGACCTACCCATTGACTAAGATGATTTATGAGAACACTGTGATCTACGGTATCAAATGCTGTGCTCAAATCTAAGAGAGCAAGAACTGATACGTTACCTGTGTTGGCACTAAGCTGTAATTCAATAACTACTTTAAGCAATGCAATTTCTGTACTATGATGTGATCTACAACCTGACTGAACCATCAGAGTATTAGGCCATCTGGCCCATTGAGTCTGCTCCACCATTAAACCATGGCCGATCCTTTTTATTTGACTGAAGATTGTCAAGAATAGAACTCTTATTCCAGCAATCTAAAATTTCACCAGGAACAGAGCAGTCTAGATTATTTTTCTTAAGTAGGTGTATAACTAGTGCAGTTTTTAAGGAATCCGGAAAATTCCCAGGAGTTAGTGAGCGATTAACAATGGTAAGTACACTGTCAGTTAGCACGTCAGAAGCAACTTTATAAAAGCCAGTGGGAATAGGATCAAGAACACATGGACAGTTTTAGCTGAACAATTATTTCTCAAAGTTTAGATAAACTTATCATAGTAAGACTTTAGTTCAGTGTTGAGCTCGTTGAGGATCAGCAAGGTCTGTGTAATATTACATCTTATTTATTTTCTCTATTAAAATGCAGCAAAACTCTCACTTTTAGCTTTAGATGTTTTCAGTAACCACTTCATCAATGGAGCTGGGTTTAATTGATGATCAATAGTGAAAATAATACTCTTGGATTATCTGCAGTATCATTAATAATTTTAGCAAAGTACGACTGTCTCTCGAGGCTGTAAGTTATATGAGGGCATCAAGATTTCATAGTGAGCTGTTACTTTAGGCTAACCATCATAATTATTGTCTTGGACATTTTTAATGTGATTGTGAGTATCTGCTGGACATTGATAATGTAGAATACGACAAGTCCCGTTCACTGGTTCATTGGAGAGACCAACAGTGGGAGAGCTGTGTTGCCTCAGGTGTGGGTTACCTGCTGCAGCTGCTCGGGGAGGAGATGCTGGAAGCGGTGTGGGAGAGAGCAGAGGCCTCTGTGGGAATGCTGGAATCTACACAGGGTTGGGGGCTAGCTCCTCGTGTACTGGAGAGGGGGCTGGCCCCTCCTGTCAGTGCTGCCCTCTGGTGTTTGCTCGGCAGAAGAACAAGCTGGACCAGGACAACAACTCATGCACAATCAAGCTACAGGACATGCCACTCAGGGATACAAACTTTTTTTTGTAACTGTATATATTTTTGCTGTTGTAACCATATGAGCTATATGTGCTGTGAGCTGTTGGTAATGTGTTTTGCACCTTGGCCCGAGAGGAACACTGTTTTATTTGGTTATATTCATATATGGTTGAATAGAAGTCCTTGACAAGTAGGGTTAAGGAGAATCCCAAGGCAATCTACAGATATATCATGAGCGAGAGGATAACTAGGGTGAGGGTAGGACAACTCAGGGATAAAGGTGGGGAACATTTGTTTGGATGCAGAGAATGTGGGTGAGGCCCATAATGAGTACTTTACATCAGTATTTACCAAGGAGAAAGATGTGGAGAATAGGGAGGTCACTGTTGAGTGTATTGATATGATAAGGCACTTTGAGGTAAAGGAGGAGGTAGAGTTTGGTCTCTTAAAAGCCAATAAGATAGATAAGTCCTCAGGGCCTGATGGGATATGCTACAGGATATTGATAAAAGCAAGAGAGAGGTTGCTGGGGCCTTGAGCAATATCTTCGTCTCCTCTCTAGCCATAGGCAGGGTTGTGGAGGACAGGCAGGTAGCTAATGTTGTTCCATTATTCAAGAAGGGAACAAGGAATAACCCTGGAAACTATAGACCAGTGAGTCTCATGTCAGTGATAGAGATGTTACCGGAGAGAATTCTTCGGGATGGGATTTAAGTTCAAAGTACGTATACAGTATAAAATCTTGAGATTTGTCTTCTTGCAGGGAGCCACAAAACAAAGAAATATAACCCTTTAAAAGAACCCCCCCACACACAACTGAGTTCCACCGGCACGTTGCGTGTGTTCCCTGCACAACAAGACCATCAGACGCGCGAGAAAAAGAACAAGTTGTGCAAACAGCAAAAGGCGAAGAAATAACTCACAAGGCATTAAAGATCAAAGCATAGAGTCCCCAAAAGTGAGTCCACAGCCTCGAGCCACTGAGGCGAGTAAAGCCAGTCCAGGAGCCGGTTGCTGCAGCCACAGCCACTAGGCTGGTCAGTTCAGCACCATGTCCATGGCTTCAGACCACAACCAGGGCACAATTAGGGAGAGCCAGCAGAGCAAGTCAAGCTTTTCTAACTTGATTGGGGTTTTTTGACGAGGTTTTGAGTGTGATTGATGAAGGTAGAGCTGTGGTTGTTGTCTGCCTGGATCTTAGTAAGGCGTTTGAAAAGGCCCCTCATGGGAAGCTCATCCAGAAGATTAAAGTGCATGGGATGCATGGTGAATTGTCTGTTTGGATTCAGAGCTGGTTTGCCTATGGAAGACGAAGGGTGGTGGCTGAAGGGACTTATTCTAGCTGGGGGTCTGTGGTTAGTGGTGTTCTGAAAGGATGGGCACTGTGACCTCTGCTGTTTGTGATGCAGATAACAGAACTGGATGCAAATGTAACGGGTGGATTAATAAATTTGCAAATGACATGAAGAGTAGAGGTGTTGTAGGTAACACAGAAGACTGGCAAAGAACACAACGGGATGTAGATCAGTGACAGATATGGGTGGGGAAATGACAGATGGTGTTTAGCCTAGCCAAATGTGAAGTGCTGTAGGTTAAATGGAAAGAGACCCTTAACAGTGTAGATGAGTAGAGGGGTCTTGGGGTTCAAGTACAGAGCTCCCTGAAAGCTACACAGGTTGATAGGGTGGTTAAGAAGGGATATGGCGTGCTTGTCTTCATTATTCGAGTTCAGAGGGCAGGATGTTTTGCTGCAGCTTTATAAAACTCTAGCTAGGCCGCATCTCAAGTATTGCATGCAGTTTTGGTCGCCCCATTATAGGAGGGATGTCGAGGCTTTGTGGAGGCTGCAGAAGAGGTTTACCGGGATGCTGTCTGGATTCGAGGGCACGTGCTATAACGAAAGGTTGGACATAGTTGGTTGTTTTCTCTGGAGTGGTGGAGGCTGGGGGGAGATTTGATAGAGGTTGATAAGATTATGAGAGGCATAGATAGAGTAGACAAACAATATCTTTTTCCAAGGGTTGGAATGTCTTATACCAGAGGGCATGCATTTAGGTGTGATGGGGTAATTTCAAAGGAGATGTGAGGGGGCAGACTTTTTTATGCAGAGGGTGGTGAGTGCCTGGAGTGTGCTGTCTGGGGTGGTGGTCAAGGCAGATGCATTAAGAGACTTTTAAGAAGTGGTTAGGTAGGCACATGAATGTGAAGAAAATGGAAGGATATAGTCATTGTGTAGGCAGAAGCGATTAGTTTAGTTAGCCATTTTGCTACTAATTTAATTGGTTTGGCACAACATTGCAGGCCAAAGAGCCTGTTCCTGTTCTGTTCTTCGTCCTGTGTTCACCCAACTGGATTATATTTCACCCAATGGTGTTCATCCTTTTCTGGTACAGGTGGAGGTGACATATACTTGGAAGAAATATCATTGTTGACAATTTATTACTGATGTGTCTGATGATCTACTAGCACAGTCATGAGGAGAGATGCTCTAATCTTTGTGTTGGAGATGCTTCTTGATAGAATTGAGGCATTCATTGGTAAGGCTATGGCTGGTTATAGTGGAATAACCATGCAAAATTATAGTATCCTCTTACTTTGCCCTGTTTCTACAATTAGCAGTCCCTTTCAACTCGCTTTCCCTTATGTTGCTCAGGCTACAAATGGAGAAAGCATCCATCCCTTTGGCCTCCTCAGTGCACCACAACCCTTCCCTTTTCTGTTATCAGACAAATACTTTCCATGTGGTAATCACAGCACAAAGGGTGTAATGGTGAGGTAATCACACCACAAAGGGTGTAACGATGAGGTAATCACACCACAAAGGGTGTAATAGTGAAGTAATCACAGCACAAAGGGTGTAACATGAGGTAACCACAGCATAAAGGGTGTAACAGTGAAGTAATCACAGCACAAAGGGTGTAACATGAGGTAACCACAGCATAAAGGGTGTAACAGTGAGGTAATCACAGCACAAAGGGTGTAATAGTGAGGTAATCACAGCACAAAGGGTGTAACAGTGAAGTAATCACAGCACAAAGGGAGTAACATGAGGTAACCACAGCATAAAGGGTGTAACAGTGAAGTAATCACAGCACAAAGGATGTAACGGTGAGGTAATCACAGCACAAAGGGTGTAACAGTGAAGTAATCACAGCACAAAGGGGGTATCATGAGGTAACCACAGCATAAAGGGTGTAACAGTGAGGTAATCACAGCACAAAGGGTGTAATAGTGAGGTAATCACAGCACAAAGGGTGTAATAGTGAGGTAATCACAGCACAAAGGGTGTAACAGTGAAGTAATCACAGCACAAAGGGTGTAACAGTAAGGTAATCACAGCACAAAGGGTGTAACAGTGAAGTAATCACAGCATAAAGGGTGTAACATGAGGTCACACAGTTTTACACTTGCAGCTACCAGCTTGTACGAGTGACCACATAGGGTTGCCAATATACAGCTCCAAGTTGGCCTCCTCTCATCCCCATCCCATGCCAGATGCCATATTTGTCAGAGCTAGACAGATAGGTGAATCGACGGACTCTCAGCTAAAGATGATGTGGTGAAGTTGGGAGATTTTAGTAATTGAATTAAATTGACTTTTTTACTTACATCCTTGATGTACATGAGGAGTAAAAATCTTTACGTTATGTGGATCAAAATTGTCCAGCTTCCTGACTTTGGGAAAGATGGATAAGTGAATAATTAGCTTTTCTTGGAGGGGCAAGTTGAAATACTTGAAATTTTTGGAATGGTTTGGAATGTTGTTTTTGAGTTCAATGGTCAGTTGTTGGAAATGAGTGACTGACTGATTCTACACGTATCTAATTCAGGGCAATGCTCACAGTTACAGGAGGACCTCAGAGACTGTGCTGGTCCTAATATCTACTGTTTCATACTGGGGATGGTTGAAGCCCCACCCAAAACCTGCCTCTTGTCCTTGTCTTTGGGAATCAGTTTTTGTAACTCTACCCTCACTTCCATGCAGAAATTCCCTTGGGGTTGCATTGTGTTTTCCTGTCTCTGGGAGGATAGCTCCCTTAATGCTTCAAACCATCGGCTTGTGTGTGGAGCATTTAAAATGATCAATGTCACCTTTAACTAAATTCACTTTTTCACCACTTTGTACGTTGTGTCAATATGATATATTTCAACCATCACTGCTACCTGACACTGTAGAATAGTTAGTGATCTGTACTGATGATCAAACCTAAGAGGTGATTCTTGTCAGCAACATTTAATTTCCTATCTCTTCAATTATTCTAAGTCAAAATATATTCTACCGATTTCCACAAATCCACTTTGCAAATGTTGCTTGATCAGAAAATTAGATTGAATAAATGCTCTGGTGAGATTTTCAAATCCATGAGCAATTTTCTTTTCACATATTTTGTTTATAAATAACACAACGCACTGATGTGAGAACAAGAACATCCCTATGCCTTTTGCATAGCGGTACAACGCACCTCCTGACAATATGGATGATCAATCATAGTCAGACTCGGAGAGAAAGCCCTACAATCTTGCTTTAGGATATCGATGACTGTCACTTCAGGTCAGCCATGAAGAAAAACCCAAGCGAGACAAGTTAATTGAACTTGCAGCTCAGTAGACACTAGAATGAATATAAAGCCTATTTTAAAATTTACGCTGGAGTCAGCTGCGTGTTTATACTGGGCACTTCTGCTATGTTGTGTCATGTAGCAATTAGAAGGACTGCTACTTCATCAGCCATTGGGCTTTCATGGAGAAAAAGAAACTTTGCTGACAGAAGGAAGAGCTCACTCATTTAGCGGAGGATAATGGTGCATTTGTATATATTGTGGCTTCAACCTCTCATTCAGCTGCTTGCATTGTAAACAAGAAAACAGTCTAGTGTTTATAATTCTGCACAAGAGCTGGCTAATCATGACAATGTTTTTATCTCTCAAACAAAAATTGGATGCCCTGGAGTGGAAGAAGACAGATTTACATCATTGAGTCAGGGTGTGATTTGTTTCTGTCAGTGAAGTCAACTCTTCCGACCGAGCGTTGGCTGCCTACGTGTTTTGGGAGGAATGGAAGAATGCGACTCCAAGGAAGCTCAACACCATTCAGGTCAAGGCAGCGTATTTGACCAGCTTACCACACAGCAACTTCCTCAGCCAGGGCCACATCGTGGCTGCTGTGTGCTCCATTCACAAGATGAACCATAGTAAGCTGGAGAGATAACTTCAAAGTTCAAAGTATGTATACATTATACAACCTAACAGGCAGCCACGAAACAAAGAAACCCAAATAAAATCTCATAAAAAAAGACCATCAAACACCCAATGTACAGAGGAAGAGAAAACAAATCATGCTAACAATATATGCAAGCCAATAGCATTCTGAACTGAAGTCGACAGAGACAGTACCATTCGTAGAGTCTTAGATCAACGCAGAGCGGAACAGTCAACTGAACCAGCCCGTCCCTCGCTTTGTGCCCTGACTCCCTGACCTTTTCAATCTGGCCTGGCACTTAAATTGTTCAGACATCAGATTCAGTTGCTTCGATACGCTCTGTGGCCACCTCAATTTGGCCTGCAGCCGACCTTAGCGGTTTGGCTCGGCACTAAAGTTGATCAAACCTCGGGTCTTCCTCACCGTCGGCTACAGTCCCACTGCCTCGCCTTGCCTCGGTTCTGCCACATTGAATTGCCTCCAAGTTTAAAGGAAGTTACATGCTATTGTTTGTGATGATCGTTTACCAGAAAAAGGGTGATAACAAAGTATTTAGTTGTTTTCTTTGTTTCATTAGTCACCAGCTACAAGTTGCTGAGATTCACCTGTGCTATCTTAAACCGGAAGTCAGCACTTTCCAAAACCTTCAACACTTGGAAGATCCAGGATAACGGAATCAAGGGAATCCCACCAGCTCGAAGTTTTCCTGAAAGAAGCACATTATCCTAACCTGGAGATGTATCACTCTGGGTAAGTTGTGCATTGATCTCACTGGGCCTGTTCCAGGGCAGTCAAATTTAACTCCAGATTTTGGAATAGTCACTTGTTATCCAGCTACAATTTTTATCCAGCATATTTTCTTTAATAGTTAAACTAAACTGGAAGAACGGGAAAGGGGAAGAGTTGAGGAATGGAACTTGGGATCTGTTTTAGCAGGAACCACAGTGCACAACAAACCAGAACAGCCTTTTATGATACAGATAGTTAAGGCTTTGAAGTAATGCCATAAAGTGGTGTTGAAATGAATTGCATAATGGTTGAACCTGAAAATAGATTGGAGGCGAAGTAGATTTATACCTTCAATTAAATTACACAACCACAATGAATGTAGCATAGTAATGCAGGGAATGCATTTGTTATTATTGATATTTATATTCCATGTGACAACAAATAGGCCATTTGGCCCATCTAGTCTGCTAGCATTCAGAGCAGTCCCATTAATCCCATTTCCCTGTAACCTATCCCCTCTCACATGATCACTGACATCCTACCACCCATTTATTAACTGCAGCTAATTAACCAACCTTCTAGTACACCTTCACTGGTGAAAAGAAATGGGATCCAGAAGAGGCTCAGATTTTTCTGTGTTTAGAGTAGCTGGGAGGAATGGAGGTGAGGAAGAGAAATGTATCAAAAAGAATGAATAATACTTTCTCAAGTGAACCTTCATGTAGTGTATTTGATTCAGATGGAATATTGATACAGTAATTAGGAAATCTCCACAGTATTATTGAAGTTCCAAAATGGCAGCGTGATGCAGTTTGCAGTCGATATGTTATTTGTCAAGTGGGGTGCCGTGCACAATCCTAATCTGATGAAAAACGGATGTGGGAGCACGGAGGAACATCTGGAAATCTCCAGGAAGGCCTTCTTCGTTGCTGCTGCTGTTGTGATGTGTGGGTCTCTGCTGGGAAGAACAGGCCCCCAGTCCTCGGGGACGCGTTGCCAGTGGCCGGTGGCGGGGGCATCGTAGTGCCCTCGGCAGAGGATGGTGCTCAGAGAGGCTGTGCCAGAGGGGATGGTCAGAGGCTCGGAGGTTCAACGGACTCAGAGTCTGCTGCGGTCAGGGCGCTTTCACTGTGTGCTGTGTCTGCGAGGCTGGGTTCGACTGCGCCATGGAAGTCCATAGCGGGAGTACTCCCTTCTGCCGCCTGCGTGGGATGATGAGTCTGTCGGGACCCTGAGGACTTGTGGAAAATGTCTGGTGGTTTCTTTTGAACTTATAGTCTTTTAACATCTTTGGACTATTTCTACTGTGCCCATGGTCTGTTTTTTTTTAATCAATTATGGTATTGTTTGCACTGTTGTAACTGTATGCTGTAACTACCTGGTATTGTGTAGGTCTTGTAGCTTTCGTTTTTGGTTTGTTGGGTGGTAGAGTTGGTCTCCTGACTTGATGTGTCTGGGTAGTCTTGTTTTGTCTGGTGGGTTTGGGGCTCCTTTCCGGGGAACGTGCTAAGATGGTAACGCGATATTAATACGCAGCAGCCTCTCCGGACTCTGGATTGGGGATTGCCAAACATTATGTGGATTTTCTGGTGTAGTCTGTTTTGTCGTGTGCTTTTGTGATATCATTCTGGAGGAATGTTGTTTCACTTTTTAACTGCATTGCAGTTGTGGTTTCTAAATGACAATAAACCAAAATTCAATTCAATTCAAAGTTGTCTTCTAACTGCATATATAACATCAGACAATCTGCAGCAGCAGCCAGGGGTTTGGCATGTTACTGTGAGTGGCACTCTGAAAAGACTTTCTTCCATTGAGAAGAAATAAGTCAAAGTGAACCGGACTGCTTTCCACTTGGCTGGGAGAGTGTCCCTGTTCACACCTCTGTGTGCAGCACACTGGTGTTGTGCAATGTCCAGCTGTTCCACAAGTAGCCTGCCAGTGAAGCCAACACTACGTACCCTGAGTGCACCCGCAACACTTCCATTCTTCACTGGTCTACTATGTTATCTGCACCTGAAGCAAAGACGGGCACATTGAGCTGACAGAAGGAAACTCCACACGGGCAGGTCAGGAGCAAATCTGGATCTCTTGTCCTGTGAGGGATTGTGTAAATATTTCACCACGATATTGCCTTTTAAGCTATTGCTGGAATAATATTTGCTTTCTATATTATTTCAATTTTTTTGTCTTTTCACTTTAAATATTTGGAGAATAGTTTCCAGCTTCTTATCATAAAATCATTGTTGATTTCCAGGAATGATTGGCATGACTGACCTTGATTTATAAATTTGGATTGGAAAGCGTTTGATGATTTTTACTTTAGCATCAGCAGCAGAACGGTTGTGGCTTTGTTGGACAAAAGGGAAATTGCATTGTTCTTTGGTATTAGAGTTGGATTATTTATTCATAGAAACCCTGACAAGAAAGTGGCTACCTAGTATTCCTCAACCTCTTCGGCCATTGCCTCTCCTTCTCACAGATACTCATTGCCAAAGACTGTGGTTTTGTAATGAATAAGATGTGCAGCACCCAGCAGCCTACCAGATATTTCAATACCTGCTCTGATAAGTAACGTATGGCTGCTCAATAGTTGTCCAGGCTGCACAACCATCATTTCACCAAGCAGATATTTTGCTCTGTCGCATTTTATTTGTGGGCAGCATAAAGCCACAAGAAAAATCATCATTGGGTATTCCTTAACAAGAAAAAAATCTGCAGTTTCTGGAAATCAAAACAACACACACAAAGTGCTAGAAGAACTCAGCAGGCCAGGTAGAATCTTTGAGGGGTCTCGGCCTGAAATGTTGACTGTTTGCTCGTTTCCATAGATGCTGCCTGGCCTGCTGAGCTCCTCCAGCATTTTGTGTGTGTCGATTGTTGCTTGGTAGCCAGTCTCTGACTCAGAGGCAGATAGCATAGATAACTACTGAGGAATGAAAGTATTGGGGGTGCAGCCAAGACATCTGGTGCTGGCTCCACTGACTGACTGCCTGTGGTCAAACGCCAGCTGCAGGTTGAGGGGATGGGATCTCTTCTTGCTGCAGTACACTTCTGAGGGGATATGTGGCAGCTGTACAACAGCGTAAAGTGCAGTCAATGGCGCACGTCACAATGGGGAATCTTGCAGCATCTGTAGTGATGAAATGCAGTCAACTTTCCGCGAGCAGAGAGGCTTCAGCGTCAGTCTTATAGAACAGTGGATGACAAGATACAAGGTATTTTAGAACTCCAGGCTGGAAAGTGCCCAATGCATTAAAAGTCACCTTGACAGCCAATGGGTGATGCAGTTCTAACACTGCTCTGAGGCTGAAACAGGTATTGTGAGGTCACTGTTAGCGGAGCATAGCGGTTTGCTTCCTGCTGGGGCTTACGTAGGAGAAATTTTGTGACCATGGCTTCAAGTCAGCGCAAAAACCTTCAACAGTTGTCACATCACCCCCTGTGGAATTTAGCAACTTCAAAGAAAGATACCAAGTGTTTTCAGTAGAAAAGTTCAAAGTAAATTTAGTCTCAACATCACCACGTACCACTCCAAGATCTGGAATTGAACCTGGGGTCGCTGGTTCTGTGTTAACCACTATGCTACTGTGCCACTTTGAACTTTTCTTCCGGATGGTAGCAGCAAGAAGAGGGCATGGCCAAGGTGGTGGGGGTCCTTGATGATGGACATTGTTTTCCTGCTCAGTGCTCCTTGTCGGTGTGCTCAATGGTGGGGAGGGCTTTGCCTGTTACAGGCTGGGTGAGCTTCTTACACCACTTTTTTTAGGCTTTTCCATTCTTGGGCATTGGTGTTGCCGTACAGGGCTACGATGCAAGCGATTGGCAGCTAAAAGAATGCATGCAATGAGAATCTGAATCTAATGCAATAAATGACAATTAATTCATTCTTTGTGATGCATTTCTCTTAGTTGCTGATTGTCCCTTTAAATAGCATTGCTGGGTGTCTATCTGAAAGAATGGTTGATAATGCTGGATATACAGGCAGGTCAGGGGAAAATGAAATAACAACGATAACGTTTCAGGTTGTTAATCTTTAATAAAATCTCAGTGTCGCTCTACGTGTGATTAAGAAAGCATGAGTTTCAAAATGCCACTGTTGTGTCAAATGAGTATGTCATCCCAGCTCCACATTCCTTCAGCAAGCATTAGCTACATACAGTAATGCCTTAACCAGTGTGGCATCCGAGACGACTCCCGTTGTTAATGTGTATGTGTGCATGCAGTGCTGTTTTGGAATTGAAATTGCACTCTAAGTCCAACAGACTGCATGCTATAGATTCTGAATTTTCTTTTCCCCCAGCCCTTTTCATGATTCAACCGCAGGAAAGGTTGATGGAACTAGAGAATTAATTGAGCCCCAAAGAGAGAGAAGTCTGCAAGGTTAATATTTTATAAAGCTCCATCAGTTGAAAGAACAATCCAATAGTTTAATCCATGGCCATTTTGCTAAGGTCAGTTCAGTGTTTTTGTGTCTTTATTATCACACTGAAGAAATATTGAAAATAACAATTCAGGGAGGCGGACAATTTGAACATGACTCTGTTGCTTATGCGATACATCCATGGATCTGTTGTTTACTCTGATTGCCTATTATTTTCATCGTGCACAGACTAAAGTCGGCAAGTGCAGCTTTCATTAGTACTCTTGTCCTTGCTTACTGAGGTAGGTTCTTGTCTGTCTGATCAAACCCGTAACAGTGCCTCTGACTTAAAATCCTTGTTTTTACATCTCGTCCTCTCTCACACCTTGCTTCCCCCTGTCATTTTAATCTCCCTCCCCCACAACCTCTGCTATATTCTCTACCTTTGTGTGCAGCCTCCCGTTTCTCTTAATGTTACTGTTATCATTGGTGTCTTATCTCCAGCTGCTCGATCCCAGGCTCTGGAATTAATTAAACCCTTCCGCAAATCCCCACTGAAATACACCACAATTATTTATTACTGGTTACAAACACCTCTTAAAATTTCAAACATTTACGGTATTCCAATTTGCATCTTCCAAGTTATCATTACAAGTGCCACAGTCAATTGAAAAGGTCATATTAAAATATGCAGAAACACACAGTAATAAACATCTACTTTTGATTTTGTCTATATATTAGACTCTGTTGTTGATGGATTGAATGCCATCACCTCCTACAAAATAAACCAAGAGACAAAAAGGTTTCACTCCCAGATGAGCTCAATGCCAGTTATGCTCACTTTGACTGACAAAACATGAATGCAACTTCACAGACCCCCACAGCCCCTGACACCTCTGTGCTTTCAGTCTCTGAGGCCAATGTCAGGGCATCCTTCAGAATCTGCGAAAAGTATCTGGCCCAGATGGTGCTACTGGATGAATACTGTGCTGATCAACTGGTTGGAGTGTTTACTGAGATCCTTAAACTCTCGCTTCAGCCGTTTGAGGTGCCCACCTGCTTTAAGCTGGCTTCAGTCATACCGGTGCTAAGAAGAACATGGTAACCTGCCTCAATGACTATCTTCCAGTAGCACTTACATCCATTGTGATGAAGTACTTTGAGAGATTGGTCATGAAGCATACCAACTCCTGCCTGAGGTGTGACTTGGATCCTCTCCAATCTGCCTACCATCACGATAGGTCAACAGTAGATGCCACTTCATTGGCTCATCATTCAGCTCTGGAAATTCGGAATGTGAAGGTGCATACATCAGGATGTCTTCATTGATGACAGCTCAGCATTTAACAGTATCATCCTCTCAAAACTAATCAATAAATTCAAAATCCAAGGCCTCAATACCATCTTGAGTAACGGGATCCTCAATTTCCTCACTTGAAGACCCCAGTCAGTTTGGATTGGCAACAACATCTCTTCCACAATCTCCATCAGCACTGGTGCATCACAAGGCTGTGTGCTGAGCCCCGTGATCTTCTCGCTTTATACTTATGACTGCGAGGCTGAGCACAGCTCCGATGCCTTATTTACATTTGTTGACAACACCACTGTCATAGGCCGAATCCAAGGAAGTGACGAATTGGCATATATGAGGGAGATTGAAAATTTGGTTGAATGGTGCCACAACACCAACCTCTCACTCAATGTCAGCAAAACCAAAGAGTACAGAAGGGAGAAATTGGGGGTCCACAAGCTAGTGCTCATTTGGGGACTAGAGGTGGAGAGGGTTATTAGCTTCCTGGGCATTGTAATTTCAGAGGATCTGTCTGGGACCGGCACATAAACACAATTTCAAAGAAAGCACGACAGCCAAAGCCTCTACTTTCTTAGAGGTTTATGCAGATTCGGCATGTCATCTAAAACTTTGAGAAACTTCTCCAGACTCACAGTGGCTGGTTGCATCACAGCCTGGTTTCAAAACACCAATGACCAAGAGCAGAAATGTCTACAGCCCAGTCCATCACAGGAAAAGCCCCCCCACCATTGACCATGTCGACAGTGAGTACTGTAGAATCCATCTTCAAGGACCCCGGCCATCCAGGCCATGCTCTCTTCTTGCTACTACCACCGGGAAGGAGGTCCAGGAGCCTTGTGTCCCATACCAACAGGTTCAAGATCAGCTGTTACTCTTGAACCATTCAACTCCTGAAACAGCACAGACATCTTCACTCACCACAACACTGAATTGATCACTGAACACAACCTCTGGACTCGCTTTCGAGGATTCTACCTCTAATGTCAACAATCTTGTTTTATTTATTTGTTGATTAGTATTATTATTGCTTGGTGTTTTTTTGTACTTGCACAATTTTTTGATCTTCATTGATTCTCTTTTACTTCCTTGTTCTATTTTACTTCCTCCTTCTACTGTGAATGCCTGCAAAAATAAATTCCAGTGTAGAATTAGGTGATGTACATGTACTTTGATAATACAATTTACTTGAAACTTTGAACTTTCATCACTGCAGATAGACAGGGTAGCAGTAATATATGGATAGGTCTGTGCCAGTTGTCAGGAACAGTGTGATCTGGCTAATATTCAGACTCTTGGACACCAGCTTGCCTTGCACAGGTGGACTTGGTGTGCATGCTCCTGCTAATCACATTGTGTAAGGGCAACGATGCGTCCACTTTTGTTATTTAACAGAGAAACAGAAAACGCTGTAAATTCTTAGCAGGTTTGGCAGCTCTCCTGGGAAGATAAACAGAGTTAATATTTCAGTTTGGAAACTCCCCTGCATCAGTCAGTAAATTTCTTTGGAGACCTGCTCAGAACTTACACTTCTCATTTTCTAAGCTTGAGATTAAAAATCTATTCTGCTCTGTTTTCCTCAAATTAACCTCTTTATACCAGGAAACTTGCACAGTTAGTGTAAGATTCCCCTGTGTCTGGCCTGATAATTCTTTCCAGTGTTTTTCTGTCTTTGCTTCAGACTTCCAGCATTTGCAGGTCTTTGTCATTTAACGTGCATGGTACTGAATTAGTACTAATTTTATTTATAAATACTCTACATGACTGACATCCTGGGGCGATGAGTGGTTTAGATTGACAGCTAGATCAGAGTTGGGGCTCTGCTAAAGGCAGGACAGTCAAATCTGTTTCAGGGACAGACCACTACCAAGAGCTTCTGGCTCTGGACTGTAGCCTGCACTTTGCTTGGTAACAATGTGACCTGCAAATCATTAACTCTGGCTTAATATTAGTCATGTAAGCAATGATTTATTGTGCTTCAGCTTTCAACATGATGACAAATATCTTTGTTTTGATTTTTTTTAAAGTGAAGATTATAAATGCTGTCATATCAAATAAATTTTACTGGTTTATAGCCTGATCGAACATATATTTATTCCTCAGCCTAAAACTCTTACTACTATAATTCTTCTGGTTTGAAGGCCAGATGTTAGATCTCAGACTCGCGAATGGAGTGGGGATTTGGCAACAGAAATGATTTTTTGGATCTCAGGGTGTGCTTTGAAATACACTTATTGTATAGATAATAACAATGCCCCATCAGTGGAAAGGATAATCCAATAGTTTAATCCTTGGCCATTTTGCTAAGGTCAGTTCAGTGTTTTTGTATCTTTATTGTCATACTGAAGAAATATTGAAAATTACTATTCAGGGAGGTGGACAATTTGGGTATGGCTGTGTCGCTTTTGTTATGATATCCTCTGACATAAACAGGATGTGACCACAAGCGTAACATACTATAAATTTATTGCTTGTGCATTATAAAATGGTGGCATAGTTTGGAAAAGAATACAGCGTTTGTAATTGAACTGATGATTACAAAGGGGCACGCGAGAGACCAGCTCCATTGGCTTGTTACGGAATAAAACGAGGTTATCTGAGGTCAGCAGCTGTTGCTCTTCACACTTTCATCACGGTTACTGTTTATCAAGGCCTTGATGTATTAGGGGATGATCTTGGCTGACACCATCACATACCTCTAATGCTCATCAGCTATCCGCTGGTAACCGAGTATGTTTATGTATTTTATTTGATGCCCATTGTGTTCCCTGTTACCCTGCTCCAGCTTGCTGTTTTTGCATTCTTCTCTTTTACGCTTTATGGCAGATCTAAATGTATGTCGTCTCAGTACCTTTGGTCATGGCACACTCGATGATCTACACTTGCCACTTGCCTCACTTGACGATTCTCATGAGTTTGAGAAGGAATTTGTCAACTGCTGTTCCATGCCAGCACTCTTGGAGACGCATGAATGACAACTGTGTTGGATACTGTAGCTTAATTGTGAATATGATTTCATTCTTCCCTCAGTTCCTCTGCGCAGAGCTGAATTTCTAATACAGCCGAGCAGTTAATTCACCTGACAACACGCCACCTGCTAGAGTGAAGCACGTGACAAAACTTTTCAATATTTCTAATGACAGTAGTTGGTATGAGGCAATGTGATTTCCTGGGAATTACTGACATGTTGACTCTGTATTCTTTAGAAAGCTGTTGATGATGAGCCAAAAATCCTTCAGGGAATGTGACCTAAAGGAACAGGTTGGGTGCAAGTTAAATTGCTCACTGGTGCACAATACGTGCATGTAAATAATGACTTTATTTTCTATGACATTTCAGATTAAGGGATAACTATTCAAAGGTTCAAAGGTCAAATTTAATGCCAGAGAAATGTATACGATATACATCCTGAAATGCTTTTTCTTCGCAAACATTCATGAAAACAGAGAGGTGCCCCGAAGAATGAATGACAGTTCAAAGTAAGAATCCCAGAGTCCCCCCAGCTTCCTCCTCCCGCACAGAAGCGGCAGCGAGCAACAATCCCCCCTCCCCCCATTGGCAAAAAAAAGCAAGCATTGGCACCCCACTGAGCTCTCAAGCGTGAGCAAAGCAATCGCAAAGACACAGACTTGCAGTTACCCCAAGGACCGCGTTTCACCCGGTATTCGACATACCACAGGCTCTCTCTCTCTCTCTCCTTAAAAGGAGAGAAGGAGGTGTCTCCATTTTTCCAGCGAGTGGGAAGGCATAACAAACAACTCGCTGATTTACGATGTTAGAAGTCCGTTACGTTGCTTTTTCTAGCTCTGTGCCTGAAGATCGCAAAGATACTGGGTCTTCAGGCCCTCAGCAGTAGATTTTCTGACTCCCCCGATGACACGCGGGTGTCCTGCCATGAACCGACCCTCAATCTGCCCATCTCCAGAGCCCCAAGATCTCAGGCTTCCAAATCCGAGCTGGGCTGCCAGGCCGAACCCTTGGCGTGCTGAACAATGGCAAGTCCCAAAAGCCCAAGAACGGGTCCCATTCCAGCAAAGAACTGAAGTTAGCATGTAACTCCAGGTCAGGATCTTCAAAAGAACCTTGAAAGGGAAAAATAAAGATATTAAAGATGGAAATAGAGCTGTTTCCAAAGATGCAAGCAAGGAGTTGCCGTTTAGCGCCATCTTAACTTCGCTTCAGTGTTATTTTCTAAGCATTCAAATTGGACAAGCATTTATATTCAATTTAATCCCATTTATTTCACTGTCAGCTTGGGATCCATGCAATATTATAATGCTATTGCTTATTCATATCTGAACTGAACTTGCAGTATAATTCTAAAAGTTGTATTTTATCCTATTTATGGTACCATTGTTAACATTCATAAGTTAAGACAAATAAATAACTTTTATTTCATAAGTGATGTAAATGCTGAGTTGAAGAGTCGGAACTATTTTTAGAAACTTGATTAAGGCCTTGAAGTTAAATTCCTACGTGCTCTACGTTAACCAAGTTGACAGAGGAATCTCAACTCCCAAGCCTCCATAATAGACAGAAGCAAATTTAATCCCCTGTTTGTGAAGAGACCAATTTGTTGCTAAGTGGGGAAGGCAGCTCTTGTAGCACTTTTCTCAGAAGCTTGTAAGGACTGGCATCAGATGATTCTACTTCTAAATGCAGAAGTCCGGGTTGGACGCTGATCCTCCTGGGTCGGTTTCTGTAGCCACTGGAGATGAAATACCAAGAGGCTGGGAATTTCATTGGATGGTCCCCATGACATCTCCCCACTGTTGTTGGAAACAACATATTTGTCTAACTAGGTTTTCCACAATACACTGGAAAATTCAGCCCCCAACCCTTTGTTCACATAAATGAGTATTACAGCCAGGGATGTTGGTCAATGTAACTGAGAATTTTTATTTGTGAATCACACTCAAAATATAGGGAAAATTGTAAAGCACGAAAAACTGAAAATTCAAAAATTGTAATAGATAAATACTTTATTGATCCCAAAGGAAATTACAGTGTCACAGTAGCATTGCAGGTGCACAGAGTCGATGTGGAAAGGGATGCTTCCCGTGGTGGGGGAGTCTAGGACAAGAGGGCACAGCCTCATGATAGAGGGGTGTCCATTTAAAACACAGATGTGGAGAAATTTCTTCAGCCAGAGGATGGTGAATTTGTGGAAATTGTTACCACAGGCACTGTGGAGGCCAGGTGGTTGGGTGTATTTAAGGCAGAGAATGATAGGTTCTTGATTGGACACGGTATCAAAGGTTATGGGAAGAAGGCGGGGGAGTGGGTCTGAGGAGAGATAAAAGGATCAGCCATGATTGAATGGTAGAGCAGACTCAATGGGCCAAATGACCTAATTCTGCTCCTGTGTCTTATGGTCTTGTGTACCAATATTAGAAGAGAAGTAAGAAAGAATAAAAAAATAAGTTACCTCAAGCAGTCCAACAGGAGGGGCCATCACTCCCCCGGGCTTTAGCTTGACTCATTATAGCGTCTAATGGCCGAGGGTAAGAATGACCTCACATAGTGCTCTTTGGAGCAGTGCATTTGTTTTAGCCAATTACTAAAAGTGCTCCTTTGTTCAGCCAAGGTGGCATGCAGAGGGTCAAGCATTGTCCAGAAGTGCTAGGATTTTCCTTTGTTCCACCACGGCTTCCAGTGTGTCCATTTTGACTCCTATAATGGAGCCAGCATTTCTCATCAGTTTATTGAGCCTGTGATGCACCATCGATAACTCTCTCTGAGACGTGAAGGTGAGATATCGGCTTTATTGACTGGAAGAAAGAACAAGCAGTAGTTGACCACCATACTACATCCTGGAGAATGAGGGCCGGGCTCAGGCCTCAATCGCCTTTATACCGGGGTCTGTGGGAGGAGCCACAGGAGCAGTCAGCAGGGGGCGTGTCCAGACAGGTATATGTAGTTCACCACAGCCTGTTCACATCACCCATTACCCCAGCACACTGCCACATAGAAGATTGTACTGACAATAACAGACAGGTAGAACATGTGAGGGAGAGGCCTGCATACTCCAGAGGACCTCCGCCTCATCAGGAAGTAGAGCCGACTTTGGCCCTTCCTGTACACAGCTCTGTCATGGTGCTTCACTTCAAGTCTGTCATCCAGGTGCACCTCCAGGTACTTGTAGATCCTCACCACATCCACATCCTCACCATCAATAGTAACAGGAAGCAGTGGGGTGGTAGGTGAGGACAGGAAGAGCCCTATCCCTGGTAGGGTGGCGAGAAGATGGGGTAAGAGCTGACGGGTGTGAAATGGAAGAGATGCGGGTGAGGGCAGGGTTGATGGTGGAGGAAGGGACGCCCCTTTCTTTGAAAAAGAAGGGATCTCCTTTGTTCTAGAATGAAAAGCCTCATCCTGAGAGCAGATGCGCTGGAGACGGAGGAATTGAGAGAAGGGGGTGGCATTTTCACAAGTAACAGGTGTGGACAAAGCATAGTCCAGATAGCTGTGACAGTCTGTGGGATTAAGGATAGGGTTCCTCTTGTCTTCACATACCACCCCACCAGTCTCCGTGTTCAGAACATAATTCTCTGAAACTTCCGCCTGGCCATGGATGGACATAACCGAATGGGAATGGGAAATGGAATTGAAGTGTTGCCTCTTCCAGCCTCTGTGTCCAGCACATAATTCTCTGCAACTTCTGCCATCTCCAATGGGATTCCACCACCAAGCACAACTTTCCCTCCGCCCTACCACTTTCTGCTTTCCACACCTATCACTCTCTACGTGACTCCCTTGTTTATTCGTCCCTCCCCACTGATCTCCTTCCTGGCACTTATCCTTGCAAGCAGAACAAGTGCCACACCTGCCTCTACACCTCCTCCCTCACTACCATTCAGGGCCCTAATCAGTCCTTCCAGGTGAGGCAACACTTCACGTGTCAGTCTGTTGGGGTCATTTACTGTGTGCAGTGCTCCCAGTGTGGCCTCCTGTAGATCGATGAGACCCGACGTAGATTAGGAGACCGCTTCACTGAGCACCTAGGCTCTATTTGCCAGAAAAAGCGGGATCTCTCGGTGGCCACCCATTTTAAATTCACTTCCCATTCTGATATGTCCATCCTTAGCCTCCTCCGCTGTCATGGTGAGACCACACTCAGGTTGGAGGAGCAACATCTTGTATTCCATTTGGGCAGCCTCCAAGCTGACGGCATGAACATCGATTTCTCAAATTTCTGGCAATGCAACCGCCCTTCACCATTTCCCATCCCCTTTTCCCTCTCTCACTATACCTACTTGCCCACCCATTGTCTCCCCCGGTGCTCCTCCCCCCTTTTCTTTCTTCCATGCCTTTCTGTCCTCTTCTATCAGACTCCCCTTTCTCCAGCCCAATATGTCTTTCACCAATCAACTTCCCAGCTCTTTACTTCATCCCTCTCCCAACACTTTGCGTTTCTCTCTCCCCTCCCCCCCCTTTTTAAATCTATGGAAGAGTTGACTGTACTTTTTTCCTTAGATTATGTCTGGCCTGCTGAGTTCCTTCATCATTTTGTGTGCGTTGCTCAGATTTCCAGCATCTGCAGATTTTCTCTTGTTTGTGACAGGCAAGGGTATGTTTTTTTTTTAGCAATGCATGTGATGTACCTGCTTTTTTTTTGGGCTCTACTGTGGTGAAAGGAGCATGTGATTCACAAAAAAAAATTCTCATTTCAATTGATCAAATCCCTGGTTGCAATACTAATTTATGTGAGCAAAGGGTTGGAGGCTGAATACTTTCTTCAATCTACACCTTTTGCATGGGGGAATTTTTACCAAATTCCGAAAGAGAGAAAATAATCCAGCTGTCATCAGTGACGATAATACAATTATTTTGTTGAATGGTTTAAGCACTGACTAAGTAGTGGTTAGTAATCTTGAAAAGATCTGTCAGAATTAGGAATGGGCCATGGAACCAAGATCTGACACTTAATATGAAAGTATTTTGAGGTAGGGAAGCTGATTTTAGAAAAGATTGATAGGCTTTTAAACTTCTTTGAACAATGAGAAGTGAAATTTAAAAGATTGTTAGGTGGGGGTTCAGGGTTGGTGGGGTTGGGGGGTGGTGGGACTTGACAGGGAATTTACTGTGAGGAAGGTTCTTCAGATGGGAATCTAAGACTAGGCCATGGTCTCTGCATATTGGTCTCTCATATAAGACACAGGTGAGGAAGAATTTCTCAAAGGGCTATGTTTCTTTGGGATCCTTCGCCTCCAAAGGCATTAGTAACAGAGGCTTTGCACATTGAGTCACTGATGTCCATTAAGTCATGAGTCACTAATTGTCATATGGAGAGCGTCTGATGGCTCTGGGCCTGTATTCACTAGAATTCAGGGGAATGAGGGGTGACCTCATGAGACCCATCAAAAGGTGAAAGGCCTCGATAAGTGGATGTGGAAAGGATGTTCTCTATGGTGGGAGAGTCTAAGACCAGAGGATACAGCCTCAGAATAGAGGGTGTCCTTTTAGAACTGAGATGAGGAGGAATTTCTTTAGTTAGAGAGTGGTGATTCTGTGGAATTCTTCACCACAGGCAGCTGTGGCGCCCACGTCATTATATATACGTAAAGCAGAGGTTGATAGCTTCTTGGTTGGTCAGGGCATGAAGGGATATGGGGAGAAGGCAGGAGATTGGGGCTGAGAGGAAAATTGGAACAGACATGATGAAATGGTGGAGCAGACTTGATGGGCCAAATGGCCTCATTCTGCTTCTATGGTCTTCTTACCCCTTTGTTCCTATTGTCTATGGAAAAACTGAAAAAAAAACCTCAAAATACAGCTGTAAAATGTAAATGGAGTACTGGGGTCTTTCTGTAGGATATTAGGCTATTGACTCAATCTTAACCTGTTAAGAGAATGGACACTATATTTCCTATCATCTCAGAATGAGAACTGAACAATACTGGAACAAAATTAGGAGCATTTAAATCACTGAAAATCACAAAAATAGAATTAATTCCCCAGAGGTTGTGGATTTTAGGATAATTACATGGATTTTATTAGGTAAGTGTATCAGGGGATATGAAATGAAACAAAAAGCAGGAAAGTGAAGTTTAATTATGTAGAATGTCCAGTCCTGCCAATCCTCACTGTGCTGGAGCTTATGCTTTATAATTCTCCCCTTGCGCTTCCTGTCTAGTGCTAAAACATAAAAAGCTTTATTACATTCTTCCTTGTCCTTCTAACACCTCATTTAATGCACCGTCTTTTAACTCTTCTCGTTGACATTGAGGTCCACATTCTCAACAGTCTGATTAAAGAGGTTTCTTCTGAACTTCCCATTTGTCTTATATTAATAGCCACTAGTTTTGCTGTTCTCCAGAAGTGGAACTAATCTGTTTACTCTATTTATAATAGAGCTTTCATAATGATAAATATTTCTATTGCATCATTATTCAAGAATACATCCATTTTTGTCTGGTGGACATAATTTCATAGTTCTGATGGCATTGTCATAAATCCTACCCTATAACCACCACAAGTGTAAACAACAAGAGGCCTAACCTTGGTACAATGTAGGTTGCTCTTGAGGGGTCTTATTCATCGGCCTTATTGCCTGTAATGAGTTGTGCTTTAAGAGTTCCAAGGGATATGAAGTAAAACAAAAAGCGAGACCCGTTTTTGAATCTTCAGGATGATATTACCACATTGGCTGAGCTCTGAGGAAAAATAATGAAAGATTCTGTAACCCAAACTAGTGAGGAAAGTTGGAAGTCTGATTGGTGAAAATCAAGATGCAGGTCAGGCTGTTAAGTACTTCTAGGCTGCTTCTGTGGAACAAGAAAAAGAGTTAAGAAGAGGAGAGAAGTTTGAAGACCTGTTAACTTTCAGGTTTATAAGGGAAACAGATATAAAAATGAGAGCAAATTGTTTTCGTTTTTTTATTCATCCACAGATTGAGTATTGCTGGCAAGATTGGAATTTATTTATTTATTTACTTTAGCTATACTGTCCCTTCAAGCAATGTTGCCCCAGCAACCCCACAACCCAGATTACCCCTAGCCTAATCACAGGGCAATTTACAAAATGAAGTAATCTAGCTGGTACATCTTTGAACTGTGGGAGGAGACTGGAGCACCTGGGCAAAACCCACACATTCCACGGAGACTCCTTACTGATGATGCCAGAGCAGAACGCTGAACTCTGTAACGCCCCAAACAGTAATAGCGTTGCACTAACCGCTCTACTACTGTGGCACCACAATTTACTGCCATTTCTTAATTGTCTGGGAAGGTGGTGATGATCTGGCAGTATAAAGGATATACTGACATTGGAGAGGGTTCAGAGAAGATTCACGAGAATGATTCCAGGAACGAAAGGGTTACTGTATGAAGAACGTCTGTCAGCTCTTGGGCTGTATTCCCTGGAGTTCAGGAGAATGAGGGGGATCTCATAGAAACTTTCCTAATGCTAAAAGTCCTGAACAGATTAGATATGGCAAAGTTTTTTCCCATGGTAGGGGATTCTAGGACAAAAGGTCACTTCAGGACTAGCGGACATCCTTTTAGAACTGAAATGTGGAGAAATTACTTTAGTCAGAGGGTGGTAAATCTGTGGAATTTGTTGCAATGAGTGGCTGTGGAGAACAAGTCATTGGGTGTATTTAAGGCAGAGATAGTTAGGTTCTTGATTAACTAGGACATCAAAGGGTATGGGGTGAAAGCAGAGGAGTGGGGGATGACTGGAAGAATTGGATCAGCCCATGATTGAATGGTGGAGCAGACTCGATGGGCCGAATGGCCTACTTATGCTCCTATATCGTATGGCCTTATGGCTTTTGAATTGAAGTGTTGGTCAGAGGTTGGCACCACAACAGTTCCATTGGGTAGGACAGGGCCAGAATTTTAACCCCACAATGATGAGTGAGCAGAGTATTTCTTTGCTAAGTTAGAGTAGCAGTGTCGTTGTGCGGCCTGCTGTGACTGGTCACTCTTGTGGCTGTGTTTCTGAGAGGTGTATAAAAGTTTTATACCTTTGTGAATTGTTCATTTCATCACTGTTCATCAGGTCTCGGCCTGAAATGTTGACTCTTTAGTCCTTTCACAAACAAGAGAAAATCTGCAGATGCTGGAAATCTGAGCAACACACAAAATGCTGGAGGAACTCACAGGCCAGGCAACATCTATGGAAAAGAGTACAGTCGCCATTTTGGGCTGAAATGTCGACTGTACTTTTTTCCATAGATACTGCCTGGCCTGCTGAGTTCCTCCAGCATTTTGTGTGTGTCTTTATTCCTTTCCTTATATGTTGACTGACCTTCTGAGTTCCTGGCAGCTTCAATGGGAAAGAGTAAACAGTCGACATTTCGGGCCGAGCCATTCATCAGGACTGGAAAGGAAGGGGAGGTCAGAATAAGAAGATGGGGGGAGGAGAGAAATAAGTACTCAGTGGCAGGTGATAGGTGAAACTGGGAGGGGGGAGGAGGAGAAGTAAAGAGCTGGGAAGTTGATTGGTGAAAAAGATTAAGGGCTGGAGAAGGGGGAATCTGATAGGAGAAGATAGAAGACCATGGAAGATAGGGATTGAGGAGCAGCACCAGAGGGAGGTGATGGGCAGGTAAGATGATAAGATGAGAAAGGGAATCAGGAATGGGGAACAATGCAATTACCAGAAGTTTGCGAAATCAATATTTATGCCGTCGGATTGGAGGTACCCACACAGAATATAAGGTGTTGCTCCTCCAACCCAAGTGTGGACTCAATGCAGCAGTGGAGGAGACCATGGACTGACTTGTTGGAATGGGAATGGGAAGTGGAATTTAACTGGCTGGCTACCAGGACATCCTGCTTTTACTGGGATCTATCACCTTGTACTTCTTCCACTCCTCCCACCTTCTTACCCTGACTTCTCCTCTTTTCTTTCCAGTCCTGTTGAAGGGTGTTGGTCCGAAACGTCAACTACTTACTCTTTTCCACATTTGCTGCCTGGCCTGCTGAGTTCCTCCAGCATGTTGTGTATGTTGCTTTGGATTTCCAGCATCTGAAGATTTTCTCGTGTTTGTGAGTTCTGCCAAAATTCTGTGTGTATTAGTCTGGATTTCCTGCCTCTGCAGAACCCCTTGTCTTTGTGGGTTTCTGCCGTGTACTGTATAGATGTTGCTCTTTGCACTCATTGTGAAATTGGGAGAGTGACTGTTGGGTTGCTTGCTGTATCTGGTGCTCCCAATGTGGCCTCTTCTACGTGAGAACCAATGTAGACTAGAAGACCTCTTTGTCAAGTACCTTTGCTGCATCCGCAAAAAGCAGAATTTCCCAGTGACCAGCCATATCAATTCCAGTCCCCATTCCCATTCTGACATGTCGGTCTATAGCCTCCTCTTCTGTCATGATGAGGCCACTCTCAGGGTGGAGGAGCAACGCCTCATATCCCATCTAGGTAGACTCCAATCTAACGGCATGAACATCGATTTCTCCAAATTCTTATAATTTTTCCCAACCCCCACCTCTTCTCTCTTCTTCATTTCCCTACTCTGGCAACCCTCTTACCTCTTCTCATCAGCTACCTATCGCCTCCTGGTGCCCCTCCTCCTTCCCGTTCTCCAGTGGTCCACTCTCCTCTCCCATCAGATTCCTTCCTCTCCAGTTATCACCTCCCAGCTTCTTACTTCATCCCCCTCCCCATCTACCTCGCTTGACCTATCACCTTCTAGGCTGTGCTCCTTCTCCTCCCACCATCTTCTTATTTTGATATCTTCCTCCTTCCTTTCCTGTCTTGATGAAGGGTCTCAGCCCGAAATGTTGACTATTTATTCATTTTGATAGTTGCTGCCTGACCTGCTGAGTTCCTCCACTCATTTTTGTGTGTTGGGGGACTAACTGCTTTGCTAAAGTAGCTTTGATAAGGCGTCAAACAAGTAGGCTGTTTTGTTTTGGATACAAACAGTGAATTTGAATGTTGCTGAAATTGCACCCATCTCTCAAACATCTGACATGACTCATATAGTGGAAAGGCACTGGGAAGTCAAATAATTTACTGCAAGATATCCAGCCTTGGTTCTTTTGGGCATAATATTTATATGACCTCTCTTGTTAGATTTTTCTTTGCATTTGGTAACATCCCTCCTGCTAAATTTTGAATATAGAACATTTACCAATGATAATAGCATTGAGTTTCAAGGCAAAGTAGTTAGAATGTCTCTTGCCAGGAAAGTACATGAATGCACCCATTATGTACTCACATGTTGTCCAGCCTTTGCAACATTCATCAAGGACTACCAAGCTACCATGCAGCTGCTTTTATGATGGATGGAAGACAATTGACCAAGTTCCTAAATTTTTTGTTTCAGCTGTCTTTCTTTGTGCTTGCTATCACCTGGGCCGTTGCTATGGTTTTGTCTCTGATACCCAATAACTTTAATTTTACTGAGGCTTCTCAGTGCTGCTCTTGACTAAATGCTCCCTTGGTGTCAATGGCATTCCCTCTCACTTAACCTTGAATTTTGGACTCTGACCATGTTTGGTGTGTATCGCGTTCTGAAGGTGAGTAGTGGAACCAGAAATGAGCAACGGAAAGTAGGCCATTGGCAAGCGAGAAGTCCTGATGAGATTGTCAATGTGACTTTCCACTGCCTTGTTGATACGTAAGGGTCAAAAGACAGCAATGAGCAGAGTTGAGTTTGTTCTGTTTTTTGGTGGGCACCATGTACCCAGATATTTTCCTCATTGCCAACCGCTAGGAAAAAATGTGAAAATAACTCTTTGTCTACTCATTGGAAACTCTACTGTTGACACATTATCAGCCAGGGAAAAATCTCTTAGCAACATAAGTGCTTTTTAACGTAAGCTTCATGTATTGTGAATCCTTTGTGCTGATAATTCAAAAAATTACCCAAACTAAGCTAAATACTGAAAGTGCATATCTGACTATCTTCAGCAAAACTGCATTTTCCACTTTGGACTAGAAGTAGTAAATCATACAGTGACTAGCACAAAGCTTTTACCGAGGTATTAGAGTGACACATCAAATTTATTATCTGTTTAGAATAGTGGCATTGTGAAGGTTGAGGAAGGACCATAGATCAATCCACATTAGAGATCTGCATATTCCCCAGTGGGCTGTATACTCAAATCATTGAAAATTCTCATCATGTTTAAGCCGAAAACTGACAACTTTGTTGATCACCCTTGACAAATGCATCAGATTTCCCTTTTCATTCTCAGTAATGTAAGGGGCGTTCCCAGGCAGGTGTACGATAGCAGTCCAAATAGTATCATAACTTTTCTAAATTAATATAATTATATAGGCCATGATTTGGAGTGCACCACCATCAAAATGATTGCACAAATGATGCATATGTGACGGGAATAATAATGACAACATGTATTTACATCCCTTTAATTGTCACTACATAGAACATACAAGGAATTTTAGATCACAGTACAAGCTCTCTGGCCCATAGTGTTATGCTGACCTTTAAGATCAATCTAACCCTTCCTACCAACCCAGCCATTCATTTTTCTATCATCCATGTGCCTTTCTATGATTTTCTTAAATTCCCCTAATGTATATGCCTCTACCAACACCCTTGGCAGGGTGTTCCATGCACCCACCATTCTCTGCGTTTAACAAAAAACATCCCTCTATACTTACCTTCACCTTAACATTATGTCACTATGTTTTTTATTTAGGTCAGTGGGTGTGTAGATGCATCAGCACCTGACTTCGAGGCGCATGGTCCTGGGTTCGAATCCGGCTGGCTCCTTGTGCGCTTTCCATGGGTGCAGGGTTGAATGTTGAGCTAGCAAACTTGGCCTCGTTAAAAAAAACAGACAAAATGCTAAAGAAACGGCAAGGTTGCTGCCCGATGGGCCACAGGGCACAGAGAGGAATAATGATAATAACACAACTCCTTTCAAAATAAATCATACTTTTAATTCAAATTGTTTGAAGAAACAAAGTGATTTTAACTCAGTTCGTTCACAGGATGGTTGTCTTATTGGCTCATTCCTACTCTGACATCATTTTACATTGGGCCTTCTGCTGAATGACCTAAATTAACAGATGCACTGATGTAAATTAGAGGATGTGTGCTCTGAACACACTGCTCTGTAAAACTAGTTGCAAGTTTAAAATTATTTTTCTGCAGTCAGTAGGTGCGGCAGTACTTTTTTTCTGTTTGCTTCACACTTGTTGGTCTTCCACTTCAAGGAGAATGCTGTGGACTGGCACATTCCAATGTGTGGGAGAGTATGCTGAGGGACACTCCGAGGCTTAGTGTAGCCACTCGCAAAGGCTCCAACAGGAAAGACCACAGTCGCAGTCTTACCCTGAGGGGCAATTTCATGTGTGACAGCCTCTCAAACATTTCACCGAGGCAATGTTCAAGGATGCAACAAGAGTAATGTCAACATATGGTAATGGAATGTGGAAAATTACTTGGTAAAGTGAGCACGATAATGATGTGTCCTGATTATATTTTTCTATATATTATGAATTAAATATATTTTTAGGAAAAATTTGCATACCTTACTGATTATAGGACATGCCAGAATGCTATTTGTCCTTACTGTTCCCTAGTAATATTAATGTGATGAAAATCTCACGGTAGACAATTTGGACTGGCAGCTGTTTTAGAATGTTAATATTCAATCTCCAAATTAGGAGAGTACTTATCTACTTAAGTAACCTTGTATTCTTTTTTTTCTTTTTTCATTTAGATACTGTCATAATATAACAGTTTGAATATTGAAGTGGTTCAATATGAAATGTACTACACAATTCTGGAAAATACTATAGAATGGAGGGGCTACTGCACAGGACCGAAAGAAGCTGCAGAAGGTTGTAAATCTAGTCAGCTCCATCTTGGGTACTAGCCTACAAAATACCCAGGACATCTGTAGGGAGCGGTGTCTGTGAAAGGCAGCGTCCATTATCAAGGGCCTCCAGCACCCAGGGCATTTCCTTTTCTCACTGTTATAATCAGGTAGGAGATACAGAAACCTGAAGGCACACACTCAGTGATTCAGGAACAGCTTCTTCCCCTCTGCCATCCGATTCCTAAATGGACATTGAACCATGAACACTACCTCACTTTTTTAATATACAATATTTCTGTTATTGCACATTTTTAATAATCTATTCAATATATGTAATTGATCTACTTGTTTATTTATTATTATGATTTTTTCCCTCTCTCTGCTAGATTATGTATTGCATTGAACTGCTGCTGCTAAGTTAACAAATTTCATGTCACATACTGGTGATAACAAACCTGATTCTGATTCTAGATTTTCCCAATATTAGTAGGCTCAAGACAAACAGAACAATCCTGGAAAATAACATGATGAAGGCCAACTGCAGTGAGAAAACCTGGACAACATGTGAAGCAGATTTTCATAAGACCATAAGGCATAGGAGCAGAGTTAGGCCATTCTGCCCATCGATTCTGCTCCACAGTTCCATCATGGCAGATTTATTATCCTGCACAACCCCATTCTTTTGCCTTCTTCTTGTTACCTTTGATTCCCTGACTAATCAACAGGCTATCAACCTCCACTTTAAATGTACCCAATGAATTCCACAGATTCCCCACCTTCCTCCTCATCTCTGTTCTATATGGATGTCCCTCTATGTTGAGGCTGTGCCCTCTGGTCTCATACTCTCCACTCTAGGGTACATTGTTTTCACATCCACTCTATCTTTCAATATTTGATAAACGTTCAATTCTTCCTCATTCTTCTGAACTCCAGTGAGTACAGGCCCATAACCATCAAATGCCACTCATACATTAACCCTTTCATTCCCAGTATTAGAAAAGGCCCTCTGGTGCCACTCATTCTTTACATGCTCCCATCATTCTCTCCTATCCGATTCTGTTCTCTCTAGTCCTGACCTTTCCCACCCACCTGGTTTTACCTATCACTTTCTCGCTAGTCCTTCCTCTACCCCCGCTTTTTTTGTCTGCCATCTTCCCCCTTCCTTTCCAGTCCTGAAGAAGGGTCTTAGCCCACAGCATCGACTGTTTATTCACTACTGTAGATGCTGCCTGACCTGCCGAGATCCTTCAGCATTTTGTGTGTGTTGTTCTGGATTTCCAGCATCTGCAGAATCTCTTGCATTTACTAGGATTTGGAGGGATATGGACATTGTGTAGATAAAAAGGATTAGATTTTGGTGTTTTTGGTTTACTTATTAGTTTGTTCTGCACATTGTGGACTGAAGGGCTTGTTCCTTTGCTGTACTGTTCTATATTTTATGTCTTTATTAAGTTCATCCACCATCTCTTTTTTCCCCATTACTAACTCTCCAGCATCATTTTCCAGCATTCCGATATCCAATCTCGACTCTCTTTTACTCTTTGTATATCCAAAAAACTTTTTGTATTATTGGCTACCTTACCTTCACATTTCATTTAAACTTGCTTTCTGTTGGGTTTTAAAGGCTTCCCAGACCTCTATCTTCCCACTAATTTTTGCTATATGTCCTCTCTTTTGCTTTTACGCTGTCTTTGTCTTCCTGTGTCAGCCACAGTTGCCTGATCCTCCCTTTAGAGTGCTGCTTCCTCTTTGGGATGCATTTATCCTGTGCCTTCTGAATCGCCAGAAATTCCAGACATTGCTGTTCTGTTGTCATCCCTGCTAGTATCACCTTCCATTCAACTTTGGCCAGCTCCTTTCCCATGCCTCTGTAATTCCCTTTGCTCCACTGTAATAGTGATACATCTCACTTCATCTCTCCCTCTCAAACTGCAGGGTGAATTCTGTCATATTATGATCACTGTCTCCTAAGGGTTCCTTTACCTTAAGCTCCTTAATCAAATCTGGTTTATTACACAACACCCAATCCAGAATAGTCTTTCCCCTCATGGACTTGTCCACAAGCTGCTCTGAAAAGCCATCTCATAGGCATTCTACAAATTCTCTCTCCTGGGATCCACGTCCAACCTGATTTTCCCCATCTGAATGAATGAAATTCCCTATGACTATTGAATTCAATTGACTTTATTACTTACATGCTTCATATACATGAGGAGTAAAAATCTTTACGTTACGTCTCTGTCTAAATGTGCAATGTGAAATTTATGGTAATTTATAATAAATAGTATGTGCAACAGGACAGTCAATATAACATAGAAATACAATTGTATCAGCGTGAATTAATCAGTCAGATGGCCTGATGGAAGAAGCTGTCCTGAAGCCTGTTGGTTCTGGCCTTTATGCTGTGGTACTGTTTCCAGATAGTAGCAGCTGGAACAGTTGTGGTTGGGTGACTCGGGTCCCCTATAATCCTACGGGCCCTTTTTACACACTTGTCTTTGCAAATGTCCTGAATAGTGGGAAGTTCACATCTACAGTTCACAACACTCTCTGCAGAGTCCTGCGATTGAAGGAAGTACAGTTCCCATACTGGGCAGTGATGCAGGCAGTCAGGATGCTCTCAATTTTGCCCCTATAGAAAGGATTTGGGGACCCATACCAAACTTCCTCAGCTGTCTGAGGTGAAAGAGGTGCTGTTGTGCCTTTTACACCACACAGCTGGTGTGTACAGACCACGTGAGATCCTCGGTGATGTATATTCCAAGGAGCTTAAAACTCTTCATCCTCTCAACCTCAGATCCATTGAGGTCAATAGGGTTTAGCCTGTCTGCATTCCTTCTGTAGGCCACAACCAGCTTCTTTGATTTTGTGACATTGAGGGAGAGGTTGTTTTTTTGTCACCACTGTGTCGGGGTGATGACTTCTTCTCTGTAGGCTGCCTCATTATTATCTGAGATTAGGCCAAACGGTGTATTATCATCAGCAAATTTAATTAGCAGATTAGAGCTTTGGGTGACGACAGTCATGGGTATACAGAGAGTAAAGTAGGAGGCAGGACACATTCCTGGGGGGCGGAGGGGCCGAGGTGAGGGAGCCCACTCTTACCACCACCCAGCAATCTGACAGGAAGTCCAGGATCCAGCTGCACAAGGCAGGGTGAAGGCCGAGGTCTCTGAGCTTCTTGTCGCGCCTGGAGGGAATTATGGTGTGGAATGCTGAACTGTAGTCCAAGAAAAGCATTCTCACATAAACGTCCTTCTTCTCCAGATGTGCAAGGACGGTATGGGTGGTAGCAAGTTGCAGGTGTAGTCCTTGCCCAGCCTCTTAAAGCATTTGCTTATTATTGAGGTGAGTGTGACCGACATGTTACCTTGGTCTTTCTAGGTACAGGAACAATAGTGGATGTTTTGAAGCAGGAGAGGATTCTACACAGAGAGAGGGAGGGATTAAAGATGTCTGTAAACACACCTACTAGTTGTGTCTCACACACTCTGAGTACCTGCCCTGGGATGCCATCCAGTCCCGCAGCCTTGCGACTGTCCACTTGTTGGAAACACTTGCGTACTTCAGCCTCAGAGATGACCAATCTGTAACATTGGCCCTTTTCTATCTCCCATTGTAATTTGTACCACACATCCTGGCTGCTGTTCAGAGGTCTGTATATAAATCCCATTAGGGTATTTTTAACCTTGCGGTTTCTTACGTCTACCCACAAAGATTCTACATCTTCTGACCCTATGTCACCTATTTCTAAGTATCTGCTTTCACTTTTAACCAATAAGCCACCCCACCTCGTCTGCCTTCTTGCCTGTCCTTTCAATATGAGCTTGGATTCTATAAGTAATTGCTGTCAATAATGTGTTAGCTGGTATTTGATTAAACTATTGGAGTTACCGTAAACTAGTGAGAGTTGGATGGTTTCTTAGTAGCAATGAGAAATTTGGTAATAAAATTTCGTCCACTTTATTAAAAACTATTCTTACCCAGTGAAGGCTTTGATGTATTGTCAGAAATTAGAACAGTAATAGAAAGGAACAGAAAGTAATGAAATAGAACAGGATATTCTGGACAATAATTTATCATTCAGGCAGAATCTTTAAAGAGAGAAAGGAAGTGATTTTAACTATTGACATGACCACACCTTGGTGCTAGGATGGAGCAGTGGGGTGGCTGTGGGGAAAAGTCATTTTTCAATTTCCAAACTGACTGTCCCCTGGTCTTGTCCATTATTAATAAAACTGGTGAGTAAATCAATGAGAGAATGGAATCAGGGTTTCTCACCAGACCAGAGCTGGAATTTCAGCAACATCTGGATGTTGGTTCCTGTTTTTAAATATTTTTGATGGCTATAATGTTAACAATGTTTTGTATTTTTACATGCAATTAATATTTCTGTTTCTGGCGATGGCTTAGTGTACCTGTTTAATAATTTTGGAGGATAATGCTCTGCATCAGAGCTCTTGCGTTAATAGGTTATTTTGGACAACCATGTCCAATGGGATGAAAAGGATCTTAGACGTTAAAACAAACTAGGTTTCAAACTAATGGGCATGGGATAGTCTAGGACCAGAGGTCACAACCTCAGAAATAGAAGGATGTCCCTCCAGAACAGAGATGAGGAGGAATTTCTTTTGCCAGAGGGTGGGGAATGTGTAGATTGCAGTGGAAGCCAAGTCATTGGGTATATTTAAAGAAGAGGTTGATAGTTTCTTGATTAGTAAGTGCATCAAGGGCTATGGGGAGAAGGCAGGAGAATGGGGTTGACAGGGATAAATAATCAGAAATGGTGGAGCTGACTCGATGGGCTGAATGGCGTTGTTATTCTTGTGTTTGTCATTGTGTTGTCAGTGCCAGATGGCCTGAAGAAGAATTAGAAAGGAAAGAAATGCCAGTCTTACTATTATACTGGTGGATTCATCTGAAGCAGCTCCGATCACGTCAGTTCACGCTTTACATGGTAATAGTGTTTAAAAAAAGGTTTAGTTGGCGTCCCAAGTGTGGGAGCGTCGTGGGGACACTACGTCCTCGAGAAGTCATCCCACTTCATTGCTTGTGTTTTCTCATAATCTGACTTGCCTTGAGCCTGGAACAGTAAAGCTCCCTATTCAACATTTAAATTGATTCTGTGCTGGGACATTACAGGTGTGGTTGTGTTTGACTGTGCTGCTGTTTCGGCATGGTGTAGTCAATGCTAGGAAAGCTGCAAGACAAATAACAGCTACAAGCTGCAAACTGAAAATCAACCAAATAAGTGTGATTCCAGTGTACTGCACCATTTAAAAGCCTCTTGGCCACCCCCAGGAAAGATTCCACATTTGTGCCTACCAGATAAGTTTTTTGACTCTGTGTTCTTGGTAGCACCGACATATAGTCTGAGGAGTTTACTTTTCTAGTTGTCCAACAATATTCTGTTTATTGTGTAATATTATAACTAAGAAATGCAAACGTGTCACAACTTGAATCAAATACTGTCACGGCAAGAAGGACCAAGCAATCACTTGGCAAAAACAAAGTTTGATAGAAATCATTAAAGTTGCTTTATTTAACCATAAGTAAACACAGAGCAACAGTTATGATTAGATTCACTTGGTTTTTATCAGTACAACTTGTCTTCATGTAATAGTACAATAATTATGAACACACTATTCACCACATCAGCAAACGCTGTGGCTCAGGTTAAACAAAATCATTTTTCTTTACCCTTCCTTGGATTTCATGTTACAGCAGCTTTTTCTGCCTGATTATTTCTTTTCCAAAAATCTAACTACACATGTCTGTGTTTTGGTAATTTCTTCCTGTACTAGTCACAATCAGATATTGCAAAGCAAACGGTGGAGGTATATTTCCAATTAAATCTTATTATTAACAACTAAAGATCTAACTATGTAATTGTTAGTTCAATAGAATTTAAGACCTTAGCAGTCCAAGGTCATTAACAACAATATTGGTGTGGAAGCTAAATTTCTCCTGTAGTCTGGTTTTTAACCAACAGAATACTTGTCTCATTTTGGGGTATTTCTAACAACTTGGGTGAACTACCAGTGTCTATCACAACACCTATGGCAGCCTGCTTAAATGAAATGGTTCGATATATTGCTTGTCTTCTGACAGCAGCCCTTGGAGAAGGCTGGTTATGGTTGGGTGAATGAGAAGAATGGTAGCCTTTTCCAGGTTGCCAGCCTCCCATGAGCTGTTTGTGAAAATAAATTATTCTTGCTAATTTTTACGTGACTTCTGTGTCACCCTTAATAACACTGACTTTAAACTGGGAGATGATATATTGAGATTCATTTGGATCTGGGAGACTGCACTATAAAATTAGTGCCTTTTGGTCCCCATTTAGCAATTGGACAAAGTATGATATATTTGATTTAACCATGCTCAGGAGAAATACAATACTAAAGTAACTCACTTTATTATTTCCTGCATGTGCAAAATTGGTCAATAGATCTCAATAAAAGCTAATATCTGAGTAGTAGCTGTCATTCAGATAACTAGCGCACACAATGTGACTGTAGGAACAAATAATAGTTTTATTCTCAAGCAATTACAGTCAAGTAAACTGCACAGAACAAATAATGGATGATAGGTTTACAAAGAACAGAATTAAATAATTCCAAGGTTCAGAACACCAGAAAAAGACATTCAAAATGTTAGAATATATAACAATTTATCGACAACTCACAAGAATTGTCCACTTGGCGCATTGTTTGATAAATATAAAGATGTGTATAGCATGTCATTTATTTTAAAAAAAGACAAAAGGATCCATGCTAAAATAGAGCTGTGTACATTTAGAAAAATGCCAGCAGTTTCTGGCTCATGCTTCTTAAAAAAGCTCATGATTTTAATATAAGAAAATTCCTTTTTTTAAAATTAAATTACTAAAGTGAACTTCATTTCCAAAAAACATTCCCAACAACTCTTGATTTTTGTGCCAGACAAAAAAGTTTCTACATAAAAACTTCCGTTACTTTTGCACTGACCCAAAGACACATTCTGAGATAAATTTCTATCTGAAGCAAGGTCAGCTTCGATGCACACTGGTGACAATTTCTCTTTTATTCTCTTTTCCTTTTCAACTTCTCTTCTTCACTTCACACTGTTCACATACATAGGATTTTGAACACACCTCTGCAAAAAACACCATCTATTACCGATCTGAAATCAAACCGATTTCAGATAATAAATTATGTAGCATCTATTAACTCCACAGGACTGATTTCTTGAAATTGTGTCCCAATGATACTATTTTGCATGAAAGCATGCAAACTAACATACGGGTTACATTTAAAATCAGTACCTGTAGAATAGTACATCTTTCTGCAACGCATTATATATAATCTGTTTTAAGTTATGCAGCCCTTACTTTTTCGGAGATTAATATCAATCTAGTGCTCTAGTCTAAAATCAACCACACCAAATACTCAACCCTTTGAAATAAACATGCCACTACAAATAACATGAAGGGTGATAAAGCAAAATGGTACAGAAATCACCATTGACTATATTAGAGTCAATTAAAATAATTAAGACAGATATTCAACAAACATTCCAAATAAATCCTTTGAGGCCAATACATTTGAGGTAAACATGATCATTTCTGAAGACTTGTGAAGGCATCAGCTTCGTTAACATTCAGATTACAATGCTCTACCTGAATGGATTCAACACTATAAAATTAACTCCTTTATTTAAAAAGAAAATACACATGCAAAAAGAAAACCCCATCCTTAATTCTGGTTTCTTGGTGTTGACACATATGCTAATCTGTATTAGTGGTCACCACACTTCAGAAAATCTCATTAACTGAACGGAGGCTCCAAATTATGTCACTGAAGGCAAAGAAAAGGAACTCATTTTGATTTTAAATAAATGCTCTAAATATTAGACAAAAAGAAAAGCTTAATCAGTGACAGAAAATGTATAACTTTCATGCAAAAAAAGTGTGTGAACTGTTATTTTCAAAATGTCTTGAACACTGTACAAGATGATATGAGCAGCAGGTAATGGAATAAGACTGGTTGAGTGATGCTGCTAATGTACTTCTTTTAATGAGATATGAGAAGCCACTGGAAATTGCATTCACAGCACAGAATCTTCCAACCACATTCCTCTGGCAGCCGTCTCCTTCTCCCAACTGCATGGCAAGACAGTAAAAAAGTAAGGCATCTGTTACCATCCATCAACATAAGTGCAGTCTGTACATTTCCAGTGAAGTCATACTCTGCGAGCAGATGGAACAGCCATACACTTCAGTGGTTAGGCTGGTTCAGCAGATTTTTCCAACAACATGGCCACTTGCTTCAGTTTCAGAGGATCCAGAGCCACAAATCATCGCCAGGGAACACATCAGCCCCTGACTTAATTTCCAAGTCTCATCTTTCCTGAGCACCACACCAAATTCAAGTCTCTTTCCCTGTGTCTCAGCATGTCTGGTGTCAGTAATAGGGCTGATGGAACAACTGCAGAGAACGGACGGCTAACACCCTTAATTTTCATGACTTCACTGAAGGGTCAAAACAGTTAGATCATTAAATAATTATGTTGAATCACATTCAGGCACAGCTATAGTCAAACAAGAAAAAATGAACAGTTTAATGACAGTGATAACAGAATAAAGTGAAATTTTATAAACAATCTTTGATGAGGAAAATTAAATTCTTACCTTCGCAAATTCTTGTCAAGTCAGGAAATGGACAAAAAGAATAGCTAAACCAATATTCAACAGCATTACCATGATGACCAAGATTGTATTTGGACTCTGTAATTTTTGTAAATAAGATTTGTTATCAATACAGTTAATGCGAATTGTTTCGGCAGCATAATTTGAATACATCTTTTAAAAATAATTCCAATACTATTTCATTTCTAGACGGCTTCTTCACAATCTCATTGTGTTACACTGTGTAAGTTAATTACTATATCCTAAAAAATTACCGTTCCACAAGTAGCCATGATTAGTTTTAACAGCAATTTTGCAGGACTATATATCTGAAGCCCTATTGCTAAAATAGGACTGAGCATTAGTCAAGCAGACACTGACGTAATCATTTCTGATTTGATGTATGATAATTTTTTATATATCCCTCACCAGGTAATAATGACACATTCAACAAAGTAATTAAATAAGTTTATAACATATCGTACCTTCAAAGGTACAAGATCTTACAAGCAGTCACTTGCAAGAGAGAGAAAAGACCAGGTGAAAATTCATACACTTTACCTGTTGAATGAGTCATGCAGATTGAACCTCATTTAAATTTAAATGGCATATTTTTTAAAGGCAGTAATTTATCAAGGTTACATTCAAATATTCTTTTCTTTTCTTAGTTTGCATATAACCTTTTTTAAAACCTGGTTCTGACATGTATTAATACTTTACTAATGAGCTCCTCCAAAGTACATGGAACAGGTGATCACAACAGCAGTTGAGTTGAACAAGTCACCCGCAAAATTAAAAATACTGGCATGCTGGTTCCAGAACAGAGAGAGCTTGTCTAGTCGTTCATGACTCTTAAAAGTGGTCATCGTATTCAGATTTCCAGCCTCTTTGTCTAAATGTGAGAACTGTGGCCTCAGTAAGTATATGTTAATTAACCATTGGGATTTGGTCAGTGAGAGGACTTTTAATTTTGTTTGGAGCAGAACTTGCTGAAATGCCAAATTGCACTACCAGAGGTAATATCTTTAAATGTAAACTGTAAGCTAAACAGTCTTTAGTGGATGCTTGGCAGGATGAATGGGATGTTAGTATTTACCTTTTTGCTGCTTAAATAAAACAAATGGTCATAATTGAATATAAATTAGTTTAGCTTACTTTTTTATAAAATGTAAACTTCGCTAGCCAGAACTAAAAGTAGCTACATCTGACCGTTGGCACCAAGCTGGATTTGAAGCACTGATGAAGAGTCTCGGTCTCCAATGTGCACTCTTTATTCCTTTCCATAGATGCTGCCTGATCTGCTGTGTTCCTCCAATATTACTCTGGATTTCCAGCATCTACAGAACCTCTTGTATTTTGGATACTTGCTTCTTGCATCAGTTCCAATGTCTTGGGGCAGTAATGGCAATGGCAATGGCCAATGGTGGGCCATGAATTATTCTTGGCACTTTATCAGATCTTCAAAGACAATTGACAGTGTGGAAATGGTGATTACATTATGCCTTGGGCATCAATCTCTTGGCCACTCTATCATGGTTCTTGTTGTAAGCCATTCAGAGAACATTAAACATCAATCCTCTGTAACTTCTCAAAAGGTTTAATCAAGTTACTCAGGGAGAAACTACTCTTTAATATTTTTACATTGGGCTCTCTTTGACGAATGTATAAATTCAAGATTATAGTTTCCCTCAGTATATTTTTTTCTCATTACTTGCTTAACATTAATTCACGATGACTGACCTGGAATTATTTAGCCATTTAGTCAGTTTAAACTATGGTACCATATTAGCAGCCAATAAATCCGCTTGCACCGAGATTGGACCGGAAAAGTGAAGTACAAAAGCCCAGAAGTAAGCTCCACTGAGGGCCCAGTAAGTACAAACATGTATCTGAGCTGTCCCAAGCTGGGAATGAGACAACCGGGGACACCACCAGCAGCAACAAGCCACCAACCATTCGAGGTCTGTTACTGGTTACCAGTCATCCGTAACTACCCATTTGCAGCCTGCCATCTGCCATTAGACTGCCATCTAACCTCATGTGGTCACCTGCTCTGGACATAGAAGCTAGTTGAGTCAGACTCTGGCAAATTCATGGGCACATCAGAAGCACATAAAGAGGTTTAACTTTTCAGCCAGCCTATTTCAGAATGCTAACTGCTTGCTCAAGGGTTGATTCCCATCTTGGAAAGTATTGTGGTCTGATATGCTAGTTCCTGCAAGCAAAGAGATCACTGAGCTTATTAGTAGCTTAACTATAAGAATTCTAAGGGTGCAGAGGAAACAAGGCTGGCTGGGAGAACAAAAGCAATGGCCAGTGCTGGTGGATTGAAAAAGTTACACACACAAAGTGCTGGAGGAACTCAACAGGCCGGGCAGCATCAAGAGAAAAGAGTAAACAGTCAGTGTTTTTAGGGCTGAGCACCTTCATCGGGACAGGAAATAAAAGACACGAGGTGCCATAGAGTAAGAAGGTGGGAGAGGGGAGGAAGAATTACAAGGTAGTGGGTGATAGGTGATACTGGGAGAGGGGGAGGGCTGAAGTAAAGAGCTGGGAAGTTGATTGGTGAAAGAGTTATTGGGCTGGAGAAGGGTTAATCTGATAGGACAAAAGACCATGGAAGAAAGGGAAGGGGGAGGAGCACCAGAGGGAGGTGATGGGCAGGTAAGGAGATAAGGTGAGAGAGGGAATTGTGAATGGTGAAATGGGGGGGGGGGGGGAATTACCAGAAATTCTTGTTGGGGTTTAATTATATTTCTATCGACCTTGTCTCAATCCTGCTTCAAACTCTGAGGTAAGGGTTTTTATCTTTCTACGGTTTCACGGTTTGTTTCCCATGCTGATGTTGGGGCACTTTATCTGGCCAAACATGGTTAAAAAAACATGGCTTTTATGTTATAGATTTTGATTTGCTCTAAGTAGCTGATCTTTAAAGGTTTTATTCTCCATGGAAGTATTTTTAGAAGCCCTACAGGTTTACAAGATATTTATCTTGATTGTCTAGATGTTTATCTTGAATGTCTGGAAATTTATCTAGATTGTCTAAAAGACATGAAAAATATTGGCTGACAGGCACTTTGTAAGTAACAGGAACTGCTCTGAGATTTAGTCTCAATATTTTTTTTCCTTTAGAGGAACCTTACCAAAAGTTGTAGGAAGCTGCTTAAAACTGCTGGATACATACCGTCTCTTCCATTTCTTCTGATTCTTCCACACTATCATCACTTGATTGAGATTTCAACAGTTTCTTTGGTTCTGGAACAACTACGGATAACTGTTTCTTCAATTTTGGCTCCAATTTTTTCTCTTTGACAGAAGACTTTATAGACGACGGCCTTGCCGGTGTCAGTTTTGGTGGGGGTGGTTGCCTTCCAAGTACCACTGGTGTAGGATTGGCCTGCTCTTCTGGCTCATCGGGAGGCAGTTTTACATCTGTGCGCACTAAGTAACTATGGTACGCGCTGTGCAACTGTCCGTTGCCAGCAGCTGTAGAGCTGAAAGCTGCTGACTTTGGCTGTATCCACTCGCTGCTCTGCTTGGTGGAGCTCTTTGATAGCTGCCTATTCATTGAAGCGCTCGAAAAATCCTTGTTTACACTGCTGGCAGAGCCCTTATTCCAACTGGTATTCGGCGTTTTCTTGTATATTGGTGGCGAGGGAGGGGGCGTTGGGCCAGGACTTTGTTCAGGACTGTGGGATGGTGTTGTGCCTTTCCTGTAGAAATGGGGACTGTTATTGGCTGATGCTGGTTTTGTTTCCTTTGGAGGTGGAGGCTCTTCTTTCTTCTCTGTATATCCCATTGCCTCCTGCATTCTCTGCTTAATGTAATCGAGACCTAGAGAAGTAAGGAATATATTTACTAATCAATTGTGGATGAAATGCTGACAGTGAGGAGAAATAAAAAAAAAGTTTTGAAGGAGAGAATGAATCCAATTTAACATCACAGCTAACAATAAAGGCATTGCATGAAAGCAACGAAGCCAATATCTGCATTTTAAATCTAACTTATTTTTGTATATTTATTCTTTATAATTGTTAAATGCTGTTTTTTGCTGCATGTCCTGCCAACACAGCACAGCAAATTCCTAATGCATGTAAATGTAAGTGGCAAATGAAATTGATCCTTGACTCAATTAAATATCAGTTGGTTAAAGATACAAGAAAATTAATATCCACAAAATTTAGTGCAAATCACTCTAACTTATATGTTTGATATTTGAGCATTATGGCAGAAAATTTAAACCGATTGGAAAAGCTGGTAAGTCTTTGAAGGGCAAGGTTGGTGAGAGCTAACAATCAACTTCAAACAGCGTGGATCATTCCAAGGCTGGACATCCAGAGGCAGCTCCTTTTGGAGACAGGTACCCGAATGTGATTGGGAATGTTGGATGGAGTATGCTAGGTTTGGGGCTGAGTATACACATGTAGAAGACAGGGTTGGGATTGGGACCTGGAGACCAGAGCGTGGCCAGGAATTGGGGAAGATGAGCCAAGAGAGGGAGTGGGTCTGTGGGAGGGCTGTAGGAGGTCAGAGCGTGGTTGGGAGAGGAAGGAAGGAAGTGAAGGCCTCAAGCTGTGTAATGTACTATATATATGTGTGTGTGTGTGTGTGTGTGTGAGAAAGTTTGTGCACATGTATGGATGTATTTGCCCATGTATTGGGCAAAAATACTGGTTGGTAAGTGAATGTGGCTCTCACAGTAGAATTTCTGTTTTGTCATCGTTGAGCCCATTTGAAAAATACACTGCCCTATTTCTGGTCCTCATTATTTGCCCGGTTGACTGAAACATCAACCATTAACTAGTTAGTGGATGTCGCCATGTCACCTGAATCTGATAAAAAGTTCACAGGAAGTGCAACAATGAAAAACAAACAGATGAGGTGAAGAAAATATCGGACATTTGGGAAATCTGATGATATTTTAATAAATGAGGAAGGAAATCTAATGAGGTTAAATGGAAGACAAACTGCAAACAAAAGTGAAGACTAGGAACTAAAGGAAATTTCTTGGGCCTTTTGTTGCAATAAAAGACAGAGAATAAATAAAAACAAATGGAAACTCAAAAAGGCCTGAAGTTGAGCCTAAGTCGATTAGTCTGAAATTACTCGTTCTGCTTTACAAAGTGTTCCTTTTTCAAAGTAAATAGACCCATCTTTAACAAAAAAATACTATTGAATAGGCTGACACTTATGCAATGTTTTTCTCCGAAAGAAATTTTGTCTGCAGCAAGAAAACCACATAGGTCAGAGTCAAAGATTTCTAAGTTTTCTGTCAGTCTCACGTACAAACACGCAGGGCATACACTGACATGTAGGGCAGACTTGAGATCCTTACAGTATCCCACTCTGGAAGATGATTACAAACCAGCACCAATCCAGGCACCAAAGCATTTCTAGGTCATAGGGAATAGCAAACTAGGTCATAGTAAAATTCTCTGAAAAAAGCTGACTGGTTGACTCCGTTCATCAAGCCTTCTCCCCCACTAACAGTAAGTTAGTTCAATAGGTAGATATCTGAATATTGGAATGCATCTTATAAGCTTTTGCAAAATTTAATTCCACATGTACTCCAGATCTTGATAACCTCTATACTCCTAACTTCCAATTTTCTCTGAGCTAGATTGCTGGTTCTTAGTTTAACAATATACTGTGTCATAACATTTCATAAATTTGAAAATTGCTACTTAAATCCTGGATACTCCTGCATCTCAAGAGAGCTGGAATCATCTGGGTAAATTTCTGAATGTTCTCCAGGGCATTAATATCTCTCTTTAGCCCACAGTTGTGCCGTGGTCCAGCCAGAGAGATTTGTATATTTGTTGGCTGGTGTTTCTAATTTGCCCGTAACAAATACATGCCGACTGAATTTAACTAGGATATGTTTCTTCAAGTTAAACTAATTTCTTCCTTAATAATAGCCCCCAGTAGCTTGTCACTACTGTTTTAGACTGACATTGAAGTAGAGAACGTGAGTGAAGCAAGTTGCTTCATGTGGACACGATACCAGATGATTTTGCTGTAAGTAGCATTTTTATGATATACATTACAGAATTTCAATTAAAATATTTCTTTAATGAGAGAGGGCAGAGAATGGCCAGACTGGTTCAAGCTGAGAGGAAGGTGACGGTAACTCAAAACCACGTGCTACAACAGTGGTGTGCAGAAGAGCATCTCTGAACGCACAGCACATCGAACCTTGAAGTGGATGGGCTACAGCAGCAGAAGACCACGAACATGGCACCATATACTACCCAGAGATTCATTTTCTTGCAATCATTCACAGTAGAACAGAGAAATACATTAAAATCAATGAAAAACTACAAAGACTAACAAACAACCAATATGCATAAACTGTGCAAATTTTAAAAATCAGTACATAAATACAAGTTGAGTACCCCTTCTCTGAAATGTTTTGGGTGGGAAGTGTTTTAGATTTTGGATTTTTAAAAATTTTGGAATATACAATGAGCTAGCTTGGAATCGTCATAATTTCCAACTCTGAATATATGTGCTACCGGTAAGTAGTCTATATCTTACACATGTTCATCACACATATATATTTAATAGTAAAAATTAAATTACACACCTTTAATATAATGAAAATATAATGTGTGCAAGGTAACAAAAGCTGTACAGCAGCATAGGGAGAGAGTACCTGAATCAGCTGCTGACCAACAACACACAACGGCAGGCTTTGATTAAAAGGTTACAGTACTCTATATTTGTAATTTACTTTTTTTAAGGCTTTATGTAAGGCATCAGCATTGTAGACGTGTTCAGGTATTAGGTTTTCATCAGTGATGATGTTGCCAAACTCATCAATGGATTTCTCCGCAGCTTCGTGATCAGCAGACACTTGATATTTAAAATGTTAAAAATCTTTAAAAATTTAATGCTGTGCCTTCTCTTAAATTTCTGCAACCAGTCTGCTGAATATTCACAGTTACCTTCAATTTTCATTTTGTCGTGACAGGTCTTTGCTTGTTTCATGATCAGCATCCCGTTAAGTGGGATATGTTCACTCCGATGCTGACGATACACGATCGAGTTCTTCATTTCTCGCTTTACACAATGTTTTTCTATTCTTCATTAACTTTTGCTCATTACATATGTGAGCTCACTTATCAGAACTGCTTGCGGTGTGCAGAGACCTGCGCTTCGCTTGGGAATCTTCTCAGCGCTTTGTGGAATTTTCCATTGCTGATTTTATATCAGTACCCCAAAAAAATTTTGGATTTTGGAGATTTTTGGATTTTGAAATTTCAGATAAGGAGCACTCAACCTATAATACTGAGAACATGAGCTCCACAGTCCTTAGGTTGTGCAATCAAATCAGATTTGAGGTGAGTGAGTTATCCACGCTGGTTCAGGAGCCTGATGGTTCCTGAGCCTGGTGATGTGGGACCTAAAGCTCCTGTACTTCCTTCCTGATGGCAGCATTGAGACGAGAGAATGGAGGTCCTTGATAATGGATGCTGCTTTCTTGAGGCAGCATTCTTTACAAATGTATTCAGTGTTGGAGAAGGTGCTTGTGATGGATTGGGCTGTGTCCACAGCTTCCAAAAATAGCTGCAATTTCAGATTATATTCAGACACTTGTTTGAAGTTCCAAATATCCTCAATATTTAGAAGGAGGCATGAGTAACTCACAACTGCCAAATTCATTTTCAACTCATGCCACACTCTGACAGAAAACGTACAGGGCCATTGGAAGCTGAAGGGGATGCAGAAAAGTTTTGTGAGGGCTTGAACTATAAGGAGAGACTGGATAGAGATTCTGTTCCCAGGCGGAAAGGCGGCTGGGGGTTGAACTTAACATAGAACATAGAATAGTACAGCACATTACAGGCCCTTTGGCCCACAATGTTGTGCTGACCCTCAAACCCTGCCTCCCATATACCTGTCTAGTAGTCTCTTAAACTTCACTAGTGTGTCTGCCTCCACCACTGACTCAGGCAGTGCATTCCATGCACCAACCACTCTCTGAGTAAAAAACCTTCCTCTAATATCCCCCTTGAACTTCCCTCCCCTTAACTTAAAGCCATGTCCTCTTGTACTGAGCAGTGGTGCCCTGGGCAAGAGGCGCTGGCTGTCCACTCTGTCTATTCCTCTTAATATCTTGTACACCTCTATCATGTCTCCTCTCATTCTCCTTCTCTCCAAAGAGTAAAGCCCTAGCTCCCTTAATCTCTGATCATAATCCATACTCTCTAAACCAGGCAGCATCTTGGTAAATCTCCTCTGTACTTTTTCCAATGCTTCCACATCCTTCCTATACTGAGGCGACCAGAACTGGACACAGTACTCCAAGTGTGGCCTAACTAAAGTTTTATGGAGCTGCATCATTACATCGCGACTCTTAAACTCTATCCCTTGACTTATGAAAGCTAACACCCCATAAGCTTTCTTAACTACCCTATCTACTTGTGAGGCACCTTTCAGGGATCTGTGGACATGTACCCCAAGATCCCTTTGCTCCTCCACACTACCAAGTATCCTGCCATTTACTTTGTACTCTGCCTTGGAGTTTGTCCTTCCAAAGTGTACCACCTCACACTTCTCCGGGTTGAACTCCATCTGCCACTTCTCAGCCCACTTCTGCATCCTACCAATGTCTCTCCGCAATCTTTGACAATCCTCTACACTATCTACATCACCACCAACCTTTGTGTTGTCTGCAAACTTGCCAACCTACCCTTCTACCCCCACATCCAGGTCGTTAATAAAAATCACAAAAAGTAGAGGTCCCAGAACAGATCCTTGTGGGACACCACTAGTCACAACCCTCCAATCTGAATGTACTCCGTCCACCATGACCCTCTGCCTTTTGCAGGCAAGCCAATTCTGAATCCACCTGGCCAAACTTCCCTGGATCCCATGCCTTCTGACTTTCTGAATAAGCCTATGTGGAACCTTGTCAAATGCCTTACTAAAATCCATGTAGATCACATCCACTGCACTTTCCTTATCTATATGCCTGGTCACCTCCTTAAAGAACTCTATCAGGCTTGTTAGACATGATCTGCCCTTCACAAAGCCATGCTGACTGTCCCTGATCAGACCATGATTCTCTAAATGTCCATAGATCCTATCTCTAAGAATCTTTTCCACCAGCTTTCCCACCACAGACATAAGGCTCACTGGTCTATAATTACCCAGACTATCCCTACTACCTTGGTTTATAGAGGTTTATAAAATAATGAGGGGCAAAGATAGAGTAGATGGTCATTTTTGCAGGTAGGATAGTCTAAAATAGGGCCGGGATATAGCTCAGCTGATAGAGTATCAGACTTTTAATCTGAGGGTCCAAGTTTCAAGTCCCTGTTCAGTCATTGGATTTTACGACCAAGCTGGTGTGGTCTTTCATTGATTACGGTTATTATTCCATTATGGATTTATTGAGTATGCCTACAAGAAAATGACTCAGGGTTGTATTTGGTGACATATATGTACTTTGAAAATTTACTTTGAACTTTTAAAACTAAAGGGCATGGGTTTAAGGGGAGAGGGGAAAGATTTAAAGGGGAACTGAGGGGCAAGATTTTCATACAGAGGATGACAAATAAATGGAATGGCCTGCCTAAGGTGGTGGTAGAGGCAGGTCCAATTACAACGTTTAAGAAAACATTTGGAGAGATACAGAAATAAGAATGACTTTGACGAATAAGTACCAAACACAGGCAAATGGGATCACTTTAGATAGGCACCTTAGTTGGTATTGGCAAGTTAGGCCAAAGAGCCTGCTTTCATGCTGTCTAATTCTATAATCTGTTCAGTAACGGCTGGTGCAAGTAGGTTTTTAATCCCTGGAGGAGAAAGCTGCTCTGTTCCAAAACATGGTATGCTATGTCTTTAATCACCCTATTTCCAAATAATAACTCTAGATATTCCATTTCTTTTCTATTTAACAGGATATGTTTTGTTCATTTTGAATAAAAGTAGTGCTTGCAGGTTCCTCATTTAATTATATTTCTCTCGTTATTCTGTAGTCGCCTTGGAAACACATTTAACCAATGTTGCATAAACCAGAAAGCTTAAACCCAGCCAAAACACAAGGCCTTGGGGCTTTTGATACAAGTTTATATTGGATCATATCTATAACGTTACAAACTAGTAACTTGGTTTAGCCTAGAAAGAATGGCCTTGCATATTGTGTTATGTTGAAAAATCATTTTTAAATACCCATGAAATAAAAATCCTTTCAATCAAGGTTTGCAATTATTCTGTAAAAAAAATAGTGACTGAGTGGTTAACAGCCAATCTTTAACTTTTGAAGTGTGAACTTGCAATTAAAGGCAAAAAACAAAATGCCTACATGATGCAAATTAAGTTTTACACTGCTGGGCAAAAATGACTTTCTATTCCTGCTTCATACCATGAGTCTTCATTGTCCATTCCTACTTCCTGGCAGCGACCGAGGACCACAGCACCAGTGGAGAAGACTATGAAGTTATTGACGGTGGGGTGGGGGGGGGGGGGGCAGTGGAGTCTATACAGAATTGCTTTGAATTGGTCCATATTCAGGGAATCATCTTTGGATCTGAATTTTCCACAGTTGTCATCGACTTCACCAAGACCAATGTAAAGGAGTTCGTGCCTCCATTGTGTCTTCTGATGGTGTGTTGCCCTTCATCAACCATGGGATTGAGTTCAAGCATCATGAGGTAATGTTACAGCTATATAAGACCTGGGTCAGACTCCACTTGGAGTACTGTGTTCAGTTCTGGTTGCCTCACTACAGGAAAGATGTCGATACTATAGAGAGAGTGCAGAGCAGATTTACAAGGATGTTGCCTGGATTGGGGAACATGCCTTATGAGAATAGGTTGAGTGAACTCAGCCTTTTCACCTTGGAGTGACGGAGGATGAGAGGTGACCTGATAGAGGTGTATAAGATGATGAGAGGCATTGATTGTGTGGATAGTCAGAGGCTTTTTCCCAGGGCTGAAATGGCTAACACAGGGGGGCATAGTTTTAAGGGGAATAGGTACAAGGGGTATGTCAGGGATAAGTTTTTCACACAGTGAGTGGTGTGTGCATGGAATGCACTGCCAGCAACAGTGGTGGAGGCAGGTAGAATAGGGTCTTTTATGAGCCTCTTAGGCAGGTACATGGAGCTTAGAAAAATAGACGGCTATATGCTCGGGAAATTCTAGGCAGTCTCTAGAGTAGGTTACATGGTCAGCACAACATTGTGGGCCGAAGGGCCTGTAATGTGCTGTAAATCGCCATGTTCTTTGTTCCCAAACGAGATGCCCTGGGTGAAACAGGAGATCCACGGTCTGCTACTGACTATGATGATCAGGAATGATGATCAAGTCCAGATATGACCTCTAGAAGGCTATCATAAGAGCAAAGTGACAATTCTGGATGAAGCTAGAGGCATCGATGATCGATAGCTGTGGCAGATTACAATCAGCAGAGATCAGAAACCTCATCACCACAGGCACACCTCAGGGCTGCGTGCCCAGCTCCCTGCTCTACCCTCGCTATACTTATGACTGTGTAGTTAAGCGAAGCTCCAGCATCATCTAAAAATTCGCTGATGATACCATTATTGTTAGCAGAATCACGCAGAGTGGTGGTGTGTGGAAGAAGTCACCAGGGAGAGCAGTGGAAGCAGGCAGTTTGGCTGAGTTTAAGAGGCTTTAAGATAGACACATGAATATCAAGGAAATGGAGGAATATGGATGATACACCCAAAGAGGACAATTAGTAGAAATTGACATTAAGATCAGCACAATATTGTGGGCTGAATGGCCTGCCCAGTGCTTTACTGTTCTCTGAACTGGAAATACACAGTTAACTATTCACAGTAAGAATTCACTCAAAATACTGACAATTTTAATGTATCCTACCACATTTATATTTTAAAAGTTAAAAAGGCATAACTGCACCAAGTAGATAAATACCTAAGAACTATTACAAAGTCTTGGTAACATTTAGCATTCTATGTAAAGAGGGCTGCTGTCATAATGGCAGAGCTAAGTATCTTTAGTAATAAACATTGGTTACAAAGAATGATACATTTGATAGAAGAGGTTTTAGATTGAATGACCAGAATGTTTGAATTTGAATGCGATGTTAGCCTTCATTTCAAGAGGACTAGCATATAAAAGCAAGCATGTAATGTTGAGACTTTATAAAGCTCTGGTAAGATCACATTTGGTGTACTGTGAGCAGTTTTGGGCCCCTCATCTAGAAAGGATGAGCTGAGACTGGAGAGGGTTCAAAGAAGGTTTTCGAAAATGATTCCAGGATTGAATGGCTTGTCATATGAAAAGCATTTGGTGGCTTTGGGCCTGTATTCACTAGAATTCAGAAGAATGGGAGTGACCTCATTAAAACCAATTGAATGGTGAAAGGCCTTGATAGAGTGGATGTGCAAAAGATGTTTTCTATGATGAGAGAGTCTAGGACCAGAGGACGCAGCCTCAGAATAGAGGGGCATCCTTTTAGAATGGAGATGAGGAGGAATTTCTTTAGCCAGAGAGTGGTGAATCTGTGGAATTCGATGCCACTGGCAGCTGTGGAGGCCAGGCCTTTAAGAATATTTAAGGCAGAGGCTGATAGATTCTTGATTGGTCAGGGCATGAAGGGATATGGGGAGAAGACAGGAGATTAGAACTGAGAGGAAAATTGGATCAGCCAGGATGAAATAGCAGAGCAGACATGGTGGGCCAAATGGCCTAATTCTGCTTCTATATCTTCTGGTCTAAAAAGAAAGAGTGGTCATCAGAAAATAACAAATACTAAAGCTACCACCATAATGAAAAGTAAAATATGATGGTACCTTAATTTTTGATTTCAGACATAAAGCTGTCATCTTAAAAGTACAATGTAGATAATAGTAGTGCCGTCACTTCTTCAGATAACCAAGTACAGGCAGTTGACTATGGGGAAAAGATAACAAAGGGAGGACTATCCAAGTTGGTACAATAGAGATTATCTACTGACTCTTATAAGGGAGCAGGGGAGGGAGAAGGGAAATTCATTCCCTGATGTTAAACAAAGATCCATTTAACAAATAGTCCTTTAGATTTAACTACATCCGCACTTATCGGATCGTATCTGGCATGGCTTTGCAATTCATATTTTGGGAATATTAATGTTTTCAGAATACATGGGAATGGTTCAGGCAGTGGGGAACAGGATTTGTCTTTGAGCAAAAGAATGTTCTGTGGTTGTTCTAAGATGGGTCCATACAAGACAAGTGGAGGAGAACAAACTCAAGGATACCACTCTCGTTTTTATACAGAGTCACCATCGGTTTTATACAGTGATTGCAATCCTCGATTGAAAGGATTTTTGCTTCAGGTGATATTATAAAAATATTTCTCAAAACAACACATCACTTAAGGTCATTTTTTTCCTAGGCTAAACCAAGCTAATAGTTAGTAATGTTCTAGATATGATCCATTCTACGCTTACAGTTATCCTGGTTAAGTTTTTAAAAAATATGTTAAACTGATTAAGCAGTAAAGTTCTAGAAATTATCTACTCTAAACTGGCACAAAATATCTCTAAGCCATTACCTTCCTGCTGGGTTTAAGCACAATTATTTGTGCTCATTTGGCACTGAACAATAGAGACAGAAGAAGAAATTTCCAAATAAGGGGAAGAATAGCAAAAATATTTTATTCATCCCTATCAAAAAGATTAACACGAAATCAGATTTTGCTCTGACAAGATAACGGGTTTGCCATTTATCTTGGATAATGCTGACTTTCTAGATTTTCTTGTAGTTTGTCAAAGCAGTTCTCTTATTTTGAACACTTAATTTAAAACAGAGTCACAGCAAGGATTCTGTGTTATCTACAAGCAGCATAATCATCCGGGAGGCAACCGGGTTCAAACATCGTCATACAGACTCCAGATTTCCAAACAGGAAGTGCAAAACTGGAAAAATAAATTGCACTTAAACCTTTTCAGAGGAAATGAAATAAAAATGTTGATAAAATGTATATGAAACAGAAAAAACAATCAAGACATTATTTATGTGCAAAATGAATTCCTTTCATGAAGGACTGATTTCCTGAAGGAACGGTAGCTAGTCATTTAGTGGTAATTAGCACTTGTTATGTTTTTCACTCCTGACTGAAGAAGTTGTGACTTTTTAACCTGTATTGGAATTGAGAATAATGAGTTACTGGCTTAATCCAGATCCTGACTGTGATCCCTGTAGCTGTGAAAGGGTTTGGTCTCAGTGACAGCAACTTTAATTGTTCAGTTTATGGACGAATCTAAGATCTGTTCTCATTTTCCACCTATCCCCTACTCTTCCATAAGCTTTGTTAGTTATAATAAGATGTTTCAAGTTGCAAATGTTTATGGGCATTGGTATTTTTGTAGGTTATATCCTGTACCGATGGAAAGTGGTGATAATCTCACTATTCTTAGTACAACTACCGGTACATGTGAGCTATGAAGTATATGACCACAGTGGGGAATTAAATGTGAATCAATACCTTACTTTTTCCAAAGTGAAAAGAAATACTGCTTAAGTCTGTATGTAAAAGTGAGGAAAGGTTCTGAATCTGTAATTACACCACAGCTATGAACAGAAAATAATCAGAGAATGATGACTGCCAAAAAAAAAGCAAAATTCAGCAATATGAAGAGACTTGTCCAAAAATTAACTGGCCATAAAATATAAGCAGATTGGTAGGGGAACATCTTCACCCATAAATAGAAACGCAATTTTCTTGACAGAAAATTGAGATTGTTGGATCTCCTGTTTTGAGATCTTCGACCTTCAGAAAAGCAGCAATGATGTACGTAGCGTATAATCTCCCACCAATGCCTGTTGTGAATGTCAGCCGTTAACACTTTTATAGTAGTAGGAATGCCACAGACTCACCAGCCCAACAATCAGCAACAACTAAAATATGGTAGGGTTATTTCAAATTGTAAGCTTATAGGGAGTGAAGTGAAAAATAATGTAGTAATTCAGTGGTTTGAAGGCATTTTCTTTCATAGTAGGAGAAGTGCTCTCGAGAAGAGGCCCCATCCATCAAGGGTATTCAGGGAACAACTTCCCAACCTGAACTTCAAGAAGGAAAACTGCGTGAAGGTTTCAACATCAGTAATGACGTTCTCACTGAAACCTAACATCTGCTGCAGGTATTCTACAACCTGTGACAGGGTGAAATGAACTTAAATGCATGTGGTTGTTTCTAGGCTACAGCTGGGAATATTCACTTTACTTCACCGTTTACTGTACATGATTACACATTCCAGACTACTGGTGCCCTTTTATTCTAATAATGTTTACCATATTCTCCCTTGGCAGAGAAAAGCAAGCTGAAGGAGTGTAGACCTCAACGATGATGCAAGTACCATTTCCTGTGCAAACCTCCTTTTGTCAGTACTGCATTTTGACTCCATTTTGTATCGGAAATGAAAGGAAGACCATTCCCTTGAGACCCACATAGTCTCTGAGCACAGAATGCAAGTCACATTGGTCAGAATCAGGTTTATTTTCACTGACATATGTCACGAAATCTGTTGTTTTGCAGTAGTACAGAGCAATATATTAAAATTACAATAGATTACAATAAGAAATATAAAAATATTTATAAAATATTTATATAATTAAATATTTGTAGAGTACAAAGAGGGCAAAATAGTGAGATGGTGTCCACAGATTCATGGAAAGTTCAGTAATCTGATGTCTGAGGAGAAGCTGTTCCTAAAAGATTGAGCGTGCATCTTCACATTCCTGTATCTCCTCCCTTAGTGTGTTCTCTGCAGAATATCCTGCAAAATCTGCCACACCTTCATTCAGCAGTAGACTGAAGCCCTCACTGCACTGAATCTGGGTGTATGAAGCTATCCATTTGCACGTGTACGAGTTCCACACTGATGGCCTCAGCGCGGAACTCATGAAAAATGGGATGCCATACTGAAACAAAGATTCCATTGCCTGGACTTCATGAGGGAAGCAATCCTGCTATACACCATACCATCATAGAAATGCAGTAAATAAGGGCAGAAGTATGCCATCTTCCACTTTGAACCTGTCCCAGCATTCAACATGATCACGGCTGATCACCTACCTCAAAACCCCCCTGGTGGATTTTTCCTTTGCATCTAGAAATTGCCTGTCTCTTTCTTCAGATTATTCAGCATCTTTTTTCAACAACCTACTGTGATAGAACATTCCATTCTGAGTGAGGACGTTTCTCAATATCTCAATCCCTTGCCCTGTAATCGCAAACTGCAACCCCTCATCCCAAGCAACACACAGAGTGCTGGAGGAACTCAGGCAGCGTCTGTGGAAATGAGGAGGGAGTCGACATTTTCAGGCCAAGACTCTTTTTCAGGACCCCTCATCCTAGATTCCTTCTCTCCAGGGGAGCATCATTCCCCTATCTTATCCTAACAAAATTTTGTGAGTTTCAGCCAGATGCCCTCTCACTCTTATCAGCTCTAGTGGATACAAATTTGTCAACTTAACGAGTCCTCGTGTGGCATCCCAGCCACCACGAGAATCACTCTGGTGAATCCTTCCTGTACTTCCTCTATGGCAAGAATGTCCCTTAAGGGAGAAGACCAAAATTGTATGCAATATTCCAAGTGCGATCTCACCAAGGTTCTATAGAATTGTAGCAATACTTCTGACCTGCTGTACTCTAATCCTCTTATTGTGAAGCTCAACATATTAACAGCTTACAGCACTTGCAAGTTTCTTTTCACTGACTCTTGCACAAAGTCACCCAGTTCTCTTTGTTGATTGAAATAGCAGTAGATGAGGAAAGAAGGAGAATGAATGAATAATACGGTAACATAGAAATCCATTTTTCCCACGGGCTATCCTTGAAGAGTTCCGTTGGGTGCAATTCCGATTTCTGATTCATCTGCAGACCCCCACTTTAGCTTCCGTCTGTCAATACTTTTGGCCATGAGTCAAAAAATTACCGCATTAAACAAACGTCCAAGCCAAGATTATAAATAAAAACTTGCAATACAGTTTGAAAAAGTCAACTGATTAATTGTATGTGTTGGTGCCTGTGTGTGTCTTTATGTTCCTTTATGATGCTATCTCAAAAACCTGTGAACGACCACTGAATTTCACGAGAACATCTTGAAAGGAAGATCTCTGATATTTCTGAGCCAAAAATGCCCTGATTTGGGCAACATTTTCTTAGCAGGAAGACCATCATTGTGGGATTGTAAATTGAATGACCGCCAACAGCAAATTCCCAGTTGATATTAATTTAATGCTGATGGGGGGTGGGGGGGAGAGGGAGGGGGAGGGGGCAGAGGAAAAGAGTTTTCCTGACAGACTCCACTATATTTGGGTATAAGGTTCACGTATTCAAGCATAACTATCATTCTCAAGACGAGGCATCAAGGCCCCCATTCCAGTACAATAGTGCCGAAAATCCTGTTTCTCAGAGCCTCACCTGTGCTCTCACCTGGCATAAAGTACAAGGGAGTTCCTCTCATTCAGTGATAAGGTCAATATTTATCCCTAGCTACTACAAAAAATTTTGGTGATGCACCACAGAATTGGCCCTTCTGGCCCTTTGAGCAGTTCTGCCCAGCATTCCCTGATTTAACACTAGCCTAATCACGGGACAATTTACAATGACCAATTAACCTACCAACTGGTATGTCTTTGCACTGTGGGAGGAAACTAGAGCACGCAGGGCAGACTATTATTTAAATGGGGAGAGAATTCAAAGTTCTGAGATGCAACGGGACTTGGGAGTCCTCGTGCAGGATACCCTTAAGGTTAACCTCCAGGTTGAGTCGGTGGTGAAGAAGGCGAATGCAATGTTGGCATTCATTTCTAGAGGAATAGAGGAGCAGGGATGTGATGTTGAGGCTCTATAAGGAACTGGTAAGACCTCACTTGGAATACTGTGTGCAGTTTTGGGCTCCTTATTTAAGAAAGGATGTGCTGACATTGGAGAGGGTTCAGAGAAGATACACTAGAATGATTCCGGGAATGAGTGGGTTAACATATGAGGAATGTTTGACCGCTCTTGAACTGTACTCCTTGGAGTTTAGAAGAATGAGGGGGGACCTCATAGAAGCATTTCGAGTGGATGTGGCAAAGTTGTTTCCCATGGTGGGGAAGTCTAGTACGAGAGGACATGACTTGAGGATTGCAGGGCGTCCATTCAGAACAGAGATGCGAAAGAAATTTTTTAGCCAGAGGGTGGTGAATCTATGGAATTTGTTGCCATGGGCGGCAGTGGAGGCCAAGTCACTGGGTGTATTTAAGGCAAAGATTGATAGGTATCTGAGTAGTCAGGGCATCGAAGGTTATGGTGAGAAGGCAGGGGAATGGGACTAAAGGGGAGATTGGATCAGCTCATGATGAAATGGTGGAGCAGACTCGAAGGACTGAATGGCCGACTTCTGCTCCTTTGTCTTATGGTCACCCAGAAGAAACCCACGCAGTCATGGGGCGGTGGAGAACATACAAACTCTCTACAGACCCCGATGTCCCCCTTCCTTTCCAGTCCTGAAGAAGGGCCGCTGCCTGAAACGTCGACTGCTGATTCACTTCAGTAAATAGTGCCTGACCTGCTGAGCTCCTCCAACATTTTATGTGTGTGTTACTTTGGATTTCCAACATTGCAGAATTTCCCTCATTTATTATCTGATGTATTTTTGATGACTTTGCCTGTAAGAGTTGTAGTAAGCTAATTGTTTGCCAAAACTACATTCCATCACCTATTGTACTTAGAAAAAATGTTTACTTTTGCTGTCAAGTATCTTTGGATGGTTTGAATTTGAGAAAGTTGTTGAAGAACTGGATTTTTTAAATCATGATTCAACCCCATTTTGCAATGTTCTCACCAAATGACAATCTAAAAATAACTTGTAATGTTTTCAGATCAGGCATGCTGCATCTAGCCTCTGTTGCCTCTCGCTGTGTCCCACTTGTGTGATAAGATAGAAGAAAGGGTGTAGGTGGGGTTTGGTGTCAAATGCTCTGTATCTAATGAGTCAGCATATTGGAAAGAGATTGAAAATCTGACTGGGTGACGCCACAGATGCAATCTTTCACAAGATGTCAGCAAGACCAAGGAGCTGATTATTCACTTCAGAAGAAGGAAGCCCGAGGTCCATGAGCCAGTCCTCATTGGAGGATCAGCAATGGAGAGGGCCAGCAACTTTAAATTCCTCAGTGTTATTATTTCGGAGGACCTGTCCTGGGCACAGCCCTTAAGTGCAATTGCAAATTAAGAATGGCAGTGCCTCTACTTCCTTAGGAGTTTGCGAACATTTGGCATGACATTTAAAATTTTGGCAAATTTCTAAAGATGCGTATTGGAGAGTATTTTGATTGGCTGCATCACAGCCTGGTATGGAAACACCAATGCCCTTGAATGGAAAATCCTACAACAAGTAGTGGATACAGCCAGTCTTTCACGGGAAAAGCCCTCCCCATCATTGAGCACATCGACATGAAACGCAGTTGCAGAAAAGCAGGGTCCATCATCAAACTTCCCCACCGCCCAAGACATGCTCATGTTCCGTTGCTGCCATCAGGAAGAAGGTAGAGCAGCCTCAGGACTCACATCACCAGGTTCAGGGACAGTCAGGGCTTGAACAAAAGGAGATAACTTCACTCAGCTTCACTTGCCCCATCATTGAAATGTTCCCACAACCAATGGACTTAGCTTTAAGGACTCGTCATCTCATTTTCTCAATATTTATTGCTCATTTGTTTATTGTTATTATTTCTTTCTTGTTGTATTTGCACAGTTTGTTGTCTAAGTTGGTGCTGGCTTTCATTGATCCTGTTATGGTTATTACTCTATGGACTTACTGAGTATGCCTGCAAGAAAATGGGTCTCTAGGTTGTATATGTACTTTGATTATAAATTTACTTTCCACTTTTTTAAATGACTATTTGACAATCTATACAAAGGGAGAAGTGCGTGAGAAGCACGTAACAATATTAAGGATTTAAGGTTAAATCATGGCTGATGGTATTAGAAATAGGCAAGTGATTAGATATGAGATAGGATGATCAGTTCACTAACTTTGACCACTCTTATGGGATCATTCAACTTCTTGTTGTAATTACTTCTCGGAGCACGGGGCTTGACTCGTAAGGCTTTTAAATATCAGATTTCTTTATCACCTTTACATTGAAACATCGACACATACAGTATTGTTTCCATCAACAACCAACAGATCCGAGGATGTGTGAGGAACATCCTGAAGTGTTGCCATGCATTGGTCAACACAGCATGCCTATACTTATTAACTCTAATCTGTACATCTTTGGAATGTGGGAGGAAACAGGAAACCCACTCGGTCACTGGGACAATGTGCAAACTCCTTACAGGATAGCAGAGGGATCTGAACCCCGATCTTATAGCTGGCACTGTAAAACGTTACGCTACCCGCTAGTTCCTTCCAAATGCACATTCAAAAGGCAGTTCATGATCCACTGGTAAGGGACAACCCTCTTCCTTAACAGCGTGACAACTGGAAGTTCAGAGTCCATCCTCCTGTAAGTTTCAATTTCCAATTTTGTTCAAATAAAGGTAAGCAAAGGTTTTGGATGTTCTCTTCATATTTATAAATACCCATTCAAAACTCTATTTGAAGCTATTCTTCAGCTTACACCTTTGTCAGTCATCGGTACTGTCATCAACACTGTAATTTCCTTTGAGATCAATAATGTATCTATCTATCTATCCACTTTGTCAGTCTTCACCTTAAGCAACAGAATGCTGACTTGTAGATTTTGTGAAGAAAGAAGACTTCACTTCCAATCACCTTAAACAGCCTTTAATAAACTTTGAAACACTCCACTTCCTGTTTGTCTCAAACACCGATTTTCATTTGATGGGAGTGAGTGAGTAACCATCTGCTGCTTTAATGAATCTTCAAACACTGGCAACATTTTGTTGTAGGAAACATGGTCTCATTATATCAGTTTACAATAAAGAAAGGAAAATAGCCTTTCAGTTTGTTAAGCATGATATGGTTCATTGTTTACAAGGCACTGGGCAATGATTTGTGTTGTACATGCAGCCTGATACTGACTGAGTGAGATTATAATTAGGCTTAGTGCTCAGGATGCATTTCTCAAGAAAGAACATTAATGGAATTAGCAGCAGATGTATTTTTTTAACATCTCTCTACATTCTCTTTACAGTAGATGTAATCAGGCAGCATGGTAGATAGTGGCTTGTGTATCGATTTACACTGCCGACCCAGGTTCAATTCCCGCTGCTGCCTGTAAGGAGTTTGCATGGTCTTCCCATGATGGTTTCCTCCCATGTTCCAAAGACGGGTGGGTTAGGGTTAGTGAGCCGTGGGCACGCGGTGTTGGCGTCGGAAGCATGGCGACATCTGTGGGCTGACCCAGCACATTCTCGGACTGTGTTGGCCATTGACGCAAAGGATTCATTTCACTGTATGTTTCGATGTACGTGTGACAAATAGAGCTAATCAAATCTAATTATAACATTACGTAAGGAGAGACGCGTTACTAACAACATCCCTCTGCTGAGAAACAGATACAAAATTCTGTCCTCCCTGTTGCTCTGCCAGAAACCTGGAGCGAATCTAGTAGCAAATTGCTCACAGCATTCTCTGTGAAATCTCTGCCTGAGAGGGCTGGTTCTATAAGACATTGGAGAAGAATTAGGCCATTTGCTCCATTGAATCTGATATGCCATTTGATCACGGCTGATTTATTATCCCTCTCAACCCACCTCTCCTGCCTTTTCCCCGTAACTTTTGATGCTCTCACTAAGAAAAGATGTGCTGGCATTGGAAAGGGCCCAGAGGAGGTTCATGAGAATGATTCCAGGAATGAAAAGGTTAATGTGTGAGGAATGTTTGTTTGCTCTGGGTCTGTACTCGCTGGAATTTAGAAGAACGATAGGGTATCTTATTGAAATCTATCGAATGTTGAAAGGCCTAAATCCAGTGGATGTGGAGAGAATGTTTCCTGTAGTGGAGGAGTCTTGAGACCAGAGGGCACAACCTCAGAATAGGGTGACGCCCATTTAGAAAAGGAAATGAGGAGGCATTTCTTCAGCCAGAAAGAGATGAATCTGTGGAATTCATTACCATCGGTGGCTGTGGAGGGCTAGTCATTAGGTATATTTAAAGCGGAGGTTGATAGGTTCTTGACTAGTCAGAACATGAAATGTTATGGGGAGAAGGCAGGAGAATGGGGTTGAGAGGGAAAGCGGACCAGCAAGAAGCAGCATCAGAACAGACTTGATGGGCCGAATGGCTTGATACTGCTCTATGTTTGATGATCTTATGGTCTTAAAAATATCTACCAAACTCCAGAGAAGAGAGACTATTCATTCTTATTGCATCCTATGAAAGCCTTGCTGTTTTTATAGTTATAAAATTGAGGTGTGGTAATGCATTTTGTTAGTTATTGATGAAGCAATTTACATGTGTGGTGTCTTAAGGTGTTGTTCCACAAGGGTATGCAGAAGTACCAAGTAGTCAACAAGAATTCTTGAGCTAATAACAGGCATCATCAGTTTTCCTAAAGTTCATAAAATAGGAATTATTTAAGGAAAATGGAATCTTAAACTGTGCTTCTCCAAAACAGGGAAGTTATTGAACTTCTCATTCTCAAAGTAAATGTACCTCCGTGAATCCAGCAAGCAAGAGAATGAGAGGGTGATTCACACGATTTTGCCAATACTCCCACTCCAGATATTTCTGAAGGATAAGGACTAAAATGTGTCATTTCTCACATAACAGGAGTGGAAGTTTATATGAAATGTATGTTTTGCTGGAACTATTACAAATTACTAAAAACAAAATATGAATTGGTGTGCAGTGTTTTTAAGATAGATACATTAAAATAAATCTTAACACTTAACTGAGATTTCCAAATGTAGCATTTCAATACCAATAATTACAACAGGCATTTTACCTCCACTTTGTTTAATCTCTGAAGGTGAGAATGAAATTTAGATTAAAAAATAGTTTATTATTTGTTTTTATTGGGTATTACAACAAGGCTACTGTTATTGATTCTCACAGAGCTCAGCAATAACTTGTTAGATGACTTCCAACTCTGAGGCTACATCCACACTAGACCGGATAATTTTGAAAACGCTGGTTTCGCGTAAAAACAATAGGCGTCCACACTATGCGTTTTTGAAAATATCTCTATCCACACTGAAATGGAGATTTCAGTGAATCTCCTCCTCCTGCGTATGCACAGGACACATCTACTGAAAACAAGCGACATGTTTGGTGTCGAATCTCGCCATAAAAGTGCACGTTTGTGTAGTTACAGACTAGAAAAACTTAAAACGACAGACAGCTGTTGGCTCTTGTGCAGGAGAACTTAAAACTAAAAAAAACAAATACTGGAGCATACAGTGGCAACCGACAGGGAGCTCACGGACAGATTGACCTGGTTGATGATGAACATTGAAAAACTGACTAACTCTGTTGCATTAATAAAGCACCTTGTTAAATGTATAAAACATGTCTACATCAGTGTTATCTTGTATTTCCATACAATGTTACATTAGGCTGTTACATATCTATTGTCAAAGAAGTACTTGCATAAATAGGTAAACCACCTTCATATGAGCAAGGACAGAAAACAAGGCAAAGTGAGTACAGTATACTTATTTATTCGGTAAGTTATGGGTCAAAGTATTTGGTGAGTACATTTCTAACTCTTCTGGCTTCAGTCTTGTTGCCATCTGTTCTGAAATTGTTAGGTTGCGTTCAAGAAAACAATGAAATAGCGCGCTGCCGTCTGTCAGCGATTTCAGAAGTCTCCGGTTACCCCGTCCGCACTGATCTGCCTGAGCAGCATTTTCAAAAATACCCACCCTGGAAAGCGTTTCTGAAAAGCTCTGGTTTCGGGGGACGAAAACACCGTTTTAGTGTGGATGGAGGGTAAAAACGAAGAGAAAAAGCTTCGGTTACGTATTTATTCGGCGTAGTGTGGTTGTAGCCTCAGATTTCAACTTTACCTTTGTAAACGATAATGCGTTTTTGAAACTAGTTCACATTAACGCCATTTCATACATTTCTATTCAATTGCAGCAGCTCTAACGAGTGCCACATCAACAGGATTCCCTTGCCATTTTATCACATTAGCTGTTATTTGTTGCATTAAAATAATTTCTGCTGATTCTATTGGGATCCAGTTTGGATCTTTTACTCAAATATTGAACATTTGCACAGCAAAATCATTACAATTGGTAAATAATGCTATTTTATATCAGCATGGAAAATAAATACTTCTGCATCTAGAAAAACTAAATTAGCTATGCATCCACAAAATATATCCTCTTCTAACACATTCTAGACTTCAATACTCTACAGTCAAATCTATCACTTATTGATGTTTCACACCAGAATGGAAGCATCCAATGATGTAAGTTAAACTCGTACAACTGCAACGAAACAATATATTAAGGTTAGTTAGGAAGGTTCAATCATTAGGTATTAATATTGAAGTAGTAAAATGGATTCAACAGTGGCTGGATGGGAGATGCCAGAGAGTAGTGGTGGATAACTGTTTGTCAGGTTGGAGGCTGGTGACTAGTGGTGTGCCTCAGGGATCTGTACTGGGTCCAAAGTTGTTTGTCATTTACATTAAAGATCTGGATGATGGGGTGGTAAATTGGATTAGTAAGTATGCAGATGATACTAAGGTAGGTGGCGTTGTGGAGAATGAAGTAGGCTTTCAAAGCTTGCAGAGAGATTTAGGCCAGTTAGAAGAGTGGGCTGAACGATGGCAGATGGAGTTTAATGCTGATAAGTGTGAGGTGCTACATTTTGGTAGGAATAATCCAAATAGGACAAACATGGTAAATGGTAGGGCATTGAAGAATGCAGTAGAACAGAGTGATCTAGGAATAATAGTGCATAGTTCCCTGAAGGTGGAATCTCATGTGGATAGGGTGGTGAAGAAAGCTTTTGGTATGCTGGCCTTTATAAATCAGAGCATTGAGTATAGGAGTTGGGATGTAATGTTAAAATTGTACAAGGCATTGGTGAGGCCAAATTTGGGGTATTGTGTACAGTTCTGGTCACCGAATTATAGGAAAGACAAAATAGAGAGAGTACAGAGAAGATTTACTAGAATGTTACCTGGGTTTCAGCACCTAAGTTACAGGGAAAGGTTGAAAAAGTTAGGTCTTTATTCTTTGGAGCGTAGAAGGTTGAGGGGGGACTTGATAAAGGTATTTAAAATTATGAGGGGGATAGATAGAGTTGACGTGGATAGGCTTTTTCCATTGAGAGTAGGGAAGATTCAAACAAGAGGACATGAGTTGAGAGTTAGGGGGCAAAAGTTTAAGGGTAACACAAGGGGGAATTTCTTTACACAGAGAGTGGTAGCTGTGTGGAACGAGCTTCCAGTAGAAGTGGTAGAGGCAGGTTCGGTATTGTCATTTAAAGTAACATTGGATAGGTATATGGACAGGAAAGGAATGGAGGGTTATGGGCTGAGTGCGGGCCAGTGGGACTAGGTGAGAGTAAGCATTCGGCATGGACTAGAAGGGCCGAGATGGCCTGTTTCCGTGCTGTAATTGTTATATGGTTATATTGATACAATACATGGCCCCATTCTGATCTCTTGCACTGTGAATCCTGATACTTGTAATATAATTTGTCCTGGGCAATGGCTCATTGCTTACAGGCAAATAGCAGCCTATTTATTTATACCCCTTTGAAGAGAAGAAAATCCAATGAGATCTAGTACACTACTTGTCTTTTCAACTTTTTTTGAGATGAATAAATTATCATTTTTTGAGACAATGAGCAATTACCGGTAACAGGAATATGTAAGGAAAAAGAAGTAGTGAATTGGCATGAAAATTAGTCTACATATCAATATTTAAGTATATTGTGGTGAGTATTTGGTCCATGATGACAGATGAGAAAAGCTTGTTTAGCTCAATGGCCACTTTTATTGCGTTAAGCACAAAAACATTGATAGAGTACTGTCGTCAGTTTTGGGCCTGTGTGTATATTTAAGGTGGAAGTTGATAGTTTCCTGAACGGTTAGGGCATCAAAGGATATTGCAAGAAGGCAGGTGTATGGGGTTGAGTGGGATCCTGGATCAGCCATGATGGAATAGTGGAGCAGACTTGATGGGCTGAATGGCTTAATTCTACTTGTACGTCTTATGGTCTAAAAACAGACCTGGTGTGATGATCTGGGAAGACAACTGCTCAGTCTCGTACAGATGGGGAGAGGTGATTATCACACACCCGGTTACAATCAGGATGACTCACAAACGCACAAGCGAATAACTGTATAACCTGAGTGAAAATGTACCAAAAACTGAACTTGAACATCTCACCATAATCCCATGAATACATTTTAAAACAAGAACAATAAGTAACGCTGACCGCCATGAATGCTGGGGCAAGCTGTCGACCACGTCCCCTCCCACCCTAAAATGACACAATGTGATAAAAAGTAGATTTCTTGACTAACAGACTTTAAAGGTTATCCAGGACAAGATTTAAAGGAGCTAAAGTAAAAGACATTCCTTGTGAAATTTAGCTTCCTAATGGTTTGTGTGCTATTGGTGTCAATTTGCCTGCAATATTTTTCCCAAAGTGCCCACACGCGCTTTAAATGCAACTCGTGCTGTCTGTTGGTCAGTGTGGTATCCTGTGCAATGCTCCAACACATCAACGAACTGTATACAGACTAACGAGATTATGTCATCAATCTTTATACAATGCTGACCTGACACCAGAGCTGCCAAGCTGCATTTCATTTGCCGTTAACAATGCATGTTCAACTCACATGGGGAAAGAGCTTCAACAACAGGAGTCCCTTCTACTCCCTTTTGCACTATCTGTCATCCACTACCAGCAAGCTGGTTGACAACCGATCACTGCAATCACTAGTTATTGTTTACATAAGTATTCTGTCCTTCTACACTTCATTCAAACAGTTTTGTCATTCAAAGCTTTCAAAGATTCACCAATTCAAAGTACATTTATTATCGAAGTATGAATCCAGTATACAACCCTGAGATTCGTCCTCTCCACAGACAGCCACAAAACAAAGACGACTATGGAACCGATTCAAAGAAAAACATCAACCCCCTCCTCTACACAAAAAAACCCAAACTGTGCAAACAAAAAACAGGAGTGAAAAATACAGAACATAAAATACAAAATTGAACTGAATAAGTATTTTGCATCATTCTTCACGGTGGAAGACACAGGTGTCAGGGGTCTTGATGTGTCTAAAGTTAACATTACTAGGGAGAAGGTTTTGGGAAACTAGTAGGTCTGGAGGTAGATAAGTCACCTGGACCAAATGGTGTACACCCCATGGTTCTGAAAGAGGTGGCTGAAGAGATTGTGGAGGCATTAGTAATGATCTTTCAAGGATCACTAGATTCTGGAATGGTCCCAGAAGACTGGAAAATTGCAAATGTCACTCCAGTCATCAAAAAGGGAGAGAGGCAGGAAAAGGAAATTATAGGCCAATTAGTCTGGCCTCAGTGGGTGGGAAGATGTTGGAGTTGACTGTTAAGGATATAGTTTTGGGGTGCTTGAAGGCACACGAGTCAAGGGAAAACCTTGCTTCACAAATCTGTTGGAATTCTTTGAAGAAATAACAAGCAGGATAGACAAAGGAGAATCCGTAGATGTTGTGTATTTGGATTTTCAGAAGGCTTTTGACAAGGTGCCACACATGACGCAGCTTAACAAGCTACGAGGCCATGGTATTACAGGGAAGATCTTAATGTGGGTAAAGCAGTGGCTGACTGGCAGGAGGCAAAGGGAGTCATTCCTGGCTGGCTGCCGGTGACTAATGGTGTTCTGCAGAGGTCTGTGTTGGGACTGATTCTTTTTATGTTATACGTTAATGATTGGATGATGGAATTGATGGCTTTCTTGCAAGTTTTTCAGGTGATATGAAGATAGGTGGAGAGGCAAGTAGTTTTGTAAGAGTAGAGAGACTACAGAAGGACTTAGACAGATTAGAATGGGCAAAGAGGTGGCAGATGGAATACAGAAGTGTATGGTCAAGCTCTTTAGTATAAGAAATTAAAGGTTTGACTATTTTCTAAATGGAGAGAAAATACAAAAAACTGATGTGCAAAGGGTCTTGGGAATCCTTGTGCAGGGGTCCCTAAAAGTTAATTTGCAGGCTGAGTCTATGGTGAGGAAGGTAAATGTGATGTTAGCTTTCATTTCAAGAGGAGGACTAGAATATAGAAGCAAGGATGTTTTTATAATGTTGAGATTTTGCAAAGAACTGGTGAGGCTTCACTTGGTGTAGTATGAGCAGTTTTGGGGAAAGATGTTCTGAAACTGGAGAGGGTTCAAAGGAGGTTCACAACAATGATTCCACAATTGAATGGCTTGTCATACGAAGAGCGTTTGATGGCTCTGTGTCTGTATTCACTGGAATTCAGAAGAAAGAAGGTTGCCCTTTTAGAACAGAGATGAGGAGGAATTTCTTTAGCCAAAGAGTGGCTAATCTGTGGAATTCTTTGCCACAGGCAGATGTGGGGGCCATGCCTGTATGTATAGTTAAGGCAGAGGTTGATAGATTCTTGATTGGTCAGGGCATGAAGGCAGGAGATTGGGGCTGTGAGGAAAATGGATCAGCCAGGATGAAATGGCAGAGCAGAGTCGATGGGCCAAATGGCCTAATTCTGCTCCTATGTTTTAGTGGTCTGTGGAAGGAGTCCAGGCCTATGCAATTCAACTCAGAGTTCATTATCTGCAGGCTGCCTTGTTTCGAAATCATGCCAACTAGCAACAAAAAAAAGGAGTGACTGGAAACCAGAAACACATCAGAACGTGAACTAGAGTCCAATCCAGAAATGGTGCTGATTTAACCTGGCCCAAGAACAAGGACGACAACACCATCCTCTGACAGCATTGAAGGAGAGAGAGACGGTCACATGAAGATGCCTTCCACCAGCAGCGAGTGCCAGGCTGATCGATGGCATTGAACACCCTCTTGCCTCCGACACTAACCTTGGTGATTTCGATCTTCCTTGGCACTTGAATCGGCGAGACTGGTGAGAAATAAAGTTGATGATGAGTTCGCACCCCATCTCCAGATTTCTTAGCCTGGAGACCGCACACTTAGCCCGAAATCTCATAGACAGCAAAAAACCAGCTTGCTCAATCGGCCTGAAAACGCACCGCCAAGATGTAGAGTACAGGCTCCAACAGTAGCAGAACCACATTTGAAAGAAAGAGAAGATGTAAAAAAGTGAAAGGAGTAGTTTTGTGAACTGGCTGGAGGCTGTTGCTATATCGTTTGCTGTCAGAGCTCTCTCCCCTGTGTTCATCATAATACAGAGAACGAGAGGCAGCAAGCTGAGAAAGAGAAGAGAGAGACAGGCTCTCATCCACAGACCCATCAATGAAAGTGTGGCCCAGGAACATTTTCCTTTGCGCACCTTGGCAAGATGAAAAGTGCAAGATTATTGTTTTACTCGGGGGGATGTTGAGGGGAACTGCTACAAAATGCAACCACCAAGCAGGGCAGTGAAGCTCATGCTGGCCATTGTATTCCGTGTAACCGGACTCACCAGGGTGCTGCAATAGGAATCTGCACAATTTCCAGCACACCACCGCAACAGGGAGTCGACAGCAAAATCACACAGCCCTTCAGCTGGGATTCAGAATCAGAATATCAATCACGTTTCATATCATTGGCATAAATCATGAAATATGTTGTTTTGTGACCAAAAAAGAGACCAAAAAAAAACAGAAAACAAAATAGTGAGGTCATGTTCATGGGTTCATTGTCCATTCAGAAATCTGATGGTGGTGGGAAAGTAGCCGATCCTAAACCATTGAGTGCGTGTCTTCAGGCTCCTGAACCTCTTCCTTGATGGTAGCAATGAGAAGACAGCACGTCCTGGGTGATGGGAGTCAGTAATGACAGACACTGCCTTTTTGAGGCACCACCTTTTGAAGATGTTCTTGATGCTGGAGAGGCTTTTTCTGATTGTGTGCAGTGGTCCCTCCGTTCCAAACAGTGGTGCAACTAGTTAGGATGCTCTTCCCGGTACATCTGTAGAAATTTGTGAGAGTATTTGGTGACATACCAAGCCTACTCAAAGTCCTACTGAAATATCGTCACTGTCCTACCTTCTTTGTAATTGCATCAATACGTTGGGCCATTCTTCAGAGATGCTGACACCCAGGAACTTGAACCCTTCCACTTTGGATCCCTCAATGAGGACTGGTGACTGTTCCTCGACATCCACTTCCTGAAGTCCACAATCAATTCCTTGGACTTACTGACACTGAGCGCTGATTAACTAGCTGATCTATCTCACTCCTGTACACTTCCTTATCACCAGCTGAAATTCTGCCAATAATAACTGCGTCATCGGCAAATTTAGAGATACTGTTTTGAGTTGTGTGTGTAGAGAGAATAGAGCAGTTGGCTAAGCATGCACCCTTTAGGTGCACCAGTGTTGATTGTCAGCGAGGAGATGTAATTTCCATTGATTGACCGGTTTCCCAAAGAGAAAGTCAATGATTTAGTTGTAGAGGAGGATACAGAGGCCTATGTTTTGCAGTTTGTTGATTAGTGCTGAGATGTTGAATGCTGAGCAGAGCCTGATGAGGGTATTGCTGCTGTTCAGATGATCCAGGCTGAGAGGAGAGCCAGAGAGACTCCATCCACTGTAGATCTATTTCCAAATCTGCAGGGTATGATTGAATGCATGCATATTGTGTTAAATTTGATGCCTGAGAAGAATAGGTTCTCCCAATGAGAGCCCTTCTCTCTCTCTCTCTCTCTCTTTCCTCCTCTTTGCAACAATTCCCTCAACAGGTGCCAAGAAAGAAGGTGCAGCTGGTTTCTTTAAAGGAGCTGGCAAAGGCCTAGTTGGAGTCGTTGCACGGCCAACTGGTGGAATCGTTGATTAGGCAAGCAGCACTTTGCAGGGAATCAAAAAGTAAGATGTACTGCACCAGCAGAGTTCATTCAAATGCTAGACTTTGAACTTCCTGAGACATTCTGCAATCATAAAATATCCTATTTCCTGAATGTCCAGCAAGGACATCATCGTCACTCCTGGTAGTAGTTGTGATGCTGTTAATTTGTAACTATCCACCTCCATTCTCAAGCATCATGTTAGCCCAAAGGGTTTAAAGGCCAACTTTTCCACCCTCTAGCTCCTGACTCCATTCCAAATCAAATAAGCAACATGACTATCAGAGTACTGGTGTTCAGAAACAATTAATCTGCTGCCTGGATTGGTCTGAATGTGTCTTATAGTGCAGGGCAGACTGTGCCCTGAACTTGTCCTTGTATGCTTAAACTCAATATCCTGGCAACACGGCAAGCTTCATCTTCCCTATCAGCTGGGAAGCAGAGTGGAATGGAAACTCTTTCTGGCTAGTTACACTAACTAACCTGATTACAGAATCATGGTGGCACTGGAAGAGACTATACTACTCAATGCATCCTGGCCAGTTCTCTGTAGAGGAACCTCATCATTTCTATTCTGCCACTGTGGCCATAGTCCTGCAGAATGAAACATGAGTGTTAGCCTCCTCAAAAAGGGCAGCAGATTGATGCTGCACAGGGTAACCACAATATCTCTGAAGCAGCAGGTGATATCCGATCTTTATAATCCATTGATAGATTGATTTCTAGAATGTACAAAACTTTGGAAGCGCTCCTTAATATTCTAGTGCCAGCAGTTTGGGCTGGCTGACAGAAATATTAACTTCCACTGAAGCAGGATTCACCAAGCTCGACAGTTTGTGCTAAAATGGAATATGGACCATTAGATGCGGCATAGCGGTTGGGTCTGCAGGACTTAAAGTGGAGCTATCTACACTTTTATGTTCAGGAGGAAGGGTCTGTGCTCTACATTTAACCATGTATAAGACTGGAGAGTCTGCCTTGACATTGCAGTTGATTTTTGGCAAGTCTGTCTAAGCATTTTACTGTGCATTCTTGTTGGCCTTTGCTTGTGGACAGACTCACTGATCTCTCTAGGAGATCTCTATCGAGTTTGTGCAACCTTACCCTCTTGGGAGCTCGGAACCAAAATGCATTTCTTTGGACGTCTTCTGCTGGAGATTCACCGTCTGCAGGTTAAAACCCATAGCATAACCTCCACAGTGCAGCTGCAGGCATCAGTCCTAGTTGCATTTATCACTTTCTTCCTGTGGAGTCAATGCTCTAGGCCAATTGGGATGTCTTGGATATTTCTAATAAACTTTATATTGGTTATTTTAATTGCAGGCAAGACTACATGCATCTGAGGAGCCGTTTGTCAGCTTTTGGGTCTCTGCTGCTGCAGGAAGCGTTTCATATCTCAGTGAGTTGTATGCAGTGTCTCTGATCACAGTTGAACTCTGTGGGTGCAGTTTGAAAGATGAAGGTGTGAGACTTGGAGTAGCAAGAATGAGATGGGATAAATAAATGTAGGTTTGAGGAGAGAGACTGCTTTTGTTGTGTTTTATGGTGTGGTTAATGGGAATGGGATTTGAGGATGCATTCCCCAGATCTTGATCACACATCAAGTTATTGAAAGCTTTCCTGAAAGTCTTTATGGTTTGATTCCTCTAACTGACTGAATAGTGTATTTTTGATTGACTAGATTACTTCTCCGAATTATCAAGGCCTACAAAGAAAATCTGTATGGTTGACGTCAGGCACGTTAAGACTTGGCTAGCTCTGAGGTTCAATGAAAGATTTTCACCCACCTGTTTCTGTAACAAAGGTCCTCTAATTTAAGGTGTACAAATGCACTTTAATCACCCCTAGCTTGTTTGAACAGGTGTTCACTAGTTAAGGACTGAGGTGGTGTTCCAAGGCCAGCAATAATACAATTAGCTCTGGCTGATTGCTGAAACCATTGTATTAAACTTACAGCAAGTACTCTGTGCAAAACTGGCAGTGAATCAACTGGCATTAGTTACTCCCAAAGCATGGTCTATGTAATTTATCTCCCACATCCCATTTACATTTTTATAGCAGCCTTCATAAGCTCAACATGCTCCAAAGTGGCCAGGCAATGGAATTACTCCTTGAAGATGTTCTATTGTGGTAACGTAGAAAAGATAGCAACAAAATTGCCCACTTTATCAGTATGAGAGCACCAATATGATGAAGATCAGGTAATTTAATTATCTGGTGCATTGCACTCTACGTGGCTTCCTCTAATTCAGTGAGATCTGACGTAGATTAGGGGACCTCTTTGCTAAGCAACTTTACTCCATCACAACAAGTAGACAGAGGCCAACCATTTTCCTTCCAATCCCCATTCGCATACTGACATGTTGGCCCACGGTCTCCTCTACTGCAACAAGGAGGGGCTCGGCCCAAAACATCAGCTCTTTTTTCCTTTCCTGACCTGCTGAGTTCCTCCACCATTTTGTGTGTATTACTTTGGTTTTGCAGCATCTGCAGAATCTTTTGTGTTTGTAGTTGACTTAGTGCTAGTTCTTCAGGAACAAATATTGGTGAGGATGACAGAGAATCATTTGCTATTACTGAAAAGAGTCAAGGGATTATATTCACCCAAGAGGACAAATGAAGCTTCAGTCTAACATCTTACCTGACAGGTGCTGGTTGCCAACCGTGCAGCAGTCACTGGAGATTGGTTTGGCCATTTAGAACCTTGAATCTTTTCCACCATTCAGTGAGCTCCCAATACCTATAAAGTGCACCAAATGGCGTGCGACTCTAACAGCCTCCGACAACCAAGTGTGGCTTAGCTACGAGGTCTGGCAGAACCGTTTCTCCTGACAAGAGCGGGGGCAAAGGTGGACCACTAGCACCTGAAAGCCAGTTGTTTCGGGTAGGTGGGGCTCGTCAGCCTTGGACAACAGCCCACCTAGGAGAAGGAAAACTGATTTTAAACCTCCACTGCCTTGTGGCCATACCCACACGTGGAAAAGGCTTCGGGAGTAAAGCCCGAGGAAGAAATCTGGAGCCTGGGCCCCTGAGGCAGTTTGATGTAGTTTACAACTTCACTCTGATAACCTCTGTGACGACACTGATGCCAAGCTGTATTGGTGCTTGCCCTTCCCTTGGACTACGTCAGTGATGTGGAGAGGGGGATCCCGCTGCATGGGCAACAGCCGGTTCTTCAAGTCTTCCCGCCCAGGCTTGTGCCCTGGAGAGGCCACAGTCCACCAGAGGCGCAAACCCATCATCCCCTGGGATTGACGGCTGCCTTCTACCCCTGCCCTCAATACCACAGTGTCACCGTCGAGTTTGAATTGACATCTCTCAGATGTGACCCCAAACCACAACCGCTCACCGCAGAGACATCTGGTTAAATTCAGTGCCTGTCACCAAAACCAAAATCAATAATCTGAATACTTGGCTTCGCAGTATACCATCCAGTCATCTTCTGCGAAAATATTATTACAATACCAAGATACTGTAATACTTTAACAATGACCATTTACTAAAATTAACAGGAGTGTTGGTTGTAAATGGGAAACGCTCTGTCATGGCAACCAACTGCACTCAGTTGTTCCTGATGTTTATTAACTCCAAGCATCACAGGCTGGGAACTTGCCTAAGTTGGAACTTTCAAATCAAAATACTCAGACAGCTCTGTGGGACTAAGCTGATTTAGTTGTAGTAGAATTACACCACAGTGAATGCAGGGAGAACAAGGCAGAATGTTGCATACCAAATTCAGTTGGACAGGTATTTAGTCAGAGTCATAGAGCACTACAGCATAACAGGCCCTCAGAGCCAACCTATTACTCTGCCTACACTTATCGACCTACACCTAGACCACAGCCCTCCATGTCCCAACCATGTACATTACCAAACTGCTCCGAAATGTTGACTTCAAACCTGCATCCAACACTTCCATTGGCAGCTCGCTCCACACTTTCACCACCATCTGAGTGAAGAAGTTCCCCCTCATGTTCTCCCTCAAGATTTCACCTTTCACCCTGAACCCATGAGCTCTAGTTTCTATTCTCACCCAAGCTCAGCGAGGAAGGGGAGGGGGAGGGAAAGCCTGCTTGCATTTACCTTGTCTGTAACCCCTCATAATTTAGCATACTTTCTACATCTGATGAAATGCATTATACTTAAGTGGAGGAGGTGATAGACAGGAGCTACAGGGAGGTAATCAACCCTAAGTTAGAGGGGACAGGTAACTGTGTGACTGTCAGGAGGAGGGGAAATGCACAACCAGGGCAGAGTACACCTGTGGCCATTCCCCTCAATAATAAGTATATAACTTTGGATACTATTGAGGGGGGACAACCTACCCAGGGGAGCCAGTGATCGGGTCTCTGGCACTGAGTCCGGTGCAGTGGCTCAGAAGAGCAGAGAGGTGAAGAGGACTGTAGTGTTGATTAGAAATTCTTTAGTCAGAGCAACAGAGACGAGGTTCCGTGCATGCAATAAAGACACCTGAGACTTCCTGGTGCCAGGATCAGGAACGTTTCGGATCGTGTCCATGGCATTCTCAAGCGCAGAGGGAACAGCCAGAAGTCTTGGTACATATTGGCACCAATGACATAGGTAGGAAAGGTAAGGAGATCCTGAAGAGAGATTTTAGGGAGCTAGGTAGAAAACCGAGAAACAGGACCTCCAGGGTGGTAATCTCTGGATTACTGCCTCTGCCACGTGCCAGTGAGGGTAGGCAAAGGATGATTTGGCAGCTGCACACATGGTGGAGGAACTGGTGCAGTGGGCAGGGTTCAGATTTATGTGTCATTGGGATCTCTTCAGGGGAAGGTACGGCCTATACAAAGGGACAGGTTCCACCTGAACCTGAGGGGTCCAATATCCTTGTGAGCAGTTTGGCTAGAGTTTTGGTGAGTTTAAACTAATTTGGCAGGGGATAGGAACTGGAGTGATAGTGTTGAAGATGAGGTAGTTGGCTTACAGACATAGGTATTATGTTGTGAGACTCCTAGCAAGGAGAGGCTGATGACAGGGCAAAATTGCAGTCAACAGGAGGAGTTGCAATGTAAAAGGTGGACAAAACTGAAAAGGGTGAATACAGGTTAAAGGTGTTATATTTGAATTTGCGCAGTATACGGAATAAAGTCGATGAAGTTGTAGCACAGTTGTAGATTGGCAAGTACGATGTGGGCATCACTGAATCATGGCTGAAAAATTATAGCTGGGAACTTAATGTCCAGGGATACACATCGTATCGAAAAGATAGGCAGGAAGGCACAGGAGGTGGTGTGGGTCTGTTGGCAAAAAATTAAATTATATCATTAGAGAGAAGTGACATAGGGTTGGAAGGTGTTGAATCATTGTGGATAGAGCTAAGGAACCGCAAGGGTAAAAAGACCCTGTAAGTAGTTAGAAACAGACCCCCAAATAGTAGTAAGGATGTGGTCTACAAATTACAACAGGAGATAGAAAATGTGTGCCAAAAGGGCAATGTTACATTAATCATGGGGGATTTCAATATGTGGGTAGATTTGGAAAACCAGATTGGTGCAGGATTCCAAGAGGGGGAGTTTATTGAGTGCCTATGAGAGGGCCTTTTAGAGCAACTCGTGTTTGAGCTCACTAGGGGATCAGCTATTCTGATTGGGTGTTGTGCAATGAACCAAAACTGATTAGAAAGCTTAAGGTAAAAGAACCCTTAAAGGAAATTGATCATAGTATGATCAAATTCACCCTGAAATCTGAGAAGGAGAAGCTAAAGTCAGATATATCTGCATTACGATGGAGTATTGAGAATTACAGAGGCATGAAAGAGGATTGGCCAGAATTGATTGGAAATGAACACTGGCAGGGATGACAGCAGAGCAGCAATGGCTGGAATTTCTGGGAGCAATTTGGAAGGCACAGGATATATATATATATACCAAAGAGGAAGAAGTATTCTAAAGGCAAGATAACACAACTATGGCTAACAAGAGATGTTAAAGCCAACATAAAAAGCCAAAGAGAGGGCATATAATAGAGTAAAAATTAGTGGGAAGTTTAAAGATGGAATATGAAAGTAAGCTAGCCAATAATATTAAAGAGGATACCAAAAGTCTCTTCAAATAAATAAAGTGTAAAACAGAGGCAAGAGTGGATATTGGACCACAGGAAAATGATGTTGGAGAGGCAGTAATGGGAGACAAAAAAATGGCAGTGTTTTACATCAGCCTTCACTATGGAAGATACTAGCAGTATGATGGAAGTTCCAGGTGTCAGAGGTCATGAAGTCTGTGAAGCTACCATACTAGGGAGAAGGTTGTTGGGAAACTGAAATGTCTAAAGTCACTTGGACCAGATGGTTCTGGAGAGTTCTGAAAGAAGTGGCTGAAGAGATTGTGGAGGCATCATGAATGATCTTTCACTAGATTCTGGAATGGTTCTGGAAGACTGGAAAACTGCAAAAGTCACTCCACTGTTCATGAAGGAAGTCTGACTTCAGTGGGTGGTTGGGAAGATGTTAATGTCAATTGTTAAGCACTAGGTTCATTTTTTTATGCACTAGATACTTTTTGTTAAGGATGTTTTCTCGAGGTACTTGGAGACACATGGTAAAATAGGCCATGGTCAGCAGAGAAGGCAGGAGATTGGGGCTGAGAGGAAAAATGGATCAGCCATGATGTAATGGCGGAGCAGACTCAATAGGCCAAATGGCCTAATAGTGTGTCCTATATCTTAAGGCCTCATGGTATTGAACCGGAATAACAACATGTACTTAGCAAGATTTTAGCTCGTCACTTGTCCTGAAAGATTTAAAAGGTTTGTGCAGTTTGCTGACTCGGCGACTGTTTGTTAACCATTTCTCTGGTACTCCTCTACACCAATTGTACAGTACATGCTGATCAAATATAGTGGAATTCATTGCTCTGGGTAGCTTGTACTTTATTCTGCTGAAGTGATGTGTATGTTTTTATATCTTAGATTGCATTTACGGTAATTTGCTACTGATTTTGCAGAGCATGGCTGCTTGATTTATAAAATGGATTTACAATGCTCAGTGGTTTGTTGACCCGCTATTCAGACAATCTAACTAATACTTGTGTCGAATGGTATTCAGTAATCAAGTGAACTCACTGTCCACTGAAACCATATTCTGTAATAAAGTGAAGTTACTTTAGTCATATACACCCACTTTGTATTGTTTTCCTGTTTAAATTGTGAACGTGTTTTATAAGGACATCCTGGAAAGATTGCTTTAGCTTGATTCAAAGCCTTGCACTTTGCACTGAACCTCTGTGCAGAATCTATCAGGAAAATGTTTGGAACACTTTGCTTCTAAACTAAAGAGGTTCTTCTTAAATAAAGGTGATGTGTGTGTGTTTTACATTTTAGAATGCAACTTATTTGCGGCTCATCTTGCAGTGCATGGCTACTTAATTTATAAAATTAAATGCCTTGCTTAGTAATTGGCACAACCCTCCCTGCCATCAAGTTCAAGTTTATTGTTGTCTGACTGTACATACATACAACCAAACAAAACAACATTCCTCTGGACCACGCTGCACCCTCACAGAGCGCATAAACCAAAATACTGCCATAGATTAGTGATTAAAATACAAGTCAGAATGCAGCACAGTTAAACAGTGAGCAACTCGCCGACCAAGTGACAAGACCTTGGTGTGGCAGGGTCTCACAGCCTGAGGGAAGAAGCTTTTATCCAGTCTGGCAATTCTAGTCCTGATGCTTCCCCACCTCCTTCCTGACGGTAGTGAGTCAAAGAGAGTGTGGGATGGGTGGTAGGGATCCTCAACGATTCTTCGGGCTGCAAAGCTCCCAGTCAATGTGAGAAATAGGGAAGAGGGAGACCTCGATGATCCTCTTGGCAGTTTTTACTATCCTCTGTAGATTCTTGTGGTCCAGTGCCTTGCTGCTTCTGAACCATACACTGATGCAGACAGACAGGACACTCTCAATGGTATGCCTGTAGGAAGTTGTTAGAACGGGGGCCTTCAATCTCCTCAGAAAGAGAAAAAGCTGCTGCTGTGCCGTCTTGACTAGTGGGGAGGTGTTGTGGGTCCAGGTTAGATCATCTAGTATGTGCACACCAAGGAACTTTGTGCTCTTCTCTCTCTCCACAGACAATGTCCTGGTGTTTGAGTCATCATTTTTCAGTGGGGGGGGGGGGGGTACAGGATGGAGTGGATGGCCGAGGCTATGGCATCATCAGTGGTTCAGTTTGAGCGGTAGGTGAACTAGAAAGGGTCCATTGCAGCTGGAAGGTGGGATTTTATGCGATCCATTACCAGCCACTCAAAGCACTTCATGATTGTTGAAGTCGGTGCTACTGGGTGGTAGTCGTTTAGGCCAGTTAACGTTGCTCTCTTGGGCACCAGAATAATGGTGGCTGTCTTGAAGCCTGCAGGGACAGTGGATTGTTCAAGATGCTCACCAAGACCTCTGTTAGCTGCCCTGCACTGTCCCTCAGTTGCCTGGCCCACAGCTTTGTGTGGGTTTACCCTGGCTAGGAGCCTCCCCTCCTCAGCTGTGGCCAGACAGGGTGCCTGTTCTTTGGGGGAGAGGGGGCTTTCCTTGATGTCACATCATTCAGTGTGTCAAATCACAACATCTTCTATAAGTGGTATTTCCAAGAAGGTAGCATCCATCTTTAAAGACCCTCACCATCTGTGACATACCCCCTTTGCATTGCTGCCATCGGGGAGGAGGTGAAGGAGCCTGAAGACCCACCTCAATGATTTAGATTTTCTGAATGGTCCATGAACTCATGAACAGTACCCGATTATTCATTTTTTGCACCATTTATTTGTGTTGTACCTTACAGTAATTTTATGCCCTGCACTGGTACTGCTGTCACAAACACCAAATTTAACAACTTTTGCCAGTGATAATAAACCTGATTCAGGTTTGAGATAGCTTATTACTGGAAACGGTGATAGATAACTGCATATGGCTCGGTAAGTGTATGAACTCTATCCTAATGTCTTTGCCATTGCAAAGTACCAGATGAAAGTTAAATTGACAACAGCAATAACAGAAGAGTAAACCAAAATTCATACAGTTGTACAGAATAGTAAAATGTCTGCCATATCTTTGTTAACATGCTTACTGAAACTAATCCCCCTTTTACTTAGATCCATTCCATATCCCCTTTGACTCCAGTCATTCAACTACCTATCCAGATGTCTCTTACAATGTTGTTACTTTTCCTGCCTTCACAATTCCACCAGAAGCTCAATACCCATACTAACTACTTTGTGTTAAAAATGTGCCCCTCAGATCTCTTTTATACTTGCCCCCTCTCATATTAGACCTATGCCCTGCAGTTTTAGATGTCTTTACCACTGAAAGTAGATATGAGCTATCTACCACATACATACCCTTTCATATTTTTAAAACACTAGGGATGGTTGTTGACTTCAGAAGGAGTAGCGGACCGCATAACACCATCTACATCGGTGGTGCGCAGGTGGAACAGGTCAAAAGCTTTAAGTTCCGCGGGGTGAATATCACAAATGACCTGACTTGGTCTAACCAAGCAGAGTCCACTGGCAAGAAGGCCCACCAGCACCTTTACTTCCTGAGAAAGCTGAAGAAATTTGGCCTGTCCCCTAAAACCCTCACTAATTTTTATAGGTGCACCGTAGAAAGCATTCTTCTAGGGTGCAACACAACCTGGTATGGAAGTTGTCCTGTCCAAGACCAGAAGAAGCTGCAGAAGATTGTGAACCTAGCCCAGCACATCACACAAACCAATCTTCCATCCTTGGACTCACTTTACACCACACACTGTCAGAGCAGTGCTGCCAGGATAATCAAGGATAAGTCCCACCCAGCCAACATACTTTTTGTCCCTCTTCCCTCCGGGAGAAGGTTCAGGAGCATGAAGATACGTACGGCCAGATTTGGGGACAGCTTCTTTCCAACTGTGATAAGACTGCTGAACAGATCCTGACCCATAAAGTATTTGTATTTGTATGACTTGGTAGTGTCGTGGTTAGCATAACAGTTACATTGCCAATGATCCAGGTTCAATTTCACTGCTATCTGTAAGGAATTCTCCCTGTGAAAGTGTGGGTTTTCTCCAGGTGCTCTAGTTTCCTCCCACTTTCTAAAGATGTACAGGTTAGTTGGTTCCTACAAAAGGTAATGGATTCAGCCCACTACATCACAGGTAAAACCCTCCCAACCACTGAGCACATCTACATGAAACGTTGCCACAGAAAAGCAGCATCCATCATCAGAGATCCCCACCACCCAGACCATGCTTTTCTCTCACTGCTGCCTTCAGGTAGATGACACAGGAGCCTCAGGACTCGCATCACCAGGTTCAAGAGCAGTTACTACCCCTCAACCATCAGGCTCTTGAACAAAAGGGGACAGCTACACTCATTTAAGGATTCTGTTATATTGTTACTTCATGCTCATTATTTATTGCTATTTATTTGTATCTGCATTCGCCCAGTTTGTTTACAGTTAACAGTTCCTGATGTTTACAGTTCCTGTTCTATAGATTTGCTAAGTATGCCCGCAGAAAAAGAATCTCAGGGTTGTATGTGCTGACATGCATAGACTCTGATAATAAATTTTACTTTGAATTTTAATAGGTAACATGGGTGTAATTGGGCATTGGAGGCTTGTCCAGCTGTGCTGTATCTCCAGATAAATAAAGTAATTTTATACATTTGGATCATGCCACTTCTCAGCCTCCTTTGCTCCAGACCTAGCCTATCCAATTTCTCCTTCAAACTTGGGCTCTCCAGACATCACCCTTGTGAGTATTTTCTGCACCCTCTCTTGCTTAATCATGTCCTTCCTACAGTGTGGTGGTGAGAAATGCAAACAATATTCCAAATAAGAGTACAACTGCAATATGATATCCCAACACTCTCGTACTCAATGCCTCTGTCAATGCAGGCAAGCATGCCATATGTCTTCCTGTTCACCCTAGCCATCTGTGTTCCCATTTTCTGGAAACTGCACTGTATACTTGTACCCCAATATCACTCTGTTTATCAACACTCTCCAAGGCACCGGCATGCACTGTGTTAATGCTACCCTGGTTTACCTTCCCAAAATGCATCGCTTCACAGTTGTCCATTTTAACACCCATCTGTTGTTCTCTTGCTTATTTTCCCATTTGATCTATATCCAGTTCAAACCTTAGACAATCTTTCTCTCTGTCATTCATACCACAAATTTCAGTGTCATCTGCAAACTGACTAATCATGCCACCTACATTCTCATCTAAATCATGACAAAAAATAACAAACAATGGAGCACCCAGCGTTAATTCCTTGCAGCACATCATTGGCTTTCAATCTGAAAACCAACTTGCCACCACCACACACTGCCTCCCACCACCAAGACAAATTTGTATCCCGTTTTCTAACTCACCCTGGATCCCATGTGATCTAGTCTACCAGACCAGCCTACTATGCGAGACCTTGTCAAGGGACTTGCAAAAATCCATGGAGACAATATGGCAATCCTCTTGGGCATCTCTTCAGTAAATGTAATCAAATCTGTAAGACATGATTTCCCATGATGGCCATCCCTTATCAGTTTTTGTCTTTCCAAATGATAAGAAATGCAAATAATCTCCATTCCTTTGAATCCTTCCTAATAACTCTTCCAGAGTCATACATTATTCATTTGAATAGTTTCCTAGCTTATCCATGCTGCTCTTAAATAAAGGAAAAAGCATTAGCTACTTTACCTATCTTCCAACAGCACATCTTTACCTAACAAAGATATGAAAACCCTTCCCAGACTCCAGTGACCTCTTCTTTTGCTTCCCTTAACATGCTAGGATACACCTAGTCAGAGGCTTAGGATAATTAGGCTTTTAAAGGGGGAAGTACTATTTACCCTAGTTTGCAGCATAAGTACTGTAGTAGGCAGGACTTCTATAGCTACCTCGTTCCTCAGTGGCATCACTTCTATCAAGGTTTAAAATTAAGAGTGGGTTCATGAGGTATCACTGTCAATGCATGTCCAACATTGAATGTGCATCGTCAGTAAATGCTTCTCAGAAACTGAACAGAGCAGGGTTGGCTAAAATGTTCTGTGGAAATTGCAAGAGATAGCAAGATGGAATAGTCATGTTAAATAACATTGCCAACAATTTTTTGAGGAATTGGTCCCAATCACTTTTTAGTATTCCAAAGTGAACTGTATTGGATTATCTTGCACCCATATGACCCAATGAAGTTTGGATGTGATCTCAACTCAAGATTCTGAACGTTTGTAACTGAAGACAATGTGGCAATCCTAGATTGTAGACAACAGGATGTCTAAGATTAATGGTTTTGTAAGAATGCAACCACATCTTCTACAGTTGGATATTAAGTTATTATACGATAGACTAAACTTAATTTAGATAATGACTTGTATCTCTCAGAAATACCCTGTGTAATGTAATTACTGAGAAGCACTGTAAATTCTTTGGCGGCCAGTGATGAATGCGCTTACAGAGATAATTAAAGAACTGTAAAATCAAACATTTAGGCTTATTATTAACATACAATGAATGGAACATTAACAGGGAGAAGTTGTAAGTAAGGAGGTATATGAGTGAATACCCTTACTGGCAATGAATATTATGAATGACTTTACACATACGAGGGTGATTGATAAGTTCGCGGCCTAAGATAGAAGGAGTCAATTTTAGATAACCTAGCTCATTTATTTTTCAACATAGTCCCCTCCTACATTTACACACTTAGTTCAGCGGACGTGGAGTATACAGTTCTTGGACCTCCAGAAAGTGTCCACAGCAGGGGTGATTGATAAGTTTGTGGCCTGAGGTAGAAGGAGATGAATTAATTCTGCTCTCATTACATGTACATGCAGGTGAACTTTTTGTGTGATTATGCAGAAAGTTTGAAGTTAATAACTCATCAGGGGTGATTGATAAGTTTGTGGCCTATATGAGTTATTAACTTCAAACTTTCTGCTCAAGATCTCAGGTCTTCACCTACCAGTCTTTTAAATTTAAACAATCTCCCTCAAAAGATAATTGGCAGGTCAGCTTGAACGCGCTTTCACAGGAAAGCAGCATCCATCATCAGGAACCCCCACCACCCAGGTCATGCTTTCTTCTCACTGCTGCCATCAAGAAGAAGCTACAGGAACCTAAGGACTAGTACCAGCAGGTTCAGGAACAGCTATCATCCCTCAACCATCAGGCTCTTGAATCAGAGGAGATAACTTCACTCAATTTCACTTACAGTTCACTGAACTGTTCCCACAACCTATAGACTCACTTCAAGGGCTCTTCATTTCATATTCTCAATATTTATTGCTTTATTATTATTATTATTATTATATTTTTATTTTTTCTCTGCTCAAGCTGGTAAAACCTGAGGTATGGGCATAGCCAAGCACACCCATTTCTTAATTGCTAGGAACTTTAGGACTATTCTAGTGGAGGTTAGTATTGTGGTTTTCTGGAGATTTACATAAATATTACTGTATATCCCTAATTGTTTAATGTTGTTGTGTTGTGACTTTGGGATGATACCGGTCAATATTACTATTGGGAGAATGTATACCCTCTTCATGTTCCATAGTCTTACAATTTCCTCTCTTAATTCAGCATATTTCTGGTGTTTTTCACTGATTGATTTCTGTATGTTGTGTGTGTTTGGAATGGCGATATCTACTAAATAAGTTGTTATTGCTTCTTTATCCTGTATTATTATACCAGGCATATATGGATTGTCCTATCTGTAATAACGGATCGGCCATAATTTAATTAGTGGGACTCTGACTCCAAAACTGGATCAAGCTTGTATTTATAGTAAGGTATGGTTTCTTTTATGAATCTGTATTTTAAATCAAGATTTTGGTGAATGATGTTTCTCACTTGATTGTGCCTGTGTAAGCAATCAGATTGAATTAAACTGCTACAGGATCCTGTAATGTTTAAAGATTGTTTCTGTTTTCTCTTGACATTTTCTGCACTTACTGTCTTGAGTTTGTTGTTGTTATTATTAATATTATTTCTTTTTTTCCCCTTTCTTTTTGTATTAGCACAGTTTGTTGTCTTGCACACTGATTGTCCACCCTGTTGGTGTGGTCTTCCATTGATTCTATAATGGTTGTTTTTACTTATTGAGTATGCTTGCAAGAAAATGAATCTCAGGATTGTATATGATGACATGCAAGTAATTTGATAATAAATTTACTTTGTTTTTTAGAACTTTGCTCCAAAACTGTGAAATTCAATACCTAATACTATACAGGATGCAGACCCAGTTAAGACTATTAAGTGCCAGGTCAAAATCTATTTATTAAACCTTACTTTTAACTAACATCTTTTTGTCTTTCATTTTCACATTATTCCATTGTAAACCACTTTGAACTATGTAGTCTGTATAAAAAGTGCTTTTTAAATAAGTTATCATTATTTATGTGGTACAAACTAAGAAATACGGGAGACCTATTTATAAGGTTCACTTCTTATAATTCACTTGGACATGTTGAGGAAAATTTAATTATGAAATACTGTAACGACAAATTCTCATCAAATTTCTCTGCTGGGTGCTATAAATAATCTAGCAAACTTGACGTGATACTAATTGCATCTGGGTGGAATGTAAGCATTTATGCTAAAACAAACTTTATGGGTAAATGTGGAGGTGCAGCTGAAAATAGCTGAATAACCCATTAATATTGGGGACAACCGTTTTCTGTCTTGACTGGTATAATCTTGAAAGATACTCTGGAGTAATCAGGGTGGTTTGTGGGCTTTAGGAAGAGGGGAAAGTGGGACAGGGAGAGAGTGGTTTGGAGGTGGGGAGTCCATCCAGTTGGGTGCTGAATAGCAGGTGCCACCTTCTTAACTCCTAGCCAACCAGGACTGCTGAAGTAGGCTCACTGCCACAACAGAAATCCAACTAAAATCCATCAATGGCCACTGTTATAAAATTCCTGCACATTAGGTTAGTGCTATACTCTGTACATGACATATTTCAAACCCAGATCCTCTTTCACTTCCTTCGTTGCTACTACTAAGACCACTGTCTTAATAGTAAGGATGAAAGGTTAAGCGGTGACCATGGTTGCACCATCAATTGGATGGAAAATGTCCCAAGGTACAATTCAGACAAGTTTGTTCGAAGCTCCCTTCAAATAAAACCACTGAACCAGCTCATTTGGTTATTAATTTTACATCATTTGCAGGTTATACTCTGTGTAAACTGTCACATTTACAAACTGCTCTTTTGCTTGTCTTCTTAGGTTAACAAATAGGATTTCACAATCCCAGTAGGACTAACGTCAATTAGAATTTTACAAATGGTCATGAGAGGGTGGCCTTAACCAATTCTGAAAGTAGGTGTAGTCCATGTGCTGAAGATAATCACATAGAGTTGTTAGATAGAGAGCCTGGAGCATAGAAATTCATTTCATGATGCCACTTGGACAACTTACATGTTGTACCATTCCTACATGCTGCCTTTTTTTGTTTTGCAGGTAATAGGACGTAGTGGGATTGTGAGACACTGTCAGATAAATCTCTGCAAGTCTCTGCGTTGCATTGCAGACAGCGCACAATGCAATGGACATCTCCTCATTCTCAAGGTCATTCCATCACCTGCAAGGAATGGGAGGATTCTTCAAATTTAGGCTCTTATGTCCATGATGGAATGAGGCTTTGTACTTGTATGATCCTGGCAGTGCTCAACTGAGTATGGATGGATTGACAAGTGCTGCGTGTAGACACCGTGCAAATGAATGAGACAGATAGGGCAAGGATTAGATGGTTCAATCCTGCTCATTGTGCACTAGGCATGCTTGGTCAGTTTTCCAATATCCCCCAATATGCCTGGAACAGCCAGGAAAGATGAATATGAAATGCCCAAAGGCACTGAATAAGAATTCTTACCAAAGCTGATGGATTCAATTCATATCCTGAATAACCAACAGGGTTGACGTCAACTTAATTATTTCAGTGTTATTACATTTATTTCATTATTTTCCTTTTCTCTTCTTTAGAATCCTGGTTCTTAAGGTTGTCACAGCTGGGGTGGTAATGGGGATAAGCTCCCACTACCTATAAAGTGCTCCAAATGGCGTGCATCTCCATCAGCCTCAGACAACCAAGTCCAACTCTTGGCCTTCACCTGTGGCTTAGTTACTAGGCCTGGCGGAACTGTTTCTACTGACAAGGGAAGGGGCAAAGGCAGACCACTGGCATCTCAAAACCAGTTGCTTCAGGCAGGTGGGGCTTGTCAGCCTTGGATGGCAGCCCACCTAGGAAAAGAAAAACTCTGATTTTAAACCTCCGCTGCCTTGCGGCCATGCCCACCCATCAGAAAGGCTTCGGGAGTAAACCTCGAGGAAGAAACCTGGGGCCGCAATCCCTAAGGCAGTTTGATGTTGTTTACAACTTCACTCTGACAACCTCTGCGACGACACTGGGGCCAAGGTGTATTGGTACTTGCCCTTCCCTTGGACTATGTCAGTGACGTGGAGAGGGGAAACCCACTGCATGGGCAACAGCCGGTTCTTCAAATCTTCCCGTCAGAGGCGCAAACCCATGATCCCCTAGGATAGATGGCTGCCTACTACTATTTAGAATCCCACAGGTTAGCTTCTCACCAAAACACTGCCATCAAGTGGGCGCCACGTAGCGCACTGGTTAGCGTGATGCTATTACAGCTGGGGCGACAGAATTCAAAGTTCAATTCTGATGTCATCAGTAAAGAGTCTGTATGTTCTCTCTGTGGAATGTGTGGGTTTTCTCCTGGTCCTCCCATTTCCTTCCACAGTCTGAAGACGTACCAGTTAGTGTGTTTATTGGCCATTGTAAATTGCCCCAGTAATTAGACTAGGGTTAAATCGGGAGATTGCTGGGCAGCACGGCTTGGAGGGCTGAAAAGGCCAATTACACACTGCGTCTCAATATATAAACAGCTTTACAGATTGAACTGGCTCAGACCCAGATAACTTTTCAATCTGACGTTCCACTTGGAAAAAAAAACCGGTAGATTGTATTTTTGATCATTTTGAGATTGCCAGTTTCCTCTTTGTTCCTCAGTAGGCTGTATTCCACAGATATGATGGCCAATTCTGCGCCTTAGTTCCTGTAGAGAAGGGAGTCTCATGAAAAGACCATGATTACATCACAGACACACTGCCTGCAGCCTTTAAACTACTGAATTCTGCTAGATTGAATTGATGGAAACTGGCTTCCAGAATCCAATAGGTTCAGTGATAAGGAGTAAAACTCTTCCATTTTATTAGCACTAATTAGAATATAAAATAGGCATCAAGCAAGATTCCAGGTATGAACTTGATTCTCCACTGCAACGTTATAAAATATTTAAATTAAAACTGTCTTTTAACATTTTAATCTGTTTTTGTTGAAATGTCTTCTTCATGCATCTGAGATAAAGCAGCACGTAAAGCCATTCCTAAAATTAAAGATGTACAAAGCACTTGGATACTCAAAAGTCAAAAGCAATACTATATAGATGTACTGTAAGTATTCGTAATAGTTAAAAATATACCAAGCAATCATCAGGTATAAATAGGCACCATCATGGGCACAAGCCTCCCCAGTATCGAGGACACCCTCAAAAGGCGGTGCCTCAAGAAGGTGACACTCATCATGCAGGACCCTTGCCATTGAAGGCACTCACTCCTCTCATTACTACCATCAGGGAGTGGGTACAGGAGCCTGAAGACCAAACTCTGAACCTGAAGCTTGCACAGAATCAGCATGTCATCTAAAACTGACAAGACTTCTATAGATGAAGCGGAAAGTTTCCTGACTGGTATGGAAACATCAATGCCCTAGAATGGTAAAGCCTACGAAAAGTGATGAATACAGCCCAGTCCATCACAGGAAAAAGCTCCCCTGACACTGAACTGATTCCACGACCTAAGGACTCATATTCAAGGACTCTACAACTCATGTTTTCAGTTTTTTAAGAAAATCAATCTATCTACTTAGTATTATTTCTTTCTTTCTTTCTTTCCACAGTTTGTCTTCTTTTACAGTTGTTCTTTTTCAGTCTTTGTGTGTATCTTTTCATTGATTCTATTGTACTTCATTATTCTACTATGAATGCCTGCAAGAAAATGAATATCAGGGTACATACATTTTGTGACAGGTGCGTACTTTGATATTAAATTTACACTGAACTCTAAAACTTAATGTTCCAGGAGCAGTTTCTTCCTTTTCACCATCCCATCAGATTTCTGAATGGTCCACAAAATCAAGAATGCTATCTCTCTACCGTCTTTTGAACCATTTAGAAGGATGAGAGGGGATCTGATTGAAACATATAAGATTATTAAGGGATTGGACACACTGGAGGCAGGAAGCATGTTCCCGCTGATGGGTGGGTCCAGAACTAGAGGCCACAGTTTAAGAATAAGGGGTAGGCCATTTAGAACAGAGATGCGGAAAAACTTTTTCACCCAGAGAGTGGTGGATATGTGGAATGCTCTGCCCCAGAAGGCAGTGGAGGCCAAGTCTCTGGATGCATTCAAGAGAGAGTTAGATAAGAGCTCTTATAGATAGCGGGGTCAAGGGATATGGGGAGAGGGCAGGAACGGGGTACTGATTGTGTATGATCAGCCATGATCACAGTGAATGGCGGTGCTGGCTAGAAGGGCCAAATGGTCTACTCCTGCACCTACTGTCTGTTGTCTATTGTCTATTTATTTATTGTAACCTATAGTAATTTGTTAAGCCCACACAATACCGCTGCTGCAAAGCAACACACTTCAGGACTTATTGTCAGTGACAATAAACCTGATTTTAATTCTGAAAATTAATAGTTTCTTCCGAAAATGCACAGTATTGCAGTTCATACCACCTCAGAGCCTTTAAAAGGATCCATAAATTTAAATCATTGTGTATAACATTTCCTGATAAAAACTCTATTATTCATGAATTACAGCACTGTGCAAAAGTCTTAGCTAGGGTGCTTAAGACTTTTGCACAGCACTGTAGTAATTTTATGTATTCTTTTTACTGCTGCAAAAAAAAGCAGATTTCATCACATATGCGAGTGATGCTAAACCTGATTCTGATAGGGGTCTCTATTGCAGACTGAGAGTGAGAAGAGGCCGGTGAGAAGGGAATTATGGTTGGGGAAAGGGGAAGAGAGAGGGGAGGGAGTGGGAAGTACCAAAGAGATATTCTGTAATAATAAATAAATCGATTGTTTGGAACCAAATGACCTTGCCTGGTGTCCAAGACTGGGTGTGTCTGCACTTGCACCAATCCCTGCCCCAGCACTCTTCTGCTAAACCCTGTATCATTATATTCAACTTAGGTCCACACCATATGAATATATTGAAAATATGCAACTGAACATTGCATGAACATATACAGTACTTCTCAGCCACTGGCCCCACACCCCTCCTGCAGTGCTCCACCCTCACCCTTCCCAATATCCTTTGCTTGCGTCAGATTTACAATCACACTCTCCGCTCCACACTGACAAATATAGTACTGTGCAAATGTCTTAGGCACTCTAGATATGTATACGTACCCAAGACCTTGGCACACTACTGTATATATTCATAATTAATCATAATTATGAATTATCATCAATCACTGCAATTGATAATATGCAATAGCCAATTGCATATTATCAAGATATTTATATTGATTGAACCTAAACTAAATATAATGGCACAGGGTTTAGCACATTAATGTGAAATGAATTTCTCTGAAACGCTGCAAGAATCCTTCTCAAATCTTCTGACTTTGTACACTGGAGAAGCTGTATAAAGGCATTTTATGCGGATTCTCTGGGTCACTTATTGTGAGAGTAGGAAAGCCCCACACCGTGATTTTTGTGACTGCTGACTCACTGCACCAATCTCAATATCCTTGCCTCCGCAAAATATCCTCTAAAAATACAGAGAGAAAATAAAATCAATGTTTGTTCTGGTGCTGTGTGGGAGGAAAGAAGATAAAGTCCTGGCTACTGATATGTTTGACTGTCAAAGCACCTAGTTTATGTGGTTTGAAGAGTGAGCCACTACCCATGCTTTGCACAGCAGGCCTCAGAACAGCACCATTTGTTAATTGCTGTACATTTTGTTTGAACATTTGCTCCATAGAAGCTCATTATTTCCAAGTGGAAGAATTAGCAGGACCCTCCTCTAAACGGGAGACCTCTTTAGTCCTTTGCTGAATGTAAGTGACTGCACTTTAAAACTTCTCATTGTGTGAGTAGGAGTAGAGAGGGGTGGGAAGCAAGGCAGACAGATTGTTACCTAAACCTCTCTGGGTATTCAGCGGCAACGCTTTAAGAAAACTACACTTCTGTGTGTGTCAAACTCACATATTTTGCCTTATTCGCCCTTCAGCATGCATGGTACTGTAGTGGTTAGCATTATGCTTTACAGTACCAGTGACCCGGGTTCAATTCCCGCCTGGCCTGTATGTTCTCTCTGTTACCGTGTGGGTTTCCTCCCACAATCCAAAGACTAGGATTAAATTGGGGGATGGCGGGGGGCATGGCTTAAAGGACTGGAAGGGCCTACCCCACATTGTACCTCAACAAACAAACAAACAAATAAATAAATAGATAGATGTTTTGGTGAAGAGCACAACTTGATCTGGCCATTTTTCTCTGTATATTTGATAAATTTGTCAGTGTTCTGTTTCTCCTCTCACAAAATGTGCCAGCAAATGTTGGTGATTTTGGTCACACATAGTATCCATTCCCAACTGTCCTTTCTTGTATCTCGTGATAGTCATCGTGGTCACGGTTAACACATGGTGTTAGGTAGAAATTTTCAGGATGCTTATCATGAAAGATGACTTTTATACCAAAACTGGAATAGAGTAGCAATTGATTTGGAAAAACTTGAGGTGATGATACTTCCAGTAATAAAGATCACTGACTAGGACAGGAATGTGTTGAAATATCCCTGAGGAGTTGCTGCGCTTTACTCTGTGTAATCCTAGTGTGTCAGTGATGTGGGTGTGGAAATAGAATTCAGTGAGAGAATAAAACTGTTTAAGTGAAATGTTGAGCTTCCTGCGTGTTAAAATGATTGGACACATCCAGAAGAATATTTCTGAGTGCTTCTACTTGCACAGAAACAGTGAAGGATCATGACACAAATTACTTAGAATATGCATGTCTATCCTGCACTTGTGGCCCCCTTGGGTAATGTCACAGCTGGCTTGATAAAAAGCTTGACTTAAGCTTCTGGTCAATGTCAACCACAAAGGTGTTAGCAGTGGGAGGATTAATGTTGGCGTGTGAAAGGTTAAACTATCTTCCTCAAAGGGCAATGGAAGCAGAGTTCCAAAGTCACATGTCTCTCTCTCTCAAACGGATCATCCCTTCTTTTTTTTAAAATCAGTGACCTTCTAGTTCCAGGTTCTCTCACATGAAGGAACATGCTTTCCCTGTCCACTGTGCCACGATTTCTCAGAATCTGATATGAAGTCTTCTCATCATTCTTCTAAGCTCCAGATACAAGCCTAACCTGATCAATCTTTGATTATAAGGTAGCCTGCCTAATCTAGGTTTAGTATACTTCCTTTGTCTATCTTTCAACATAGCTGGAGACCTATACTGTATACAGAAGTTGATAGTGCCTTATATTTCAGAAGTATGAATTCCCAATTTCTGTAGTTAAACTCTCCGAATCACTTGCTGTACCTACACACGAGCCCCTTGGGAATCATGCACCAGGACAGACAGCTCCCTCTGGGTACCTCAGAGTTCTGCAATCTCTGACTACTCCCATAAAATGTTCCCTTTTATTTTTCCTGTCAAAATGGACATTCATATTTTCCCACTTTATACCCCATTTGCCAAATCTTGGCCCGATCTATCTTTATCACCTTCATGCAGTTGTCCGGCCATCAGAAACTGGGGAATAGATTAATATTACACCCTGTCTTGCCCAGTGAAAAAGGCCAATGGAAAAAGATCTTAATTATCCAAGCCTACTCACTGACCTAAGACAACTTTATTCAAATTATAAGGATACATCAATTTGGAAATGATCAGAAATAAGGGTCAAAATCGGTGTAAGTCCTCAGTGAAGCGGAGGAATCTCTATCAGAGGCTGGTGATTCTGTGGAATTCATTGCCATTGATGGCCAAGTCATTGCATATATTTAAAGCAAAGGTTGATAGGTTCTTGATTAGTAGGGCATCAAAGATCACAGGGAGAAGGCAGAGATATGGGTCGAAAGGGATAATAAACCAGTCATAGTTGAATGGCAGAGCAGACTTGATGGGCCAAATGACCTAATTCTGTTCCTATGTCTTACGATCTTACGGACTTAAAATCAAAAGCCTTGCATATGGATAATTTCTACAATATGGAGGATTATGAAACCTGAACCAGCATTAGTTAAAAAGAGTCAACAAGAAAAATAGTTGGTGGACTGAGTCCAAATGCCCAGAAGTTAATTAGGATTCAGAGAAAAAGGAAAGTTGCAAGCGAAGACAGACTGTTTATTAAAAGTCAGTCAAGTGCACAGGTTATTTCGTTAAATGACATATGCCCAGAAACTATTTGAAAATGCATTATGTAACCAAAGTGGCCTTGGACTTGCACCAGGAGCAATACTGCATTCGCAACCATGATGTAAAAACACCCGAATCTTTTCAATTTACATTGTAAATTTGATTACTTAATTTTCAGTTAATGGTGCATGTGTATTCCTGACAACATTATGCATTAAACAAAGAGCAAAGCACACTTGGAAAGTATACTGGTAATTTGTAACATCTGTTGGATATGGGGTTTACCATGACAACCAACAGATATCCTGATAGCTACTGGTGCCTCGTTTGTATGCAGAGAGAGGGTTCACATGGGAAATTACACAACATACAGAAAACCAACAGGCAAGAAAATAAAAGATTCTCTCCAATATAGGTCTCAGCTTTCTAATGCTGTTGTTCAATTTAAATCTTTTAGATATTAACTGTTGTGACCACAGTTTTGATTCATTTGTTGTGATCAGAAAACAGGTTTGCAATGTAGCAATTACCGGAATACAGATTTCAGAAATATGAATAAAGTATTAGTTTCAAATATTGTAGTTAGATATTTGAGATTCATCAAAATTGATTCTATAAGAAATTAGTTCAACAGAAAAGATTCATATAACAATTACAGCATGGAAACAGGCCATCTCAGCCCTTCCCGTCCGTGCAGAACAATCCCAATTCAATCCCAATTGTTATCACAACTGGTGCATCACTTCATTTCAAAATTGCATGTCGTGAAGTACCAGATTTCCAACTTGTGATTATAAATAAAATTTGAACCCATCTTCTGAATAGTTTCTTTTGTGTGTCAAAATGTAGGAGTTTACCTGGCTGGCAGAAGGTGGGGGACAATTCCCTGGCAACTCCCCTTGCGATGTCGGATTCCTGGCGAGCCGCTTGTGCGGCAGCATCTGCTGCATCAGCTTTGGCCCTTGCGTGTGCGGTTCTGCAGAGAGAGGAAAAAGGTGTCAGCTAGATAGCGGCGGATCTCCTAGACATCAATTTCGGCTCGATGAGGAATCACGTTCCAGGAGGGCTCGCCACGATGCTTTGTATCCCTCAACTACAAAAAAGACAAGAATATGAACGGAGCGATGTTACAATTTGCCCCCGACAAACAGGAGCAAAAAAAAAAAATGCTGTTTTGAATAAAAGCTTTTTTTTACTGTTTAAAGAGAATTATTTGTATCAATTCCAAAAATTAAGAACAACATCATTTGGTTTATTTATATCAATATATGTTATGTAAGAACGTAATGAAAAACAATTTCAAGTAAACAATATATTTGATATACGCCTTTGATGTTGCGCCGTGCTTCTCACAGATTTGCTGGCTTCAGCACTTTTTATTTGAAATACCTTTGTCACTGGGTAATTTTACAGAATTAGAAGAAGAAAGGACATGCTTGGACCTTGCTTTCCTTGGTGCACTTGCCAAGAAATGCGTGAAATGTTAAGACTAGTTCTCTGATCACAATAAGCCAAGTAACTGAGAGCATTAGAGAGAAAATTGGACTCAGGTTCCCAACAAGTTGTAAACACACCTGCACAGAGCTTGAAAAAGACTGGGAAGTGTGCTGTGCTCCAGTCAATATTGCCCAGTACATGACGGGAATGCTCGGATTGTGTGATCTTTAATCCAAATTATCAAAAGCTGATACTGTAAGAGATGGGGAGTTAAAAAAATTGCTATTTATTTATATTTGCATTTGCACAGTTTGTTGTCCATTGACTTTGTTTACAGTTACTGTTCTATAGATTTGCTAAGTATGCCCGCAGTTTTAAAAGAAGTCCCAGGGTTGTTGTACATGGTGATATGTATATACTCTGATAATAAATTTTACTTTGAACTTTGAAATTAACTTTCCTCAGTATTGTCTTTCGGACTTCTAGGAGATAGCAGTTTCAACACAAACACAGCTGCTCTGGCCTTTATTAAGCTGGACAGAGACAATGCCGTCATTGAAGATTAAAGATGTGGCATGTATCCAAATAGCTCGCCTACATACCTTTTGGCATGCAATGAAGTGGACTGCCCTGCACTGTTAAATCCATTTTACAATAGTACACGTTGAATTGTGGTAGAGCGGACACGGCTGAAAGAAAGAGGCATCACAAATACGACGCTGTCATGGCGTAAGCTGGAGAGGTAGTAGTTCAATGGTCTTACTATCCTGACAAAGTCCTTCCCAAGAAGATATGGATTGATTTGCTGGAGAGGAAGCTGGAATGGATGATGAATCTGGACACCCTGATCACTTTGTACTATCAAACCTGATGTCCATAAGACAGCAGTCAAACAAACTCAAGATTAGGCCAACAACTGGCAAAATCAAAATTCTAGGCTTGCTTCTCTGCTGCACTTTAAGGTGATGATTCAAATATTTTAAACCTTGCCATAGGGTTGAGCTGCTTACTGTTTCACCCTCGCAAACAGAAAAAACCATGGGATGGGGACGCACACCCATTAAGCCTCCATCCATTGAACAAACTGACAGGTAGTCCTAGGCTTTGAGTCCCCTGCTCCAGCCTGTTGCCTGTGTCTTCCGGTTCTCTTAGTGACAAAAAATCTCTTAATCTCAGCTTCAGCGCATTTCATTCACAAATACCTGGGTCAGAGAGTTCGGATTGCTTAATTATTATTATTATTATTTTCTCTCTTTTGTATTTGCAGTTTGTTGTCTTTTGTCCATTGGTTGTTTGTCCACATTGTTGGGTGATATTTTCAGAATCAGGATTAGGTTTAATATCACTGGCATATGTTGTAAAATTAGTTGTTATGTGGCAGCAGTACAGTGCAATACATAAACAATAAATACTGTAAATTACAGTAAGCATTACAGAAAATACTGTAATTCTTAATTACATATATAAAACTGTTTATATATATATTTATTTTAAAAGTTAAAATAAACAAGTGTGCAAAAAAATGAAAGCGAAGCACGAAGTAGTGAAGTGGTGTTCATGGGTTCAATGTCCATTCAGAAATCTGATGGCAGAGGGGAAAGGGCTATTTGTTGATTCTAACTGTTGGATTTACTGAGTATGCCTGCACAAAAACAGATCTCACAGTGACAAACATGTACTTTGATAACAAATTTACTTTGAACTTTGAATTAAATTTCTCCTTATCCCACTCTCAACTGTCTGAAGTGTGGACTATGTCACCTCACTCTTTAATAAAAAGGCAGGCTGGTGGTTTCACAACCATTTCTGTTTCATTTGTTATTAACTTTGCTCCTTGAATCTAAAATATGGTGAAGGGATTTAAAATGATCTGCTGCACATGAAATTGACCAGCCCTTTAAATCCCAGTCCAGTAACAGTGATCATGATACTATTGTGCTCACTCAAAATCCCGCATTGATCAGAGTGAAGGGTTTCTTTTTAGTCCTGACGAAGGGTTTCGACCTGAAACGTTGACTGCTTTTTTCAACGGATACTGCCCGTCCTGCTGAGTTCATCCAGCTTTATTGTACGTATTGATCAGATTTCAATTTCTCAGTTCTCAGTTGGGACTTGAATTTGTGCCTCTGTTTTTTTATCCAGACTTCGATGGATAAGGTCCAATATTTTAACATCATATTATTACCTCAATGTGAAGGAGCTTCAGCTATCAGCTGGGAGCAGTAAAGTCAACCTCTGCATTTGTCACATCTGTGGCACCAGCAGTTCTCTGGGTGGGATGTTTATCACAAGATAAAAATGGTGTCCCATTTAGAATCCTACAAGAAGTTGTGGATACAGACCAGTCCATCACGGGTAAAGCCCTCCCCACCACTGAGCACATCTATACAGAGTGTTGTCGCCAAAAGCAGCATCCATCAGAAGCAACCCCCACCACCCAGGTCATGCTCTCTTCTCCCTGCTGCCATCAGGAAGAAGGTACAGGAGCCTCAGGACTTGCACCACCAGGTTCAGAAACAGTTATTACCCCTCAACCGTCAGGCTCTGGAACCAGAGGGAATAACTTCACTTGCCCCACCACTGAAATTTTCCCACAACTCTTCATCTCATGTTCTTGATATTCATTGTTTGCTTGCTTATTAATTGATTGATTATTATTATTTCTCTTTTCCTTTCTTTTTGTATTTGTACGGTTTGTTGACTTTTGTGTACGGATTATTTACCTTTCATTGATTCTGTTATGGTTATGTATTTATGGAGTACACCCATGGGAAAATAAATCTCTAGGTTGTATATGTTGAAATATATGTACTTTGATAATAAATTTACATTGGACTTTGACCATAAGAGAAACAAAGCAAATGAAATCAGTGACTAAATAGTCTGGTTTGCTGTGGTTGACTGGGCATAAGAAGAACGCCCAGTTATCTTTAGAAATGACATGTCACCTCTGATGTCAGCAAAACAAAAGAGGTGGTCATTGACTTCAGGAAGGGGGCTGTGCACTTGCCTCTGTCTTCATCAATGGTGCTGAGGTTGAGAGAGTGCTTCACTGTCCTAGGAGTGACCATTACTTATAGTCTTTCCTGGTCCAAACATGTAGATGTCATGGCCAAGAAAGTTTACCAGCACCTCTACTTCCCCAGGAGGCTGATGAAATTTGGCTCTCCCCATTGACCCATACCAATTTTCTATTGATCTACCATGGAAAAGTAACCTAGCTTTATGTATAAGTTTGGTATGGTTACCGTTCTGCACGTGATGACAAGAAACTGTGGATTCAACACAGTAATCAGCTTCTCTCTAATGAACTCTCTCTTATCTTCTCACTGCCTCAGTAAAGCAGCCGGCATTATCAAATACCCCACCCAGCTCAGACATTCTCGTTTCACCCCTCTCTCATTGGGCAGAAGGTACAAAAGCCTAGAAGCATGTACCACCAGGCTCAAAGACAGCTTCTAACCCGCTATTATAAATCTATTAAATTGTTCCTTAGTATCATAAGATGGACTCATGACCTCACAATCTACCTCGTTATGACCCTACCCGCACTGCACTTTCTCTGTAGCTGTTGCGCTTTAATCCGCACTCTGTTTTTTGTTTCACCTTATTCTACCTCAATGCACTGTTGCAATGATTTGATCTGTAAGACCAGCATGCAAAACAAACTTTTTGCTCTGCCTCGGAACGTGTGACAATAAGAAACCAATTCCAACTCTTTATGGTAAAAAAACTCATAAACCCTCAGTTTGGCATCAGTTCCAAAATACAACACTCACAGTAGAACAACATTCTTTCAATCCTGTTTTGACGTGCTAAGCATAGGTAAAATTGGCCCATCTGTAAACAGGTTTTCATCTTCTAGCAGAAGTAACAAAAGTACTTGTATATTGTATACATGAACCACCTGCTTTAAAGAGTATGTTTTGAATAAACAGGGTAAATTGTGTTTGCTAAAGATTCACAAGTACCTTTGAGAAACAGTATCAATAAATTTGAAATAATTGCTCACTACAGATTTGTAATTTGCATTCCTTTAGTGTGATAAGTAATGATCGACGTGGCTGTGGATAATACTGATATCATCAGGAAAACACTGAAGCAGAGTTAGGATATTTTGCCCGTCAAGCCTGTACCGCCATTAGATCTTGGCTAACTTATTTTCCCTCTCCCACGAGCAATGTGGTAGTGCGGTGGCCAGAACATTGCCCTACAACAGCAGCTGTAAGACTGGGGTTCAAATCCCACTGCAGTCAACAAAGAGCCCGCACACTCGCCCCACAACCTCGTGAGCCTCAATGGGTCCCAAGTATAATTGGCAGTTAAGTGACATTTATTTCCTGAGGTGAAGTATTTGATGCAAATGGTTATCCCTGGGATAACATAGCTAAATTAATTTACATACAACAAAGGATGTGACTGAAAGTTGGACCAGAGTAAACTATGTTGGCCAACTACACGGCAGGGTGTTAATGGAAAGAATTTCCTTTCCGTTGTAGATGGAAAGTGGTATGTAGATGGTCTTTGGCAGGAAAATTCTATTCAATTTTTCAACATTTTAATACATTTTCCTTAAATTCTAAAGATTAAGTGAAATAAAGTAACAAAAGAAATGCAGTTGTGATACAGGCAATATTTAAGTCGTATAATCCTTGGGTCCAATCCCCAGTCAGCCTGATCCCTCCTCCCAACACCTCCCACCCACTCTATCCGGCACACAGGCTTCCAATCTCTATCCTCCCTTTGCCTCTCCAACCGCAGAACTGGACAGGGCCCAGATTCCTTAATGAAAATACTTTTACAAGTATTATTATTTACTTTACTTACTGCATCTACTCCAGTAACTCACTAATACAAACTCTCTCTACAACGACAGCTATTTTCTTCTGAGAATTTTCACTGAAGTGACAATTAGGAAATGCTCAACTCGAGAGTTGGGTGGAGAGGGATAGAAAGACATCTGGTAATGTTCTGATGTTCTGGCCAAGTGCTCAGTTGTTTCACACCTATAAAGTGCCAGGAAATGGACTGACATTATCAGTTTCTATTGTGGGATTTTGCTGATAGCATGCTTCAATGGATTTGGATCATCATGAAAGAAAATGAAAATGTAATGAATGTGAAAGCTATAGATTTATTGCTAGCTATGTGATATTCAAGTACTTTTTAAATGTTATCTGAATTTAGGAGTGGATTAATGACCGCATTCCTTGGTTTGTAACATTTCAGAAAATAAATTCTACAATCTGTGGTGTTGAAAATGATATTAAAGGATATTGTGTTTATGGTCTGTGGGCTTTTTCATCGCCTGTTCCTTTTCCGTTTTGTGGTGCGAGGGGAAGATGTTTGGGGGTTGAAGTTCTGTTGGTTGTTTTTGTGCGGGGGAGGGGTTGCTTTTTGGGGACCGATGTTCCTGTTCCGTTTTGTCTGGGTAGAGGGTGATTTTGGGAGGTTGATGATCGGGATGCTGTTCTTCTTTGTTTGGGGAGGGTGGGTTTGATGTTCCTCTCTGAACAACTTTCACGTTCTTTCTTTCTTTTGTGGCTATCTGGAGAAGACAAATTTCAGAGTTGTGTATGGATATATGCTTTGATAATAAATGAACCTTTGAAAGCAATATGTTGTGATTTATGATTCAGAAGTGTTGGACAAGACAAAATTCAGTTCTTATTAAAGCCTTATTTAGTATAACACAAAAACTTCACACAGAATATTACAGCTTCAAAATTAAGTACGGGAACATTTTGGAAATCCTTGGTTGAAAGATCAGGCCAATCTTAATGGAAAAGAGAAATACAGTTAGAAGAGATATTTATGGAGGGCATTCCAGCTGATAATGGTAATGATTAAAAGCATGAAGATTTAAAATGTTAATGCTATGCTCGTGTAGATATTGACTTTGATCACACTGTCTGCACAACTTAATAATTCTGATGTGGAACATTAACATACAGTTACATCATGCACAATTTCTCTGCTTTTATCTGTAGCAGCAGGTCTTGCCGAAGGACAAAAGTTTCAATAAACAAAGACTGAACCACAGAACATCAGTACAGCCAGGAGCAATAGGATGGGCTAAACCTGGGGAAATGCCAAAGGACGAGAATGTAGATGTGAACAAGAAGATCTCAGTGGAATGGTGACATCAGGCATTCAACACAGAAGCTGGCAGAAAGGATACCACAATGGCAAGATCGTGTGACGGCCACTGCCAGTCTGTATCTGATATTAATTGACAGCATTTGACACAGAAGCAATATAAGCTATTCCAGCCAACTATCCACGAAAGCAGTAGACCCAGCCAGCTATTCATTAAAGCAGCCAGCCATCTATTAAAACAATCAATCTCCATTAATAAACAAGTTCAATTCTTATAACTGAGCTGCCAGATGTCAGATAAACTGGTAATCATTAGAACCACCTCAGCAACAAACTATTTCTTAAGAACAAAGATTCAAGATTGTTTATTGTCATTAATCGGTACACAAGAGTAAATGATTGATACTCTGAATCTGATGCAGGATTAAAAAAAAACACAACAAAAAAGACGAAAAATCTGAATACATAAGATTAGCTTATAGACTGGGTAGATGTACATAAAATAACGCTAGATACAGGAGTATTTGCACACAAGGTGACTCTGACAGGAAATGATATAGTAGTAGTGGGAGGTGTAGTGGGGTGGGTTAATGGATGGAAGTGTTGATCAGCCTGATGGACTTCGCTTCTATTAAAACTGGCCCTTACTTCTATTAACGGGTACAGCGCACTGCTCTTAATCAGTTGGAAGCTTAGATTAAGAGACAAAGGAAAACTAAGAATACAACACTTGGAATCTGATATTTATAAAACCCTCTAAAATACTTTATATTCCAATGTCTCACATTATAACAGTATTCATTTCCACAGGGTTTGTTCAGCAGTACTTCATTTGCAATGCTTGTCCAAAATAGATAGCAAATATAGATCATAACCACATTACAACTTACTGCCACTAACAGCATTTTAATGGTGCGGGAGACAGCAAAGAGCCAACTGTTGAGCAGTGCAGTTTGAGACAGCAATGATAGAATATGTCTTTAATCGTTCTTCTGGCCCCATTTAAAGTTGCTTTACCATTTACAAATGTAATCCTGAGAGCCATTAGCTTTGGCACTACCTTAGTGGTTGAATTCAGCTCTGTCGGCATCATCTGAATGAATTGACTGGTGCACAAGAAATCTATTTTTATTTGTTGCAAGCTGGGTCTTGCCACAGGTCAAATCCCTTCCATACCAAGGCATAAGCTCACATATGAAACAAATATATTTAGTTTAATGTTTTCCGTAAGCTAGCAGCCAATAATAGTCAATAGCTTTAAACTATGATGAATATTGGAAATGAATTGCTAGCTTAATTGTGAACTGTTTATTAGAATAGCGCATTTTGGAAAATGTTTTCAAAAATCTAACCGTGATGATTATTGGAAGAGAACAGGATTATCTTGGAATTTTAGAGATGTTATCTAGAAGTCCACTCTACTGGGTCTCCAGATAAAAACAAACTGAACATTTAAGGTTGCTAAATTTAGAAACATGCTAGTTGGAGTTATAAAGAGACCTAATCTACACACACTAATGGCAAAGCTGCTACTTAAAATGCCAAAATTCCTCTTATACCAGTCTGCAATACTTCCTCAATGAAAGACAGCCATTATTCAAATGCATACCATTTTCAGTTTATTGAAAGCACAACCAAATTTGGACGTGGTTGGGACTGATAGTATTTACTGTATGGGTACAGACAAATCCTTCCAATTGATCCACGTCTGGTGTTTTTCTCCAAACAAGTTACCACCCACTTTATTATCATATCTTTCTCTTCCTCTTACTGATGTTTCTATTAAAATCAGCTATTACTTAGTTCTTGACTCAAAACCATGGGCAGGAATACAGAGGGTGTGGCATTGCTCTGTTGGTAAAAAAATTAAATTAAATCATTAGAAAGAGGTTACATAGGGTCAGAAGGTGTTGAATCGCTGTGGATAGAGCTAAGGAACTGCAAGGGTAAAATAACCCTTATGGGAGTTGTATACAGACCCCCCAAAGATGTGGTCTACAGGTTACAATGGGAGATAGAAAATGCATGCCAAAAAGGCAATGTTACAATAGTCACAGGGGATTTCAACATGCAGACAGATAGGGAAAATCAGGGTGGTGCTGAATTCCAGGAAGGGGAGTTTCTAGAATGCCTACAAGATGGCTCCTTAGAGCAGTTCATGGTTGAGCCCACTAGAGGAACAGCTATTCTGGATTGGGTGTTGTGGAATGAACCAGAATTGATTTGAAAGCTAAAGGTAAAAGAACCCAAGTGATCATAATATGATCAAATTTTCCTTGAAATTTGAGGAGAAGCTAAAGTCAGACATATCAGTATTACAGTGGAGTAAAGGAAGTTACAGAGGCATGAGAGAGGAGTTGGCCAGAATTGATCAGAAAAGAACACCGGCAGGGATGATGGAGAGCAGCAATGGCTGGAATTTCTAGAAGCAACTTGGAAGGTGCAGGATATAGACATCCCAAATGGGAAGAAAGATTCTAAAAGCATTTAAATACGAACATAAGGCAATTAAAAAGTAATTAAGAAGGTAAAGATGGAACACAAAAGTAAGCTAGTCAATAATATTAAAGAGGATATCAAAAGTTTCTTCAGATACATAAAGTGTAAAAGGGAGGTGAGAGTGGATATCAGTCCACTGGAAAATGATCATGGACAAGTAATGGGGGGACAAGGAAATAGTGGATGAACTGAATAAGTATTCTGCATCAGTCTTCACCATACTTCATAGCAGTATGGTGGAAGTCCCAGGTGTCAGGGGTCATGAAGTGTCTGAAGTTACCATAACTAGAGAGAAGGTTCTGGGGAAACTGTAAGTTCTGAAGGTAGATAAGTCACCTGGACCAGATGGACCATACCCCAGGATTCTGAAAGAGATAGCTGGAGGGATTGTGGAGGTATTACTAACGATCTTTCAAGAATCACTAGACTCTGAAATGATTCCAGAAGACTGGAAAATTGCAAATATCACTCCACTCTTGAAGAAACGAGAAAGGCAAAAGAAAGGAAATTATAGGCCAGTTAGTCCGACCTCTAACAGTTGGGAGGATGTTGGAGTCGATTGTTAAGGACATTGTTTCGGGGTACTTGAAGCACATGATAAAATGGACTATACCCAGCATGGTTTCGTCAAGGGAAAATCTTGCTCGACAAATCTGTTGGAATTCATTGAAGAAATAACAAGGAGGATAGACAAAGGAGAATTGGTTGGTGTTGTGTACTTGGATTTTCAGAAGGCCTTTAATAAGGTGTCATACATGAGGCTGCTTAACAAGCTAAGAGCCCATGGTATTATAGGAAAGATTCTTGCATGGATAAAGCAGTGGCTGACTGGCAAGAGGCAAAGAGTGGTAATAAAGGGAGCCTTTTCTGAGTGGCTGCTTGTGATTAGTAGTGTTCCATGGGGGTCTGTGTTGGGACTGATTCCTTTTAAGTTATATGTCAATGATTTCGATGAAATTGATGGCTTTGTTGCAAAGTTTGCAGACGATACAAAGATAGGTGGAGGAGCAGGTAGTTTTGAGGAAATAGGGAGACTACAGAAGGACAGACAGATTAGAAGAAGTGGCAGATGGAATACAGTGTCAGGAAGTGTATGGTCATGCACTTTGGTAGAAGAAATGAAGGAGTTGACTATTTTCTAAATGGAGAGAATTACAAAAAAACTGAAGTGCAAAAGAATTTAGGAGTCCTTGTGCAGGATTCCCTAAAGGTTAATTTGAAAGTTGAGTCCACGGTGAGGAAGGCAAATATGATGTTAGCAGGAGGTTCATGAAAATAATTCCAGGATTAAACACTTGTCATATAAAGAGCATTTGATGGGTCTGTATTTACTAGAATTCAGAAGAATGAGGTGACCTAATTGAAACCTATCAAATGGTGAAAGGCCTTGATAGAGTGAATATGGAAATGATGTTTCCTATGGTGGAAGTATCTAAGACCAAGGGATGCTGTCTCAAAATGGATGGGTGTCCTTTTAGAGCAGAGATGATGGGGAAATTCTTAAGCCAGAGAGTGGTGAATCTGTGGAATTCGTTGCCACAGGCATCTGTGGAGGCAAAGTCTTTAAATATATTTACATTTACTTTTGAGATTGATAAGATTCTTGATTAGTCAGGGCATGAAGGGATACAGGGAGAAGGCAGGAAACTGGGGCTGAGAGGAAAATCGGACTAGCAATGATGAAATGGCGGAGCAGATTCGATGGGCCAAATGGCCTAATTCTGCTCCTATATTTTATGGTCTTATAGCCTAACCATTCAATCCCTCATGTTGAGTTGGATTAGAACATACCACTGGTTATGAAAGCATCTGACTTTCTTCCAAGCTACACTTTTGAACCTGCAATCAGATTTTAGAATCAGAATCAGAATCAGGTTTATTATCATCGGCCTGTGGCGTGAAATTTGTTAACTTAGCAGCAGCAGTTCGATGCTAGCATAATACAAAAGAAAAAAAAACCAATAAAAATAATTATAAATAAATAAGTAAATCAATTACAGTATACATATATTGAATAGGTTAAAATGTGCAAAACAAAATATTGTATATTAAAAAAAAAGTGAGGTAGTGTCCAATGGTTCAGTGTCCATTTAGAAATTGGATGGCAGAGGGGGAGAAGCTGTTCCTGAATCGCTGAGTGTGTGCCTTCAGGCTTCTGTATCTCCTACCTGATGGTAACAGTGAGAAAAGGGTGAGCCCTGGGTGCTGGAAGTCCTTAATAATGGACGCTACCTTTCTGAGACACCGCTCCCTAAAGATGTCCTGGGTACTTTGTGGGCTAGTACCCAAGATGGAACTGAATAGATTTACAACCCTCTGCAGCTTCTTTTGGTCCTGTGCAGTAGCCCCTCCATACCAGACAGTGATACAGCCTGCATGGTGCTGCACGGTACATCTATAGAAGTTTTTGAGTGTATTTGTTGACATGCCAAATCTCTTCCAACTCCTAATGAAGTGTAGCCGCTGTCTTGCCTTCGTTATACCTCGATATGTTGGGACCAGGTTAGAGATCTTGACAACCAGGAACTTGAAGCTGCTCACTCTCTCCACTTCTGATCCCTCTGTAAGGATTGGTATGTGTTCCTTCGTTTTACCCTTCCTGAAGTCCACTATCAGCTCTTTCATCTTACTGATGTTGAGTGCCTGGCTGTTGCTGCGACACAACTCCACTAGTTGGCATATCTCACTCCTGTACACCCTCTCATCGCCCTGAGATTCTACCAACAATGGTTGTATCGTCAGCAAATTTATAGATGGTATTTCAGCTGTGCTTAGCCGCACAGTCATGTGTATACAGAGAGTAGAGCAGTGGACTAAGCACACACCCCTGAGGGGCGCCAGTGTTGATCATCCACGAGGGTAATATGTTATCACCAATCCACACAGATTGTGGTCTTCCGGTTAGTAAGTCAAGGATCCAATTGCAGAGGGAGGTACAGAGGCCCAGGTTCTACAACTTCTCAGTCAGGATTGTGGGAATGATGGTATTAAATGCTGAGCTATAGTTGATGAACAGCATCCTGACATAGATGTTTATGGTGTCCAGGTGGTCTAAAGCCGTGTGGAGAGCCATTGAGATTTCATCTGCTGTTGACCTATCGTAGCAATAGGCAAATGCAATGGGTCCAGGTCCTTGCTGAGGCAGGAGTTCAGTCTAGTCATGACCAAACTCTCAAAGCTTTTCATCACTGGAGATGTGAGTGCTACCGGGCGATAGTCATTAAGGCAGCCCACATTATTCTTCTTAGGCACTGGTATAATTGTTGCCTTTTTGAAGCAAGTGGGAACGTCCGGCCATAGCAGTGAGAGGTTGAAAATGTCCTTGAATACTCCCGCTAGCTGGTTGGCACAAGTTTTCAGAGCCTAACCAGGTATTCCATCAGGACCTTCCGCCTTGTGAGGGTTCACCCTCTTTAAAGACAGCCTAACATCGGCCTCTGAGACAGAGATCACAGGGTCATATGTGATATGGTGCAACTCAAACTACCTGCGTCTCAATATCACCAAGACCAAGGAGATGGTGGTGGACTTTAGGAGATCTAGGCCTCATATGGAGCCAGTGATCATTAATGGAGAATGTGTGGAGCAGGTTAAGACCTACAAGTATCTGGGAGTACAGTTAGACAAGAAGCTAGACTGGACTGCCAACACAGATGCCTTGTGCAGGAAGGCACAGAGTCGACTGTACTTCCTAAGAAGGTTGGCGTCATTCAATGTCTGTAGTGAGATGCTGAAGATGTTCTATAGGTCAGTTGTGGAGAGCGCCCTCTTCTTTGTGGTGGCGTGTTGGGGAGGAAGCATTAAGAAGAGGGACGCCTCACGTCTTAATAAGCTGGTAAGGAAGGCGGGCTCTGTCGTGGGCAAAGTACTGGAGAGTTTAACATCGGTAGCTGAGCGAAGGGCGCTGAGTAGGCTACGGTCAATTATGGAAAACTCTGAACATCCTCTACATAGCACCATCCAGAGACAGAGAAGCAGTTTCAGCGACAGGTTACTATCGATGCAATGCTCCTCAGACAGGATGAAGAGGTCAATACTCCCCAATGCCATTAGGCTTTACAATTCTACCGCCAGGACTTAAGAACTTTTTAAAAGCTATTATTAATGCTTTTTGAGATAGTGATTTAGATGCATATCATATTTTTTACTGAGTTAAGTATTGTATGTAATTAGTTTTGCTACAACAAGCGTATGGGACATTGGAAAAAAAGTTGAATTTCCCCATGGGGATGAATAAAGTATCTATCTATCTATCTATCTATCTATCTATCTATCTATCAGGTGCAGCAGGGATCTTTACAGCTGTAGTGGTGTTCTCCCTTTTAAAGCGTGCATAGAAGGTGTTCAGTTCATCTGGTAGTGAAGCATCGCTGCCATTCATGCTATTGGGTTTCACTTTGTGGGAAGTAATGTCCTGCAAACCCTGCCAGAGTTGCCGTACATCCGATGTCGCCTCCAACCTCGTTCGAAATTGTCTCTTCACCTTTGAAATAGCCCTCTGCAGATCATACCTGGTTTTCTGGTACAGGCCTTGGTTGCCAGACTTGAATGCCACAGATCTATCCCTCAGCAGACGACGTACCTCCTGGTTCATCCACGGCTTTTGGTTTGGGAATGCACAGCAAGTCTCTGTAGGCACACACTCATCCACACGGGTTTTAATGAAGTCGGTAACAACTGCAGCATACTCATCCAGATTCAAAGATTAAATCCTGAATACAGTTCAGTCCACTGATTCAAAGCAGTCCAGTGGGCACTCCTGTGCTTCCTTTGTCCATACTGTAGACTGAAAGTCCAATTTCCGATTTAATTATGATGCTATACGTCACTCAGTCTGTTGGGTTCATACTGGCTCCCAGGACAATCCCATCAGTCCCATTCACACCCTCATTTCCTGGTCCCCTAGCAACTAATCCCCTCTCATGCACCCATCATTACACAAAGGGTAATTTATGGTACTTGTTAACTTAAGAGAAACAAAAGAGATTTTGCAGATGGTGGAATACTGGAAGAGCTCAGCAGGTCAGGCAGCATCTATGGAGAGGAAAAAAGAGCGGACATTTTGGGTCAAGACCCTTGTTCAGGACTGGAAAGGGAAAAGGCTGAAGCCAGAATAAAGCAGTGGGGAGAGTTCAAGCTCAAAGGTGATAGGTGAGATGAGGAGAGGGGGTAGTTAACTGGGTGGGGGAGGAGAGACTTTCAGACACCTCCTCTTACTTACCCCTTGAAGAGGACCACACTCGGAACCATCAAAATATTGTCTTCCACAGTATCACCAACCTCACCAACTCTGGAGATCTCCCAACCACTGCCACCAGCATAGTCCCCTTACCCCACACTGTTCGTTTCTACCTCCCTGCAGTAGCTCTAACTACTGAACCACCATGCCTCTAATTGATGATACCCAAGTGATTAGGAATTAATTAATGCAAATGAGATCTTTACCATCGACTGTTAGAATACTGAATACGGGTCACTGCCATCATCACTCAATAAGGATTTAACAAGAAACTTGCAAGTCAGTGACACTTAATCATGGATAATGGTTTTTTATTCAAAAAGCAGGTTGATCTTTTCTAGAAAGCTTAAAATAAATTCTCAGCCTATATAATTTTGACTTGTAAATTAAGTCTACTTGTCAAGTCTCCAATTCTAAAAGTAACAAACTGAGATATCCTACCACTAAACATATCTTTACCCCTTCCCACCGCTTTCCACAGGGATCACTCCCTCCGTGACTCCCTTGTCCATTCATCCCTCCCCACTAATCTCCCTCCTGGCACTCAACCCTGCAAGTGGCTAAAGTGGTAAACCTGCCCTTTCACCTCCTCCCTCACCTCCATTCAGGACTCCAAACAGTCCTTCCCGGTAAGGCAACATTTCACCTCTGAACCCGATGGGTTTGTCTTTTGTGTCTGGTGCTCTCAACGTAGCCTCCTCTACAATGGCGAGACCTATTGTAAACTGGGGTGGGGCCACGCCACCGAGCACCTTGGCTTCATCTGCCAAAAGCAGAGCTTCATTTTAATTCTGATTCTCATTCCTGTGTCCGGTATTTCGGTCCACGGCCTCCACTTGTGCCAAGATGAGGTCACCCTCAGGGTGGAGGAGCAACACTTAATATTCTGTCTGGGTAGCCTCCAACTGACGGCAAGAATAATGATTTCTCCTTCCAGTTGAAAAAAAAACTCCCTCTCCTTTAATTCTATTCCCAACTCTGATCTTTTACCTCTTCTCACCTGCCTATCACTTCTCCTCCTCTTTCCCTTTCTCCTAAGGTCTACTCTCCTCTCAAAACAGGTTCCTTCTCCTCCACCCTTTATCTTCCCCACTCAGCTGGCTTCACCTATCATCTTCTAGCTAGTCTCCTTCCCCGCCCCCAACCTTTTCATTCTGGCGTCTTCCCCCTTCTTTTCCAGTCCTGAAGAAGGGTCTCGGCCCAAACCATCGACTGTTTATTCATCTTCATAGATACTGCTTGACCTGCTGAGTTCCTCCAGCACTTTGTGTATGCTGCTTGAGATATGCAGCTGATGTAACCTTTTCATATGGACTAAAACCATGCAGATTCCATTAACACAAATCAACACAGTACTATCAGACATTACCAACCTGCTTCTAACATATTCCTGTGGAAGAGGCATTGGTAAACTAGACAAGGGCATTGACATTCACTGGCAAACTTAACTCTGAACACCACCGAATGAAGGCAAGGTTGTCCAATAATTGGTTTCTCATTTTGGCTTCTGTGAGATATTTAGACCATAAGACACAGGAGCAGAATTAGGCCATTTGGCCCATCGAGCCTGCTCCGCCATTCAGTCATGACTGATCCTTGTTTTTCTCCTCCTCAAACCCAGTTCCAGGCCTTCTCCTGGTAACCTTTGATGCCACGTCCAATCAAGAACCTATCAATCTCTGCCTTAATTACACCCAAAGACCTGGCCTCCACAGCTGCACATGGCAACAAATTCCACAAATTCACTACTCTCTGGCTAAAGAAATTTCTCCGCATCTCTGTTTTGAAAGGACACCCCTCTATCCTGAGGCTGTGCCGTCCTATCCTAGACTCTTCTACCATGGGAAACATCCTTTCCACATCTACTCTGTCCAGGCCTTTCAACATTCCAAAGGTTTCAATGAGATCCCCTCTCATCCTTCCAGATTCCAGCGAGTACAGATCCAGGGCCATCAAACATTCCTCGTATGACAATCCTTTCATTCCTGGAATAATTTAGTTTCACAGTAAGTGCTTTTTTTAATCGCCTTTTGTTTATTCAGGCCTATTCTGCATTGCTTTTGCAGGCTTCTCTTTGTATACTCATTGTCATTACCTAACAGCATGAGAGCCAAACTGAGTGGCCTAGTATCATTTATGCTGCTAACCTACATTATTGCATATTTGGCCTGTGCAAGATGTTTGAAGAGAACTGCAGTCAAAGAAGCTAATTCATTCAACCACTATATACCTTTCGTGAGTACAAAAATTTGCATATTCAAAGACATCAATGTGTACAGGATTGAGATAGATCAGCTGGTTCAGTGGTGGGTCACAGCAGTAACCTTGTGCTCAATATCAGTAAGACTGTGGACTTCAGGAAGAGGGACCCCACACCAATCCTCATCTAAAGATGAACAGTAGAAAGGGTTCCTGGGTGTCATCATCTCCGAAGATCTACCCTGGGCTCAACTTATCGATGCAATTACAAAGAAGGCAATCCTGCAGCTATATTTCATGGAGTCTGAGGAGACTCGGTATGTCACCAATAACTCTTGCAAATTTCTACAGATGTACCGTGGAGAGCATTCTACCAGGTTGCAACACCATCTGGTTTGGAGGAGCCACTGCACAGGAATGCAAAGAGCTACAGAAAGTTGGAAATTCAGCCAGCTCCTTCATGGGCATTATCCTCCACAGCATCGCGGACACCTTCAAAAGACAATGCCTCTAAAAGGTGGTATCCATCATTAAGGACCTCCATCATTCATCAGGTTCCTGAATGGTCAGTGAGCCCATGTGCACTGTGCAATACATCACTATTATTTTCTTTTTTTGCTTTTTTTTGCACTACTTATTTAATTCAACTCTCTCTCTCTCTCTATATATATATATATATTAATGTAATATACAGCTTTTTATTATTATGTATTGCTGCCACAAAACAACAATTTTCATTATATATATCAGAAATATTAAACTTAATTCTGGTTCACTAGTTTGGCTTATGGGATGGTAGGTTTACCTTGAGACTGATAGGTAGATAGATACTTCATTGATCCCAGTTGAAATTACAGTGTCACAGTAGCATTACAAATATTAGAAAAGTAAGAAAGAATTAAAAAACAAGTTACCTCAAACAGTCTTAACAGGAGGGGTCATCACTTCCCCGACTTGAGGTTAACTCATTATGGAGCCTAATGGCCAAAGGTAAGAATGTTCTCGTACAGTGGTCTTTGGAGCAGCACAGTTGTTCTAGTCTATGACTAAAATTGCTCCTCTGTTCAGCCAAGGTGAAATGCAGAGGGTGAGAAACATTGTCCAGAATTGCCAGGGTGTTCCAGCGGGTCCTTTGTTCTAACAGTGTGTCCAGTTTGACTCCTATAACAGAGGCAGCCTTTGTAATCAGTTTATTGAGCCTGCTGATGCCATCACCCCAACACACCACCACATAGAAGATTGTACTGGTGACAACAGAGTGGTAGAACATGTGAAGGAGAGGCCTGCATACTCTAAAGGACCTCAGTCTCCTTAGGATGTGGAGGTGACTCTGGTCCTTCTTGTACACAGCCTCTGTGTTGGTGCTTCAGGTGCACCCCCCGGTACTTGTAGGTCCTCACCACATCCACATCCTCACCATCAATAGTAACCGGGAGCAAAGCAGGCTTAGTCTTCCTAAAGTCCATCACCATCTCCTTTGTCTTACTAATGTTGAGCTGAAGATGATTCAGCTCACCTGCAACCCCATTTGAGAAAAGTCCTACACCAGGGCCCTGTATTCATCGTTCTGTCCTTCCTTTATACACCCAACTATTGCTGAGTCATCAGAGAATTTCTGCAGACAACTCAGTGCTGTATCTAAAGTCCGAGGTATACAGGGTAAACAGGAATGGAGCCAGTACTGTCCCCTGTGAGGCCCCAGAGCTGATAAAAGCCCTGTCTGACACACAGCTCTGAAGCTGCCAGTTAGGTAGTCCATTATCCAGGATACAATGGAAGTGCCAACCTGCATTGAACGGAGATTTTCTCTCAACAATGAGGACTGTATGGTATTGAAGGCACTTGAGAAATCAAAAAACACGATCCCCACAGTGCTGATCTGCTTATTCAAATGGGAGTAGGCTCTGTTCAGCAGGTAGATGACAGCATTGTTGACTCCAGTGTGCTCCTAGAGGGAAAAAGCAGAGGATCGAGGGCTGATCTGACCAGGGGTTGGAGGTGAGCCAGGACCAGCCTCTTTAGGGTCTTCAGGATGCGTGAGGTCAGGGCCACTGGACTTTTTGTTGGCTCTTCTTGGGTATTGGAGCAACACGTGATGTTTTCCACACAGTCAGGACCCTTTCCAGGGGGAGACTCAGATTGACAATGCGCTGGAGAACTCCACAGAGCTGCTCAGCACACTCCTACAGGACCCTGGGGTTCACACCATTCTGTCCCAATGCTTTACCGGGTTGGAGTTTCCCCAGAGCCCTTTTCACCTGCTCAGTAGTGAAGGTGAGCCCATGATGACTGAGGAGTTGGTGGGGACGATAGCATTTGGTACGTGGAGGTGTGAATGGTAGGTTCTGGGCAAGGAGGGGATGTAGACAGTGGTAGCCGGTGTTGTTCATCCACGTGAGAAGGCTAGGTCTCTTCTCTCTAGAGTAAAAGATAACATCACTGAAATATATAAGATTTCTTAGAGTGTTGGACAGGCTAGATAAAGGATAGGGAGGATATTTCCTCTGAATAACGAATCTGGAACTTGGTCACCGACTCAAAGAGGTAGCCATTGAATGAAGTGAGGAGACATTTCTCCAGTCAGACAGCGGTGAACATTTGGAATTCTCTACTCCAGAGGCCTGTGGAGGTTGAGTCACAGAGTTCATTCAAAATAGAGACGGAGAGACTTTGGTTACTAAATGAAGAGAGACAAACGTAGAGCAGGAAAATGGTTATTGAAGTAGGGGTTTAGGCATGATCAAGTTGAATTATGGAGCAAACATGAGGGAAAACAGTTGCTATTTCTTAATAGGCACTTCTGGCAATTGAGTTCCTTATTGTCCTTGCTTAATCGCTCCTGAACTGAGAAGAGAATTTAGAGTCGACCACATTTTGAGTCTGAAGTCACATATATTCTTGAGAAGTGATGGTGTCAGATTACTTTCCCCAAACGACAATAAAAAACCATGAAGGTTTTTATAATAATCAAATAAATTCATATTCCTGAGACCAGTCTCTTTTATTTATCCTAGCTTTAATTAATTCTTGTATATGAATTCTCCACCTGTCATCGTGGGATACAACTCATCCATCTCAATCAATGGTCCAGAACTCTGCTTGCTGCTCTGGTAACCCGATCAGTAGGCTGCTGTAACACCTAACTAGTTCATTTTGCTTCATAAGCAACAAGTGATATGTATTGGTAAATGTGCAATATTTTCCAAGAACTAATTGCTGTTCTATCTTTAGCAGGTTAATTGCTCATTGTAAATTGACCCGTGATTAGGCTAGTGTTAAATTGGTGGGTTGCTGGGTGGCATGGCTCAAAGGGCTGGAAGGGCCTTACTTCATGCTGTATCTCAATCAATTAAAAAATATATATAAATAAATGTAGTTATTTGGCTTTCAACAAACTGCAAGATTAGCTTTTGAGGCACCGCATGAGAAACCAGAAGATCGCAAGTACAAATGTAGATAAAGCAAAGCCATCAATTAAACAGGATATTTCAATGCTCTCAGACAGTAATTTCAGTGCCCAGAACACTCAGTAACTCATGCTGTTCTGCATGCAAAATAATTTCGGCAGAGCTGTCCCTCCAAACTGCAAGTAAAAATACAACGATTAATGAGCCAACGAGAACAAACACAGACCTTTTTTAATTCAGGCCCATTTTAATTTATGTAATGCTGTACCAATATAAGAGATCATTGCTGCTTCTTCAATTATATCATAAGTCACCATTAAATCAATGCTGGGCAATCTTTACATCCTGTGATATCACAAAAGATCCATTAGTTTTCTGAAATTGAGTAACTTCATAAGTTTCATTTTTGAGTTCTCCTTCTATCTCTGGAATGAGGATTACATACTTTGACAGTGTTTTGTGGGTTCTGAGGTCAGTGAGGGGCAGGAGGCAGCAGATAGGTGGGTCATTTGTGAGGCAGTGTACCTCTACCACTGCCTATAGAGCTCATCTATGCATTCCCATCGCATGGCCTTGAAGTTCTCAACACCATCTCAGTGGGGGGATGCTGCATTTTTTCAAGGATGTTTACAGCTTACCCCGATTCCTTCCCATACACAACTTGGCATACAGTGTTCATTTGCTTACAATTCTACTATAATATCCAGGAACCAGAGAGCACCGCAACAACTGAACCTGATGTTCAAACGACAATTTAGGCACCGGGCCTTATCGGAATGGTTGGGTTCAGGCCAAATTGAGGTGGCAGGGTCCAGGCCTCGGAGTGTGTCGAAGCCACTGAACCCAATGTTTGGACAGCGATTTTTTCCACTAAGGCTGGGCGGGACTATGACGAGATGTCATGGGTTAAGGATGAAAAGTTTAAGGGAAACATGAGGGGAACCTTCCTCACTTAGAGGGTCATGAGAGTGTGGAACAATCTGCCAGCGCAAGTGGTGCGTGCAAGCTCGATTTCAATAGTTAAGCGAATTTGGATAGGTACATGGATAGTAGGGGTATGGAGGGCTGTGGTCTGGGTGTATGTCATTGGGGATAGGTAGTTTAAATGGTTTCAGCATAGACTAGATGGCCCAGAAGGCCTGTTTCTGTGCCACACTTCTTTATGACTCTATGATTCAGGTGCCAGGCCAGATTGAAAAGGTCAGGGTGTTGGGACCCAAGGCAGGGAATGGGCTGGTTCAGCTTGCTGCTCCACTCTGCACTGAATTAAAGGACTCTCTTTGTGGACTTCAGTCCAAAACTCTATTTGCTTGGTTTTATTGTTTGCATGATTTGACTCTTTTCTCTTTGCACATCGAGTTTTTGATGGTCTTTTTTTCAATATATAGGTTTTTTAGGGTTTCTTTGTTTTGTGGCTGCCTGTTAGGAGATGAATCTCAAGATTGTAAAATGTACTTTGAAGCCATATTTTGGTGCATAAAGTGATTTGATTCTTCAAAACAATAGTTCTGTTTTGTTTAGTATTTCTTCTGCTCCGAGGCCAGTTCCTCTCATGCAGTATACAGTAGATCTTCTGAGCATTGTTCAGTGTCAGCAGATGAAAAGATGGCTGGCTTGGATTTGCATTGTGGGGCTGGCAGAGAGCTCCCTGGCACTCTCTGACGTTCCCAGTAACTGGGGCATGAAGTGCTGAAAAGGAAACTCAAGTGAGTCTTGTGAGGATAGGTGACCAGGGTGCTCTGAAGAGGGTAAATAGGAGACCATACATGCAGCATTCAAAGCTTGGGAGACTTGATGGGGATTGGACTGCACATTTAATTTTATCCCACCATTTTTTTCTCCATTATATATTTATTTCAATTAATCTATGCAACCAAGGCTATGGAAATTGATTATTTCCCTACGATAAAAGCAAAAGGCTCTGGAATTGCCAAGCAAACCAGGCAACATGTGTGGAACGAGAAACAGCTTTTTCACTTTATTTGGAGATGTAGCACGGTAACAGGCCCTTCTGGCCAAACAAGCCCTTGTTGCCCAATTACACCCTTGTGACTAATTAACCCACTAAACCATCTGTACGTCTTTGGAATGTGGGAGGAAACCGGAGCAGCTGGAGGAAACACACACAGTACGAGCTCCTTATAGACAACAGCAATTGAACCCGAGTCACCGTTGCTGCAATAGTGTTACACTGACCACTACGCTACGATGCTGCCCTTTTGTTTCAGATTTGGTCTACGACTGCACAGTTTCCTGAATAGCAAAGGCAGAACTCTGCATTTATTTGATTTTTCTTTTCTTGCCGTTAACAATGCTCCGAAATATTTATGTTAATGATATTCAAAAAGCAAAGCAACAGGAAAATACAGAGAAACATACTGTACATCTAGTAAATGAGCCTACTAGATTTCTGTCTCAGACCTGATTTCCATGGCAACAAACGTTTTCTGCTAAACGAGTGGTTTTGCCACTTTGGTTCCACTTTAATTGTTTTAGACATGGAAATTAACCAAAGCAAAGAGAGTCTGAAGAATGAGCTTAGTCCTAGGCCAGTACAGCAGCATGGTCAGTCAGGGAATGCCAGACTAAAACATCTTTGCAATCTTTTGGCTTCCTAATGGCGTGAATCACTTTTGACCTTCTGCAGGCTCTATTGTTGATGAAGCTCACTTAACCAGAGACACCCCAATGGGCATGTGGATTACGGAAGAAGGGAAATTCTAGACATTGGAAATTTTCTGAATATGTCCTTATCCACTCTTTGAGCCATCTATAGCTCTGGGAATCTTAAGTTCCTACTTCTTGGTTCCAAGGTCAATATCTAGGGATCAGTTTTGCTGATGGAATTCCAAAGGAGTCAAGTGTCTCATCAAGTAATTTAAGCTTTGATGGCAGAACTCGTTTACAGAATTACAGATCAGATTTCAGATTCAAACTCTCCAGCAGTAAAAAAAACATTTTCCAACCAAGGACCTTCAGCTATTAACCGACCCAACACCTAATCTGGCTACAAAAAAATGCAGCAGAGGCATCCAGCGTCTCAATTGATCTATACTCAGAACACTTGGAACAAATTTGAGCCAAGTTGGATTGAAAACTACTTTGGAGCTTGTTCCCTGCATTGAGTCTAATTGACGGCTTATTACTGTTAAGGGTCGTACTGTCAATCCTAGCCTAATGAGGCATGAAAATGGAGCATGAGCTTCGAGTTTTATGCATTCTAATTTGTGCTCGGCTGAGATCAAATTCAAAAGCCTAATTATTATGTTCACATTTAGAAAAGGTAAGCTATGCTGGCACAAACACGAAACAAAATAATATGTTAAAGTTCATCGTCTTTTCACCTCCTGTCATCAATTTTCGCGGCTTTCACCAAGTAGAGATGACATTAGCACTCCAAAATGGATGTTACTGAATATACCTTGTATTCTGGCTCCAGATCTGCACATCGGCATCTTCATTAGGAACTTCACATGGATAGTCTTGGTGTAATTATACACTCAGTGGCCACTTTATTAGGTACCTCCTGTACCTAATAAAGTGGCCACTGGTTACACGTTTGCACTCTTCTGCTGCCGTAGCCCATCCACTACAAGGTCCATGTTGTGCGTTCAGAGTTGCTCTTCTGCACACCACTGTTGTAATGTGCGGTTACTTACGTTACTGTCTCCTTCCTTTCGGCGTGAACCAGTTTGCCATTCTCCTTCACCCTCTCTCATTAACAAGAACTGCTGCTCACTGGATGCTTTTTAACCACACCCTCTCAAGGGCAACTAGGGATGGGCAATAAATGCTGGCCTAGCTGGCGATGCCCACATCCCGTAAATTAATAAATTAAAAAAATAAAATCCTCTGTAAACTCTAGTCTGTTGTGCGTGAAAATCCCAGGGGATCAGCAGTTTCTGAGATAACTCCGTCTGGTATCAACAATCATTCCACGGTCAAAGTCACTTAGATCACATTTCTCCTCCATTCTGAAGTATGGCCTAAACAACAACTGAACCTCTTGACCATGTCTGCACATGATTATGCATTGAGTTGCTGCCTCATGACTGGCTGATTATATATTTGCATTAATGAGCAGGTGTACCTAATAAAGTGGCCATGGAGCGTAAGCCAGCAATGTCTGGGGATATATCCTCGGCTTAATGGTGATGAGTTTAGAGCAGCCACACCAATATTACCTGAAACAGCTTGTTACAATAACGCCTGCACTGTTTAGGGCAGCAACCTATCATGATTTGTTGAAAATTGTGTTTTTTTTCCTGCAGGGTCCACATCCTCAGCCTTAAGTTTTTTTTGTGAGTGTTGGCGGTAGAGGCAGATATATTACGAGCATTTAGGAAACTCTTAGGCACTTGGATATAGGAAAATGGAGCACAGTATAGGAGGGAAGGGTTAAGTAAACCTTAGAGTAGGTTAAAAGATTGGCACAATATCATGGGCCAAGTGGCCTGTACTGCACTGTGATAATCTATGTTTAATGTTTGATATGCTAACTCTCCCCTCCCCGCCCACCACGCACCATTCCTGTCCCTTTAACAACCCGTGGCCAAACCAGCTCCATGGAGCACCAGGCACTCCTGTCCTTTCCTCTCGATAAAAAGCCCGTGCATTATCAGCAGCTGTATTTCAATAATCAAGTTATTTGGAATAAATTCTGGCCACAAAATTGGCCAGACTTGTTCCAGGAATTTGGCAGTCTGGGTTTCTCTACTGCTCTCTACTTGTAAAAGTAAAAGATAGCCCCGATATGCCTAATGTTGAGTAATACTTTGATGCTAGAAAATGCACACTAATGGGTGGTGCACAGCAAAGGGTTGTTATTGAAGAATTCCATTCTGAAGGACTTGGGTTTGTACATGACAGAAGAGGACCTTCATGGTTATTGCACACAAATGCCTTTCCTCCACTTTTTCTTCCATTATTGCATCCGGAAGATATGACTCCCCAATCAGTTCGTGGCAAGGAATTTTTCCCCTGTCCACAGAAACTACCTCAGGCATAGAACGCGGGTATAGAAGTGATTTCTTCACTTGCAGACCACAGTCAGTTCAGATTGGCAACAGCATCTCCTTCACAATCACCGTCAGCACAGGTGCATCACAAGTCTGTGTGTTTGGCCCCTGCTCTGCTCACTTTACACTTATGACAGTGTGGCTAAGCGCAGCTCCAATGCCATATATAAGTCTACTGATGACACCACTGTCGTCTGAATCAAAGGTGATGATGAATCAGCATATAGGAGAGAGACTGAAAATCTGGCTGAGTAATGCCATAACAATAACCTCTGACTCAATTTCGCCAAGACCAAGGAGGTGATTATTGATTTTAGGAGGAATAAACCAGAGGTCCATGAGCCAGTCCTCATTGGGGGATCAGAGGTGGAAAGGGTCAGCAACTGTTCAGAGCATCTGTCTTGGGCTCAGCACATACAGTAAGTGCCATTTCAAAGAAATCATGGCAGCATTCCTATTTTCTTGGAAGTTTGCAAAGATTTGGCATGACATCTAAAACTTTGACAGGTTTCTATATATGTGCGGTGGAGAGTATATTGAGTAGTTGCATCATGGCTTGGTATGAAAACACCAATGCCCTTGAACAGAAAAGCCTACAAAAAGTAGTGGATACAGCCCGTTCCAGCATGGGTAAATCCCTCCCCACCATTGAGCACATCAATACGATGTGCAGTCGCAGGAAAGCAGCATCTATCGTCAGAGACCACTGCTATCCAGGCCACACTCTCTTCTCGCTGCTGTATTCAGGAAGGAGGTGCAGGAGCCTCAGGACCAACACTACCAGGTTCAGGAATAGTCATTACCTCTCAGCCATTAGGGTTTTGAACCAGAAGGGATAACTCACTTAGCTAACTTTTTGATCATACCTAATTTCCTTTGATTCTGCTTGGTAGCCAAGATCTCAGCTAGTTCATAAGCCTTTTTCAGCTCCTTTCTCATATCAGACCCTCCCTGGGCTCTTTCCTGTCTACCTTTCCTCCCTATCCATCACTTGTACCTCCCAACAACTCCGGTCCCCTCGTCACCCTCATGCCCAGTTACTTTAGAGTCCAGCCCCCTGTCATTTTCTAACTGTAAACCTGCCTGTCCACTGCTAGTCCACCCCCCCCCCCCATTTCATCCGCCTCAGCATGAGAAGGGATGGGAATAATTATTGGTGAGTTTGCAAAGGGCAGGATATACCACACTCCCATTTTCTCATCCTCCGAGTCCATATCATCTACTTCTTCAACTTCAAATTTATTTTGAACTTTGAACTTTACTGTCTCCATTCATCTTCTATTTATGCCCGTCCAAATCATTCAGATTAACAAGCATTCATCACCCACTCTTAGATGGCATCAACAGTATGTGTATCACCCGGACAATCTACATCTGTGAAATTTCCTGCATTCTCTGCACCCCACCCTTCTCTGCAATTTCAAATGTACTTGTTTTTTACCCCACTTTTCTAGTTCTGGTGAGAATTCATCAACCTTAAACATTAATTTGTGTTTTTTTTCCAAAGATGCAGATTGTAGGATATTAATACATTTACAAAATAGGCAAGTATTTGGCAAGAGGAGTTTAACACGAATAAACGCAACATAACAGGTGTTTGTATGAAGGAAAGGGAGATCACTTGTTATTCAGAAGGTACAAGACTGGGTAGTATACTGATGCAAAGTGATCTCCCAGAGAGAACTGAAAAGACAGGTGGCTACGCTGAATCTGAGTTGCATCTTGGCTCAGTCAGATGGAATGCCATATGCAGTTCTGGTTGCCATACTGTAAAAAGGATGCAGAAATCCTGGAAAGGATGAAGAAATTTGCAAAGGTGATTCCAAAGATGCAATGGTACACACATCAGAAAAGGGTGAACTGAACCATTCTGGAAAGAAGGGCGAAGGAAGATCCAAAAGAGGTCTTTAAAATCTGGGCTGACTTTGTCAGAGTACACACAAGGAATATGTTTCACCTATAGGGTAGAAGATTGCTAAAGGCTCTCAATGTAAGATAGCCATCAAGAAATCCAAAGGAATTCAAAAGGAACTTCTTAGAATAATGCAACACAGAAACAAGTCATTTGGCCTTACTCATCCATGCCAACTGGGACACCCTCCTGTAATAAAATTTCTTTACCGAAGAGTGATAATGAGGTGGAACCTTGAAGACTATAAGATATAGGAGCAGAACTAGGCCATTCAGCCCATCAAGTCTGCTCCAGAAATGGCTGACTTATTATCCCTCTTAACCCCATGTTCCTGCCTTCGCCCCGTAACCTTTCATGCTTTAAATATACTCACTGACTTGTAGCCACCTCTAGCAATGAATTTCCACAGATCCATCACCTTCAGGTAGAGAATACATACATTTCCTATCCTTTTAGGAAGCTGTTTCCCTACATGATCATATTATGGTGGATCTAATCTGATAGTGAAGTGAAGCAGGGTCGTATTTCAGAGCAGAAAAGCCTCTGATTTGCCTTGAATTAGATTGTGGCATCAATTTACATCAGATTGCTTGATACTAAAGTGAAAATTGAGACAAAACCAGGTTAGCTTAAAAGCAGACATTCCTGTCTCTGTTGTACTTAGACATAGATGAGGAAGAATTTCTTTAGCTTGAAGATAGTGAATCTGTGGAATTCATTAACACAGACAGCTGTGGAGGTCATTAGGTATATTTAAGATGGAGGTTAAAGGGTTCTTAATTAGTAAGACCATTGAGGGTTAAGGGGAGAAGGCAAGAGAATGGGGTTGGGGGGATAATAAATCAGTCATGATGGAATGGCAGAGCAGAATCGATGGGCTGAATGGCCTATTTTTGCTCCCATGTTATATGGTCTTATGGTATACTTAGGCTAACAGTATTGCCAAGAGTTCCTGCTACACTGGCCATTCCCCTTTCTCTGTTCTACTTTCTGCGAGAAGATACAGGAGTTTGAAATCTTGGATGTCCACACTTATTGACCCCTTTGAATCAATCCCCTTCTCGTGGTACTGCAATGTTCTCATACTTTTAACCTCACATCCCTTGGTTATTCTGTTCTTGTTACTTTTTGCACTACATTTCAGATTGCACTACAACCTGTGTACCATTTTTCTGTTTTGCACTCACTGTTGTATTCATTATTGCCATGTGTACTGTTTACTCTGCACGCTTCACGTGAGCAAGGAATTTCATCGCACTGTTTTATGTAATAAACTGAAGTTTGAACACCCCTTATCCGAAATTCCAAAATCCAAAAACTTCCGAAATCCGTCCCAGGCAATGGGCAGGTCTCTGCACACCATGGGCAGTTCTGAGAAGTGACCTCACATACATGATGAACATAAGTTAATGAAAATAGAGCGAGAAATGAAGATCTTGATTGTGTATTGAAAGAGTGGATTCATCAGCATCGGAGTGCACACATGCCACTTAATGGTATGCTAATCATGAAACAGGCAAAGATCTATCACGACACACTGAAAATTGAAGGAAATTGTGAATATTCAGAAGATTGGCTGCAGACATTTAAGAAAAGGCACGGCATTAAACTTTTAAAGATTTAAAACATTTTAACTATTATGTGCCTGCTGATCACAAAGCAGCAGAGAAATTGATGAGTTCACCAAGATTATCACTGATGAAAGTCTAACACACTGAACGGCTGCATCAGTACAGATGTGTGATGAACAAGTGTAAGACAAAGACTGCTTACTGGTAGCGTATAAATTCAGTCAAGAATGATGGTGATGCCAAACAAACATTGATTGTCAACCTGTGTGACCAAGGTAGTGATAGCTTACCTTTCTGATGGTTCAATGTACATACTATTGTTTCATGCACAAAAATATTAAAAATATTATATAAAATGACCTTCTGGGTATATGTATAAGCAGTATATGTAACGTAAAGGAATTTCGTGTTTAGACCTGGGTCCCATCCCCAAGCTATCTCATTATATAGATCCAAAATCTGAAATCTGAACACCTCGAGCCCCAATCATTTTAAATAAGAGGTGTGCAACCTGTAGCCTGAACCTGATGCTGCTGGACTGCCTCCAGCATTTTTGGTGAGTGTTGCTCAAGATTTCCAGCGTCTGCAGAACCTCCTGTGCCTTTGTGTGTCAGGTTAGATGCTCAGCATTATTTGTGTTAACTATTGAAGGAAAAGAATTGCAACAAAGTCAGTAATTACAGCTGGGATGATTTTTGAAGGAAGCTAACTTACTGAAGAGTAACTTTATTTATTTTTGATGAGAGACACAGCATGGCAAGAGGCTCTTCTGGCACACAAGCCTCTGCTGCCCAATCACACTCATATGGCCAATTAACCTAATTTTCCACACGTACAAACAAGCTGAATGAACTCAGCAGGTCGGGCAGCATCCGATGAAATGAGCAGTCAATGTTTCGGGCCGAGACCCTTCATCAGGACTGAAGGAGGAGGGGGCAGGGGCCCTATAAAGAAGGTGGGGGGAGGGGGAAGGTGCGGGTGAAAAACCAATCAGAGGAAAGATCAAGGGGTGGGGGAGGGGAAGCAGGGGGGGGATAGGCAGGAGAGGTGAAGAAGGAATCTAAGGGGAAAGCACTATGGGTAGTAGAAGAACGCAGAATCATAAGAGAGGTGACAGGCAGCTGGAAGAGGAGGCAGAGCGAAAGTGGGATGGGGGAAGGGAGAGGGAGGGAATTACCGGAAGTTGGAGAATTTGATGTTCATACCAA